>NW_028238198.1:72204373-74604373 GCF_041429995.1 Eschscholzia californica
TATAGTTCATCAGCAGTCGATTTCAGTCATTGATGATATGGTCTTTTGCAGAATTTAAAACATGAAATATAGTTTGAAATACCTGATAGTAATAAGTTACAAGCTCAAAGTGATTTAAAATTCCGCAGAAAGTTTTCTGATCATAAGAATGCATGACGAAGTTTTTCGAGTGCTATTATTTGCCCAATTTGAAATATAGGGGACAGATTCATTTCTCATTATAAGACGCAACAAACTTCAAGACAGGACTTCTGAATTTCACAAGAGTCATGCTCTACTGAAGTACAAGAAAACATGGGCTTTTAATCTTAAGTTCACGGACTTTGTGGATTTTAAGGTGTTTCAACTTATCCAGTTATACCACCTGATATTCAGTAGGTATATCAATTCAGTACCTACAAAAATCCAACTCTATCATCGAGACAAAATATATTTCAATTGACACTCGATATGCCACAGTGAAACTGCAACTTTTTACGCACATTGAGGGCTATCCCTAAAGACTAGATAAAGCTCTTAATGACTCCATTGATGTCAATAATCTACGAAGAAAAGAGTATTAATCTCTGTCAAGTCAAACGCAAATAATCATAGAGAACGCAATTTTTTCCATTTTTTCCCGAAAGAAGGAAACAACACTATAAATAAAACAAGGGCAGAGGGTCTAGAATGGCCTAGCAGAAACCAGAAAACTCCCTCAACGTCAACGACAACTGAAAATAATTATAATTAAAGTCAGCTTTCATTATCTTCTCTCTCTACTATCCATATGTCCAAGAAACTAGTCCCTAGGGTATATTCATACAATTACTGCTAATCAAAACACACTATCTTGGTGATGCAACCAAACTTGTAATTCGTAGGCCAATCTTAAATTCCAAATGTGTCACAAAGATAAAAACGTTTAAGCAGTGGCCACATTTTCTTGTCGACTTCTCATATAAGAAGGTATTGTTGCAGTGGACATATATCTATGACATCGAATTACTAAATCTATAATCATGAAAGTTAGATAGTATAGCACCACAAACTTTATTAGGCACAGTCATTATCTTAAACTCATATAATGAAAAGTATTAGCTTTTCTTAAAGAGTTTCATCAAATAGTCAAGTTTATCCAAAAAATTTAAAAGTCACTCAGTTGCATCAAACATTAATACGTGTAAAATAACTTTTCACCGTCAGCACTCCTTTTGATGATTAAACTTCTTTTACAAATTAGCTATTCTAAGTAAGATCTAAAGTTAGAGTATTATTAGTTGGGGACTTTTTGACACAGATTTGACAGTTATAGAGAGCCTAGAGAGGGTTTATGCAACCAAGAGTTCTGTCACAGACTAAAGAGACTATTGTGAAGTTTTAGAGACTATTAATGCTATAAATTTCTTTGAGGCTATTCAAACATTCTTTGCTTGGTATTTCCACATGTGGATTTTTCAGCATAGAGAGAGTGAATAGTTCCTCTCAGAACTTTATAAGAAAATGTTACGTCTTTTCATAGTGTCGTGTGGTTTTTAAATTTTCTAAACCTTTCTGATGTTAAAACACAGCAATGTCGAAATGACGCCATTTTTGGAATTTTGACTTATTTTTTTCTTCTTCGTTTTTCCTCATGCGTAAATTCATACTAGTTGAAGAGGGCTTACCGGAGTTGGACGATCCTTGCCAGAAGTAACTACTAGCGGATGACTATGATCCTTTGCGAATTTAGTGACGACCCATTTCCCAGGCTTCTCTCTCTTTACCAAAAGCATCGCCATACAACCTTCCCTTTTACTTTTTCGGTTCCTCATTCTTACTTTGTCAGTCTTCTGACTATTAAGGTTAAACCCCTCCTTATTGCAAGCAAGACGACGAGAGATGATTGAACCATCACGTTCAGAACGTCTAGATGAAACAATACGAGTAACGAAACCTACCCGTCTTGCGTATTCATCATAGAATATCTTAGCAGCATCTGGGGATTCAAATACCATGCCCTCGAAGGGTTCTTGATTCGACTCACCTTCATAAACAATTGAATCTCCTCCTGCAGAACTTTCTGTTGTGCCAACGAGCTCACCAGTACGACACTCAAAATCCACTGCCTCAACAACATTATGAATCAACATTCTTTCAAACCCAAAATAATATAATAACAATAATTCAGAACTATTATTTCCTAACACTGAAACAAGAATTGTTTAACTCAAAGGGAAAACCTGGGTATTAATTTCAAAACCTAATTCGTCTAAATCAGAGTAATGGGAATCATATTATATGAAGGGTACTTTCAAATTTGATGTTAGAAGATGTCTTATTGAGTACCCTAGCTAGAAAATCAGGGAAAATATCCTTTCTCTCAAAAATTTCATGGAATATTGACTTGGCTCGGTATATACGAATATTCAATAAAATTGTTCCTTTCTATGACCTAAAATCATAATGAGAATAAGGATTCAAATTGAAAAGATGAAACCTCTAGTGGGTTTTAATACTGGAAATTCAATCTCAAATTTAACATGGTATCAAATCAAGTTGAGAAACAGTGAAATGCTCAAAAATTTAGGTTTAAGTTTCTTTTTTTTTTTTACTTCAAATTAGAAATATGAATAAGAAAGAAGAAAGTGAGATTAGTGAACTTACTCGGTTCTGAGTACACCTTCTATGTTCTTTCTTCTTGTTCTTCCTGGAGGAAACAGAAAATATAAATTTAGAGAGAGAGAGAGAGATGTGAATACCCGAGGGAGAGGTTGGGGAAACAAAATCCCGTTTCTTGGTGTACCTGTGACTCTGTGAGAAAGTGTTATTTTCTTTAATCCAGGTGAACCCAACCCGCTATCTGGATCCGCGAATATAAACCCGCCCACCCGACATGTTTACTCATCCGATCCCTAGGTCAAAAATTCAATTTGGGTTAATTCCATTTTGCCCCCTATTTGTGACCAACTGCTCGTTTTGATCCTGTAAGTCGCAAACATTTCAATTTCACTACAAAGGTCAAAAAATGGAATTAATACTACGAAAGTCTTCAAACTTTTAAACCCATCTCATATTTTCTTCTCTCATCCATTTCATCCACTTCTTTCCTCCACTTCATCTTTCTCTCCAACTCACCATCTCATTTTTCGTATATGTGACTCTATTGCAGATGATTGAGGAAGAGAGAGAGAGAGAGAGAGAAGTAAACACAAATTTTTAGCAAGTCAATTATGCCAAAATGGGAAAACAGTGGTGTGTTTATTGAAATTAAGGGTTTTGTGTTGTCTATGTATAATAAAATTGCATGTGGAAACAATTTTGTGGGTGTGTATGAACTTTCGCATTTGTGGAGATGCATTTAGCAATAGTGGCGCGCCTAATTGTGATTTTCGTCGTAAGTGAGGGTTAGTACGTAATTTGAGTGCTAAACAGTGGTTGGTGTGGAACGCCACATTGAACTCCACTTCACTGATGAAACACACCATCTACTTTCTCTATCTTCTTCGTTCCACCCGAGAACAAATCCCCATTCTCTTCTCGTTTTTCATAATTTCTAGGGTTTTGCTAAACCTTTACGTCGTCTTACTCCATTAACAGATTTTTCAAAGAAAAATGCTTACAATTCGATCATTAAGGCCTCGTCTAATAAGGCCTTCAATTTTCTATTCTTACCTTTCATTTTCTTCTATCTCATCATCATCATCATCTTCTTCTTCAGCTGCCGCTATTCAAGCAGAGAGAACGATCAAAGAAGGTCCAAGAAACAATTGGAGTAGAGAGGAAATCAAGTCTGTTTATGATTCTCCTGTTCTTGACCTTCTCTTCCATGGAGTAAGCTTCTTCTTTTTCTTTCTTTTTTCGGCAGTTTTGTTTAATTTAGTATACTTTTTATGTGTAAACCTTTATTTGTGACCTGGATCTGATTCTGTGATTCATTTGCTTGATTTGAATTCAATGTCAATGGGAGACCAAAAAAGCTTGATACTGTGCCCTCTTTTAAACCACTAGAAGATCATGCAATGTCTTCTCGGAGAAAAAGATTACCTCTTTTTTGGAATTCAATGGATTAACCTGTGTGTGTTTGTGTTTGTGTTTGTGTTTGCGTTTTGGAATTTTACCTGTTCAGAGTTGCCTATGTAGTATAATTACTTACTAGATTGCCGCGAGATCTCGGGAAAACACTGTTTTGGTGCCATTCTGTCCTTGTGTTCTTTGAATAATTGCCGTGAAATTTCGCTTGTGTTATTGTAACCATTTTCTATGCTAAACAACTTAATTTACTCAGACAATTACACGATTCAGTGAGACACGTATATAAATTCCTTTATGTGATCAGCATTTAATCATCTATTTATCTGCATTATACAACCAAACGTGTGTAAGGAAAACTAACCCGTTGTTTGTTTTCACTACTACTGCTATCTCGTATTAATTTTTTTTTCAATTTGTTTCATTTTCAAAATTGAATGACAAATTTGTTATCCTTTGAGATATGTTCTTATACATATTCTTTTGGCTTGCTGTAGGCTCAAGTCCATAGGCATGCTCACAATTTCAGGGAAGTGCAGCAATGTACTCTTTTGTCTGTTAAGACAGGTGGGTGTAGTGAAGATTGTTCATATTGTCCACAATCGTCTAGGTATGATACTGGATTAAAAGCGCAAAAGCTCATGAACAAGGATGCTGTTATAGAGGCAGCACAGAAGGTGCAATTTTGTCTCTCTTTACTACTTCTTGTTGCATCTAGAGCAATTGCTTGTGCTTAATGTTGGTTATGATAGTAGTGTCACGACAATGCTATAACAGTAACAACTGTTGTGATTGTACTGAAATCAGGAAGAACTAAAAATCAGTTGAGAGAGGTGAAAAATGCGAAACATAAATATTAAAATTTGGTTTTGGTAAAATTTAGGCGTGATGGAGAAAAGATATTGTCGCAGTGGCCCTAGGTATTTGTTCTTTTTATTTAATTCCAGTATACATGTGAACTTTTGTTATGTCTGTACAGGCAAAAGAGGCAGGCAGTACTCGTTTTTGCATGGGAGCTGCATGGAGAGATACAGTGGGCAGGAAAACCAACTTCAATCAGATCCTTGAATATGTTAAAGAAATTAGGTAAGCAATCTGCTTTGGACAATTTGGAGTACTTCAATAAGTTCAGAATGTGGTAGCAAGAAGAGATGAGGGATTGGTTTCAATCTTAAATCATAATTGGAATTAGTGTTTCTTCTCTTATGTTTTATGTACTGGATCAAGCACAAAATATGGATGAGCTGTCTGAACCAACAACTTAATCTGGGAGTTTGAAGTTCATGCTCTAATTGAATGTCAACTTTTGCTGCTTTAAATTATTTGTAACCCGCCTAAACAGATTTCGTGTTGTAAACAAGAAACCTTTTCCGTAGCTTGGTAGTATTCCTGGATTTTTCAGCAGTATCAGTTCTTTAACTAAAGTGCTTGAATGTGGTCATATGTGAACTAAAGCCTATGGTTACTTATGTAAACATGATTCAGTTAATCAATGTAAAATGTGTTAATCACTTAGTTCTTGTGAAACTAATATTCCAGGGGTATGGGCATGGAGGTTTGTTGCACTTTGGGCATGATAGAGAAGCAGCAAGCTGTTGAACTCAAGAAGGCAGGGCTCACAGCTTACAATCATAATCTTGATACCTCAAGAGAGTACTACCCTAACATCATCACCACAAGATCTTACGATGATCGTCTGGAAACTCTTCAATTCGTCCGAGATGCAGGGATCAATGTATGCTCAGGTAAAGAGAAGTATTGGAATTTTAAACTAAAATTTTGGTTCAAAATACAGTATGAGATTTCATTAGATAATTAGTGGTATATTTGGAGCTGTTTCTAGATTGTCTCTAACAAGCTGAACTTGGTTCAGTTGACCATTAAATGTGGGATTTGCAAAAACAGGTCAAACGTGTATAGAAAATTAGGATGGATGTTATTTGGTTTTCTTTACAAAACTGAGGTAAATTTATACTCGTTTTGACCAGAAGGACTCTGCTCAGGCAAGTGGGACGTAGCTCTTTCCAGATAAGTCGTAGGGGAGAAAATTAGGATAGTGAGAAAAGAACCACCACGGCAAGAGGTTGATGGGAAAGTCAAGCTCATCATCTTCAAGATAACCTAGCCTACTAATGCAATTATTAATAATGACATTTTTTAGCTGAGCTAATCACATATGGGACTGTCAGTATGCTTATAGCTAGGTAGTATGGAAATGAAAATTTGAAGCCAATTAACGCTGGAATTGGTCGTTAGGTGGTATTGACAACCTTCACCCCAAAACTCAAGAGTAGCTCATCATTTTCAACTGATCTGCAGATCTTTAGTGGGTGTGTCTTGAATCTTTACTTGTGGGTGTAGTGAGTTCAGTCATAGAGTAAGCTAGTTGTCCTGTTCTTTACGAGCTAGAGGTTATGACAGGTTGTTCTTCAGATTCTTGGAGTACGTTGAAAGATATTATCTTCCTACGGGAAATGCAAGTTAATATTTACAAGATCATTAGAGTGAAATAAGTGGTCTGTTATGGGGAAAGGACTAAGGAAAATTATGTTATATTAACTTGCTGCGTATGATATTCAAATTGGTTCTTCCCTTTGTTTGGATAAAGATCATTGGATGCTTATTTTTCGCCAAAAATTTGTGATCTTCAACTTCTGTCTACCAGGAGGTATAATTGGGCTTGGAGAAGCAGAGGAGGATCGAGTTGGCTTGTTGCATACATTAGCAACTCTCCCTTCACACCCTGAAAGTGTTCCCATCAATGCACTCCTTGCAGTCAAAGGGACACCTCTTGAAGACCAGAAGGTACTTCGTCAACTACTTTATCTTCTTTTCGTTTTGACCTACATTTTTTCTCCACTAAATAGTTGAGAGTGCTGTTTTTCTTTAAGAAATGTTCTCTCTTTCTCTTTTTGTTTTGACCTGCATATTTTCTCCAGTAAATGGCCTATAGGATTTAGGGGGAGCAGTAATAGGGTTGAAATTCAGGGATTTTCTCTTGTTTGATTTTGGAGCTTTTGTAGAACCAGAATGTGATATTAGAGAAGAGAGACATGATGCTTAGCATTTTAACTTGTTAGGTCTGTTTAATTGCAATTATATAGGTCTATTTAATAACTTTCACATAATATATGTAGGAGTAAGAGAAAGCAAATACGTTGTCTGCCTGCAAAAATGTTTCCAGTTATAAAATCTAATTGAATCCTCTTTCTTTCAGCCAGTTGAAATATGGGAAATGATTCGAATGATAGCTACTGCTCGTATTGTGATGCCAAAAGCAATGGTCAGGCTATCAGCAGGGCGTGTCCGTTTTTCTATGTCAGAGCAGGCTCTCTGCTTCCTAGCTGGTGCCAATTCCATCTTTACCGGAGAGAAGTTATTGACAACACCCAACAATGATTTTGACGCTGATCAACTTATGTTTAAGGTCCTTGGTCTTACACCCAAAGCTCCAAGCTTTGACGAAACATCAATCGAAGCTGAAAAATGTGAAGAAGCAACGGCCTAGTTCATGTTTAGAGTTCAACCACTCAAAAATGAACCGAACTTGTAAGTTTCGTTTGCATGAAGTCTTGTATGAAATTAGAAAGCACTAGCTTTATGATATTTACTATCTCTTGCAACAGCTAAATAGTTGCTCAACAAATTATGAATTTCCACCCGAATAGTTCTTCATGTAATAGGTGATCAGGTGTCTAGTGACTCCCCATAAATTGGGTTTGCCAAATTGAAATCTTAATATATTTGCAACATATGAAGCTTGTGCATTTATTCTGACTTATCATAATCTGAAAACAGCCATGCCCTTTCTAGGCCATCATATTTTCGTCATGCAAGCACGAAAACCCAAGTGCACGAACTTTGAATATCTGAACATAGAAATTTGTTGTGCATCTAGACATGGTACATTTTTATGCGAGATCGTAAAATACCCTTTAAGATTCTATTTGTTTAAGAACAAATATAAGAAATGGTTCAATGTTATTTCTCAGCAAATATTATACATTCTACTGTTCATTTAGGAACGTTTAGGGCGATGTAGCAAGTTGTTGTTGTCTATACCTATACCTTCTTGCCCAAAACAGGTAATTTACGAACGCCACAAATTCAAGTACAGTAAGCAGCCAGTAGAAACGATCAAGATAGTTTCGGTTTATATTGTTCCCATCCAGCCATCCAACAGCACCACCATGTCTGGTAACTTTGTTTACAACATTCACAAGAACTGATCCCAACAAGGAAGCTAATCCAAGGTTACACCAAAAGAAAGCAGTACCCAGCGATTTCATCCCTCTCGAAACTTCAGTAATGAAAAACTCTAGTAACCCAGGGAAAGTTGTTGCGTCGTTGATACCTAAGGCGATGAATTGCAGCGAGAGCCAGAGCACAGACATTGGCACATGGTCAGTCGAGTCAAGTAGCCCGTGATCTGCTGCAACAATTTTCCTCTTCTTCTCAATCACAGCTCCGATACCTGTTGCTAGTGTTGTTGCTACAAAACCAATACCTATTCGTTGCAGATGGGTTATCCCAGTCGGACAGCCCGTGAACTTTCGAGCTAGTGGAACGAAGAATTTATCATAAAGAACTAGCAACACCATTTGTAGGGTTACAGGAATAACGAAGAGTGTGGTTGCAGATATGTTAATTTTTCCGAGCTTGGTGTTCATAGTGGTTCCCTGAGTAATAGTTAATGTCATGAGTTCAGGCCCAGCGATATAACCGATCATGACACTTACAAAAACTGGGACCATTCTCAGAACGATTTTCGTTTCTTCGACTTGGCTGATGCTGCAAAATGACCAATTCCCACTATTTTTGGAGGAAATAGATGCTCTATCCAGGCATCTGCAAACAAGATTTAGCAGAAATTAGGAACTATCAACTCATAGAGATTCTGAATATGAATAACTTTGATGTTTCTGGACTTACTTGAAATCTTTTGTATGTTCAAGTACTTCACCAACCCTATTGTCCTCCTTGTTTTCTAGACAGAATGCTTCTTCATTATTTTCTGGTTGAAGCTTTCGATTTCGATAAGCAACCACGAAAACCTGAAATCATTAGCTCATGGATTAACTAGAACGAGCCCTCAGTGCTGTACGACTTTTTGTGGATGGTTTATAAGAAAATCGTTTACCTGCAACATTCGTGTCAAAGGGCTCCCCATAGGCACTTGATTCCGATAAAATGGGAAACCAAGAGCAACTGTTAATACTCCTACAAAAACAAGGCCAGCAGGTACGGCGAAACCAATGCCCCATCCTCGATTGTTTTGAATCCAAGCTATGAAGCTTACACCTATAAGAATCCCAACTGAAAGGTAGAAGGTAAACCAGTTGAAAAAGCTAGATTTTTGAGGTAATTCAATTGAGTCTTCATCATCGAATTGATCTCCCCCTAAGGATGGAACGTTTGCTCGTAAACCACCGTCTCCGAAAGCTGTAATATACAAAGCTATGAAGAGGAAAACAGCTTTGTAGCCATGAACTTGCTTGCAGTTGGTGCTAGTAGTATCACATTGTTGTGGCTGTAAGGATGGAAGATGTGCTTGCAATGCTAACATTCCAAACCCCTGATATAACTAAAAAGTTAAGTGCTTCTCTAATCACTTAATCACTAGCATTAAGTCAATAATACTTAAATTATGCTAAAAACTAACTTTGAGCTTATTTAAAGCCAAACCCAAAATCTTGCCCAATTTCATTTTACATGTATGTTTACATTCACTTAAGACCAATGTGAAGGTGTAAATTAGGGTTGTGTTTGTTTGGCATGAAAGGAGATTTGCGGAGTAACATCTTATTGTAGGAAAAGATTTCTATCGAAGCGTGTACTATTTCTAATGTTTGGTTAGACCGAAATAATAGCGACAGTTCGAGAAAGTCAATTTTAGTACTTTAGCTAGTTTAGTAATTTTAAGTTCTTCAAATTAAATTGTCCCAAACTAAAATAGTTAACTATCTTTGTCCACATAAGAAATTTTCTCTCTCCTAAGCTAGTCAAAGACAAGCTTATCAGAAACGTGGCATACGTAATCGTTTTAGAGACGGATTTGAAAACCGTTGTAGATTCAAGGGAAGAGAGGAACTAACCAAGACCGAGAATGGACCAAAGACGATTATGGACATGAATCGAGTGATATATGTGTCTGAGAGGAATCCTCCTATCAAAGAGAAGGCAGAAGCTACACCAATCAAGTTTGTGACAGTATTTGACGATTCAGCAATGCCCATATGCATAGTTTTTTGTAGGTAAGTAACCATGTTTAGCACCGTCGGCGTAAATGAGATGTTCATCATTACCACCAAAACTGCAACGAAAACATCGTCGTTTAAACATGTAACAAGCGTCAAAAAAACGTAAGATCACTTGCACAAAATTTAATTTCTGTAAGGGAGAAGATAAACATCTTATTTTGCAACAACAAGAAAACATCTTATAGGCTAATATGATTAAATGTTATCAGACATGAACAAACTTAATTCAGTAATAAAAAATATAAAGAAAATTGAGTATGAAATAAGCTAGGGTTTTAATGACTTACAGTAGATGAATCTTGTAGCTCTACCTCTACCATGTCTAGCTTTGTTGATGGGTTTCCCTTTCCAATCCACAAATATTCCTTGATCTTCAGCCATTTGCTACTCTTTTTAATTTTCCTAAATTTTGTATTTATACACATTATGTAGTATCCTCTGATTCAATCATTCGTTGACTACAAATTTAGTTTTTTTTTTTTGTCGGAAAAAATATCTAATTATACGTTCAATTATTCTTCAATCATTAATCACTTTATAAAATTTTCTATTGATAATGCACCACTATGGTGCCTCAATTTGACCTCTCCGATGTGAGACAAGGACTTTGTAAGAGTCCAGACAATTAGAGTAGATGAGGTTAGCTAGCCCTCAAAAATTACTCTGCTTCCCCCTTTGAGCTTCCACAGACTTGGGGAGTCTGACCATGTTCATGTTGGGTCTAGTCTGTCTTGGGTTTGTACAACACAGACTCAGACTAGCCCGAGATCCTCGGACTGTCCAATTCCGTGGGTTGAATCTGCTTTAGTTCTTGACCCACGGAAATTCAAAGTGCCAAGATAAGAAAGGATAACGAGCATAAGGACGGGCGCTTTTAGAGGCGCGTTTAGATCATTCCTTTCGTGGTGGAATGTGGTTTTGTGAAAAATAATCAAATGAGATTTCACCTCTCAACCTCTCCCTTTAATCATCATTAAAAGGTAGTTTTGGACAATCTTTATCACTAATTAATCCAAGTCTCCAAGATAATATGGATGACCTTGAAGTCAACTTTATTTTATTTTATTTTATTTTATTCTTAGCCAACTTTCTAAATTAACTAATAATAAAATGATTTCTTTTAAAAAAAAACTAATAATAAAATGTATAAATATACATATATACGTGATATAATAAATTTTGTATGAAAGAGACTTTTACAAATTTCTAATTTCAATTTGCAGAATTTTAAAGACAAAATAGAGGTAGTTTCCTCCACCTTGTCCACACCAATGAGAACAAATTTTATAATAAACTCTCCATTGGATAATAATTACAAAGTTATTCCATTTCAATTAATAAATAGTGAAACCTAGTAACGAACAATTTAACGAAGTGGTTTTTGTCTGGTCCTTAAAGTCGAATCGGAGTTTCACTTCTTGCTCTACAATTTCAAGAAGAGTACTATTGCAAATCTCAGGTTGATTTAGTCTTACTATATATGAAAGAATAGTAATTTTTTGAGACATAATTGCCAAACATCGCGGTTATAAATACTTGCCAAATAATTTGAAAATACGTTTACTTAAAGCATACTTTATGCAAATTTCAAAGTAGGTTCGGAAGATATCTAACCAAATTTTACTTCACACAAGCCTTGCTAGCTTTCAATGGTATTACCAAATATAAATCTGAATAAGATGACAATAGGTTTATTCAAGTTTGGGGTTTTGTTGGAACAGAATGCCCGTGCCAATGGTAGAAATAATACTACTTTTTAACTTAAATTCATTTAAACCTAAAAGTAGAAAAGTTCGTATAAAAAGAACATCCTATGATTTAATATTTCCCATCCCCTTTCCTTTAAAAATAAAGGTGCAGACATAGGATTCTCACAATTAAATCAATAAAGTTTTTCCACTAAGAAAGGGTAAAATCATATAAAAAAAAATATATAGATTATAATGTCTCATAAATTTATAATACACAATGATTTGAATTTGAATTTTGTTCCACATGTATTAAAAGAGAAATTGAATTAAAAGTAAAAGTTTGAGAGTGAAAAGGAGAGATAACTTTATCCTTAGCCATTCTACTAGCTAAGGTTAAATCTCTGCCACAACAAACTAGTGGAAAGTGGGAACTTGTGGATCTTAAGCTCCTAGCAAGTATAAGGTATTAAGGGATCCAAAGGTTCTTTTTACAAAACTACTTTTAGTTCCTATTAGGTGGAAAGACAACTTATTTTGTATTTCACTTATTTTGAAGATAACAACAAACTTTAGTGGCTAAGTCTTATTCATATCCAATGATAACTTGGTTGGTTGGTCGAATACCCTTCTGATAAATAAAGAAGTCACGGTTCTATTCATTAGGAATAGACCTACACGAAATCAATAGTCTTTATTTTCGGGCCAACTCTTATGGATTTTTTCATTTTCAATAGACGATTAATTCTTATTTAGGTCTGGGATATGTCTAATTCTGTAACATTTTTGTCATTTATCTAGAACTATCTCATATAATTTATGATATATTAAAAATAAAAACAACATCTAGATCCTTATGTTGTTATAAGTCCAAATGTTAATATTATGATAATGTGTATAATCTTAATATATACAAATACTATATTGTCACGATGTATCAATTGTTACGTAAATGAAATAACTATCCTTAGGGTCTCTCTGAAAAACTAAACTTTGAAACCTCTTTAGGCATTTCTTGACATAATTTTTCTTATGGAGTATCCATCCACCATCCTACCAAATTTTTCATTTTGTAATAAAATGGATTCAGGGGTTACATTGCCCCCATTTCATCAAAAAAAAAAAAAAAAGATTGCCCCAATGTCTTTAAAAAGGTTAAAATACTTTCTATGCACAGAGCTCACATGGAGAGAACCTGTCCCAACTTTACTTGTCACTTGTCAGACAAAGAAATAAATTTGTCAGCAATATCTCAACACCCAAAATCTTCTAACAAACTTGTAAGAGATTCTAAAAACAAATGAAAAGCCAGATGATCAACTGAAATTTTATACACCCAATTTTTAGTATTCCATCAAAATGTAAATGAGATCTAGAAACAGAAGAGACTTTTTTGAAAGAGGTTGCTTAAGTTAGTAAAGAGTTACTTAGAGCATCTCCAATGGGACACTCAATCTTTAACACTTAGAGTGCCACATATGACTTTTTGGAGTTTTTGTTAAAAAACCATCTCCAATGGAACACTTTGTTAGACACTCTAATATGAGATGGACACATTTATTATAGAGTGTCTAGAGAGAGAATCTCTAAAATAAGAGTGTCTACTTGAGACTCTCTAAGTGTTACTTTATCATTCCAACCAATAGAAAACCTTATTTTTCAACTACTTTTTATCTATTGGATTGAGGGGGGACATGTGTATTAAGCATAGAGACTTTAGAGATCTCCATTGGAGACCAACAAAAATTGGAGTGTCTCTATATTGACATTTGGGAAAGAGAATCTCTTTTGACCCTTGACACTTAGGATTTTTAGAGTGTTTGTTAAGTGTCCCATTGGAGATGCTCTTAGCAATTAACATTTTGGGAACCATAACAACAAATACAAATTCAATATGGAAAAGAGAGACGGACTTCCATCACATATTCACATAGTAGACGTGTTTTTAATGCACTTCAATCTTTGGTAACACTCTTTCTCCTAAGCTGAACAAAAAATATATATACGAAGTTCATGTCATCCTTTAGTTTCATAGAGACGTCGTATAGTGTTATTGATACCTCCTCGCTCAAATTGTAGTTTCAAACTTTTATTGTGATAGAAGTTAGAGTTGACGAAGAGATTGGCCTAGACGCCAAATCAATACAACTTTTCACAAACTTAATATGGTGTCAGATTAGTCATATATACGTGACTTACATGTGCTTCACGAATCACGACTACCGAATACCGATATAAAACAACTCATAACCAAATGCACAAGATCCGGACAAAATCATGAACACCAAAATTAGATATTATTGACTAAAATACATAAAATGAATGCAAGTAATACACTAATACAAGTGAAATATAAGTAAGTAGACCTGGTTTATGCTAGTTCTTGATGAAGAATAAGAACAAAAAATTTATTGATAATTTGAACTCCAATGCAATTTTACAATATATACATAGTTCAACAAAAAATAACACATATATACATAAAATGGAAGCCTCAAGTAAATTTAAGATAGACTCAAGATGGGAACTTTGTTAATTCTCAAGTCTAGAGAAACCTTCTCCTTCTTGTGTTCTTGCAAATAAGCTTGCAACCCACCATCATCGTCTTATTGGCCGGCTAGTTATTCCTTTAAAGTATGAGCTTGCACGGGCTATATTCGCAGTTGGATGCCGAAAACCATTTGTGGAGAACAAATTCTACGAAAATATGCAGAGTGAAATTCGACATACCAATCGAAAGAATTATCCATCTACCCATTTCTCCTCCATTGTCGATTGCCGACATATCATTATCAGCTGCATAACTTAACAGTACATGCTACTGTCTGTGCCCAAAATTTGAGTCTTGCTTTTACATCTTGTGGATCATCCCCTGAAAAAAAAAATGCAGTAAAAAGGTCAAAAAAGTGTTCTAATAGAAGATAAAATTGGACTATAATGTAATGATCTAATGATTTGAAAGATAATGGGTTCTTGAAATTTTAGATCAGAAAGTTTCCTGGCAAGTTTTTTTTTTTGTATATAAAACACTAGGATACCCACAAATTCAATCTAAAAATTAGGGCACAGATTAACAACTTACCAGGGCTAGAAATCTTCCAATTGGCAATAGGAGAATTAGTTTCTGAAGAAATTGTTGAAGACCCAGAAACAGAACCTTCAGGAGACTTCTGATGATCATCTAAGAATCTCTGACTCATTGAATAACAAAGTTCAAGAGCTGGTAATGTATTACAAAGCTCTGGAATTTCTTCATAATTAAATCCAAAACCTAGATCTACACATCCTTTTAATTCATCTAGATCTTCATCTGTTAAACTAACTGTTCTTGATACCCCTTTTGATCCTCCTCCTCTTTGTTCTTGATCTTCATCTTCACCTCTTTCAATATAACCTTCAAGAAAAACCTGATTTTTCTTATTTTTCTTCTTTAAAGACCATAGATCATTTGACTTGAATTCTGTTTGTGGGTTACTTTCATCTGAAATTTTTAAGGTTTCTTCTAAGGTTTTCTCACTGATCAAGCTAGGGTTTTGAGTTTCTTCTGGTTTAAAGTTCTCCATTTCTTTCTCTCTCTCTAAAACTTTGTCTCTCTTCTGATCTCTTTGTTGTGTGTGTTCTCTCTATTGGATACTCTGCTTTTTAAAACACTCTTGAAAGACCTTTCTCAACATGTATGTATGTATGTATATTGGATGATGGATGAGGGCATGAGACATGGAAAGGAACCTGTATATAAAAGGACTAACTTCATTTTGGCCCCCCTCCCCCAAATAATTAAATGAACATTTTGGCCCCTTCACTATCCAATAGAAGGTTAATAGTTTGTGTTGACCACAATTTACGAAGTTTACTTTAGTTCTTCTTTCCAATACTTACCCTTAATATTTATCTCTCTAATTAATACCTTTTTATCGAATCACATTTTTTGCTCTCTTCGGTTTCTTTCTTCTCCTTCCTCCTTCACTACTAGAGGCCTTGGAAAGAAAGAAAAAAACAGTTTAACCATAATACATTGCAAAATTTATATTGAGATAGGGAAATCTCCGTCACTTAATTTTTGTTGGTGTGGGGTGATCTGAATTCAAAATGCCCCCTTAATTCTCACTAGCAACAATCGATATTTACCCAATGTCCATGTAGTTTATGTCATACTCAATTTTTGTACCAAGTTAAAAGGGAGTGTTTAGTAACTCGTGAAACTTTGACCCAGAACTCTTAATGCGAACGTAACAAACTTATAAATTATGATATAACGGAGATCCAAAAGACTATAAAAACGATCATGAATAACTATCTATCTAATACTACACTATAGAGAGACATATTATTCAACAAAAAAAAAAAAAAAAGAGAGACATATTTATTACGTGAGATAATTCAAATGCCAACTCTTAATTTTAACATGCATTTGTGACAAAAGGGCTATCTATGTAGCCATGTGCCCCCACTAGATGTCATAACACACCATATGAGCACATGCAAACCCACAAAATAAAACCTGGAGGGGCTAGTTCACAACAAAGTCAAGGTCAGGGGCATTTGTGTCATATAGTAAAGGTATGTTTCAATAATATATAGTAATTGATTGGACAAGTGAAACTTTGTCAAACCAAAACCAATGAGTTAGGTTTTCTTCAACACAAAGAGACCAATGAAGTGGGGATTTTGTCTGATCCAGTCATTACTCTCTACGTGTCTTCTGAAAGCTACTTACTACATGTTATGTGGGACCCACATTTCTGACACATCGCCCCCCATAATCTCATCTATAATTCCACGGTTGGACTATCGGGCGCGAACGCGTCATATATTGGCCCGGTAATAGTGGAATTGTTTTACTTTATTTTAGCCTAAAGGTTGTGTGAAGGTTTATTTGTAGCACAAATTCATTTTGTACACTGTGGAAAAGGGACCAATCAACGACTAGAAGAAACACCACATTTACATTACATAGGTTTTGTATTAGGATGGAAGAGGAAAGTCGAATAACATTTAAAACGCAACACAGGTTATTGGCCAGTACTCTCACAGAAATACATTTTCTCATTAATTTGTCATAAGAACAGATTATGAGACATTTGCTCAAGAACGTATATCTTGAGCCGTCTTTTCAAGAAAGAAAACAGAGAGATGGAAGGTGCATAAGACCTAATCATTCTAACTTGAATCATTTAATGAGCAAATTAATTAATTTCCCTTCATAAATTTGATTGGTTTGTTCCTCTAATAATGTGTTACTCGATCTTTTTATATGATTGAATTTTACCTTAACATATTTGTTGTAATTTTGGTTGACTAGTAAATGCACAATCGTAATTCTAATTGGTATCACTCACGACAAACGTACAAACACAAAGAATTGCAATACTGAAAACAGATGAATCCGAACTTCCTACGATATTTGTTTTTCCAAATATACTGCTAACTTAAGTTCAATAAACTTGCCACTTGCCCACTAGGTTACTCTAATGTTAGCAACTTCGAACTCATCCTATGTTAGTGATGTCTATTCTATATTTCCTTATACTTGCAATTGACTATCACACCACTTTGAGTGGATTAGCTCTACCTGGTGGCTGGTGGCCCTTATTTAGACAAGGATGGGTGTGACCATAAATATTAATCTTTGGGTCACAATTTCTTTTAATTAATAAGACAATCCCAAATAGTATTTGATCCACTAGCAAGAAATTTTAAGCCACCTACTGAGTACATCACAAATTGTTTTATTAAGGTCCCCAATCCGGACCCATAGCTCCGAATCCATCGTGTTGCTGACTCAGAAATGATGTGGATTTGAAAGGATAAATATCCATATGGACCCATCCACATGGTTTGTCTCGTCCTTATAATATTTCATGTGGATTAAATGATATTGTCCACCTAGGATTATTCTCTTGTGAGATTTCCGCATATATAACCAACTCTAACATGATTTTTGAAATTTTCTTACTCCACCGTATAATAGTCAGAGGTTTTGTGAATTATTAAATAGTAGTCGATGGAAATTAAGATATAATGTGTAATAGTAGTCGATGGAAATTAAGATAAAAATATGTGGCATTAACTACTGAATAAGTAATATTGTAAGAGAAATAAACACTTATTGTATGAATAGTATTTGGAATGGAAAGTGAGCCAAAAATATGATCTTTTTGTGGTTAATAAATTTTTAATGTACCAATCCTTTGGTACGTATATTATCTACGTCTTTTAAGTTAAATTGTTGATATATGACCACATGTTGTACATAGTGGTGATAATACTAAACAAAACGCTAGGTGTAACAAAATATTTTATATCCATCACAACATTAGTATTGAAAAGCACAGGTGGTTAAGCCTATTGGTTCTGGGATCGGACAAACATTCAAACGGGCCAATGACTATGCATTATATCTAAATTAGAATAACCGATCGTTTAGAAAGAGCAATATGACAAACTTAAAGGATTTAGTTCTTGGGGAAGTTTCAGGTTCTCTAAAAGTGAGTTCTACAAAATTTTGTGAATTATGTACTGGTTAGACTTTAGAAAAGTCGAAATATTCTTCAAACTTGAAAAACATTTGAAAAATTAAATTGAAAATGGTATCAAATTCTATTGAAAATCTTCTTATGCATTCTATATATTGAGCTTCTGGCTCCTCCAAGGTTAATGCCATACTGGGCATTTTGTTAGGGACTTAGGGCATATGTTTTTTTCGTACATGTTAAACTTAATCCAAAGCATGAAAAGTTGTTATTTGAGTTTTAATACAATTAATTAAAACAGAGAAAAGTTAATCAATGTTTCCTTGACTTTGTTAAAAACAAAAAGCAATATATCATATAGCTAGGATGACTTTTTTTTTTTGAAGAACAAATTCAGCTACCATCTATAGAAAACTTTTGGGTTTGTTAAAGCTCTTTTGTGGATAGTACATTTGGTTGTTAAATTTGGTATGATGTAAAAAACAAGACTTTATGTTATGTTTGGAAGTTTGGTGTGATGGTCTTAACAAACCCCTACTAAAGAAACAAAATCATTTAATGAACACCTCAAGTTGTAGACTTGTAGTTTGTAATTAACTTTTTAGTCCTAAAAAAATTGTCAAACAAAAATCATTATTTTCTTTTTAAAGTAAACAAGATAGAAACAACATCGATCGTTACTCATTATAGGTTTCTTTAAAACCATAAAAGCAAGTATTATCGAATCCAACTTCAACTTTCTATAAAGTAAAGTGAAAAGGATTCCATAATTTGTGGAGGAGAAATAAAGTTTTCTTCTGTTACACCTTAATTAGACCCACCACAGTCATTCCGTGACTTTTTTTTTTATAAATGAGATGTTAGTCATTTATATATCAGAACAAAGATTAAAACATTAAAGAGTTAACAAAGTAATACATTGTGGAACACTCACATTTTCCTAATCATGAACAAAGATAATTTTACAAGTACTAAGATAACAAACTTGATTTTGTTTAAACTACTAGTCAATAACTTATTGTTGTTGAGAGCTATAATAAACAAGTAAAACAGGAAAGAAACTTTAGATTATTATGTGTTGGTTCAATAGAATGTTACTATGGTACAAAATAACCATACAACCTATACTTGTTTACACTCAATGTACACTCATGACTCTTGGGCATCTAAATCATGCATTATAATATGGCAAATAAGTAATAGATTTGCTTGGGTGCTTCTAAAGGCACCTGGCCAAAAGGCTGTTAGCATCCGGAAATTTTATTGACTCCGGTCAATGGTCATTGACCCAAATTCTCTATAAGCACCGGTTTTTAATGTGGGTGATGTTCACCTTCGCCTGCTTCTTCTATCTTCTTCCAAAACACACTTAGCCATGTAATGTATTGGATTAATTTTCTCATTTCCATGATGTGATTGACATTATGATTTATCAAAAAAAAAACCTAGGTATAGTGCACCATCCCAAACTCATCGGAATGTTGTCCTGGCATTAAAACAGAGTACCAATACTCCTAACCATCTCTCCCCCAATTTCATTTCAAAACCTAGAGAGAGAAGATGCAGATGAGGGAAGAAAAAGAAGAAGAACAGTCTAACTATTATCATTATCCTTATTATAGGAAGGAGAAAGAGGAGGAGGATCAACTCGATCCCACCACCCATCGCCTCAGGCAGCTCCACCTCAGTAGCTTTGCTTCTAATCATCATCATCCTATAATAGACGGACTGGACCAGTCCGTTTGTATTCATTAAGTCACGGATTAGCCAATCCGTGATCATGTGAAGAGAAACGGATTGGCTAATCCGTGACGTAATGAATACAAACGGACTGGTCCAGTCCAACAATGGCTGAATAGAAAACCAAAACCAAAATGAATACAAACGGATTGGAAAATCCACTTGTTGATTTGAATTATTTTTAACCATTACACAAGTTGATAACCGAAATAGAAAACCAAAACCAAAATGAAACAGAAAAGTCGATATTCCTAACCTAGCTAGACCAACTCATCCATACATGTGTGGGAAACTGTTTAAAACTCATCCACCATTTTTATTCCATCACTTTCTCACTCACCTCCTGCATAATTATAACTATAGGACCTTATTCTTAATCTCTATAATTATGAGATTTATCATCTCTATATATTGTTTCATTATAAACGTGTTCTAACGGCGGCAGACGACTCCACGACCATTGCTCATCTTGCTGGTGCAGTCCAATGTGTTACTTGGGTTCAAAACCAAAGGTTTTGCTGCCATTGAAGATGAGAAAATACAGTAGTTGCAGTCAGTAGATAGCAGAGATGAAGTCATGTATTTATCTTCACCACCCATTATTGGCATTGCAACTCCTCTCTTCACTGGACTCTCAAACTCAGGTCTGTATGTTTGTCCCAACACACCTTCAACTCTTTCAGTAAGATCTAAAAACCTAAACTGTACTTCTAAATGAGCAAAACAATCTTCCCCATATGGAATCTGATAGTTATGGATTCTATCATCTCCATTGGGAGATTAATTTCTATAATTTTTTGAGGTTTTCTTGGGTTAGATATCTTTCATAATAATAATAATAATGTAAAGAAAAGACAGAAATAAATCTTTTAGGTTATTTTAGTGGTAATGAGCAAAGTTTGTCATTCTCCAATCCAACAATGGCTGCCGTTGCTATGCTGAAACCAACGAAGTCTGGTTTTGAAGAACCACAAGAACAACTTCATCGTATAAGAATTACTCTTTCATCTAAGAATGTTAAGAATCTCGAGAAAGGTAGTATTAATCTGAACACTCACAGTTAGATTTGATTCTTCTGTTGTATTTGATCGAATGCTTAATAATGTTTGTTTGTTTGTTTGAGTGGTAACAGTTTGTGCTGATCTTGTGAGTGGAGCAAAAAACAAAAGGTTGAAAGTTAAGGGACCTGTTAGAATGCCAACGAAAACTTTGCTCATTACCACTAGGAAGTCTCCCTGTGGTGAAGGTAATATTGATACCCTAACTTCTCTTCAAGTCTAAATGGTCTCATTCGGGTTGATATCAGAGGAGAGAGAGAGAGAGAATATAAATTTAGGAAAGAGAGATGGATGGAGGGGTTAGGGTTGACCGGTGCCTACATACTTGATTGGTGCCAACAGAGAATAGAGCGGTTGGGCCTGGTGCTAACAGAGATGGATGCTAACAGTTGTTTGATCAGGTGCCTTTAGAAGCACCCGATTTGCTTGTTACTTAATTTAAGGATGTTTGGTCTCATATTCCTTAGTATATTCCTTTTGTGATCCCCAAACAATGCCTAACTAAACTGATAACCCAAAATATAATATCCTTAACTACATTATAAATAAGAATACTTTTATTTTTTTCCTTCCCACCAAAATCTATTTAATTAGAAGAATCGTATTTTGCTCCCACTTTTCTGGTTCCAGGCTGCCAGCCAAGCCAGACAAACACTAATATATTCACTAAGACATATCCAGAAGGATATCAAAACTAATTATCAATATTGTTTATGTGAGGTGTTCCAATGAAAGGGAGTTTCCTAATGGGGAATTCCACCAATCAAAATACTTTGACTAATAGCTAGTAGATTGTCTAATTAATTAGTTTTTATATATGAATGGGAGAATAATTTTGTCGTGATACAAAAATATACACGAAAACTATGAAAATGAATGACTTTCGACAAATTAAAGATAACATTTTAAGTGTTAAATTGAAATGGAATGTAAAATTGTTTATGAAATAGAAAATACACATAATAATAAAAAAAAGTATGAAAATAAAACAAATCCCATGGAGAGCTGATTTGATGAATATCGGAGCTTCCCTACTCACACCCAAATCAACTAACCTCATGGAGACCTATATAAACTTGGGAGAGGAAAGACCATTCACATAATTTAAGATTGCACATGTCTAACGTGAAGTGAATCAAACGACAACTTATCTTTCAAAAACGGAAGTGGGGCAAGAAGAAACCCTTTTAGATGCGAATAACTTACGGATACAAGTCACAAAATGTAGTTTCCACATGTTTTTTTAGATTGTCTTTATTAGTCTTTTTTTTTTTTTTTTTTAAATCCACCATTCAATCGGCTTACCAATTGAAGAAATAACGAGATCGAGTCTAACAAAATGATACCACCTCTGAACAAGAATTTTCGAAAAATATATATGGTGGTGACGATGATCAAATGGGGAGGTGATGATGCATCTGCATCATATGCATGGTCGTCATGGATGTATGAGGTGCATGAGGAGGAGGAGGAGTGGGACCCAGAAGAAGTAAAGAAGACAATCACGGGTCACCTAACCACGTGAGTAGTTGTCTAAGATGTTCAATTATTGAGGCTAGGAAAAGTCTAGACCCTTTTTATCTTTTGTTTTTCAAGAGAGACAGAGAGAAGATGCATCCTCAATTTGGTTAGATCTCTCCTCTCCTTTCTCTCTCCACAATACAAACAACCCAATTATTTAGGTGTCTCCAATCACAACAATGTTTTCTTTATAATGGAAGAACACCTGACCTGATCGATTTTATTTGTGCATATTTACATCAACTATAAGTGGTTGGCTTAAATCCATCACCAAACCTATATTTGTGTCTAAAATGCCGCATATCTACTTATACTACCTGCGAAAAGACCGAAGGGCTCGGTGAGGAGTAGGAAGTTGAGAGAAAAAGAGTCACAATTTCTATTTAGAGAGGATAGATGTACAGCTCACCACCTACGACACTATGATTTTCATGTATGAAATGTTAAATTCACGATTATATGATAATCGGAGATATGATAAAGTCACGATTATATAAGAATCAGATATATAAACATATAAACGAAAGACACAATGTTTAACGTGGTTCGGTCGGATACTCAAGACCTACATCCACGGAGAAATGATTCCTTTATTAATAATCACCACATACAATTGTATGTGGGGTTGATCGGTTACATAACTCAATAACTCGATGATTTTGATTCTCTACAACCCTCTCCTATTTATAGAGAAATTAGGGTTCGGGGTTTTCCTAGTTTCTCCTAACTAAACTAGGAAATAATATAAAACTTATCTAATAATAATGTTAGATATATTACAGAGATATTCCAAACATATGAAAGTAAATATTGTGGATCTTTACATATCTTCAAATATCTCGGAATAGTCTTGATCGTCGGAACTTTTCATCTTGATCCGTCTCTTATATCACGTGTTTACACACGTATCTCAATACCCTCCCGCAAGTCGGAACACGAAACTTTTGAAGTGTCCTATTTGATGAAAAGAGTGAAATAATCACATCCAAAAAATTGCTTTTTACTTGAATCAGCTATGTTAGACGAAATACGGGATCGAAAAGGTGTTTTTCAACTTCATGAAGAGAAATAGCTTGGACTGGTCATGCTTGGTAGACGGGAAATAAATGAGTAAAGCATCGCCACAAAGATTTGATGTTTGCTGAATTTAGATGAAGCTTTGATTGGTTTTTAAATATCTTGACCAATAAATAAGATGTTGCACATTGCCTCCATTGAATAAGATCATCACCACCATTAATGCACCAAGTTTGAAATCCAATAACACCATTCTTTTTTCTTTCCTAAGTTCATTTCAATAACTTTTTATCATAATTTCAAGAAAGTGATGAAACAATAGGTGATCACAACCAATAAAAATGATGTTGGAATTTGATAGTCACAAGAATAACTTGGGAATTGAAAAAAAATCGTCAATGTAATTGAACGATTATTACATCTCAACGAACAATAAAGATGTCGAAATTTTTTGCGGAAGCTTGAATCAAGGTTGATTAACCTCGAAATTTTTTCGATGAAACAGGATTGATAACCAGCTCATGATACCATGTTAGAATCACAATTATATGATAATCGGAGATTTGATAAAGTCACGATTATATAAGAATCAGATATATAAACATAAATGAAAGGCACAATGTTTAACGTGGTTCGGTCGGATACACAAGACTTACATCCACGGAAAAATGATTTCTTTATTAATAATCATCACATACAATTGTATGTGGGGTTGATCGGTTACATAACTCAATAACTCGATGATTTTGATTCCCTACAACCCTCTCCTATTTATAGAGAAACTAGAGTATATCCCGTGCCCTAGGGCACGAACACTTGTATCAATCAAATGTTACGAAATTTAGTGTTATATTTTATTGAGAGAGATTTTTATTAGTTATTATTATTTTTGTATTATTTTTTGTTTCTTTTCTCTTAAATTAGTTATTATTTTATTAAGAGAGAGAGATTTTAATTTCTTTTTTATTAGTTATTATTTTTTATTTAATATTAGTTATTTTATTAGTATTAGTTTTTTGTGTTATTAGTTTCTTTTCTCTTAAATTAGTTATTATTTTATTGAAAGAGAGAGATTTTAATTTCTTTTTTTAACCCTTGAAATTTATTTTGTTCCTTTTTTTCTTAAATTAGTTATTTTATTTCTAAGAATGAAAGGATTATTGTTTTTTAAATAGGTAACTTTATTTCTACGAAGGACAATATTTTAAATTTTGAGAAGGGCTTCTAAACAATATGTATAATTAAAAAATGATGTGTCTCAGTCATCGTTTTCCCTTAAGTTAGTATCCTGTGCCCTAGGGCACAGACACTTGTATCAATCAAATGCTACGAAATTTATTTTATATTTTATTGAGAGAAAGATTTTTTTATTAGTTATTATTTTTTTTGTTTCTTTTCTCTTAAATTAGTTATTATTTTATTGAGAGAGAGAGATTTTAATTTCTTTTTTTAACCCTTGAAATTTATTTTCTTTCTCTTTTTCTTAAATTAGTTATTTTATTTTTAAGAAGGAAATGATTATTGTTTTTTAAATAGGGAACTTTATTTCTACGAAGGACTATATTTTAAATTTTGAGAAGGGCTTCTAGACAATATACATAATTAAAAAAGGATGTTTGTCTCAGTCATCGTTTTTCCTTCTGTTTTATGTAATAGATTTTTTAAATAGGTAACTTTATTTCTACGAAGGACTATATTATAAATTTTGAGAAGGGCTTCTAGACAATATGCTTTATTAAAAAAGGATGTTTGTCCCAGTCATCGTTTTCCCTTCTGTTTTATTATATAGATTAGGGTTCAGGGTTTCCTAGTTTCTCCTAGCTAAACTAGGAAATAATATAAAACTTATCTAATAATAATATTAGATATATTACAGAGATATTCCAAACATATGAAAGTAAATATTGTGGATCTTCACATATCTTCAACTATCTCAGAATAGTCTTGATCGTCGGATCTCTTCATCTTGATCCGTCTCTTATACCACGTGTTTACACACGTATCTCAATAATGAATGAGTTCGATAAACAAAAATGAGTCTATGCGTGGCCTGAATCTCTACCAGTTGTTAGTGTGTAGGTGCTTTGTCGTAGCCTCGAGGCGGAGTTGTATTCCATCCGGTGATCTTGTCTGACGAGGCTAGCAGTGTTACGCCGTTTTTTTTTTGTTTTCGTTTATTGGATTTTCGTTATTTCTAAGTTATGTAGTTATTGCAGAACTGAACTCTATTATGTATATACGTAACACTTAGAGTTGTTTATAGATTGTATCGGGGTTTTATGAGGCGTTTGTATGTTTGTGGTTCGGGTTTCGACCCGAAACTGAGTTGAGTTTGTTTAGCTTCCGCTCGATAGTTTATTTCTTTGTGTATGCGAATGTATGATTTGCATAACAGGTTTTACAGGTGCGACCGGTTCGATTTACAGAGGAGATTCTGTCGGATTTCTGTCTCGTCTGTGAATTGTCGGGGCGTGGTCGTGTCTATTTTGGGACTCCCCGACCAGACTATTCGCCTTGTGCGGTTGATTAGAGTATTTATGTTTTGTACTAGACATTAGTTATGTTATGCCGATGCATAAGTTGTTCGAGAAAAAAACAACATCATGTCCGGCCTATACCAATCTGCGTGATAAATTACAGTGTTAAATTTTCATTATGTTCCTTCAGTAATCGTTCAAACTCCAATAGAGTTTCCTGCACATTATTGATGCAAATGTAAAAGAACAACGCTAAGACACCACCCTCTAATAGGATCAACTTCAACCACTAGTACATCGTGACACATGGCATATATAGGCTTTTGATATAAGAAGAACAATGTTTGGTAAAGGTAGTGCGTTATAATGGCCAATTTATGTATTTTCTCTTCCTTTACCAAATTAGTTTAAGGAGGGCGTTATAAGGATAATTTAATAAATAATGCTAAAATATAAGGACTTTGATAAAAATTAATAATAAATCTAATATTCTATCCAAAGACATAACGAAAACTCGACTTAAACGAAACATCGACTTAAAAGAGGACATCGACTAAAAGAAAATATCGACTAAAAGAAGATATCGACTTAAACAAAGACATGTATAATGAAGATAATATGTCTCAAATTAAGAAAAATCGTTTTAGGGTTTTAGGTAGTTTTTGTTTCGTAAAGGATTTTCGGTTGGGTCGACTGAAAAAGACAACAAATTTCTGTCGGACCGGTTGAAAAAGACAAAAATTTCGGTTGAATCCGATGAAAAAAACCACAAATTTCGGCCGAGCCGGCTGAAATTGTTATGTTTTTTCATCCATCTGGACGAAATTTGTTTAAATTTTCAACTGTTCTGGAATTGTGATCTTGGAACCGAAAATTACAGAGATTTACAAAGGTTCCAATTGAAATTATAACCAAAACAAATTAATCAGTTTAGAACATGAGGAGGAACTCTCTCCTTTCCTTCTTTGTAATCTTCAAAAGTTACTTTAATCAGCGTTAAAACCTTAAAAATCTATGGAGAAATCAAACAATAACAAGAATTACAAACCCCTTGATGGGCCTAAAAGGTTACCCTAAAAGGTCTCCACCCGCAAGTATACGGGCGTCAAGTAATAATCCGGTAAGACCGGGATCGATCCTCAAGGATAGAGAGGTAATTCGGATATCGAGAGAGTCTAGCCACCGGTCTAGGTGTCACTCACTATCTTAGACTAAAATTAAAGGTGATAATTTGGTTTTTGGATTGATTTATAAGAAACAACGAAAAGTAAACTAAACTATATAAGGAGAGATGAGACAGATTCGGGAAGAGTGGTCGAGCAAGAATCGAATGAGGAGGATACTTCGATCCACAAAGTCGATAGTGACTAGTACTAATGATCTATAAGCATGAAAAGTTAGTTAACTTCACCCATTTACTTGGATGGGTCAACGAACTCTTAGTTTAACTCAGATTCCAGTCCATGAACGGTCTAAAAATCCGGAAGATTTTATCATTAAAAGCAATAAAAACTCTTGTCACATCAAAACATGTATCACGAGTATCCGACTACAAAAGCTAGCTAGACATGGTGGAGCACATAATAAACGAGAAGAAAATAAAGTAAGACAAAGTTAAGGTTGAAAATCTCCCTATTCCGATGAGGCGCGAGACTAAGATAGTCGGGATAAATAGTTCATTAAGTGCTGTTGATCTCCCCCTAGCGATATTCTGATTTCCCTTTAACAGTGTCACAAAGGTGTCCCTTCAGCAGAACCAGAGTTCCCTTTAGCAACTGTCTTCTTCTTCCTTTCAAACTAAACCACCATGAAAGCTCACTCAAGCTATCTCTCTCTATGATTTTCAGTCCAAAAACTTAATCAAACACAAGGACATCAAGCCAATGACGTATGGATCAAAATCCCTAACCTTTCCGACCAAATTAATGGTCGGAACTAGCCTAGAAGATTCCGGCCACAATGATGAACAAAATAATGAAGTTCGGCCAAGGAATGGTCTTTAGGCTGGAGTTAGACTCGTCCTTTGTTCCGAGCTGTTCCCCGTGCTAATAGGAGATAACCCGCACTGATCCTTTGCCTCCCGCGAGCTGCTGCTGTTGGAGCTGCTTTAATGGTGGATTGAGGAAAACCCGAGCTGCTGTCCAAGTGGAAAACCCGAGCTGCTGCTGTTGGAGCTGCACCGGAGCTGGTCCCTTCACCGGTGAAAACTCAGACGAACCCGAACCGTGCCGGCCAAGAGAACTTGGCCGGCAGCCTTCTCTTGGCCGGCAGCCTCCGTCCCTTCTCTCTCTAGCTTTCCTCCTAAACCCTAGAAAACTAATTGAAGAAGAACCCCCATTTTTCCAATCAGACTTGTTTTAATCCTCTCAAATTAGGCCCACATAGGTGGTGCTTCTAAAATATTTGATTCATAATAGTCTTCACTTGAAATGGCGCCCATAAAATTCCTCTAATTGGTTTTCTCTTCTTTGAGTTGCTTCTTGAACTTGGGCTTGTTTGGCTTTATGTAAAACTCAGGGGTTGCCTTCATCATTAGTCTCCAAATAACTTCCCCGGCTTCTTTGTTTCACAACTTCTCCGTCCGAACTCCGATCAGACTTCCGTCTTCGCCGTTGGGTTCAGAATAGACTCCACTTTCCATCTAACTTCTGAATTTCAAAAAATGACCAAAATACCCCTGGTTCCCTCTCCTTCCGATCTCTTCCACAGGAGACGAAAATGTGACGAATTGCTTCGTTTTATTCCGAATGTAATGCCAAACTCCAAATAAGCTTCCTAACAAGAAAAATACATAAATTATTAGAAATAAAACCCTAAACGAACTAACTCATCTAAGTTAAGTGATCTAAATGTGGCATTTTAACGCCACATCACCCCTCTATGGAGATGAGTGTTGTGTTAGTCATATATGGTTTAGGTTTCCATCTCTATCTCCCTCTTCGATCGAAACAAACAGATTTAGGATTTTTTTCTCTCTTTTGGTTAAACAGGTTTTAAGGGTGTTTATATCTCTTCTCTCTCTTTGGTCGACGAACAGGTTTTTAGTCGAATATGATTTTTCTCTCTCCTTTGTCTTTTGGTCGAAAATAGTTTGAGGGGAGGAACCAAAGTTGGAATATTTTAGAAAATAGTGTTTATCTCTCCCTATTCTAAAAAAAATGCTCTCCCTATCTAATGCACTGCCTTCGCTAAAAATTGCTCTTCCTATATATAGGCAATTTTTTGATCCAACTGTCTAACCTACCAAAATTGCAACTATTTTATCAACTAACGGTTTTAAGATACACATTCATCAAATATTATCCTTCAAACTCCCATAGGCACGTGGATATTATCAAGACCTATATCGAACTACCCCACCGTCTCACCGTGTTTTCTCGCAGTCAGCCAAACCTATATAAACATATCAAGTTTTTTAAAAAATGGACAGACCATCTTCTTCATTCAGATTTTTAAACTATTTCCTTAAACTACAAAAATACCTACCAACTTAGGCATCAAAGTGTCTTCCTCGTTTTTTGAAGGTGTGTCCACTTGAATTCAGTCGAAAATATAAAGGAAAGTTCACCATATGATCGAAGATTCTGATCACCAGAACGATATCCGAAAAAAAAAACTTTTCGATTGGGACTTTCATAGACATCTGGAAGTCTATGATTGTCTCTGGCATTCAAATCCAGACATGAACAACTTAAACTCCATCATCGAAACAAATCAACTAAATAATCACTCTGAGTCGTTACAAGGCATTAATACATCATGAAGATGTGACGAAAATGATAACCGCCTAATTTAAACAATAATGGAAGAGACCTAAAGCCCGACAAATTTATTATATTATTTACTTTATATATTGCCTAAATTACATAAAATAAATCTTGATAGTAAATTGCTTCCATCGAGACTCGATCCCACGACCTCATGGGCTTTAAAAGGGGTGTCCAACCGCTGCACCAAAGAATGGTGGACGTGATATTATTAATGGACATAAAAATTAGGAGTTTGATATTTTTCGTCGGGTGTATTTAAGGTTACGATGTTTTTCGTTCAATCATTATTATTATTTTTTTGTGATTTTGATTAGTATATTCTTACCGCTATAGGCGCCTCCCTTTTGATTTTTTTTTGGGCTTTTAAATTGGTGATGCTCTTAAATTAAAAATTGACATATTTCAGTTTTTTTAGTTTTCCTTCATTCAGTATTTCATTGGAAAAGCCCTCGCTTTCTCTTCCTTCCATAGGAGCTCTCCATCCAACAATACCCGACACAGTCAGTCCAGGTTTCGTCCAGCCACCTCTTTTCTCCATGTTCGTTGTGATTATGTAGGGATTTATGTTGTATTCTGTAATTTGATCACTATATTGTGTTTAATTTAGTATCTCTCTTGTGGGTTTAGGGTTCCGGTTCTTCATTTCATTTATTTGACTGAAAATTCTATGTGACTGAAAGTGAAGAAATTTTATATTTAGGTATAGTTGTTTGTTTCATGTGTGTACATATTAAGCAAACCCTGAGCTAAAAGGGAAACTTTCCTTTTTCTTAGCTAATAGTTTAAATGTTTGTGTTTAATTTGTATAATTTTTTGAAATAGAACATTAACCCGAAGATTATGTTAACTTATGTTTATAGGTTTATAGTTTATAGGTTTCGTGTTGGGCTTGATAAAAATCACATGCCAATAGTTTATTTGGCTTGAGCTTCTTATGTTAACTTATGCAAAATCGTGCAAAATATGTCGAAATTTGTTCTAGCCTTTACTCGCTCAAAGCTTGTGCAAACCTCTGCAAACTCGACTTGTCAAAACCTTACTAGGTAGGGAACTTAAGCCTAAGAAAAACTGTCGGATCCTGGAGTTTTGAACAATTTGTCCAGTCTGTGTGGTTCTTATTTGGTGAATTCTCTTGAAGATATATTATCTTGTCGACGCAACCATAGCGGAGAGCCATTGGAACTTTTTCTTGGAAAAAAGCATTCAAGAACTGTTCTTTTTTATTTTGTCTACGAAAAATTGAACTTTACACTATTTCTTCATTCACCGGAATAGACTGGTTTTATAAACCATTTGTTTACTTTCATATTTATCGTATTCAACCATGTTTACTTACTCTTGTTTTTGCTGTCATGTCTTTGCATGATGCGGTTACTGATCACTGTTGAGTTTCATATTTAGTTTTTGTTTGTAGAAGTCCTTTTGCTTTGTTGATATGGTTTCTTTCCTCTTTTTGTCAAATGTGCTTATTGTGGGATTCAGATTAAAACGAGCTCTTGACAGTCAAGACTGGTATTGATACATTTTTTTTTCTTTACTGCCTAGGCTTTGCATGTTGAAGTGATCTGAGGACTTCTTGGGATCGTCTCTCTGAGTTCCAGGTAATGATGCTTATTTGGACTGAAATGGTACATCAGCTCCATTCTTTCCCACAATCAAACCCCAAACTGTAAGATAAACCTTGTTTTTTTCCGGGGAGGGGGATGGAAGGGGGATGTGGATTTCTCATTAGTTCTGCAAATTCTGTTTTGATTTTATATTAACGTGGAGCCTTAGACAAGATACTAGTTGCAAGTTCAGTGCCCGCTTAGTTACTTTAAGCTTCATTCTTTCCAAGAATTGATGCCTATTTCTATTTGGTTGTTGCTGGCTGCAATTCTATCTATTTGACAAGGTTTTGATGGTTGGATTTAAAGTATTATTTTCTTTCTCATATATATAGCTGGATATTGAATAAGCTACTTCCTTTTTAGGATGGATTTCCACAGAAGAGAGTATCCACTTGAGCTTAATGAAGGTGTCCAGCAAATTGTCTCACAAATTGAGGACGGCAATGATACTATTGGAACTACAGGAGACCTTTCAATAGCAATAGACTTTGGAGTTTCCACGGATTTTGTGTTTGAAACTCCAAAACTTGGCATGATTTTTCAATCCGATAATCAAGCATATGAGTTTTACAATCGGTATGCTAGGTCTGTGGGCTTTAGTGTACGAAAAAAATTCGTCAACACATCGTGCAAATAAGACAATTTCTAGAAGAGTTTTTTGTTGTTCCAAGGAGGGATTACGTAGTACACATCCTAGGGGACCTCCTATGAAAGCGCGACCACAGACACGAACTGATTGTAAGGCACGCCTTGTTATTAAATTACAAGATGGTGGAATATATTCTGTGGTAGAGTTTATCAAGAAGCATAACCATGAGCTTGCACCTCCAGCAGAAGTGCATAATTTGAGGTCACAACGGAAGTTACAAGACTCCCAAAGTGTATTAACTGATAATGTGCATTTGTCAAGGATCGGAACTCCAAGTATTTATTCATGTACACCTTTAGAAGAAGGAAGGTCTCAAGATCTCAACTTTATGCAGGTGGATTGCAACAGTTACCTACAGAGAAGGATACATAATGAGATTTTGGGAAAAGGAGATGGTCAGTTTCTCTTAGATTACTTCAAGAAAATGCAGAAAGATGATCCACATTTCTTTTATGCAATAAGAATGAATGCTGATAACCAAATGTGTAGTTGTTTTTGGAGCGATTCTAAGTCAAGGGTAGACTACAGTTTCTTCAACGATGTCGTATGCTTTGATACTACATATAAAACAAATGACTATAACAAACCTTATGCACCATTTATTGGAGTGAACAACCATGGGCAATATATCATCTTTGGTTGTGGATTAATATTAGATGAAACCATAGAGTCTTTCATTTGGTTGTTTCAGACGTTTTTGGATGCTATGTACGGAAAGGAACCAAAGACAATATTTACGGACTCAGATGTTGTTATTTCTGTTGCAGTTAGACAGATTTGGCCAAATTCACATCATCGTTTAGGCTTATGGCATATCTACCAAGATATGGTGAAGCATCTCCATTGTGTGGTTGAAAACTTCAAGTCTTTTTCAACAGAGTTCAGAAGCTGCATTTTCGAGAATGAAACAGAAGAAGAGTTTCAGTACCGTTGGTGTTCACTGATTGAAAAGTACAGTTTATCAGGAAATAAATGGCTGCAAGGATTATACCAAATGTGGGAGAAATGGGTTCACATATATGGTCAAGAGTACTTTTGTGCAGGTACCACACTTGCTCGAGGAAGTGAAAGTATGGGCAAATTCCTAAAGAAGTATTTCAAGAGAACTATCCCATTACAAGAGTTTATAATCCTATATGATAAAGTATTGGCCATCCGACGTGAAAAAGAAAAACATCAAGATTCTATTTCTAGGCAAAGTAAACCAGTCTTACGCACAATGTGGCCAGCGGAAGCCCGAGCAGTTGAGAGATACACAAGAAAAAATTTCATGTTATTCCAGGATGAGTATGTAGCTACGTTGGATTTGTTTGCCGAAGTTGTTGGTGAGGACGGGACAAACTATACATACAAGGTGTCATCCTTTGAAAATGTTAAACCATGTATTACTACATTTGATACCGAAGATAATGAAGTAAAATGCAGCTGCAAAAAATTCGAGTTCATGGGTATTTTATGTGCGCATGCTCTAAAAGTATTACATACCAGAAGGTTGCTCGATATCCCATCGCAGTATTATTTGAATAGGTGGACAAAAAATGCACGATGTGGAGCTCTAATTAATGATGATGGACAATCTGTTCTTGCTCCTTGTTCATCAATAACTTTGCGACATAATGAGTTGGCCTGCATGGCCCAAACTCTAGCAGTGAAGGGTTCAATTACTGAAAATTCTCGTGTATTTACTAAAAAAATACTGATTCAAGCATTAGAAGAGATAGACATATTCTTAGAGATGGAGTTCAACCGACCCAGTTCTCATGAAGATGAAAATGTGAGTGAAGAAAATGTTGCAGATCATTTGGGTACTAATAAATGAAGAAACTCAACATCAATCTTGTTGATGGGCTGAAATCCAAAAGTTTCATGTATCAGTTAAAGTAGCCAAAAGATACTCCGTTGCCATACATAGTCCCAAGCTTCTCTATCAACTAGTCAGACGCCGAAACATGATCCATACTCTGTTTTCTATACTCAGGTCAGTTTTAATAATTTGAACTCTTTAACACAAATATGATATTAAATCTACGTCGTTTATCTTGTTAAACTGAATTGATGACCTATTGAAAAGGTATTTGAATTTCTTTCGGACTTAATGAGTCAATTTACCACACATCTTTATTGTACTATATCTCTTCAGGCAGAAACTGTACTGCTAAAAGTTATCTTCGATATACCTAATAAAACAATCAGCTTCACCTGGACTGCTATAAATTATTTTGGTTAGTTTTAGGTGGACTTTTTTAGGCACTTAGCCACTTAGGCTAACAGATGGTGAAGATAGGAAGTTGAGCATAGCTGGTGAAAGGAATAGTGAGGAAAAATCTGAAGTTTTCAACGTGGGGTTCTATTTGAGCAAGCCATCCACTTGATACTGCAATTTGGAAGGACTTTCGGCAAAAAAAGCATTTTCCAAGGTATGAGGTTGTTTGGAAAAAAGAAAGATTCGTCGGACTTTGGACTTGTTAAGGGAAAGATCTCTTAGGTATACAACATCCTCAGAAGTCTAGACATGTGTTTTGAAAGATCTCTTTGGAAAAACAAAAATAACTACTATTTGCAGTTATGGTTGGTGGAAAACCTTCACAGTTTTTTCGTTATCTGGGAACTCCTTTCTTATTTAGCACACACCCGTTATTACCATTGTAATGTATTTTTTTTTCTTGTTTTTTTTGTTTTTTTTTTTGATGAGAGGTATTTTTTTGTTAAATAACTATTTTATTATTTGAATGAAATAACCAAACGTTTTAACGCCTATCTTGTTGTCTTTACAGGTTACAAAGATTTATTGAACTTTTCTGAAAAGTATTCAATTTCGATGGAAAAACACTACCTGCTTCTACCATAAGCTCTATCCCAGAGTTTTTAAACATTGGCAAAACTGGGCACTTCATTTGTTATCAAGCAACAGATTTTGTAGTTCAAAAGTTGCAGTGACAGAGGTTATTACCCAGGTAGAAGATTGAGTCTCGGTTAGACTCCCTCTTTTGTGGTTCTTGATCAGATCTTCGTAATTCAAGCAGTTGCTAGTGCTTTATCCATGCTTTCGATGTATGAAGGTCAATTACCCATAATGTAAAAAATATACCCCAAAAGCAGTAAATCTCAGGCAAATAGTGGGTCATTAAAATTCCTCAATCACAATTTTCTTTTAACGACCATTTCCTTCAATTTCAATTCATTTAGTTTCCTACCAGTCTGTCCTCTCCATCTTCTGGTTCTCAGTTGTTGAAGAAGAAGTGAAGAGAAAGAGATATGTTAGAATTTCAAGAACTCGAAGTACCGCATGAAAAGGTAAATTTATTTGCGAAAATTTTGACATTAGAGTTCTTCTTCAATTCATACACTGATGAGATGGTGATATCGTTTTATTGATATTATGTGATATAGCTTAGAACCTTATCCTAATTTGATCATTATTTTTATTCTTTGCATACGTGACTTTGTTAATTTTTGTTTGTAATGTGATTATTTCTTAGACATTTTTAGTATAATAGTTTGACATCACTGACATGAGCTGAAAATGAAAGCAGAAAAGAGAATGAATTGACATTCCAGAGCAGTAAGGATCTATGTTTGTTTTGTTATTAGGACCTGTGAAGGAACATTCCAGAGCAGAAAAGCGAATGAATTGTCTGCAAACATTCCATTATTTCTTGCGAAGTCTCTTTTAGCTGCACGGGCATTATCTTAGGCTGGTGAATCTGTTCTGAAACGCGGTAACTTATCAAATGGACTAGTAAATTTGTCAAAATATTTGGTAGATGGATATACAATATTGGATGCCCCATATTCTTGTTAGTTGTGTTTGAATAAAATATGAAGTTTATTTTTATTTTGAAATAAAACTATTTTATTAACAATTATCACTATTTCTCAGGACTTATTGATATCATGTTCATTTTGCTTGATTAGGTTAAAGGGTAATTTGCTGGTCCGATCAAACTGAGTTATCCATTAATACTCCTTTCTTTTCTGGCGTAAGTGATTGATTTGTGATCTCTATGTAGAAGATGGTGACGTTGACAGTTTTTTTTTGAAACTTAGAATGAATGTATTAGAAGTAAAAAACTATGTACAAAACGGGGTGTGTGACTTGGTACAACGTCTCACGACATCCAATCCTCCCAATTAACAACTACCTCTAGGAAGGATACATTCTTAAATTTATTAGTTCTCTTAATCCAAGAGTAAATGGTTCCCTTGACATCTTCAACATCGATGGTCGTATTAAGGTTCTCTTTCTTGAAGATTTTGGTGTTTCTGTCATGCCATATACTCCAATGGTTGCGGCTGGAACCAGTTGCCACACTTCTCTCCTGTTCTTCCTCTTGCACAGGTCGTCCCACTGGGTTACCATGTGGTTAACGGAATAAGGGAAACACCAAAGGGTGGATAGGGACTTAGCAAAAATCCCCAAATGCTGGAAGCCACCCTACAGTGTAGGAAAAGATGGTCGAGCGATTCTTCATTCTCTCTACACAAGATGCATCTATTAGGGATCTGAAAGCCTTTTTTTTTAAGGCGTCCACTATGGGGATTTTACGAACTAAAACAACCCACACAAAGAAGCCTACCCTCGGGGGTAGCGCTTTGATCCAAGCTGTCTTGGATACGCATGGCTCAAGCAATATACCATCCTTGTCCAACCTTTTGTAGCAATTTGAAACTGAAAGGGGCCCCTTCTCCTCAACAATCCAAGCTCGAGTATCCGAACATCCGTGATACTTGAATCTTGAAGGAGTTGCAGCAGTTGAATATACTGTTGTAGCTCCCAATCATTTAAGTTCCTCCTGATTGTGATGTCCCAAACATTAAGGTCACTGTTGAAAGCCTCGGCCACAGTAACATTAGGCCTCGTAGCCAGCCTATATACATCAGGGAAGCCGACTTTTAAAGCCTCCAACCCAATCCACACAGTGACCAAAATTGAATCCATGATCCGTCACAAAGTATCCATTTGGTGATAGTGCGATATTCATTCAAATTAGCTATGCTACCCTTCCACACACCACACCCAAAAGTGGCTTTGTTACATTTCTTAGCCCACAAGTCACTGCTCTGACCATATTTGTTATATATCACCTTCTGCCAGAGATGATCGTTCTCTTGATCCGTCCTCCACAACCACTTCATAAGGAGAGCTTGGTTCATATACTTCAGGTTCTTTACACCCAAGCTTCCCTTATGCCTACTTGTACGAATCTGCTTCTAATTCATCCAATGCATCCAATGCATACTTTTATGGTCCAAGTTAGTATTCCATAAGAATGAGCACATTTTGCTATCTATAGCCTTGAGGATACCTTTGGATAGAGAAGAGGGAAAGATAATAAGTAGGGAGAGCCTGTCATACTGACTTCATGAGTGTGATTTTGCCATCTTTGGAGAGCAGGTGCCCCTTCCAAGTAGATAGCCTCTTGTTAACACGTTCCATCATTGGATCCCACAATTTCTTGGATTTGTACTTCTCTCCCAGAGTTAGGCCAAGGTAGGTAAGTAGGGAGAAAACCCACTTGGCATCCAAACTCCTTAATCATCTCGTGATGCATGTTCTTGTCGCCTACCTTAGTGGCACTATAGATAAAGGACTTCTGCAGATTCACCTTGAGCCCCGAGGCTATCTCATACCAGATCAGAATGTCTCTCAATTTTCACGACTGTGTTGCATCCTCCTCAACAAAGACTAATGTATCATCCGCAAATTGGAGGTGGTTAATCAAATCACCATCATCAGCAACTTTAAAACCAGTAATCCAACCCCTCCTCCCTGCCTCTTGGAGGCACTGGCTTAGGACTTCTGCTACTAGCAGGAACAACAAAGGTGATAGAGGGTCCTCTTGTCTTATTCCTCTAGAGCTCTGAAACACCTCAGAGGACCTCCCATTGATCAGCACATAGAAGGTGGCAGTGGAGATACATGAGTAAACCAAGCTGCGTCATTTATACCCAAAGCTCATACGTTTCATGGCCTTATAAAGGAAATCCCAGCTGATTCTATCATAGGCCTTCTCTAACTCAGCTTTCACCACTAATCCATTAGCACCCTCTTTCCTTCTAGAGTCTATCAGTTTGTTGGCTATCAGGACCCCGTCCAGTATCTGCCTACCACTCACAAAGGACCCTTGGAAAGGGGAAATCAAGCTACCCACCACTCTAGACAAGCGCATAGCCAGAACTTTAGAGACTATCTTGTATGCGCCCCCACCAAGGTGATAGGCCAGTAATCTTGGAATCTGGAGTTGTTTGGAGTCTTGGGGATGAGGACTATGAATGTGTGGTTCAACCTCCAGCGGGACGCTGCTCCCTCAGAGAATTCAGCAATCATCTCCATCATGGAATCCCTGATGGTATCCCAAACACTGACAAAAAAAAGAGATAGGGAAACCATCCGGACCAGGCTCCTTGTCCCTAGCCAGGTCTGTAAGAGCTTTCAACACTTCCTCCTCCGATATATCCGCTTCTAGGAGCTCAGCCTCTATACCAAACAAGGAAGGAAGATGCATGTTGTCCAGACCTGGACGCCACTGTCGAGGTTCTTCATACAAATTGCTAAAGTAGGAGATAGCCTCTTTGCTTATCCCCTCCTCTTTTGAGATGACCACCTCCTCCTTTATGATGACACTGATCCGATTATGGCGCTTTCTACAATTAATGATTTTGTAGAAATAGGATGTGTTCCTGTCCCCTGCCTTCAACCATTGAGTTCTCGACTTTTGCCTCATGCTAATCTCCTCTAGGCTCATTAGTTTACCTAACTCAGCTTTTAGGAGGATCTTATAATTAAACTCAATCTGAGACAGGCCCTGACTTTCCTCCTTCATATCCAGATCTTTTATCTCATTCTGAAGCTTATTGAAACTGTTAGTGAATCTTCTGAATTTCTCTCTAGACCAAGTTTTAAGCTTTTCCTTCAGGAATTGAAGCTTTTTCCAGAGTGTATGGCCAGCTGAGCTACCAGGAGGGCACTCCTTCCACCACTCAGAAATTTTATCCTTGAAGTCTTTGTCCATTATCCACACATCTTCCATACGAAAAATAGGAGGGTTAGAGGGATCCAATTCCGCTCGAAGCAGCAGGGGGGTATGACACTGTTAGCCATATGAATTGATGAAGCACCATCAACTCTTCAAGAATGTTGACTATGGCAAATTTGAAGAACCCCCCCTCTCCGTACCTTGAGAACATGCTCGATGAAGAGTGAAAAGGAAACCGAAATTGCTGCGTGACTGACCTTAATGCTTTTAATAAATTGTGTTAGTAATTCGTGCATTTTGTTGCGTGTTCTCTAAAATTACATTGATATTTGTTTATTCCAAATGAAGCTTGTACTTAAATTTAGTTTGCTGAATTGTAGAAAGGAGTCTTCTTTCCCATGCTTGAACCAGGGTCTACATGAGGAGACTAGGTATAATGGGTGCCGGCAGGGCATGGTCAGTTATGTTGAACACAGGCGAGATTTAGTTATCCGAGTAAGTAAGAAAGTGTCAAGTGCATTAAATCTGATATATGTCACGAGTTTGTGTTATTTCGATTCGAGCCAGCTAATTTGATATTAGTAAAGTTTGTGTTATTTTGATTCGAGCTAGCCAATTTGATATTAGTATAAATGTACTTCCCTCCCATTCGTGACATTGATTTCCATGAGCTAAGCTTTTACAATGGCCTTCGTTTGTTCACTCACGTGTCTAACTTAGTGAAGTATACAACTTTGGACTAACCAACAAATACTTCTATTGAACGATTATTACATCATTGCATGAGAATATCTTACATTAAATAACGAACTCTGAACGTACGGTGACTAACCCTAAAAGACCATTATACAACTTCTATTTATAGTTTTATTTGTAGAAAGACTAATATAAGAGAAATCTAACTTAATTATTTTTTTTTAATAGAGAGAATGCATCACCAACTAAACTGCAACTCCAATTGATTCAAAATTGGACTCAGACCAACTTCATGCTCTACTAGTCTACTATCTATTTAAAGAAGGTGATGTCCACCGACCTTGATATAGGTGACCAAATTACAGTATTGCACTAATGCATACTGTGGCCCCACTGAAATATTCTATCACAATCCTAACCTTAAAATCTAACGGTTCAGATTTCTCCAGGGTATCTTGTAAAAATAGCAACAATCTAATTTTTCTCTCTAATTTCTTCCCTAAAAGCAATGATCGAGGCTCCATTAATTTGACGAAATACCCAAAGTATTCTCATTCAATAGAGTAAAAAAGTGAAGGTTTTTAGCACGAAAAAGAAAGGGTAAATATGTCTTTTTAGTCATAAAGAAGCCCTATTCTACTCAAATTCTCCTAACTTTCTTTATTAATATAGTAGTTAGTATAAATCTCTGTTTTGTTTTAGAGAGAGAGAGAGAGAGAGAGAGAGAGAGAGAGAGAAAATATTAAAATCAAAAGGGACGAAATTAAGCCCTATATTTTTCATTCTTTCTCTCCCCTTTTTTTCTTATCTTCCAATTGAAGGAAACCTAATTTCTTGTACAATTCTTTGATTTGATCTTTCGGGAAGATCATTAATAGGTTTTGATTTGGTAGATCTCTGTGATTTTGATACCAAATTTGGGCCTTTTCCTTCTAACCCTAATTAGTAGGGAAAGGAGGGTTTTTTTAATCTTCGGGGATATTTAAGGGGTTTTGTTCTGGTTTGTGATTTTCGTTGGGGAATATGGATTCGGAAGATGATATGCATGATGCGAATGATGTAGATTCTCTTGATGACTTTTATAGTGGTGATACTGGTATGGCTAGTGATGATGGTGATGAAGATGGAGATTATGGGTTTAATGATTCTAGTGATTCAGATGATACTACATCCCACCGCCAGCAGGTGAATTTTTTTAGTTCTGATTAAAAATTGTTTTTTTTATTGACGTTTTGTGGATTTGCTATCGATTTGATTTGGGGGTTTTTTTGTTTGATTATGTTGATTTCAATATTTGATATTTTAGATTTTTCTTTCTTGTTGTTCTTATATGGTGATTGTGTTTGATGTCATTGCTTTTTCTATTTTAGCCCTAGTTTGTTACAGTCTTAGGGTTTAAGAAGAGATTGTGTTTGTCCTATGATGGCTACTGAGATATTTTTTGAAAGATGGATATTTTTCCTTTTTGAGATTGGTGATCCTAGGGTTCATTGTATAAGATGTTTGTCTTGAAGTAGAGAAAAACAATGCTTTGGTTGTGATGCAGTTTTAGGTTTTAATAGAACGGCTAAGCTTGTTGAAGTTGTAGAAAGTGGGTGCTCAATTATTATATACTAATTTAGATAAGTGCTGCAGAAGTGGAAGAGTTGTCTATCGTACCCAATGGGTTTTACTTCGCCTTGTGGTGGAATAAATAACAGTGATAAACAAAAATTGTATGTCATAAAGCTTAAGGAGTAAAACATAACATCAAAAACCGACACCAGCATTCATATTTGCATTATTAACTAGTTTATGTCGTGCTTTACCTTGTGATAATGATGTGAAGCGTGGAAATATCGCGAATCAGTGTAGCGAAACTTAACGTAATCATGTCAAATTTTATTTAAACAAGTTTGGTAGAAAGACTTCCATCAGTCTAGAAGAGAAATATATTTAATTCCTCAATCCTCATCAACCCATCAATACAGAATTCTATAAAATCTAGATTGACTAGTGACATTTATGATTCCAGATTGTAGTAAAACACTGCCCTTTCAAGTCCACCATTGAAGTCTTTGCCTCATCTAAACCTAATTAAGTATGAATTTGAATCCATCATGAACTTGTGAGGTATTCGAGACAAACCATGTATATTGACCAAAAGGAGAAAGCGAAATAGGATGCAAAAGCTTTTATTGGTGGCAGCAGTGATTAAAATTCATGATGAGATGATTAAATAGGTCATACGTACGACTTAATGTACAGCTAGTTTGTAAGTCAAACTGTCAAAATATTAAGCTTCATATTGGAGCTTTATTTGTTGGCAGTTACTTTTCTAGAAATTTGTAAGTATGCGACACTTGTTTAGTGGAAGAACATACACCCTAAAATTGATATTTTGCATTGTTTAAGAGCCCAACACTTTTATTGTGCAAAAAACAGACACCCTTTAAGTTCCTCTTGTCTTCTTGAGATATCTATTCAAGACTTCAAGTAGTTTCAACAAAGAGGATACATTTCCACGTATATTTTTTGTTTCTTAAAATAATGATCACACATTGCTGTTCCTATAATTTGTTAGTTGGGGTATATGAAAAAATGTTGCTAAATGAGATCTACAAATCTTACAGAGCTATAAACAACATTTCATAATATCTGTTTTTTAAATCGCAATGTATGTGTTCTTTAATGGCTGAAGATGTCCTTGGAATCTGATTTCATTTGTAAGTTATGGTCACTGGGCAACTGCAAAAAGGACTTGTACTGATGAAGTATTAGTTCGTTTTGAACGTTATCTTGTTTGTCAAATGATTCCAATGATAATAGCGTCTGTTGTTATTTTGACCATTGTGACTCATTTGGCAGTGGGACTTTGAAAAGAACAGTACATGTGACTAGAATATTGGTTAGTGCCTTAGTGGTTTTTCATATCTGTAGCTTATGATACACATATGGGAAATACAATTTCCTTTATCTGATTATGGTTCCATCATATTAATTCGGTTACATAAATCATGAATTTCTGAGTGATTACGTGGAACTGGTCCCAGAGTTATAGCATTACATTTTCTTGTTCTAGCTACCTTTTTGTCACTCCTTTTTAGAGTACGTAAACATTAGTTATTCAATATCATGGATGTGTCATGCAATCATTTAAGTCAGAAAGTACATACACAGTTCACAGTTTACGTAAAAATCATCGAAACATGATTGCCATTTGTGTTGATGTACTATAATCTGACTTCTAAATCTAGATTCTAGACGCTCTCAAAGTCTTAAGTTGTAAAATCTGCTTTCTGCTATTGTTATCCATGTTGTTATAATTTGGACATATGTTTGGAATTTGTCATCTCAGCAAAACTACACTATTTTGAATGAGGAGGATATACGTCAGCGTCAGGAAGAAGATATTACAAATATATCCACTGTTCTCTCCATTTCAGAAATTTCAGCTAGCATCCTTCTGCGTCACTACAATTGGTAAGCTGTTGTATCTTATGTGTTACTTAGTCGATTTGGTGGAGATTGCGCGTTCCACATCTTATTGTTTCTTTTAGGTTATTTGTAACTAGCAAACCACTTCGGTGTCCTACCTATCTGTGTTTAGGAAGTATAATAAGCAAGCCTGAGATTTATGATATGCTAAACGTGTTATTATAGTTTCTCTGTCTATCTCTATCTCTTAATAATTTTGCAAGATGGGGGATAAATTGTGGAATTTGATTAATAGGGTCTGTACGGATTTAAGTTATTTCTTATTGAGTTATATCATGCTGTGCTACTAGGGTACCATTATTAACATCACGAAGAGGGCTTAGTAACTACATCTTGTAGGTTAAGTGGGATGGAAATTAGAGTTTCTCCTGTGGATCTCTCGAAAATAAAAAATGAGCATCCTGTTTTTCGACCGTGTTTCATTAGCCTTGATTTATTGCCCACATTGTATAGCTTATATGTTATTTAGCTTTTCCTTGTCACTTCCTTGTATCAGAAGAGAGTTGGTTTACTTGGTACTTCCTTGATCTGATTTCTGAAGAAGTTTCTCTGTTTTCAATCTGTGCAGGAGTGTTGGTAAAGTGCACGATGCCTGGTTCGCTGATGAGGAAAAAGTCCGCAAGGCTGTTGGCTTGTTGGAAAAACCGGTTATTCAAATTCCAAACATAGCCGAAGTAAGTAACTTCAGCTTTAACCTGAAAACTGTATTTGCTTAAAAATCACTTGATTCCCCCGATTGTTTACAAACTTGGGTTTCTCGTGGCAGCTGACATGTGGGATCTGTTTTGAGGCTTATCTTCGTGATAGGATGAAAGCTGCTGCTTGTGGCCACCTCTTCTGTAGCTCGTGTTGGACAGGTTTGACTAAGTGCAGTTATTAGTTTGTACTCTTTTGTACAAATGATTATATCTTGATGTTGAGATCTTATTTCAACGGTGTTATCCTATTTAGAACGTTTTGATTGTTGTACTATCTGCAAATCACAGCCATCTCCTTGCTTGTTTCTTAAGTTAGTTATGGTTTTCAATAATTGTGGCAGGTTATATTAGCAATTCGATTAATGAGGGACCTGGATGTCTGATGTTGCGATGTCCTGATCCATCATGTGGTGCTGCTGTTGGTCAAGACATGATCAGTTTATTAGCTTCTAATGAAGATAAGCAGAAGTATTCTCGATACCTTCTAAGATCTTATGTTGAAGATAACAAAAAGGTAAATTCAGGATCCGAAATATCTGTTTTTATTTTCTGAAAGAAAATTCTGCTTCAATCGTTTCTCATTTTGTATAAAACTCGTTTACCTATTTCTTTCAACTCAAAGGTCATAAAAAGCAACAGCAAAGAACAGTATAAATTCACATCTATATCAAAATTATGAAGCTCATGCTTCTTTTATTGTTTGGTGATTTTCTAACTAATATGTCTTAAAATGTCCATCATTTACACCACATTTCTGTGAAATGTTAATAGCGGAATGTAACAATGATCAGTTCAATAGGAAAATCTTTAGACTGCCACAATTTTTGAAAACCATAATTAACTTAAGAAACAAGGAGGAAATGAATCTATCTTGTGCTCAATGTAACGATGATTGGTTCAATAGTAAAGATGTAATTGTGCTCGATGTAAAAACTATTCTATGTTAACATCTCTCATGTAATTGTGCTCAATGTAACGATGATTGGTTCAATAGTAAAATCTTTTGGACTAAGACAATAAAAATAAAATGTATACTACTTTTATTTCATCAGTTTGATGTTCATATGTGGTAGTTTAAATAATTCTATTTTAGTATATTTGAAAACTTGGTTCTTATCTTTCTGTTTGAAAACAAAGAGGAAATGAATCTATCTTGCTGACGATCTGTGTTCCTTTTTTATAGACAAAGTGGTGCCCTGCCCCAGGATGTGAATATGCAGTAGACTTTGTTGTTGGTAGTTCATGCTATGATGTGTCTTGTAACTGCAGACATAGCTTTTGCTGGAACGTAAGTTTCTCTTTTAGCAGTTGGTAAATATATATGTATATTTTCTATCTTTCTTCCTTCAGCATCTATACTAATTGGCATACCGCACACAAGCACTCTAACTCTTACAAATTTTATTGAAAGTGTACCGAAGAAGCACACCGTCCAGTTGACTGTAGCACTGTAGCCAAGTGGATTTTGAAGAATAGTGCCGAGTCTGAAAACATGAATTGGTAATTTGTATTAAGCTGTTTCTGATGTTCTGCTATTACAATGTAAACTAATTTTGGAGAAAATACTGATTTACATTGAAATGTTATCCAGGATATTAGCTAATTCTAAGCCTTGCCCGAAGTGCAAGCGACCAATTGAGAAAAACCAGGGCTGTATGCATATTACATGTACACCTCCGTGCAAGTTTGAGTTTTGCTGGTAAACCTTTATCCTCCTGCATATAAAACATGTATATTCTTGCATTAATCCATTGAAGGAACTCATTTTTGTAGTCAGAAGTTATATGGCAAGGAACGCCAAAAAAAATGATACTTAATATTTATTTAAGTGAAATTGAGATTTCTTTTTCCTGGATCATCTGGTACATCCTTGTACATAACATGTCATTTGCATGCTTTCAGGCTGTGTCTTGGTGCATGGTCAGATCATGGGGAAAGGACCGGTGGTTTCTATGCCTGTAACAAATATGAGACTGCAAAGCAAGAGGGAGTGGTAATTGGTTTCTATTCATAGTTTCTCTTCTATTGTTTAAAAGTTGTATCTTGGCCTGATATTAATATGTTTTCAGATTTGTGATTGTCTTACTGAGATTTGCGTGTTGCTAACAGTATGATGAGACAGAGAAAAGACGAGAAATGGCTAAGAATTCTTTGGAGAGATACACTCATTATTACGAAAGATGGGCAACTAACCAATCGGTATGATGTGCAATTTCCCTCTTTATATTTTTGCTCAGCTGACTTATCAATTTTATGATCGAGGAAAACCTGGAATCGGAGAGTGCAAGGGAATTTGATAATTTCTTCTGTGCCTACTGCCTAGTTAGCAGGATTATGAATGAGCTGTTTATTCTAGAATCTAGATACTTATCTTTGTGCTTGTTCAGTATTTATTTTCTGAAGTATATTATTCAATCCTAATCTGGTTTTGGTTTCCTCCGGATTTCTCTCTATCTCATACATTGAGGTTCTTTGGACTTCATTTAAGTTCACTTAAAATTCTTATTTGCAGTGTCTGTTCTGGTTGACGTAGTGAAAGAAGGATTGTTTTTTCTGCAACAATCAATTGTAGCAGGAAATACTGACAACGATATATTTTCGAGATTCTGAATATGTTCAGTAGATTTAATATTTAACCATCAGTGACCTTTGGGTTCCTTCTCCTCTCTAGATGTTATTTCATCTCGTTCGTTTCATAATTCTGATACAATCTTAAACTTTATTAACTTTTTTAGAAAAAGCATCTTAGACTTTTTTAAGAAAACATGAGGAGATTTTAACAGTAAACAAATTGGTTCTAATTGTTAGCAGACCATCCTTTTTCGGTTTGCTAACAAAATATGCATGTATAAATTAGGGTTCTTTTACAGAGATGCATGCACATACATTGTCGTTATATATTGTTGGAATCTGAAATCGCTGTTTCTTAATATGCAGTCGAGGCAAAAAGCACTTGCTGACCTGGTGCAAATGCAAACTGTGAATGTAAGTAAAATCTCAATACTGTATTGTGCTTATCCCAATATTCAGTTCAGATCAACGTGACAAGTTTTCTTAGTTAATCACACGAGGTAGCAGTTAGGAGGGTAGAAAGGGGAATTTTTCCGAGGGCTGGAGATAATTTTTTGTTTTTCTGTAGATTGAGAAGCTTAGTGAGAAACAATCCCAGCCTGAGGGGCAGCTCAAGTTCATCACAGAGGCTTGGCTACAGGTACATCTCCTGATCCTCGACTCTTTGAACAGACCTCAAACCTAACTCCTATTCTCCTCTTATTGTTCTTGGTTTCTCGTGCATAGATCATTGAGTGCAGGCGTGTGCTGAAGTGGACCTATGCTTATGGATATTATTTACCTGAGCATGAACACGCGAAGAGACAGTTCTTCGAGTACGTGCAAGGTATGGTTATATATATACACTCATATATTTATGCATCTGCTTTCGTGTTCCATTCTCAACCAGATTAGGATTTTCTTTTTCAAAAGGAACTCTTGTTACATTTCTATTTGACGGTGCAGGTGAGGCAGAGTCTGGGTTGGAAAGACTTCATCAATGTGCAGAGAAGGAATTACAAGCGTACCTTATCGCCGAATCCGAAGACTTCAATGATTTCCGTACGAAGCTTGCTGGATTGACCAGGTAGTATTTTATATGCTAAGTTCTCACCTTGGTTAGATTTGTGGTTAGATGACTAATTATCTTTTTTTGTCGAAATAGATGACTAACTATCTAGTTTTATATATTTGGATAACGACAGTGTGACCAGAAACTACTTTGAGAACCTGGTCCGTGCACTGGAAAACGGTCTCTCAGATGTAGACTCACAAGGTACCTGTAGCAGAACAGCAAGCTCAAAGAGTTTGGGAGGAAGAAGCAAAGGAAGAGGCGGAAGGGGAAAGAAATCGACAACTACCCAAGGTACCACTGGTTCGAGTGGAACACAGGACGACCCTCACTGGTCATGTGAACACTGCACTTACGCCAATATCGGGACCTCCAACACTTGTCAAATGTGCAATCGCCGGCGATAGGTACTACTGGACACCCATTTCCTACAAAGACTTCTTCATTAAAATCAAATACTTGGAATCTGCCCAAAAACATGTTGCTTCTTTCTTTTGACAATCTTGTGCTAGTCGGACCAGGGTTTCTTGTTTTGTGTTAGTCATCTGATAGACAGCAGACTGAAGAATATAAAATGGAAATAAGGAAAAAAGTGGCGGAGTGGAAACTCTGCAGAATTTGTTGTGCTTAGAAAAGAAGAGATGAAACACTTTTCAGTAGTAATTATTATATGCTTATAATTATTCTGTACATAATAATCTGTCTATTATATGTTTTCTTTCTTCGTACGTGTCTTGATTTTGAGTATTGAACTGGTTTTGTTTTAGGATTTAATTAGTTATGTATGCGACTGTTTCGTTTATTAGAATCGTTTATCTGGTTGTCTTTACTCCATCCTCTTTATCTGAAGAAGCCTTTTTGTTTTGGGCACAAAGTGAGAAGGGCAAAAGGAATCCCCACAGAAAATAAATGAGTTAATGAAGAAGTGAAAATATTATAGGAAGAGAGGTAGGATGCAAAAATCCAAGTAGAGAGCATTTATTCCAGAAAAGAGGTATATGATACAAAAATTCATCTGGGACTGTGACTGGGTAATGTCACCTACAATCAGTATATAGCCAAGATAAGAATAAGGAGCACTTATTCTAGCATTCAAACCCTCCTACTCTTTTGAAAACCAAGAAGGCGCGTGTGGTCATCCAAAATAGTATTTGGTCGTAAAAGCTTCTAACTTTTTTTTTTTGGGAGATTTGCTGTTTGGACCCCCTTTCATATAATTGACTTGCTGTTTGGACTCCCTTTTTCTAGAGTTGCACTTTGGACTCCCTTTTTTGAAAAAAAAAAGTTAAATATAACATTTCTAGAATATTTTGGACAATTTTACCCTTCTTCTGCATCATCACGGTGTCATCACCAAACTCCATATACTTCAACAAGGTGAAGGCAATTTGAATCTATTAATCCCTATGGTTATGATCAAGTTTTCTCTTCCTTCATTTGCCTTTAATACCCTAAACTACTCTGTCTACTTATAATATAAAAACTCCAATTTTTCAAAGAAATTCAGATTAACATTCTGAACCCCATTGATGATTTCTCACTCAAATAATCATAACTTAGCAAAATAGAAGAAAAGGGGTTTCATTATAAAAAAATACCTGATGCAGAGAGAGCAAGACCTTCAATAATAATGACAGACCCAAGTCCAAACCAGGTGAGAAGGAAAGCACTTTCAACACTACCTTGTTCTTGTGTTTGGGTTTCTTTTTTATTTGCACTCAGACTAAGTTTCTGTAGAGGTGATTTACGAATTACTGCTGCCCTTTCTCTACCTTTCTGTTTCTTCTTTTTATCTTTTGTTTTAACTGAAGATGATGATGAAGATGGACCAAACCCAACAGCTGTTTTGTTGGTGGTGTTCTGTGGTGGGGTTAGAACTGTAGAAGAAGTATCTCCATTTGTGGGTTTTGGGTATTGTGATGAAGAATCAATTGCTCTTAAAGTGAATCTGGATTTTGTGGGGAAGATGAAGTAGAAGTTGGTAGAAGATGAAAAGAAGGTAGTGGTCGTTTCAGAGGAAAAGAATATTGAAAAGATAAAGATAGAATTAAAGGACCATGAGTCTAGAAGAAGATAATTTTTTAATTTTTTAATTCCATCTTCACTTCCAGAGTTACTGTTTAGGTTACTTTCTCCCTCTAAAATGGCTTTACTTTCATCTCTATCTAGAAAAGATCAAGATAGAATTAAAGGACCATGTCTAGAAGAAGATAATTCACTACAAAGATTAATAGAGAAACATGAAGCCAGAAATTGGTCATGGATTAGTAAATCGATATCGAGAAGATCCGACAAATCATGCGGACAAATCTTATCAAATGTCTCTTATCTTGAGCTTGTTATTTAGTTTCTTTGTACAGCTTCCTCAATTTACTGTTATGGGCAGTGTGATTTCATCTTGTGTTTCTTATAAAATTAAAAGAAACATATTGATTTGTTATGCTAAACATAGTCATTTTGTTGCGAAATCTGAAGCTCCGGTAAGTTCATGAACCCTATCTGATGGAACTTTCTCAGCATATGTGAATTCTACTTTAAGAATGGGGAAGATGAAGCTTGGGGTCCAAAATGCAATATTGGTTACTCAAGGGTAAAGTAGGAATTTTTGTAAGTATAACTTTAGAGACGGAATATTCCTGGATGATTCCGTCAAAAGGGAGTCCAAAGTGCAACTCTGGAAAAAGGGAGTCCAAACAGCAAGTCAATTATAGGAAAGGGGGTCCAAACAGCAAATCTCCCTTTTTTTTTGGAAGTGTTCTGGTCGTATCATTTTTATTTTTAGTCCAAAGTTGGCTGGAAAAAAAAATTTCTGGCCACAATTTACAGGTGGGAATTTATTTTGCAATCTCTTGTTTCTTTCGTACACCCACTCGATCCATAATATTTTTCAGTTTCTTCCCTCATCTTCCACTCCAACTCTAGTGTCACTATGAACACTGGCGCCACTGACACCTCTAATTTTGATCGTCAACACCGTTTTCTTTCCTCTCTTACTATCTCTCTTTCTCCTTCCTTTTGTTTCCTCATTTATTTCTTATCTCCTCTATGTTCTGGCGAATGGGATGCCCCCTCTATCGGAACCTGCATTTGATGTTGCTTGTTCTGGATCTAGAGTCACAGTTTCAAGCAATCAAGCCAGGCAACTTTTGTCTATTTTCTTGTGTTTTTTTTTGTTGAAAGAAGGCAACTTTTGTCTAGAAAACCAAAAGAAGGAGCCTTCCCTTCTATAATTTTCCAAATGAAGGGTTATGTCGTACCCCTTCGTCAGAACTAAAAGATAGAAGGATGGAAAAGAGAAAAAAGATACGAAGATGAGAAGAGGAGAAAAGGACTTCGACAAGGGTTGCCAGCAGAGAGTCGTTCGACGACCCTCTGCAAGTGACGTGGAAGAAGGGTGTGCTTGAGGAACATATGATTTTGACACACTGAAATTTTGTACTCCAAAAGTTTTATTGTATCCCCAAAATATCGACCTAAAAATTTACTTAATTGTATTTTGCTCCCTCAGCTTCATATTTACTCCAAAAGATATCTTGAGCCATAAGAGATCTACAATGAGAGATAGACAGGTCTAGAGAGAAAGTGAGCGAGATAGAGAAGAAACTGTGAGAAACAACGAAAGAAAGATAGTGAGAGAAAGAGTGTGTGTGTGTGAGTGTGTGTCTCTGAAGTTGTCGGAAATAATGGTGGTGGGAAATGCTGGTGGTGGTCGGAAGTTTTAGAGGTGGAGAGAGAGAGAAGACGAAGATCAGGGGCAATTTTCAATAAGTAAGTTTTTGAGTTAAAAGATAAATATACTCCCTAAGTCAATAATGATTGACTAAAGTGTCATTTGACAACAGAAAAATAAGTAACTTTTTTACTTATTTAAACAGAAAAGTCAAAAGGTCAGTTTGGAAACACGAAAATGAATTTACTTGAAGTTAAAATTTGACATTCTCTAGTAGTTCAATTTTTTCTTTTTGATTTTGACTTCAAAATGAAGTTACTTAATTTGAACATACACACCAATATTAGTTTAACTAATATTTTTTCTTGTCTACCTATCCTCCACCACAATAAAACTTTCACCATCACCATCACTATCACCAAACCTCCATTACCATTGCCTCCACTACGCCAGGACAGCCATCACCCAACCTCAACCATCACCAAGCATCCACCAACACCACATCTCAACCACCACCACGACCACCACCATGAGACCTCCATATTTTCACCACCACCATCATACCTCCATTGCCACCACCATCTTCATATTTCCACCACTATGCTTCATCACCACCACCACCACCACCACCATCGTCTTATTTCCACCTCCACCACCGTACCTCAACTACCACCATTGTATCTACGTCACCACCATTACCACATCTCAACCACCGTCACCTCTGTCATCATTTCTCCAAAAGTCCACTACCACTTCGATTACTATGCCCACCACCACTACCACCACCACCATCACTTTTGTCACAACAATCTATATATCAATTGATATAGGTTTTGTGTTATGTCATAACTTTGGTTTTTAAATCTCAGTTGTTCAATTTTCTTTTGTAAATCATGGCTTTTCATTTTAAAGAGTCTTTTTTTTTTTTTTTTTTTTTTTTTTTTGGAATTGAAACTTCATTTATAGCCATAAGGCTACTGAGATAACAATGAAGTTAAAAGACAAAATCCAAGAATCATAAATTCCAGGGATGAAAGTGAAATTGACAAACTAAGAAGGGTGTAAAGCAGAAATTGCCATGTTATGGGCTGCAGTGTTTGCCTCCCGCGGGACCCACTGAAATTCACTCCTTTCTAATTTTGCCACCTGTTCCTTAATCCCTAGAATAATGCCGTTGATCCTCCCTGGAATTTATGATTCTAGGTCGGATGGTGAGGATTTTAAAGAGTCTTTGAAAAGATAGATATTTAACACTCAAAATAACTATCCACTCCCTAAAAACTCTCTAACTATTTTTCTCTCTTTCCTCTTTTTTCCCTTCAAACAACTCAATACAATCTCGGTTATTATTTTAAACTAGGTATCTCCCGCGCCCTACGGGCGCGATCAATCCCGTCGGGCTTACGCCAGTCGTGGTAAAAAACTTTCATAGTACAAGTACGGTGGGTTCAAGCATTCGCCGGATGCACGTACTACGTTGTCTACGTAAATCGTCGTCTGATGTCACACGGACCGGGCGGAAACGTAGACGTGCTAGCACCACATAATATTAAAATAGGCAAAAAAAGTGCTAGCACGTCTAGATTTACGCTCGGTCCGTGTGACATCAGACGACGATTTACGTAGACAATGTAGTACGTGCATTCGGCGAATGTTGAACCCAACCCACCGTACTTGTACTATGAAAGTTTTTTACCACGACTGGCGTAAGTCCGACGGGATTGATCACGCCCGCAGGACGCGGGAGATACCTAGTATATATAACAAATGACATTGGTTTTGGTGCCATGTCATAACTTTGGTTTATAAATCTCAGCCATCCAATTTTCAATTGTAAATCACGACCCTTCTTTTTTAAAGAGTCAATAACTACCCACTCACTATAAACTCTATAACTATTTTTCTCTCTTTCTTCTTTTCTCCTTTCAAACAACTAAATATAATATCGGTTATTATTTTAATATATTTTTATTACTTCAATATGCGTATAAGATCAAAATATTCGACAATTTTGTATAACATAATAAAGAAATGAGTAACTATTCTTTTACTTTAGGTAAATTAACTTTTTGGCTTAAAATGAGTTGTCTCCATGGAAGAAATAAAATAAAAAAGTAAACGATAGTTGGCAAATTAACTTTTTGGCTTTATTATGTATAAGTAACTATTTTTTTACTTTAGGTCTTGCCTTTTGTTTGTCAAGCGACACTCGAATCTTTACATCTTGAAAATTTTTCTTTTTTGTTCTAAAATCATAATTAATTTTTAAATTAAAATTAAAGACAATCTCATAAATCAATCTTGATCGACCAGGTGTTTATGAACAACAAATTTGGAATAAAGACATCTCCTTAAACTAAAGATAAAGACGCATGCTCTGACAAAATGTTATACATGTGCCAACTCATAAATCATATCACCCTCAAACGCATACATTGATACATATATAGTCTATCTACGCATTTAACTCAACGTCTCCAACAAGGTGTTACTAATCGACACTTAGTTGTCCAAGTGGCTCAAAGTGTTGACTTAAACTCCAAAAATCTAAAGGGTCGATGGGTATATAACCAAAATAATGTTCAAAAAAGATTTATGATCCAATCTTCCCAAAATATGGATATTTAGTCCTTTTACATTATGGACATAAAAACCCTCACTTTCTAAACACATTACCGTCAATGTCCCACGCTCAAATTTCGCGTAGAGATTTATTAACAAAAATTATGGAGATTTATTAGCAAAAAATATGGAGATTTATTAGAAAAAAATGGATAGAAACAAATCATAATTTCTCTCTCCTCTAAACAGATTTGGAAATCAAATTTTCTCTTTCCTATTATCCGAATCAATTAGAAACAAAAATGCTAACCAAAACGAAACGTCATCACCACGGATATTTCCAAATCAATTTTCTCTCTCTTCTTTACAGATTTAGAAATCAAATCAATTTTCTCTATATTACTATTTAAATTTTTTTTCGATTCAAATCAATTTTCTCTTACTTATCTTTCAGATTTGGAAATAGCATATTTTGTGGGATCAATTTAGCGTGATTTGGGGGTCAATATAAAAAACATGTATATCACTTTCTCTCACTTAACTTTCAGATTTGGAAATAGTATATTTTTCTGGGAACATTAAAGCAGCATTTATTTTCGTTTTTACTCATACATAAATACACGTCGAATACAAATTATGAAACAAATGCGTAAATTATGTATTATTTATGACGAGGAAACCATCATTTGTCAAGTATACAACATAATTTATCAAATGTATGTAGGTCTTGTTTAATAAATTACACATAATTTCATTTACATTACACATAATTTCTTTTACATTACACATCGTTTACATTCTGTTACAAAAAAAACGTACAAAATCTTCTCTGGTTCAAAAATAGTGCCCATCCATGTACTCTCTATTAGTTTCGTTGACTTACTTTGATTTGATGATTCTCTTTGAAATTCCTGGTATATCAAATCTACACACATAAATACACATACATTAAAGAAAAAAAAATCATATATTGTATTATAAACTACATGTACAATTCCGTAAATTATGTATAATGTTTGTCAAATTTTGACAATATTTGAAGGTTTTGAGTAGTTTGGTAAACTTAACAATGCTAACAATGCTACTGTTTTGGGTGAAAGTATACGTAATGGTAAATAAATAATACACAATTTATGTGCACTTATACGTAAATTATATACATAATGGTAAGCGGATGAAGATATATGTAAATTATATATAATTTATTGCAAATTACACGAGATTTGATAGTAAAGCGAAGTATTTCTACTAATGAAATGAGTACTGTATTGGTGTTAAAGCATGGGTAATGTTCTATAAATTATCCATAATTTATGGGCATTAATATAATAATTCTTGTATTCCTGATAAAGCATATATAATTTGTTATAAAATACACATAACATGTTCTCAATTTGAAAAACATCGTACAAAAGATGTTTGCGTAATTTACTATAAATTATGGTAATTTACGATAAAGTACATGTACTGTAAATTCTGTTATGAGTAACCGTACGAAAGAACAAATGTTTCATAAATCCGTACGGATTGAAAACCAGATCTGAAGAAAAAAAAATGAGAATATCATTAAGCTTAAACTACAAATCTAAAGATATCTGATATGATGATTGATTGCAATAATGACAAACTCGAGTTGAAGGATTAAACATCAAGATCAAAGACATAAATGAAACTTTAAGAGAGAGAAAGAAAATAAACATCAAACATTCGATTGTTTCTATGAATTAGTACCAAAAATCTTTGAAACTTATATTCAAAATCATATATGATCAACTTTAGAGAGAGAATCTGTTATAATAAACTGAAACAGAATATAAAATCGTCTGAAACAGAAAGTGTTTACCTCATTAACGATGAAGAAGATGATTTCAGCAGTCTAATGAAAATGAAACAATGGCGGTTTTTATTGCTGCTGTAATGAAGATGAAACAATGGAAGTTTGTACTGCTCCTGATGAGTTTAATGGATGTTTATTGGAGCTTTCGTTTTTAGAGAGAGAGAAAGTTTTAGATTTCAGTTATGGAATATATTGAAGATGGAATCTACTTTGAATTTAAACGTGATTGGAGAGAGAATGTGAAGATAAAAATGATGAAAAGATATTTTGGATATTAGAATGTAAATCAGATTTTATATATGAAGAAGGTTAGTATAGGTCTTATAAATTAATATGTAATCTAGGGATTTGTGTTTTCCCTCTAGATGAGACCAAATGGACTAGATATCCATATATATTATTTTTTTGTGTTCAAACCCTTAATAAGATTAGAGAGGACTATATCTGCTATTAGGACCCGTTTTTTGGGCTATAAGTCCAAAAATTCAAATCCAAAAGTCTTAAGTTTGATTTGCTCGAGAGGTTGAATCCATGTTTAATGAACTCGGATTATTAAAAATACTCGGACTGTAGACATCCTTCATTATAAGTTTAACTTAAGCGATATCGAACTTATCACATCTTCTCACTGGATTTCTCACAAAAAAAGAAAAGAAAAAAAAAGGTGTTACTGACTCAACCTAAAGATTGCCCGCGGACAATATTTTCGAAACCCTCAACAAAAACATCTTTCTCTTCTTAAAACCCTAATCAGTAAAAAAAAAAGACCACATTTGGCTTCTTCAACCCCCAGCGGTTCCACAATTTCCTTAACTTGCTGAAATCGACAGCCTTAGGTAAGACATTTTCTTTGTTTCTTCATGGTTTTTCCTAGGGTTTGTGATCATGTTTTTGTAGATGATTGACCTTTTTATTTATTGTTCTTACTTGTATAGCGTCTCTTTACGATTTTGTTGTTTGATATTTCTATTCCGGTTGTTTTGCCTGGAACCGTTCTGTCATTTCATTGCCTAGGGTTTTCTAGCACTACCGTGTAGTTCGTCTTCTTCAACGCATGCTTTTTCCCCCCATTTAACTACAATGTCATCTTTTTTCTCATTCTCTTTATTTTCGCCATTAAAGTACCCTCTCATTTCTCTGTATGAACTTTGGATCTACCCTTCTAGACCTTTTGTTGATTCGTGGTAATCAATCATAGAACACAAACAGATCAAGAGTAGGAAAAGACCCACAAAGCCGCCATTACATAAAAACATCACTGTTCTATCCATTGCACTTTGGTCTTAAATCTCTATGAGTAATTTTAAACCCTTTGCTGATTTGTAGTAAGAATACAATTACACGTAAATCTTATCAAATGACATAGATCATATGCGCACATAAATCTTTGCTGATATGCATGTGAATCCAAATTAAGAAATGACCCGCAGAAATATTGCATATTTAATCATACGTTCAGTTCAAGTAAGTAACTAGTATCTATGGATGTTAAGAGTTCGGTTATTTTCCGATTTTAAACAAACGTGAAATACTGAAATTGAGTATTTCTTGTTTTCTTGATTGAGAGAATATATGTTTTTCTTTCTACTCACTACTTAAGGTGGTATAGACATAGAGTATTGATGATTATTATAAATTTATAATATCTCCTGCCGTTGATGTTTGGCTTTGAATTTTATAGGACCCATTCTAGTTGGCATTTGTTGTTGCGTCTCGGAGCTCGTTTTGTTGTTTGTGGATGCATCATAAGAACCAGCTTTTAGTTAATAGAAATCTCTTTTTTTTCTACTGATAAGAGTAATAGGAGATGAATACGTAATTTTATCCTAATGTTTCTTTCCGTTATCAAATTTCGTGTTCTGCCTATTGTTGTTTTTTAAGTGTTTTGCGATCAATAAATTATGTTGTCTGCTCATGCATTTATACAGGTGAGCATGGAGACAGAAACCCAGAATTTTCAGCAACGTTCGTTTTCAATTAAATTATGGCCACCTAGCCAAAGTACAAGGGTGATGCTTGTTGATCGAATGACCAAGAACTTGTCTACCCCATCCATTTTCTCTCGCAAATATGGTCTCTTAAGTAGTGAGGAAGCAGAGGAAAATGCTAAAGAAATAGAAGATGCAGCTTTTGCTGCTGCAAATGAGCACCATGAGAGGGAGCCTGATGGTGACGGGAGTTCAGCAGTTCAACTATATGCTAAGCAGTCGAGTAAGCTCATGCTGGAAGTTCTCAAGAGAGGGTCCCGATCGAAAGAAGATGGTGAAACCCCTAAATCTGAGAATATTCCTGCAAATCGTGAAACATTTTTTGATATATCTGGAGGCCGTCGAGCCTTCATTGATGCTGATGAGGCAGAGGAAGTATTCAGCCCATTAGCGAAGTCTGGAAACGCGTATACCAAGATATGCTTCAGCAACAGAAGTTTTGGAGTTGATGCAGCTCGTGTTGCAGAGCCCATCTTGGTATCTCTGAAAGATCAGCTGACGGAAGTAGATCTTTCTGATTTTGTCGCTGGAAGGCCAGAGGAAGAGGCTCTCGAGGTTATGAACATATTCTCTGCGGCTCTAGAAGGATGTGTTCTGAAGACTTTGAATCTCTCCAACAATGCCTTGGGTGAGAAAGGTATCCGTGCATTTGGGTCACTATTAAAGTCCCAGAGTAGCTTAGAAGAGCTCTATTTGATGAATGATGGTATATCTGAGGAAGCTGCCCAAGCTATATGTGAATTAATTCCTTCCACAAAAAAGCTCAAGATCCTTCATTTCCATAATAATATGACAGGTGATGAGGGTGCCATTTATATTGCCAAGGTTGTCAAGGGTTCTCCCCTGTTGGAAGATTTCAGGTGTTCTTCAACAAGGGTAGACTCTGAAGGGGGCATTGCCTTAACCGAGGCATTAGCAACTTGTACGAATTTGAAAAAACTTGATTTGAGGGACAACATGTTTGGCGTGGAAGCTGGTATATCTCTCTCTAAAACCCTTTCGTCTCATCCTGGTCTTACAGAAATCTACCTGAGTTACCTTAATCTAGAAGATGAAGGAGCAACTGCTCTTGCCAATGCTCTCAAAGAACATGCACCATCACTTGTAGTTCTCGACATGGCTGGAAATGATATAAGTGCTTTAGCCGCTCCTGCCTTAGCTTCATGTGTAGCAACCAAACAGTCCCTTACCAAACTTAACTTGTCTGAAAATGAACTCAAGGACGAAGGTGCTATTCTGATAGCCAAAGCACTAGAAGAAGGTCACAACCAATTGCAGGAAGTTGATTTCAGCACAAATGCCGTCAGAAGGGCTGGGGCAAGAGTTTTAGCACAGATTGTAGTTCACAAGCCAGATTTTAAACTTCTTAATATTAATGGAAATTACATATCTGATGAAGGAATCGACGAGGTGAAGGAGATATTCAAGAAATCACTTGATTTGCTTGGGCCATTGGATGAGAACGACCCGGAAGGAGAAGATGATAATGAGGAGTTTAACGAAGAAGGTGACGAGAACGAAGATGAATTAGGTTCGAAGTTGAAGAAACTTGAAGTTAGCGAAGATAACTAGGAAAAGCTAACATAATTCAGGTATGTTTATCTTCTTTTGTATTCTCTCTCAGCCTAACCATAGTAGGGAACAATTAAATGAACATTGTTTTGTGTTTATTGTTCATGGCAGAAACTGGAGCGACCCATTTTTGCGTCCTACCAGTTCGCCAGACCAGATATTACTCGGCTCCTTATTATTTAGGTTTAATGCTATTAGCTGTTAGGAAGAACCTTGGTGTACTCTTTTAGTCTTAATGAAATGTACTAGGTACTGTTTGTCAATGCCTTTGATTTATTTGGGTTTGATTTCTGTCAAGTTGGTTCAGTTTTTTATCCATGAAGTTTTAGGTATATTATTCCTCAATGAAATCTAGGTCTCATCCAAGCTTTGGAAGCAACATACTAGTGGTGGTGAAATTATAAAAGCTGCAAGGGTTAATGGTGGGTTATTTCTTGCTATAGGTTTTCCATAATACTGTCTAGGTGAAAACGCCATTTTAGTCTATGATAACAATAAAATAGGAAAAATTAACTGAACATCCACTTATTTTTTAATCTGTAAAAAAGAACATGGGGATGGCGATATTTTTTCTATTAGCATTTGGGTGAAAAGAACATTATTAAACTTACCGTCCGGAGTTCAAGTTGATTATGTTTCGTTTAACGATCAAGTTGATTATGTGTTCAAGTTGATTATGTTTCGTTTAACGATCAAGTTGATTATGTTTCGTTTCCTTACCTGCGCTTCCACTTCTAAAATTTGGGAGTCCCTTTAGGGCTTTACCCCTCTCATCAGCTTTCATATTAGGAATTGAGATGTCACGAACGTACTTATATAATTGCTTTTATCTTTCTCTTGTTTAGCCTTTTGGTTGGTTAACCTCCTTGGTTTCCACTGTGGTTGTGATTATGATATGTGAATGAAATTATTTTACCTTCTCTAAAAAGTAGGCTTATAAATATCTTTAAGGCTCTACTGTGGGGCTCATTCATTTATATATTTATTTTATTTGTACTCTTAGTTTCATCGCCAATTATGTGTGAAATTTAAATTTAGATAATTATTGTGATTGGAGGACGATATGACAACTGTATGTTTTTATTTTCTCTCCAAACATGCTCAGTCTATGACTTATGAAAAAAAATATGAATTGCAATTAGTTTTACAGTGATTTTATCATGAGAACTTGCATATATTTCACTTGATAACCGTTCCAACCTTTGCTTGTTAACAGATCATGTGAAAATATACTTACCTCTAAAAATTGTTGTTTCAATAATGAGTGAAAAAACTAGGGGTGAAATGTTGGAGCAAACTGAATTTTATTTATTAGAAATTTTAATAAAATTGATTTTATTGTAAGGGGGTTATATAACAACTCATATATTAAGTTTGGATTCATCAAGATAATTGCTTTCATCTTTTCAAAGTTAAATTACTACAATTTTACGGTCCTTTCAAGAAATTGGCATGGGTCTCAAACACTGGTGTTACTCCATTGTAGCTATGCAAGTAAATGTTTCAATAGCACTAGAGTTGCCTATAGAGAAAATGGACAACAAGAAGCTATATAAGTTCAATTGATTGTACTAATTAGTTTCAATCTTGTTTTTACTAAGAGATTAATAAATAGACTTCTCTCTAGTTTCTATCAACTCTGTTGGTGTTGGTAATTTCACATATATGATTAAATCCAACCCCGATTAATAAGCATGCAATTTGTTTTTGGGATAAGGAAGCACACAATTTTTTTTTTTTTTACCTATTCCATTAGGTTACCAAAAAGAGGCAATAAGACGAATTGTTTTAGGCTCTCATTAATTTTTTTTTCTTTTCTTTTGCTTTTTTGTTGGTTTTGATTTTAGGCCTACTAGCATTTCCGTATGTGTTTACTATTGTTAATTTGATATATATACATGACTTATTTTGTTCTTTGTGTTAGTGTGTTTTGAAGATTTGGACTTATTCGTATACTTTTGTTGTTTTATATAGCTTTATTCTCAAAATAAACATTTGACTTGTATGGATGGATCCTGATAATAAAGCTAATTATAGTTTTGTGTTAGAATTTAGGTACTATTATTGAAACTCCACAGATTACCTATAAAGTTGGAACAAGTTGGCAATTGAAAATATCAAAATAAAGGCTCAGAGTATATTTCAAATGTAAAAGATTATCTCATATTCAAAGCATATATTGAACTCTCCACTCTTCTCCTTATCCATCTTTCAAACATGAAAAAAATTAGTTCAGCTCTCACCCCTACTCCTTATCCATCTTCACGGCCCAACACTCTCTCTCGACATAGTTTGGACTCTCCACTCTCCCTCCTCTGAATTTTCTTCCCATACCATCTCTCAAATGAATTCCTAAAAATCTCCATGCCCGACCTCAACTTGAAACACTAAAATTAATTTCTGAACATAATCATATATAAAAAAAATCTTATATTTTACATCATTACAAACTAAATTAATGCAAAATCATTTTCAATCTTCCATCTAAGATGTAGTGAGTTTTATTTATTTTTATTTTTATTTTAAGATTAATTTATTATCTAATGATAGCAAATCATACATCATAGTTACATCAAAAGATGGAATACACACATAAATTATCTTGTAAACCAAAATTTTCCGGCCGGCGACCTTCAAACAAAAAAAAAACCTCTCATCTCTATCTCTCTAAACACCCCGGCGAAGAGGTTTCCCCTTCATCGGAGCAAGGTATGTTCGTGAACAGACCTCGCAGGTCTGTTAACGGACTGACCTCGAAGGTCTGTTCACGAATAGACCAGATCTGCTCGTGAACAGACCTTGCTCCGGGGAAGGGGAAACCCCTTCGCCGGAGTGTTTAGAGAGAGGGAGATGAGAGGTTTTTTTTTTAAGATTCGTCGGCCGGCGACCTTCATCGGAGAAGAGAGAGGTGAGTTGGAGAGAGAGAGGTGAGAGAGAGAGAGGTGAGGTGGAGAGAGATGTGAGGTGGAAAAAGAGGTGAGGTGGAAGTGAGGTGGAATTCATCTTTTTTATTTTGAAAAATATTTTATAGGTAGGGCAGTTATGACATTTACATTAAAAAATGGGGTCATATATAAATTTATGGAAAACAGGAGGCCATAAAGGAAACTGGTCACAAAGTAGGGGGCCAAATAGGAATTAACTCTTTCGGAAAAGGGCACATGGACTGTTAGTCTACGATAAAAAAAAAGTAATGGGTTTAAGGCCCAAACTTGATATAAAATAGGTAAATTTTTTTTTTTTTTAACATTTCTTTTTTCTCGTACAGATACACAAATGTATCACTAATATGTTGATTATTTAGTGAATACGTAGATATTTGTAGGAATATGTTTGTTTTGTATGCGATACATGTCAAATTACGTGAAGTTCAACAGTAAAATTTATTGGATTATTTAAGTTTTGTTTAATGCAATAAGATAACGATGTCATGCAAAAACAATTTATTTGGTAATTCCCAAAAGGTGAAGTATACAAAAATGATTTGTTTGATGCATTTCAAAATTTGTATTTTTTGGACTTATTGTGTTATTAAGGTTTTTTTTTTTAGTGCAAAATATAACATTATAACAAAAGTTTACAAATGGTCCATAACTAACAGAAAAATTACTGAAAGCAAAATACAAAACCAAATGTAAAGTGAGCATCATGGGTCAAAAGACAAATACTCTATCACGAAGGGGCTAAAGCCTGAGAGACGAGATTATGTGCTAGGTGGTTGGACTCCCGTTTACAAGGACGTATGTCACTTGAAAGGTGGAAGCGTATCCTTTAAGATCTTCGAGATGCGTAATGAGTCTCCATGGGACCGTCGGATGTTTCATCTTGTAAGTACTCCCATAATCAGTCTCTATTAGAAACCCAAACCACGAATATCACTGTGGAGAGGAGATTGAGGTGTGAAAGGTTGTTGTGGTTGAGAAGGTGACATCTCCATTAGAATTTCTTACGACCGTCGCCGTCGATTCCCCGTTTTCTCTAAAAGAACCATCCACGTTTATCTTAAGCTTATTCGGTGGTGACGGATTCCAATCTAGAACCTGAAACACAAGAGAAGGAGACGATGGTATGTTAGTAGAGAAAGCAGGTAGTGTTTTTAGGGTTACCGTGGTATTGATCCAACAACGATGAATATCGATGGGGGAGTTGTTGAAGATGAAGGAGTTTTTTTTTTTTTTTTTTATTTCCACCACTTCCAGAGAAGGTACGTGTAAACAAGCCATGTTGTAGTTGAGGTTAGCTCCTTCTTTAAGTATTTTAGAAAGATTTTCGATGGGTCTATTGATAACTGCTGTAAATCATGATTCCTAGATAACCCGATGAGAGCTTTAAACTTGGGACATTTCTCCAAAAATATGAACGTGAATTTCCACATGAATATTTGTATATACTAACGTTTGTTTTTATGCTTTGATCTTAGGGACCTCCCACACATCAAACCTTTCTCTTGAAGTTTGTTTTTATGCTTTGATCTTTGGGACCTCCCACACATCAAACCTTTCTCTTGATAAATCCATAAGTAATTCTAAGTGGAGTTACGAAATTTGGTAGTTGTTTCAATAATGATCTATGTGGTGAAAGAAGTTGCCATAATTTGATGAGTTTGGGACTAAAATAATATTGTATGGTTTTTGGATAAAGATTTTCACACATCTATATCTATATCTACATAATAAGGGAGGAGGGTATCTTTTTCCCTCCTCTCAATGGTTGAGATTTATCTATACAAGTTATATCAAGTGGTTGAGGTTTTGTTTTTCAAAATATTTCAAAATTAGACAGCCTAGATCTAATGACATTTCATCCAACCATAGAGATGATAGCATAGAGCATCTTTCAAAGATACCCTTCACAAACAGCCCTCATCTTCCCGCCCAAGCTTCTTTCTCACGCCCTCTCTCTCTTTGAAGTCATCCTCTATCTTCCATTTTTTTATGCAAACCTGTTTCTCTTTCATCTCCTTTCAACTTCGTCTCAGGCTCTTTCATCTCACCGCAGGTATTCTCTCTCTCTCTCTCTCTCCGTCTATCTCGCTCACACACACAGAGTGTTTGTGAAGAACAAAATACTGGAATTTCTGTTATTCATCTAACACCCCCAAATCTAGGTTAAATAAATAGGTTCAAATCAACACAAGAATTTCTGTTTGAATTGTTCCAAAGAACAACAGTGTTAGAATAATATATGTAATAGTTAGGGGTTATTTAGTAATTTGCCCTTTAAGGGCCTTTTGGTCTTTTATGATTAGTATATACTTTGTTAAGTTGTAAACCTAATTTAAATGAATGAGAATCATAGCCTCCACAATGTTTCTCCTCTTCCTTCTTCTCTGTGATTATTGTTATTGGTTTTCAACATGGTATCAGAGCCTTAGATCTTGAGTACTAGGGAAAAGGTGGTTTGGAGCTTTATTTAGTGGTGGTTTTGGGAGATTTTCAATACTTTAGTGGGTCGTTTTTGTTTGGATTGGTGGTTTTTTTTTAAAGAAGATTTGGAGGGTTTTAATAGGCGGGTTTTCTGGATGATGAAAACTGGTAGCTAGGTTATTAGAAACTTGGATTCAAAAGTAGGTGGAAGATTTAGGGGGTTATTTTTTTTGGAGAAAAAGAGTGGTATTGTTTTGTTTTGGTTGGATTCAAGCGGAGTTAGTTGATTCAGGCAGATTTAATTGATTAAGGCGGTTTTGACGGATTTGTGGTTTGGATCGGAAGGGTTGTTTTCTTTGGTTTTTGGTAGGCTGGTTTATGGAGTGGTTTTTAGTTTGTTTTTCTTGGTGGTTTTACTGTTTATTTTGGAGGTTTGGAGACTGTTGGTTTAATCAAATTGGTTGGTAGTTTTTGCTCGGAAAAGATCTTCAATGGCTGTTTTGGCTTGGTAGTTTGGGATATACGATTTTTAGAGGGAAGATTTTAGAGGGAATCAAGAGTGGTGGTTTTGTAGGGATTTGTTGTTGGTTTTAAAAGAAAGTGGTATTTGAATTTGGTTTTAAGATGAGGCAGTATTTGGCTGGGAAAAGAAACAAGGGTTGGTTTGGTGAGAAGATGGGTTTTGACTGGTTATTTAAAGGACTTCTTTGGTTGGAGTTTTTGGTAGGTGAGAAATTTATTTTCTTCAAGGGACCATTTGACTTCCGTAAGAAAATTATTTTCTTCGAGAGACTGTTGGCTGCTGAAGGAAATTATTTTCTCGTTGCAGATCTGGTATTGTTACTTTGCACTTCTTCGTATTTCTTTAGCTAGTCTGTTTGGTTTTGTTTTGATTTTTGGGGGTTAAAAACAGTGGTTTAGTTTGGTTAGTTTCGTTATTCTTGACGAGATTTTTGAATATAAAAGAAGGTGGAATGGTATTGAATGACAAGTTTGAATTAAATGGCAATTTTGAATTGAATGGTAGTATTGAATGGTAGTTTTGGTTGGGATATGATTTGAGTGGTTTTTCAATAAGGTGGTTTTGGAATTTGGAGGAGGTGGTGGTATTGAAATATTTGAAAGTGGTTTTGGATTTGTTATTGAATTTGTTGGCGTTTGTGATTTTTTATTTGAATATTGGGCAGCAACATTTGCATTTTCGATCTAAGTAGTATGGCATTTTAATTTTGGGCAATACTGCATTTGAATGTTGGCAGTATTGCATTTGGATTGTCGGCAATATTGCATTTGAATGTTTGACAATATTGCATTTGCATCTTCTTCCTCTTCCTTTGGGCAATATTGCATTTGCATCTTCTTCCTTTGGGCAATATTGCATTTGCATCTTCTTATCCTCTTTGGGCAATATTGCAATTGAATCTTCTCCTCCTCCTTTGGCAATATTGCATTTGAATGTTGGCAATATTGCATTTGAATCTTCTTCTCCTATTTGGGCAATATTGCATTTGAATCTTCTTCCTCCTTTGGACAATATTGCATTTGCATCTTCTTCTGTCCAACGATTGCATCTTCTCCGTTTGCAGTTTGGCAGTAATTTGCAGTAATGAATTTTGGTTCGTAGTATCGGATTTTGGTTTAGCAGTTTTGCAGTATTGGATTTTGGTTTGCAGTATTGGATATTGGATTTTGGTTGGCAACATCGAGTTTTTGGATTTTGATTGGCAGTATCGGATATTGGATTTTGGTGGGCAATATTGGACTTTGGTTGGCAGTATCGGATATCGGATTTTGGTTTAGCAGTATTTGGTTTAGCAGTGACTTGTTCACCAAGTCACACTCGGTTCCACGCTTTCGTTGCTTAGTTAGCAAACTCTCGATACTTTTCAAAATCGCATCGTGAGTTTGAGGGAGGGTGTTAGAATAATATATGTAATAGTTAGGGGTTGTTTAGTAATTTGCCCTTTAAGGGCCTTTTGGTCTTTTATCATTAGTATATATTTGTTAAGTTGTAACCCTAGTTTAATAAGAATGAGAATCATAGCCTCCACAATGTTTCTCCTCTTCCTTCTTCTCTATGATTATTGTTATTGGTTTTCAACAAACAGTACATACAAAGTTTAAAATCAACATAGGTTCTCTCTACTAGCTCAATTTGTCTAAAAAATTGAAATCCCTAACCTCCAAAATAAAATCCTAAACCCCCAAGTTTTCAAAGTTTTACCTAATTAGTTTGGTGGGTGATTTAGTTTGATGGTGATATTTTATATTTAGTTTGATGGTGATTAGAGAGAGGAGATTTGAGATTTTATCCCAATTTGGAAAAATGAGGACTGAAATTGATTAATATACTACTGTGAAGAAATGAGAATTTATTTTATGCACTCAACATGCTTGATGGTTTGTCTCATAGACAATATGGTGTTTATATTCAACTTGCATTTCATTTCAGTGTATTATCTTTGCTTACTTATTTCCATTTATCTATTTAAATTTTGTGCAGTATTATACTCCATCCTCTGGCCTATTTCTTACTCGAGGTAAGCTCTTTATCGAAAATTAATTGATGCAGTTTCGAATTTAATAAGTTGCAGAATTGTATGTTGTATTTGAAGTGAAAAATAGAGAGTTGAATTGGCTTCCCGGTCTTATCTATATCCAAGCTCCTGACCGGTAGACCCAATTTTGGGTGTTTCATTCTTACCACCCAAAAACCAAGTAGATTCAAATATATTCAAGGGAAAGTTCTTTTAACTAGGAATTACTATGTGTTTTAATAAGAGAAAAGTAAATCCAAAATAAATAAAAAAGTGCAGGTTTTGATGAATATTAGTATTACATCTATGAGTTTTTTCCAGTATGGTTGCTTTAAAATTTCATCGGTTAAATCTCCTCCGTGCTCTCTCATCTCATCGCAGGTATCCCTCTCTCTTTATTTCCCATACACAGTCTCTCTCAATTTCTCACGCACACCTAAACTAGCCGGAAGGTATGATCAATTTAAGTTTCGTGCTTGAAGAAAAATTGTAGTTGAGATCTAGGATTCTAGAGTTTGGTATTGTTTAATTCGGTTCATTGTTTAATTTGGTTCGTTGGGATATATCATCCTTAGATCCGCAATTGATACAACTTCTGGAGGTTTCTCCCTTAACAATTAAATCGAATCCTCAGCTTGGTGACGAGCTGTTTTAACGACGCCTTTCACTTCTCGAAACCAGTCGGAAGGTATTATTATTTTTAACTTTTGTCTTTTGTTCTTAGTGGTGATTTAGGGTTTTGATATAGTTTCAATCTGATTCTTCTACTTTAGAGCAATACATATTTTGCCTATCTTATAGATTTACACTAATACGGTAACAATTTTATTGATTAGTTATCTATACTTTTGCAACATAACTTTTACATCATGAACTGACTAACCCCAATAGGTCGTTAATGTTCTGATCCGTTGAAAGATTTTATCATCTCATGGTAAGTAATAAGTATTATCTTATAGATTTTTTTTTGTGCGTTTAAAGATTTTATAAATCGGTGTTGAATGAAAGTCAAGTTTATCAGGTTCATTTGGTGTCGGCATCCCGACCTTTTAGAGGATTTATCTTTAGTACTTATTGTTTCTTCTAAAGTAGGTTTGTGGCTGAACTTTTAAGTTTTTGTTCTTTGCAACTGGGTGAGCTTCAGTCTCTCTCTAGCTCTCTTGCAACCAAGTTTGGCTTTGATTAGCTTATTCAACACTGTAAACTTAGACCCAATTAAACTGACTATATATTTTATCGGTTGTGTTTGAAATAGTTGAATCAATGGAACGGGTGTTTCTCCTTTCCGTCTCCGTGGTACCTTTCTTTGTTTTTTATCATCTCATGGTAAGTAATAACTATTACTTTTGATTTGAGGATATGTTATCTTAATTTTGATTTTTTTTCAGCATTTTTTGTTTTCGTTGGGTTTTATATTTTGTGGGTGAACTTTTATATATTAGTGTAAAAAGTGACAAAGTAAAGGTTCAGTAGGTGTTTGTACTTAATGTTGCTCGATTTGAACAATATTTCATCTTCTTTACTGTTTGGGTTATTTGTTTTAATTGATTAGATGGTAATTACTTTTCATTTCTTAATGACCGTATTCCATGGGTCAATTTCAATTTTGTGTTCTTATTGGGGGCATCTTGATGTTAGATTGCTTGATTTGGGATTCCTGCAATAATAACATCTATACATGAGGGTTTATAGGCTTACCTATGTTGAATGATGTTGAACCTTTACTTTGTCACTTTTTACACTAATGAACTTTATTCGGGTACTTTAAGTCATTTACAGAGATAATTAAGCTTATGATTGCAGTTCAAGAAATTAGCACGGGCTTAAGGAAGGAATGGTTGGACGTGGTGGTCGTGACCCCTTTCACCTTTCACATCATTCTTTGGTGGTGGAAATTCTTTTGGTGGCAAGGGACTTGAGTTCTCCGATCTCTTTGATTTTCTTGGAATGAAGGTAAGCGTTAATTACTAACATACATTACCAACAATTCTTTGGTTGCATATTAGGCAGTGGCAGCAACAAAGGAATAAGTCAGCAGTTGAGGAGAGAAAATGTTATGCATTCATTAAAGGTGTCTATAGGGGATATAGTGTTTAGGTCTTCACAGAATGATCACAGTGCTCATGAAGAAATGAAGAGGAACCAAGCTCAAGCTCCATAGGCATATGAAGAGGATGAAGATACACATGATGGTGTCCAGAAGGTTCATTGTCATCCGCAATAAGAAGACATTAATGGATATTGACTTTTTTTTACTTAAATTAAATTTATAATTATTACTGAAGTTGCATTTTAAACTTTAAATTTCTTATGAGAAAATATTAAGAAATGAGTTGTTACGGTTGTTGTATTGAGTGTAATTAATGAAGCTTTCTATTTTAGTCGGAGATTTAATAGAACATGTCTCTTCTTTGCCTATTTTTGTTGTCAATTTCCAATGCCAATTCGAAAGAGATAAATACATGTCCTCGCATATCGTGTCCCAAGTTATATTACTTTTGGTGGCCAAACCATTGTGAACCAATTTCCACATGAATATTTGTAAATTTTGATTCATGGATGATTGCTTCCAAAATAATTTCCATGGAAAGCTATTGGTCGTTTCTGTAAGATTTGGGAGTTGTTTGTAATATGATTTAGGGGTAAACTTACCATTCACAGTAGGTTGCCATATTACTAAGTCCTTATCGAATTCCATAGTGATGTGAATGCTCAGAATAACTTCGACTGTAGTTTGGTGAAAATAAAGCCTTAGTAGCTTTTGATTCCATCTTTTGGGATGAGGGAGCATTAAATTCGAGACCTAGAATATATTAGCTGGTAATGAATTGATCAGGATTGGTTTATGGTTATCTGTGTTAGGAATCCATTGGTCAAAGTTTATTTTGATCTAAGAACCATCACCCACCACCATATAGAATTAGTTCTCATTGTTTCTCGGGTGTGTAGTATTGTCTGCCATAGGGGAGAAGAAGAATTTGGCTTTGGAGTAGACAAAAAATCATCAGACTTGATATATTTTTCCTTAAGTAATTTAACCCACATAGCATTAAGGTTTGTTAGAAGACGGCAAGTCATTTTACCAATTAAGGCCTCATTAACTTCCTTGAGAGATCGAATACCCAAACCATCTGAATACTTAGGAATACATATAATGTCCCATTTAATAAAATGCATTTTCTTCTGATCATTAGTGCGATCCCACCAAAAATTCCTTTGATGTTGTTCTAATTGTTGAATGATGCCTTGTGGGTTTAACTGGAAGCTGAAGGATATGTACAGTAGGAGTTTAATACTGATTTGATCAATACCGTTTTCCCTGCTTGTGTTGTTAGTTTTTGTACCCATCCTGATAGTGTCGATTGATATTTATCTAATAACCATTTGTAACTTTTGATTTTTTTGCCTAGTTTGAGTAACATTGACCCTAGGTATTTTGCCTCATCCGTCATTTTTGGAGCCTGTAAATCCGATGTGAAGAGATCTTGCGTTGGCAAAGGAACACCAGAGCTGAAAAATAAAGAAGATTTTGAATAATTGACAGATTGTCCTGAAAATTCAGAGTAGACAGTCATTATTTCCTTAATTGTGGTCAGATTTTGGTCAGTCATATTACCAAATAGAATGAGATTGTCAGCAAATAGTAAATGTGTTATACTAGGACTGACGACGTTAATTTTGTAACCTGTAAATCTGTACTGAAATTCATAAAGAGATATAAAGAGCGAGAGGACTTGGGAGGATAGGATGAAAAAGTAGGGTGACAATGGACACCCTTGCCTCAGGCCTCTAGTGGCCTGAAAATCACCCTTAAGCTGACCATTAATATTAATTTTGAAAGTAGGAGTAGTTATGTATGACATGAGTAGATTGAGGGTTAGTCCTCTTTATAGGCCTTTGCCATATCCATTTTTAGGCAAAATGCTCTTTTTTTTCGATCAAGATGATTTCATTGAGTGAAGTAACTCCTGGGTGATAACAATATTACCAATGATCTGTCTTTCCGAGACAACTGTGTTTTGGGTCCACATAATGCAATTTTCTAAATACGAACGGATACAATTTGCTAAAATTTTCGTGATGAATTTGTATATAGTATTGCATAGAGAAATCAGATGATAGTCTGATGCGAAACTCGAATTCCGACATTTAGGCATTAAAGCTAAAGTTGTAAAATTCAGAGACAGAGGTATGCAATCTGTTCGAAAAATATCTTGAACAAATTCTGCTAGTGGGTGCCCAACAATGTCCCAGTTATGTTGGAAAAAATAACATGGAAGACCATCCAGTCCTGGGCTTCATTGAGCCCATCTTCATAACAACGTCTTTAATTTCTTCAAATGTTAGAATCCCCGAGATGTCGCGTAAAGCTTCTTCCGAAAGCACCTGAAATGCATTCATAATTCCGGCTGGAGGTAAGTAACCATTTTCAGCCGTAAAGAAATTCTGAAAAAATTGAATGAAATCATTAGCAATAGTATTCTGATATGTAGTGTGTTCTCCCGCAGTAGTCGTTAGATGTTGAATCTTGTTCTTCTGTCGTCTTTGAGTCATTGCCGAATGAAAATCCCTAGTGTTTCTATAACCGTTGTGAGCCCAATTAGATTTCGCTCGTTGTTCCGCCTGCGAAGGTTGGATTTCCTCCAAGTGTATTATATCTTCCTGAATGTCACTCTCAATATGTAGGAGGACATTCGTTGACTCCAGAGCCTCTAAATTCAATAATCTTTTGCGCAAAAATATTACTCTGTTTTTTAACACCAAAAATGTAGTTTTACTCCAAACGAATACCGAGTCTTTCACCGTCTGAATTTTGTCGCTGGACTATCGACACTGTTCCAAGTGAATTCGAAATAGTCTGAATAATGCCAATGTTTTTTTCCAGAAAACTTCGAATTTCTTAGTAGATGTTAAGGTAGGCCCTTGAACACGTAGTTTCAATAGTATTGGCGCATGATAGCTGTTGTATCTTGGAAGTTGGAATAAACCCGCCTCCGAAAATTTCGACAACCAAGAAGTGGAACATAAAACTCGATCCAACCGTTCTTTAGTTAGATGATGATGTGCTTTACAATTCGTCCAGGTGTATGTAGGGTCGTTGAAATCGATATCAAGTAAACCAGCGTCTCGAATGAAACATTTGAACTGTGATTGGAAAGGAATGTGATTAGTTCCACCCTATTTATCATGAACATAACTTAATGCATTTAGATCCCCAATACAGCAAACCAGAGTTATTAATGAACAGAACTTAATGCATTTGAACTTTAACATATTATTCTAGAAAGGTGCCCGTCCTGAAGTCTTGTGGGTCCATAAATACACAATAGGTCACAATTGTTGGGGCTAGAGGAAATAGTAGTATGAATAAGATTAGCAGAACTATATTGAACATATTGAACATGCAAATTAATATTATCAGACCAACACAAAAACAAACCCTCACTTCGTCCTTGAGACGGAACAATATGGGAATTATTGAGACCAAACTTATTGAAAAAAATTAAAATTAAGTAAAGAGGTTAACCGAGTTTCGGAAAGAAAAACTAAAGCAGGTTTAATAGAGGAAAGGAACTGAGATAATGTTTCCTTTGTCGGGGTGTTCCCTAATCCCCGACTATGCCAGGCGAAGAGATTCATAATTCCATCGACATTTGGGTTGGCGTTGCCCTATCAGGAAAATAAGATGATGGTCCTGGCGGTTGGATCGTTTGTAGTGTTTTATGGAGTGATCATCATTACTTGCCGAGGTCATCAATATAGTGTTCGCTACCTGCGATTGATTATGAATTCTATCATCCATTCCTTCCTGGGTTGCATTATAGGCCGAAACCTGATTTGCCGATCTAAAAGGGGTGGAGATCTTGGATCTTTTAGCCGGAGATAAAGTAGAAAGCATTTCACCGAAGTTAGTCGCTGTAGAGTTATTCAAAGGCACAAATTCTGGATTTAAATAGATATTTTCGGTCGGGTAGTTTCGACCCAACATAGTCTGATTATCTGCAGTAAATGACCATATTTCTCTGGATTGGCCTCTTAGTGAAAAAGGGACTTTAAACGTGTCTTTATACTTGGGTTCCATGGCCTTAAATACCAAACCCTTTTGCGCGTCAGTAATATTGAGTTTAAAAAGATATCCAAAAGCTAAAATGATGGGACAAAATTTAATTGAGTGACGGATTAAACCACACGAATTGCAAAATCACGGAAGCTTTTCCATTCGTACTTCAACCGTTATCAATTTAGTATTAGATAATCTGAGATTCACTCTGTGGGGCAACGATTTAGCCAAAGTGTATTCAATTTCAATTCTTCCAAATACGCTCCATTTGCTTGCTTCCTCTTTCGTTACTGGGTCATTAGTTCCGAGCGATCCTGCCAACCTATTGACAGTAGTACTGTTAAGATGTCCGAGTGGGATCCCGGGGAATTGTGTCCAGAACCATGTTGTATCGAAAATATGATCTTTGGGGGCTAGATGATTACAACATCTTTGTATCAACACAAATTCATCATGTAGCACCCAAGGAGCACTGTCGATGGCGAGATGATGAATTTTAGTTGATTGCAGCGATTCGAGAACAATGTGACAAGACTCGGTTTCAATTCTCTCTCCAAGCATGCTTACTCTATGATTTATGAAAAAAAATATGAATTGCAATTAGTTGCACAATGATTTTTTCGTGACAACTTGTATATATATATATATATATATATATATATATATATATATGTGTGTGTGTGTGTTCACTTGATAAATTATCTCTCAGTGTTGTGATCTTTGCATGTTAACAAATAATGTGAAAAAACACCATGACTTCTAAAAATTGTTACTCTAATCTTTAGAGTAAAAAAAGTAGAGGTAAAATGTTGGAGAAAACTAAATTTAACTATTAGACATGACAAAAATCACAGAAAAAAGAGAAAGAGAGAAAACTTGTTACTCTATCGGTGCCATTTCCTTCAATGAGAGAGAACTAGAGAGTGAAATAATTATACCGTGAGAAAGAGAACGAGGGAGATACCGAGAGAGTGAGAGAGAGTGAGATAACGAGCAACTGTGAGAAAGCGAGAATCAATTGAGAGAGATAGAGAGAGAATCCGAGAAGATGAGCAAGAGAGAGGGAGATAATGAGATGAAGATTAGGAGACAAAAACTAAAAAAACAATTTTAAGACTTCTCGGGGAGACTTTTCTTTATGCCCTAAAGCCTTGAAACCGTTGCAAAAATAGACTGGCCTTTGCAAAGAAGAATCAAGCACGGCATCACCAGAGAACAAGGACTTAACATCTCCTAGAAAATTTGTAGGCGCATAAACCCAAATTGAGTTGCCCTTAGATGATGCACATCCCGGCTCCTTGGAATTTTTTTGAACAATACATGTAATTCTGCATAACAAAATCCATATGTCATTCTGGATTTTTTTATAGAAATTGTGAGTAACAAATCAAATTAACATAATTACTTAAGTAAGAAATGGATGATTATGATCATTTACACAAGTTGGTTCGTGTTTCAAACACATAACCTAGAGGCTAAAAACAACTTGGTAATCACTCCGGCCAAGGCCAAGGGTTATAAACGAAGGTTTCCTTGTTAGTTTCTCAGTTTGATTGGTATTCTACGGGTAACTTTTTACAGACTCTATCCTCACTAAACTTGAAATTTCCGTTATCGTTGAAGAACAGTTAATGATTATTAATACAAACAATATTATGATAAAAACTACTAGTCTAAACAAAATCAGGTGAAAAATCTTGTACAAATATAAAGTTTCATTCTATATAGTATATACAAATAATTTACAACCATACAGATATTGTTTCAATTTTCATGTTTTTAATCATTTAATGTTAGATTCAAAACCATGAAACCAACTTTTCTAATTCATTACCATGTAATTAATTCCAAACAGCCGTGATAGACATCCCGGCCACCTCACCCGGCGGGGGATTCACCCGGGAGAGTGGCCGGGAAGTCTACTATTTTCCTATTCCAAATAAGTAAATCAAAAGAAAATTTCACTTTGTTAACTGATCATCCAAAAAGTAACGGTGTGGCTTATTTTTTTTTTTTTTTGAGAATATTCATTACAAACCAAAGTATGATTACAATTTTAGTCCGAAAATAATAAACAGAAAAATGTGGACCAAATAGTAATTGAAATTAACTTCAAGGGGCAACTTCAAAATCCAACTTCATAGGTTTGAGTTGTCGTGAGCAAGGTTATGCGCTTCCCAATTGCATTGACGAGGACAGTGGACGAGCTCCACGTGTTTCAATCTAAGCCTTCCACGGACGTTTAGGATTGTGTTTTGTAGCCGCCAAGGGATGTCATCCGGACCGTCCATCACCAGATTAATAGAAACCCTAGAATCGGTTTCAAGTATAAAGCTTTCTAGACACAGCTTCTCTCCTAAGTCCAACCCTAGATTAATACCCATCAGTTCACTATGGAGGGGCGAAATAGGATGATACTCTGCTGCTAATGAATCAATGGTGAAACCTTCGTGGTTTCTTGCTATAGCTGCTGCCGCTTCTCTCGAATCCTGGTAAGACCCGTCGACATTGATCTTGATGACTCCACTAGGTGGAGGAAACCAGAGAGGAGGCTGCAAATCAGAGTTAGTAGAGATAGTAGAAGGAAGAGGGAAGACAAACCTGAGATTATTTTGAAGATTCCACCAGATCCGGTCTACATCAATAGGTTTACCATTAAAGATAAACTGATTCCTAGCATTCCACCATCCCCACAAAAGATATGTATACATCCACCAATCTTTTTGTGTGTAAACCTTATCAGTTAATAGTTTATTCAGGTTAGTGATTGGATCTACTCCCATATTTTGCAGGAAAGGGACTCTTGTATGTTGAAGGAGTTGTAGAAGTTTTGGACAGTAGCCGAATAAGTGTTCAATAGTCTCGATTTGAAGACCATCACATAGGCGACATTCCTGAGGTACATCATTTCTTCTTATCCCTATATTAGATAAAGTAGCAAGACCATTGTGTAGAAGTTTCCAAATGAATAATGTAACCTTAGGTTCGATTAATTTTTGGTTCCATAGCTTCTTCCATGGAAAAGCTACAATAGTGGCTGTTAGGTCAGGAAGAGGACTAATAACCTTATAATAGGATTTGGTGGTAAATCGACCATGTTTAGATGGTTTCCAGATGAGCTTATCACTTGGGTTCTCATATTGGTTCAGTTCTATCTTCATAATGGCATTCACTGTGTTCAAGTCAAAGTGTTGGTTTAGGAGATTCTGATTCCAGGTTCTAGAATCATTGTTAAATAAATGTGATACTTTAGAGATATGATCAGGAAGGTTGAGTATCAAATTAGGTTTGTGACCTGGTATATCTGGAATCCAAGGGTCATTGGTAATTTGAATTGAGTTTCCATTCCCAATTGACCAAATGATGTTGGCTTGGATAGTGGCTTTAGTGGACTGAATTGATTTCCAAATGGTGGATGAGGACTTTGGAGTAGGACAAGTCCAAAAATCTGAGTTTTTAAAATACTTACCCTTAAGTAGTTGGACCCATACCTCATTTGGATTATTGATCAACCTCCATAACACCTTTGCGAGTAATGACTCATTCACCTGTTCAAGACTTCGAATACCAAGTCCACCATGTTGTTTGGGACTTTTAAGAATTTCCCACTTTATAAAGTGCATTCTTCTTGACTCATGATCTTTACCCCACCAAAAATCACGTTCCTGGCGTTCAAGAGAATTGATAACCTGTTTAGGCATTTTTTGAAAACTCATAGGATATGTACAATATGAACTTAGTATTGATTTAATGAGGACTGTCTTCCCTGCTTGAGTAATCAATTTGTCTTTCCATCCTGTCATGGCTGTAGAGAACTTGTCAATTAGCCACTGATGACTGTTAATTCTGTTTCCAGGTTTTAAAATCAGGGCACCGAGGTATTTTGCTTTATCCGACATTAGAGGGGCATTTAAAGTATGGACAAAATCATTCTTGATGGACTCTGCTACACCGGAGCTGAAGAAAAGTGAAGACTTTTCATAGTTAACTTTCTGACCTGAAAAGGCAGAGTACTCTTCCATGATTGTAATAATATTTTGTAGGTTAGAATAAGTAGCAGATCCAAAGAGAATCAGGTCGTCAGCAAAAAGAAGATGAGTGATAGTAGGGCTGACGGAGTTGATTTTGTAACCTGTATAAGAACCTCGAGAAGCATAATAAGAAATAAGAAGTGAGAGAGATTGAGAGGAGAGGATAAAGAGATAGGGTGACAATGGACACCCTTGTCTCAAACCTCTCGACGAAGAGAAATCACCATGCAAATTACCATTAACTAAGACCTTGAATGAGGGGGTCGAAACACAATGCATGATGAGATTTAAGATCCTGCCCTCTAGGCCTATAGACCTCAAAATGGCTTCAAGAAAGCCCCAATCGACACGGTCATAGGCCTTGGCCATGTCCATTTTTAAAGCAAACGCCCCATTCTTAGCCTTAGACTTACTCATAGAATGTAGAAGTTCTTGAGTAATCAGAATGTTATCCAAAATTTGGCGATTAGGCACGAATGCATTTTGAGTCCAAGCAATACAATTTTCAAGATAGGGACGAAGTCTATTGGCCAAAATTTTTGTAATAAACTTATAAATAGTATTGCAAAGAGCTATTGGCCTAAAGTCCGAGGCCAAAGATGGGTTCCTACCCTTAGGAATTAAAACTAGAATTGTAGAGTTAAGAGAAGTGTGAAAAGAACCTGAGACAAACACCTCTTGGATATAAGATGTAAGATCGAGACCAATCGATTCCCAATGGTGTTGATAAAAGACACAAGAGAGACCGTCCGGGCCTGGACTCTTTAGGGGGCCCATTTCCATCACCACAGACTTTATTTCCTCGTAAGTGGGGATTTGAGAGATGTCCGCTATTGCTTCGGTTGAAAGAACGTTGTAGTCAGCCAATAGGTTCAATGGGGGAGAAGCAACCGTCTCTGAAGTAAATAATTGTTGGAAGAAAGACGACAAATCGTTTGCAATTTCATCCTCCTTGATAGAGTTCTGACCCGACTGAAGTTGTAGACGATGGATCCTGTTCTTCTGTCTCCGACGAGTCATAGCTGCGTGGAATGCTTTGGTATTCCTGTCCCCATTGTGGGACCATTTAGACTTTGCGCGTTGTTCTGCCCTAAGCCGTTGGAATTCTTCCAAGTGGATTATCTGTTCTTGAATATTGCTCTCCACAAGTATCAATGATTCTGTAGGTTGAAGGGTTTGAATATTTTCAAGACGCTTTCGCAAAATTTTTAATCTATTCCTAAGAATCCCAAAGGTCTGCTTGCCCCACATGTGTAGGTTGTCTTTCACAGCAATAACTCTGTCATGAAAACTTCCTGTACTGTTATCCCAATGTTGAGTGAATTGGCCCTGATAATCATTATGTTTAGACCAACTGAATTCATATTTGGGAATGTTGTTGAACACGGGACCACGAACCAAAAATTTGAGTAAGATAGGAGCGTGATCACTATTGTATCTAGGGAGATGGAATACCCCTGCCTCCGGGTATTCTTGTAACCAGGAAGTAGTACAAAGAACCCTATCCAAACGTTCTCTCGTGAGATGATGAATTGATTTGTTGTTGGTCCAAGTGAATGCTGGACCATTGAATCCCAAATCCATTAACGAAGCATCCTGAATAAATTTCTGAAAATTAGACAGAAAAGGTATATGGTTAGAACCGCCCCACTTATCAGACGCTTGGCCAAGGGCATTAAGGTCACCTAAGCAACAGATAGGCCTGGTAATGGACCGAATCCTATGTAACAGATCCGTCCAAAAGCATTGACGATCTTGGACCCGAGGAGGTCCGTAGATACTAAATAGATCCCATGGATCCGTATGGGTACTACTACTCACAGTTGAATGGATAAGATTTTTAGAGGCATAGTTAATATTCAAGGTAATATTATTCGACCACAGCAAAAGGAGACCACCACTCCTACCTTGAGAGGGGACAATATAATTATTAACAAGACCAAACTTAACAAACGACTGAAAAAAATTACAAAGAGGAATTCTAGTTTCAGACAAGAAGACCACATCTGGTCTAGTAGAGGAAAGGAACTGGTAGAGAGTTTCTCTTGTCGGGGCGTTCCCACATCCCCGACAATTCCACGCGAATATACTCATGTTGATTTCGGCGTTTGGGTCGCCGTTACCCCTTCAGTTGAGTGAGATGTCGATATGAGCCGAGCACTTCTTTTAATTCGCAAAGAAGAAGAAGAGTTTCTGTCCGTCAACATGGAATGATCCCCGTACTCACTATCTTCTCGCTGTCCCGAACCACTTGCTTCATTGATTAGTCTGGAAGAAGATGAAAATAGTGGATTCGATTTAGTGATTCCCGAAGCAGTAATAATTTTACTTCTTTTTGTCTGAGATGAAGTAGGAGGATCTGTGGGTTCTGTATTCTGTAAAACAGTAATATTAGGATCCAAATCATTAGTCTCCACATAATTAGGAATTTTAAATTTCAATTGGTTAGAACTAAAATTTGAATCAAAGGAACCTAATTCCCTATTCTGGCCTCTAGCATTCAAAGGGACTTTGAACGAGTCCTTGAATTTAGGTGTCATTAGTTTGTGAATGTGGGCACGGACAGGAGGAGTGATACTCTGCTTGAGTATGTCGTTAAAAGACATCAAAATAGGACAGAATTTTAATGTGTGTCCTATATGTCCACAATAGAAACAAAATCGAGGCAATTTCTCGACACGAAGTTCAACTGATATAATTTTATTGGCCCCCAGTTTCAGATAAACTCTGTCCCTCATAGGTTTGTGAAGATGATATTCAATTTTGATTCGTCCGAAAATACTCCATTGTGAAGCATCCTCTAGAGAAGCAGGAATAAAATTGCCCAACGAACTAGCCAATCGATTCACCGTAGCCTCATTTAACCGACCACTCGGGAGACCATGAAACTGAGTCCACAACCAGACCGTTTCAAACAAATGATCTTCAGGAGCCAAGTCCGGTTGACATGGTTGCAATATCACCAATTCTTCTTGAATAACCCATGGAGATGACTCCACCGTGATGTCCAATTCTGATGCTGTGGCAAAACGAACCATAAAGACATTTGGTTTGACTTCTGTTAGTGTGAATTTGTTCGGTCCGTGGAAGACACGCGAGAGTCTTAGCATAGCCAAACCTATGTCTACCTGTTTCAAACTCTGAAACCAAACCACACCTCTTTTCATGAAATCATCATTATCAGGATTGAGATCTTCTCCTTCCACCGTGATAGGAGGGATCTCCTCTGTGGTTAGAGCCGCAAATTGTTGGAGGAAGTTGATGTCGTGAGAGTCCATAGCAGAAAGGAGAGAGAACAAAAGATAAAAATATCACAAGAGAGACTAAATCTCGTTGATTAAGGCTCCTAAAGAGCAAAAGATCTAAGAAATAGGGATAAAGTTAACCGAAAAGAGATGTCTTTTCAGGATTAACTGCCAAATCCCTACAAAACCGTCACCTGTAACCGAATTTGAAAGTGAAATCACGGTGGCGCCGCTAGTATCACTAAATCGCTCCGCTCGGGAGGAAAAAAAGGCTTATTATATGACATCAACCCTGGGTGGTAAATTGATGCCTATTCAAGCAGACCGATTTGGTTGTGCTAATTCAATGCTCAAATTGCTTTATGAATTATGAGTAAAATACACACTATCCGAATTGATTAGAGAATCAGTTATCCGTATAGTGTTAGAAGTTCCATGAGATGATTCAGCCAAATCATTGGATAAACAACTCATCATAATTTATAAAGATTCAACTAAATCTATCTAGAATTAACAAAATATGAAAAGAACAAACAAATAACAATATCATCAGACTTGGTTCAACAGATCACTATAATTCAAAATGAAAAAAAAATGAACCATAGATCATAGAAAATAACATGAACATACAAAACAACAATTCTTACCCATGAATTGGAGCTGGAAGTTCTGTCAGTCAAAAAATGCCTCTCGAGAGAAACCTTATATCGCCAGCTTGTTCAAAATAGTTGGGTGATGGGCTCACAAATGAAACCTATTGAAACTTTTGATGGTGTGAGACCAGCAAAACAGTTCCCGCTGTTGAAGATGGAAACACATAAGTTGTTAAAAAGCTTGTGAAATAAGCTATCAGTTAACCAGGATAATGTGCATGAAAACGTATAGGTTATGTGCATATATACCTCTATCATTTCCAGGACCTCCGGATGTTTTCAGAATGTTGATGCACACATATGTCATCTCTCTTCCTGCTCTTCAATTTAAACGAACAATAACTTTCTCAAGGTTTCGCCGAAGAGAAGGCACTACTTTTAAGTCCACTTGTTAAGATAAAGGACGTGATTTATATTTTTATGGAGTTGGTATTATAGGAAACTCTTCTATTTCTCATCTGATATGTTCGTTGTTTGTTGATACTCAACCATGAATCTGTTTTCGTATATATAAATTTTTCAATCAAGACAAGACCAGTCTTTCATTATCGAATGTACAAAAGAATTACTGAACCAAGTATTCATAATTGAAGAGAATCATCAATGATCATGATTCTGTATACATTAGTTAAGTTTCAATGTGTTGCTCTATTTCACTACTACTTTTTTGAACTGTACATCAGAGACTCCATTGCTTCCTTCATATTTGGTTTATCAGCAGCCACCTGAGATGCCTGCCGCAAACTCTGGATACCACGGCCTAAAGATGCGATCCTGGTAGCAAAGGGTGCAGACTCCACAGCGTACTCAATTCCATCTCCATAGGCTACCAAGGTTGCGCACGTCGCCACACTACACCCAAATGTGGCCCACGGCATGAAACCAACGGGCCGGACTCGTCTGTTCCTCATTATTTCATAAAAGGCTGTTCGCATTGTCGAAAAGCTGGTTCGCTCAGCAGAAGCTATTACACTATGAGCCACAGCCCGAATTTTCTCTGCCGAAGCCGCAGCTTTCATGATGGAAGTAGATTTCGCTCCAGAGCTTCCTAATCCGGGGACAAACAATTTTGCAGGGCCAAGTGTTTTGCCGAGGACCATCCCCACGGCCTTCTGACTTTGGATTAAGGTGAGTTTAAGTGAAGCAGGGACTTTGTATGCGGCCAACTTCATAAATGTTGATGCAGGTCCAAGTTTAGAGAGAGATGAAACTCCCAAAACTGCAGTTGCTCCTGCACCAACTGCAACTACTTGTTTGTTCGCTGATAACATACCTTGTTTGTCCCCACTTTCAGCTGCCAAATTATCTTCGTTCGCTATGAAGAACTTTTCGGTTAAATCCTCTATCTCTTCAGGTACTGGGGTGTCCCAGTGTTTCCTCAGACCAGCTAAGCTACTAGCATCAACTATTGCTACTATGGATTTGAACTTGTTGGTTTGGTTGCGGAGTGCTTTTGCAAAGAGTGCATGAGACTTCTCATCAGTAGAAAGCTCTGAGAACTCAGATTTTGAAGAGATATGATCCCTGTTGTTTGAAGTGCATCGCCCAGCATTATTCAGTCCAACTCTCATCCCCTCTAAAGCAACTCGAAAGGCACGAACTTCAGACAGAAGTTGGGTTTCTACAGTTTCTCCTTTATCTACCTTATAAAGCATATTTTGTGCATGAGCCATAGCCTTCCCTATTGACGGAATAGACGAAAATATATCATGTAAATCAGAAAGTAATGGATAAACGACATGGGCATAAGATGGCGCATGATAATCACAATCCGGTTTCAACACTGCCACCCCTGCCTCTGAATCAGAAGCAACAGAACCAGAATTAAGTTTCAAGACTGATTGAGAAACAATGGATTTAACCATATGTAAATGGTGATCATTTGTTAAGCATAACCGTTTCAAGCTCGGCATAGGAAGAGAACTCATTCTTGCTGGAACCAAACTACTCGAACCTAAACCCAAACTCTCATTCTTCTCTTTATTCATGAAACCTGTAATCAGCTTAAAGAATAACGACGGATTACGATCAAATTGCTCGTTGTCACTGAGCAACAAAATGGACGAACCGACTTCTCTAGCCGCATTTCTTGCAGCCAAGAAATGGCCTTGGAATCCTATCCCGAAAATCCCCTTTAAAACCTCATTCCCAGCCAAATACTCATACTTCTCTTTACCAAATTTATTGATAAAACTATCTTTAATCACCCCAAAAGAAGATATAGGCAAAATATTAACCTGATCTTCAGCATTACCCCTAGAACTGCTCCGTTCCTCTTCTTGAATATCATCAAGTACCGAAGAACCGATCTGAGCGATAACTGCATCAGGTCGAACTTCCTTAATCAGTAGCTCGGCATCAATAGCAGATTGAAGTGATAAATTCTGAGTTGCTAGAATATAAATAGTAGATTCAGATTGAGGGTCTTGAACAACAAAAACAAATCGTTTGGTTTGATCAGGAATAGAAAGTTTACTAACCAATCGATCAGATAGTTTTATATCATCTAGTTTACGAGAGAAAGGCCATAGATTTTGCAGGAACGAAATAACTAGAGTACCCATGATTGGAATCTCAATCGCAAAATCATTACAGAATTCAGATATTCATTCAAATCGAAAACCTATTTGAATAAGTTTTCAATTGTGGGTTTTTTTCTGAAGCTCGGAAAGTAGTTTAGATCTGATTGATTAATTTGATCGAAGTAAACAAGAGTTATTTATAGACAATTGGTTTACCTTGAACGTAAGAACTTCAGTATTCAAATCCTTGTTTTGAAAATTCCGCGAATTTCACTACGAGACGTTTAGGGTTTTGATTGGAGAAGACAGTGTAATAGCTGAATATTTCTCTTCGTCTAGGTTTGAACAATTGTTTGTTTGGCCGAGGGGTAAGAGTTTTGCGGTGCCCCAAAAGATGAAGCAAATATTTTGAGGATTTATTCCAATTTGCCCCAATATTTGTTTACCATTTCCAAATGGTTAATAGAAGTATATTTTTGATAGTCTAACTTTTAACATATGCCTTCGACAAAAAAAAAAAACTTTTAACATATGATTTTTTGTATTCTTTCTTTCAAATTATTGTTTCAATATCTTATGTTTTATTTCTCTTCGTCGAAATGAAGATTGACACAAATGAATGAACGATAATATTCAGCAAGCTTCACTAGAAATTATCTCTCTTTTTCCTCTCCTTCCACCATAACCACCACACCATCTTCTTCACACCACCACCATCTCCATTCTTTGTGGGTTTAACTTTTGGACACTTTGTAGTCAATTTTATCATGCCAGAAAGTTGTATGTATATTTATTACACCTATAACACCACCGAATATGCAAAACCTCGTATCTAATACCTATATAATAGAACCATTACAACATTTTCATTTTAGTTGAATTTACATAAAAGAAAAACTCATGTTATCGAATCCAACATTCACATCCACCACGTCATATTTCAGTGACGTATTCGATGAAAGGTGGAAGAGGAAGGCTAAGAATAATAAACGTTCGAATTACTTTTTTGGCAATGTAATATATTGTCCAACAATGTATTGAAATATAATTCATTTTCTTAGTGCAGTAGTCGTGATCTTTTTATGTGCAATTGGTTGTGCAATGGTGTAGTAAATCAAATCTAATGACTTAATCAATTGTGAATGGAATTTTGAGTGTAAGGTCCAAAAATAAGGGGGGTAATTAGTTGTATATCCACTCTTAAATCAATCAATAAAATAAAACCAAAATAAACAGAAAATGAATAATAAGTCTAAAAATTCAATTTTTGGAGGGTCTCATGCTTCAAGCCATTTATTTTCTCCCATTATTTGTCCTTTTATAAATAGATTTTAACCTATAGTAAACCAAAGGTTTATTGTGGTTGAGTTAATAAATATATTCTTCCCATAAATTTTAAAAGAGAAAGTTTACGGTCAAAATTTATTCTCATTATTTATTTCCAAAATTTATAGTTGACTTGTCGAACCCAACATACCAAATCGGATATTTTTGTCCTAAAAACGAGATTTCCTTCCTCTATATGTTTTTACAACATTTATATCTCTACAAACTATTTTGTCTTGAAAATTATTATGAAAATTATATGTATGTTGATTAAATTTTGAATCTTCTTAAAACATTTATTTAATTCTAACAACATCTTTAAATGTAACATTTTTTTATCACTTTTTTTCGTAATAAAAGATGTTGAATTCTCAATCACTGCAATCTTATTTTCATAAAAAACATAATGTAAACTGATATGTACTTACTTTTCATGTAAATTTTCTAAAGAAAACAAGATTGTAGAGAGAGAAATAGTGGGACAAGATCTGAAAGATTTTTTTAAAGATAAAGATTGATATCCTAGCTAACTTTAAGAATAAGAAGAACAAAATCATTCACGGTGCAACAATCTGTCGTTGAAAAAAACGAGAATATGGTAAAAGAAGAAATTGAATCAATGAGCTTCATGTTCTTTTAGGTTTTCTCTAGGTGAAGACTAAAAAGCGTGGATGATTTTTAGGTTTTCTCTCGGTGAACTGAAGAAGAGAGAGGTATGATAGATTTTCTTTGGGTATAAAGATTATGGAAACATTCATTTAAAAGGACAAGACAACTTTTTATAGGGATGAAAACTTCGTATTGAGGAATTATTTTCATGAAACTGAAAATACATGTGAATGTTCTAATCTAGGTAATTTACTTTAACTTGGGATTGGTTAGGTAGTAATAGAAAAAAAAAAAGAGGTTAGACATGTAAATTAACCCTAGTGGATTTATTTTCTATTTAACATTATCTTTGGACTCTAAACCCATTGACCCTGTGATTTTGGATTTAAAACGCATCCCCCCTTTCTGAATTTATGTTAGTTTTGCATTGTTATCGATCAAAAACCTAAAAAAGAAATACATATAATCACCAATGTAAACTACTGCAACACGTTAATCGAAGTGCAAATAGTATAGTTAATGGAATCAAAATCAAATATTTCTTAGGATTGCGCCCTAGAAATATAAAAACAAATGTATTTATCATAAATCTAAAGAAAAAAAACGTAGGTTGGTGAATTTTATTTACTCGAGTTAAACAATAAAAACATAATTTACTTACGAGGAGTATGATTATTTGTCAAAGTTGATAACAAATAATCATTGCTTTTATATCTTAAACAAGAAAAAACATAGCTCTCTACACCTCTTTTGCTTTTATATCTTAAACTTCAGGGCCGGTTCTGGGTCCAAAGCAGGCAAACCCTTGCTTTGGGCCACAAATAATAGGGTTCGCATTTTATTGAAATTTTCTAAAAGCCCCCTAAGATCTCCCAACCTATTAGAAAGAATTTGGGAGGCCCCAAAAATTTCTAAAACAAGTAATGGGCCACATTTTGACCCACAACTGAAGCCAACATTTTAAAACAAACTCCAACCCACATTTTGTAAAATTTAAACCCTAATCCTTATGCTACCCATCCCCAAGCTCTTTTCACTATCTTTCAATTTCTTCCCAGATTAACACAACCCCCAAATTAACAAACCCACCACCGTCCAAGTTTTCAACAGTCAAGTGACTCCACCCCACCACAATCCACAAGTCATAACTTTGGCATTTCAATATCATTGTTCAAATTTAACAAGACAACCACCCTAACACAATTCCACCACCAATTTAGAGTTTTGTATTAAATCATCAAGGCCATTAAGGTAATTTTTATTCTCTCTCTCTCTCTCTAACTAATCAACTAGCCCATTATTGATTTTTACCATTATAATATTATATAATAAGGTTGTTGACTATTTCTCTAATCATCTAACTAATCTATTAAATTATTAGTCTATTATTGATTTTATTATTATCATAGATTTCTTCACCATTAGTATTATTAAATTTCTCTAATATCTAGGTTTTGCGGTATCTCTTAGTTTTCGTCTCTTAGATTTCTAAATCATTAGTATTTCGAGAAAAGCGTATAATTCGTAAGAAAAATAATTCGACGAAAATGTAAAAGAAGATGCATCACTATCGGCTGAAGAATCATTTAGAATAAATTACTTCATATACATATTGGATCATGTCATATCTTCATTTAAAAGAATATTCGAACAATATCAGAATTACAAAAAAATGTTTGGATTTTAGTTTGATTTGAATAAGTTAAACTCTATAGATGATGCTGATTTCAGAGATTCATGTGCTTCACTTGAAACTTTTCTAAAGTTTAAAGAGTCATATGCTATAGATGGCCTTGACTTGTTCTCAGAGTTGAAAGTGTTGAAGCGTCTTGTACCAATAGAGGTAAAAAAACCAACGAAAGTTTTAAATTTTTTGAAAGAAATGGAAGGCTTCTACCTTAATGCATGGATTGCATACAGAATTTTGTTAACCATACCCGTCACCGTTGCATCTGCCGAAAGAAGTTTCTCAAAGTTGAAGTTGATCAACTCTTATATTCGACCTACTATGTCACAAGAAAGATTAAATGGGTTATCTAGCTTGTCAATTGAGAAACAAATGACTGAAAATCTCGACTACTCGACAATTATTAGTGATTTTGCATATAAAAATGTAAGAATAATGAAATTTCAGTGAATGTAATTATCAATATCTTTTTTGAATATAAATATAATGAAAGTATGTAAGTACTTATAATTTTTTTCTCATATAATTATGATTTGCGTATAGTATAAGAGCCTTTAAATCTCACTTCGGACCACCAAAAAGTCAGCACTGGTCCTGTTTAACTTCTACTATTGTAATATTACAATAACTATAGGTTAATATAATAACAAACAATTCCTATTATTAGCAACAAGTCGTTGTAGTATAGTGGTAAGTATTCCCGCCTGTCACCCGGGTGACCCGGGTTCGATCCCCGGCAGCGGCGCTTCCTTTTTGCCTCGTTTTTTTTAATCTTCCGTCGCGAATCCAGTTACCTTCTTAATTGATTGACTAAAAAGAGAGAGCACTGAGCTCTCCTCGTCTCTCTCTCTCTCTCTCTAAAACTGTTGCCGGTAAATGAACACCTTCAATGTACTTCCCTTTTCTTCAACTTCTCTCCCTTCTCCCAAACCTCAACATTTCTCTCAAATTTTAAGACCCCAAACGTCAAAATCCCTCTTACCACCATCTCCTCTTCATCAATGGCAACACTTCACTATTAGAAAACCTAGAAATTCAACTAAAAATTACTCCTTTTCTTCTTCTCAGATATCTTCTTCACTTTTTGGTAGACGCCAAAATACAAGAAGAAGACCTACTAAACCCATTTCTGATCAGAGAATTCAGTTTGTTATTGACATTGAGGAAGTTACATACAGAGCTAGATCATCTCTAAGAAGGTTTTATGATGAATCTGAAGAGAAATTTAATAAATTTGTTTCAAAGGGTAGTGAAGCTTTAGAGGATTTGAGAACTCTTGTTACTGTTGATGATGATCGAAGGGTTATTGTTTCTTGTCGACGTTCATCAATTCAATTCATTGGAAATTTCATTCTTTGGAGTTTGGTTGTTGTTATTGCTGTTAGGGTTTTGTTAAATTTTGCGTTTTTAGGGTTTCGTGGTGGTTATGGAGGAGTTTTTGTACGAAGGAGAGATAGGAGTTTAGCAGGGAAAGAGGTTGTTGTGGGGAAGAGGAGATTTAGGGAAAGGGAAGGGAAGAAAAAAGATTTGAATTTTAGGGTTCCAATTAATCCATTGACACTACCAAGAGATATGATGGTGAGTACGAAAATCGAGGAGTCGAGATTTCAGATGCCTCGAAAGCAAGGATTGTCTGAAGAGAAGAAGCTGCCAAAGTGGTGGATTGTTTCTAATTCTATTCCTTCATCAATGGCTTTAAATTCAGTAATGAATATGGAGTCCCAGAAGGAAGCTGATAGAGTAATGAGAGGTTTGTTTCTTCCTCTCTTTCTTTACTTAATAACTTAATTACCCATTGAATCTTGAATACTGTACATGTATTGCCCTATCCAGTTTTTCAGCTGATCTTGTCCGAGATTCTGAATTCTCGGGTTTATCTGTGTATTAGAACGATAATTGCAAACAACATGAACTCTTGCTGGTAACGGAACTGTGTATGAGAATCGAGCAATGTGCATAAGTAGAAACTAGATGTAGTTATATTTGTGTAACTTGGACACTCATATGGGTATGGTACGGTATTCTACCTTAGTATTTGTTTAATTTGGGTCCTATAGATTCGTAAGCTAAAAAAAAGTAGCTATACACTATCCTCGAGCCGTGCTGTACCAGCCCAAATACCGTAAGCGAATCTAAAACAGCTTTGTATGATCTACTTTCATAGCATAGGATATCTCTCAAGTACGTGATCGTGAATTACATATTTAAATGTGAAGATTGGACGAAACATTTGAAATACCTTGAATAATGTGGGCTTCGTTCCGATTTAAAACTATATAACTTTCGTTATAGTGATTATTGCTGAAGTTCAAAGTCCTGACCAACTTACCCTGAAATTCTGCCTCTTGCATAATGTTATAGATTACTCAATTTTGAAACATATAGGTATTCTTTTTCAGCACTAATGGTCGACAGAATATTCATTCACACTGTCTGGCTTCAATATTATGTGAAAATAACAGTTTCTTCCTTCTTGCTTTTTGTAGGTAAATTGCATCCCTCTAGTCTATGAAACAATTTGAATCCTATAATCATGGTTTTCTCCCTCAAATCATTACTCATAAACTTCACTTCCAGCAATCTCGGATAATAGAATGAGCGGAAGGGACATCACTGAAGATGATATCATTCAAGTTAGTGTTTGTTGACCTATTTTTTTTGAAGATGATATCATCACTGAAGATGATATCATCACTGAAGATGATATCATTCAAGTTAGTGTTTGTTAACCTATTTAATCTTTCCATGAGTGCTTCCTCTTCGTATGTTTCTAGACGGTTCAATTATTCTTGCCATAATTTGGGAGGGTAGTACATAGCAGTATTCAAGCCAATTCGAACTTCCAAACTGAGAATCATGGTAAAATGGGTATCCCAGAATGCCTTGTCTGGCTGCTCTGGCACATGTGTTTTATTGGGGTTGGGCAGGATTTGTCACTTTTACTTTTTGTTGCAAAACACAAAGAGTTAGGTTAGGTTCCCTTGATCTTTTTCTTGATCTGATATTGGTTTGATGATAATAGAACGATAAACAGGTAGTGAATCGTGAAATATTCCTCAGTTTGCGAGGTTAGATGTTTAAAATGAATGCGCTGCATGACATTATTCCCTGTCCTCTATTATTTCTTTTTGTAAATTTTACACTTCTTTTTAATGCCAGACTGCTAGCTTCAGTGATACCAAAGTCTTCCTCTCTTCTTTTTCTGCTGATTGATTTTCAAGTACTTCTTAGTTGCAGTTTCGTATCAGAACAACTGATGAGCACTTGTACTTCATGTTGATTTGCATTTAATTTCCAACTAATTTCTAAGTGATGGATTATGTTTTTTCTTTGCTTATGTATCTGAGAGCAGTTTCGTCAAATATGTAAAAGATCTGGTGCAAGGGTTCTAATTGATACGGCCAATGCACGTGACTCTTTTTATCGTGCATCAGTCGACTTTGTTCTAAATTTTTGCAGCAGGTTATTTTTCTATCTTATGATATTGCATTCCACAGGATGACCGTTATGACTTCACCGTGCTTTATGTATTATCTGAAATTATAACCATTTAGAGTTGGCGCAGATTAGACGACGACTCAGAAGATTTACACATAGGCGGTGAGGATCCAAGAAATTTTGTTTCCGGAATTGCTCTCAGCATTGGGCTTGACAACATTCGCGCTGCAAGGATTGTTTCTGCAGCTGTTGCAGCACGAACACGTTCTGGATTTCTGCAGGCATGGGTATGGTTTTGTTCTCGTACTCATGGTACATCCTAAACCTGGCTTATTTGGATTTTGGAAACTAATATACTTCTATTTTCAACTTATGATTGTTAAAACTATCGGCAATAAACCTATACTCCGGTCCTAATTAATAATAACAGGAAATATCTGTTTTCGCCTGATTTTAGTTCCATTTAATAAATTAGGTCAATTGGTTCTTGATGCATTTAGAAGTTGCATTTCATTTATTTCTCAGTTTGAAATGCTTTACATGGTATGCCATTGTGTCTTGCAGGCACTTGAAATGCAAGGGAAACGAGTTGAAGCAGTGGACGAACTAGCAAAGATCTGCATTATTCACGACAAATTCCCTCCTGAAGAGTCCTCTGTATGTATCTGGCTTTGGTTTATGCATGTTAATACTTCAGAGATCAATTGGATGTCTTTTTTTTCATGATATTTGTTTGGTTCTTACCGCTCAAACACTTAACTATACGAAAAGGGGGTACAATCAAATACAAAGTTAGATCAACAGCGGATATAGGGGTCTGCAATTGACCTTTGGATTGGACTCATTCTTGTGAAGTACCTTAGCTGACCTTTATTGTTATGGAAGGACAAACTCTTAATTGAGAGGGATACCTTCCTTTTTTCTCTTTCCTCATTTGGGGGTCGTCTTTACTACTTCTCCGAGTCTCTATACGCCATTCAAAAGTGATACATCAACTCCCTAGTAGTTGGCCTCCTTCGACGGTCCAACCATTGATTATCATTATTAATTTGAGGCAGAATTATGTCGTTAATCTCGAAATTTCGAAAGTAGAGGATGTTGGTTGACAAGGGAATTGATCTAGTTTATTTTCCTTACCATTAAATTTATGATGTGACCTTGGTTGGAGCTCAAAATTCGATTATTTTGTGTTAATCCTATTGAAACTTCAATGACGCAGGTACCCTATGGGTCTATTTGTTAGTAAAGTTATTGATTGAAATCTTATATACTACTGATAAAGGATATTTGACTACAGGCTGAGATGGAAATGGTGGCTCGGGGTCTTGAGAAACATTTAAGAAGAGAGCAAAGAGAGTTTCTATACGATCTTCTTACCAGTAGATGTGGCGCCGAGTGCAGGAGAAGTGCAGCAGAAGCTCTTGGCTTGGTAAGTTGCTAATTGTATGTGATTTTTATCATAAACTGCATCTCGAAACCACAACTCTGTGTTACCATTGAATCTACATGACGATACAGCCCAAAATTTTACTATCAGTTAAATTTGATATAAATTCTCGAGAAGATTGTTTCTAATTCGATATACATGTAGAACCATATGACATAAAGTACACATACTGATGCCTGTTTAGGAGAATCATCTGACATACACCATATTCTTTATGCTTTTTTCCCAGTGTTTAGAAAACGAGATTGTACAGGAACAGGAAGTAGTAGTCGTTTTCTCGGTAACTCCCGCTGCAACAGTTACCTAAAGCACCATCTTTTGCTGTGTCACTGTTTTATACTTCATGACAACTGTTTTTACGAGACTGTTCTTACAACCAAATTTTATCCATCTGTTTGAGTTACTTCATTTTAACCTAAAATTTATTATAACAGTCGTTTTTGGTAATAGCAGTAATGGCCCTAGGCGCTAGAAAGTTGCACTACCATTTCTCAAACATTTGTTTCTACTACCTTCACTTTTACCTACTAAAGTGTTTCTTCTATTTCTTTTGTGTGCAGATCAACTCCGATAAATTCACGGGATCCTAGCAGAGAAGTGATTAGGTATTTATTTAGACGAATTGTAGAAATTGATTCATCTTTTAACACAAAATGTCAGAAGAACTAATCACCTGTCCAGCGATACGTATTTATTTATCTATGTATACGATGTTGGATATTAACTATTCTAGTGAATTTTCTTGTTCGTTTTTCTCTTTCTCAGAGGGCAAGTGAAGCTCTGTATTAATGGTGTACTTTTGTATGCTCTTGTGAAGGGTTGCGAAACGTAAAATTTAAAAAGTAACGATTACAATATTAAGGTTCAGAAATAAGAAGAGTGGCCTACAACTCTTTGATCAGTTAGTTATGCATCTATTCCAAAAACCCATAAGTTGCAGGTATGATTCACAGTGGACTGCGAGAATAGTCTTACATGGGGAAGGGATAATGTAGTAACCAAATGTAAAATGTCTAGGTCCTCTCCACTTACGGACGAGCACAAACTTAACATGGTATCAGAACTAGACCGGTACGCGATAGGCTTAAACGCCATGTATGCTTGTTAGGCTCAAAGAACCTCGCACGTGAAGCAGTGTGCACTTGTGTTCGTAGATTAGAGAAGAATAATTTACGAATCTAACCGAATCCATCATTTATTAGCTTGTTTGAAAAGATACTATTGTATAAATAAGGTAAAATGTAGCAATGGGGCATGGGATGTCAACAACGGATTGTGGATTCAAGGTTTCGGAGTTTAGTCCTTGAAGTATCCTTACTTGAATAAAAAAGTTTCGGATTTAGTCCTTGAAGTATCCTTACTTGAATAAAAAAGATATTAGTCCGACAGCCATGCAATAAAAATATAGTGGCAAATATATTTGCTTACACAAAATTTTCTAGAATCACCAGAGAAGGAAGTCCATTTGAGGGTTTTCTTTTTCAATTGTTCAGCAGCGTGCCTCGAACCCTTTGACCTCTAAGGTGGGAAGAATATACCTCTTACCACTCCGACCAAGGGTTCTTGACCTAAACTTGGGTTAAATTGTGAAAGAAAAAACACTAACTTTCAACCTTCATTATCAAGTACAAGTTCTTCAACAAAAAAAAAAAAAGTACAAAGTTAAATATACTTCAAAATTTGTGAAAAACAGTACCAACTCAGTCAGGTTTTTACATACTGGACTTTAACTTATTTGACCTAGAATAAGTAGAAGTTTGAACTAATCCAACTGCCCAAAATACCTACCAGATATTGTTACAAGCATGTTCAACATCACAACCTCCTCGTTGTCTAAATCAGATTCCGATATTTCTGCTCTCCAGCTCGCACATTTCCGAAGCAAACTTCTTACAAATGCAGTTGTGTCGGCATGAAGTGGAATATCAACAGCTGCACATAGAGCGAATATCCATGAACAACTGTTCCTAGACAAGCTGCTTTTTGTGTCCAATGATTTTATGCATCGCTTGAGCATCGAAACACGAGATACAGAGTCCATTCCTAGAATGATAGACAGTGTTGGATCTCGAGAAGACCGTAACGTTTCATCTACCTCGGCAACAGTTACGTATGGGAAGCTTTTTGAACCCTCGAGATGTGACAGAGCCTGAAAGTTTATTAAAATAAAAAACTTGAGATGATGTCTAAGAGGACCTCTGTATTTTAGGAGGTGGAGGAATCAAAGACTTTGTTTCAGACCCAATAATTGCAAGATCTCATTGCCGTGTGTATATATATATATATATATATATATATTAATTGTCTTTTATTTTTGAAATAACAAGATCACATGAGTACAACAAACAATCATACATCATTTGGCTTTGATACATCATAAGAACGGAATATGCTCATAACTGTCATTGAACTGTTCTGTAGACACTCAAACACCCTAGAGCCATACAAACTACCCCATATGCCATTATTTACACCCTTACTCACACATTTTCCATAAATCATGCATTTACACCTCCAATAAGAATCGAACCCTGTGACCTCCGGGTTTTCAGAGCGAGTGTCCAACCACTGCACCAAGAGGTGGTGAACGTATATTTTTTGTCTTAGTAATTAGGCCAATTGTGTTTTTTAAAAAAGATTACTTTTGGACCATTTTGTTGTCATATAAATTATACACGAAATATCTAAATATATGTTAGATGAATCTAACACGATTTTTCCAAGTAATTAAGCGACTATGTCTATACAAGTACCCCTTTCTAGTGGAACTTCAGTGTCAAGTTATGTAACATGGACACCCCATTTTCGTATTTTTAGCGTGGCACACATTCAAAGAGTAATGCTGTAAAGAAAGAAAATTCATAAAGTGGAACAGGGCGAGCAGATATCTCACCAATCTAAGCTTGGAGAAATCGGCAAGGAATTGATCTTCCCACTCTTTCGATGGTTGTAGATGTTCTGGACATCTAGCAATTTCAGGTATCTCCGGCATATAGACTGTCTGTTCTTTGTTAAGTTTACTCCTATCAACCTGAACCACTTTCACATTTGGGATTTGTGCAGCTTCCCACCTATAAAAAAAGGGGGGCAGCAATTTATATTCTAAGATCAGTCTTCATTCTTTTCCACAATTCTACAGTTTCTTCTTCATTATGTTTTATGTTTAAGGTTTTTAATAAGCCAAATAGTTAAAAGGCACAGCAAGCAAAAATATAATATAACGTGTCATACAAGAATAGGAGGACATATACCTGACCCGCCTAAGGTATTCTAGTCCATCTTGTGGAGGGCCAGAATCAAAATCAGGGTCCCCGTCAACACAAAACGCAGGTTTCTTAATGCTATCGTACTCATCTTCATAACTTTCGTCGTCTTCAAATTCATCCTCTTCTACAATTTTGAGGTCATCACAAATAACATCTTGAGGATTCACCTCTTTGAAGTTAGGTGCTTCACCCATAATGTTCTCTTCTAAGTTTCCTTCCACATTCTGTGAAGAACTATCACCTGAAATTTGTGACAGAAGATCAGTATTTTTACCAAGGTTGAACACCCAGTATGAGAATGAGCTGATCCCAGCAATGCATAAGAGAAATAATCCAGAAACCACAATAATTTTTCAATCCAATTAAAAGCATAATCATGAAAATAATTCAGCAAATCAAGAACCAAGTTTAACTCATTCAGGTACAAGTCATTGGAAGTGTGTATTCATTCATCAGTTTGTTGTTTTTCTTTACAATTGCAATGTATCATGTACTACTTTATGATTTGTATATTTTACAAGGATATCATGTACAAGATCTCTACGAAGTTATATCTGCCTATTCATGATTCTAGTGGTTTATGGAGGCATAATGCACATATGGTATTCTGCAGTTTTTCCAGATATTCTTCACTTCAATAGTTTGCAACTAGGTCCCTTTTCCTTTTGCAGCAACGTAACCTGTGAAGAGTAGAAAAAATCCCCATCAAATTGACACAACTGGGCTAATCCTAAGCAGATGAATAGAAACAAAAACTGTAACAGAAAATACGGACGTTAGTGTGTTAGACATTATAATATTTCCACGTCTTTTGGTGTTTCTTATTTCCAAATATCCTTTTACTCCATTTTAACACAACAAGCAGATAACTTAATCTTTGAAGTTGCACCAACAGATGAACAGTAACCTATTAAATCCATTAATTGCAAATTCTACACCACTAAGTCATTACAGCGAACATCCATTCAACCCCTGAGCACGGGAAATACGAAAGAGGGATTTTTAGCTATATAAAAGGGGAGGTAGAAATTAGAAAATATATATTTAAGTTGATGAAATCAATTGTACAATGTCTAAACTTTGTACTACTGTACTAGTGACGGACACCGAAAGACATGCCAAAATTGTCGGTAAGATTTTTTACACAGGGAAATACTTGATGCATAATCCATCCTGTTGGTTTACTTCCACACCAAGGTATATGATTATCTCCATAGTGGTTTGAGTTACATGGGATCTTTGATATTGCTTATTAGATCAATCAACAGGAAAAAAACATAGCTACTGGAAGTTCACACTTTGATCTTCCAGTACCTTTCGTAGATAGCGAGACATATTCCCGACTTTTTGTAAGCGGTCTAAGCACCACAAACCAACACATTCCTCAAACGGGTCCATTACTATCGATCAGAGTTCAGGGAGATGGGGTTCTTATAGTACAATCGTATAGATTTTATTGTCCTCTAAGCAAATAGATCTATATAAATTGCCCTAGCAATGTGTCTACCAGGACATAGACTCAAGTTATTCTCTCCAAGTAGAACCATATTAGGGACACTTGCTTTACTAACAGTAACGTTAGGGACACCAAATAGAAATTATATTAGCAATGTTGGTCTATCAGGACAAAGACTTAAGTTCTTAAGTTATATGATAACATTATCCTATCATAGAAGGATGCTACTTACTCCGCAATATACTGATACTCTTTAGCTTCAAAACTACATCATATATTAGTGGATATTAATGGAAAATCAAATTCAAAATGTGATATTCACATTACATACAACAAATTCATTCATCTAGCAAGACCAGTCCGATGGATATGATATGATATGATACTGGAGAAAACAGATTAAACAATGCAATTCAAATGGCTATAAATAGGAACATTCATATGCATGAATCATTAGTCTATGTCTTCTCAAGATATTAGAGATTTTGAAAAGCAAAATCAGTAAATTAAGAAACGAGATATACCGAGAATTGGGGAATCTGCTTTCTGTTTTTCAGCATGTTGGAGTAGGACAGTGTTCTTGCATTTCTTCCCATTAGCTCCATTACGGTTCTGCTTCCTAGACTCGGCAATGTTATTTAGCTCTTTGGCCACAATAGGTCCCAACCCGGTATAAATCTCTTTCCATATTTGACGCTGGTCATCACCATTGACAAACCTCAGAGCTTCCAACTCATTCCTCGAATAACTTCTCTTACATTCACCGTCTTTCTTTTGACAAAGATTTCGAGCTTCAGCAAAAATGCTCAACAAATTTTGCTTCCCTTTCATATCAGTGAACTTTTTCCTACTTCCTTTACCATTCCTTTTAGAGCATTTATCCTTCTTTCCAACCATTTCTTGTTTAATGTTTTCAGAGCACTCCCCAGCTCTCTTCTTACCCGTTTCTTTCCTTTCACAGCCATACCCAGTTTTCGATACTGAAGATGGAAAACTTGAAGCATTTTCATTGTTCTTTGAAGAACTTGTCGTCCCGTCATGGTATTTTTCTTGCAATTCTTTATCTTCTGAAATCCCCATCTTTTCATCATTTCCTTGCTTCTCTCTTATCTCTGTAATATCTTCCAAGATTCCACCCTCATTCCCCAAACAATTCCAACTTTCAGAACTTATTGATACATTACTCACCTCAACAAGACTTTGAGATTGAGAAATAGGTTTGGGAAATTTTTCAACAATTTCTTGCATTTCTGCCACAATAAAACTGTCATGGGAAATCGAAGACTGGACTGAATTAACTTCAGAAAGAAGTTTTACCTCATTTTGTGCTTTGGGGTCCGATTCCAGTACTTGACTCAACATCTCTTGATCTTCTTCCATACTAGTTAAGGAAGTTTCTTGCTTCAAATCGTCTTCTTCAGTAGAAAAAACGATACTCGGACTCCCTATCTGATAGATGAAACTTGTCGAGGTACCAACCATACTTTCCTTTTCTTGAACAATAAGATCATCAATTAGGGTAATCACCTCGCCTTGTTTGGATTCAATTAGGGTTTCTGGACTGATATTGACATCATTCTGGATTCCAGAAGAAACGGAATCCACGATGCTCTCTTTGATGTCTAACTTCATTTCATCTTCTTCGGTTGAAGAAGAAACAATTATCAACCCTGAAATTGTTTGTTCGATTTGGCTTTGAGACTCCGAATCGGTAATTTTAGACATGATTGCGCATCTAACAGTTAATCAAGATCGTAAATCTTTGTTGAAGAATTTGTATCAGTAGCTGAGAGAAATACTAGTAGAAAAAAGCTCTAGAAAAAAAGGGTTTTTTAGAGTGAGAGAAGGGGTTTTGAGAGAGAAAGAGAGGCGCTTATAAAGGCTGAAACCATTAGGAACGAGATTTCTTGTGTACGTGGGGACCCAGAACCAGAAGCGGTATTTCCCTTTTGGCCCCTTGTTTATCAGAACCTTAAGTATTCGTCCAAAGTCTGTTTGGTTATGTTTTTATCCCGAAATTACCCTTCTCATTATATTGAACTTAAGCTTATAAAATCTAATATTTCTTACTTTTTTTTGTTGAAATTAATATTTCTTACTTATGTAGCTTAACAAAATTTTCCACTTTAACTAAATAGTACTCCATTTTGCTCAAATAGCTCTATTTCAATAACAATTTTTACATGTGTGAATGTGTTTGATTACTAGTCCTTTAGTCAACTTGTGAACTATCTTTCGAGGAATTGTGAGATGTTCCACCAGAAAATTTCTTCTTTATGTCTTTTTTTTAATGAATGTATAGGCGCGAGAAATTTGATCAAGCTTTAAAAGTCAATATTTGTTTTAGACCAACCACTCTAAGTATACCAGCTACTAGAATAAAGGGTTAGCCTTGGAGTTGGTCACACAGAAGAATGTGGTTGTGACAAGAGTACCCATGCTCATTTGTCTATTTCATACGTCCAAACCTCCTCCATGAAGGTCCTCTTACTAGAGCGAGATCTCGTTCTTCTCTTCTTTAATATCAGAGAAATCTATTACAAAAGAAACAACATAAAGAATAGGAGGTGGATGGACTTTGGGGGAGGCCGGAGGCAGATGGAGAGGCGGTAATATAATAAAATAAAATTCTATGATATATAATTAAAGAAAATGACTAGCTCAAGTGTCAAACAAGGCATGGCACAAAGACCACACAAAGTATTTACAATTTATCCATGACCCCAACACTTGAACTTTTTCAGAAAACTAATACCTACTCACAATCCTAAGGGGAACTTTTTTTTTTTGCATTGATTCTTCGTAATTGGAATTTGGAAAAACCTAACTCCTACTATCTCTACCCAATAACCATTTTAATTTACCATCAAGATACTTCTGAGCTTCCAATATTTTTGGTGTCAGGATTTCAATCCTAGAAGCAGAGGATGTACCGTTGATTTAAACAGTAGTTTTAGAGGAAGGAACAACTGATTCTAAATTTTCATCTCTCTGACCAGCTTCCTCGTCCCTTGCTTCGTTTTCCCCAGGTGTGGCATCAGCAGCAACCTGAGTCTTACTTTCTTCTACATGTGAAGCCCTAAACACAAACCAAAAAACTTATTCATATGTTCGAAAAAAGTAGATCATCTATACTAATACTCCCATTCATTAACAACAAAAACAAGAGATATGCATGCCAGTTAAGAAAAATCTTGATGTTCCAACTGGAATCGAGAAGAAGAGCTAACTGAAACAAGACCGAACCAATATCTGTATGGCCTTTCCAATAATCAGTATTGATCATTCAGACACCAAAAAAAAAAAAACCAAGATCACTGCAACTGCTCAGAGCTGTTCTAATTTTATTACGAGCGGAGTCATAAACTAATTAGCATTCTTTAGTTAAGATTAATTCGATAGTCAAATGGGAAGTGAAGGATAAAAAAGTTCCGTTCATGACTCAAATACTCGTTAATGTTTATTAGCAAGTCTCTTGCCAAAAGAAAAAAAGATAAAGGAATGACAAGGAACGGAAAAGTCAGGGTTTCTGTAAAAGCGGAATAGAGCAGTAACCTAGATTCAATCATATGAAAGTAAAGGAGGAGATCATGGAATAAGAAATGTATACCGAGAATAAATGACTAGCCCAACAGCAACGGCAGCAAATGCTATGAAATACATCCAATCAACCTGAAGGAACTATATTTTAGAAGAAAAACACCAAGCAATGACAAATTGAGATAATTTAGCAATGAAGTAAGCTTCCAAACCTTCTGATGATATGCAAATATACGAATCAAGACAGCCCACATGTCTGATGTTAACAGAGAGAGATTTAACATGGTTGCCCCACTTATCTGCAAATAAGGATAAGGGAGTTCAATTTATCTGTACCAGGAAACAGGTTCACAAACTCTCAATCTATCGTGCGATTCCATTCAAAATTTTGTTTCAGTTAAGCCAATTTTTTTTCCAATATAGCTCATATTTTCCTGTAGTTCAATGTTTTATACCTCAAGTTGCAAGACAGATCCATTAGGGATTTTTCTTGAAGTTTCTAGTAAAATCTACTTCGTAAAGTTAAGTTAATTTAGAAAGCACTACATTACATTTCACCTATCTAGCGACTACCATACCATTAATACTGTTAGCCACTGATTAGATGAAAGTGGTATTGAGAAGAAATAACAGGACGTAATTCCGATGAACGAACGCCTTGGTTAAAGGTTATTTTATGGTAACTTCAATTCTATTTGTTTCTACAGGATTAAGAGTAGGCATAAATCATAATTACTTGCCAGTAACCATCATGACTTAAAATGACGTTAGACACATACCTTAAGCACATATGGGACTGTAGAGTAAAACAGAAACATCGCTGCTGCAAATCCAATAAAGGGAAGCAACTGGAGAACAATAAAACAATCAGAATTAGAGACCAAGACTAAAAACTTCTCATCTTATTTGTAAATTATACTCTTCATGAGACTACAGAGAGATAGAGTACAGATGTATCACCCCATGCATCTTTATTACTGTAATCATATATTAACCTTCTCTGTACACAAAAAGTATGGTTTTCCCTTACACACAATACATGCATGAACGGTACCACAAGAGAAGTTTTGAAAGGCGGTTGATCGCCTAGATTATATTTTGTCACCGAAGGCATTACTTCTATACTTGACGTAGCTTCAAGGTATTGTTATTTCGTTGGCTCTTTTCTCTGCTTAGTAGTTGAGTTCAAATTGATTTTCCACGTGTTTAACACCACAAGGCTCTTAAACAAAGGATATCTCTCCCTACCACCTGGTACAAGACGTACTTTCTATGGAGTAACTAGAGAAGAAAAACGAAATGTAAGTAACTTACCGCACCAGCTGACCAGTTAATAGCCCGGAGCTCCTGACGCTCAAGTATGGATCTGGGGAAGTAATTAAAGATTGCATCTTTGAAATAGATTACATAATGCAAAAAAGAGTAGCCACATATATGTGCTTCTGCAGTTTTAGTCGTTGACAAAATCAAAAGCACAAAAGCAATGAACTCCACCGATCTTATAAGAAGTTAGCTACTTTATTCCTGTAAATGAAAGGTTCTATTGCAAACTGAAAGACAATATCACTAGTTTAAAGGATACATTTGAATGCCACTAACAACAGCTCCAAACAGGCCCAACATTGCCATGATCTCAACCATGTCAGCATTTTTCACCAAATACTCCTGAATAAAGACACCAGATTAGATAAAAAAAAAAAAGATTTAGGAATCCTTCAAGTGGAGTGAGTCATGTCAACACTGATTGCTGGTAGCAATAGTAACTCATCAAGGAAAAAAGAAAAGTCTCATTCAGTAATGTTGACATTTTCCACCTTCCATTCTAATAGTGATGTTCTAATTCGTAGGTAATCCAAATGAATTTTTTACCGAACCAATATAAATCATGTGAAATTTGAAATTTGATAAAAACTAGTACCTCACTAGTATTGGTAACTGCATAAAGGGTGGCCCCGGCTATAACAAGTAAATCTCCTTTAACAGGGCTGCTTCCTCCTACAAGGCATTATATCATTAAAAGTAGGATTAAGTCGGAGAGCAATATGTACTAGTGTCTGCAAGATTAAATGCAACAAGCAAACTCTTCTTATCTAAATTAAACTGATACATTTTGCTACTTAGAACCATGATTATTGCTAAATACAGCAAGAATTTACACAGCATGATAAGTGAGAAATAAGACAAATCATAGGCGCTCGGTAAAACAAACAGCGAAAAGAGACAAAGAACGGGGTATCAAGATAAGGGCAACAATCAAGCATAGAACACTACCTGCTCGATCACTTGCATGAACATCTGAGAAAATAACCAAAACAATCCCTGCTATACATATAAATGCACCAAGAAACTTCTGGATTCTGTATTTCGTCTTCAAGAATAACCAAGTAAGGAGTATGACGCATGGGATTGCCCAGCAATCGAGCAGCATTACACTTGTCAGGGATGTGTACTGATAGGCTTTCACCACTGAAAGAAAAAAGGATGACTAAATTAGTTTCTGCGAAGTACATTTCTCAACGATGATGAATACTAAGTTAAATACGAAAAATCGAGATAACTGATAGAGAAAAAAGAAACACATCTCAGGTTTATGATTCCGTAACCTTAAAGACATGCCAATTTCCACCATGATATTCCTGGGCAGAATGAAACTAAGGACCAAGATCAAGAAATTGCGCCAACTTGTTTCTTCTTGCACTGTATACTGATATTATGTATTGTGTATGCCGATAATTTACATATTTTTTTAATACAATATACATACAATCATTACCAGAACAAGAAAACCGAACTTGTTAAAAAAAATGACATTAATTTAGATGACAAATTTCTAGAAGAAAACGAGCTTGCTTCAAGATAACTGGACAATGATGACGCTCTAAAGATATCCAAACGATCAGTATGATGAGCATCTAAGTCGACCAACTCAATATATCAAGTAGGCCTACCAAATCAACAAAAGGCAATGTAAAAAATAAAAATGGTGGTAACACAACATAAGTTCTTTACAACTCCATACCGAGAAAATTGGCCTCCACATCGACTAAAGCAAGCAGTAAATAGTAATACCATTTCGCCTGCATGAAACCCAGAGAAAGGATATTCAGTATCTTAAATTATATCGGGCGATCTCTAGGTGCTCGATTAGTTTCCATGATGGGTATATTTACCAGAAGAAAGGAGATACTCTATAAACTGAAACTACAAAAAAAAATGTTTCATGTGAATGAGTCAATGAAGGATGAAGTCATCTTCACATTATATGTTGGCTATTTACCTCATTTTCTGTTCATTCAATGATTGAAATTACTTACCTAAAGACGTGGCTTTGACATTGGGACTTCCCAAACAAGCACAATCTTTTTGTTTCAATTACCCAATAATTTCATGGTTATTTACTTATTTGTTTAAACGCCGACAAAGTTAAGTAATTTCAATCATTTCATTTTCCTTCATAAATAAGTCATATCATCCTAAATTCATTATAGCCAGTCAATAAGTGAATAATGATCCAGTATCATTCTCTATGTTACTCTTTGAAGAGTAACCAACATGAATCAACACTCGAGCCGAAGTCACGTGTCATGGCCAAACTGACATTACACCCAAAGAGTCCTACCTTTATTCGTTATTTGCCTTCTAATTAATGTAGATAGTCATTATTACTTCCATAATTATCTTAGATTGCAAGCACGGTATGCAGGGCTTGTTCTCCTGAAAGAGAAGGGCCTCACGCCGAAATGAAAATCAAATTATAATGGTTCATCTTTTTTAGAGAGATTTCTCAAGAATATAACTTTTCATTTATGTAAATCTCTGAGAAATTTTTTGACCTGTGTATACTTCAATAATTGTCACCAAGTCCACCCTGTTCGGATGAAAGTACGTCTGGGTTGTTTTACTCAGAAAAATAAGAGACCAACTAATCATACCTTTTGAGGATATAAAACCCCAAAAAACAAAGGCATAAACAATTAAACTTCCAAGAATCTCAAAATATAAGAATCCAAAACACTTGTTCGACTGCGCTGTAATTTCCTTTTTATTATTATGTATCCAACAACAATCTCTTCTCTCTCTCTTCAAATATATTAATCCTCTACCCCAGATCCCCATATTCAACATGGGGTTTGTAATCAATCCTCCCAGAAAAACATGCATCCATAAGTACCACACTTTTAGACTTAAGTTCTAAAAAAATTGAAATTTTGCACAAAGTTTGAGGCAAAAGGGGGAAAACTTAAAACAAAAATTAGCACTAGTCATTAAGTAGTTTTATTGATATCAAAATCCTCCATTCTTTTGGTTATCAATATATAAACAATAAATCAATCAGTCAAACAATAGTAAAATAAACATAAAAATCCAAATTTTCTTTTTTGTTGAAATCCTAAATCCAAATTTTTCTTAACTTATTGACTTCCCTTTTTATTGTACAACTTAGAACTATATGCCCTAAATAATCACCTACAATAAGTGATGAACCACTAATTTTCGCACAGTGAATCCAATGAAAGTAAGAAAAAATAAGTTCTAAGAGAAAAATTAATACTAGTAACGATATAACCTTAAGTTTTTTCCGACGATAGATCACAATGCTTCCATAGATAATCGCCAAAAGAACGTAATTAGAGAAAGATTGCGACGTTGGTGCATTGACACCTATATAAAATGAAAAATAAAGAGATTATGTTCATCAAATTCTCTATCCAAATATAAAAGATGAGTAAAGATAAGTAAAATTTTGAATATCAAATTTTACCTCTTCTGGCAAGCTCTGATGATGAAAAACCAGTGGAAGTGATTAAAAGAGATACAAACTGACCTAAAAGAAGACTAATCAGAGTCTTTTTGGTCCAAAATTGCTTAAAACTCACCATTCTTTATCTCTTCTTCTTTTTCTCTTTCGATAAGTTAATATCGGCGGAGTCTCCGGGAAAGGAAACCCTAGGAAAAGAAAAAGAGAGCGGAGAAAAGAAGCTACTCTACTCTACTCGTGTGAGATAATCATAATAATGGTGGTCATTGTTGTATTTTATACTACTAGCTTGAAACTCAATTTAGAGAGGGAGAGAGAGAGAGAGAGAGAGAGAGGATAACAAACAAACAGAGACTTTCGGAGTTGGGAGGAAAGGGACGCCAAAACGGCAAAACAACTACTCATAGTCTCGCGCAACAGTGAGTTGGACCCACCAACAAATATATCTTAATCAACTTAAAACGGACGGCTCTAAGGTGTTTGAAATATTTCTTTCCAGGGGAATACTAACAAGAGAGGGGGCTAAATGTGCCAGAAAAGGGGCTGACTCTGCTCAATCTCGTTTGACCTCTGACATAGGGTGGGAATTGGACGGGTATGGGCGTCCATGGGCACTTGAAGCATCGGGCCGGACGGGTCGGGCACGAAATTTCAATGGCTATTAAGATAAGCGGGTTAATCGGGCGGGCAATTTTGAAATTCGCCTTGCTCATTACCCGCCCAAACCCATTAAGAAGTTCGGGTATGGGCGGGCGGGTAGTGGGTAAGCTCATTACTTGAAAATTTTCACTTTTTCTTCTCCTTTTGTAAAGTCTCCAAACACCTTTCCTAATTCTAAAGAGGCAATTTGGGATTAAAATTAGACATTATTTCTGTCGTTCTTTTTAGAAATTTAATCTCACATTAATAACTAATGAAGAATTTTTATGAGATATAATATAAACTTATCCCTCTCCTTGCTCCTTCAAAACCAAACACTACTTCAGTAACCTACTAGGAATTCTCTTGGGTCATTGCAAAACAATGTATTGGTTCGTATGGTTGCCCTTAAATATATTGTTTACCATCTTAACTAGACCTAGCAACATGAAATGTTAGGCTTCATCAACCCAAAAAGTTGATGTAATTTGGTTTTTTATCATTGGGCGACGTTAAGTGGGTGCGGGCATGGGCGGGTGTGCGGGTAGAGGTTTTAACCCATGCCCGTGCACCAAAACTTGGCGGGCTGGGCGGGTTATGCCCGAGACGGGCACGGGCGTCCATGGTCCTCGTTGGACTCGGGTGCCCGTGGACGGGTGCGGGATCATGGGCAAAATTCCCACCCCTACTCTGACATATATAGGCGCCCTTTTTGGACGGACTAGTTTGAGAATCAAAGTAAAGCCTCAGACTCGAGCTAGTTTGAGAGTTTGTTTTGGCCAACTAGTTCGAGGGTATTTTAATGGTGGTATTAGAATTAAAAGAAAAGATTTCGAGGGGAGAAGGAAAGTGGTTGGCACGCCCTGATTTCCCAATACAACAAGATGAGCATTCTCTGGCCTCCTAATCCTCGAAGCATATGTTACGGAACCTTCTCGATCTCCCATGATGGTTTTACTATATTTCTCTTTTTAAAACAAAGCTCTTTGTCTCTCTAACTCTTCATTGCAGATCGATGATGACAGATTTGGAATCAAAATTTTTTCCATGAATGTGTGATGACATTGATACGACAACGATATCAGGGTAGAAAGGGGGAAAGGGTGCTTCAGTTGCCTTTTCCAGGTCTGCAAGGGGCGCGAATAGCAATTTTGATAGGCATCTTTAGTCGGACCCTACTAACAAACAACTCCCAATAACACAAAAGATTGAGAACCTTGACTTTCTTTCTTAAGCCAAGTAGCCAACAACTAAGAGACAGTTTCTCCAATATTACTTGGTGTAGTGATTGAATATCCCGAAGTCCCCGTTTCCACTCTCATTAAAAATGAAAAGTTACGAGTTAAGATGTTAGGATAAATTTAATACGATCTAGGTACTCTCCCACTAGTTAAAAAAGAACAATTGTTTCAACAAAAAAAAAAGTTAAAAAAGAACAACTCAACATTTGTCTTTTTATTTTTTTTATCATTGTCAAGATTTGTAAGGGCCTACCGTCTTAAGCTGCAAGAACATAGATTACCGTAATTATGTCCATTATTAATCAAAATTAAATACATGTTTGAAATTTAATTTTAATTGAATTTTTTTTTGCTGTTGAACATATTGATTTTATTTTGGTAACTAAATTTCATTACATATTAAAATTGTAATTTTGTCATGGTAAAAATATAGGCTATACCTAGTGCTCCTATATAATATTTGAATAAAAAAATAGTAATCTATACAATAATACAAGATGGTTTTCATTATGTTTCTTGGCGACAATATAAGATTTATCTATACAATAGTAATCTATACAATAATACAAGATTTATCTAGTAATTTACATAAGGTATGATAATTATTAAAGAGATGCATCATGTTATCATTCTTTTTCATTTAATAATTGTAATTTCAAATTTTAAAAATTTCATGTGCACATATGATTGTGATTGACAATATAATTACAATTTACATAGATTTTTAAACTTTTATCATTTATATATATACCATTCAAACTAAAACATTCCTTATTTTATGAAAGGACTTTTTCTTGGTCAATTTAATTCACTACAAAGTTAGCGGGCCCTAATTACGAATGAAGGCAGTAGCAATCAATACATATTTTACTACAACGGCAGACCAGTATGGGCGATGCGCCCCTACCTTCCGTTTAAGCTATAGATTTTCTTTTCGATGCGGATTTTGCTCACTATCTACACAGCTAGTGTAGCAAATGCCTACCGTTTGCTACAATGATGAGCCGACAACAAATACTTGCTTTGTAATTTCTGAAAGTATAGTAGTTGAGAAAACAGACGGATGAGGACTCCACACGACGTTTGCAGCTATTGATGACGACTGGAACGACCTTTGCTACGATTTCTGCAATTCTGTAGCAAATATTGGCTAATTAGCTACTCGATTTAGTCCGTAGCAGAAAGAAAAGAACTAAAACCTGTTTGTTAATCCCCTTTGCTCAGTCCACTATAGAGTAAATCCCCTTTTTAATAAAAAATGAACCTTTTGGTTGGGCTATTAGCTGTAGAGACAAGAAGGACCTTCAAGAGATTTGGTTCCATAGCTTTATCATCTAAAAATGACAACTCCATTTTGAGCTTATTAACTTTAACTTTTACTAATTATAGCTATAAATAAACCAATTGTGTATCATTATTCCAAAAACAATACTATATATTAAAACCACAAAGTAAATGATAAGTGATTACTTTTTAACGATACCCTCATCACTCAAGGTCGAAGTCAGAGTAATAAGTCTAAAGAATAAAGATTGTATAAATAATTTAGGATCGGCATATGGTGGGTCAGCCTACAGGTAGTTAGTCTAATATGAGCTCAATCATTTATTGGAATAATCTTTTCAAGTCAATTCTTCTCTATACAAGTTTCTTTTTTCTTCATCAAAAAAAAAAAAAAAAGTTTTTTTTTTTTTTTGCCCCTAGTAAGATTTAGGAGTGCGAACTATCTCAGAACAGATTCCTCGGCATAAAAATAATTAAGACATAGTTATACTCGTCATGCTTTCTTCTCCTTGAAGTTAAATCTTATCTTGTTCCTTTGAATTTTATCAAAAAAGAATAGCATACTAATGTAACAACATCTAATTTTATTTTGTCTTTTTTTTTTTTTTTTGTTAAGAGATACAACTTTATTAAGCTAATAAAGTGTCATTACAATACAAGGAAAACATAAAGTAAGGAATTCTGCTCCAAGTCTTCGATTTTTTCTTCTTTCTGGCCCATTTAGCAAGTTTATCCGCTGGGGTGTTGAATCTACGGCAAGTGTAACTGAATTTCACCTTATGGATATGACGTTTAATCTCTTTAATTTTCCGCAAATGAATTCTGGACTGCCATTGAACTTCATGCTTCGGGTTCTGAATATTCTGAATGATATTGATATTATCACTTTCAATAATAATGTAATTATAATCATGTTCTACCGCCCATTCCAGGTCGGCTAGGATAGCCAAAGCCTCTCCTTCTTCACTATTTCTACTTCTCGTAACGTTCGTATGAGCTTCTAAAAATTTAGAATCAGAGTCATGGATAATAAGACTATAACCTGTAATTTCATTCACATTGGTAAATGAAGCATCAACATTAATTTTCAGCCAATTTGGTTCAGGCGGGTTCCATTTTCCTTGCAATTGGTTTTTGATGCTAGGAGTGGTATAAGTATTTTTCGGAAAAGCTAAAATCATATTGATAATAATAGGAAGAGAATTAATTTCATATTGAAAACAGTGATCACATCTAATTTTCCAGATTATCCACAGAATAGTGGCAAGCAGATTTTGATACGACGGTTCTTTGAAAGAGGGGGTGTTCTCCCATGAGAAAATCCATTCTGCAACATTCATAATATTCTCAGATATAATATTGAAGTAGAACCAGATATTCCTAGCAAGAGTACAGTGGAGAAGGGCATGCTCGATAGTTTCAATTTCAATGCAGTTTGGATAGATCAAAATATTATTAATATATTCACCGATTCTATCTCTCACTAGAAGAGATTTCGTACAGATTTTCCAAATGAAGTTTTTGATTCTGGGAATAGTTGGGAGAGACCAGATAAATTTCCAATTAGGGTTTAGTGGATGGGGGGAATTCATACTAGTGCAAAGGTATTTATACATGGATTTAACTGTAAATTTTCCTGATTTTGTAAGCGTCCAAATTCTTTGGTCCATCCCCGACACATCAATGGGGATGGATTTAATAAGGTTTTTAGTGTTAGTATCAAAGTAGTTGTTTAGAGCTTCTTCATTCCACTCATTATTACTAATCAATTGGGCGACCTTAGACACCGAAGGGTCAAAACTCTGAGTAGGAGGAGTATGGATGTCTGGAATCCATCTATCAGTCCAAATATTGATTTTCTCTCCATTGTGAACCTCCCAAGCAATATAATTTTCAATCTGAAGTAATTGCTTCCTGATATTCTTCCACATCCAAGAGTGATGTGGCTTAACTGGACCTGGGTTCTCATTATTAGGGAAATATTTGGCTTTAAGGAATCTTACCCAAAAAGCATCGGGCTCCGCTTTCATCCTCCAAGCGAGCTTACTAAGCATAGCTTTATTGTCGAGTTCCGGAATATGTATACCCAAACCTCCCAGAGCTTTTGGCTTACAAATGGAGGACCATGATTTCGTACAAATTCCTTTGGACTTACCCCACCAGAACGACTTTTGCAAAGTCGAAATGCTTTTACATATGCCTTTAGGAATGGCAAAGCATTGCATTTGGTATCGGGGTACGACCGCCACGATTGTTGAGATAACAATCGTGCGTCCAGCTTGAGAAAGGAATGAGTGATTCCACTTCTCTAATTTGGTTTTGATCTGAATAAGAATGTCATTGAACGCTCTAGTCTTATTTGCGCCAATGAACAACTGCGCCCCTAAGTATTTATCCGACGCAGAAGCATTTTTAACTTTCAGCGAGCGCATGATAAGACGCTTAAATTTCGGATGAGAATTTTTTGAGTAGAAAATATTGGATTTCTTATAATTGATCATTTGGCCAGAAGACTCGCTAAAAGTTTTAAGAATTTGTTTGAGGATATGAATATTATCTATAGAGTTACGACCGAAAATAATACAGTCATCCGCAAAGAGGAGATGCGAAATCATAAAGCTAGAATTGTTAGCCGGAAAACCCATAAAGGTATCTGCTCCGACGTCTGCTATGATCAGTCTACTAAGACCCTCCATGGCGAGAGTGAAGAGGAAAGGGGAGAGGGGATCACCCTGCCTGATGCCCCTGGAAGGGTAGAAAATAGGTCCAGGGCGACCATTAATGAGCACTGACATGGAAGCAGTAGAGATGCAACTATGAATCATATTTATCCAATGCTCGGCATAACCTAGCTTTCTCATGATGTCTATAAGGAAATTCCATTATATCCTATCAAAGGCTTTGGACATATCTAGCTTTAAATCAAAGTAACCTGTCGCTCCCTTCATTTTCTTCATGGAGTGAATTATCTCCTGACCTATGACTATGTTGTCTGAAATCTGCTTACCCGGGACATAAGCTGTTTGGAGGGGATTAATGATATCATTAAGGGTGACTTTAAATCTATCCGCTAAGATCTTCGTAATAATTTTATAGGTAGTATTAAGGAGGCTAATAGGTCTATAATCCGCTGGAGTCTGGGGGGTCGAAGTTTTCGGGATAAGCCAAATGTGAGTATGATTCGATTCGGGGGGTAAAGTGGACGAGAGGAAAAAATTATGAACCAGCTGATTAATATATGACCTAACAGTGTCCCAGTTAGTCTGGAAGAAAAAAGGGGGGTAGCCATCTGGACCTGGGGCCGCCTCTTTCTTAAGATTCTTGATGGCATTATTTATTTCCTCCTCATCAAGAAAAGCTGTTAAAAGCTCATTCTGTTGGGGTGTAATGGATTGGTTAAAAAGATTAAGGATGTTGGGTGACGTAATAGTATTTTCAGAGGTGTTAATACTAAGGAGGTGATCAGTGAAGACCGACTGAATGCTAATAGGATCTTCGTGCCAATCACCATTATTATCCTTAATAGCCCTGATCTTGTTGTTCCGGTTCCGTTGAATAGCTTGCGAGTGAAAGTATTTAGTGTTCTTGTCTCCTACTGAAAGAAAGTCATTTCTAGATTTCTCTTTCCACAGACTCTTTTGATAAAGATACAAATTATTAAGTTGATCATTTAGCCTAGCTATTTCCGCTCTATTGCTACTAACATGTAGCCTATTAGTAATATCGTTAATATTTCTCTCTATGTTCCCAAAAACATTTTTATTCCATTTAGTGAGATGCTTACTTAAGTTTTTAAGTTCATGTTGAATATTGTTATTGGTGTTCCATTTACCGGCAATGAAATCATGACATTCCGGATGGGACATCCAAGTTCGAAGGAATTTGAACGGTTTAGGCTTCTGAATCATTTCATTGTTATCCTCAAGAAGGATAGGGAGATGATCAGACCCAACCATTTCAAGGTGAGATAAGCTAGAGTTCTTAAATTTTGTCAACCAATGAATGTTGACAAGCGCTCTGTCTAATCTCTCTTGAATAAGATGATCCCCATATTGTTTATTACTCCACGTATAGGGACAACCTTTAAAACCCATGTCCATGAGCTCAAGGTTATTGATGATAGAGAGAAGACTGGACATGTGGGAAGTGGATACATAGGATCCCCCAAACTTGTCGTTCATGTCTAGAATAGAATTAAGATCTCCGATGACAGACCAGGGGATGTCATTATCTATATTCAAGTTTTTCAACGTTTTCCAAGGTTTCAGTTTATTTTTACTATAGGGGCAGCCATAGAAGCCCGTAATTAAAGTGTGTCTGTTATTGTGATGATCTAAGATTTTAGCGTGTATAATATTATTATCCGAGTAAAGAATATTAGTGTTTAAGTGGTGCTTCCAATACATTACTAGCCCTCCCGATTTACCCTGAGGGTCGACAAAATGACTATTATAATGCTTATGAATTTTAATGTTCTTGTTAATGATGTGAGCTTTATTTTTAGTTTCTGCTAGAAAGATAATATCAGGATTGTGCTTATTAATAAGTCTAAAGAGATGCTTCTTAGTAATGAAATTACCTATTCCCCTTACGTTCCAACTCAGGATCGAAGGGCAGGTGTTAGGGGTGTCCATAGCCAGAAGGAAGTTGGGCAGCCTATTACAAAGGGATAAAAAGGAGATCGGCCGAGTGTCTAACCCTCTCCTGAAGGAGACAAAACCCAAATTGACCCTAACAGCACCCTCCCCACGCTAACGAGAGAGAATCTAAATGGCCTATGGGCCGAATCTTGTTCACTCTCAAGCAATCGAAAGGAGGGCACTAACACACAAAATTAACCTAAGATCTCACTCTTAATTAGAAAAAAACCACTAATATAATTAAATATATTCTATTAAGCAGGAAGAACAACAAAATATAACGATGTAATTAAGAAGTAATTAACAGTCTTAAAGACTACCTAATAGCAGCCTTCTAATCAACAAAAGATAATTATCTTAACAAAACATCACCAACAGGAAAACAACAAACTAAGATAACAAGTTCATCGAAAAGCAAAATAAAATTAACACACTAATAAGAAACTAAGTAGGAGCACAACCTAAGAGCTCACCAGCTGCAGCAGATAATCTAACTCCCAAGATAATAAAAGAGATAACAGTAATAACTAAAAATTAAAGAAAAGAAGCTAATAGAAATTACTAGCAGAGGCTAAGGAAATTAATAGGGCAATCGAACTTTATCCACCTATCTCCATGGGAAAGACAAAATAGCAATCAAAATTCTCACCTAGCATGGTATTTAGACCCTGAACCAAGAGCAGGTAAGTAGCCAATTAATTAATTCCAATAAATCCTAGATGTAATACATAAAATTTCAAGTAGATTGTAGATAAACTTTAAACAAATGCTAGAATATAATTATGTGGCAAGAAAATGAATAGTCCCACAATGAGCTTTCCTAAATTATGGTTAAATTGTGGCTAGGTATTATGTTAGAGACATGGAGAAACCTTTCCACTTTTTGTTCAAATTTATTACTCAAAACATTTTCAGAAAAATGTCAAAAATGATAAAGATCCAAAATTTAAATATGATTAATAGCAATATTTATTATTCAAATTATTAGAGTATGAGGATTGAGATGAATCGAGATCCGAAGATATCAATATCAACCGTCCAAGATATATGAAGATATTATTTGTATTTTCTAGATAAAGTCTTAGGAAACTAAGATACCCAAGTCACTCTATAAATAGAAGTGACCTCTATGTATTTTATTCATTGAGTTGCATTGAGTCTTCGAGTCTGTAATCAATAAATCTCACGATTGTGGAGATAATTGGCTTTCTCCGTGGATGTAGGTCGTGATCCTCCGACTGAACCACGTAAACTATTGTGTTATTTATTTTAGTTTATATCTTCTATTCTATCAACTAACATGAACTTTCACACAAATACAATTCAAAGTGAGTACTTTTTAAAAGAACCTTACCGTACAAAATTTTGAATTATTGCGTAAAATAATCTTTATGTTGTCATATCTTGAATCAGTCTACAATTAGTCCGGACATTAGATGAATTTTTTTTCAATATATATTGAGTACAAATACAAGCAATGACTTAACAAATGCCCCATCCATTAGGCACATTATTATGCCTAAAAAAATGGTGGAAAACGAAATTACATTGAAAAATTTAGGTTATAGTATATGAATATATACTTCTTTATCATCAAAAAGTTAATAACAACTTTATATATAAACACTCAAAAATTGAATATTATTGTATGGTTTATGACATTTCATATCGATGTTAGAATAATTTTTCAATAGTGTTCTATTCTAATTTTCAAAAAGAAAAAATCATTACGATAATCTTTTGCAGTTACTAGAAGAATGACATAGACTCCTTATCTCTAGTGAAAGAAGTGGATTTAGAATCCAAAACAAAGTGATGAGATTTATCTCAGTTACTTAATGAACACAAATGTCTGATGGTTTGATCGAAATTAAGAATAAAAATGGTTTTATTTATCATATCTTATATATGACACCGAAGCATGAGATAAGCATATTTTTTCCCCCAATAATAAAGATACAAACATAAGCAATCCCATAAAAAATTTTCCATAGGTCAGGTAAGGGATTTGAACTAAGATATATTAGTTTATCGAAGGTAGAATCATCAGAATTAGGGGGTTATTAGTTAAAGATTAGATACATTAAAACTAATTTTGCTTGTAAAAAAAAAAAGCCCTACGAAATTGTAATTCCACAATATAAAACTTATTTGCTTTTAAGCTAATATCCTAATTAATCTTGAACTTTTGTCTAAGTGGGTGCTATTAGCTGGAGAGACAAATAAAATCTTTTTCCAATTAATTTTGGCTCAAAAGCTAATCATTTGAAAAAAGAAAAAAACTTCCATATTCAACGTTCAATTTTAAACTTTCTTGTACTAATAATAATATAAACTGATGGTGGACTTTTAATCTAAAAGCAAGTAGCAACAATATTAAACTACTTGGTGAAACTTTTCAAAGATACCCTCTCTAATTTTAAGATTAAAAAAGTGTCATATTTATGTTTTACCCCCTCTTTTTTATTTTCATTTTCACTACGACAACTTCCAACCACGGCGAGCAAACCTCCATTTCTCTCTCTTTGTCTTCTCTCCCTTTTTTTCTCTTTGTATTGTAGTGTTTCAAACCCTTAATTTTTCTTTTGGAATACAAACCCCTAAGTTCAATGGTTGCGAAAACAGGTTTTACAACCCAACCCAATTATTTCCTTCTTCTCTCAGCCACCCACATGCCCTTAGCTTCGTCTGCATGGGGTGGATGGATTGAGCACAAGCTTGGTTCAAGTGAGTGGACCAAGACGAGAAGGTTTGGTTACAAGGTTTCTAAAAGTGAGGTCAAGGCACTTTATTTTTATTAAACATACCCATTTCGACATGCCCTCAAGATATATGTTTCAAGAAATTATGATGCCTATAGAATTTTTTTTAGCAATTTTAGTGGCGCTTATAGACCTTCCCTCACAGAGTGCTTGAATATTTCCCTAGGTATTGGGCCCAGGTTTTTATCCATAAGACAAACCCAAACTAACAGTTGCCTCATATTGACTATTAGGATCATCAAATGTAGGACTATTATACCCTCAGGTATTTCCTTTGGACTGTGATTTTATTTTCTTTATATTCTTTTTTTATCTTCTTTTATGAGCAATGTGGTAAAAATGGGAAAGGAGAAGGAGAAACAAGAGGGAAAGGAGAAAGAGAACGTAAGATAGAGAGTTCGAGAGTAGATCTCGAGAGTAGATCGAAATGGTGTGGAAGAAGATGAAAATGAGAGGAGAGGAAGATGGTGAAGATGGAACGAAGATGGTGGTTAATGTTTGAAAATCTGTCTACCACAACAAGGATGAATCCAAACTCCCCCACCTTTGGCAAACTTGAGATTCAATCCATCGACCGGAACCATACAAAGTCCGATCTTCGACGGCGCCCTTTCCCTCCCTCCCCTTGAGGAGAAAATCCATGTGGCAAGTGCATATAGACCTCTTCATGCAGGGGCAGAACCAGGATTTCGTTTTAGACGGGACTGAGTCAAGTAAAGTTTTGTGTACGAAATTCTCTAAGGCATTATTACTTTGAAAAGATGTCGACATTTTTTGTGCATTACAATTGCATTTTATTTTATTATTTTACAATAAGATTGTCTACTTTCTATCTTTAGACATACCAAAAGTTTGAGAAGTGAAAAAAATTTGAAGTTAAATTTGTGACAAGAACACAAAAATCAAGAACGTCATCTCTTTTGTCTTACCAAGTAGTTGAAATGAAATATGATAGACAATTAGACATACCGTGGTAAGTTGGTAACTTGGCTAAAAAGTAGGGGATATGCCTATGATAGAGGTTGAGGTGATAATAGAAAAAAAATAGAAAATGAGGAAAGACAAAAAAGGAAAGAGAAGAATAGGAAAGACAAAAATAGTGGGGGCCGAAAAGAAAGTCTAGACACAACTGAGTGCCAAAACGACAATTGGTTAAGTGTTAAGGGTAAAATCAGGACTTCGTCATAAATTGGGGGCTAAAGAGGATTATTCTTTATCAAAACCTAGCTAAAAAAGATTTATAAAATCAAGCTGAGGAGTGAATTCCGCTGAGGAGTGAATTCGAACCTCTGCCCTTAAGTGCGCGAGGCCAACGTTCGTCCAACCGAACTACCTCTTGTAGATATTGGTAACTTGGTGCGGAACTTATAAGAACTAACCCAGGCGATAGCCTGGGTTAGTCTTCATATAGTTCTGCCCCTGTTTTCATGTAAGTCTAGAGATACGTGAATAACGAGACAAATCGAGAAGACGAAAATCTGACGATCAACAAGAGTTCAGGATATTCCAAGATACTTGAAGATTCAAAAGATTGGGCTTCATGTATTTAGAATATCTCTTGTAATTATCTACATTGTTATTCAATAGGATATTATTTACTTTCCAAGATTAGTTAATAAGCTAGAAAACCCTAATTTGCTATATGAGTATGAGTTAGTCCTAGAGTTTTATTCATTAAGTTATGGCTGACGAATTTAACGAATCAACAGACAATTGTAGTGACTATTAAATGATTGGTTTCTCTATGTAAATCGTGATTATTTGATGTCGACTATTGTAATTTATCTTTACGACTATCACATGTTTAATTATGGATGAAAATTGGGTGATAGTAGTGGAGAGGGAAGAGATACATCGACAAATGGTCGACCAACTAGCTGAAAGACAACTATGAGCAAACGACGATTGAAGATGTGTAGGTGAAAAACAGATAAACAATAGAATGGTGAAACGAAAGGCCACACACATACAAAGGCCAAGACAAAGCCCCTGAGCCCCTGACTACATGTTGGGGGGGGGGGGGGGGGCGACGGAAGTCTTGCCACATTGGAGGTCAAAACACATTGTCCGATGCTTGGCGTCACATAGCCCGTTAGAGAGAGAGAGAGAGAAAGAACAATGTTTTTTGTATAGGGAGAAATAAATCGAATTGTTTACAAAACAACCCATAAAATTTATTGAGATAATAAAATAGTCCTTCTTAAACCCTAAAACTATACTCAACAATATTAAACTGGAAAACTCTAAACCCTAAATTGATTAACAACATCACCATCTCCATTAACAATAGAAGGGTTTCATACATCTTGATATATTTTTTCCTTACTTTTTTCTGGATTAAACTCCATAGGTTTTAAGGGTTTCAACTCTATTAACAGTAATTTGAAGATTCCAACTCCATTAACAATTTATCAGTTTCGCGATGAAGAATACAAGCAAAGACGGGTAACAATTTATCCCTCATCTTCTTACCTGATTGATTTGTTTTGTTAGTTTCGGTTCGAACCTTTATAAAATCTCTGCAATTTCATTTAGTGGACCGAAAAATCTCCGCATTTGTGGTTCCAAGAAAACAATTTCGTTTTATACTATTTCTTTTGGATATAATCATCTTAACTAATTAGTTTTACAAAAATTATTCGATCCATCTTGGTCGAAATCTTTTATCCTTTTTATTCTGTGCATTCAAAACTCTTGATGGATTAGAACAAAAAACAACCTAATACCCTAATTGATATCCTTTATATATATGTTTCGCTTAAATTGATATTTTAGTTTAAGTCGATGTCTTCGTGTAAGTCGAAAAATTCTTCTTTCTTAATGTTGGTTGTCTACTTGTTCACAAGTGGTGGTTCTTCAGTCATGAAATCTTGAGTCATCAGTAAAAACTTGTAACTAAGACAATAATGATAGCAACCCTGTGTATTTTGTATTGATGGATATTAGAATTGAGTTGTTTATGTTAGACAAAATTACAAGAATGAATGAAGTGTTAAAATTATTGTTACCTTTTATCACGTCCTTATATTTTAAAGTTATTTATTTTATGATACTTATAACGCTCTCCTTAAACTAATTTGGAAAAAGAAAGAACACTGTACATAAATTGACCTTCTTTAATGCACTACCTATATCAGGTAGTGCTCTTCCTTACCAAAGACAAGAAAGTTGAACCTTTTACTTTTATTACACATTAACCTTACACGTACAAAATAATTTCATTTTTTTTAAAACCACTTTAACACTTTTTTTTCCCTTTTTTCACATGTTTTTCCCCATTTTTTATCGCAATTTTACGATATTATTACATCGTAAAGCAATTTGTTCCCTAAATTTTTAATTAAAAATATGGGAGATGCAAAAAAAAAACTGTGCCATTTTGTAGTTGTAATTTCTTCTACATCATACAAAATTAGTTTTGTTTGCAACGTAATTCAAGGTGTTGGGTAACAGTTTGAAAAATGCATAAACATTTTATATTATTACACATTAACCTTACACATATAAATGTAATAATTTCACTTTTTTGTAATTTTAACCACTTTATCACCTTGGTTTTTGTTTTTTTCTTTCCATTCAAGTTTTTCACCGTTTTTATTGAGATTTTACGATATTATTACAACATAAAGCAATTCATCTAAATTTTGCATTAAAAATAGAGTTATTTCCTATTTGGCCCCCTACTTTGTGACCAACTTCTTTTTTGGCCTCCTATTTTTATAAATTCAAATTTGGCCACCTATTTCATGTAAATGGCGTAACTACTCTTCCTTATTTCAAAATAAAAATATTAAAAATAAAATATTTACACCTCACCTCTCTCTCTCCACCTCACCTCTCTCTCTCTTTTTGGGTTGTTTATTTAGCTTGTTTCGATTTTGAAATTAATTTTTTTTTAATATATTTATTTTGAAATTAGGAAGGGTAGTTACGCCATTTACATGAAAATAGGGGGGAGGAGGGTCAAATTTGAATTTATGAAAAATAAGGGGCAAAAAATGAAGCTGGTCACGAAATAGGGGGCCAAATAGAAAATAACTCTTAAAAATATGGGAAATGCAAAAAAAAAAAAAAAAAGAAATTGTGCCATTTTGTAGCTGTTATTTTTGCTAAGTTATACAAAATTAGTTTTGTTTGCGACATAATTCAACATGTTGTGCAACATTTCGAAAAATGCGACAAATATTTTATATTGCTAGGTTTCCACCTCGCCTATATGGACAAGGTAGGTCCTTTTTACTAACGCCTTACAAAAACCAAAAATATCTGGAATTGTATTATTTTTAGATCAATATATTTTCTTGGATTAATGAAGAGATCAAGTTAGCAAAACGTATAGAGATAGTAATTATAGTGAAAATATATGGAGATTTTTTTTGTTGAAATAAAAAAAATATATGGAGTTAGTAGTTTAATTTCATTTGGATGTAATATTTGCCACGCCTGCCCCCTTCTTTCTCTCTCATGATTTTAAATAACTTAAACAACTTTGTTCCTAAAATTACTTACTTTGTAAAAAATTTCCTCCTCAACTTGGAAAATGTGTCTGGTCAGACTTATCCCAAATAACTGATCACGTTGTTTTACATATAAAATTTGTGGTTAAGAGTAGATATGGTTCTTTTATTGTTATTTATCCAAAATACAAAACTACTTCTGGTCAGAATTTGGTTGTCCAAGTGTTTAGCAATGTTGACATAAACTCCAAAACCCTAGAGATCTCAGGTTCGATTCCTATAGGAGGTGGAATCCATGGTTTATTGAACTTGAGTTATTAAAGGTAAAAATGAAGAAGTTTAGTTGGGCTTTAAGCCCGTAGTTTAATTGGTTTTGGGTTGTTGTTTTGTTGACTTTAGGCCGTAGTTTAGTTGCACTTTAGGCCCGGTCTTGTAAGGATTTAAAAATTCAGTGTCTATCACATCTTTGACGTAATAATGTCTTGTAATGACTTTCATAGTAATATTACAAGAAAAAACTTACTTCTGCAAAATAACAAAATGTCAAATTGGTTTTCTTACTTCTGGATTAATAAATTCATTTTTGTGAGAAGGCTGAGAGAACTCCCTATTTTTCTCTTCACCGACTAAAAACTCACGTCTCATTCTCTCATTGAAAAATGGTATGCATTTTCCCGCGGTGGTCATCTGCCGAATACCTCTAATTTCCTAAGCTAACTCCTTTTGTAACAAGAAACTTAATTAGGCATCATTTTTCTATCTGTTTGCACAATTTCATACAAATTTACATATTGACACATCTTTTTAACCAAGATTAATGCAAAATTTTGTTTTTATGATTCATTTTCTGTTGAATTTCTTTCTTTAATTGAACACACTAACTCTAATATTCTTTAAGATTTGTTCTTACAATCGAATAAATTTCATAAATCTAAGATAAAAATAATCATCTTTAATTATTTAGACAAAAAATATGATATTTCCTTACAGATTCCATAGAGAGCCTTTTCACTGAAGAACAACCTTAGTCCTTAAGGTATAAAGAGAGAAAATAATTGGACAATGGCAGGCAAGAATTAATGTCAACTTCTATCAAATTCCTTCATGAATCATCCTGATAAGTGATAATCCTATACATGAACCCACACCCTCATCTATCAGAAATTCTGTCATGTCCTTCAAGAATGAATCATACTGATAAGTGATAACCCTATGTTTGAACCCACACCCTCATCTACCACAATTCTGCCATGTCCTTCAAGAATAATGTCAACTTCTCCTGTGGTATCTTTTTGGTTCTCAATACCATTTTAAATTTTATATGGATTCTCCACTAATTTATGTAACAAAAATACAAAAAATTGTGCTTACCTTTTGTTTACGTAGAGACCACGAATATATAGAATCTTACAATATGTAAAAAAAGGTACTAATATTTACAACCACATTATTATAGTTGATTTTTTTAACTACATAATATAAGTAAATTTTATACATTTTAACTGCGTATTTATTTGGGTAACTATGAATTTTGCAAATAAAATATTTATAAGTAATTGTTAGTCACATATTTAATCCTACTGTTTTTGGTCTTTTTTCTATGCAGTCTCTTTTAGTTTTTTTTTTTTTTTTGTTAAAGGATGCAGTCTCTTTTAGTGTTTTGCCAAAGCTATTGGTTGTCCTAAAAGAACCAATAGACAAGTTTTGTGGTTTCTAGATTCAAGTTTTGTTCTTTCCTAAATCTTTTTTTTTTGTTCTATAAGATAAGTTTTATGCCTAGATGGACATTTTTTTTTTGTTGAAAACCTAGATGGACATTGTTTTTCCTTTCTATAACAATCTAGGATAAGTGTTTAGTGAATGGAGAGAATATCACGACTATTTGAGAGAGGGAGTTCATGAGGCGCACTCGTATTTTTTTATTTTGCCCAAAATATAACGCACAAATAAAACTGATAGAGTAATTTTAGAGACGTTTCTGCAAAATGTTGGTGGCGTCTCTCAAGGCAAATTTTGGAAGGAGAAAATGAATAAAAAGAGCATCAATAACACTTTCAAGATGCGCTTTTAAAATCACCCAACTGAGAAACATACAAAATCCGATGGCTAAAGTCTTGGTTGGTTCACAACCGACGGATAATCGCCCCTGCTAAATGTGGATCGAATTTGGTTTAAGTCTTAAACTAAATAATTTTAATTTGTATGTTTAGAATTAATCTTCTTGAGTTTATGTTTTTAACAAATAAAAATTAATCGTGGGCATTTTTTTTTAACTTAGAGCATCTCCAACAAAACTAAAAAAAACTCTAATTGGCTTATGTGTTGAGTCTCAATTGAGATTCTCTTTCCTATGTGGCTAATTTGAGTGTCTCTAATTCAAGTCCTTCTCCAGTGCGACACTCTAAAAACTTTAATAGATACACATGTCACAGATACATTTAATAGGAAAAAGTGGTTGACAAAGAAAGGCGTTCTGTTGGTCCAAAAATTAAATTTGATGTCTAGGACAGTTAAGACTCTCAAAAGAGATCTCAAAAGTAGAGTTTCTAGTTGAGACATCTTAAAACTTAATGCTTCCACATCATCTTGAGATCTCAAATGAGTTTTGCATTGGAGAGGTTTTTTCTCAAAAAAAACTCTAAAGTCCTGGATGACACTTAAGATTTTAAGATTGAGTCTTGCATTGGAGATGCTCTTACTTGTCTTTCGAAAAGAGAGTCTCTTTCTCTAGAATGAAATGTTCTCTAACTTAATTGTCTTTTCGAAAATAGAATTTCTTTCTATAGAATGAAATGTTCCAAAGAAACAACCCAATCTTCAAAGAGTTCGGAAGAAAAATAGCCACACGTCATAGATTACCGATTAAATAAAGGGAACTGAATTACCAATTATTCTGGAGGTCGTAAAGTCTAAATTCTCGTAATTCGAACTAAAAACCCCTCTAAGAGAATTCCTCTCACTTTGAAAAAATCAATAGCAGAGCTGAAAAGGAACGTAGAAGTAAATTTGGGATTAGGAAAGAGAATCCTCTAGTTTGGACTATGAGGGAGAAGTTTACCCTATAAGTTGAGAAAATTGTTGTCCAAGAGAAATGAGATGAGATCTTTTACTTACCCACTCAAGAAACACAAATAGAGATTAGGGAGCAAACTTAAGTGGGATTGCAGTTTGATCTCATGTCATCCACAAAAAGCAATGAATTATAGCAAAGACATAAACAATAAGAGGCTATAGTAATGAATTGATAGAAGAGAATAGAATTGTTTTATCTGCCAAATAGAATTGTTTTGTCTGCCAAACTAGATAAGTCTAATAAGTGCATAAAAAGAAAACAAAATAAGTGCATAAAATTAGGTGGGACAAATTCAGATAATCCAATCACACTATAACCTGTGTTTTGGAGGGGGTGCATAGCTATCAATCATCTACTAGCCACCTTTTTTTTAACAAAAAAAATTAAACTAGCCACCTTTCAACAAAAAACAATCTACTAGACCCACAAGTATTAGGCAATTCTATCAATCATCTACTAGCCACCTTTCAACAAAAAAAAAAAAAAAAAATCTACTAGCCCCACAAGTATTAGGCGATTCGATTTCGCCTCCAAACTTCCTACTTGGTTTCCAAACATTTTCTAACCTTCTAATTCTACCCTTATTGCATTTCTGTAATTTAAATTTCTTTTTTTGTTCACTTCACCTCAACAATTTCCACATCACCTTCTTCTACATAAGAGTTCGTCGGAGAAGGTCACCGGCCGGCAACTTTTTCCGACGACCTTCATTTTATTTTATATCTTCTTCTTCCCCAATCTTTCATCTCATCCACCTTCTTTCTCTCTCTATCTTTTGTTCCATGTCTCTCTCTCTCCCTCTTCTCTGTTCCGGCGGAGGGGTTTCCTTTCGCCGGAAATCGTTTGGATCTGGGGAAAACTCCGGATCCAGACTCCTATTTGTCTGGGATTTCGAAGACGAAGAGAACCCATTTTCATCCGGGATTGGGGTTTTTCCCAGATCCTGACGACTTCCGTCGAAGGGAAACCCCTTCGTCGGAACAGAGATGAGGAAGGAGAGAGAAAAGATGAGAGAGAGAGAGAGACATGGAAGAGAAGAGAGAGAAAAAGAAGATAGAGAGAGAAAGGAGGTGGAAGAGATGAAAGATTGAGGAAGAAGATATAAAAAAAATGAAGGTTGACGGACAAAGTTGTCGATTGGTGACCTTCTCCAGTATACTCTTATGTGGAAGAAGGTGATGTGGAAATAGTTAAGGTGAGGTGGACAAAGAGAAAATAAGAATTTAAATTACAGAAATGCCATGAGGGTAGAATTAGGAAGTTAGAACAAGTTTGCGGACCAAATAGGAAGTTTGGAGGTCAAATCGAACTGTCAGACACTTATGGGGGCGAAAAATGTGAGTTGGTCACAAATTGGGGGCCAAAACAAAATGTACCCTACTATATTTCAAAGATGTTACTTGGTGTGAAACTTAGAGTTGATCACATGGCGAGTTAGGGGTGAGAAACATACCGTATGGGCAGTCCACTGTTACTTGTTCTTCCAGTCCCGACAGAACAGACAAATTCTCAATTCATCCGTTCGGACATCTAGAAAGAATCGAGTTGGTACTTGACAAAGTTTGGTTGTTTGTTGCTCGTCCGAGCCCGCCTAAATTATCGGGGAATCCGGGTACCGGAATCGGTCGGACTCGGGAACAACGTTTATCTTTTTGTTTGAGCGCCCATAAAAGATACTTGTTAAGATCTCACCGAAGCAAAGCCTTTAAACGTAGCCAAACATGAGTGCTTTATCCCTCAACTCTTTTATAAGGAACCCCAAACACGTTTTTCTTTATCACTAGTGATGTGGGATTAAAATGTGAAAACCAAAACTTATTTTGTAACGATAACATAGTCCCACATTGTAAATTCTTTGAGATGAAAGAGATACAAAACTTTATAAATAAGAAACGTTGTCTTTCCATTAAGATATGTGTAATTGTGTAGCCTAAATGCTAACTATATTCATTGATTATAACTATCCGATTAAAATGTCCAAGTAAGTTGAAAATATCATTCAATCAGACATATCGGTCGAATTCAGACAGAACGCCGGTTAGAGCCTTTTGTCCATGCCCATTTGACTAAACTTGACCGTCCGAACGGTTAGTGTCTGTCTCGAACACCGGACGCCCACGTACACATCGAGTTCGGGCGGTTTATGGGCAGATCTGTGCTCGCAGGCCTTTTTCCTACCCCTATGTCGAACCCTGATGTGGTGGGATCGTATCAGACGGATCATGTGAAGAGACAAATGACCCGTCCAATGGGAGTCGGCCACACTAACATTTAGACACTGTGGTCATCCCTTTTTTGGCCAGATAGCATTTATCTATTTATTTAAGTATACAAAAGCTCTTTGGTATGTAATCTTAATCTTTGGAATGTCCAAAATCCTGTAACAATATTATCGAAGTATTATAGATACTCTCTCATCTTCACACCAAGGAAGATAAAACATAAATTACTTTCATGGTATCACGAGCATATGTTCTTTTTTACTTCTCGTATTTGACATTTTCTTTCAGTCACAGCCACGCTGACTTCAACATCCTTCACAACCAACTCCATTGTTCTTTCCACCCAAACTTTTTTCTCATTCACAACTCTGATGAATCTGTTCAAACTTGATAATACTATCTTGTACTAGAAAAAAAAAAAAAAAAAAACAAATTTTCTCATCATGAAATCTCAAGATTATGCCATGGTCGAGGATAAACACAAAATTGCAAGTGGTTTTCAGCCACAAATCGCTCCTCCATCTTAGTCCATCATAGATATTCTTAATAATAGCAAAAGTCCACTCTTAGACCTCCATCTCAAGCTTCATCTCTAAGTTATTTACTAAATTTGGGGCAGAGTAGGCACATTGTCAGTTTGTCACCAGCCCAAGTGCCCAACGATGTGCCCCAATCTTCAGGGCTTACGGACTAAGATCCAATATGATCCAATTTATTATTCTGACTCTGGAGCTTCAAATCATATGATGCATCTAGCATGGTCACGCAGGGGTCTTAATTTATTAGGCAACTGTAACAGGAATTTGGGTCGAAGACCCAATTTTAAATTTTTTTTAGTTAAAAAAAATAAGTTATATTTTTTTGATTAATAACTCAAATTTTTTGTTTTGGTTAAACCTCAATATTGTTGCAAAGTTATTGCAAGTTGCAAAGTTATTGCAAGTTGCAAAGTTACCGCAAGTTGCAAAGTTACCGCAAAGTTGTTGCAAGGTGTTGTAAATTGTAAAAAAAAAAAAAAAAACTAGGGAGTTGAAGACTAAAAATTTGTAGAAAGTTTTGACTAATTTCGCATTGGGTTCTATTTGTAATGGTGGACTTCTTCTAGTGCACAATATTGGTAATGTTGCAATAATTGGTTCACCATTTCCATTTCTTATTTTGTATAAAAATGTCCTTAAAGTGCCATCTATAAGGAAGAATCTAGTGTCAATATCTATAACACCTGACCTAGATTGTCCCCTTATATTTGATGGATCTCAATTTCTGTGAGGACCTAGGAAGGGGTAGGTGACCTTTGATGCACCCGAAAAGGTTGCACACCCAAGCGGAGGTATCAAGTAGTAACCGGCAAAGCCGGAGTCGATCCAAGGATAGGAAGGTAGTTTAGATATCGAAGGATTTTATCCGTCGATTTAGAGACTAAAGACTTACTTAGACAAGAATTAGAAAGAACAAGGTAAACGAGGGGGTTTATAATCGAATAAGCAATAAGAAAATAAAGTAAGTATAACAAACTAAGATATCAATGTAAGAGGGCGAGAGAGATTTGAGAGAAGAATTCAGAGGAACAAGAGTCGGGAACAACAAGTGAGAGTAGTGTCGAGGTCCGGAAATCCGATGTGGTGAACCTACAACTATGTACGGTCTAATCGAATGGATTGATACAAACCTAGTCTCGATTCCTAAGGTGGATGTTCATAAGCACTACGTATGTCCGGAGATAATACTTAGTCAAATAAACTTCCTAAACGAATAAAACCGAATCATCGATCACTTTGCCTAATCGATTAACTATGCGAAGTACTTGATAAGACACATGAAAAACGATTGAAACAAATAATCAAAATAAGAGAACATCAATTTATTATCAAAACATTAAATCATATTAAACATAATCACGAATTCATCACATTTCATCTCATATAATCGACACACTAAAGTTAGCTAAATATGGTGATTGAATAAGAAATCGAAAGAAAATGATGAGAGAATCCCCCTTTTTCGATGTGGTTCGCGGCTAAGATCGTCGGAAAACATGAGTCTTTAAGGTGCAGCCGATCTCCCCTTAGCAAATTCTGGGTTCCCCATAGCGACCATCATCATCTTCTCCATTTAGAACTCAACCTCCATTAAAGTTAAACCCTAGTTTTCTCTCTCTAGCAATTTTCAACCAAAATCAAATCAAACCACATGGAAAGCTAGCCAAGGATGGGGGGAACAAAAGCCCTAAGGTTTTAGACCAAAATAATGACCGGAAAACTCTCGAAAATCCGGCAAGAATATGTCTAAATCCGGCCAAATCAAAGATCCGGCCAAACAAGATCCGGCCGAGCCAAGATGTGGCTGTCCCTAGGTGTCCCGAGCAAGATGTATGCAGCCCGAGCTCGGAACTCTGCCCGAGCTGCTGTTGCAGCAGCTCCCCGAGTGCTGTTCCGGCCGGAGCTTGCACCAGCCCGAGCTAGGAAGCTGCTGCCGGCGTGAAGAAGTTGCTGTCTGGTTGCCATCCCGCGCGTGTGGACGCGTCCCCTTGCTGCCGTCTTGTGCTGGTAGATGAAGCAACAGCCCGAGCTGCTCCCATGGAGCTCGGGCTGTTGTTGTCCCACGTCTCGAGCTCGTTCCGGCCAAAACTAGGCCGGCCTTAGTGCTGGCCGGCCTAGCTTGGCCGGCCCCCTTCTTCCTTCTCTCTTTTTCTCTCTCTATCAAGCTTCCAAATCCAAGCACAAGAAACCCTAGATCTCAAGAACACCTCTCTAGCCTCTTTCTTGGTCAAGAAGATGATGAATAGTGATTTCCCTTTCTCTAACTTGTGTATACCCAAACCCTAGACTTAGTCAAGTTTGACTAAGTCTTGGGCTATTTTGACTTAGACTTCTTTAAGAGGTGCTCATAGAAATCTTCCTTGCTTCCTCTTCTTTGGGCTCTTGGTCATGGGTTGGGCTTTGGCTCTTATCTAGAAATCAAGGGGAGTGCCTTCAAGGAAAGACTTTGGCTTCTTTCTTTTGTAACTTCCCCGTCCGAACTCCGAATTGAATTCCGTTTTCACCGTCGAACTCGTCATTGACTTCACTTGTTGTTTGACTTCTGACTTTGACCAAAATGACCAAAATACCCCTGGTGCTCTTTTCTTCCATTTTGCCGCATAAGATGAAAATGTGATAATTCGCTCTCTTTATTCCGAATTACACGCCAAACCACAAATAAACTACCTAGCAATAAAAACACATAAATAATTAGAAATAGAACCCGAAAGGAACTAACTAATCAAAGTTAAGTGACCTAAATGTGGCATTTTCACGCCACATCAACATCCCCAAACTTAGAATTTGCTAGTCCTCGAGCAACAAACAAAACAAGACAATAAAGTAAACCTAACTCACTTTCGGAGGCATCCCGGTTGCATTTAGCGTATGCAACAAGCCGTTAAACCCCTAGGTTACCCCTAGTGGACGAGTCTCGTCTCGTGAGGGTTTCCAGTGAATACACCCACAAAGTTCTAGATTTTCAAAAGACATAAGAGTCGAACTATCGATGCAAATAAGGTAACGATCAACAAGTGAGAGACTTAAGTGTGTCAAACACATGAATCAAACCAATAAACACAAAAGCATGCTAAGAGTCTCCTCACTAATAGTTTCATACTTAAGTGCAAGTGTCCCATCATCATGAGCATCATCCAAGTCTAAAGTTACAAAACTTTGTTTCCTATCATAGCACATTTCGCCTCGACTTTGGCCTCACGGTCATACGCTCTTAAACATGAAATCACTCAAAATGGAATCTAATGGTTCACTCTCATGTGTGAGCATGGAATAAAGTAAACTCAACACATACAAAAATTAAATGAGGATATCAAGTTCTAAAACGAAATGATCTCTTAGGAATGAAAATAACCACTAACGGAATGGGGAAGCTCACTCACCCTTCTCACCCACTCTACCCTCTAATAATGTCTCCTAAAGGTAACGGATACAAGTGATGGAATGGAAGATGATGAAATCCCGAGAATGTCGACGCCTTCAACGATAAAAGAACACTCAAACAACCTTTAAACTTACTTCTTGCATTGAATACTTTATTTTCATAACACTTACACAAACACAAAATAACACATATAACCAAACTTTTTTTCTTTTTTTTTTTTTTTTTTTTATCTTTCATTTCTCTTCTTTTCACTTTTCTCTTTTTCCTTTTTTCGTTTTTTCCTTTTTTTCACTTTTTCATTTTCTTTTCCTTTCTTTTCTTTTTTTACACACATACCCAAACACAAAAGTACAAACTAGTATTCTCAACAAATCACCTTTACTTTCACACTTTGCTTTCACATTCTTTCTTCTTTACTTTTCATGCCTTCATTCTCGGGAGTAGTATGATGAATGGATGGTGGAGTATCCGTTTCCCTAAAATTGACACTATTATCGGGTTTCATGGACTACAAGAGTAAGGTTTATTCGCTATCCTGATGTCACTCCTAGTGGCTAAGGAAGTTGAGCTCATGAGATCGTCTAAGCTCTATTGAAAGTTGCGAAGTTGAGTAGCTCTTCATTCTACTCGGAGTTAGCGCGGAAGAGTACACTCAAAGGCAATAAAAAGGCTCAGATATCTCACATGGGTTTAAGTCTCCACTAATGACTATTTTAGGTCACTTAGAAATGTTCCTTCTTCCTTAAGATGATACTCACATGATAGCACACGAACACTTAAGGACTTAACATTCATGAAGGGACTAAGAGCATGCATAAGATTTATCGAGAAAGAGCCATATGCATCAACATACTTAAAAATACCACTAGAATCATACCAAATCTACCCAAAAAATTTCAAATTTGGTCAATTTGTTGAACCCTCTTGTCTTTTGAAATCTAAGGTCATGATGTCATGCGACTAAATGGTCGTATCCCCATCCCCAAACTTAAAACTAACATTGTCCTCAATGTACTAAGCATATACTCACCAAAAGATAAGAGGTACAATAAGTTAAAGAGAATAGTGGAAGGATATTACCATAGCCGAAGGAGATAAAAAGTGATACTACCAAGACTTAAGTATTCGAGTTCCAAGTTGATGATAAGCCCATCGCCATCCCCAAACTTGGAACGAACCACGTCCCAAAAGTATACAAAGTGAGAACCACTCCTAACACATCAATATAAAACATAAGAATGAAGCATAAGCATGACCACATAAAAATGACCACTCACGCAGGATCACTCGATTGCATTGAACCATGCAATTAGTCATTGATTCTCTTGCTTTCACAAGAGCACGAGTTAGGTCTCGTGGAGGGTTTCCAGAGATGATACCCACAAACATCAAACCCATCTCAATAGACCAACCAATCATATAACAGAAGACGAAATATTTGGGGGTCTACCCATACGAAAGTTTTAACTGGTAAGAACCGTCTCACAACAATGTAATGGTATGGGTTTATACGTGAGACGGCAAAAAATAAAAGGTAATCCCCAAACTTGGATGATGACAAGGCAACAAAGTTTGATAAAATAACAGAGGGGGCATGCATTTCACCAAAATGATCTACAAAGGTCTCAGGAATCAAACTAGTCATGTTGTTATGGTCCTCCTGAGCGTTAATAGTATTGTCCCTTTGAACTACCGGTGCAAGCATATATATATCACAGGTAGGCAATAATTGTTTAGAGAATGAGGGTTTAGGTCTATCAACTGGTTTAGACTCAGATTTCGACTGAAAAACCTCGTTATGCCCACCACCATTCTCAAAAATCGTACGATCCTCGGGTATGTCTACCGTCATGGGAGTCTCTAAGTTAATCATTTCATCAATTTCGAGAATGGAGTCGGACTTAACATCAGCACTAGGTGTATTACCCTCACCTGTACCCTTAGGATTTGTTGGAGTTTGGGGTTGTGAAACCCCTTTCTCGATGTCTTTCAATTTTGCTTCCATCTCTTTAAGGGCGTGCAAGGTGTTTTGGCCAATCTGAGTTTCTACCTCATAAAATGATTTCGAAACATCTTCAAGAGTCCTCTCATGATGAGATGCATTAGTGAAACCAACTAAGGGCTCTTGAAGATTCTCATAATCATTTGTAAAGGCATCACTCCTTGAACCTACGGGCTTCATATACATGTCTACGACATTTGTGCATCCTAATGAGACATCTCGACAAAGAGAAATAGGAGGGCATTCACCCGTTAGGTGATCTCGACTTGCACAAATGCTACAAACACTATCAATCACTAAATCACCATCATGCATATCTGTAAATTCTTTCCGAGACACGTTGAAAATTTTATCATGTACTTCCCCATTTTCCTTGAAAAAGCATATGCCTCCTTTTGAGTAATGGTCTCCTTCGGCTATATCTTCGTCACTCTTAACGGGTGTGTCCCAATCTTGGGTCTTCTCCGCTAAAAGGTCGAGATACTCCCAAGCCTCAATAGGGCTTTTACTCATAAACTCCCCATTGCACATCACTTCCACGAATTGTTTCATTTTGGAGGTCAAGCCATCGTAAAAGAATCCGATGACCCTCCATGTTTCGTAGTTATGATGTGGACATGCGAGAAGGAGGACTTTAAATCTCTCCCAACACCTAAAGAAGGTCTCCTCTTTGTGTTGCTCAAAATTCATAATTTCTCTTCTTAAGGTGTTGGTTCGATGGATTGGGAAAAACTTTTTTAAAAACACCCTAGTCATCTCATCCCAACTTCTTATAGTCCTAGGCCTTAGAGAATGAAACCATATCTTCGACTTTTCTTTTAATGAAAACGGAAATAATTTGAGCTTAGCGATTCCCTCAAGTTCTCCATTGATTGGGAGTATCGAGCAAATCTCATCGAACTCTCTCAAATGAAAATATGGATCTTCATTCTCTAAGCCTCGAAATATAGGAAGTAATGGAATAATCTCAGGGTCTATGTCTAAATTACACACATTACTCGGAAATATGATGCATGAAGGTATGCTAGCCATATTAGGTTCAAGGTAGTCCCTAAGACTTCTAAGCGGTCGATGAACCTCATACCCATCATTCCAACTATCATTCCCATTAACATCCATTGAAGCACAATTAAAAAAAATGCAAGCAATCACAAGTGTTCAATTCGACTACAACTATCAATAATAGACAAGATGCAAATGCACTTAAGCCACTCAAATAGGTAAAGGTTAGGGAACGATACTAGAGGTGGCGTTTGTTACCACAATTGGATCCTCTTCCCTTTTCTTGTCCCTACCTTTTTATCCCCAAACTTGTTTGCTTTCGTCCTTTAAAGCTCCTTGGATGAGTACCTCAAAGAAAACAAGAATTAAAAAGCTAAAAAAACAAAGAAAATAAACGTCCACGCAATCAAATAACACTAAACTAATGAACAAAACACGTAAACGATATCTAAGCTACTAAACCTATCCCCGGCAGCGGCGCCAAAAACTTGATGCACCCGAAAAGGTTGCACACCCAAGCGGAGGTATCAAGTAGTAACCGGCAAAGCCGGAGTCGATCCAAGGATAGGAAGGTAGTTTAGATATCGAAGGATTTTATCCGTCGATTTAGAGACTAAAGACTTACTTAGACAAGAATTAGAAAGAACAAGGTAAACGAGGGGGTTTATAATCGAATAAGCAATAAGAAAATAAAGTAAGTATAACAAACTAAGATATCAATGTAAGAGGGCGAGAGAGATTTGAGAGAAGAATTCAGAGGAACAAGAGTCGGGAACAACAAGTGAGAGTAGTGTCGAGGTCCGGAAATCCGATGTGGTGAACCTACAACTATGTACGGTCTAATCGAATGGATTGATACAAACCTAGTCTCGATTCCTAAGGTGGATGTTCATAAGCACTACGTATGTCCGGAGATAATACTTAGTCAAATAAACTTCCTAAACGAATAAAACCGAATCATCGATCACTTTGCCTAATCGATTAACTATGCGAAGTACTTGATAAGACACATGAAAAACGATTGAAACAAATAATCAAAATAAGAGAACATCAATTTATTATCAAAACATTAAATCATATTAAACATAATCACGAATTCATCACATTTCATCTCATATAATCGACACACTAAAGTTAGCTAAATATGGTGATTGAATAAGAAATCGAAAGAAAATGATGAGAGAATCCCCCTTTTTCGATGTGGTTCGCGGCTAAGATCGTCGGAAAACATGAGTCTTTAAGGTGCAGCCGATCTCCCCTTAGCAAATTCTGGGTTCCCCATAGCGACCATCATCATCTTCTCCATTTAGAACTCAACCTCCATTAAAGTTAAACCCTAGTTTTCTCTCTCTAGCAATTTTCAACCAAAATCAAATCAAACCACATGGAAAGCTAGCCAAGGATGGGGGGAACAAAAGCCCTAAGGTTTTAGACCAAAATAATGACCGGAAAACTCTCGAAAATCCGGCAAGAATATGTCTAAATCCGGCCAAATCAAAGATCCGGCCAAACAAGATCCGGCCGAGCCAAGATGTGGCTGTCCCTAGGTGTCCCGAGCAAGATGTATGCAGCCCGAGCTCGGAACTCTGCCCGAGCTGCTGTTGCAGCAGCTCCCCGAGTGCTGTTCCGGCCGGAGCTTGCACCAGCCCGAGCTAGGAAGCTGCTGCCGGCGTGAAGAAGTTGCTGTCTGGTTGCCATCCCGCGCGTGTGGACGCGTCCCCTTGCTGCCGTCTTGTGCTGGTAGATGAAGCAACAGCCCGAGCTGCTCCCATGGAGCTCGGGCTGTTGTTGTCCCACGTCTCGAGCTCGTTCCGGCCAAAACTAGGCCGGCCTTAGTGCTGGCCGGCCTAGCTTGGCCGGCCCCCTTCTTCCTTCTCTCTTTTTCTCTCTCTATCAAGCTTCCAAATCCAAGCACAAGAAACCCTAGATCTCAAGAACACCTCTCTAGCCTCTTTCTTGGTCAAGAAGATGATGAATAGTGATTTCCCTTTCTCTAACTTGTGTATACCCAAACCCTAGACTTAGTCAAGTTTGACTAAGTCTTGGGCTATTTTGACTTAGACTTCTTTAAGAGGTGCTCATAGAAATCTTCCTTGCTTCCTCTTCTTTGGGCTCTTGGTCATGGGTTGGGCTTTGGCTCTTATCTAGAAATCAAGGGGAGTGCCTTCAAGGAAAGACTTTGGCTTCTTTCTTTTGTAACTTCCCCGTCCGAACTCCGAATTGAATTCCGTTTTCACCGTCGAACTCGTCATTGACTTCACTTGTTGTTTGACTTCTGACTTTGACCAAAATGACCAAAATACCCCTGGTGCTCTTTTCTTCCATTTTGCCGCATAAGATGAAAATGTGATAATTCGCTCTCTTTATTCCGAATTACACGCCAAACCACAAATAAACTACCTAGCAATAAAAACACATAAATAATTAGAAATAGAACCCGAAAGGAACTAACTAATCAAAGTTAAGTGACCTAAATGTGGCATTTTCACGCCACATCAACCTTCACAGTTATTAAGGAGGTGAGAGACCTATGCCAACTCTCACAAGAAGTAATTCAAAATTTAAATAGTTCGAAAATTTTATTCGTCCTTCTATTTGGTCTATACCCAACCCTTCGCCTGATGTGACAACGCTTCACTTGAGCATATTCTCTCTCAATTTGCTCCATGCTCAAGTGATATGTTGTCACATCAGACGGAGGGCTGGGGGAGAGACCAAATGGAGGGGATGAATAAAATTTCTCTTAATAGTTAGGAAGACTATAGTACCTTTATACAAATATTAGTTATGCGCTATCTTTCCGAATTCTAATGAACTATTCAGGTATTGAGTGCGCAGTGACACCAGGTGGCCACAAGGAGTAGGATGTTATCACCTTTAACTTGTAAACATCTCAACTTATAGCAAGTAGCAACGTTACTCTACAAGAGTCATTACATTATATGACATTTTTTTTTGAGACAACCGTAAACATCGTATTATTTATAACACCAGGAGTTTACAGATGGAAAAGAAAAGTTACCACAAAGGAGCTAGAAACGGTAAAGCTCAACATAAAATTAATCCTCCTAATTGTAACTCTCATGGCCACATGAAAAGCCGTCGGCCGAACTGTCTTAAATCTAGCAGCAGTCCAACCATTCATGAAAAGAAGAAGAGTAGCAACAGAATCCCACAAGTAAGCGTTTAGTAGAGTCCGAGTCAGTTGCAGCTCATTCGACATCAAGTGCGAGGTCTCAAGAAAACAGTGCCACTCCATAAAACTTTCAAGCAAACCTGCCCACATTTGTCTCAGAAACACAAAGAAAAACACCTCCCAGATAGGGTGAAAAAGGAAATTAATGTCTCCAAAGAAGGCAATTAAGTTCCAGATTTCGGAATCGTCAGATTCCAGGGTTACCCTCCAGACTTCTCTCGATAGAGAAATAATATCCAATTGTCCGCCAGAGGAGGAAAGATTGAATACCTGGTGATTAGGGTCGCTAATCCAGATCAAGTCGAAAGACCCGATTGAATCAGCAAAGAGGAGCAGCAAAGCTACTAAAGGTGGAGGGAGTGTGAATACATTTGTGTTCCATGACAAATACCGAACAAGTTTATGTCGAGGAGCCATTAAAGAGATGTAACCAGCTCTAGAGAAACAATTAGTTCTAATAGTAACTTGAGGAATATATCTAACCAATTTACCAGGATCATACGGCCTGCCTAACAGGAATAAAGCCCACGCCCATCTAGATGCCCCAGGGTCAAAAGGGTGCCCCAAACAGTAACATATATAAGCCCAATAAGAAATTAAGTTGGGCCCAGAAGATAATAGCAAACAGATGTCCAAATCGAGACCCAAGGTCGTCTTTGAGCTAACACATGTCGAGGGGACTATTCCATTCACAGTAATACGTGTCAGCCAAAGAAAGAAGGGGAGGTATGAAATTGACATGTGTGGCGGCCACCGGAGCCCCTTCCGTTCCCTCTGATCGGCCGGAAAAGCAATGTTCAGGACTTCTTTGGTTCAAAGGACAGTAAGGGGAAGTATGATATATGACTTTGAACTCAAAGTGGGGCATAGAGTCCAAGAAATCGCCCACATAAAGAGAAATATGCCGGAGATTATCATTGTCGTCTGAGACGTTGAGCTCGGTGGCGAGAAAACCGTGATGGTAAAAATCAAACAACCTTAAAATTAAACATTGATCTATAACCATCCTACTACAATCATCACACCATAGAAATAGTTGTTAAAATAAAAGAACCAGACCTTCTGAAGAACAAAGCAAGAAGATGTACCAAACAATACACTCTTTTAACTCTAGTACTCTAGATCTAGAAATAAATATGAAAGTATAGGTAGCTGCTACAACAGGTTCTGTAGAAATATTAGACAGGAGCTCTCTCGAGATGTTTGCTTTCACCGTCTTAACCCTCAAGACTGAATTTGCAAACCTAGATCTACTTTCTCTCTCTCTAGAAAGTTGAAGATGTTAATGGAGCTAGGATGGTGTTTAAGAGGAAGATGGAGATGGTTGAGTTGGAACTGGTGAGATAGACTGCTTAAATTCCCTGCGATTGGGTCAGGGGACCCTTATCTCCGATTATCGGCACTGATCGCCGGTGACCAAGATCACTTTCTACTTTTTCATCTTTATGAATTGAATAAGCATCATTCTTCAAAAAAAACATCATAACTATCACCATTTACGACATTTTGTACTCTAAAAGCCATATAAAAGTCCTTAAACTCATCCTATATTTATGTCTTTGCTTTATTGATGCCCTAATTTCATGAGATCAACCATGGAGCAAACTGCTTAAGCTAGAATTTGATCAAGAAGGCTTCATAAACTTAAGAGAGCTAGGTTATCCAACCATTGTGCCGAAGGATAATGGACTGCAATAGGGTTATGAGTTAGATATCCACAAGACCACACCCTTAAGTGGTCTTAGGGTTCGGCCAACAGGTGATACGACGTGCTTCATTCTACTAAACATATGCATATTACGCTTAAATAACAGCTACACATGCGAGACATATGCAGGATAACTTGATATCAAGAAATCACTTCCACATAAAATATCTAATTCTTTCTGAGACACGTATTGCCATGCAAATTCGTTTTGGTTGGATGAACATAAATTCGATATGGCGGTATGAGAGTTGAAGGGATACTTTTTTTTTGATAAACAGTTGAACGGATACTTGATAAGTCTGATCCGTCACATGTGGTCCATGTCATTGAATAGAAATATGCATTAGCTAAAGAAAGGACACACATGAACAAATATCTAACCAACTAACCAAGTCTATAGTTCAACAAAAAAAAAAAAAAAACTAACCAAGTCTATAACCCAATTATACAATATATACATCTTATTCATTGATTGCCAATTAGTTTTGATACTGTTAGTGGATACTCATATATATATATATATATATATATATATATATATATATATTACATAAAAGATGCGAATTACATGTCTCTGTATAATGTCTTATAGTTTATAAATAAATATTGTACTACATGCACGTCTAGGCGTGAGCACGCCTCTGACATCGCGCACCATTAAAATTTGATCAACTGTGACATACCTAAATATTATTACTCAAAGACGTTAGCCAAAAGAGATCTATCGCTTCCTACGAATGCGATAGACACCTAGTGCGTATATATATATATATATAAATATATATATATATATATATATATATATATATATATATAAATAAGTTATCATAAAATAGATGTAAATATGCCACAATAGTAGAAGTAAATTCTTAATAGATGGAATTATGATGATGGTGATGTATTTGGAAGAAAAAAGGAAAAAGGGTATTCTGATCTCAAACGAATCAGAAGGGAGAAATAGATATTGGCCACATAGTACTTCCTAGAATAGATATTGTTCAGAATATATTTGTAAATATATGGACTATGGAGTCTTAGGACCACCCACTTTCTTTCAAGAGAAAAGTGGAGCACACACAATTAAAGAGAATGAAAGGAAGATCCTTCACATAGGTTTTTTGTGGTTTCATAGTAAAGTAGATTCCAGTCACTGTTTGCACCAATTTTTTTTAAATCTGTCTTTTTTTTTTTTTAATCTATCTCTTAAAGAAAAAAAAATATTGTCTTTTTTTGTTATTCTAATGAAAAATGCTAGGGAACAAGAAAAACAAACAAACTCTATGCAGAAATCTATTTGGATTGTTGTAAATTAATCGTGCTTTCAATTATTCTGATCCATAAAACAAAAAATCATGACAAGCTACATAAGATTTATGCAAGAGTTTGTCTAATTATTCTTGTTTTTTTAGCATTACTCTATTTTAATTAACGCAAAACCCATCTATGACAAAAATAACATTCCTTTCTTAGGGGAGAATATCATGTTGAAATATCTTTTTATATATTAAGATATCCCATATAATAGATATTAGGAAATATTAAATATTAGAAACTACTAAGAATTAGGAACTAGTAAATATATTAGTATAAACTATTAAGAAACTAGTAAAATATTAGAAACTAGTAAAGTTAGAAACTAGTAGTATTGTAACTCTATAAATAGAGTCTTATATTTCTTTTGTAATCCATCAAGGAATAAAACAATTTCTTTGATCAATTTCAACTTGGTACCAGAGCCAAAAGTCTTAAATTTTTGTTTGGGAATTTATATTGATTGAAAGAGAAGAGCCTTTCATCTTCATCTTGTTTTTCCGGTTTAGCTAAAGTGAAGGGCAACTGATGCTTCCGCAATAATGACTCTCAATAAGGCAAATTCAAATTTTGCTAAAGTTGTTGGTCAATCTGACAAAATTACTTATAAGTGTACACACTGCAACAAAATTGGACATACCAAAAGTCATTGTTATGAACTATTAGGCTATCCAGAATGGTGGGATCATAATCGAAAGAAAAACTCTAAGAAGACCCTTGTAGATCCAACTGTTAAGCAATCTTCATCGACGATAGCCACTATAGGTAATGTAGGCAAGACTTTAAATATGTCTACACAATTTTCGAATAGTACTTGGATAATTGATTCTGGTGCTACAGATCATATGACTTTTGATTCTAGACAGGTCTCAACCATACACGAATCTTCACATAAATATGTCTCTACTGCCAATGGCACCTCAGCCCCTGTTGTAGGGGAAGGACCTATAACTCTAACGAACACATTGAACTTAGACTCTGTTTTGGTTGTCCCATCTTTAGATCATAATTTATTATCAGTGTCTCAAATAACCACCACTCTATTTTGTGTTGTCATCTTTTGGCCTGGATTTTGTGTCTTTAAGGACATCCGGACAAGGCAAACAATTGGTTATGGTGTTAGGCGAGGAAAGTTGTATTACTTGGATTTAGTGTCTGAAAACTCTAATAAATTGCGTCAGGCATTAGTAGTGAACAATTCTGAAATAAAAAATAAAGATGAAATATGGTTATGGCATCGCCGTCTGGGGCACGCCTCCTTTGGTTACCTTAAGAAATTATTTCCATCGCTATTTATTAAATGCGATGTTTCAAGTTTTCAATGTGATGTTTGTGCACTTGCAAAAAGTCATCGTGCATCGTTTCCGTTAAATTTAAATAAAAGTCCAACTCCTTTTATGATCTTACATTCCGATGTCTGGGGTCCATCTAAGGTTTCTACTTTGGGTGGGGCACGGTGGTTTGTTACCTTTATTGATGATTGTACTAGGATGACTTGGGTGTGTTTGATGAAATCTAAAAGTGAGGTAAAGTTATTGTTTCAGAAGGTTCATAAACTGTTTAGTACTCAGTACAACGCAAATGTTCAGATACTCCGTAGTGACAACGGAGGAGAGTATATGGATCATGAACTTCAAACTTATTTGGTTTCTCATGGTATTGTTCATCAAACTACTTGTCCAAATACCCCTCAACATAATGGGGTCGCTGAAAGAAAGAATCGTCACTTGTTAGAAGTTATCAGGGCTATGTTGATTGAAGCACATATGCCATTATCTTATTGGGGAGAAGCACTTCTTGCTGCAACCTATTTAATTAATAGAGTACCATCTAGTACTATTGAGTTTAAGACTCCTTTTCAAGCTCTATCGGATGTTACAACTTCTCCGACAGTTTCAAATTTACCTCCCCGTGTCTTTGGGTGTGTAGCATTTGTTCATCTTCATGAGCACCAACGTACAAAATTAACTCCAAGGGCATTAAGATGTGTATTTGTAGGGTACGGTGCAAATCAGAAAGGGTACAGATGTTATCATCCTCCAACTAAACGAATGTTTGTTACATCGGATGTTATCTTTCATGAAGATTCTAAGTATTTTTCACCTGAGTCTGAACTTCAGGGGGAGAAAACTAAGCAGGAAGTTCTGACTCTTGATTATGAAGAAACGGATAATCATGTAGAAGAGAACAAAATTGGATCTAGTATTGAAGTAAATTTGATTCCTGAAGAAATAAGTAGAACTGAAATTGAAATTCCAGAATTACCAACACCTGAATCGGTAATGAAAGAAAGTGTTAATGAAATCGTTGAACAAATTGTGGATTCACCTCCAATTGAAGTCGTTGAACCAAGGGTTAGTAATACACCAAACCAATCAGTTGTCGAGGATGTTCCTGAAGCACCTTCCGAACCACCTAGGAAAATATTACCGTCGCGTCAAACCAGAGGTATTCCTAAACCGACATATGAACCTGAGTTGTCTAGTAGAGTCAAATATCCTATGAGTCAGTATGTGTCAGATCATCGATTGTCAGAATCAAATAAGTCGTTTGTAAATCAATTATCTACTGTATATATTCCTAACAATGTACAAGAAGCCTTATCTGATTTAAAATGGAAAGCAGCTATGAATGAGGAGATGAAATCCTTACAAAAGAATGACACTTGGGAGCTAGTTGATCGTCCAAAAGATAAAAATCCAGTGGGATGTCGGTGGATTTATTCAGTGAAGTATAAAGCAGATGGTACGATTGAACGTTACAAAGCGAGACTAGTGGCAAAAGGCTACACTCAAACTTATGGAGTCGATTACACAGAGACATTCGCTCCAGTTGCAAAAATCAACACTGTTCGCGTCTTGTTATCGTTAGCAGCAAATTTAGATTGACCACTACAACAATTTGATGTAAAGAATGCTTTTTTGCATGGAGAACTATTAGAAGAAGTCTATATGGACCTTCCACCGGGATGCAAGATACCACAAATACATAGCCAGAAGGTATGTAGATTGAGAAAGTCATTGTATGGATTAAAACAATCACCAAGAGCGTGGTTTGGAAGGTTTACAAAGGCTATGAAGGAATTCGGTTATCACCAAAGCAATTCTGACCATACCTTATTTACAAAAAGGCAGAAAGGAAAACTCACAGCACTTATTGTATATGTTGATGACATGGTGGTTACTGGGGATGATCCTGAAGAACGAAAGGCTTTACAGAATTACTTATCTAAAGAGTTTGAGATGAAAGACCTTGGTCCATTGAAATACTTTCTTGGAATTGAAGTATCTCGATCTAGTAATGGAATTTTCTTATCCCAAAGAAAGTATACTTTAGATTTGTTACATGAGGTGGGTATGTCAGCGTGTGAGCCGATTGATACACCTGTTGAAGAAGGATTAAAGTTGTCAGTGGAGCCTAATCAGATACCGGTTGATAAAGGAAGATATCAACGACTGGTTGGAAGGTTGATGTACTTGGCGCACACGAGGCCAGATCTTGCATATGCGTTAAGTATTGTTAGTCAATTTATGCACAATCCCGGTGAAAAACACATGAATGCTGTTTTACGCATTTTGAGATATTTGAAGGCGGCTCCTGGAAAAGGTATTTTGTTTACTAAAAATTCGAGTTGTCGAACTATTGATGTATATACTGATGCAGATTGGGCCGGGGAAGTAAATGGTAGGCGATCAACTGCAGGATATTTTACCTTTGTTGGTGGAAATCTTGTTACATGGAGAAGTAAAAAACAGAACGTTGTTGCACGTTCAAGTGCAGAGTCTGAATTTAGAGGAATGGCTGATGGCATATGTGAAGCGTTATGGTTAAGACTCCTGTTGGATGATTTAGGATATCCTTCTGAAAGACCAATTCAATTATATTGTGACAATAAAGCAGCATGTGATATTGCTCACAATCCAGTCCAGCACGACCGCACAAAGCATGTTGAGGTGGATCGATGTTTTATTAAAGAAAAGTTGGAAGACAACATTGTAGAGTTACCAAAGGTCCGATCTGAAGATCAATTGGCTGATGTTCTTACCAAAGCAGTTTCAAGTCGAATATTTTCGAAAATGGTAGACAAGTTGGGCATGTGCGATATCTATGCACCAACTTGAGGGGGAGTGTTGAAATATCTTTCTATATATTAAGATATCCCATATAATAGATATTAGGAAATATTAAATATTAGAAACTATTAAGAATTAGGAACTAGTAAATATATTAGTATAAACTATTAAGAAACTAGTAAAATATTAGAAACTAGTAAAGTTAGAAACTAGTAGTATTGTAACTCTATAAATAGAGTCTTATATTTCTTTTATAATCCATCAAGGAATAAAACAATTTCTTTGATCAATTTCAACTTATCATTCTTCTACCATTTTTAATGTTATTAATTATCGCATTTTATCTAATGAAAACAGTGGTACAACAGTTGTTTTATCGTCAACACTTAGTTGCCCAAGTGATTGACAGTGTTGACATGAACTCCAAAAATGTGGAGATCCTAGATTCGATTTTCAGAGAAATGGAATCCATGATTATTGGATTTGGATTATTAAAGGTATAAATAATGTATGGTTATTGAATTTGGATTATTGAAAGTATAAATAATGTAAGAAGTCTGTCGGGTTTTAGGTCTCTTTTCATGTTGCGGGACTTTAGGTCTATTTCACTATTGGTTTAACTTAAGTGATTATCATGTTTATCTCATCTTCATGATTTAATCGATTTCTCAAAAAAAAAAAAAAAACAACTGTTTTATCCATTACATTAGAATATCGGTGGGCCACGATCTATGGGCCATTACAATTTACTTTTTAATATCATAAAACATTTTCTTTTTGTTAAAAATATTAAATATCATATAAAATTGCTACACTAAAAATTTTTATGCCACCATGCATGCATATCTATATATATAGTATACCATCCTCTTCCTTGTTCATCAGCTTGAACCCATTCCTGCATTTTTCTCTCTCTCTCACTCTCTAGATTTCTCCCTCTCTAGATTGTTAATTTAAAGATAATTATTATTTCATGACCATGTCTAGACAAAGAGATCCACTAGTTGTTGGGCGTGTAATAGGAGATGTGTTGGACCCATTTAACAAGTCTATATCCCTTAAGGTTACATATGGTTCAAAAGATATTGCTAATGGTTGTGAACTTAAACCATCAGCTCTTGTTAACCAACCTAGAGTTGAGATCGGAGGGGATGACTTAAGGACTTTTTACACACTGGTAATCTCTCGATCTCGATACATAATTTTCTTTTTCGTTTAGTTTGTTTTTCGTTATTCATTACCAATCTGTAAAGAGTGTAAGATGAGTGTTAAAGTTGCAAGAATAGGATTGTCCTAGTAAGGTAAGGTCTCCAACTACGCTAAATGGGCCTACCACGGGCCAAAAAGCTGACGTGGCCTGCTCCCATTGAACAGGTTGTTTTTCTGTCTGCCACGTCGGATTTTAGCCTGTGGTCTGGCCCATTTTTTTGGGCATTAAGCGTTTTTCTATTTCCTCGCACTCTTCTTAAGTTCCTTACAAAACGAAAAGAATGACATTGTTGTGTATGTTTATTGAGTTTCATTAGTAGTTTTTATTTTATTTTGAAGGTCATGGTGGATCCAGATGCTCCTAGTCCAAGTAACCCTAGTTTAAGGGAGTACTTACATTGGTAATCCCTCCCTAACTTTTCATGCAAATTTAAATTATCTATGAGGTTATGATTGGAAATAAAGTATAATTCTAGTTCATAATTCTCACCCAAAAAATGACCTTGTTCATGAGCATTTCTGTGAGTTATAACAATGAGATTCTTATGATTTCATTTTAATAATAATAATGTACTAAATAAATAAATAAAATATTAAAAAATGTAAATAAATAATAATAATAATAATAATAATAATAATAATAATAATAATAATAATAATAATAGGTAAGAAAATTGAAATTAATTAAATATTGAAATTATTCATGTGCCTTTTCACTTTTGAGGGAGAATAAAAAGAAAAAAAATAATAATAAAAAGATACTAGTCAAAGCCTTTTTCATAGTTTATATGTTTTTTGTTCCTCAAAAGTTAAAAAAGTTCTCTCCAGCTAAGAAAGAGAGAATCCACCCACAACTTGTTGCCACCAAAAGATAGGAAGAATTATATTACCATTTTCCTTTTCTTTTAAATAATTTTTCTATGTAATCCTTATAATCTTTAGTAAAAATATTTTTATTATAACCATTTCTTAATAGTAAAAAAAGTAAAAAAACTCTTTTATTGTCATAGAAGAACAAGAATGAATATCTATTATATAAAATGCAATAGTGTTTTTTGAGGTGAGTCGTCGACTTATGTCTTGAATATTCGCGCGTCGTGTGATTGTAATTTGTTGGATCTTTGATCTGATAGTTCAAATTACTTTAAATTTGATGAAGAATATGCGTATCACTATTACTACCCACTTTCTACGTATTTTCACATGATTATCATCCTTATATCTCTCCAAACTCCCTTAAATTTCTCTACGGAATTACTACATTTTTTTTCTTCTTCCTGTTTGTTTTAGGTCCCCTCTTCTATGTTGTTCTCGATTACATTTTTTTCCTTTTCTTTTTAAGTTTCAATTTAGATTGTCTTACATCCATGAAGACGTTGCCAAAAGGAATCCACCGCATCCGTAGGACGCGGTGGACGCGTAGTATATATATGTAGTAGCCTAAATAACTATCTTTTACTCTTTTCTAGTTGCTATCTTCTCCTTGTATTATATATAATGGCTTTAATTGACACTATTATAAAGATCATTTTCTTGTGATAATGACAAAATAATTAGTTTCTTGAAATAAATCTTAGTCTATCTTAAAAATACAAATACTTAGTCCTAATTAGTTAATACTCATTGTATAAATATCAAATATTTACTTGAGAATTGATCAAAGTCTATCTTTTTTCTACTTTAGGTTGGTGACGGATATTCCTGCGACCACAGGATCAGGGTTCGGTATGTAAATGGATTAAATTGCATGCTTTTTTAGATTTATGTCTTATTCTATGTTTTTTCACGCATAATCTTGTATATGATTCTTTAGGTATTAGCAAACATATTTAATAAATTAATTTTCTCCTAAACTAACAATTACAATGAAAAAATAGATAAGTCATGGAAATATGAAAAGGTAATTTATTCTATAGATTTTTTTAATTAAAAGTATCTTTTAAAATGTGTAAATTTCTAATTGCTTACAATTTCTTTTGCTATATCATTTTCCTATATTATTTTGGGCAGTGAAGTGAGATTGGGTTCATTCCATATAAAATAATTACATGGTTGAAAGCTCACCTAAGCAAAGGTTGTCCCACCTGTATAATTGCAGAATAGAATAAACAGTGGAATATTATCGACCCTAAAAGCTCCCACCCATATTGTACGGAAAATATACTTTCCAAGCTCCCACCCATATTGTACGGAAAATATATTGGGGTCAGAGTATATATTCTGTGTTTCAAGATATCTGTTATCGCAAATAATTCAAACAATATTAGAATCACTTCGGTGACCACTTCTAATTAAAACAAGGGGTATTTTGGTCTTTGCGTTGTTCGGCACGTAGGCATGACAGTCGCCCATGAGGCCATCAAAGGAGTTCTTTTGTCATTTGCAATCAAAATGTGATTTTGGTTGCTATATCTTGAGCTTTTTAGGGGTAAAGTATAGTTGAAGAGTTCTATCAATTTTGACTATGATAGAATAAATATACAACTAACTAATATGTTCAATGTTCAACAAAAAAAAAAACTAATATGTTCAACTTCTTTCAACAAAAATAAAACTAATATGTTCAACTATATCTATCATTATATATTAGTTCAACAAAAAAAAAAATACTATCTATCATTATATATTATAGTCTAAATGTAGTTTGATGGTTTTTCAGGCCATGAAATCATAACATATGAGAATCCTCTACCAACGGTGGGAATTCATCGTTTTGTCTTCGTTTTATTCAGACAACTCGGCCGAAAAACAGTATATGCTCCGGAATGGCGTCAAAATTTTAACACCAAAGATTTTGCCGAGCTTTACAATCTTGGACTTCCTGTGGCCGCACTCTATTTTAACTGCCAACGAGAAAGTGGTTCCGGTGGAAGAAGAGTGTAAATGTAGTTGATGAAATTTACATGAAAATTTGTAGTGTTTCCAAGGCAAACGGACCAGTAGGTTGGATAAGTAGAAATAGTAGTATTATCACAATGAGTTGGGGATTTACATGAATAAATCATCAAATGTCTCTTTTTTCTCAAAAAAAAAAGATCTTTCTCTTTCTAGTATTATATATGCATGAGTGTAAGCTATTATGTTGGGGTACTGCATTTAAGTTGTAATAAAGTATGATGGTCGTTATAAAATAAGAATTTTCACTACAATGGTAATTCTCTGACGACACTCATCTCCGCCAATTTTTGCCGGAACATGTGTTCAATAAAGATTTAAAAAGAAAATTGAACTTTTTGTTGTTTTTGTATTTTGTGCGGACACATACCCAGACCAAGTTACTTTCTCTTTTTAATCTTTTTTCTAGACATACTACTGTGGTCAGAGTTTTGCCAGAGTAAGTGCAGGACTGAGGAACATTTTCATTTTCATTTTCATTAATGCTTTTAAATTATCTCTCAAATTAAGTTGTCTATGTTTATATTACAAACCATTTGATTAAATTAGCTTGTAGCTACTGACAAAACTTAGTTTAGTAATAATTTTGAAGTATTATGACAGAATAATGTCAGAAGATAGCAAACAAATTTAATTTATTAATCATTTTGTATTCCTCATATATAAAATATCTATATATATATATATATATATATATATATATATATATATTGTCTTTCCTTATTCATGAAGCACAAAGCCTTAGCAGTTAATGATACCCGTCTCCGCTTTTCCCACCTCACTTCTGTTCTTGGCCAAGGCTCCACGAGCGCCCCAAAAGGCTTGGCCACTTACTAATCTTAAGCGTACACCTATAGTCTAAGCTCCGGACACTCTCCCGACTCCCGAGCAACGTGGGACTATCACATCTTCACTATATATGCTACAGTTCTAGGCCAACGGATCTTTAAAGTTTTGCCTTTAATTATTTATCTTCTTCAATTTAACATAATGCAGTTCTAAATCATGCTCGCCTCATCTTCCTTTATTTGTCTCTTTCTCTGTGTTCATCTTTCGTTACCTTGAAGATTCATCTACCACTTTGGAAGTCTTCAAATGCCTACGAGATTTCTTTTCGGTGACTCCCAGCCATTGTTGAATGAGGTGAAAAACTTCGTTGTTCCGCAATAATCCTCGATGAGTTGCTTTTACTCCTACTCTAGCCGTGGCTGTAAATCCATCTGCCTGTTTCAAACATTAAGAGAAGAAAAGAAACGAAAAAAAAGCTTAAAATTTGATCAAATGAAACATAAAACAAGAGGAGTTATATACTGTGATAAGGTATCTATATATTGAAGGAGGAAGTGTTACATGTACAACTACACAGCATATGTGAGCACGATATAACCACGTAATATTTTGTCGGCCGAGTTCGAAATGATTTCAGGCGGCCGGGCCAATTCTATTGACGCAGCGGAAAAACTGATAAAAGCCTTAGAACTCCGTCTAAAGACTATTGAACCGAAATTGATAACAGAATACTAAAAATACTGAATTTTATTGATTGAATGAATGACTGAAACAACTTCTAAGCCCTCATTATATAGACTTAGGGTTTCCTAATCTTGGTCAAACTCCAATAGAAACTTCTAAAAAAAATAAAATACTAGAATAGTAGAAATCCTAAACTGAAAACAATTACCAAAAATAGAAAAAAACTAGTAAAAGTCTGTTTTGAGGCCCTAAACGATGGAATTTGCCCCTCAAAGTGGGCCCGTTGTGGCGAAGCGACAACGAATGACCGGAACGCTATTTCGCACCATCCCTCAAAATTTCGTCCAATTCCGACACCCGTAGCTTCGATTTTGGCCGTTTTAGTCTGTCACCCTTGTATTTGGCCGCTTCGATCTCATCCATGTATTTCTCGGCCAATTCCTCTACATCATCTATGGAATTAGCTAGTTGTCGAGCTTGCCGACTAACAAAGTGAAGGGCAGTACTATCTTAAAGTGATTTCTATAGGAACTATCTTAAAATTTAAACGCTTTTACTTCGCCATAATAATCACTCTTACTTGATAAGTTATCGGATTGAACTACCCAGGCGGTGATTGTTGTTTTTTCAAATTCAGAAATGAAATCAGGAAGAGTTAAAAAAGGAGGCACGTTCATAAGTAGGTACCTTAGTTGATTCAGAGGGAACAGTCCCATCTCCGTCCACGTAAGAATATTGGGGCTGCAAAAGATGATGTACAGAAAATGGACTTGTAACTAAGTAGAATGAAACTAAAACATGGTCTAGTGCATTATGAGGTATGCATGCTCACTGATATTGAGTGTTAACCGAGTGTCGTCGTAGTGACAGTCAGAAGCTAGACAGAAGCTGCATTAACGTTAAAATACGGCAGCTTTCCTAGTTCACCTCCAAATTGTCGTCCACCAATTTTCCTATTTTGTTCTTTTATTTTTATACCTTGTAATGTCTATTAAAAGCATAAGCTTCACAACCAATGTACTTTATCATCTCTGGGTACTTGTATAGACCATTTGCTTGTGTACGGACATAATCTCTTGGCCCATGACGAGATAATCTCTGAAATAGCATTTCGTAGAGATTCTGTTTGAACATGCAAGGTATTCTAAACAAATCATTAAGTAAGAGGTGTACTGACCGTTGTGCCGCACACTTGGGGCAGCTTCTCAATGGGGGAAGTTTTTGACCCGTAGCTGCACATAAGTCGAAGAGACAGTAACACCATTAGCCATCAGATGCCTCATCTTAAATTAAGTTTTTTCCTGGTCAGCAATCATTAATGAAATGAAGGGTCGGGATTTGACACAGGATAAAAGTAAGTTTGCACACCACAAAGTTAAGTCTCGGCTACTTCCTTTTTTCGTTCCCAAAAAAGAATACTCCCAATTATTATTAGCAATCTAGAGAGCATTTTTTCCTGTGTAATGGATAAATGATATTTTCACATACCAGACATCGAAAGGCGTGTCAAATGAGGTCCCATAGATGTTATAGAAGCTGATACTATTTGGAAGTAGAGCTTTGTTGAGAGTTTCTCGGGTTCCAGCGGCCCATTTAAGGATGGAGAGGTTGAATGGTAACGAAACTGACTTCCCATTATAATCGACCTGCATGTGAAAGTATCCAACCGAAGAAGTTAATAAGCATTGATTACATGAGTAGAGAATCCCCTCTAGAGCAAAAACTGAAGAATCTTTTCCTCTTTTCCGTTTATTGGAGGTCATTATCATAGGCACTGTCAGCCCGAAGACGGAAAGTTACTGCACATCGTCAAACTAAGTTGACCAAAAATCTAGCAAAAGCAAAGCCACCAGAAAAAGAGGAGAGGAGAGGTTCATGGCGTAAACACGATGCCTGAAACTATGTACGAAGGTTTGCACTTCGAAATCTAGATGAAAACTTCGACTAGAACTAAAATAGCTTCATCGAACTGTGAACAAACTGAATAAACCTTGAATAAACAGTTATAACTTGAAAGATACTTGCATAGTTAAGAATGACTTTAAGAAACTGAAAACAGAAGAAATAGACACTAAAACTACATCTTCAACAGACTTCTATCCCTTGTAAATTCGGCATGACAATATGCACTTCTCACTTTAGGACTAAATTCTAAGACTTATCTAAAATGGAGAACTGGGTTGAATTAGGAACTTTCTAACTCTATTGTTAAACTTGTACAAATTAAGGTAAACGTAAGTGAAAACAGTTTAATAATGTTGAGCAGGTAACACTGAATAAGACACTTAATTTGTCGTGCATTAATGGGGCTGAATGATTGCATCCTAGCGATTTCGCTTAACATCAGTCCTACACCAAGTATTGAACTTTGAAGAGTTACCTTATTATCTTTCAAAGCTCCTATGAATAGAGCACTGCTTTCAGATGGACCATAAGATTCCAATTTAACTGAGGTTTCTGTTTTTGGATGGTGCTCTCTGCTCTTTTCCTGCACACTTTCTGATTGTTTTCGCCAAACTTGAATTTGAGGCTGTTTTTTCCACTTGAATTCTGGATTTGGCAGCATCTCATAGATTGACGGGCATTCAACCAACTACAGAACAAGCAGATGTTTGAGTAAAGGTGTACATTCTCAAGTGATGTAAATATTTTAAATCTTCAGATCGATATAAATGGGTCAGGATACAACAGACACATGCTTCAATGAATCAATCACCAAAGTTCACGTGGTAGGTCTGCATAGAGATGATCCTAGTTGTGTGAGGATGGTTGTCATGGTGACCAGAACATCTCCACTGAAAACAACTCTTTGATCGCCAACCACGTCATTATTGGAATGTCAATTTTTCTTACATATGTGTGTGTGTGTGTTTAGCAAGGAGAGATATGCAAAGAGGGCTAAACTACAAACGTTGAAGTGAAAGACTAGAAAGTAGAAACAAAGGGTCTAAAATTCTAGGTAATAGAAAATAGAGTAGATTTAATCGCAGAAAATCTAGTTATTTCTACTATTTGCATGTCAATTGGCTTTCTCCTAAAGCTTAGTCAATTCAGTTGAGAAAATTAGAAAAGGACAAGGCTAGATTAACCGTTAACAGAAGTTTCATGAACGTACTATTTTGCACGGGGGCATCTGGCAGTTTATTATTTACATTTTACGGAAATATACATCTTCATATCTTTAAAACAATAAAAGCAACTGCCAGATGACCTACGTCAATTGGTGCGAAGAAAGAATTTTGACAACTTTCCACCTAAACTCTTGCATCTGAATCATGCAAGAAGTTCATAAACTTTTATCTCGCCCCTACTTTGACTTGGTCAATGAAATAGATATAGAAGACACCCTTCAGTTAGCAATCTCTAGCGGCAGCTAAAATAGGAATATAGCAAAGTCACGATCTTCACAGACCATAATTGTGTAAGTAGAGTACAACTCTGAACTTCAAAGCAATCAATTACGGGTGAAATAAAGAACTATCTAAAGAAATTGAATTTCAAATGATGAAACAAAGTAATGGAAGATATCAGGTGAAATAAAATGAGGAACCGAAATTTTGATCCTCCAGATCTCATATCTGGACTACAATGTGTATAGGTAGATGCCTTATAAAGGTCAGTCGCGTTAATAGAGAATACCAGTTGATGCATAGTCCACCGAGATACAAAGAAATAACTTTCAAAGCCTTCTACAAACTGCAGCCCTGTCAAGAGAGCGTCATTGATACATCCGGGAGCACCTGGTAAACCATATGACAAAACAATTTATAAGATACACAACGCATGATTCGTTCCTAACTAAAAAACCACAACCAAGAAGAATAGCAAAATTGCGTACCCTGAAATGGGCAAGCTATACAAATCCACTTGCTTACATACTTTTCAAATACCTGCCAATATGTGATTCTTATAGGTTATGCCACTCAATGTACTCTAATATTGTACAAAAAAAATCTAAAATTCCTCGAATATTAAACGATATAACTCAAAACGAAAAAATGCCTACGTCGTGATAGAGCGATAGGAAGCATGATACAAGCAATCCACCCATAGAGTGCGATATTAAGTTCACTTTTCGCCCCCCAGAAGCCTTATAAGCAGTGGCAAGTTTCACTTTTAGACATTCCATCACTTTATCAATTCTGCAAACATTATAAGAAGTCCATAGCTGAGCTTATGAAGCAACTTCCTCATGAAAGTTTAAGAAACGTTGATGATAATATGTCATAACAGTCGCTAGGCTTTCTTGCAAACTGAAGTCGCCTCATAACCGTAAATATATATCCACTTTACCAGGTGAGACTACCTATTGCTTTGCCGAAAGTCATAACCAAATCCAAACAATGTGGTTCCTTTCTTATACCCACAACTGACAAGCATATCGATCATTTCATGAAAATGATATACCTCTGACAACTGCATACACTTTATCCACTGTCACATTAAGAAGAGAAATATATCAGACATACATGTGAAGGTAAAGCAGATAAACTATCAAATAACATTAGCATGTATAGTACATTGTATTAACTTCCGAACAGTAAAAAATCACATCTTGAGCACATTTGGGAACTAGTAGTAAGGGAAACTAAACAATATCAGGTTCATGCGGTTCAAATAAAAAAAAACTAAAGGAAAAGGTTACACAAAAAATCAGTGCCATACTTACCACTGAAGGATCTAAAATGTCAATTGCATAAAGTCCATAATCATCCTCCGGAACTACAATTTGACAGCTTCTGTCCAAGCATTCTGTGTAACCTGCAAAACCAAAAGATCACCTTCAAGATTACCAGAGAACTAATCCAGATATTTATTAATAAAAAAGTAATTTAATAATTGAAACGACAAAAAATGAAACATCGGCGTAGTCCTTTATCAGTATTGAATTTCCATAGTACTACTCACACAGATAAGATGCGGTCTGGAGGGAATCTATGAAGCGGAAGTTGAAATTGATCAAAGAACTTATTTTATTCCTTGATGGATTACAAAAGAAATATAAGACTCTATTTATAGAGTTACAATACTACTAGTTTCTAACTTTACTAGTTTCTAATATTTTACTAGTTTCTTAATAGTTTATACTAATATATTTACTAGTTCCTAATTCTTAATAGTTTCTAATATTTGATATTTCCTAATATCTATTATATGGGATATCTTAATATATAGAAAGATATTTCAACACTCCCCCTCAAGTTGGTGCATAGATATCGCACATGCCCAACTTGTCTACCATTTTCGAAAATATTCGACTTGAAACTGCTTTGGTAAGAACATCAGCCAATTGATCTTCAGATCGGACCTTTGGTAACTCTACAATGTTGTCTTCCAACTTTTCTTTAATAAAACATCGATCCACCTCAACATACTTTGTGCGGTCGTGTTGGACTGGATTGTGAGCAATATCACATGCTGCTTTATTGTCACAATATAATTGAATTGGTCTTTCAGAAGGATATCCTAAATCATCCAACAGGAGTCTTAACCATAACGCTTCACATATGTCATCAGCCATTCCTCTAAATTCAGACTCTGCACTTGAACGTGCAACAACGTTTTGTTTTTTACTTCTCCATGTAACAAGATTTCCACCAACAAAGGTAAAATATCCTGCAGTTGATCGCCTACCATTTACTTCCCCGGCCCAATCTGCATCAGTATATACATCAATAGTTCGACAACTCGAATTTTTAGTAAACAAAATACCTTTTCCAGGAGCCGCCTTCAAATATCTCAAAATGCGTAAAACAACATTCATGTGTTTTTCACCGGGATTGTGCATAAATTGACTAACAATACTTAACGCATATGCAAGATATGGCCTCGTGTGCGCCAAGTACATCAACCTTCCAACCAGTCGTTGATATCTTCCTTTATCAACTGGTATCTGATTAGGCTCCACTGACAACTTTAATCCTTCTTCGACAGGTGTATCAATCGGCTCACACGCTGACATACCCACCTCATGTAACAAATCTAAAGTATACTTTCTTTGGGATAAGAAAATTTCATTACTAGATCGAGATACTCCAATTCCAAGAAAGTATTTCAATGGACCAAGGTCTTTCATCTCAAACTCTTTAGATAAGTAATTCTGTAAAGCCTTTCGTTCTTCAGGATCATCCCCAGTAACCACCATGTCATCAACATATACAATAAGTGCTGTGAGTTTTCCTTTCTGCCTTTTTGTAAATAAGGTATGGTCAGAATTGCTTTGGTGATAACCGAATTCCTTCATAGCCTTTGTAAACCTTCCAAACCACGCTCTTGGTGATTGTTTTAATCCATACAATAACTTTTTCTATCTACATACCTTCTGGCTATGTATTTGTGGTATCTTGCATCCCGATGGAAAGTCCATATAGACTTCTTCTAATAGTTCCCCATGCAAAAAAGCATTCTTTACATCAAATTGTTGTAGTGGCCAATCTAAATTTGCTGCTAACGATAACAAGACGCGAACAGTGTTGATTTTTGCAACTGGAGCGAATGTCTCTGTGTAATCGACTCCATAAGTTTGAGTGTAGCCTTTTGCCACTAGTCTCGCTTTGTAACGTTCAATTGTACCATCTGCTTTATACTTCACTGAATAAATCCACCGACATCCCACTGGATTTTTATCTTCTGGACGATCAACTAGCTCCCAAGTGTCATTCTTTTGTAAGGATTTCATCTCCTCATTCATAGTTGCTTTCCATTTTGAATCAGATAAGGCTTCCTGTACATTGTTAGGAATATATACAGTAGATAATTGATTTACAAACGACTTATTTGATTCTGACAACCGATGATCTGACACATACTGACTCATAGGATATTTGACTCTACTAGACAGCTCAGGTTCATATGTCGGTTTAGGAATACCTCTGGTTTGACGCGACGGTAATATTTCCTAGGTGGTTCGGAAGGTGCTTCAGGAACATCCTCGACAACTGATTGGTTTGGTGTATTACTAACCCTTGGTTCAACGACTTCAATTGGAGGTGAATCCACAATTTGTTCAACGATTTCATTAACACTTTCTTCCATTACCGATTCAGGTGTTGGTAATTCTGGAATTTTAATTTCAGCTCAACTTATTTCTTCAGGAATCAAATTTACTTCAATATTAGATCCAATTTTGTTCTCTTCTACATGATTATCCGTTTCTTCATAATCAAGAGTCAAAACTTCCTGCTTAGTTTTCTCCCCCTGAAGTTCAGACTCAGGTGAAAAATACTTAGAATCTTCATGAAAGATAACATCCAATGTAACAAACATTCGTTTAGTTGGAGGATGATAACATCTGTACCCTTTCTGATTTGCACCGTACCCTACAAATACACATCTTAATGCCCTTGGAGTTAATTTTGTACGTTGGTGCTCATGAAGATGAACAAATACTACACACCCAAAGACACGAGGAGGTAAATTTGAAACTGTCGGAGAAGTTGTAACATCCGATAGAGCTTGAAAAGGAGTCTTAAACTCAATAGTACTCGATGGTACTCTATTAATTAAATAGGTTGCAGCAAGAAGTGCTTCTCCCCAATAAGATAATGGCATATGTGCTTCGATCAACATAACCCTGATAACTTCTAACAAGTGACGATTCTTTTTTTCAGCGACCCCATTTTGTTGAGGGGTATTTGGACAAGTAGTTTGATGAACAATACCATGAGAAACCAAATAAGTTTGAAGTTCATGATCCATATACTCTCCTCCGTTGTCACTACGGAGTATCTGAACATTTGCGTTGTACTGAGTACTAAACAGTTTATGAACCTTCTGAAACAATAACTTTACCTCACTTTTAGATTTCATCAAACACACCCAAGTCATCCTAGTACAATCATCAATAAAGGTAACAAACCACCGTGCCCCACCCAAAGTAGAAACCTTAGATGGACCCCAGACATCGGAATGTAAGATCATAAAAGGAGTTGGACTTTTATTTAAATTTAACGGAAACGATGCACGATGACTTTTTGCAAGTGCACAAACATCACATTGAAAACTTGAAACATCGCATTTAATAAATAGCGATGGAAATAATTTCTTAAGGTAACCAAAGGAGGCGTGCCCCAGACGGTGATGCCATAACCATATTTCATCTTTATTTTTTTATTTCAGAATTGTTCACTACTAATGCCTGACGCAATTTATTAGAGCTTTCAGATACTAAATCCAAGTAATACAACTTTCCTCGCTTAACACCATAACCAATTGTTTGCCTTGTCCGGATGTCCTTAAAGACGCAAAATTCAGGCCAAAAGATGACAACACAAAATAGAGTGGTGGTTATTTGAGACACTGATAATAAATTATGATCTAAAGATGGGACAACCAAAACAGAGTCTAAGTTCAATGTGTTCGTTAGAGTTATAGGTCCTTCCCCTACAACTGTGGCTGAGGTGCCATTGACAGTACAGACAAATTTATGTGAAGATTGGTTTATGGTTGAGACCTGTCTAGAATCAAAAGTCATATGATCTGTAGCACCAGAATCAATTATCCAAGTACTATTCTTAAATTGTGTAGACATATTTAAAGTCTTGCCTACATTACTTGTAGTGGCTACCGTCGATGAAGCTTGCTTAACAATTGGATCTACAAGGGTCTTCTTAGAGTTTTTCTTTCTATTATGATCCCACCATTCTGGATAGCCTAATAGTTCATAACAATGACTTTTTGTATGACCAATTTTGTTGCAGTGAGTACACTTATAAGTAATTTTGTCAGATTGACCAACAATTTTAGCAAAATTTGAATTTGCCTTATTGAGAGTCATTATTGCGGACGCATCAGTTGCCCTTCACTTTAGCTAAACCGGAAAAACAAGACGAAGATGAAGGCTCTTCTCTTTCAATCAATATAAATTCCCAAACAAAAAATTTAAGACTTTTGGCTCTGGTACCAAGTTGAAATTGATCAAAGAACTTATTTTATTCCTTGATGGATTACAAAAGAAATATAAGACTCTATTTATAGAGTTACAATACTACTAGTTTCTAACTTTACTAGTTTCTAATATTTTACTAGTTTCTTAATAGTTTATACTAATATATTTACTAGTTCCTAATTCTTAATAGTTTCTAATATTTGATATTTCCTAATATCTATTATATGGGATATCTTAATATATAGAAAGATATTTCAACAGCGGAGCCAGTTGTTCCTAGTTCCAATTCAGTTGAAATTAGGGGTGTTCAGATATTATCGGGACCACCCGATCTAAACCAGACCAGAACGATCTCACTGTTTCTTTAACCAAACCAAACAATCACCGGTTTGATTGGTTAGGAATTATAAAAAACCAACATAATTGGTATGGTTAATAGATTTGGTTTTAAAAAACCAAACCGTACAGAACCAAACCACATAGAAGTTATCAGATAGTATATTTTACATATATTAAAGAATTAAAATATTTCAAAAATAAAAGAATTACAAATATTAACTAATGTAAATAATTTAATTTGTGTATATTTCTTACATATATGTATATATAAAATGAGGTAATGTGTTATGTTTTAGTATCAAAAGATAATAAAAACTGGTGAGGATATCATTATATCTCTTTTTTTTCCATGAGGAATATTCTATTTGATTTGCAGTTATATATTTTTGAATTTTATTGTGGTTCGGTAACCGAACCAATCCGCTAAAATCTGCTTTTGGTTCGATTACCGAACCAAAACATGAACAGTTTGGTTTGGTTGAAAAATTCCATTAACTAAATACTTGGGGTTGGATAGCGGATGACTCTGAAATACTGGATACCGAACCAATGACCACCACTCCTAGTTGAAATGAGTAATGACAAAATGAGGTACATGGTTCTATCCCTACATACTTTACGGGGCAAAGAGTATCCTGAACTCGTTGTGCAATTGAGATCAAACAAATATAGTGCTCGAGACAACAAAAGGACATTGACGCACTCAGAAATCCCAAATTCTCAGGGTGTTGTTTTCAATTTTCCCCTTCTCAACCCCAACCCTATCTATCGATAATTACCCATATAAGGCTGATTGGATCTAGAGTACCATTAGGAGAAACGTGTGTTGATCATGAAGGATCAACAGTGAAGATGCACGATAGCTAGGGAGACGCCTTTAGTTACGTGACGACTGAAGAATAGGCTCTGACTGAGACACTGTTGCTATGGAGTGTTACTGTTTCCTTCAATTGCATTTGATTACACGTACTCACACTTATCGAACATAGGGGTAGCAGATTGCTTAGTTGTCGCTCTAAGGTGCTTCCTGACTTGTTAACCCTGATATCATGGTAGACTCTCTTCCTAATGATGATTGAATGATCCAGATGGAGAGGTCATATGTCCAACTCTACCTCCATGACGTATGATTAGTATCACAAGAGTAAAACGTATCTCCGGTAGCAAGTAATAAAGGTTAGTGGCGGCCAGTGTGCCGCATCGTGTCAGGCACAGAAAGGAACATTTGCCACGACCTTTCCGTGCCATGGCGTGCAATCCTTCCTTCGTGCAACACAACCCACTGGCCACCACTAATAGAGGCCTAGCAGCCTAGTAGGTTTCGAAGAAATTGTAGCACCAGAAATTTGGTGTTTACAATTTTTAATGGAGTTATCTATGTAAACATATATTCGCACCAAATTTGGGAGATTAATTATTATCATCACTACTATTAATTACCCACCCAATCAATTCTAATTTCAAGCTTATTACATGAATACATTTTTTTGTTCCAATAAAACAGAACAACTTTTCGAAGTAAAATAATCGAACAGCTTGAGTTCATCAATTAAACAAAATTAGGTTTAAGCATTTCAATTAACATTTAACATTTAACAATAAAACTAAAGAGGAAGAATGAAAAGAAAGTAAACCTGTTTTAGGATTATATAAAGACAAAGCTCTCTTCTGAAACTCCCAATTAGCTAATAAAATTCTAACCCAAACCCTAGTTTCGAATCCAGTTTTCTTATCTTTTGAATTCAATATTGAACCACCAATCCCTGATACCAATAATACCGGATCAAGATCAACATCTTCATTATCTGATTTCAAATTCCAGAAACATGGAAATAATCCTCTAGCCATCTCTCACCACAATCTAGGGTTTTACAGAAAGAGAGAGAAAGAGAGAGAAAGAGAGTTGCTCTTTCACTTCGCTTTGTCTTCCGCTACAACCGCCTGACTGTTTGTTAGTGAGTAGCTAAGGAACTATGATGATATTATACAGCTTAATACTGAATAAGATAATGCATTGGGCTTAACTCTATTGGATCTTGACCCTTTAAAGTATATTGACGGTTCAGAGCATCAAATTGGCGTCCGGACGTTGGGTTTAACGTAAGTTGAGAAGTAGTGAATCGACATAATGGTGGTTGGAAAATTTAGGGTTCTGACACGTGCAATTGCCTGTTAGAAAAATGCAAAGCGAATGTGATTATGGTTGAAAAATGAGGATAAGAAAAAGCATTTAACAAAAAGAATATGCGGTAATTTCATCAAAAAAAAAAAAGAATATGCGGTGTGATTCGAGTCAATGTTTATTGACCGGACACACTATAACCATGTGGGATCATGTTTATTGTACTTAAAAACTAACTTACATCGGTCAACCCCCAAACTATGATTTGGGTCAACATAATGAAGCAACGGAACATGCTTTTTTACACTGCTCTTATACTAGAGTTAGACAGTTTGGTTCCATTACAATATCAGAACGAATTGCATTCAATTTATATTAGAATGGATAATGACATTGGAAAATAGGACATCAGAACAAACCAGACAATACGCCAACATCATGTGGTTCATATGGAAATCCAGATGCGACTTTTGTTTTCGTCAACAAAATCCGAACCCGCAACAAATTATCCAGCAAATCCAAGATATGTTTGACACAAGTAATAGCACGGGACCAAGGCAAAAATCTGAAAGTAATAAAGAATGAAACCCCCCAGAAACACCTTACACAAAAATCAACAATGAGGCCTCTTTTACAAATCTGACAGATATAGCAGGAATATGATGTATAGCTTATAATTTTCGAAGTCAGTTCATCAATGTTCTAGCCGAATCGATTAGAAGTAGAAACTCAGAAGAATGTAAAGCACAAGCAATCCTACGAGGTCTTACATGGGCAACGGAGCTACATCTAGAGTATGTTCATATCGAAAGTGATAATATGAACCTTATTAAACATCCAAAGAACCCAAACAAAACCATTCAATGCCAAGCGAAGGCACACATGAAGAAAGCTCTTGATCAAACCGCAATGTTCAAGAAAATCATCTTCACCTTTACCCCACGGGAAGCCTATAGAAAAGCAGATAAATTAGTCAAATGGGCGAGGTGATGGAAGAAGAGTCAAATCTAGGATACCCAGCCATCTTTTTTGTCATTTCTTGTTGCTTTCATTTTTTTTATCTTTCCTCTCATATTGGTAACACAAAACACTTCCATCGTGAATCAATAAAGTCTTTTTGAGAGCTTAAAAACAAAAGGTATAAGTATAACTAGGCAAAAATGGTCAGGAATCAAAGACTAGTTTGTTTTTATGGACATATGACTACTTTTCGTATGTCTAGAATTTATTAAATTAAAGCTTAGAAACCAAAGGCTGGAATCCTCTTGAATTTGGAATCCAATGATCCTTCTAAATTCTAATGTTCATTCCGTCTCATGTCGAATAACACATCCCTTTTTTAATGAATCTCTTCGTCAATAACATACTCTTCCGGGTGGAGGTCATAGATGTTTTTGCTTCATACTTCTAAAAATCCATATTCCTCAGGTATTTAGTCGAACCTAGAGCGCATTTGGTTGGTTCCGAAACAAACCACCACTCAATAACATACTCTTCCGGGTGGAGGTCATAGATGTTTTTGCTTCATACTTCTAAAAATCCATATTCCTCAGGTATTTAGTCGAACCTAGAGCGCATTTGGTTGGTTCCGAAACAAACCACCACACCAATTTTTATACCAAAGCCTGATTCACGAATTCCATATTGTGAGTACCAAAACCACCTTCTTTTTCACTAGTTTGTAATCTCCTCCCGCTCAGGTAATGCATCTTCGTGGTTTCAGTATCACGACTCTACCCAAAATTTCTTTGGTATTTTTCAGTATTATCTATAACACCTTTAGGAGCTAAATCTGTAGAAAGAAAATAAATGGGAAGGCTAATTCACTCTTGAGAAGAATCGTTCTACCGGCATGAGAAAGAGTGTGTAGTTTCCCATTAATTTTTGTTCTATTTTTTCCACTATAAAGTCACTAAATTTTGTTCTATTTTTTACCAAGTTACTTATCGTCTTGTTTCATTTCCTTAACTCTTAAAACATTACGCACCATCTCCTTCCTTTGCTGGTCCCAATTTCCACTAAATCGAACTGAAGATTTATGATAGTTAATCCTCTTGCCCGAGCATTGAGCATATGAATCTATGATATGTTTTAATTGATTGATATTGAGTTCCGACGCCTTCCCAAAGAATAATAGGTCGCCAGCAAACATCAAATGACCCACACTAGGCGCATACCGATTTACCTTAAGTCCATTATAAAATTCGTTAGTTTTAGCTAATAGCTAGTACCACTAACCTCGTAAAGATTTCAGAACATAAGATGAATAAGTATGGACTTAATAGAAACTTGTCTAAGTCCTCTTTCACTCCAAAAGTAACCCTAAGGTATTCCATTCAATAAGATAGAAAAAGACACAGTCATTACACAATTAATTATGAGGAGGGGAGTATTAGCAATAATACCATAAAGAATAAGTACTTCACTTAAGAACTTCCAGTCAGCCCTGTCATAAGATTTTGCTAGTGTCCTAACTTATTACGAGGGCATATAACAATATATTAATACAATTTATTCTATAAAAAGTACGTACTCAAATAAAATTATAAAAAGACTGGAAAAATGACATATATACACAACAATTTTACTCATACATTCACAGGAATTTATCAAAATATTCTGATCCATCCAAAATTTCACTCAGATACTCTCTTCTCGTCTTTTGTGCCGAATGAAGATTGTTCTCGTGGTCGACCGCCAATCTTCATAAAATGATAAAATATAAAATATTCTTATCCACCAAGGCGCCACCTCCACCAATACCACAATCCTCATTCACTCACTTTCTCTTTCTCTCTACAGTAGAACGAAAATCGATTAAAGGTTGTGGTGCCCTCAGGGCCGTGCCTGAGAATTTGAGGGCCCAGTGTCAAAATTTGATTTGGGCCCTTTGTATAATCAAAATATGTAAAAAAAAAATTACACAAAATAATAAACACGTACAAAATAATTTGACCATACAAAGATAATAGATTGTGTATTTATCAACTTCAAAAGTATTTAAAACGCATTCGAAGTAAAAAAACTTGTTTGAAATTCTTTATCCTTGTATTTTTTGAAGCGAAGTTATCAATTAACTTCGTAATCAATCTTGTCTAAGAACCCACTTTCAATGCTGAGCAAAGCTAATGAAAAAATTGTTACATTCGCGATTTATAAAGAAAAATTAACTAATACAAACTCTAACACACTAATCAATTTAATAAGAAATTTAGTCTTGACGAAAATGATTTGTAATAAGAAAAAGAGAAAAGAAAAAGATGAATAGAAAATAAAATCTATTATACAAAACAGATCCTTGTGACTAGGACATAATTAATACAAACAATATGACTAGGACATAACAAAATCTGAGTAGGACATAATTTGATTGCCACATAGACATTTTAAAAAGGCAACCCTTCTCTTTTAATCTTAGTCGTTCAAATGGATGATATGATTATTCATCTTTTAATCAAGACCTTCAATTGAATAACACATTGAAAACCAAAACCCTTTGCCTCTTCGTCATCCTTCACGGTTTTTTCCTTTCCCATGAGTCATTCATCTTTACTCTCTGTATTCAATTCGATTGACTCCATACAGTTTCTCTCAGCTTCTTTCTCTCTCCCTCTCTCTCCAATTTCGCTTCAGTTCCTCCTTCACCGCGTATTGTCATCACGAAGGTAGGAACAATATTTCTACGATCTACTATCTCTTCTTTCCTTGTTAGATTTTTCATAGGGTTTAGTTGTCATTGTTCACGTAGATCATATCTGACTGATGAATTATATGATTGCGGGATGTGAAGAAATGACATGAATTCTTATGTAGGCAAGTCTTTACTTTGTTTTAGGGTTTAAGTCTAGGGTTTCATTTTAGAATCAATTCTTCTTAGGGTTTTTGAATATTAATTGATCTCTAGAAAATGCAGGTTTCACTTAATTCACAACTTACATTATCAATTTGAGGAGTTGCACCAATTACCTTCTAAAGTTTCCAATATCTCATTAGCTTCTATTCCCACCCAAAGGTAAATCTTCTCTCTCAAGGTTATAACACCCAAAAGAGATACAAAAATTATCAGAGACAAAGAAAAAAGATGGAGAGTCCAAGTAGTAATATATGTACTTACGTTGCTAAAATCAGCATGTCTAACAGAAATGGTAGATGTCATTTTTCGAATTGGCAATTGAAACTGTGTACTTGACGAGTATATTAGGTGATACCAAAAAACATTTTCATGCATTATATCAATGTGAAACATATAGTTTAATGTTTGAGCCTTAAAGATAATTTCGAGGAAGAATTCAATTGGGTACTATTCATATTGTTTTTTGTAGCAGTTCGTCTAAGTAACCAATTAGCAAATCCGAAGTGTGCTCAACTGGAACTTGTGGTTGTATTTAACCAGGTGGTATTTTTTTTTCTCAATACTTTTTAGTTTAAGGTCTCTGAAACTTTTTTAGATTGTAAGTGATTGGGGGTAAAGCAAACCTTGGATTCCTAAAGATAGAATTACTGAGGTACTTCAACTATCGTCTGCCTGACTTTTTACTCGGTTCTAGGTACAAAAGCTTATAACTAACAATCGTGGTTCTATTTTTTCAACTTTTGAGCGAGGCTGTCAAAAAGTGGCTGGAAGAGAAGGAAGCCGAACAGAAAAGATAACCGGTTCTTCTCATAAAATATGTTAATTGGGTTTCCTTTGATGTAAATTTGGTGAACAATTCCTACCCACTTTCGAATTATTAAGTTTTATGAGAAAATATTTGATCACCGATTAGAGCTTGAAAATTTAATCATTTTATACCTGAATTTGCTAAAAATCAAGTGTCGATATCTTCAGACATGATTTCTCCATTTAGTACTCCAACATTCTCATCCGACGATTTTTACGGATGTTTGATTAAAAGAATAAGTCTTTCCCTCTAATCTCCCTTTCATGTAAAGACCATAACTATGGAGTTTAGAATTGGTATTGTCTGGTTCTAAAATAAGTGCAGGAAGTGATGGTAAAGTTGCTTGGAGACAAACTCCATGGCACCATTCTCATGCTTCTCGTGGTCCACCGAGACCTCTTCGTCGATCCTTACAGGTTAGTTTTAGGGTTCATCTCTTCTCTCTCTCTATAGAAGATTACCTTAATTACTCAGTTAATTACACTGATTTTGATGCTGAAAAGTTAAAGGTTTTAGCTAGATTCCCGCAGGTCGGTCTACCACCACAAGTGTTTTACAAAAGAAATTCCACTCTCATGTAGTATGAAGTGATCACAACCCAGAAACTGAAGTTGCTGACTGTCATTGGTTTGGATGTGTAGAGATGAAAATGCCCAGACCAATGAGAGTCGTCCACACCAGCTTTTGGGCTACGATCGCCACATTTTCGGGCAATATAGTATTCTTCTGTTATTAAAGCTCTTTCCCTGTTAAAAGAAAGAAAAAGATAAAGATAAAGCTATTGATGATGATGGGTCCCAATTTGATATAAACATTTGATCCATCTAACTGGCCCTATTGATTAAGGCATCGATGACAACACGTCTATATAGACATTTTCTTACGAGGGCCCGGTCAAGTCATATACAGAACTGATAAATTAATCACACATATAACTGATAGATCTTTAAATGCAAAATAGACGATAAAAAAGTGGATATATTGAAGATGTTTTAATTTGGGTTATGCTATGAAACAGGGTCTTGATCCAAAGTTGACAGTCGATCTATTTTCGAATTCGATCTGCATAGGAGAGAAAGCTATAAACAATGAAGACTGTTTTGTACTAAAACTTGAAGCTGAACAAACCACATTGAAAGATAGAAGCAGCAGTAATGTAGAGATCATGCGTCATACAGTTTGGGGTTATTTCAGCCAAAAAACTGGTTTACTTGTTCAGCTAGAAGACACTCACCTCCTCAGGATAAAGAATTCTACAGGTGATGAAAGTGTTTATTGGAAAACCATCATGGAATCTTTGATCCATGATTATCGTCGTGTCGATGGAATTAACATCGCACATGGCGGTCGAACAACTGTTTCGTTGTTTAGATTCGGCGAGAACTCTGAAACCCATTCAAGAACAAGAATGGAAAAAGTTTGGACAATTGAAGAGGTAGATTTTAACATAAAGGGATTATCCATGGATTGTTTCTTGCCTCCTCCTAATCTCAGGAAAAAACTACAAGATGGGTGTGAAGTTGTTTCGAGTAATATACGTGTGCCATTCCAAACCTCAAACTGTCCGTCCTGTTAAAGTTGGTTTATCGAAGATAGTTGCTTTCGATGATTCAGACTCTACAAATTCATCAAACAACTCAACAAACGGTGACGACGAAGACTACAAATTTATCTAACCATGAGACCTTTTTGTGTTGTACATATATTTTACATGTTATTAGATAAAGAGAAATGTAGATGACCTCCCTAAAGACCCTGGATAAAGTGGTTTGGAGGCATTCTCTTTTAAAAAGAAGAAGAGGAATAGGGACACTCTTCCTCGATTGACTGAGTAGACGGCTATCTCCTAGCTTTTAGGTTTTCTCCATAAATCGACCTGGATTCGATCTCACTGATGTGGTTGTGATCTTGAGTTCTGAGTGTCCTAAAATATCTGTAGTTAGTGGTTTTATATTAATGTGAAGTTAAGAAAAATTTAATACCTTATTTTTCTTCTCTTTGAGATTGTCTTTTCTTGTTTTCTTCTCGACATTGTTCTTATTCGAGAGAGGATCTGTGAGCAAAAGAAAAAAATTAAGAAGTTCTTTGACGAGATTATTTACGATATTGAATTCGCAAAGCAAAAGTAGCAAAGGGACAAAATATGGAATTCAAGATTATTAACTTCATATATAAGCATTCTTGCTGCTGATTTTACAAACTAATACCATAAACAAAAAAAACAAAGGGTTCTTCTTACCAGACTCTCACTATGCACATTCCAATAGAGATTGAGCACTATTACTACGGATACGAAAGCAAATTTAGACTCAATTGCCAGACAAACTGTAAATAAGAAGTTCATTATCTTGATTTGGAACTGGTTATTCACTATTTGTTACATTTGCAATTTTCTGCATTTAAGTTGATTTGTGTACATCTGTGGAATACTTGTTTAGGTCCTTGAACACTTTGCTATTTAAATATATTTATTTACGATAGAGGAAGTCTGATAGCACCTTTTGAGTAACTAAACCCTTGCAAAAGGAGAATGAGGTGTAAAAGAGGCAGAATTTGATATAGTCGTCCAATCAATTGATGTTGCATCCTTCATGCTATTAGTTTTCATCGTTATGGGTTCCCGTGAAGTTGTCCCACCGAGAAGGTTACCCGTTTCCTGGTAGATCAGCAAGATTTCTACTATGTAGAAAAGCTATACAAATGGAGAAGGCTTGCAATGAAGAGATAGATGTATTGAAATCAACTTAATAGATACCCTTCTTCTAAGTGGTCAAGCTGAAAAATGGCTTCTGCTCTTTAACTCCTTCCTGTGGAAATTTTTTAAGAAGAATTTTAATATAGTTCTTCTCTTTTATCATCGCGGATACTATAACATCGAAATACTTAGCTAATTGATACTATGAAAAATTTCTTATGGAAATTAATCTTTTGAGACATAAAATTGAAGTTTAGAATGAAAGAAATTCTCAAATATAGAAAAGGGAGAACCGAAGATGCTTAAAACTCCTACAGATAAAACTATAGTCGAGATAAAATGGAAAGATGGAGGACAGTAAAGGTAAGAGTAGAGGTAGAAATACCTCAACGAAAAGATGAAATTGTTCTGGTGCTGTAAAAGCTTTGGATTTGCATGAGCTTTCACTGAGTTCTTCCTGGTTGGAAAGAACTCTTAGTTTGCAATCAACATCCCAACCACCATAGTCACATACTCCACCCGATCTCCAGCGATGAATTAGTGGTGAAGGTCGCCCGCTGGCTGGCAACCCATGAAAGCCACTTGGGAGTAAAACAACCGTACTTGGTGAGCTGGAGCAGGAGGTCTCTTCTGGCAAGAAATCCGACAACTTCATCTTATATGAATCTGCAGAATTATCATTCTCAGACCCACCACTTGATGATGTGCCAGTGGTTTCTCTTGGGACCTTTACAATAACGGCTGCAAGATCACTTTTGTGTTCCAAATGTCGTGTATCTTCACCTGCTTGTCCGGGTTGATTACCAAATAATATGAATTCTCTCACCATACATTGATCTTTATTTCTATGCTTAGTTGAGCACTGGGCACTGGTGACTTTCATTTCAGCGACAACATTAGGAACGTATTCACGACTTTTAACTTTACTTCTTTTGTAATATAAGATGTTAATTCAACATTTGTAGATGAATACTGCAATAACAATTTTTTTTTTTTGTGATATGAGTTTCGGTAAAAACTTTATATATCTTACATTGGTATGTTTCAATTTGGGATTTCTGGTATAGAAACATTCGATTGTATTGTTGATGTTTTCTTCACGTTGTATAAGGGGCATTTCCCCGCCCGTAGGGCGGGGACTATGCCTAGTATATAAATATAGAAGGTGCCAAAAGAAAGTAGAGAGACAAAAATTTAATAGAGTTCACGTGAGTTATTGTTGTACCCTAAGTGCAAAGTGGAGAGAGAAAGAAATTGAAAAGATACCGCCACACATAGTTAGTAAAGTGGGGGTCCCTGTGATTTTACCCTAAATCTTATCATAATTGCTTTACTGTATGCCTTTTTAAATTTGACTTTCTTACTAAAAAAAATTGAGACATTCAAACGTAGGCATAAGGATTCAATTTTTTTGGCCCACGTGAGTGGGGGGGCCAGTGCGGGCGCCTTGCCCGCACTGGGCACCGCACGCCCCTGGTGCCCTCAAACAAGAATTCTAACCGATCATTTTTCAATCAAGGATTTCAATAGAACTGACGAGTCCGACGACTCTCTTTCCTTAGGGTGTAAAGGAAGAGAGATCAGAAAGAGTTGCAGTCCTAGTGGAGAATGTGTACGTTGGGGGAGGATTCTTTCTCCCTTTTTTTTTGAATCTTCAAATGAAAGTTGTCGGCCCTTTTTTTTTGAATCTTCAAATGAAAGTTGTCGGTCGACCACAGACCAATGATCTTCATCCGCATGAGGCAATGACACGAGTACAAGTGAGTAGAAGTTTGGGTCAGAGTAAATTGACATAGTCATTTGAGTGTCCCATGTATGATACTAGTAAATATTGTGAGTGAGCAAAACTTTAGATAGGTTTAGCAAATGTCCTATATCGATAAACCCTATACGGGTCAGGGCCGTCCGGAAGAACCACCGTCCCCTTCCTTTCCAGTTTCTGAAAGATGAAACCTCTCTCTCTCTCTCTCAAACACAGAAATGGTAGTCAAATGAAATAAAGTGAGAAATGTGATGATTTCTCACACACATGATACTATAATTTGTAAGCAATCCATGGATTCAAGCTCTTAAACTTCAGCTCTTCAGGTATCTTCATCTAAATTGAAAACCCTTTTGTTCCACTGGTAACAGGAGAATATAGGTTTTGAGAACATTGTATTTCGTCTTCTAGATTATACTTTTAGTTAAATTTCTGTAATTTCCTTTCAGGATTAGGCATATTGTGTTACAAGAATCGAATACTTGTTCTTAGCTTCTTCTTCTTAGAAGAGAGAAAAAATTGCTTGTTTTTAGTTCTTTTTATGGGTTGGAACGTTATTTTTTGGAACAAAATGGGGTTTAAAAGGTTTATTTGGGAGAAATTTGGTGTAGGTAACTAGTACAGAAGCTCTCTTTCTCTCTCTCTCTCTCTACTGTAGATTGACCAGTAAAGAAATTAGGGTTTAGTAAAATTAGATCATGGGAGATTGAAGGGAGAGAGAGAGAGTTAAGAATGATTGAATTTATTTGCAACCTTAAGGTGCAGAAAACACAATAAAACTCTAAGAAATAAATAGGTTCATACTCTATACAACAAGAAATGAAACCCAAATAAAAATCTCAAACTGAAAACTCTAATTAAAGCAGTCACACAGGCCCAAACTTTCTCTTGAATATCTCTTCTTCCTTAACCCGCTTCCACTTGAATAAGCTACCAAGATAATATGTAAGAAGGTAATGAAAGAAGTATCGACTACCATTTGGTCTGAAATCTGAAGATTTAAGCTTTTAGTTGCAGTAAGACCCTTATTTAGAAGACGTAAGCTTGAAACTTGGGGCATGATAACCATGAGACTGTTGGACAGGACCTTCCTTATTGAACTAATGAATTGATGAAAATCTGCAACATCAATGTGACATCTTATTAGAAATTTGATATAGTTAAATTTAATCTGCATCTAATTATTGATGATGAAAATTTTGATATAGTTTCAGACTAAGTTGTATGAATACTTACATGATTTAAGAAGGAAATTTACCCAGATTTTCAAGCTTAGTAGTGGACTGGAGGAGGTGGGGATGAATATAAGTATGCTGGAGGTGGGGGAGATTTCATTGGTGGGGGTGGGGACTTGTAAATGTATGGTGGAGGAGGTGACGGTGATGGTGGTGGTGGAGATTTGTAGAGGTATGGGGGTGGTGGAGATGGCGATGGTGGTGGTGGGGATTTGTAGAGATAAGGGGGTGGTGGAGAGTGCACTGGTGGTGGTGGGGACTTGTAGAGATATGGTGGAGGAGAGTGCACCGGTGGTGGTGGTGAGTTGTAAAGGTATGGGGGTGGAGGAGAGTGCACCGGTGGTGGTGGTGAGTTGTAAAGGTATGGGGGTGGAGGAGAGTGGACTGGTGGTGGTGGGGAGTTGTAGACGTATGGTGGGGGAGGTGACGGTGATGGTGGTGGTGGGGATTGGTAGTAGTATGGTGGTGGTGGGGATTTTACTGGTGGTGGAGGGGATTGGTAGTAGTATGGTGGAGGAGGAGATTTAACTGGTGGTGGAGGGGATTGATAATAGTATGGTGGTGGTGGGGATTTCACAGGTGGTGGAGGGGAGCTATAGTAGTATGGTGGTGGTGGAGATTTAACAGGTGGTGGAGGGGATTGGTAGTAGTAAGGTGGAGGAGGAGATTTTACTGGTGGTGGAGGGGAGTTGTAGTAGTATGGTGGTGGTGGAGATTTAACTGGTGGTGGAGGGGAGTTGTAGTAGTATGGTGGTGGTGGAGATTTAACTGGTGGTGGAGGGGAGTTGTAGTAGTATGGTGGTGGTGGAGATTTAACTGGTGGTGGAGGGGAGTTGTAGTAGTATGGTGGTGGTGGAGATTTAACTGGTGGTGGAGGGGAGTTGTAGTAGTATGGTGGTGGTGGGGATTTAACTGGTGGAGGAGGGGACTGGTAGTAGTATGGTGGTGGTGGGGATTTAACTGGTGGTGGAGGGGAGCTATAGTAGTATGGTGGTGGTGGGGATTTAACTGGTGGTGGAGGTGAACTATAGTAGTAAGGTGGTGGTGGAGATTTCACTGGTGGTGGAGGCGAACTATAGTAGTAAGGTGGTGGTGGGGATTTAACTGGTGGTGGAGGGGAGCTATAGTAGTATGGTGGTGGTGGGGACTTAACTGGTGGTGGAGGTGAACTATAGTAGTAAGGTGGTGGTGGAGATTTCACTGGTGGTGGAGGCGAACTATAGTAGTAAGGTGGTGGTGGAGATTTCACTGGAGGTGGAGGGGAGCTGTAGTAGTATGGTGGTGTTGGGGATTTAACTGGTGGTGGAGGGGAGCTGTAGTAGTATGGTGGTGGTGGAGATTTGACTGGTGGTGGAGGGGAGCTGTAGTAGTATGGTGGTGGTGGGGATTTCACCGGTGGTGGAGGGGAGCTATAGTAGTATGGTGGCGGTGGGGATTTCACTGGTGGTGGAGGTGAACTATAGTAGTAAGGTGGTGGTGGGGATTTCACTGGTGGTGGAGGTGAACTATAGTAGTAAGGTGGTGGTGGAGATTTCACTGGTGGTGGAGGTGAACTATAGTAGTAAGGTGGTGGTGGGGATTTCACTGGTGGTGGAGGCGAACTGTAGTGGTATGGTGGTGGAGGGGATTTCTTTGGTGGTGGAGGCGAACTGTAGTAGTATGGTGGTGGTGGGGATTTAACCGGTGGTGGAGGGGAGCTATAGTAGTATGGTGCTGGTGGGGACTTAACTGGTGGTGGAGGAGAACTGTAGTGGTATGGTGGAGGTGGGGATTTAACTGGTGGTGGAGGGGAGCTATAGTAGTATGGTGCAGGTGGGGACTTAACTGGTGGTGGAGGGGAACTGTAGTGGTATGGTGGAGGTGGGGATTTAACCGGTGGTGGAGGGGAGCTGTAGTAGTATGGTGCAGGTGGGGACTTAACTGGTGGTGGAGGGGAACTGTAGTGGTATGGTGGAGGTGGGGATTTAACCGGTGGTGGAGGGGAGCTATAGTAGTATGGTGCAGGTGGGGACTTAACTGGTGGTGGTGGGGAACTGTAGTGGTATGGTGGAGGTGGGGATTTAACAGGTGGTGGAGGAGATTTATAGTAGTATGATGGTGGCGAGGTTTTCACAGGTGGTGGTGGGGACTGGTAGTAGTAAGGAGCTGGATGGGGTGATGGGGGAGGTGGGGATTTGTAGACATAAGGAGGTGAGACATGATGATGAGGCTTTGAGCATTCCTTGTAAGGAGTCTTGGGTGCATAAGCAAAAGGCTTAGTCTGTAACACAATTTCATGTTTGTTCTTTGACTTGACCTTGAGCTTAGCTCCAGTCTTGCCGCTGTGAAGGTCAGTAGGGATATTGCAGGCTGAACCCTTTGGTGCCTTGTATAGAGTAGCCGTGCAAGCCTTTGCTCCATACTTAGAGTAATGGTAACCCTTCAATGTGATACTGTATTTTCCATTGATCTTTGTGACACCATATCCAACAATTTCTTTGTCACCGGCTTTGCATGTCACCTTCACAGTAGCACCTGCTCCCACATTCATCAACATACTTTATTAATATACATCATTAATTGAGCATCATAAAAAGTTCTCTTTTTCTTTCATAATAGTTTAGTATTTAAATTCCTATCTTATCATAATATAACTAACTTTGTCTGATTCCTTAATTAAAAATAATAGTTTATGTGAAAATTAGGCCGATGAAGAAATTATTGAGATATCATTCACCTACTAAAATAAAAAATAGTATTATATAAATTAAACTTATTTGCTTTTCATAAAAGAAGTTTTGAATGGGCCGCCTTGAAATTGAGATGTGGTCTCTGGTAAAGGTAATGGTTTTAGATAAATTAAACAGTGGAAGACTAAAAAACGTACACAGTATAATTATTCAAATCTAATTTATTATCTAACTAAACTAATGACTAAGGGTATTCATGTTTTCTGTTTGTTATTTTTGAGGAAATATTGTTAATGAATTAAATTTTGATTTCTAATGACAGAATTGTTGTTATTTAAGATAAAATATGGAATAATTAAGTTATAAACTTGGTAGTGTTTAATGAATTTTTTTTTTTGAAAGAGCGCGAAGTTAATTGAAGTTCTTCTAATAACTTTGTAAAACTAAAATTTAGATGACGTTTAAATTTGAAGAGAATTTAGATATACTGACCTTTCAGATGTTTCTTGTTATGTGACTTCTTTGGGTATCCCCAGTCGTAGCATCTATAACAGTAAACTTTTCCAATCACCTTAATTATGTGGTGACGGTGATGGTGATAAACCACTGGTGGTGGTGGTGATGAGTAGTAGTATGGAGGAGGAGGAGGGTAAGGTGAAGGGGGAGGTGGAGACTTGTAGTAATAAGGTGTTGGAGCTGGAGACTTCACTGGTGGTGGTGGAGATTGGTAGTAGTAAGGTGGTGGAGGGGACTTAACGGGTGGTGGTGGTGAGACGTAGTAGTATGGTGGTGGTGGGGACTTAACAGGTGGTGGTGGAGAGACATAGTAGTATGGTGGTGGTGGGGACTTAACAGGTGGTGGTGGGGAGACATAGTGGTATGGTGGTGGAGGAGACTTTACTGGTGGTGGTGGAGAGACATAGTAGTATGGTGGTGGAGGGGACTTAACTGGTGGTGGTGGGGATACATATTTGTATGGTGGTGGAGGGGATTTTACTGGTGGTGGGGGTGATTGGTAGTAGTATGGTGGTGGTGGAGATTTAACGGGTGGTGGAGGAGATACATACTTGTATGGTGGTGGTGGAGATTTAACAGGTGGTGGAGGAGATACATACTTGTATGGTGGTGGAGGGGACTTCACTGGTGGTGGAGGAGATTGGTAGTAGTAAGGTGGTGGTGGAGATTTAACTGGTGGAGGTGGGGACTTGTATAGATATGGTGGTGGTGGAGATGGCGAAGGTGGTGGTGGTGACTTGTATACATATGGTGGTGGAGGAGATGGTGAAGGTGGTGGTGGTGACTTGTACACGTATGGTGGTGGAGGAGATGGTGAAGGTGGTGGTGGTGACTTGTACACGTATGGTGGTGGAGGAGATGGTGAAGGTGGTGGTGGTGACTTGTACACGTATGGTGGTGGAGGAGATGGTGAAGGTGGTGGCGGTGACTTGTATACATATGGTGGTGGAGGAGACGGTTCAGGTGGGGGTGGTGATTTATAGACATATGGTGGTGGAGGAGACGGAGAAGGTGGTGGTGGTGATTTGTACACGTATGGTGGTGGAGGTGAAGGTGAAGGTGGTGGTGGAGACTTGTAGACATATGGTGGTGGAGGAGAAGGTGATGGTGGAGGTGGCGAGTTATAGACATATGGTGGTGGAGGAGAATGTACCGGTGGAGGTGGAGACTTGTACTCATATGGTGGTGGAGGGGAAGGAGATGGTGGTGGTGGTGATTGATAGACATATGGTGGTGGTGGTGAAGCGTATAGATAAGGTTCATTAGCAGAAACAGATCCTACATTGCTTGTTACAACAACAATTGCCATGGCCAACAAAACCTGAGGCCATAGACGACCCCTAAAGGGGTCGCCACCATGATTTCTCATCAGAATTGTTAGAATTCTCTCTGTCACTCCCAATGTAGTGATCAAATTAAACTTCTTTCAAGAGAGAGAAAGAAGAGAGAGAGAGAAGGAAGAAGATTAGAAGGAAAAAGATGTCTGCTTTTTCTCTGCTATAACAAGTAGTATTTATAGTGGAACTACTATTATGAACTTAGTAGCTGTTCTTGATTGATAGTTTGAGTATTCTAATTGTCTTCTTCAGGAGCTGGCATTTTTCTAATTTTAAATTAGGGTTTCTTTATCTTGTCTTAAGCTCTTGGGAATCCTCCATATTTGATTTTCCTTTTCTACTATTAATAATGAATCAATCACACCTACTACTTGTATAATAACAAAGTAGTTGCCTCTGTTTGAATTCATATATTCATCTTTATATTTATTGAGACTTTGATTTGTTGAATTCTTGACTATCTTTACTTAATCCCCTCTTCTCTGTTTTTTGGGTGCCATCCAGGTTGTACATTGAGAAGGATATAAGATTTTTCAAGTTCAAAATGAAGGTTTACTTTCATTTTTCTTATATTTACTTCTTACACTTATACAAACTAATACTAAATCAATTACTCTAACGAAACATAAGAAGGTTCGGATAATTCCTTTTTTGTCGTACAAATTTGTTATTTGCAGGTCGGCCTAAAGCAGGGCAATTCTCAATGGTGCTTGAAATAATGGGTCGACGATATATAACACACTGCACCAACGATTCTCAATGCTTTTCTTGACACTTCGACGAGAGTATCTAATAAGCAATTCCTTTATTAAAATCTAAATCTTATTTTATTTTGTACTATATGATATGATATTTAAAGAAATCAAACTTGTTTCTTTTTAGTTGCTTTCACTTTTCATATTCGAGCTATTAATGATCTAACTTTTATGGCTTGTGGCTAGTACAATACAATATATCATAAAAGTGAAAGGAAAATAATTGTGGACCATGCTGTAATATTGCAGGTCTTCTAAAAATACAAATCCGAGTCAAGGCGATTATTGTAAAAAATATGTGAGGAGTGCGAAAATTGCAAATATAATTCTATTGATACCAAAATAAATGAAATTCTTTTTAAACATGTTTAAATCCAATGGTTGTTTTTTTTTTCATTTTTCTTCTTTCAACATAGAACTTTTCATTTACTAATGTGAGATGTTTGAGTTATCCATTTTGGGTTTATTTTGTTATTTTCTTTGTTTAGATTATTTTTCAAAATATAAATTAAAAAAAAGAAATGAACAAATACTTAAATTATTATTTTTATCAATTTAAGCAAGTTAGGGTTTTATTTGAGGAGATGGGAAGTCATTTTGTTCTTCAAATGAGTATTGGCATGTTGTTATACTCAATTTTCTTTGCAGCCTTTTTAGGAAAATCCTTTGTTTGCTTCAGGAAACAATAATGGATGTTTGTTTCTTAAGTTGACCAAAATAACCCTGCTTGTCCCATGAACAAAGTAATGGTTTAATCATGTTATATATTACATAAAATATGAGAATAATCCAAGTGTTTAATCACCTAATCCACGGTCAAAATATATAATTAGGACATAAGGTCAACTTAATCAACAACTGACATTTGATCTACTAAATTGATATTCAATCAATGGATAATTGTTTTTTTGAAAGTCAACTTGATCTACAACGAAACCAATCTATAGTAGTATCAATTTTTTATTTGCCCTAATTAATGCTTCTAAATAAAAAATGACGACAATTATTTACACAACATGTTTTGCTCACTTGATGGATCATGATTTCTACGAAGGAACCAAGACCTCTTTAACACAAGGCATATCGGTGGATTACTTTCTTAAATTATTCAAAAAGACTCAAAATGTCGATATAATTTTTAGTCTAAAATTTTTATTAGACTTCAATTTTATATTTTTTTCTTCTGGTTATATATGTTTCGTTCTTTCAGTTAAAAAGATTTAGTAGTTCTTCAATAAAAAAAAAAAGATTTAGTAGTTTTACGTGTTTTGATATAAACTATAGAAAACAAACTAGAGATATTTATAATTCGCATTTTATTTATTGGGCAAAATAAAGAGCAATTCTTAAGAACCAAAAAAATGTTTACATCTAAAGTTGAAAATTGATTTATATGGCTGGACAACACAAGGAACTATTATTGGATACAAGATGCATTTTTCACCTAAAACAGCCCTTTTTTCTTCCCCACACAAAGAATGGAATGGAATAAGGAAAAGGAGTTTCTTTTTTATGTCCTTCTTTTTAACCACTCAAAAACTTTGAATATACCCCTCAATATAGTGGTGTTTACTTGCATAAGACTATTGACTATTGACTATTGGCCAACTAAGGGAAAGAGAATAAGTGGAAGCACAAGAAGGTTGGGAGAAGGTTAACTCACTTTCATTTCTATACATCATTACAGTCTGTCTAAATTTCAAGAAATATTTGAAAAAAAATCTTCAATAGTTTCTTGTAATGGGGGTTTAATGTATTCGGAAATTATTTATGCATGTACATTTGGATCCTTCTCATTGATGTGATCTCGGATAAATTTCAATTGAGTAATAGTAAGTTGATTTTGATTGATGAGTTTTTAGAACGTAAGGGTTACAATGGAACTTATTTTAGTGATAAATTTTTCGTTTTAAAACAACTTTGTTGTCAATTATTACAACTATAAACTACGCAACTAAATAAAATATTTTTACACTTTTACAAAGGTTGGTTTTGAGAATTTAACAATATTAGAGGTCTTGGGTTTCATACTAATAGGTCCAAAAGTGAAGAAGTAATGAAACAAAAGTTTCTTCCAATGGGTACTTAACTATATATACTACAACTTCTTATCAATTACTTCCTTTATTGAGGTTATTTTCAAAGTAGCAATTTAAACAAAAGGACTATTGTTTTACCATTACTAATTTTATTTATTTTGATGGATTTTTTTTTGTCTAAGTTCAAGTCATTTTAACTACTTCAATACTATATTTCATTTGTCTAGACATCACATAGATATTTTGGAAAGTGAAAATACAAACTACTATGAGTTTACTACATTTATCACTTATATCTCTCTCTCTTAAACTTCCCGACAGTTTCTTAAGTCGTTTTAACTTTTTTTTTTTGTTGAAAGAAAATGCATTAAACTTAAAGTAGCTTACGATAAACAAAGAAGAAAGAGAAAAATAAATAAATGAGGAAAATGCATAATATAACTTCGCTTTGTAAAACATTCTTCATTCTGTATCTTGCAAGTCTGACAGCTTATCTTGAGAATGATATGAAATTTGATCTTGAGAGTCCTCCTGGTTGAAAGTTGTTATAACTTGTTAGTGAGATCATGAGATATATAGAGAAAAGAAAGGAAAAAGATAAGAAGCAAGAGGGGAAAAAACCATATATACGAGAAAAAAAGTGTGAAGTCTCACATTGAAAGAGTGATTAGACTAAGACTTGGGATTTATCATTTATGTTAAAACTTTGTTATGACCCCATCCACATAGACATAGTTTTCCTCTTATTTTTCCAAAACTAAAATAGAGCGGGTATCCAATCTTAAATTGAATTGTGATCACATTCATTCACGTGAGTTTGCTGACCACAAACTTAGCATCAACAGATTATTTTGTGATGTTTTTCTTCATCGTTATCTTTTAACAATATCTAGAAGACTAGAATCTAGTAATAGTTAGACATCCTAATACTCACATATGTTTTCGCGGTTTAAAACATGAGATCAAAGAAAAACCATTATAATAAAAATTTACTATTTTTCATGATTTTGTGTCTCAAATAAATATGTTATAAGAATCTGTCTATTGGATTTGACTATTTATCAAACATTGGCCAAAATACATAAAGTTTTAAAAATGTCTCTCATGTGCAGTATCTTTTCTTTTCTAGTTTTTTCCCTTTAGTTTTGGCCTCGGCTTTGGGGAATAAAGAAAATTCTTCGGGGAATAAATTTTTATGGGGAATACAAAATACATTTTTTTGAAAGTTCTCCTCCATCTCATCTGTTCTCTCTGCCACTTCATCTTCTCGCCACCTCATCATCTACTCCGGCGAAGGTCACCGGCCGGAAAATTTCCCGGCGAAGGTCTCCCTTCGCCGGAGTGTTAGAGAGAGGAAGAGAGGAAAAAAAATGTTTTTTTTTTTTTTTTTATGTTTGGAGGTCGCCGGCCGGAAAATTGGTCGGCCGGCGACCTTCGCCGGAGAAGATGATGAGGTGGCGAGAAGATGAGGTGGTAGAGAGGTGATGAGTTATAGCATCTTCTAAAATTAGAAGCCCCTTAACAATAAAAAAGAAACATAAAAGTCAATCTTAGTTGACTAGTTTTAAGAAAAGTCTTTATTTTCCGGAGAATTTTCTTTATTCCCCAAAACCGCGACCTTAATTTTGATTTGCATGTGGTTTCAAAATAAAATGTTAGCTAACACATCCACACAAAGTCTTCAGAAGTCAACCTCATGTTATTTGCCACACAGATTTGAATGATCCCCACAGCCACATGTACCTAATGTTTAACAACTTATTTGACAGTTATAGGTCACTTGTTTTACACTTAGGCGTTCCATGGCTGGTGGCTACTCATAATTTCAAACTATTTTATCACGTCTAAATCTTATAAAATATCTGACTTCAAACATTGACCGAAGTACTGACCGCCAAATTTTATGCTTGCTCACATTTTCTACCGTCCTTAGGTAAATTTCAAAAAGAATATTAGACAGGTTCATAAAGAAGTTTTGATATAAAATGGGGTAGAATCATACCAAGTGTTTCGACACGAAAACTTTTGTTTTTGTACTTTGTGAAGTTTTAGTTATATTACTATCAATTTCGATCGAATAGATCATAACTACTTCTAACTTTGTACAAATTAGTTGGGAACCCTAGTGTGGAAAAACACTTAAAGGGCGCATCAACCAGGGACGGATCCATGGGGGTGCGAGGGGGGTGCGGCCGCACCCCCTGGATCCTCCCGAAAAGAAAAATAATAGTAGTAATTTTTTTCGTATATACAAGTATATAAATATATATTTTCAGATGTATTAACAAGAGACAAAGAAGGCATAGGCTTAGTGGTTAAAGTGTGGGTTAGCGTGCTAATTGTTAAGTCATGAGTTCGAGTCCCTCTAAAAATGTTTAAAGTGCCCTTATATGTATATATATATAATCGTGTGTGTATGGATAACATTATACCATAAACTTCAATTCAACTACCACAAATCTCTACAGACTTCAATTCATCTGCCACAAACCCTATAAAATTCAATTTATCTACCCTAAACCCTATAAACTCAACTCATCTATCATAAATCTCTACAAACTTCAATGCATCTATTTTTTTTTTTTTGAAACCACGCGAACCATTTGCATTCCTAAGTGGTTAAATCACAATGTTACATGGATGATAATTGTTATTTCTCTCCTCTATAAACTTCATGAGAGTTACATACCTTTAAATGTAAAGTGCCTCACAAAGAGAAAAAAAAATTGACTCGACACTGACTCAAAGAAAAGACCCTAAAGGCCGACAAAAGATCCTAAAGATCGAGAATGAAAATACCCTAAAGGTCGACAAAGTAAAACACAATACTTTTTTCCTCGAAGATACCCCAGTCGAGAGAGCCGCCACCGACATTACCAGGAAGTCACCGCCACCACTAAAAAACCGCCAATTATTATACTAAATATGTAGAAATACTAAAGAATCTCTATCTTCTACCTGCTTCCGTACCACACCACCGCCACGGACCACACTACCAAACAACACCACCGTTGCTAACCACCACAAACCACACCTCCACCACAAACCGCCACCACCACCACCACCACCACCACAACACCACCACCATCACTAACCATCATCACAGAACCCTCCACCATACCATCATCACCAAAACCACCAGATCTATCCACAGTATCCAATCGCACCTCCACCGCCGCCACTATAATCACTGATCACCACCACAAATCCCACCACCGTTACCATTTACCACCAACACTCCTCTCCAACACCACCACCACCCCACCACCGACACTAAAACATCACCACAGAACCCATGCCTCCACCATACCACCAAACACGAAATCCCAACAGATATAGCCACAAATCCAATCACACCCCCACCACCGCCACTAGAACCATTTATGACCACCAAATCCGAAACTCAATGCCACCATAAACCACACCGCCACAACCAGATCATGCCTAGAGCAAATACACCATCACAAACGGACAGAAAACCAGTAAAAGAGAGAGAGAGAGGGAGAGAGAAAAAGAGATGTAACCGGTTATACTTGACAGAGACGAAAACGAAGTGTTCTTCTTCTTGTCGTTGGGGTAAATCTTGATTTTAGAGAGAGGAGAGAGAAAACGGTTTTCACGGAGAGTCTCTCTCGCCCCATGTTAGTATCTATCATAAATCATATAAAATTCAATTCATCTACCCTAAATCCTATAAACTTTAGTTTATCTACCATAAGCCCCTACAAACTTCAATTCACAAGTACTACAAAGAAAAGACCTAGATATTGTGACTGTCATGGATTTTGTTGAATCAACAAAGCAAGAATCCAATATGTTCGAGACCATGAGTGGTCATCATTGGTTTGGAGTGTCTCTACTTTTTGTGAAAAACATAATATTGAAGTTGTCGATCGTAATAGTTCAAGGAAGAATCAGGAAGAATGCACAACAAATACAAACTTTTATCACTATCAAGTAGAGATTTTCTATACCTTTATTGATATGCAACTTCAAGAATTAAATGCTCGTTTCACTGAGAAGAATACCGAGTTGCTCAGTTGTATGACATGTTTGAGTCCATCTAAAGGTTTTTCCCTTTTCGACAAAAGTAAGTTGATGTGTCTTGTTGAATTTTATCCGTCAGATTTCAGTAGTCTTGACACTATGCTACTTAGTTCTCAACTTGATAATTACATTTATGATATGAGCAAAATGATGATTTCTTAAATTTAGATAGGATTGGAGCTCTTGCTAGAACATTGGTGGAAACTAAGAGAGATAAAGCATATCATATAGTTTAATTGCTTATCACTTTAGGATTAACTTTGACGGTTGCAATTGTCTCCATTGGAAGAGTTTTTCAGCTATGAAGCTAGTTAAAACACGCTTAAGAAACAAGATGACTGATCCGTGGCTAAATGATAGTTTAGCAGTCTTTATTGAGAGAGAAATTTTTAGTGAAATTGACAATAAATCGATTATGCGAACATTAGAACTCTCGTAGAGGCAACAATTGTGTTTGTAATCGTTGATGTATTAATATAATTAATGAATATAAATATTTTGTTAATTACTGTATTTGCAAAAAAAAAAAAAAATTATTGAAGTATATAAATTTGCGCCCCCTAAGTGAAAATTCTGAATCCGTCCCTGACATCATCCATCTGATCAGTATTGGCTTACAAAAATACTTTTTTTTTTTAGTTGCAAGCAGACTTAAAAAAAACTTAAAAAAGAAAGAAAAGAAAACAAAGGAAACCCTAACTTTTCTAGGGTTCTGATTTTATGGTTCACCATTGCGCACCTTCTTGGTGACAATAAAAGGTAAAGCTGGGTTGGTCTTATTTGAACGATCATTGAACTTTAGTTTAAGTGTTAAGTCATAAATTTACTCGGAATGCTTTATGCCTATGTCTATATTGCTCAATTTGATTGTATTAACATTTGTTAATTGATTAATTCTATATAAAATGTAACCAATAAATATAACTAAAAGAATGTCATTTTAACTTCTTCCCTAATATCATTTGCAACAAAAAATTAATATAAAACTTTTGTCTTTTCTTTTTTAACGAAAAAAATTAATTGACGAACATCTACCCATTGCTTTCACCGTCTCCAAAATATGAGAATGCGCGTCTCCTAAAGAATATTAACAATGAAATGTTGAGCAATCTTCCGTATTGCAGTAGATCCTTTACATATTCAAACACGTAAAGTGACAGATTAACAAACAAAATTAGTGTGATAACGAAGTTTAATCTAACTATATGAACTTTAGTAATAACTTAATTAGGGTTGCTTGTATCTTCTCATGCATGATCATATCCAACCAAAAATAATATTAAAAATTTGAGTGGCCTTTCTTTTTCATTTGCTCTTTTCTTACTTGTATCCTAATCATGTTTAACAACACGTAATTGTTAATTATTAAATAACTTCTTTTTCACTAACTACTGAACTTAAATACTAGAAGTTGATAGCAATAGCCAATAGGGAGTTTGATGCGACTGTAAATGAAACAACAACAAAGAAAAGAGAGTTGTTGAATTCTTTTTCAAAAGAGAATCATTTTTTAGAACAATGTTTCTTTCTTTTTTTTCTTGTTTTTTTTCTCGCTTTACTTGACAATAGTATACCAGCTGATGATTCCTTAACTTGTTTTCAAATTTAGAGCAAAAATTAATTTTTTTGGCTACGGATTCGAGTCACAGCCATGGTTTCATAAAATTCGTTTCCCGATTTAAATCGAGCAGGTTTTATATGCAAAAGATTTTGCTCAAAATGTTCCATTCGATATGGGTAGGAGAAGAGCCCGACTTGGTATTGTTAAAAAGGGAGAGGAAGCAGAAACAAGTCAAGATGATAGAGATAAACCCGTTCTTCTTGCATCAAAGATCTTATCATTTCTGAAGGAACTGGAGCTACGTCTCGTTTCAATTTCCATACAAAAGTTCTTATGTGTTTCCACACCTCTTTAAACTTCGAAAAATAGACAAATTCCTATTTTCTGTGGACAATTAAATTTACAAGTGTAATAGTCAGTCTGTTCCAACAAAATCTTGACAGAGATACGTGGTTGGATAAAATGGAGATAAACAAAATACAATACTTTCTCTCTCCAGATTATGTCGATCACGTACCTAGCTGAGATTTAGGCAAGATTGTGGCCAAAACACAAATTTCCTCTTTCTAAATTTTATCCGGCCACATATCTCAGAATTCAACCAAGATCGTAATATGGCAGATTATCAATATCGAATTTACTCCTAATATAATAAGATAGTTATTAATATATTGTTCTCCTACCATTGTTAGGGATGGAAGTTACATAAATGATGTTCGCGGTCTCTGGCCGTCACACTTGGATGGTTAGCGATTGCTTTAAGCTGCATGACGGAGAAAATGAGACATGTGAAACAGTCGTTATCGGGTATGCTAGAAGCACTTGAATTTAAAAGTCAGGGACGGGGCACCGGAAACTAAAAATTTATTTTTGTTGAGAAACTAGTTAATCTCTAGTTCTCTTCAAAATTATTAGAAATGTTTGAATTAATCCATACCCGAATTAAAACAATCGAACATTTGTTTAGAAGTCATAAACAGTTACTTTTGTTTACGTCTCTTTATTTCTACTGTGTCATTTCAATTTTACAACTTCACGAGGGCACTCAAGACTTCAGTACAAGGCTGAGTCATGAGTTGGACAAAAAAAAAAGAAGGTTGAGTCAAGAACTTACAAAAATATCCCGAATAGAAAAATAGTGGTAGTTTGGTTTGATTTTGATATTTTTGACATATTCTAAAATAGTTTGTTTCTTAATAGTCCAAAATACCTTTTTTCTCGGCGTCCCATGTGGTGGTATAGGACCCTAATTCATAATCAATTTTTTATTTTGTACAAATAATTGAGAGGCGGCTTCTTGGTGTTTGTGTTCATAAATCACATGTCCTGTCAGATTGTGATTCTCTTAGAAGCTTCTAAAAAGTTCTTTATTTGATCTTAAAAGGATTAATAAATTTAGATAATTAATCTATTACTACAACTCTTTTTTTTTGGTGAAACATTTCATTACATTAAGACTTTAAAATGTTATTATAATACAAGTCTACTAAAAGATAAGGTACATTTTTTCATGTCTTGGATCTGTTCTTCTTTCGAGTCCATTTCGCTAACTCGTCCGCAGGTGAATTTAGCTCTCTTTTGGTATGCTTGAATTGGACGCTATCAAGTCTGCTCGTGATATCTAGGATGCTTCGGATATGTACAACGGATTGCCACTGAACGGAATGTCTTTTGTTTTGAATATGCTTGATGATGTTAATATTGTCATTTTCTATGATTATAGATCTGTAATTTTGTTCATCTACCCACAAGAGTCCTTTGAGAATGCTCATTGCTTCACTTTCTTCACTATTTCGCGTCCTGGTGGAAAAGACTTGTGCTTCTAGGGATTTAGATTCTGCATTATGTACAATCAGACTCATGCCAGTGTTAGATTCAATTGAGGTAAAAGACGCAACTACATTAATTTTGAGGTAAGGTTTTACCGGCGGTTGCCATTTATCCCTCGTGGTTTGTTTGTTTTTCACTTGTTGTTTACTATTTCCGGGAAGACGTGTATCATTTTGATCAGTGTGCTAACTTCATTAATGGAATGTTGGAAGCAGTGATTACATCTAGTTTTCCAGATGTTCCCTAATATGGTAGCATAGTGAATGTCATTAGTAGTGTAACATTGTTGTGTGGGGTCTTGCCACGAAAACATCCAGTCCTCTAATGAAGTGATATTCTCAGATATAATATTGAAGTAAAACCACACGTTTTTCGCAATAGGGCCATGTAAAAATGCATGCTCAATTGATTCTATGTTGTTACAATTCGGACAAAGGATGTTATTATCAATATACCTACCTATTCGGTCTCTCACCGAGAGAACTTTAGTGCAGATCTTCCATATAAACAACTAAATTCTGGGGATGGTACGTAGGATGGGACCAGATGAAATTCCAGTTAGGCGGAGCGGGGTGGGGAGTAAAGTTGTTCATGCAGAGATGTTGATACATCGAATTAACAGTAAACTTGTCCGTTTTAGTGAGAGTCTATTAAGTCGATCCTTTCCTTCATTGGTAAGCGGTATAGTTTTGATAAGATTTTTGGTCGAGGCGTCGAAAGTGGCATTGAGGATCTCCTCGTTACAATTATTATTCGTGATGAGCTGAGCGACTTTAACCAGGTTAGAGTTGGTGTGGTTCGTCAGAAGGATGTTCAGTGTGGGAATCCAACTGTCCTGCCAAATCTTGATATCCTCTCCTGTATGAACCTCCCAGGTAGTGAGACTGTCAATCTGAGTGAAATGCTTCCTGAGGGTTTTCCAGTTCCACGAATGGTGAGATTTGGCTGGACCTGGATGCTAAGAGTGAGGGTAGTGCTTAGCTTTAAGGAATTGTAGGAAACCCCATAACTTTCCAGGATTGGGAGAGACAAGAAGGCGGCTAAGTTCCTCCATCGCTAGAGTGAAAAGAAAAGGAGATAGAGAGTCTCCCTGTCTGATGCCCTTGGAGCGGCGGAATTTGAGTCCTGGACAACCATTTACCAGGATTGGGATTCTTGAAATATATTACTATAACCTAACACTTTATTTTTTTTATTTTATTTTATTTTATGAAATAACACTTTCTAATTTTCTAAGGGTAATTAAGCGCCAACATTTCATGAATATGGGTCTTTCAATTAATATTGAGAATTTTCAACAAAAAAAAAAATTAATATTGAGAAAATTGGTAGGGTCATTACTTTCAATTAAATATTGAGAATTTTGAAGTCGGGTGCGAAATTTTAACTGGAGCCCCTTATATCTCAATAGAACATAAAAAATCATATACCCTCTCAAAGTAAATATGATGTATTTATTGTAAGTAATGAACTGAAAATTCATTATACGAATTATAATTGTATCCATATAACAAACTAAACATATTATTATAGAATTTATAACAATAAATATTAAAAAAATTGCTTAAAAATCAATAGAAAAGAAAGATCATAATTTGATAAAGAAAAAAATCAGACCTATTAAATTAAAGTTGTAAAAAAATTGCGAGGCAAGAGGGTAAAAAAAGCGTTAAATGTTTAGTTTGTTATTTTATGTTTGACTAGACCCCAGTCATGTTTCTTTTAAATCATAAAAAGAAAAAAAGAAATTGGATGTTGCTTGCATGACTTGAACCCATAACCCTTGGGGTGTTAGGTCAGTAGCACACCAATTGAGGAGCTGGCTGTAGATGTTAGAAATCAGATTTTGCCTGTATGTTACTACTGGTTAAAAATTCTCAGAAAAGGGGCCTTGAGAGAGGGGTAGCCGGGCGACCGCAGCGCTCGCACCCCCTCACCCACGTCCTTGTTAAGATGAAGTAAGGGTTAATATAATTTGAGATTTCGGGCTTTGAATTGTTGTTTGGTGTTGTTTTTTATTGCGCATAGTCTACTTGTCATCACTGACACCGTCAAATAATTCAATTTGAATAGGCCTCATGTATAACAATTCAACTTTTAATTCGTTCATGTAAATAGATAAAATCATTGATCAAGGTAAAAGAAAATTTAAAAATCTATTCAAATATAAATAAAATGTGTCTTAGCTCTAAATAGACAGTAATTCATATAAGATATTTCAACGTGCCATGTGCCTTAAGTGTATCACTAATTATTTGCTAATTCCTATATAATTTCGCACCATATACAATTTTCTTTAAACTAAAGCCAATAATTAATACACAAGGATGTCTTTCAATAGTTGATCCCCATTCGGGGAGACCCACAACAGAAGAAATATATAGATAAATAAGTTGAGGTAGAGTAGAGATAGCTTTTTGAGATTATAATTTGTTATCATTATTTTCTAAATTCTTTAATATAAATTAGCTAACCCGAAGACCAAAGTGATAAGTTAGTGACTCCATAATGTGATAACAGATGTTCACAATCAAATTATGAATAATAGGACTTAAAAGATTTCATTTTGATAAATTATCTTAGATTATTATACATTTTTGTATAATTAAATAAGTATTTATTTACTAGCGTATTTAGTGGATCATAATTTTTTTAATTAATTATAATTGATTCAATTAGATTATTTATACCATATAACATTATGGATATTCCTAATAATAAATCTTTTCTCGCTATTGACTAATTTTTGGATTTATTTATATCATATAACATGAAAAATGAAATGGAATGGAAGGATAAAAGATGTGGAAGGATAAAGGACGGTGATGAGTGAGGGTTAAGGACGATGACGATACTAACCCTAACGAATTCTTAGCATTTGAATGAAAGGATAAAAGATGTGGGTAGCGAAACCAAGACCCTTATATACTTTTTGGGGTAAAAGAGTGTAAAATCAAAAGATGTTGAGTAAATTTAGAGTCAGAAAATGAAATTCATTTCACTCGAAAACCTTAATCATTATTGTTACAAGTGTTTATGTGTTTTGTTATGTTGTTGCTGCAATTGGAGAAGGAAATTACTTCTCAACTGTGTCAGTTGAAGGTTTGATGAGTTCATTATGTTTCCATGAAAATAAGATAAATCAGGGAGTTGCTGCACAGTCTATAGTACAAGTTTTTAAATGTAAAGTGACTATGTTTGAAAATGGTGGTTCAAGTTGTGAAAATAGTCCTCGTAAGGAAGCCAAAAAATGGAAGGTATAACAAATCTAAAGTTAGATGCAATTCGTCGCAAAAAATTGGTCATTATAAATCAGAATGTAAAGTTTACAAGAAATATTTTAAACATGCTAACTGCACTCAAAATGATGTATTAAAGAGAGAGAAACTCTTTCATTAGCTTGCAAAACTGATGAAGATGATTGTTCGGTAGAAAATGATGAATACGGAATATGAGATTGTTCAGTTCAAGAAAAATGTCAAATGGGAATCAATATTGATGATGAGACAGTATCTTCACATTCTCAATTAATTGATAACACACCTATTTCTCCCAATACTCAAATCTAGAATTACACCCTAATTTGACTCGTACTCGAGTTATTCAAAGTTTAGTGAGTATGTTTTAACTAATGATATTAACGATTCATACAAATGGTACTTGGACACAGAGCCGGCCCTGGCCCAAAGCGAGCAAAGCCTCGCTTTGGGCCACAAAATCTTTGCTCGCTTTGGGCCACAAAATCTTGGGGGCCACATTATTTCAGTCTTAAGATATGAGGAGTGCCTGTAAAAAACTTTATGAAACAAAGCCTATAGTTAACTAACTCCCACACGGACCCACTTCTCCTCCTTTGAGTTTCACGTGCCTGACTGCCTGTTACCATTTCTATTTGGAATGTCTAATTACAATTGGGCCCCAAAATGTAGCCAACTTTAGAATTTGCCACCATATTTTATCTAATACTCAAATTTAGTCCCTAAATCATAATTCCATTACTTGTTTTTTTTTTCTTTTCGTTTTTGATGTAGATTGTTGCGGAAGCATAAAAGTAATAGAACTCATTAATAAAACTAAAGAAGAAACGATAAATAACTAAAGATAAACTGAAATAACTGTAAACAAAGAAGATGCAATCAAGGGTTTTTGTATTTGATAATTCAATTATATGTTGTAAGACAGACTGGACTTCTCTTATATAGAGATTATATTTTCCTAGTTAGACTCAAATAAAGAAAGAAGATAACTACTAATAATACTTTCCTTGATTGCTAGGACTTTAAACATGGAAACCCTAAATACTAAACTGGTAACTTATATTAATATAGTATCTTGGTCGTTGGGCCCGTTATTGGGTTGGCCGTGAGGCCCATTGGTGGGATGGCCGCCATCATACTCCCCCGCTGTGGAACAACTTGTCCCCAAGTTGTTGTCTTCGTAAATTGGCTCTGCCAGACAAAACGGGTAGATATCGGCGACATGGAAGGCAATCCTTAGTTCCCACTTTGCTCGTGATTTGCTGAAAAGTTGAAGAAGACCAGTAGTGATCATATTATCAACTATAAGCTGACTCATATATTGACAAGATACTTGCAAAAGCGATACCAACGTACAAACGACTAATAAATTTCGACAACGCCCGTCATCTTTTAGTTTGAAAAAAAAAAATTATAAACACTACATTCCTCTCGATGGGAAATTCAACCATGAGTTTCTTCAACTTAAAAATAAGCTCGGTTCGCCGAATGTTTCTCTTGCCGAGGTTTTGATGATTCATAGTATGACTTATATTGAGACACTCTTGTTCAAGTATAATCCTTGCTTCTTCAAATAATTCAGCATCTTCATCAGTCCTATATAATTGAACTAAAGCAAATCCCATCTCATTCAAAACAGGTTTTACATAAATTCTTGGATCCAATGTATACACTATAGAAACCATATCAAAACCTCCTCTCTTTCCTTCATCAAAGAGAGAATTAGCCTTATCAGCTTGTCCATGAGCACACAATTTCCCTATGAATAAGTCAGAAGTTTTGACACCAGGGACGATACCAACCTGCTTCATAGCATGAATAATCTTTTCAATTCCACACAAAATTTTCAGGAACACATAGTAAGCTTTCCTATAAAGAGCTTCCCCGATTCCAACAAATTTCATTCGAGCAACGTGATAGAGACGTTGTACAAGAAGTAGATGAGAATCCGCTGTCGGACTACACCCCCATTCACCCATTTTATCAAACAGCTTCAGTGCATAGTCTATTTGACGACTTTTGCAGAAATTTGGAACAGTATATTTGAAACTCTCCCCATTTCTCAAGACCCCAGCAAAATCCATATTAACAAGAACTTTTTCGGCCTCTGATTGCAACCGGCATGAATAAAAAGCAGAACCAGATTCGATATTAACGGTGTGAAACACTCTGTCACCGTCAAATAAGTGATGACCAGATAAAGGTCGAAAAATTGGGTTACCTCTATCACGAACATAAACCCTGTTAACTAAAGCCGAAATTGGGTTATGTCTTGACCAAGTACTTGTAACCGGACACAAGTCTGGTTCCGGTTCACAGGAGGGTTCATGTTGCCTGGCCTGAGTTGATCTAATCCCTTGACATACTTTGGCTGTAACACCATCCACGTCTATGCTCACTGGTATATTATTAGTATGTTCACTCTTGACCAGTGGAGAAGAATTAAGATCTGGTAGACTTGTGGAACCCAAACTTAGGTCTAATTTATGCTTTCCAATAGCGGAGAATCGATCCAGAACAGTTGAAATTGTCAAATACTTGTTCCTTTCTGCATTACTACCTGATTCTTCTACAGTTGAATGAAGACTAATACCTTGGTTACTGAGAGAGGTCTTGTGACACTTCGTCTCAGTCTCCTCGAGAGCTTCAGCTGCAAGAACTGGAATCTCTTTGTCGTCTAGAAATTGTTGATCAAGTTGGCTCATAAAAGACTTGTCATCATGAGGGATCATTCTCGCCAATGCAAATAAAGTTTTGGCAACTTCTTCCTCATCTTTAGTAATTAGAATAGACTTTGCTGGCCCACCACCCGTAGTACTAGTAGTGAGTGGTGACTCCTCATCAAGGGACATTTTATCGAACATGTGATCGATACATTCCAATTGGTTCCATGAATAAACCTAAAATTTGTAATAAGTTCATGATGATGAGGGGGTAACACCAATGACGACATAATTTGATGCGGAAGTATTTTGTGATTCGAAATAAGGATTTCTTTTCCCGGAATTGCATATGAATCGAATAATTGGTCCGAACATAATTTCTTCATATCACTAATAGGAATTAGGTTTGATGAAAAAAAATTACCTCTTTCTTCTTCCTCGGCCATTGTGAGAATTTTGTTCATCTAGTCAAGAACTTCTTTGGTAACAATGGTGGTCGAGAGAATATGGGATGGTTATCGTCTAGAATCAATTTGTGAGTCGGCATAAGAAGAATACTCATCCAAAGGAAGGAAAACATACCGAAAAATATTTTTCAGTTGATTCCAATCATCAATGAAGGGGTTTCCTTTATCAACAAGTCTCCATTGCATCTCCTTGAATTTGTCGTAGACTTTTTCAGATAAGTGTTGTTCAACGACAAAAACCTTATCTTCATCACTAACATCTTGGTTTATGAACCAATCTTCCATCTGTTGAATCCAAAAATCTATATTATATTGACCGTCGAATAGAGGAATTTTGGAAACGGTATTGATTTTTTCTTGATATTTTCGATCAACATAAAATTGTTTTGAATCTCGAAAGGGATCCCAACCTAAACGTGGAAAAAAATTCCAGCATTCAAGGAGAGATGTATCCATGAAAAAAAATTCATCTTTCATTCCCGGATTCTTCAAGCTCTGAATACCAGCTGATGTAGATTGTTGCGGAAGCATAAAAGTAATTGTTACTCATTAATAAAACTAAAGAAGAAACGATAAATAACTAAAGATAAACTTAAATAACTGTAAACAAAGAAGATGCAATCAAGGGTTTTTGTATTTGATAATTCAATTATATGTTGTAAGACAGACTGAACTTCTCTTATATAGAGATTATACTTTCCTAGTTAGACTCAAATAAAGAAAGAAGATAACTACTAATAATACTTTCCTTGATTGCTAGGACTTTAAACATGGAAACCCTAAATACTAAACTGGTAACTTATATTAATATAGTATCTTGGCCGTTGGGCCCGTTATTGGGTTGGCCGTGAGGCCCATTGGTGGAATGGCCGCCATCAGTTTTACCTATTTCTTTTCAAAGTATTTTCCTGTTTAATCTTTCTGTATTCTAAACTACTTTAATGTCTCAAAAATGACGCGCTGTAAAGAAGTGTAAGTCGCTCATTTGTAGGCGTATCACACGAACACACATCACTCTCACCGTTATTTTTATTTTTTATTCTCTCGTCTCCGTCTCCTCTTTATGTCTATTTCCTCCCCTTTATTTCTTTCACTCTCGAAAATTTATAGAGAAATCCTTGACGAGACTCTTAAGATTTAAGTCAGTATGAAAGACTATATCTCAGTTATTTTTTCCAGTAGAGAGTGATATTGACAATCTGAATGAGTGTAACATGATGAGTCTCTTAAGATTTTTTTCAGTAGGATTTACAATGCAACTTTAATCAATATATTTTGGATATATATATACAAGAAATTGAGTCGATTTTTCTATTGGTATTGATTAAAAATCATGTAAACACTTTCCATACTTCAACTACTTGTCGAACTACACAACTATATGTTAACTTGTGCAAACGTGTGTGTGTAAATCTTGCATATACCTGACTTTTGTAAATCCATCCAAATTTACATACAAAATTCATTTTAAATAATTGATCAATCTTCAATCGAAAAAGAGCTTTTGGCCAAAGTAACTTTATATATATATAAAGTACAGGGCCTCACAAAAGTCAGGGCCGGCCCAGCTTGGACATAGGATGTTGTAACCATATATGTAGTAAGAAATAACTATTTATCAATTAGATGAATCAGAACGTAGATATGTTTAATTCGGAAACAAATCCAAAGTATCAATTATGGGTAAAACTAATGTTGTTATATGTTTGAAAGACGATTCATATAATTATATAAAACAAACGGCTGATATTTTTACCAAGTCATTAAAATTCGATCCAATTTTTTTTTTTAAAGATCTGACGGGCTTTATGCCATTTGAGTTTAAGATGTGGTTCTAGGAGTGGATTGTAACTTATGTTCTTTAGTGGAGTTAATCACTACGTTGGTAGGGATCATGTTAGTAGTAGTTGTAGTTAGTGGGTTCAAATTTTGGAATACAAATAAATCAGTGTTTATAGTTTAATTTTAAGAATTTTTTAGTCCAAGTTCCAAAAATAGGGGATGTAATTAGTCATATATGTTCTCCCATTATTGTCCTTTTATAAATATACAAGATAAATATTGTCATATAACAGGAGTTCCCCTAACATATGCATCAAGTTAGAAACTCTTTCTACTTTTAACAATTAAGTTCAATTGCCGTCATTGCACATAAATTAAGTAAACTAAAGATTGCCTAGCAAGCTCTTCCACCAACATAGCCAACTTGTAATCAACGTTACTAATTACAGCCATGAATGGCAGCTATGATAAGACCCAAATGAAGATTTCTAAATAGAATCAAGCCTACCACAATAAGACTCAACATGACAACAAATGATTTCTGAAATCGAATGTTTAATAGGATACAAGATTTTACGCAAAATACATTAAGCACTACCAAGCAGCTCAATATCCCATTAACTTATTGACTATTTTATCAACACAAGAAAACCCATATGATGGATAAATTAACCAGAGTGAAGTTCAGAACCACTAACAAATAGGGAAAAAAAATACCTACGTGTAGATGATCACCTACGTGTAGCTCAATAAAAAGAAAGAGAAAAGGAGATGATGAAAAGATAACTCTTAAGCAATGTGAAGATTCAACAAATAAAATTAAAAACTAAAATTAACCCTTAGTTTCAGGAAAATAATGAAATTAGTTTTTACAAACACACACAAATTCGTTAAAGAATCCAACAATCTTTACCATTTAGGAATACTTCAAAATTAGGATTCGATCAAAATTGAATGAAATAAATGGGTGAGTTTCAAATTTGGATCAAACAATCTTAACCATTTAGGAATACTTCAACATTAGGATTCGATCAAAATTGAATGAAATAAATAGGTGAGTTTCAAATTTGGATTTTACCTTCTCCAGTTTCTGAAAATAACATGAGAAATAAACTACAATTAGACATAAAGATGGATATCAGAATATGATTTGAAATCAAATGCACAAAGATAGTTGAAATCAGGGAACTCCAAATTGTATTATGGACAATAGGGTTTAGATATTTGGTTTGGTAAAGAAATCGAAACCATACATACCCTTAATTGATTCCTCTGAACCCTAATCACAGTAAAATGAAAACTTTAATCAACCAAATTAAAACCACAGAGAGATTTAGTTGAAATAAGAAAAGTTGAAAAACCTTCCATGATTCACATGCAACCACTGCCAATGGATTAGTAGAACTCTGAGTTGATTGAAATTGAAGAGAAAGGCGAAATCGTAGAGAGAGACAGAGAGAGAGAGTTATCCGATCAAAGGAAGGGAGATTTCAGGATCCGATCTTTGACTTCTACAAATTTCTTCCATTCTCAAGAAAGAGGAACTAATGTAGTAAAAAAATTGCGAGACTAAAATAGAAGAGACATCCGTTAAAGTTGGGGTTTTCATTTTACTAATTAGAGTTATGGTTATCTTGGGAGTGATTGCTTCCATTAAAATTCTGCCAGAAAGACTTGGGGGGAGAATTTCTCAACGCCCAGAGGTAATGGAGAGAATGTAAAAAGAGATAACGGCAGAGAGAAAGAAGAATGAAACGCACTAAACGTGATTTATTGCAATTTATTCCCTAATTAATTCATTCAATTGGGAAGGACTGATTATAAATCCAAAGGCAACTATGTAAAGGGTTGACTATTGGACGGTTTGATTTGTGAATAGATTCTAACCCACTCTTAATGAGAGGTAGAGAGGGTAAACAAACTTTATTTTTTTAAGGGAGGTAATGGATCTAATGATCAAGATTCAAGAAAAATCGCTTCCAACGGCCGGATTTGTCTTTCGGCTTATCCCAGTCAGCACAAAAGATTGTGTTTTATTATATAGATTTTAACCTATAGTAAACCAAGGGTTTCTTGTGGTTGAGTTAATAAATATATTATTTTCACAAATTTTAAGAGAGAAAATTTATAATCAAAATTTATTCTCAATATTTATTTTCAAAATTTATAGTTGTCAAGACCAACATACCGAATCAACCATTCTTGTCCTAAAAATGAGATTCCCTTCTCTATCTCTAATGTTCTTAGAGCATCTCCAACCTGGGGCGCATGTGTTGGAAATTAGCTGCCAAGACCAACATACCGAATCAGCGTTCTTGTCCTAAAAATGAGATTCTCTTCTCTATCTCTAATGTTTTTAAAGCATCTCCAACCTGGGGTGCAATTTCCAGCCCCAACCCCCAGATCCTACCTCAGCCGACCCTTAATTAAGGGTCAGTTGAAGGCCCCAACTGACCGTTGGGGAGGTCCCAACGGTCATGTTGGGGTTGATCCTAGCCGTTGGATTTTCCAACGGCTAAGATCTTCTCCAAATTATTTTAAAAAAAAATTGATTAATTTTAAAAAAAATTAAAATCTAACAAAAACTCACACATTAAATTTTTTTTCAATCTAACAAAAACCCACACATTTTTTAAACTCCAACGTGTCGTTTCCTGTATAATTTTCCAACCTTAGAAAAAAAAATATTATTTCGAAAATAGTTCAAACAAATAATTCGTACATACACAAAATCACACACGTTCTTCGCACACCCACACACGCGTTTCCCACCTACACATATTTAAGGCCTCAAGAGAGGCTGATGTTGGAGCTGAATTTTTGGGGATTGAGCTGATGCTGAAAATTTTGGATGAGAAAGTGGTTTTTAGGGCGTAAGACGAGTTGAGGTTGGAGTTGCTCTTACAATGTATTTATCTCTACAAACTATTTTGTTTTGAAAATCATCATAAAAATTATGTATTGGTTGATTAAATTTCGAATCTTCTTAAAATATTTATTTGATTCTAACAATATATTTAAATGTAACACATTTTATCACTTCTTTGGTAAGAAAAAAAGTTGAATTTTCGATCACTGCAGTCCTGCTTTCATAAAAAACATAGTGTAAACTGATATTTATTTTGCTGACATTTTCAGTATTTTTTTAACATTTTATTGATTCTATTACCATAATACGCGCAACATAAGTTCAGAATTAGTTAGAGTATGTGAATAAAAATTTGATTATTTAACTAGCATCTTATTGATTTTAACAACATTCTTAGATATAACCAAATTTTAAATTTTTTTAGCATTTTATTGATTTTAAAAACACAATTACATACTTATACTCAAAAATACTTCTGAGTCTTTAAAACAACTTAGGTGACGAATCGATGTAACAACAACATAGTAATGTATAGTATGTCTTCTGGCTTACTTACATTATGTTAACCAAATTTTTAACATTTTTTTAGCATTTTATTGATTATCCTGTATTACGTAAACTAGGAGAACAACATTTTAAACATTTTTCTAGAATTTTTTTATTCTTATTACACGTAATGCTTTTACATTTTTATGAGCAGCTATTCAATCATTGAATGAATTTCAGTGATGCAAATTCTTATGGTTGTTACCTTAAATGGAAAAATAACGAAAGCAGATACACAGGGTCTAATTTTCACCCACGTCGGTCAAGAGTTTGAAGGTGGGGTTCAAGCCTTCCAAGATGATCTCGGTCATTAATCTTTTAGTACGAAAAAAGCTACAAATTTATAAAGAATAATCGATGTAGGGTGACTATAGGCTGCAATGGAGATGAGGGTCCTTTCAATATTTTTGTAGCATTTTATGATTATAACAACATAATATGCGTTGTTAAAATTTTTGCATAAATTTTTTTGTAGCATTTCTTTGATTTTGACATAAATTTTGGCAACTGTACCAACATCTCTAAACTCTAAAAAATCGATCATATTTGAATTTTCTTTATTCTTATTACACGTAATGCTTTTACATTTTTATGAGCAGCTATTCAATCATTGAATGAATTTCAGTGATGCAAATTCTTATGGTTGTTACCTTAAATGTAAAAATAACGAAGGCAGATACACGAGGTCTAATTTTCACCCACGTCGGTCAAGAGTTTGAGGGTGGGGTTCAACTTTCAAGCCTTCCAAGATGATCTCGGTCATTAATCTTTTAGTACGAAAAAAGATACAAATTTATAAAGAATAATCGATGTAGGGTGATTGTTGGCTGCAATGGAGATGAGTGTCCTTTCAATATTTTTGTAGCATTTTATGATTATAACAACATAATATGCGTTGTTAAAATTTTTTCATAAAATTTTTTGTACCATTTCGTTGATTTTGGCAACTGTACCAACATCTCTAAACTCTTAAAAATTGATCATATTTGTACAAACATAAATAAGTTGGATTTAAATACAATAAAAGTACAGATTTTCCGCAAAGTTTTACATTTTTATTCTTTTAAGGGTTATTTCCAAAATGGCCCCCAACTTTGTGACCAGCTTCCTGCCTAGCCCCCTAGATTAGCAAAAATACTCATATGACTCCCTTTTTCAGTTACCGTTAACTTTTTGTTAACTAGTCATCATCTTCTCTCCTCCATCTCATCATCTCTCTCTGCCACCTCATCTTCTCGCTATTTAATCATCTTCTCCGGCGAGAGTCGCCGGCCGGCCAATTTTCCGGCCGGCGATTTCAAACATTAAAAAAAAAATTTCCTCTCTCTCTCTAACACTCCGGCGAAGGGAGACCTTCGCTGGAGTTCTTGAAGACAGACCTTGGTTTGTTCACAGAAGAACAGACCGAGATCTGTTCTTCGAGAACAGACCGAGGTCTGTTCTTCACCGAACAGACCAAGATCTGTTCTTTAAGAACAGACCCAAGTCTGTTCGTGAAGAACAGATCTCGGTCTGTTCTTCACTGAAGAGACCAAGGTTTGTTCTTCAAGAACTCCGGCGAAGGTCTCCCTTCGCCGGAGTGTTAAAGAGAGAGAAAGAGAGGAACTTTTTTTTTTTATGTTTGAAGTCGCCGGCCGGGCACTCGCCGGAGAAGATGATGGAGTGGCGAGAAGGTGAGGTGGCAGAGAGAGATGATGAGATGGAGGAGAGAAGATGATGACTAGTTATCGGTAACTGAAAAATGGGGCCATATGGGTATTTTTGCTAATTTAGGGGGCCAGGCAGGAAGCTGGTTGCAAAGTTGGGGGCCATTTGGGAAATAACCCTTCTTTTAAATCGATGTTTTCGTGTCATTCAATGTTTATTTGTTAAATAAACACATGTTACCCGATCATGAAATAGATGTTAGCGAACAAAATTCTACGGTCTCTTATATGAAATGGGGAATAACTAAGAAAGAGTCATGTGGTCCTATCTTCACTCGTGTAGGCCAAACATTATATGGATATACTCAAACATAATAAAGAAACAAGGTCGACATCGGTGTGATATTTCTAGCATTTCTGTGATATCTTCTCACATCTTCCATTAACTCTCAACATTTTTAACGTATTTCACGATATTTGTATTAAAACTTAAAGTAATTAAAATTAAGAGAAATCCATTACAAGAAATAATAACTTAACGATTTCTTTTCCATTTATCCTTCAATTCATCCAGTAACAACCAAGTTAATTCAACCCCCTTCCTTTGCGCTTGTATTGCTAAATCTTTGACTAACATCTCGTGTGAAAAATGCTTATAGTTATATTCGACCACAAGTTCTCATCCACGTGCAAAATCGCATACAACCACAATCTCATCTGTAAATTTGTAAAATATATCAAACAAGTGTTTGCAATTTATGGAACGATAAAATACAAAAACGTAAAAGAATCGAAATGTACAACTTCACGAAAAATCTGTACAGTTCTACTGCCGATAAAATGATTTTGAGAGTAACGTTGTTATGTTTGTAAAGTATGTTATTTTTTGTCAGAGTTTAGAAAATGTTGGTTAAATTTCCACAATTCATGCAAAATCAAAGAAGTGCTACAAGAAATTTGAGGGCGTTGTCGACTGGAAACGCACTCGCTCATTCAAAATTACAAAACGTAAATGATTTTCTGATTAAGTCAGAAAATTATAAAACGTAAATTTGTTGTTAGAATCAGGAAAATGCTATGAGAATATACCAAAAGTTTGCAAAAATATATAATTTACCTTTCATGCATTTTTTTTTTTGAGAAAACAAGAATATAAAAAGAGAAACAGTGAGACAAGATCTGAAGGATTTCTTTTAAGAAAAAGAATGATATCTTAGCTTTAAGAATAAGAACAACAAAACCATGCACAGTGGGACAATGTATCGTTGAAAAAAACGAGAATATGGTAAAAGAATAAATTTAATCCATTGAGCATCATGTTCTTCTAGGTTTTCTCCAAGTGAAGACTGAAAAGCTTAAATGGATTTTCTCTGCGATTTCTCTTGGTTTTCTCTCGGTGAACTACAAAAAAAAGAGTTATGATCGATTTTCTTTGGGTCAAAAGATTAGGAAACATTCCTTTAAACTGAAAATGCAACTTTTTGTAGGGATAAAAACTTCTTATTGAGAAATTATTTTCTTGAAACAGAAAATATTATTTGTATCTTCTCATATGGGTAAGTTTATTTAACCTGGGATAGGTTAGGCAGTAGTAGAGAAAAGAGAGGTTAGACATGTAAGTTACTCCTAATGGATTTATTTTCTATTTAATATTATCTTTGGGCTCTAAACCCATTGACCCTGTGATTTTGGACCTAAAACCCATCCTTTAAAAATATTAAGAATTCTTTGTCTACAAAACAAAACTAGAAATAAGTCCTTGTTATTTCACATATTAATCTTGTCTCCACAAAGATTATTTAATTTCATGTTAAACCATCTGATACAGGCAGTTTAGATAAGAGGTCCTTACAAGAGTACAAGTTATTACTTTTCAGTCTCCCACTCTTATAGTTCTATCTCGTCTCTACATGTTGCGTGAATTGCGACGCAAATAATAAAAAAACAGCAGAAAACTAAAGGTTCGAGAATTATGTTAATCGTTTTTGCTCTCTCTCTCTCTCTTTCTCTCTCTCTCTCTCTCTCTCGACCTCTCTCTCTCTCGACCTCTCTTTCTCTCGACCTAACATTTCAATTCAACTAAAATTGATAGGTCTAATAGGATATGTGACATAAGACGGATCGAGATGAAGAGACGATCAAGATAAGTCCAAGAATGTGAGATACGTGTATAACACGTGTATGTACGTGAGGGAATGAGAAGACGAGATCCAACGATCAATAAGAATTCAGAATATTCGAAGATATTCCAAGATATATGAAGATCAAGAATTTTACTCTTATATTTAGGATATATATTCTAACTATCTAATGGTAATATTAGATAAATCTTATATCATTTCCTAGTTTAGTTAGAAGAAACTAGGAAATCCTAACCGATCAACCCCACGAGTTGTGGTGATTATTAATGAACAATTATTTTTTCCGTCGATTTAGATTGTAATTATTAGACCGAACCATGTTATAATATCGTATCAATTATTTCAATATTTTCACCGATTATCACATAATCGCGATTTTAACAAAGTCAACGATGTTCTTCTTCCAATTGAACAAGAAACTTCTCTTGAGATAAATGTATTTTAAACAAAGCATTTGCTTATAACGGTGATTCCAATCTTCTTGGTAAATCAAGCATGTTGCCTACCTAAAAGTACCTGTAAAATGAAACAAAATATACCAAATTGAGAACCATACACGAAACCATACCTGTTATTGCCAGAGCAAGATCATGTATTCATACTTTTTTTTGAGATAAATGTATTCATACTTGATCAATTGAGCCATTCCGGATCAGTTTTTAAAAATAGTAAGAACATTTTTGGAGGAAATCTAAGATAAATATGATGGAAAAATCTATTTAATGAAATATCAACATATGTGTGTATGTGAGAGAGCTTGTTTTCCTCCTGGGTAGGTGTGCATGTGAAGCAAACGTCCACAATTAAAAAACCCTAATTACGAAGGAATTACAGGTGAAACCATTGAAGTCTTGTAATGGATGAGGAATATCAATTAGAAAATCTACCATTTATAGGGAGAAATAAACCACAAGTGAGTGTTAGAGTACAACCCCACGAGTTGAAAAGTGAAAACCACAAAATGGCGGAGATGAGCCCTTTAAAGTCGTAATAGAGAGATACAGAAGGTTAGAGCATCTCCAATGCAACACTCAATCTTAGACGGAGTGCCACTTAGGACTTTTAGAGTTTTTTCTTAAAAATCATCTCCAATGCAACACTCTATTTGGATCTCTAAGATGACGTGTCGAGGGTGGAATAGAGATATCTCAAGAGGACACTCTATTTCTAGAGTGTCCTCTTGAGATATCTCTCATTGTCCAACTCATCAATATTTGATTTTCAACCAATTGAAATCGAGTCTTCTATATTTTCTAAAATAACTAATTATTTATTTACAAAAATAACTGTGCCACATAAGTAAATAAGATAAGTTTAGAGTTTTGCATTGGAGACAAAAAAAATTGAGAATCTCTATTAACGCCACTTAAGAGTGAGAGTCTCAAATGGAACTTAACACATAGGATGAATGGAGATTTTTTTTGAGTTTTGCATTGGAGATGCTCTTATTAGGTTACAAATTATTGGGCATTAGCTCATTATGATGGTGAAAAAGAGGAACAAGAAGAAAGTAATAAGCCAAAATAAAAACATAATTTAAAAGCTAGAGAGAGGAATAAGATTGTAGGGGTTTTACTTTCTTTTTAATGGCCTTTATTTACTGTAGAAAGTGATTTAACAATCTAATGATAATGATTAAAAGATAAAAAGGACCAAGATTTACGAGTGGCTAGATATTTAATTGTGTTTTGTTAGCTTGTGCCCAGTGAACTGGTCGCATACAATTCTGTAACCCCAACTGTTAGAGATAAAATTGAGATGTGTAATCTTATCATTAGAAATATGTTTAGGATGTACGATCTCAACCTTGGACATAAGTTTGGGAAGTATAATCTTAGTCACTGAAGATGAAAGTATATTCTAAAAACCATACTCTTCTCCTTCATTATACAGATTTAATGAGAGAGCGAACACTTTTTCTTTTTGAGAATGTAAAAACTCTAAAGGTTAAGATTTGAAATCAAACGAAACAGACAACCATGATTTATTATGATCTAAAGGTTAGAAAGAGGAAGACTAATAAACAACAATTTGACTGAGTGTGTTTTTGACAATATGGTTGAAATCTTATTAATTAAGATAAATTGAAAAGTTATATAGATGGTCATTTGTATAAAATTAATTGGTCATCAATATATAATCAATTAATTTTATGACGACGTTGAGATTCAACAATGGAGAATCGTACGGTCGGAGAATTGGACGGTCACAATTTATCATGGGGTTGTTTAATAGATTTAGTGAGTGGCTAAATGAACTACTCCTATGATTTTTTAGGTGGACAAAAGATCAAAATGTCAAGATTTAAGATCAAAAGAAACAAGTTGGCTACTATTGATGATTGGATTTGTCACAGTAAGTAAAAACTTTGTACTTTTATAACAGTTTAATTATCATTATTTTGAAATGGTAAGACCGGACTGTAGTCTCTAATAGGTAAGATATACATGTTGCTACTCACCGAAAGTGAACTCGTCCATCATGTCAGTAATTGACCCTAGCATTCGGAGTCTTCGCGGTTTGCTAACATAGTTTATTGATTCATATTTTACATCAAAATATATCCTCAATGTTCACCTGCCTGTATAAAAATGGAACAATCCTTTTACTTTTAGGGTGTGAGACTACAAGGTATCTGAGTTCTTTATGAACATGGACTGGTACTCAGGTCGGGTTGCACGAGTTGTTGGACAATGCACTAATATTGTACTTAAAAGTATAATAATTGAATGAAACAAGCAAGAAACAAAAGTAAAGGGTTGATTGAATATCTATCTTCACAGTATGCCCTAAATGGTCCAAAATGGCTTTTTGTAGGCCTACCATGTGATCAGATGGACAATATCTTCACAGTAAGTTGTTCTCTTCCCAAATTTCATTATTTTTCTTTTTGGGCCTATATATCTTACTTCTTATAGAGGATGCAAAATCATCTACAGTGGACTATGGAAGGAGGGTGCCTATAAACATTAGTCTTTTTCGGGTGCATCTATGGATGAGGCAGAGCCGTGGCTGAGAATTTGAGGGCCTAGGGCGAAATTTAATTGTGGACTTTTCGTACATAAATAAATTACGTTCACAAAATCGAACAAAATGTAAGATGATGAAAATCATTAGTGATTCAAATGTGTATTTATGTACTTATTTTTTTGTGGAAAAAACATTTAACTTTCTATTTCTTAAAAAACACTTCCAAAATTAATGAAATACACCTAATATAAGAATGGTTAAGACAAAGTGTAGTGGAGTAAAAATAGAGATTGACCTAGCAATTATATTCTCATCCAAAAGAAAATCAAAATGTAGCCATCAGGATTTGAACCCGCGTCAAAGACATGGACGAACACCACCATTCCCACAGAGCTACTAGTAGTTAGATGATTAAGGTGATATTGTAACATATATAACAACTAGGGCCCTTTAATAAAAAGTGGGCCCTTTTGAGGTGGGGGCCTAGGGCGGACGCCCTGCCCGCCCCCCCTCAAACACGGCTCTGGGATGAGGTTGAGGATCTGAAGTTAGGTTTAATGTACTGTCTGAGTTGATATTGGCCAATTTGTATGAATTGTCATACACTATAGACTAGTATTTACTTGGGTGACATTATCATCCAAGCGGCTCCATTTGTAGTTTGAAAGTAATCAAACCAAACCATGGGCCAATTTGTATAAATTGTGGCATCCATTATTTAAATAACCTGAATCGGATGATGGACGTTCCAAAAAGATCCATTACTAAATAACACAAAACACAAATGGTGTGTCTATAGGCACACCCCAAAATTTTTCTTTGCCTTTTGTCCTGTACGTGCACTTTGTATGGCCAAAGAAAATCGAGTTCTCTAGATTAAATATCTAAGTTTCTCTTGCATGATCTTTGAAAAGAGAAAGAAAAACAAACGGAGAAGAGAAGTAGAAGAAGAGGGATTTAACCTAGGGTGCAACCCTTGTCTCATTTCTTCTTCATCTTTTTTGTTTGCTGACCTAGAGAGCTTGGAAAGAAGAAGGATGTAACCTAGAGAACTTGATCCGAGTTCCACAAGAGATTTAACCTAGAAAGCTTGAAGGGTCAGAGATCCTCAGATTGACCAGTCCGAGTGGGAGGCTCCTATAGGTGTCTGGAATTGACTACGGGCAAACACTCTTGGGCGCATCATAGACAACATCCCTTCTTTTCCTTCGCAACAAAGTACGAGTAGTAGTTTTCTTTTTTTTTTATCTATGAAATTGTAAATAGATTATGTTTTTTTATTTGTCAACGTGTCTCCACCCCTTAACCTCTAAAGTAGAAGACTAAACCCCTTATCACTCCAACCAAATATTGTTGGCGTAATTAAATTCTTTTACTTTTGCCACAAAATAGTTTGTATACTCTTGATATAGCAAGGTAATACAACAATATCCATCATTTTCATATTATATTGTTTTGTGGAAACACGAAGAAACAAAATCAATAATTCTTCTTCAGCTCTCGTTCCTGCTCCCGAAAATCTGGTGGGAAATTTGCAAAGAGTTCGGAAATCTCTCGGACGCTCAAGATAGTCAGATTGTCCTTTGTAGTTAAAGTATTAAGTATTAATTGGTCCTTGGAGAACTTACTTTGTTGAAAGTGATGTGATGATCTTTTATAGGCTGCTTTGTACCAGCTGTGATAGACGGTGTAGATGAAGCGATTTTGATCCACCGTTCTGTATTGAGACTACTCTTTGGTAGTTTGGAGATTTAGGGTTTTCTTTTGAGTTTATCTCGTATCTTGGATATTTAGAAGTTCCTATGTTAAACGATACTTCGTAAATATCCTGCCGAATTGATAGATCTTCTAAGATATGTTTCCTCCTTTGAGACTCTTGAAGTCCAAGTTAGTCAAACACTTAGGATTGTAGTGAAGGATTTATCCGTTCGGTCTGAAGGAGATGTCCTTCCGAAGGAGTGTCCTTCGACCAAGGTGGCAATGCAATCAATTTGTCAGTTAGGATAACGATGACCACACGTAAAGATCATCCAGTCCGGTCCAATTAGGGGTCGTAATGCTTTGCTAGAAGTCAACTACGATCGTCGGATCAAGGAGTTGATTCGCGGCTAACATAGACCGGATCCTACAACGGGTTACACATAAGAGTGGTAGCTTGATCGGAGAGAATTGACTAGACGGAAACTGGCTAAAGTTGGATGGGATTCAACTGGAAAGGCCGAAAGGGTCCGATGGAGATTCGGGACAAGATAGAAGGAAGGCTCTTTGGGCCGGCCATGAGATGGCCGACCAGAGTAAGTGGGCCGGCCACATAAGGCCCATGGTGGGCTGCCCTGGCCGGCCACACTTAAGGGGATTATCAAAATACCCCAAAAAGGGTATTTTGGTAATTATCTGTGACCCAGAAAATAGAAAACCTAATCTGAATGAGATTCTAATTAGGGTTTGTCTATATATTGGGTCAGTTGAGAACAGAAAAGGTGTGGATTTTTCTCTAAGGAAAAATATACAGCTCTCTCTCTCTCTCTCTGAATATACAGCTATTGGAGAGAGAGGAATATAGAGAAAAAGCTCCCGTTCTATCAATCTAGTCAAGAAGAAGAGTTCTTCTCAACCTTCTAGTAAGTCCTAGCAGTCTGAAAGGAAGGGAGATCAAGTCTATTCACTCGGTGTCTCAAGTAGAGGAGCTACAGTTGGAGCTCTCGATCTTTGCATGCGATTGGAATGGTTCGAGGGAAAAACGCGTTAAGGTATTTATCCCTCTCTAGTTCATTGATTAGTTTATGCATGTCGATCCTGGGCAATCTAGTGTTAAACATGAGATGTTTGAGATTCCGCTTACAACACTAGTTAGTGTATAGGATACACAAAACCCTACATGTAGCCGACTGAGATCTTTGGGAAGATTCAAGATTAAGTCGGTAAGCATGTGGCGCGCTTCTGTCTTCCTATGTTCAGGGCGTACATCATCGGTCTTGCTTACGTGAACCCAATATACTTCTTGTGAATCCCAGTGCAGACCTGGTTGTGTTTTAGGCAGAACAGGGTTGGAGCTCCTTAGCTGATCTTGTCGATCTCCCGATTCTGGGCTTAGATGGCAGACCTCTTCGGATTCGGTTGTCCTGTTGCCTTGAGACGGGCTGATCGGTTGGGCTTCTGATATTTTCTTGACTTCTTGACATCAGTCAATGATTGACCATTTTATGTATCTAGCTAGATGATTCATTTTTGATAGAAGATGAAAGTTGATGAAAGTGAACAGAAAAATTTGTTGTGAGAAAGGAGAAAAATATTAGTTTGTTCATGCAAAAACTAATTTTATTTCTTAAAGTGAGGAAATGTAAGTAACTAGATTAAATTACTTAAGTTCAATATAAATATGAATTTTATTTGATTTAATTGGTAAAAAAAATCTCCACCACCACCGGAGTTCCACCGCCTCCGCCGCATCTCACTATGTCGCCACACTTCGACCATCATGTCGCCACACTTCGACCATCATGTCGCCACACGACCACCACTTCTGAACTACCCATTACTACTAATACTACCACACCAACCACTATTTTCCTCCACCACTAATAGAAACCTACCATCACCACCATTACTTTGACCACAATGTCACGATCACGTCTATCACCACCACCACCACCATTGACAAACAACCCATCCAATTGTTACTAAAATCATAATTTAAATAAAATCAAATACCGTGAGAAAAAAATTAGAAGTAGAAATTTTTTACCACGCTAACTTTTTAACTTATAAGAAGCTATTTTGTAAAATAATATTGACACGCATGGAAGTCATCACAACCTCTAAAAACAGCCGACGACCACCCTGTTGTGTTTTACACAAATAGTAGAGCATCAACAGTTACCTATAACAATTGCAGGAGAGTAAAAGCATTGGCAGTGTAGAAATAATCTTCTTCGCCTCTTCACGGCTTCACCGGTTCCAATTCTGCAAACCACTATCATTCAAACAAGAAACGGAGCTAAAAATCATCTGTTAACTGGATTTCCTATAAGCATTTGATATTTCAGTGAGGAAAGAGGCACAACATCGATTAATATAATCTACTAACTCGAAGCACAAAACTAGTAGAGGTGCTACACAATAGATTATAATGATTAGAATTAGTAAAATCTAAACAGTTATAACAATGATCATAAGAAACCTATATTATAGAAAATATTTGGTTACAGATAATATTGCATTTTAGAACGAAATATAATAAAAGCAGATTAGGCAACTTACGTGAGATCATGTTGGAGCAAATTGCATAACCAAATGGTTGTAAGTGTTCAGGTTTTGATGAAAATGCATTGAACGGGTTCTATGCAGAAGCAGGGTAAAAATGCCTCAATTGATTATGAACAATTGTGAGTGTTGTGGCAAGATTATCTGCATAAGGTTGAGGAAGTGGAGGAGCGTAACGGAAATGAGGAAGAGAAATCAGGTTGGAGACGAAGGGTTTTGGCCTTGTGGAATAAGTTGTTGATCTCATTCGACAGTCCAAATTAATTCCAATACATTAAAGTGAGAGAGGAAAAAGAAGGAGGACATTTATTTTATCCTACTCAACTTCATTTATTGTGTCCCACTCAGAACAAAACAAGTTATGTTGTGTTATATGGATTCATCTGGTGCAAAACTATTAAAATTATATTGCAGGGTCATTACTCCTTGTTTTTTTTTTTTTTTTTTTTTTGTTGAAAATTACTCCTTGTTATTATGTTCATTTGTTGCGCACCAAGCACGATTTCAGTGGTTTTGGCAAAAATAGTAAATACAAAGAAATAGATTCAAGGCCGCCATCTGAGGCACAAAATTTTAAAGGGAAAACGTGAAATTTAGAAGATTTTTAGGGAAACAAATTTTAAGAGGAAATAAAATACTTCTTCTTCTTCAATTCCGAGTTTCTAACCACCATCTCCGGCCACCATCACCACCACCATTTTCTCTTCTTTTTTCTTCATCCTTCTCTCTAACCTCTCCCCCTCTCATTCCTGTTGCTCTCTTTCTCTCTCCCTCTTTCACCCTCTCTCACTGTCTTCTCACTCTCCTCTAGCTCTTTCTGTATGCTCACACATTGTATAATACTCCGTGACACTTAAATTGGGAATGCCAAAAAGAAAAGGGTAATGGATTTGATTGTCTGGCTGAAAGGCCCATTCTTTTGTCAGGAGATTTTTTAGGTTCTTACCTTTCTTGTAATATGCCACTCTTTGTATTTGTTGTAATTGACGATGGGTTAAAAGAAAGAAACATACACAAGTAATTTCTGAAGAAGGTTAACGTAGATTCTAACAGCGTTGGCATATCTCTATCATAATCATCTTCATTGATACTAGTTGCATAATTTCAATTATGATACCCTTTGTTGATTCCATTCATGCATATGAGGAAAATGAGGAAACCTTCTCTCTAAAGGTATTGTATTGATTATTAAATGCTTTTTGGAGATGGGAGATGCTAGAGTGCCCAAATTTTTGGGCATTTTAATGCCCAGCTGATGTGGAATCACTAAAAGACAAGGTTTTTTCAAAGTTTGACTACGGTGGGGACCGCTTTTGTTTCTAAATGAGAAAATATGTCACCCTCTAAGTACCAATTTCTAAGTCACTCTATCATTTCCCTTTGGAGATAATAACCTTATTATGTGTTTTCTTGATGTAGTCTGGCATCTGAGAAAAACTTGGAGGTGTTGAGAGTTCTTGCAGTTGGAAGTAAATGGTAATACGACCCTATCCCAAACCGATTTACCTCCACCGGAAAAGGATCTATCCGAAGTAACCTGACCGTTATTATCTGTTGTTGTTTTTTTTATGTTGGGCGGAGATGGTTAATGGTGATGGGATCCTGATTATGTACTATTGGTTCCAATTATTTTGCAGTCAATGTGTAGGAACTGCATGAGCTCCTTTTTTCATTGTCCATGCGGCAGGACGATGGTGCCCATGTGATATGAGTGGGTTCTCTCTCTATAACTGAAGCAAAAACCACGAGACAGAAAGAAGATTGACCGAGACAGAGGATTGGGATTTAGGGAGCGTGAGTCTTAGCGAGACAGCGAGAACGAGATACAGTGAAAGAGAGAGGCAGTGAGGGGAGAAAACGCGATAGTGAGAGAGGGAAACACAACGAGAGAAAGAAAGAGAGATGCAGATGAAGATGGTGGTTGCCGGATTTGGTGATCAGAAAAGAGAAATGAAGAGAGAAAGATTTGAAAAAAAAATAGTAATTAAAGTTGTCGACAATGACAGTTTACCGGCAATCTTTGCTGGTACGCAGAAGTAGTGGTGAATAAAAATTTATTCCCCATAACAACAAGAGAATATATTAGTCCACGACCACTTTTTTATAAAGTCTTTGCACTCGGATGATTTTCTTAGTTCTCTAGATCAGCTGCCTAAATTCAATTACCACTTAACAAGGGCTAAGTCGATTAGAAATTAGTTCTGAGGGGGTAAAGTAAAAGAAAAAAAATACTAGAAAGAAACCCCTCGTTATGCTTAAAACTGCTCTAGTGGAAATTCTTCCTCTTTATCAGTTGCTCAAATCCGAAGGTAAGTTGCTTCCGATCTTTATTTCGTCGCAAATTATTACAGAATTCTTCTAATATTTTGCTGTAATTTTTATTATTTCATCTCGAATTTTGTTATTCTGGATTAACCACTGATTCAGTTCTGAAATTCAGAACAGATCATTTTCACAACTTCTGTCTCATGAAATTCAAACCTCACTGAAATATGTAATAGATTTATCTCAATTTGATTACTGTAATTAGAGAACTAAATCCGAGATCAAGTTATCAGAAAATTATTCTTCAATGAAATTCATTGAGTTCGATTCGTTTTTTTTATCACTTTAGAAGTAATTTTTAAAAATTATCACTGTTCATTTTGTTACACTGATCTTTGTTTCTAACTAATAAGGATTTGTTAGTGTTGATTAGGTTTAATTATCTGTATAATTTTTATCACTTTAGATCAATATTTGGCTTGTAAAACACTTCATTTGATGTTCTAATAATTCTTACCTTTTCCTTCTATTAGGAAGCATTTTTGCATCTCTTTTAGGGCATCAAAGTTGAGTGGTTGCTTTGAACTATCTGGAATATGGCTTATGAATTAACTGAGCAAAAAAGTGAGTAATTTCGTAGGACTCGGTAAAATTTCGTAAACAAGATACTGTTTAAGTGTTAGTTGTTTTGCATGATAGTTACAAATCTCTTTGTCGTTAACTGAATGTATTTGAAGTTTTCTTTATATATGGAGTGCGAAGATTTCTAATCTTATCATAGTGGAGAAGTAATTGTTTTACTTTCTAATGCGATCATGCAGTTCCCCGTTAAATATTTTTCTTTCCATCACATTTCCCTTTGAAATGACAATCTTCTCAAGTAATTGAAACGAATAACACATTCCCATTTTTAGGGGTGCTATTTGTAGTGGATTTTGATTGTTCATCGGTTAAAGGATTATGAGCCACTTGTTGATATTAATACCAATCGATGTGATTCTCCATTTCCCTATGTTATCCCCACCTCTTCCTGAATCGACTTATTGCCTTTTGTGGATGGTCATATATAACCAAGACTGTAAGGGAAGTTGACCATAGGCTAGTGATTGCTCAGTTAGTTTACCTAAATTCTTAGACTCAACATCTACATTTTACGGTTTTAACACTCTTGACCTTTTATATGCTTATCCCGCCTACTCTTTCTAAAAACCGATGAACATGCTTATGATACTACATGGATAGATTCCATTTCATTTGATGGTAACTTTAGGAAATTAGGAGCACATTGTTATGTATTAGTAAGCTGCAAATGCAATGGCATACGAATGAATATACCACTGGAGGTTAATAATCATAATGTTAAACAAAGCAGATATTTCATATTTGAATCTCAATTTGTTCTTTCTTTATGCTCGACAATTGAAGTGTTTCTAATTTCCATGGTAAAATAATACGTATCCATCATTTTGTCAAACGTTGTTCCTGTTTTGATAGGAAAGGTCAAAAATGAAAAGGAAGTATGAAGCCTTCAATTATGAACAAAGTGAAAAGAAAGCTTTCACTATGTTTTTGATTTGTCAAAAGCAAAACATGAACAATCTTTTCGACTAAAAGATAGATAAAGTGATAAACTATTTCACAATAGTAAGTAGGATTACTTGAATTGATGAGCACAACGATACTTTGAACAAAAGGGACAAGTATAAATGCAGAAAGAGGTAGATCGAGTTCATGAACACAGGATGACTGCAAAATTTCGATGTAGTTTTAGTCTTTTAGAAACCATACTCTTCCATTGATTACAGCAACTAGTTGGAAACTTGATTATCAATACATCCACTCTCAATCATAGAAAACATAGAAAACAAGACGCGTGACACAAAACTTCACCAGTCTCTTAGGAATGATTAACTTCAGCACATGGAATTAATTTGGTCAGACATCTTTGCTACTGTTTATTAGTTGAGAGACTAATATCATTTTCAAATATTAAATTCCAATTCTTAATGGTTGTTGCTTCAATTGGGTTGCTCATTGAAGTTGTATTAGTTTACGGGGTTTTCACCTTCATATTATTTTTGTGGTGCTCGTGGCTCTAATGCTATGAAAATGCAGAGGTTGGGATTGGTCTTATAGGTTTTGGTATCTTTTTCACGTTTCTTGGTGTGCTCCTTTTCTTCGACAGGGGTTTGATAGCTTTGGGAAATGTAAGGTCTTCATAATCTTTCATATACTTTTATTTGATCAATTTCTCCTAGGAGACATAGTTGTCACCTTACTATCCTATTTTCTATTTTTTCAGCTATTTTCCTTATTCGGGGTATCTCTTTTACTTGGTTTGCAATCAACTTTGAAACTGTTCACAAGCAAGCAGAATTACAAGGTACAAGTTGTATGTCATTCTGCTACGTAATAACATGACCTGAGTTTATGTGAACAAGTTCTTGTGAGTTATGAATTTCTTGAAGTTGGGTTTCATAACTGAATACAAACAAAGAAGACCGAAAAATAGTAACTTCTAATTTTCAGAGGATCTTAATTCTATGTAAAGTAGTGAAATGAGCACTCTCAGGTTGTACTCGTCTAAACAACATTGTTATTGGATTCATAGTTATTTATTTCCCTTATGTTACTGCAGGGTTCTATCTCCTTTGTGGTCGGGCTCTTCCTAATATTTGTACGTTGGCCAATAGCTGGTATAGTGTTGGAAATATACGGTTCTGTTGTCCTCTTCCGGTCAGTATCTACTCTCAAACTTCAAAGTGTATGAGCTTATTCGAGCAACCAGTTTCTGACTGCCCTACTTCTCCCCTTCCAGTGGTTTTTGGCCTTCTGCCAAGGCTTTCCTCTACCAGATTCCTGTGGTAGGATGGATTCTTCAATATCCATTTCTGGTAGGAACTTTTCATTGCTATCCCTCTCTCTCTCTCTCTCTCTAAACAGGATATTGTAGTAGGTCCAAACAACTTTTTTACATGTCTTCTACGTCTACCTTTGCAGCTTCTTGATCAGTTGAGAAAGAGCTTTGCTTAAAGACGTTGTTCATGCTTCCACCTCTTTGTTGCTGTTCAGATACCAAGATAGCGATGCTTTAGTTTTGCCGTCGGGATGGCTTCACTAAGTACTAACTAATGAAACAATCAGAATTTGTGAAAGTTTTGTTTTAAGTTGTAAACTTTCTAAAATTCAGTTGAACTTTGGGATAGAGTTTGTTAACAGTTTAGATTACCAGTTATGATTTTGACTACTAAAAAGCCATGAGCTCCTTTGTTATGCTTTTTCATGTAGTTGTATATCATGTATGTCTGACTGAGCAACTAAGGGTTTGGGTTAGAAGTGCATTTTGATACCAAATTGAAACAAATATAAATTTCTGTACAATTAAATTTTAATTAATGTTTGTACCATTTACGTTAGAAACTGACAAGTCTTTTATTCTTAATGGTTTAAGAAACGTGAATCCGCAATGTCGCCAGCAAACACTGGAGGAATATGAGATTTTTGTTTACTTGAACATGGTTGCGATGACTCAGTTCCTTAGACAATTAAGTATAGAGATATGCGCTTTTGTAATGCTGTAGCCTGTGGTCATCATGAAAATTACTAATGCTTTGCAGGAATTTATTTAGAATGTTTCGAAAGTACTTCGTAAACTTAGTAATACAAATTTATCTGGCTTTGAATTTTTAGTCTGTTTCCAGGATGATTTTGATATTTACAAACAGATCCGACGCCTGACCTTTTTAACGTTTCTGTTGAAATAGTCGCACAGGGATCAATGCTTTCACACAAAGCTTGCACGTGCTAATGATGCTACCAGGGTACACGCCCAACCAAATTAGTTATTCAGTTCTTTATGTTGTGTTTCTGCTAAACCCCAGCTTCCAATGTCTTGTGTATGCAGGTACCTGTCAATTACCTCCGTGAGTACAAATAATGAAGTTAGCTGGTCTTTTCCTTCTGGGACTTGATTTCTCATAAACCTGGTGAGTACTTTATTTACTATTGCCAAAAAAAACTCATTAACATTATAAAAAAAATCTTCTGGTTCTTATCTGTTCAGGTCACTTGCACACGATGAAAATACCAGGCCTACCACCAGTAACTTGCTAGTCCCATCTAAAGATAGATATCACACATTTCACTGTTATCAATTCTGTAAGGGATTTGGTTAGGCCTTAAATGATCAAACAATTTGAATTTTTAATCTAACCCTCAATTTGGTTGTGGTTTCAACTTTTAATATAACCCTCAACTAGGTTGTCAATAACTTTAGTCTGGTTTGGTTGTTGAACTACCCAGATATCATGACATATTAGATATGTCGGTTGTGGTTCATTTCCAGTATAGGTAGGACGGGAACCAGGATGATAATTTCTAATTCTAGTACTGCAGCCAGTTCTTGGGTATTCAAATTCGTAACTTCTTATAGGCGAAACGGGTTCCAGTAGGATTCATTTGAGATCAAATCCAAAACATTCCTCCTTGTTTATATGAGTTCGATCCAATTCTAGATCCGTTTCCTCGAGTTAGAAGGAATACTCTTTAATAGGGTAATATCGAAGGCCCGTCAAGTCTTTCAGTTTGTGGTTGATTCAGATTCTTTTGTGATACCATTTTGATTTTGGATTAGGAACAGTTAGGAACCAACCATAACCATCTTATAATTACCAGTAGAGCTTCAAAACACATGTAGTTTCTGATCGGGATGCTATACATTAACACCCTACAGTAACCGTTAACACTTTACTGCGCATGATGATGTCTAAAATGCTACTCAAACTCCAATGAAGTACGTAAGTTGATGTACCGAATGATATGGCCGCACTATATACAGCTTTTAATGTCGGGTACATCACATTTAGTACTTTATTTGGAATTAAGTAGAGCATTCCCGATTTCTACTTGTTTCAGTTTTTTTTAACCAAAAAGTTATTGCGAACTGCACTGAAATTCAGAGCTATTTAAAGAAGGTGATAGTTGTAATTTTGCTAAAACAATATTCTGCTCATCTGCTGTATGATATTCTAAGGGGAAACTGAAATCCCATATATGTAGTAATTAAACTTTCAATTACCAAGCCCATAAATGTAGCAATCAACCTAAACCTATAACATTGAAGTCACTAATTGTTAGGGACCCACTTGAGTTTGTTAACAGATCTCTCTCTGTCTCTCTCTTTCATGCAGTTGTGTTCGCCCTTCCGATATTAATTGCAGCAATGAATACTGTGATTAGTAGTTGTTTATAAACAGATGAATATAGTACTCAGCCTTCAAGCAGTTACACTTTCCAGGTACTGTTGACAAGATTTTGACCCCTTGCAACTTCATATGTATGGTACCACTGAAAACACGATATCTACTATCCCATATTTCTTGAATTTGGCAAAATATCATAATGTTTATCGTACCATATTTAGTTAGATACTGTACAAGACTTTGCATTGCTTTTGTTGTTAGTTGAAGTTTCTATATTTTGTCTCATGTTTATAACTTGCATTAGTGTAGTGAATCTTAGATAATATATGGTAAAGTAGACTAAGGATGATGATGGATATCTGAGCTTGTGAAGTAACTGCCATCCAATACCAACTACGTTGTCCCTGAAATATGCATTCACCCTAGTTGCACGGGGTATGGGTTTTTTTTCTCTTGACATGTGGCTTCCATATACCACCATGAGGCTCTGAATCTATAACGTAGGTGCCAGTCCAGCGAAATAGATCGTCGGCTAGTATGTCAATGTCTAAGATAAGGTGAAATCTTATAACCTAAGTCTAGAGGTCTTCTTAAGCAATGTCGGACTACGTGAAATGCACATGAACTTTCCGCTCTACATCATCCACCAGCATTTGGGGGTGATCCTTCCTAGGCACTGGTACTATATGATTGTGGTACTGAATGCCAAAACATTTCTAATCAAATGACCAAAATAACTAAAGACCTTTATGAAAAATATGTTTCAGTCTAAATGGGAGAAAAAGAGGAAGAAAATAACTTTGATTTTATTTTGGTTTCTATTTGAAATTAAAAAAAGGAACAACAAAATAAAATAGTCAAGTTAAATATATCTAAAGAGAATTGAAAAAAATCAAAAGTTAATAGTAATTCCTTCCTTTGTAGTCTTAATAACAGAACCAGTACTAAGTTGTTTTAAGTTTTAAGACATGTTTGCTTGTCCAGTGCAGAGCACAAAAAAAAAGGATGCACTTAAGCTTCCACATTGTATATGGAGCCCACATGAAATGATCTAAATTATGACAACTTTTTAAGATACTCTTCTTGCTATGTAGGTCATCCTCACTAAATATGAAATTATATTTCTATCATTTTCATAACGTTGTACCATTTACATTAATTTTTAATTATTTCCTTACTAACCCAATATTTCTATTTCCAATGGGACAGAAGTATATAATTTAAACATAATTTTTTTACCTTGAATACGATGTAACATTTAGCCCAACTTATAGTCACATTTTTATTGATTTAGGGCTCACTCAGCAGTCAGCCCCCTATAACATGGTATAGGATTGTTTCTTAGTGTATGCTTGCCGTAGACCGTCTCAAGCTTCATCAGTTGACCAACCTAAGCACCCACCCATTCAAAGGACTTGGCCAATATAGAAGACAAGTTGCTAGTTTAAGTTATAACCTATTCCAGATTGCATTTGTAAGAGCATCTCCAGTGGGACACTCAAGAAAAACTCTAAACATCCTAGTTGTCAAGTGTCAATAAAGATCCTCTTTCCTAAGTGGCAAAATAGATCACACTCTAAATTTTTTTGTCTCCAAAGCAGATCTCTAATATAACTCTGTTTGATACACATGTCACTCTTAAATGCCTCCACATCATCACAGAGTGTGTAATAGTGTCCCATAAGTGGCACTCTAAGTTTTAGAGTTTGATTTTCCCATTGGAGATGCTCTAGTTATAACGCATCTGGAGCATGGTTCTCTTCTTTTTAGAAGATTTGTATGATATAAGTGTATTTACATCATTTACACGAAGAGACGTGGTCATATTGACACATGTCAGGCACTGGAACTTTAGTGGACACTTGCATGCTATGATATTAGTGTGCATATTTACATATACTTGCATATAAATGTCTTGAGAGTCTTGGACCATAAAAAGTATCTGTACATTTACATTTATGTTGTCAATTCATCTTAATCGTGCACTGTCCTCGTGTTGTTATAGGCTATTCCTAGAAATTGTACATTTACGTTTTGAGGCCTAATCACTCATTGTATTTCGCCTTCTTTTCAGATAAAAAAAAACTTGATGTCTTACGTTTTCAAAATACTGTTTTAGATCAATGCTTTAGATGTTTCTGTTAACTTTTTGTTTCCACAACATTTTTCTATTGGTTTGGAGTGTTTGGTTTGTCCTGTGTCAAAAGGACACAACTCATGTAAAAGTTACAAAAAAAATAAATAAATAATATGCTAGAATTTGGTACCTGATGAGGTTGGACTTTGTCTAGTATATAATGGATAATCAGGATTTGTTATTTGAAATTCGAAACCCAATAATACTACTAGTTCCTTACTTGTGAAAAGGAAAATTTGATGAGATTACTAGGCATTTAAGGTAGAAATATTTCCTACCCATAGTCCGTAATTTATAACTATGTATATTATGTGGATGGTTCTAGTTGAGGTCAAGTAATTGGTGGAGTCTGATCCATAAATGACGCAGTTAATATCCTTGGTAGCATTTAAGTGATACTTCTACTTGCCAACATTAATGCTTTGTCCTGCTCTTACTTTTAATGTTGTTTGATGAGCTCATTTATAATCATTTAAGTTAACACACCCTCATGCATGACATTCTTAAATATCATCTTAGAGAGAGTGAGAGACTCTGCATTTTTGAAGTCTGGGTTATTGATTTACTTCTCACTGCTTCTCTCTTGTTAGCTATTCCACAACTTGGTTCTGCTCATTTGATTTTGAACTTTTATAAGAGATTGATATTACCAATATAGAGAGAAATTGACAGGACTTTTGGTTTTTTGATGGATTACACAGAGCTCTCTTTGGGTCCTTCTGCATTTGTCGTAGCAGAGAGAAAGAACAGTCCTATGTTGGAATTGGAAGAGAATCCTTCAAGGAAGAGGAAGTATCCACAACAAAACAACTTCAATATTACTGAATCATTGGTACTGAAAGACACTTACTGTTCAGATTCTCATCATCTCCAAGTACCTCTCTCTCTCTCTCACCATGCTTACATACATATACAGATATCCTCATTTTACCTTTACAAAACTAAAACCAGAATTAGTGCTTGCCTATACCAAAATAACTATGCATTATTTGTTTCTTATAACCACTCTACTTAGCTGTATAGTAAGGAATGGTATCATAAGATCAGTTCCACGAGTGTCGTGGAAATCATTCTGTGTGGAAGCAAAGAAGTGTATTCCGTGGAAGTGTTTAAAAGTCACCCTTTTGACACAGTTCTAAGTTAATAGGTTCACCTTTCCATGGAAATAAAATTGCAATCAAACAATCGAAGTTAGCCTATTCTTTTTAGAACCCACAATTTCCATGGATATGAACACCACCACTTTAAGGTTTATCACATTTCTTTTGTAGTTTCGTCTTTTCAGACGCCTTGACTAGTACTTGCACGAAGTAAAAGAAATAAAGTTAATTTTGTTCATATTATCAGAAAATCCTTGTGTACTGCAAACTAGATTTTGCTTATCGTGTTTTACTACTTCGGCAGTCCATAACTGCATGCTAGAATGTTCAGGTAACTAACCCTATAGTTTCGAAGTTCTATATTCACGAATTTTTTCTTATTGTTCTTGTTGCTTGATTGATTGATGCAGTGGGAGGAGATGTATAATACAAATAAAAACACCATGATGACGCCGAAGAACTACAACTGGCCAAAACAGCAAAAGCTAGATTTGGAACTCAACATATCAAGTAATTCTAGTGAAAGAAAGAGAAGTTCTGAAATCATTGAAGACATGAGAATGAGAAACTCTTCAAGCACTACTAACATGGTAGCTATGGGTTGTTTCAAATGCAATCTCCTTGTCATGCTCAGTAAATCCTTTCCTTCTTGTCCCAATTGCAAGTATGTTCATTCACTTTCAACAGATCAACACAACCCATTGCCGAAAATGGCCAAGTCTTTCGATACTTTAAGCCTTTTAAACTAGCTCGGATCAGGAACAAAAAGAAGAAAGAAATGTAGCTAGTTCAGGAAATGGAGACCATGATCTTAATTAGCTAATAGAAAAATAAACCATCTTTAGATGGCTTATCTGTATATCCTAAGGAACTGTGCTAAATTTGTTTCACCTATGCCATTCTTATTTTATACATACACAATATGAGAGTGGCCCCGTTTAGTCACGGAGGATTATCATAATTGAAAATATAATATCTAGGTCTTCTCCACTTACTGTTTTTAAGGACATAATGGATATGGGGGCCAACACACCCCACTATTGAGTTGCTTGTTCTTTGCTTAGGGTGACGAGATTGCTTAAATGCTTTATCTAGGAGTTTGATAACTGCAACCGCCTCCCCAGATCCAACATGTTTCTTGGAAACTCCCATTTGGAGCAAAAGAGGACCGTGCAATGAGAGAAACCCTACTATACCATCAGCACTCGACTAGTGGGTTAGTTGAGCTATTAGATTAGACTTTGACATCAAACACTTAACAAAGTAGCAAAAATCGTAAGACAACAAATGTTCAGGAGTATGCCTAGTTCATCACATTCTACCACTGCCTCATACTCGAAAGAAGAGTTGATATTTTTACCCCGCCTCTACAAATCTCAAGGTACTAGAGCAACACGTGATAAACTCATGTTTGCACGCTGGACCTAATAGTCGAGGTGGGCGCTAGCTTCCCTAGTTTTACCTGCAAATGCAACGCCTTCTAGAGATGCTCCGTAATGGGTTCCTGGAATGTGTTCATGAGGTTTTGTGGATCTTATACCCTCTCTCTCACAAAAACTAGAAATTGGCAAAGAAATTTGAGGAGAGAGAAAGGAGAAGAGAATAAGAGGAAAGAGCTATAGATATAATAGTAAAAGAGGGCTAGACAAGAGTGTTAGGCAATGTAAGTAGCTCCTTGCATTCAACAACCAATAAAAATAAGTAGGTGAAGCCCAAACAAGGAGTGAAGCTAGGGTTTCATGAACTTAGAGTTGATAAGTCATGGTTATTGACAAATGCTTTGAATTAGCTTCTACTATTTTATCTTTTGATTTTGTACACTGTAGTTCAAGAGATTAGAATGAGAAAGTTGTATTTTAGTAAAAAAACGACACTAATGTTGACAATAAAAATTTAATAAGAAAACCAAATACCATTTCTCTCAACTTTATAATGTATTTATTTCGGTTTTTAGTTTTTTTTCTTCTTAATTTTTATCAAGTATTTAGATGGAAGACTACTTGTAGGAGACTTGATGTTCTCAATGGCAAACATTCGTTCGCATAAGGGTCGGATGCCATCAATTTAAGCAGGCCTAGTTAGGTCTCAATAGAAATTCAATATTATGTTTTACACATTTTAGAATATGAACTTTAGTTCTTGGCTTTCTTATAATACCTAACCACATGAACCTACCCATTCTTGTAAATAAAAGCATATTTGTAACCAAAATTTGATATCAAGGTAAAAAGTAAATCTGATCATATACAACAATTGAGAGATAACAAATGTTTCCTCAATAGTATAACACAAAACTTGCATATTATTTCGTAAATACCTCCAGCCTTCTGCTCCTTACAAGTTAATCTACTTTGATTCTTCATCTTTGAAACATAACCCATAAAGATCTCTGTTATAAACCACAGAGGAGGCAGATGTGGTAGTTGTGGAAGTAATGGAAGCTTGGAAGGAGATAGAGAGGGGTGGAACCTTTCTGCCAACCATTCTCTCTTTGCGACCATCTCTTTTTCTATCTCAACCTCATCTCTCTCTCTTTCCTTCCACCGCCACTCGCCCATATCTTAATTTTTTTGGTTACCTATACATCATTAAGAGAGATCTCCGATGCTCTGATCAAGAGCATTAACTCCTCCACAGCATGCATAATTGATGTAAACATGTCTAGGGAAGCATAAACAATACAATCATCCCAGAATCACACTAATTTAATCGTCTATAAACGAAGAACTCAAAAGTATAATGAAACTTGCACTGTGATATTTATATATCTTAAAGCTCTTTTTAAGCACAGGATAACTTAGAATAAAAATAAATTGCAAGTAAAATAAGTAAATAAAAGATCTTACGACATAGAAAGTACCATAGAAAGATTTGAATTCACATCACGAACTCACGTGTTTATGCCGTCGGCTACAAAATGCATTCAACTATTGTGCCATAAAGCAGCTACAAAAATCATATATGTGAGTATATTAAGATTGCAATATTAATGCTAATCTGCAATTTCTAGTTCATCAGTTTCTTCCATGGAAACTTAAACTACACGGGATCAACCATGGAATGCAGAAAACTGTCTACTTAGTATCTTCAACTCACTATAACCTAAAGCAGTAACGAAATTTTCATATTTGATGAATTTGATGGAAAATGTTAATGGAACAATTGTCCTCTTAAGTTATGGGGTGCAAGGTGCAAACAGCTTTTCTTACATCAAACATCTTGTAACGTGATACCTGACACATCTAAATGACAAGCCTTTTCTCGACAGTTATAAGGAGATTCAGACGTGTCACATGTTCTCTTAAGCGGGTCATGGAGGGCCATTTAAACGGGCAGCCACCACCAAATCAAACATATAATAATGACTCAGTCGGTTGATTTTTAAGAGCATTAAGGGATAAGGATACCTGATTTCGTACAAGGAGCTTATCGAGGTACCTTGCACAATTCTGCCGACAATTTCTTAGGGTTTCCGCTCTTGTGAATTATAGCTACATTTGCATGGTCAGGTAGCTCTTAATAAAAACACCAAGTTCAACTTTTAGTTGGACCACATTACTTGCAAAAGTAAGAAAAAGAGAAGCAAATCCTACCCATTCACTCATTATATAGGTTTTTGACAAAACAATGATTAGCGAAATTATTAAGTCGAAAATTCAACTCAAGTTTTACTGATTCAGGTCCCTTTACTTGCCCGACATATAGATATCACAACAATATAATAGAATAATACCAACACTTGATTAAGTAAGACCGGCAAACAATCTCATATACAAAATATGTATTAGTAGATTCATGAGATAGGTAAATATATATATATATATATATATATATATATATATATATATATATATATATATATATATATATGTAGATATATATATGTATAATTAAAAAAACACATGTTATGTTTCTCATGTTCGCCGGTCCAATACATCAACCAAATGAGATATTATAATGTTTGTCTATATAAATCCACAAAACGTACAAGTAAAGTGATCTAAATCAGTAAAACCATGACTTGAATAAACAATTCGTAATAATTTTGGCAATCATTATATAAACCTAATAAGGACTGACATTTCATAAAGATAGTAGTGGGTTGAAATCAGGTAATTAGAAATTTGTTTGCATTGCAATCTAGAATCTATTCTAAATGAATGAATTCCTATGTAGACATGAGAATTCCGAGTTCCTTACTATAACCTAGCATGTAGAATCTTGAGACTCTGGTAAATCTACTACACCACAAATCCCAGCGAACTAGAATTTTTCTTTAAAGATCCCAACAACCTAACAAAAGAAAATCTAACCTTGTCAATGGAATACATAAGAACTTTAGTCATTATGAGATCCTGGAATCATGAACATTTTTATACTAGATGGTCTTGAGGATAAAAAAGTCAAAATAGACTAATCATCTACCAGGATGTATATTTTTCTCACCAACTACTGTTTGGGCATCCAACTTCGAATGTCTATTTTTCTCACTAACTTTCTGGACGAGAAAATAACCAAATCTATACAACTCAACATTTTTCTTTTGACCCCAAATGAGAGATTGTCGAGTAATTTTATTCATACAACAAAATTACAACAGTTATACAACAAATTCTTTTTGTATAGTTTAGATTATTTCCTCCAAACATTTGAAATTACAAAAGAATCAAATGCAAACGAGGAAAGACCGTGCCCACATAAAAAGAGTTCTGTTGTAAAATTGTTGTAATTTTATTGTACGAATAGTTTTTTTCGAAAGTAAAAAAGAACTACTACTCTTAAGTAGATGTCAAAGAGGCTCAAGTTGCTTGCTTATATATAGAAAACCAAATTTTGCTATCTATATGAGCAAGCTACCTTAGAAGCGTCTTTGACTTCCAAAGGCCTAATGGGCAATAGCATTTTTTATTCTAAATCCCTTGATTTATAATCAAAATTGTGGGGGTTGACGAAAATTTAATTATAAACCCCCATCATTAGACAGTTCACTGATGTTAATATAATAATATTCCTTAATGAATTTCTAGGCTTTCGAGATCCTTGTGAACTTTACATTCAACCCCATCATACCTTCTTTTTCAAAATGTAACTAATATTATTCCCGACATTAGAACCCACTAAATGCTGAAGTATGCAATCCTGCAATACCTACTCTACTTTATCGACCATTGAGCAGTTCAACTAACCTACTAGTTCTCAAAAATTTAAACTTTGAATTGGTTTTCACTTAGCAGTTATCAGTCAGATGTTCATTGGTTTTAGTTTTAAGGGTCATCTCTTAAAACTCTGCAAATCATAACCTAAGAATAACTCATCATATTCTTGGATGTTATATCTACACAATGTTTTCTAAGATTTAATGAAATGTTTAAGTTTCAATAATGACTTTTGGATACTGATGATCAAGGCTTCCTTTTTGTTGATGGAGAATCATCAGGATCATCACTTACATCATTTAATGTTAGCAGTTTCAACTTCTAGAATTATATATATAATAGTTAGGGTAGTTTAATTATTTGCCTCTTAAAGGTCTTTTGTTCTTTTGCCTTTATTATATATTTATGTGTTTGTTACCTTATAACCTAAACTCTAATCTAATGAAATTCTAGCCTCCGTTAATTGTTCTTTACCTCTTCTTCAGTCTTCTTCTTTCCTTACTGATATTTGATAGTTGGCTCCGCGTAATGGTGATGAAGTTTTTCTTCCTTTTGAACCTTGAACGCTCTGATACGAAGTGAAGATTACTATCGTGTATCAATAAGCAAAAAAGAACTATTAATGTAAACTTTCATTAAATTAAAATTTAGGTTACAAGATAGCAAATTGTTGAGACATGAAAATGTCTCATTTGAGTCATTTAACTTAGGCGAGTTAGTCTATTTCGAAGCTTATGATATTCAAATGATTTGTTTGCTTGATAAAGTGTTTTTTATGGGATTTAATAGGAAAAACCGGAGAAGGGCATTACGGTCATTTGGTGCTAAGTGGAGTCTAGGAAACTTGGTCAAGATTAGTATGTGGATGAAAATTAGAGTCAAAGGCGAACCAAGAGGCGAAAACGTAACTCAAATCAGAGTCCAGATGGGAAAGTTATAGAGGGAAGAAGATTCTGGAAAAAATCAATTCACAACTTAACTCCGAGAAAAAACGTGATGCAATCCTAACGAGGGTCACAACTTAACTCCGGGTAGCGGGCCAAAAACTTAATGGACCCAAAACTCTACAACATAAATGCACTTCTGGAAACGGGTAATTAATCAACCAAAACTCTTTTATCATAACTCGGAATTTCATATAATTAACTATTTAAATTTAGGAAGATATTTTCAATAAAACCAATTTAACATATAAAATATCGAACCATGAAATATAAACAATGAAAAGAAAATCAAATCTATATCAAAAAACAATTAATAAGCATTTAATCACAATCAAGATATCTAATTAATTAAAACACGTCTCAAAAAAAATCAAATGTAGGTTTATCATCAACCATATGATTAAATTAGCTACACATGGAATCTAGAGAAATATTAATTGGAATTACAAACAAATGAAAATACAAAGATGAAATGGAAGAGAAATCACCAAAATATATCCAAATCGATAGCTACATATGCTTCCATCCAAGATTATTACATGCTTCCATCCAAGATTATTACAAGAATATCCCAAGAATCCCAAGTAAATGAGGGGAAAAGAAGAAAGGGATAAGAATGAGAGGGATTTTAAGTCTACAAGTATTTTAGTGTCAAAATGTTTATTTTTAGGTGTTGGTTAGGGTTTTAGGGTTAAAATGGGAGATAGGGAGGAAAAGTGATTGTCTAAGGGCTAAAATGGGAATTTCTTGTTTAGTTTTAATGCAAGAAAGCAGAATAATTGGAGTCTATCCGTTTGGGTTAAGAAATCTCAAGCTAATGTGCTTCAGCGAGCAGCACTGGATGGTAGAGTGAGCATGACTTAAAATATCTCCCGCCCTTAGACAATCATTGTTTCTTATTTTCTCTCATTTTAACCTTCAAAACCGTAGCCATCCCCTATAAACATGCATTTTAAATGTCAATTAGTAGACTTAAAATCCCTCTCATTCTAATCTCTTTTTTCCCCTTCTTTCTTCCTCTCCATTTATTTCTAAAAATATCTTATCTTCTTTCTCTAATCTTTTCTCATCTTCTTTATCTAATTTCTTATCTATATGATTTCTTCTTTTCTCCATAATTTCTTCTATCTCCCGCATTTCTCTATCAACTCTCTCCAATATTCATTCTTCTCTCATTTTCTCACCAATTTCTATCTAATTACTTCTCTCTCAATTCTTTTATATTTCTTATCTTTTTTCTAAAACTCATTTCCCTCATCTTATCAAGTAAAGGGGGCCATAACTTAGGATTCTTGAGATTATTTTTGAAGCAATCTCGGACAGAGAGGCATATGGAGCTATGAATTTAGATATCTTTCAATGATTTCTCTTCTATTTCTTTTCTTATATTTCTATTTATTTGTAACATTAATAAGTAATTCTCTAAATTCCATGTGTAGCAAAGTTTCAGACTGACCAGTCTGAAACCCTAAGCAAGACCTCGGACTGGGTCAGTCCGAAGCCTTGATTTAGGTTTTGTATGGTTCGATCCAAGCTCAGGTGCCAATAGATGTTTGGAGTCAAACTTAGTCAGTCTCCTCCACCGGGTGTTCACAACAAAAAAATTTCAAGCGCTTTTAGCCGCTCCCAAATAGTAAATCGAAAATACTAAAAGTACCCAAACTATTATATAATTCTAATATCAATGAGTGGGCAATTATTGTTTCACTCATTAACAATGAGAAGAAAGATTTTGGATCTCAAACTTCGAGAAAATGTGTTTGAAGACACTTTTAGTTGTGAACTTTTGAGATTTCAAATCTAACTACACATTCATAATCAAGCACAATGATTTGAATATGAACATTACACATTCATAATCAAGCACAAGGATTTTAAATCAAGTAATCTCAAAATTAAATTTGTTTCAGTTTTCTTGTGAAAATGATTTCTTCTCAGATTTTCTGCCTGAATTAGGCAAAATTTCTAAATGAATTCTAATTACCTGAACGTGAATGAAAAGGATTGAATCTGTTCTTTCAAAAAAATCGAAAAAAAAACGTGCAATCGAGAAATACAATCCTTGATTAAATGAAAGGAGTGAAGTTTTCACTACTGGATGATTCAATTTAAATCAATAATATTATAAACGGAACACTACAACTAGAAAAATTGAAGCATATAAATCTATAAAAAAATGGAAAGGGGAATATCAACGGAAGAACATACCGAATCGGCTAATCTTCACCAAGTTTATCTCTTCTTCAATCGGCTGCTAAAGATGAGTTGTTTTGAGAAACCCTATTTTCTAGCACACATTGGTTTGTTGTTTACCTGTTATATATATAACAAAAAGGAAATTGTAGAATAAAAAGGGTGCGTTTATAGGCGCATCCCATAATTGCTTTTGGGGCCCAGTCTGTAGACCCTCCTACGGACCCAAAATTGCTCTTGGGGCATCCGCACCCTTGTATATGGATCTAGGGCTGGGAAAACGGTCTGAAACCCCGCGATCCGACCCGTTCGGCTCGAACCGCGAGAGACCGATAACTGAAGCCAACCTGAGCCGGGCTTACCCGGCCCGATGGCTCGGGCTTATAGGGTCGGGACTCGGACAGACTCTCAAATCTGAGTCCCGGCTCGAAAAGCCCGTCCGAGCCCGTCCGAGCCCGACCCGATTCCCGAGCCCGATGACCGCCCGATTAAAAACCCGCGGGATCTTAAGATCCAACGTCTCTTGAAGACGTACTTCAGTCGTTGGATCATAAGGGGCAGATAACTAAACCCTAAAACGCCCCTTCATCTTTATAAAAACCCTAATCTCACATTTCTACTCCCACTTTACACCTTGCCGCCTCCATCTCCAGTCTCTCTCCCATTCTCATTAAATCTCTGAGAACACTCCATTAAACCCTAAGCACCATTAGTTCCATTACACCTTCTCATCATTAACTAATAGAAACTAAAATTCGAAGCATCCTGATCACTAAACCCTTTCGTAATGATATTGATAGATTTTGTTTAAACAAAAGATGATGATGATGATATAAATCTGCTGCTTGCTTCTGATGATGATGATGATGAGTTAGGGTTTCAATATTCATAAATTAAGATTTGAACTGTATATGCATCTGATGATGAAGAATTAGGTTAAGATTCATGATGATGATGATTTTGTTTTCTTCCCCATTTCGTTTTTCTCTTAATACTTAGTATTTTTGTTTACAAGTTGAATGAGGGGTTCCTAATTACTCACTATAAAGGAGGAAATTAGTTGTTGGCATCCCTGATGAGTAAATTCTTGTGATATTATATTTTTACCTAACATAAAGAGTTGTTGTTCTTGTTTGTGTGTTCCTACTCCTAGGCTGCTTGCTAGGCTAGTTAGGAGGAAATTATTACTATGATTTTGTTCTTGGTTGATGAAGACGATCTATTTTGTTAATTTTTTTGAAGAAACCAAATAATTGTAAATGAATATAAATTTATCATTAGTTTATTATTATTATTTTTTTTCATTAAAGAAACTTTTTTAATTTAATGTTTTTTAGTTGTCAAAAACCCGAGCCCGTTGGAACCCGCTCGGGCTCGGACGGGCTACGGGCTCCTATAATGCGAGTTTGGTCCGGCCCGGTCAGCCCGACTCCCTACCGCGGGCTCGGCTTATCCGAGCCCGATCCGCCCGAGTCCGGCTCATTGTTGCCCGAACCCGTCCGCGCCCGCCCGATTCCCACCCCTATATGGATCTAAGACCTAAATTTGTCGCCCTTGTTTTGTTTCTTCTTCGATTTTTCTTCTTCTTCATTTCTTCTTCTTCACTTCTTCTTTGTTTCTTCTTCTTTTCTAAAACAAAAGAATTTGAAGCAAGGTCCCAGACCTAGCTTGAAGTGTTTGATGTAAAGGTTTTTTCTTCTTCGTTCTTTAGATCTACACCTAGAATGAAGAGTCTGAGACCCTCAGACTGGACCAACCCAAAACCCCAAAGCATTGCCTTGGATTAATTGGTCAGTCCGCGAAGGAACACCTGTATGTTTCATGAGTTAATGAAGAATGACCATGGTCAATCTCTCAACTGAGGCCCCACGGGCAATTTTGCGATTCACCTATAAACTACTATGGGAAGTGTTAGGGGCAAACAAAATTTAGAACAACAATATACCCAACTAGAATCCTGACACGCTGACGTGGCATGCCAGCGGGGCATAGCGTCTAACTTGTTTTTCAACTCAGAGTGGAGTTGAGTTGAATTTCAAGTATAGTCCCTCAAAATACATGTAATTAAAAAGAAGGCCTTTCTATAAAAATATGAATTAAATCCCATTCTCATCTCGGAACTTCACTCGACTTACTTTCCTCATCTCAGCTAGAGTTTCACTCGACTTCTTCTCTTCATAACGGCAACTCGAGTTTTGTGAGGTTTCAAGATCTAGGGCTCGACTTTCTCCGGCAATCACCACCTTGGCCTTCATCATCAGATCGAGGTGATTCATCAGTTTTTTTTCTTTATTCTCTGACTATCTCTCATACTTCATTCTCTGTATGTATCTCCATCTCTAAAAACCATTAGGAGTTGTTCTCAAATTGACATTAATTAATAAACTACTAAGGGAAACTAGATCATTTCAAAAAAGGATATTATTACTAAACTAAACTCTTCAATTTAAATTTAAAAAATTTAAATTTAATAAGTATGCATCATCACTAACTAGTTGAAAGCTTGGTGTTTTTTATGTATTTGCATAAGTTTGTGCTCACTCTTTGTTGTATATTGTGTATGGAATAATGAAAATGTAGTGATTTGTATATTATAATCTTAATTTTGATAGTTTATAATTGGTGTAATTAGTCTCAAATTTGTCTAAGTAGTATGCATAAGGTCTACTTATTCTGCAATAGGGTTAACTATTTTTATGTTGATTTTTTTGCCATGTGATGTATATATTTTATCCTATACATATATTTTGTAGAAACATTGCACTCTTCGGATAGTGAGGATGTGGATGGTTTTAATCTAATGTCCAAGAATGAGATTGACAAACAGAAAGAAGGCTCGTGCAAAGTATTATACCTATTGTTGGTTTGGAGTTCCACAATATTGATGAAATGTATGAACTTTGTCTTGTTTATGCTAGAAAAGAAGGCTTCTCAACCAGAAAATGACCACAAAAAAGAGGAAGGAATAGTTTGATACATTACATTGACTTGTGGGATAACTACCATTATACCACAACCTAGTAGTAGGAACGGGTTTAAAGCCTAAATTTATCGAAGTTGAACGAAAGTGGAAAATACGAAATTACTAATGTTCTTTTAGAGCACAATCATATTCTTAGTCCTAGAAAAACTCGTCACTATGTAACCGAAAGATTGATGCACATGTGGCAAGACAACTCGAAATTGGTGACATGACAAGAATTAAAGAGAGTGAAATTATACACAATAAGTTGAAGCAGCTGGTGGATATGAGAATGCTCCATTTAATGAATGAGATTGCAGAAATTACATACAAAAGAAGAGAGTTATACGTCTTAGGGAATGAGATGTTGCAGCTATTCAACAGTATTTTTTGACCACGCAAAGGAAGACCAATGGTTTTGTTTTTAGCATGGATTTAGACGATGACGGCTGCTTACGCAATGTATTTTGGGCAGACAAGAGGAGTAGGGAGGCATACAAAGAATTTGACAATATTGTGACGTTCGACACAACTTACCTAACAAATAGATACGGTCTTCCTTTTGCTCATTTTGTTGGCATTAACCATCATGCACAATCTATTCTTTTGGGATGTGGTTTATTGTCTAATGACGATACAGAGACGTTTAGTTGGTTGTTTAGGACTTGGCTTGCTTGTATAGATGGTAATACTTCTAATGGTATTATTACATATCAAGATATGCGGTGTGCTATTGAGAAAGTTTTCTTAATACAAGACTCTGATGGTGTCTTTGGCATATAATTAAGAAGTTACCTAAGAAACTAAGTAGCTATGAAGAATACAAGAAGATAAGTACTATGCTACGTGTTATTATTTACAACACGCTTAGTATCGAAGAGTTCAAGTCTAAGTAGAAAAATATGATGGATCATTATAACTTATGGGATAATCTATGGTTTGATGATATGTATAGGGTGAGAAAATGATGGATTTTAATATTTGTGAAACCTTATTTTTGTGCAGGAATGTCTAGTTCCCAATGAAGTGAAAGTATGAATACGTTCTTTGGTAGATATATCAACGAGAAAACCTCATTAAAGGTTTTTGTTGAACAATACAACGCAGTTTTAGGGATAAAGTTGAAAAGAGGCAAGAGAAGACTCCAGGTCTTATAATTTTGATTTGCCTGCTGTGACTCATTTCGGAATGGAAAAACAGATGGGAAACATTTACACACTAGCTAAGTTTCAAGATTTTCAGTCAACATTTACTGGAAAGCTTGCTTGTGATTATGTGAATGTTAGAGAGTATGGAACACTGTATCAATATTAAATTTCAGATAATAAAGAACTTGGTGTGGCTATATATACGGTGTTTTTCAACTTAATGAGTGTCAGATTAAATGCAACTGTCTTTTGTTTGAGTTTAAGGGCAAGATATGTCGACATTCACTGATTGCGTTATGCGGAAACGATGTGAAGATAATAATGGAGAAATACATTCTAAGGAGATGGAGGAAGGATGTGAAAAGATCTCACACCCGGTTAATGTAAACTATGGCGGGTGGGATACAACACCATAGAAAAAACGTTATATTGAATTATGTATGTAATTCAACGAGATAGTAGATGAAGCATTTTTTTTTATGAGGGAAACATAATTCATTTAAAAGAATGGATGTCGAAATGTAAGTTGAAGATAAACTCAAAAGAGGAAAAGAAAACTAGTTCAGGGACAAGCCGACAAACGGGTTATACGGTTAACTGTGAGGATAATGCGGACAAAGATATTTGTGATCCAGTGTTAGTTAAGTTGAGTGGTCGTTTAAGAGAGACCAGATTTAGAAAGAAAGCATATGAAAGGACAAAAGTAAGTTGTGTTTGTCTATATTACCTATATTTGAATGATTTGAAGAAATAATTTGCTAAAGTTGATTACTAATTAATTTGTTTACCTTTTTAGGTTCTGAATTATTGATTACTAAATCTAGCCATCTAGGGTTCATGTTCTTAAATTGATTAAATTGAATTTAAGAACTTCTGCTACAGATTGATTAAATCTAGCCATCTAGGGTTCATGTTCTTAAATTGATTATTAATTACTAAATCTAGCCATCTAGGGATCATGTTCTTAAATTGATTACTAATTTGTTTACCTTTGTAGGTTCTGAATTATTGATTACTAAATCTAGTCGTTTTGCTACAGATTGTTTTCATATTGTACAGATTCATTCTGTTTTATTCAATTCTTAGTTACACATTCTATTTTCATATTGTACATAGAATCTATGTTAATTACTAATATAGTTCTCATTAATGAAAACATCATCTATGTTAATTACTAATATAGTACTAAGACTTGGGAGCATGGACAAATCTGCAGAGTTTCTTTTGATTCATAGTTCAAACTCTGCAGAATGCAGATTTGTAAAAGCTCCCAAGTGTTAGTACTTCGTGGATGTAATATTTCTAACCAATAAGAACTTAGGTTTTCATAAAAAAAAAACACTTACTTAGGCTACAATTTAGATGGTGATTGAAGCACGTCACACTTGTGATTGACATAGATGATGTCTTACCAAACCTAATTGTGATTGAAGCACGTCACACTTGTGATTTTCTATTTGTATAATTGTATATACAAAGATAGAGTCTTTTATAATTATTTAATGCTTTAATATTTGCTTTTATATTTCTTTCAGGTTTAATGTGGTTTTGAATATTTATCACTTCAAATTGTTAATATGGCTACCGCTTCCTCGTCTGCATCAGTTATGGTAATTATCTTCCTCACTTATCTTTTCTCTTTATAATGTGGTGTTAAACTTGTTTATATTCCTTAGTTATTCATCTCTTTAAGACTTGGTTTCTTTTTCATTTTCAGATGGGACATGCAGCTCCGTCATCATCGGAGCCTACAGATCTCACTCATGATCCTCCAACACCTATGGAGCAAAACGTTGAAATTGGAGGGACAACCCACTCTGCGGCAACCTTGACTCAAAGTCAAGAACCACCCCTTCTGGTAAGAAAAAACCTGTTAGACCTCCTTCTGAAGCTTGGACTCACTTTACCAAAATAGGAGGAGATAAAGCTAAGTGCAATTATTGTGGCGCACAATATGCATGTGATTCGAAAAAAATGGAACATCTAATTGAAAAGTCACATAGCATGCAAGTGTAAGAAGTATCCCGGTAGAGAGACAAATCAAAAAGTTTGTCTTTCGAAAAAGTTGAGGGTGAAGGAGGGAAACTAAGTACCACTACTTTTAGTGCAGCGGCTTGTCGTAGAGCATTAGCCAGAATGATTGTGAAAGACGAATTACCATTTAGTCACGTTGAAGGTGAAGGTTTTAGAGATTATAGTCACACTCTTGAGTGTAGGTTTATTGTCCCATCTCGTATCACAGTTGCACGTGATGTCTTATCCATGTATCTCGAGGAGATGAATGTTTTAAAGACATTCCTAATATCATCTGGTCAAAGAGTGTGTCTTACTACAGATACATGGACTTCTGTGCAAAATCTTAATTATATGTGTCTTACTGCTCATTTCATTGATAGTGAATGGAAATATCATAAGAAAATCTTGAGTTTTTTCCAAGTTTTGAGCCACAAGGGAGAAATGATTGGTAAAGCAGTAGAATCTTGTCTACTTAGATGGGGAATTGACAAAGTGTTCACAGTTACCGTTGATAATGCTAGCTCTAATGATTTGGTTGTGGCACATTTGTCAAAAATTGTAAACAATTGGAAGGGGTCGATAATGGGGGGTCTCTTTATGCACATGAGATGTTGTGCCCATATATTAAACCTTGTTGTTACTGCTGGGCTCAAGGAGTATGGGCCATCAATTGACAAAATTCGAAATGTGGTGAGATATGTTAGGGCTTCTCCTGCGAGATTGCACAAGTTCAAAAAATGTGTTGAAAGAGAGAAAATAACTATAAAGAAAAACTTGTGTCTAGATGTTACTACTAGATGGAACTCTACTTATCTAATGTTAGAGAGTGCAGACCCATTTCAGAGAGCTTTGAAGCGATTAGAGCAACAAGATAAAACGTTTGCCCGTGAGTGTAGTGAAGGTGAGAATAAAGGGGTTCCTACAGATGAGGATTGGGAAGTAGCTCGTGCTTTTATTAAATTCTTGAAAGTTTTTTCTGATGCAACTTTGAAATTTTCTGATTCTTTACATGCTACATCTGATTCGTTTATTTGACAATTATGCATGATTCATACTCAAATAAGATTGTGGTAAGAAAATAAGGATCCATTTTTGAGGTCAGTAGCAAATAATATGAGAGAGAAGTATAACAAATACTGGGACTATGGTAAGATTAACCCGATTCTTTTTATTGCTACATTACTTGATCCGCGACAAAAGGAAACAGGCCTACGATATCGTTTGGAATTGCTCTGTAGTGATGAGCAAGTATGTGCTTTAACATCATTGGTAATGAGAACTTTAGAAGAATTATACGATGAATATAAGTTACTTTACCTTGGTGCCAATGAAGATGTTAGTGAAACCGTACATCAAGTTGAAAATAGAAATGATGATAAAGAGGTTGATATTGAATCACTACTTGCAGCTGGATTTGAGAAGCGTGTTAAGGAAAGTGATAGTGTTGAATACAAAATTGAAATTGATAAGTATTTGATGGAAGGATGTGAGAGTCGATCAGAGTCTTAGTTCGATATCTTAGCTTGGTGGAAGATTAATTCTACAAAATTCAGACTTTTATCATGTATTGCAAGAGATGTTTTAGTTGTTCCAGTCTCTACCGTTGCTTCTGAATCAGCATTTAGCACGGGTGGACGAATCCTCGATCCATTTCGAAGTAGTTTGTCACCAAGAACAGTAGAAGCATTGATTCGCATACAGAATTGGATACGAGTTGGTTCAGGGATTGATCTTCGTGCTTCCATGGATGAAATTGAAGAACTTGAGTCTGGTAATGTGATATTTGATATTCTTTTGTATTTGTACTTTTATTTCTTTTAAGTTTTAGCTATATTATTCTCTAAAACGTTGATATTATTTGGGTTGCAGGTATCTTGGGTAATGTGGATGATCTTGAATTTGATGATGAGCTATGAGATTGAAGAACTTGAATCAGGCAACTTCACAATCTTCTCATTTATTTTATGAATTTGTATCATTTTGGTTCTTAGTCATATTTACATTGCCACCTCGTTCTTTATTTTTGTATTTGTGTTTTAATCTTTTTGGTTCTTAGTCATATTTGAATTGCAATATAATGTCTTTTGTGTTTGTTTATATTGTAGCTTAATGAATGTGGAATGGAGATAGCGTTCTTAGTACGAGGAACAGAGAAAGGATCTGGAGGGATTTAGCAATCTACGACTCTACGTTTTGAACTTATGTTTATCATTTTCTTTATCACTTAATGAATTAATGTTAAGAACCTATGTGACTTGATGATTGTCATTTAATGTTGAAAGCTTTACGTTTTGAACTTGTAGTTGCAGCAGGTTTATGTCGAAATTAGAAATTGTAGCAGGTTTGTGTCGGAAAATGAAAATTAGGTGTATTAATATTGCAGCAGGTTTATGTCTGAAAATGAAAAATAAGGCGTATTAAAATTGCAGCTGGTGGTTCGGTTATCCAACCCAACCAAACCGCTCATACAGTGTTCGGTTGGATAACTGAACCGAACCACAGACGGATTGGCTCGGCCATTGTTTTTCAGAAACCGCTACTTCCGGTTCGGTCTATGGATGGCTTGAAAATTTCGGTTATCCAACCGATGAACAACCCTAAGTGTATCGTCCTCAATTTGCAAGTGATTCAACTTTCCCGCTTTCATCAGATGCGGGGGTTCGACAATTTGATCATGCAATGACTTCACGTTTTCAATTGACAGAGGAGACAGATAATGCGTTTAATTTTGCAGCAGATGACTAAGAAGAACGTGTTGTGTTTGTTCAACTGGTGTTTTTTTATGTTGTAATGTATGTCTTCTATATTGTAATGGTTTTGAACTTAGTTATATCATGAAGTTGATTATTTTGTGAGGAAGTGTGCATGTGAACAATATGGATACAAGAAGCATGTGAAATGTGGAAGTTGTTTTCCAACTTTGATTCTATTTTTATATATGTATTAATATTAAAATTATTCTTGTATTCATGATGAATGCTTGTGAAAGTGAGTTTCTCATCTTGCTCCTAATGAATTATGATATCATATTTTCAAGTTAGATCAATAAATGTCTTGTTAGTGGTGTGGTCGACTAAGTCAAGTCAGTATCCTGCATCACTTCTCATGTTAGTGTGCTATCATCAATTGTGTTCTTTTGAGTAAAGAAGTTCTAGTCGAAACTAGATACGAGGTGTAGCATTTATATGTAGAATTATTTATGTGCATTTTAAGTACTATTTATATTGTTCTCAACTCTCTGTAGCGAAAATGAACAACTTACAATTAGTGCAAGCCACATCTCTCCCAAACTTCACCTTCTCTAGTCTCTACTGCTCCATATTCGAATCGGTTGGATCATATAGTTTCAAACAGAAAAGATTTTTATTTCAAATTCGAACTCCAAGGACAGTACATGAAATTCACACGTTCGATAGGAAATAAGGACACTCAAATAGTATACCACATCAAAACATTACAAGAAAGACTAACTATAGTTTGTCTAGGTAAGAGTTAGAACATAAATCTTCCCAAAATAAACTCAAACCCATGACAACAACAACCAAATAGTTCACCCTCAACATTGTTGGAAACGCTCCAACAACCAAATAGAGAACTAAATCTTTCCAATTTTTTTAACTTTAACATTGCGCTTTTTATAAGATCTTTCTTTAGTTCTTCACATTATTGGTAATGCTCCATAACTTTATGAGATTCCAACTATAAAGATATTAATTTTTTCAGCAATATGACTTATTTCATCGTCTTCTTTCGTAGATTCCTGTGGTATGTCATCACACTCATAAATATCTTCTTCAAAAATGTGAAACTCACATCCGTGTTTTCCATCATAAGATGACTTTGCGCAACAATAGAACCTTCGACCATCAGATTTTGATGTGGGAACTTAGCATGACCATCCCCACATGGACACAAGCGAAATTCATCCAACCAACACCAAAATCTACATCTATTGTCATGAACTCCTCTCCACACATATAGTGAATGACAGTAATTACATTTGAATAATTTTAAATACTCCATATAATTTATATAAATTATAGTAAAAAATAATTATACTGCTTGTAGACACTTGGTGAACCATCGATTAGGATCGCGCTCAATTTTGGAAAGCAACATCTTAAGAAAATCATTCAAGCAAGCACACATGATATGTTTTCTTTTTTAGTTGTCAGCGTGCCTCGAACCCTTGACCTGTAAGCTGGAAAACTTAACTTCTTACTACTCCAACTAAGGGTTGTTGGTATGATCTGTTTTCTATCTTCTGTGGAATCCATTATCATTGATTTTTAATTGCCAAAAATAGCTAACCTTTATTATAAGCTCAAAATAGTATCTGAACAAAACATGCACAATCACATTATTACCTTTATGTTACGGTTAGTCAACTCATTGCCTGCTAAACAATATCCAAAGAGAAACACTATTTGGCATGACACCCTATTCGAGACTAATTAGACCAATTTCATCACATTAGACATCTAAAGCACAATCTAAGCAAAATCAGAACAATTTCACCAGTTTCAGAACACTTAGAACACATGTCAAATCAATTTCACAATAATTATGTCAAATTAGACCAATTTCATCACATTAGACATCTATGGCAAATTTCAACCAAAAATAAAAATAACTTCACCAATTTCAGAGCAAGATAATAAGATAAACGTGAATTCCTTGTCTTTCTCCTAAAAAAAAATAAACACTCATTTGAAGAACAAAAATGATGCTCCTACTAAGCAATTAAAGGGATTTGTATACTTAAAGAAGGTAATTCATTATTCACTATTAATTTAAAAAATTAAACTTTGATACTTAGTAACTACAAATAAGAAAAATGATGAAGACTCACCTCGATTGCAAGAAAAATGGAAACGCTAGGTGGTGATGAAGAGAGAAAGTCGAGTGAAACCCTCAATATGTTCAAAGTCGATGTGCTGTTAGGAAGAAATCGTGCCCTAGCTGAGATGAGGAGAGAAAGTCGAGTGAAACCTCAATTTGTACAGAAAGAGAGAGATTGACAGAAAATGAAATATGAGAAATAGTTAGAGAATGAAGAAGAAAACTGATGAAGACTCACCTAGATCTGATGATAAAGCCCTAGGTGGTGATTCAGAGAAAGTCAATCCCAAGATCTTGAAACCCTCTCAAACTCAAGTTGTTGTTGGGAAAAGAAGAATTCGAGTGAAACCTAAGGGTCGCAATTTGGTCCCTACCGATGGGTTTTCACCCAAACGCGCTGACGAGACATGAAAATGTCCCATCTGAATCTCTTAACTTGGGCTAGTTAGTAATTTCGAGTACTTACTCTGATGAATTATTTGTTTCACTTACTCAGGTGTCTTCTAAGGAGTTGAGCGCAAAAAATAAATTAAAACGAAAGAAATACACTAAGGGCATTTTGGTCATTTGACGATGAGGGTAGTCTGGTAATTTTAGCCAATGTTGATATTCGGACGAAAAGTGGAGTTGACGAACTCGACGACGAAAACAGAAGTCAACCCGGAGTTTGGATGAGCAAAATTGAGCAAGTCAAAGTTGAGGCCAAAATCAATGGACCACATCAGCCAAAGACAAGTGGTGCAAATCCAGGATGGTAACATGAGATTTTCGGTACACTGTTGGGTTACTTCAGTACACTCTCGGGACGGTTTAAGAGGCCGAGATCCATTACATCTTAACGCAGGTTGCTACGACGGTCCAGGCCATCTGCCCCTTCATCTCTGCACCCTTCTTGATCTTACGGAGAGGGTGCAACACTCTCCGTCCAGCGACTTCAACGTGCACATCTCACCTCCTTAAGTTACTTTGGATACACCGAATCGTTCTTCTTGACAGCCAACGACTAATCTAATCTTCTCTTTGGGGGGAATCCTCTCTGGAGCTCAACTAGAATATAAAGATTAGATAGTGAGAGAAGCTCGGCCAAGAGGGTTTAGAACAGAGCATCACTTTAATCATCATTCAACCTTCATCATTATTCTTGATTGTTATCTTGAACTAGAATAGAACAGAGACATAAAGCGAAAGAGAGAATTGTAGTGAGAGAGAAGGTTTCCTCTCATTTTCTTACTGTTTTATTAAGAGAATTTTACAGAGAGGTAGAGAATTGTAGAGAAAGAAGAGTCTTCACACCAAGTTTCATTGTCTTTGATTCTTCTTTGTATGGGTTTTAGAAAGGGATAGAGTGAGTTTGTGAGAGACTTTCTTTCAACTTTTCTTCTATTTACAAAGAAATTCAATATCTCTTATAAATTTTATTTTATGTTCTTATGAGAAGACCTTGGTAAGATTCATTACACTGCTCAAACATCCATCATCATTGAGGTGGCATTTAAGGCATTATTAAGAGACATCTTCTTTGGTGATCATCTTTGTTACTCTTATCTCTAATTTTGTATTTGGATTAATCTTTATAATTATGATGACGTTTGTAGCCATGTGTAGCTAGAACTTCTATCTAGGGTTTAGATGAAACCTAAATCATGTTTAGTACAAATAGCTTTCTTTCATCATAATATCGGTGTTTAAACTCTAACCATGATTATAGTGATTTTATTTCATTATTTATGCTTCGAGGCTTGATCTATCACTATTAGATTGGATTCTTTTATGATTGATGTTTGTTAGTTGATAGGCAAAAGTTAGTATTTGTGATTGTGTGGTATGAGTTCGATCTTCTCGATGATATAGTTTTCATTGATTATGTTTCCGATTTGATCCATCATTATTAGATTAGATTCTTTTATGGTGGATACTTATTAGTCGTTACTCAATAGTTGACTCACATCATCATTCGAGAAAATTTAGTTATGTAATTTCTTTGATGAATTGATTGTTATTTAACCATGATTAGGCGGATTCGAAACCCTAGGCTTCTCTCCCATTGATTTCCTTTTTATTTGTTTTCTTTCAGTATTTGATTATTTCATCACCAAAACCACTTTTAAATAAAACCCGTGTTAGTTTTAAGTTGTAGAATAAGTTTGACTAAGTCTCTGAGGATCGACCCCGATCTTACCGGGTTTCATTACTGGACGTCCGTATACTTGTGGGTGGAGATTTTTTAGGGTAACCTCTTAGGCCCATCAATTTTTTGGCGCCGATGTCGGGGACTACGTTTTAACTTTGTTCTGATCTTGAATTTGGTAGTTTTAGGAATTATTTCTATTTTTGGTAACTTTTGACTTTTTGAATACTTTGACTTGCTTCTCTGTTTTTAGTGTGCAAAACACTGAGGAGTGAATGAGAAGGCGCAACATGGAGGAGGACCTTAGAAGAAGAAATTTGTAGTTTTTATTTTTATTTATTTTGGTGAAAGAGAGAGAGACTTAGACTTTTTAGTACTTTTTCTGGTTTTAAGTTTTGACCCTTAAAGGGCTTTATTTTAATTGAAACCAAAGAAGCCCCGGGCTCGAACACTTGAGAGAAGAGTGGCTCGGGTCGTCTACAACGATCGTCGCCGTCTTGAACGGGAGGTAACTTTTCTTTATCACCCACGAATTCCCTGTCCGTGGGTCCTTGTGATGGTTTTGTGTGCCGAATTGATTTGACGAATTGTTTAGTTTAATCGCCTTTAGTAAGGGCTTTAACCCTGTGACAAGATATAAGTTGGATTTCATCACTGGTCTCTTGCCCACTTAGAAAACAACGTTGTGAATCCCAAACCTCACTTAAATTAAAATCTTATTTAGGCGTTGGCCTTAAGGTATCGAGCTCATAGGACCTTTTCAACAACTCTAGAACTCGAATATTATTTGGTTATTTCCAAATGGAGGGAACGAGTCGAGCGTATAATTCTTTTCAAAGGTCGCCTCGAGAAGAAGAAACTTTGGCAAGGGTAGGGCGGTTATTACAGCTTTCATAGGTGGTTGTCTCCTAGAGAATTGCTTGGCCGTTGTACTTTGACGGAGTAACTCTCATAAGAATCATAGTTCAAGTTTTGTTACGAAGTAGAAGCTGTCTAGACTTTTAAGTGAGTTTGACCAGTATGTCTGTTGTCTAGATTTTGTTTAGGCTGCTTGGTTGAGTCATCTTGATTGTGGTTGTTTTCCTTCCATCTAGGATCTTCGTAGTGCTTCCTCGGTTTTCACAAAAAAAAAATTGAAAGAGAGATGGACAAATTGTGGCCCCAACATAATGGTAAAAGGGGTGAGAGTTCTTCAAATCTACCATGGTGGTACTTAGTAAATGGTCAAAATAATGTTCCTCAACCTAGCTATAATTTACATAATGATGATCATTGGGATTATTGTCAACCTCAAGCAGGTTATGAGTCGCATTATAGATATCCTGATAGATCGTCTTATATGTATCATAATGGAGAATCTTATGCTCCAAACGTATCTCGACCTCAATGGAGTACCGTTGAAATTAATGACTCTTACATGCATTATAATGAAGAGTTTTATGCTTCAAACATGTCTTAATCTCAATGCGATAACGTTGAAACTATTGACCCTTCATCTTTAGCATAACCTTCATTAATCCAAATTGTTAGTGATCTTGAAAAGAGAACTTTCGAGTTTTGTCAAAATTTAGGAAAACAAAGTGAAGAAATTGACAGAACTCTAAAAGAAATACTTTGTGTTATAGAAGTACCAGGCCAATATAGATTACAGTACACAGTATCTTGTGTATGATGATGATGATGAGGAGGAAAACCTTTTAGGCCTATCACCCGCCCCTAATAAGACGGGTTTTACTGACCCGTTTATTTAATGGTTCGGGTATGGTACGAAGTTTTTAAAAAACGGGTCTGGGGCGGGTTTGGTATTAGATAGTAAACCTTGCCCGCATGGAGTAATGTGTTATACAATAAATATAGTTAATTCCTATTTAGACCCCTACTTTGTGACCAGCTTCCTTTATGGCCCCCTATTTTTTGTAAATTCAAATATGGCCCCCTTTTTTGAAGTAAATGTCATAACTGCCCTTTCTATATTTATTTTTTCAAAATAAAATAAAAAAGAAAACTTCAATTCCACCTCATTTCCCTCTCCCCCACACATATCTCTCCACGTCACCTTTCTCTCTCTCCAACTCACCTCTCTTCTCCGACGAAGGTCGTCGGCCGGAAAAAAATTCGGTCGACGACCTTCATAAAAAAAACACTCGTCCCTCTCTCTCTCTAGAAACTCCGGCGAAGGGGCCATCCTTCGTCGGAGATCTGGTCTTTTGAAGAATAGAAGTTTTCTTTTTTATTTTATTTTGAAAAAATAATATGAAAAGGGCAATTAAGACATTTACTTCAAAACAGGGGGTCATATTGGAATTTACAGAAAATAGGGGCCATAAATAAAGTTGGTCACAAAGTAGGGGCCAAGTAGGAATTAACTCATAAATATATGTTACATTTAAAGTTACGTTTTAGAACTTTAATCTTAACTAATCAATTTATTTTTATAATATTTGAGTAGTTATAGTCGTTATGGTGGAAAAAATCAAATTCCTATAAAATTTTGTTAATAATAATATATTCCTACTTAAAAGTAAAAAAGTAAAATAATTTTTTTGAAGTAAAATACAAAACTTCTTGTTTGAATTCGACCCAGCCCGACTCATTTCATATTAAACGGGGTGAGGCGTTGCGGTAATGGTTTAGCAATTTTTAATCTGGACGGGTATGGTAATTGAGTACCCACCCGATTAATAATTGAGACGATTGTGGTGAAACTTGTTTACTAACGGAACGGAATTGGAATGGAATGAACCGTCCCAAACCCGCCCCGTTGACGTCCCTAATGAAACCTAGCTGAGACGAATAAATTAAGTAAGTCGAGTGAAGTTTTAAGATGAGGATGGGATTTAATTCATGTTTTTTTTCAAAACAAAAACCTTTTTGTAATTACAAGCATTTTAAGGGACTATACTTGAAATTCAACTAAATTCCACTCTAGGTTGAAAAACACGTCGTACGCTATGCCCGGCTGGCGCGCCATGTCAGCACGTCCGGATTCCGGTCGGGCACAACATCATTGTTGAAAGTGAACAACATACAAAAAAATTGTCGTCAAGAGTTTCTTCTGCCAGCGACAAAGATATCGAGAGATGAAGAGTGAAATAGAGGCATATCTCCATTTCTCTGATGTATGCGGCAAATGAGTTCTCTACCAACGGGTTTTTCTCATCTCTATCTCCCTTCATCTTACGATCTCTATCATTATTAACCCGACAATATCTCTCCATCCATCCCTCTGGATTTTACTAATTTTTTTTCATCATTGTTTATATCACTGACAAATGGCCTTCCTCGCAATTGTCCATCTATGCTTTCTTATTTGGTGGAGACTTAATCAGTGGTGAGGCTAGAAACTTTTTTCAGTTGGGACATATTTATAAAGTAGTTAATAAAAAAAATTCAGCAATCAAAAAATGTTTTTTATTGATTATAAAATCTCTAAAAAAATATCTATAATTGCCGTCAACGAATTTTCATCTTTTGAACCGCTGCATAACAATTTCATTTTTAATAGTATCAGGTACGTCTTTCAAATCGATAGAAAAATTGAAACACAATTAAATAAAAATTAGTAATATCAGTAACTAATATTTTATACAATTAAGAATACTTTAAACCCTAACGTATCAAAACTAAATTAACAGAATTAAAATTTAAAACATTTGAACGAGTTGAATGAAATCAAGAACAAAAAGGAAAAACCCGAAATTGAATGAGTTGTTGCAGTCCCAAGAGAGAAAATATAAACATGCCAACATACACAAAATCAAAACCATAATACTTAATGAGGTTTAAGTAGTGGGCCTGGAGTTGAAGTTAGAATTGAAACTCGGTAGTATGGTTAGAAAATTAAGAGGGTGTCAGGTTAAAGACACGCATGGGCTGAAATGAGGGTTCGTTAAGAACAAACTATTATGTGGTCACTCCTATTATAACTCCTATCAATCTATATACAGTACTGTGAGTAGTCGTCTCTCTCTCCCTCCTTTCTAGTGAGAGAGAGAGAGAGAGAGAGAGTGGTTACGAATGTGATTGGAGGGATTAATGAGGGTTTGATGGACTGGGTTGGGATTTTGGTTTCCAAATTTCACAATTTTCAACACCAAATGCAAAGAATTTGTTGGGACCGTCAGAAGAAATTAAAGGAGAAAATCGAATTGAGATCTTCTTCTTCGTCAAATACATCGAGTTCATCATCTTCTTCTTGTTCGTGTCTCGTTGGGTGGATTTGTTTTCCGGATTTGATTTAATGATGATTCCACACAAATATAACATTAACCGATCTAGGGTTTCATCTATTTACGGTTCCATCAATTTAGCGGTTTCGTCAATGTATGGATTCATCTGTCTAGGGCTTCAATCCTTCATCACATTGTATTGAATTGAGAGGGTAGGATTTGGAGAAATATTGTGCAACAAGAGGAAAACATCTATTAAATCAAAAGGACTTTTAGGGGTTTCTCATCTGCGATCTTTAGGATTTTTTCATTTTGTGACCTTTAAGGTCTTTTCATTTCGTTTTTGTAATATTGTACTCCTTTACCTTCATGTTGCCTTATACTTTTGTAAGTTCATGTTGTAATTTACTTTAGTAGATCCATGTTGTACATAAAGGAGTCAAAAACTCTATTAATCATGTAATGTATTGGATTAATTTCCTTCATATGAATGAAGTTGTGGTTTACCCAAAAAAAAACAAGGGAAGCTCACACTTGGGTCAGGGTGCCCCCAGTAGCTCTTATGTGGGCTCGCCCCTAGACTTAATAAAGTCTTAGTCCGAAGAATTAGACTTTGACCAAGTGAAAGACAGATGTTGTTTTGGTTTTATGCAACTTCCCAAGTGAAATAAAGAGTTGGTTATGGAGAAATAACACGTGAGCTTGTGATTAGTTGAGGAGGCAGTAGGCATATATTTCTTTGGAACTTGAGAGGGGCTAAAGGCCTCTGGCGGAAATGTTGTAGACCCCCGGTTTGCACATGAGATCTCTCACAATTAGTCAATTTGTGTGTAATTCGGGTGCAAACGTATTTTTGTCGGGGGTCTTTAGCCGCACCCTTCTAACTTTATCGTACGAGCGGGAGTTCTTAGTTTTGTCGGTTGGGCGGGCTTGGGCCCAGGGTGGAAATAAGCACACGTGTTCCCACAGCCCCTTATGCCTTATGTAACCTCAAATCCTCTAAACTTTTTTGAAGATGGAGGAGAACCACAAGATACTTTCTTTTGTACTGTCCACTAAATAAAAACGGAGTACATGTGCTGCAAATAAATACTACTATACTATTGTCTGTCTACCACCCATTCTATTAACACAGTATTTTTTTTCAATGAGAATTCTATTAATATTAAAGAACATGAAAAACATCCCTCCATTAGGCACACTTAGGCGTGCTGTTGACAAACAAAACGTGTCTATAGGCAAAGTCTATTTAATTGGCATCCTAATTTTGACTACTTCTTGCAATATTTGACTATACTATTAGTTTGAGAAATGATAACATTAAAAATTTTGTCTGTCATTATAAAAGATATAAAGATTATAATTTAATCTCTTCTCCGCCACTATTTAACAAGCCCTTAAAAATCAAATTACCCCCCTTTCTTTAATACACAAACATCATTTTAATAACGGTCACAAACATATACTACATAACTATGATGGAGTACAATGCCTTTGTAATGATATTGTAGTGAATAGTCGAAAAAAAAAATCATACTATTATGATTTAATCTAAAACTCTTTCAGTAATATTTAATGATAATTTGACTTCAAGTAAGTGATCTTTTGTCTATCATGTTCAGTATCGAAAATAAACTTAAATCAACGTTCATTGTCATAGAAATTCCTTTAACACCATCAATGAAATTTACATATTAAAAATAATAGACGTTACAAAGTCTTACATTTTTATTTGAAACTAAGAAAAGTCAAAATTTGACTACAACTTCTTTTGTGTGGTTCTCAATAGCCATCAGATATTAATTTACAATGCTAATACAAATATATTATCCCCAAATTGGCTCCCTATTTTTTTTTCTAAAATCTAAAAATATTAAAGTAAGTTATCATAATTATTCAAAAAATTAACTAATCTATTAGTTTTAGAACACAAGAAACTCGTCTGTTTTATTATGGGTTGTTGGATTACTTAAACCTTCAACCCATTGATCTCTACCTTCCTTTTCATCCTTCACCAAATCCTCACCGTTAAAAACTACATTGACAAATTTCTTTATATCAATTCCATTAATTCCATCTATATCCTCTTCCCCTTCATACTCTCCCTCCGATCTTCCTGGAATTGGAATATATGGTGTCCTCGAGATACTCAAAATCGTATCCCAATCTAACCCTTTAAAAAATTCATGATTCTTTATTCCTTCTAGAGAGATTCGTTTTGTTGGATCTTTTTCCAATAATTTCCCAATCAAATCTCTTAAAGCTGTTTTTTCTCCAACCAACTCGGGCGTTTTTGTTAAAATCCGATAAAACGTCTCTTTCCGATTTATACCTCGAAACGGTGTGATTCCATATAGCATCTCGTATAATACAACACCTAATCCCCACCAATCAACAGAAAAATCGTGACCGTTACCTGAGATGATCTCAGGTGATACGTAATCTTCTGTTCCGACGAACGAGTTTGATTTCTCCGAATCGGATCGTAACGAGTCGACTCTGCTTTGAGAACCTGATTTCACCGATTCAACCGGAGCGATTCCTGAGTTGCAGATGAAAAAATTGAGAAATCTCTTCTTCTTCTTCTTCTTGTTCGTCTTCTTCATGGAGATTGATTCATTAATGGAAGATCTTGATTCAGATTCGGATTCAGATTGAGATTGAGAAAGGGTTTTTTCAGATTTGGAAGAGATTTTCGTTGAAAGATCAAAATCAACAAGCATTAGATGTCCATTTTCTTGAATCATGACGTTTTCCGGCTTCAAATCTCTGTAAATAATACCTAAATCGTGTAAATACTCCAATGCTAGAACTAATTCTGCCGCGTAAAACCTAAAAATCAAACAGATGAAAAAGAGAAAGAAAATGAGAAATCTAGAGAGAAAATTTAGAACAATAATGAGATCTCAAAGAGTAAAAAGAAAATACCTGATAATATCATCGGAAAACATTCTCTCTGTCTGACGTTTACGCAAGGAATTAAGATTTCCACCGGCGCAATAATTAATAGCAAAACCAACGATTTCATCATTAACAATAACTCCTTTTAATTTAGGTAATAAAGGATGATTAAACAATTTTAAAACATCTCGTTCAAACCAGATCCGTCTATATTCATCAACTGAATAATCTCCATTGTTTTTCTTGTTCTTGTTCTCAATAAAAGATTTGGAAATAACTTTCAAAGCTAGGTTTTCATCAGTAAACAAAGAAGAGTAATCTAATTTGTTTTGAACAAGAAATACAACTCCTTTTGCTCCTCTTCCTAAAACTGATAATGCTTTTAAGCTTTCAAGATCAATTAATGAAGAAACTTCTTGTTGATCTTCCTTCATGGCCGTAAAAATCAAAACTGTTACGGAATAAAGAGAGACAGAATCAAGAGATTTGGAGTTTTTAAATAGAATCCAAACTTTTCTTGGTTATAAAGGTAAAGTATATAGAGAGAGAGAGAGTCAAGGAAGGATTATAGTGTTTAGGGTTTCTTGGTGAAGAAGTATTTGAAGCCTCATAAAATATTAGAGAGAGATTTAAGTCATCATTTGATGACAGTTAAGTGAATCTGTCGTGTGATTTGTTCTCCGTGATAATTTGGTACCTGTATTTTTCCATTACTTTATGTGGGTCACACTCACACATTTGTTTTTGTCTTTCACAAACTAGGGTACCGTCTGGAGTGTTAGGGGCGCGGGGGGGGCGGGACTTTCACAGACAAAAGGTCCCGTAGACATTTCAAGACATTTCGGATGATTTATTATAGACAACATGTGTTCATAGACATTTTCAAAACATTGAGAGTTTGTAGACAAAATGTCTTTATAGACATTTCAACACATTTGATCCATAGACAAAATGTCCTGGGGACATTTTAAGATCTTGAGTCCATTGACAAAATGTGTAATGCATATTATATTTGTGCTAATCAAAAATATATTTTTCGACTTTTGTAGACATCTGTGAATATTTGTGGACATTGATGGACATTTGGTAGACATTTATTATTATTATTATTGTTTAATCACATGAAATAATATATTTATACTAACATTTCAAAAATATATTTTTCGACTTTCGTAGACATCTGTGAATATTTGTGGACATTGATGAACATTTGGTAGATATTTATTATTTTAATATTATTATTATTTTTTAATTACATGAAATAATATATTTATACTAACATTTCAAAAATATATTTTTCGACTTTCGTAGACATCTGTGAATATTTGTGGACATTGATGGACATTTGGTAGATATTTATTATTTTAATATTATTATTATTTTTTAATTACATGAAATAATATATGTTTATACTAACATTTCAAAAATATATTTTTCGACTTTCGTAGACATCTGTAAATATTGTGGACATTGATGGACATTTGGTAGACATTTATTATTTTAATATTATTATTATTGTTTAATCACATGAAATAATATATTTATACTAAAGTCGACATTTATTTAATCACATGAAATAATACATTTCAAATATATATTTTTCGACTTTCGTAGACATCTGCGAATATTTGTGGACATTGGTGGACATTTGGTAGACATTTATTATTTTAATATTATTATTATTGTTTTTTGAAAGACATTTGGCTTCCTAATTTGTCCCAAATCCTTCACAAAATCCATCAAACTATGAAGTCCACCACAGTCTGAGACATTTTGGAAGACAATCGAATGCCTCGGACTTTCATAGACTCTCAAATGTCTGGATTTGAATGCCTCAGACTTTCGTGGACTCTCAAATGTCTGGATTTGAATGCCTCAGACTTTCGTGGACTCTCAAATGTCTGGATTTGAATGCCTCGAACTTTCGCGGACTCTCAAATGTCCACGAAAGTCCCAATCCAATACCCCCCCCCCCCCCCCCCTTAGTGTGTTATTAAGGACTGTTATATAAGTAAACCATAAATGTTTTGTAGCCATAAAACATTTTGTGGCCACAAAATGGTCAGCGCCACAAAACATTTTGTTGGCACGAAATCTTCGAAGGATTTCGCTAAAAACTCTCTTCGAGGTCCAGTTATGGTGAAGGGAACAGTGTATATGTGTGAGAGGGAGAGAGGGAGAAAAAAAACAATGAGATATCGATCAGAAAACAATGAGAGATTGAGACGGAAAAGAGGAGAGGGAAGAGGAGGCAATGGTGGTGGTAGGAAGTTGTGGTGGTGATGGTGATAGAGAATATGAAGATTAGGGGCAATGTTTGATCAAGTTAATTTTTGAGTTAAAAAATAATATTCTCCCGAGAATGTACAAAAAACAAATGAATTTATTCTCCGGAGATTATTGTTTATGCCTCAAAGTCGCGGTCTAAATTTTTCTCTTGCATTTTTTTAAAAAAAAAGGAAGCTGCAAATTTTGTAAAATTTTATAGCAAAACAAAGCTTCTTCTTTTCCTGATATTCTCTTATCTCCAACCATCAATTTCGGTCATCACCTCCGGTCACATTTTTCGACGACCATCGTTGTTTTGCTGCATTTTTCTCTAATGTCATCTCTCTTTCAACCGACTGAAACAATGGAGTTTCAGTCGTGATTTCCATTTGAAACCACATGGGTCTCACTCGCGTGAGATTGATAATGAGATAATTATGAAGAACTTGTAATGAAAATTCGAAGTAAATTATAAATGTATGGATTATAAAAGTATCAGATCTATCAAGAAGTTAGCCTCTCTCCCTTCTGGATAACCGTCTCTCTCTCTCTCTCCCTTCTTTACCAGGTTCAGATCTTAGTTTTTCCCTCCGGCGAAGGGTCATCCCTTCGCTGGAACCGTTTCTCTTTCCCTTGTAGTTTGTTGAGAATTGTTCATTATCACCCTTTATTCTCATCTTCTTCCTCTTCCATTTCCACATCTTCTTGTCCCCTTTCACCGAAAATCTATTTTCTTTCACCACCCAATCATCAATGGAGAGATCACATCCCTCTTCCCTTCTTCTTCATCATCTTCTTGTCTCATTTCTACTTCTCTTTATCAAGAAGAAATTCAATAGTTGAGGAGTTATCAATTGAAATTGGGATTTGGAATTTTATTCTATTTAAACAGTTTGGGTATGTAGGGTTTGGATTGAAGAAACTGGTTTATTTGAGTTTCATCAGTGGAGGATTTTGGATGGGTTTGAACAACATTATCAAGATTTCTTTTGGTTCCAGAAAAGGAGATTTATAATAGAATCTGGGTTTGTTCTGCTTCTCAAGTAGAAGCAATTCGGATACTATTAACTGCTCCAAACACAAATCATCGTAGTAGTGAAGAAATGTTCAAGAGGTTCTTTTATATCGGAAACCTAAAAACTCATTATGATCTCAACGAAAGTAAAAATGGATTGAAGATATCAAAAGAAATATACCCAGTTGCCCTGATCCACTCCATAACAAGAAAGGTGATGGCGGCTTTCGGGCGAAAATGGCGGCCTTCCGGCGAAAATGTTGATTTTCCGGCAACGGTTTTCCGACGACAATGAAGGTTTTCCAGCAAAAGCGACGGGGATGTCAATTAGTATTTTATTTATTTTGTATTATCAGTTATTTTGTTGACCTTTAGGGTCTTTTCATCCGTGATCTTTAGGATCCTTTCATCTTTCTTCTTTCTTATTTTCGTCAGTGTCAAGTCCAATTTCTCTCACTTCATGAGGCACTTTACATTCGAAATTCTGAGAATTTACTTATGTAACTCTCATGCTGCTGAACCGAGAGAAATAAACAATTATATCCATGTAACTTGTGATTTAATCACTCATGAATGAAAAAGGTTTCAATGGTTTCAAAAAAAAAAAAAAAGTATCAGATCTATCTAAGATATTAATTGGCTGAATATCTTATTGTCAATTATTTCTTGCTATTAATTTTAAAAATAAACTATTTATTATTTGCTTAAATTTTTGTTTGTGATAGTAATTTTTGGAAGGGAGATAATAATTGTTTAGATTCCCCTGATTGTAAATTCTGGATACGTCACTGGATAAAATAATAATATTATAATATGAACCACTTGTCTACAGATGTCAATGAAAGTTTGAGAAAACGTTTTCCAGAATTCTAATAAAAATGTATTATTTCATATGGTAAGATAACAATAATAATAACAATACTAATAGTTATTCAATAATTGTCAATAAATGTTCATAGATGTCCACAAAAAGTTGATGACATATTTATTAAATACTAGTAAAAATACGTTGTTATTCAGCGTGCTAAGATCATAAATCAAATAATAATAATAATAATGGTTTGACAATCTATTTTTATTAGAAAATGTAATAACAATAATAATATACAAATTTGAATATTAAAATAATAATATTAATGATAAAAATCTACAGACTCAATGGTTTGAACGGTCTCCAAAATATTTTGTTTATGCACTCAATGTCTTGACAAATGTCTATGTACATTTTGTAAATGGCCACTAATATATGTACTTGTTGGTTTTTTTTTTTTTTTTTGTTAAACTATATGTACTTGTTGGTTGGTGGTATAAATTATTTTATCTTGTGAAAAATTGTAGATGGGGCATGAATGATGACGTGACATGTTCATAGTGGAAAAACACACATTCTACATCAGCATTTAGATCATGTTCAGACTAAAAATTCAAATCATGTAGCACCACTGATGTCTTCAACAAAAAAAAAACTTGATTACAACGGTAAGTCAATTAGCACCTTTTGCAACAAAAAAAAAAGTCAACAAGCACCAATCTCTTTTTCTGTTGAAAGATCAGCACTTCTCTTTGGTGTTGTGGTTGAACACTGTAACTTAAGCCAATGAGATTCTGAAATTAAACTTTCTTAAAAACAATTTCTCTTATGAGTTATTCTATCAAATTAAAGCATAATTAAATAAAACTACGAAATGCAAGATTTAGGACCAAGACGACATCATTTGGCTCATGTTTAGACTAAAATTTCGAGCCAGGTAGCACCACCGCTTTATTTTACATAGAATCATTAATCAATGTTTGAAATTACAAAATCACAACGGCAAGTCAATTAGCATCACTCTTTGGTTAGTGGTTGAACACTGTATCTTAAGCCTATGAGGTTCTCAAACTAATTTTTTTTAAAAGATCTTATGACTTATACTATCTAATTAAAGTCATAAGATCGTCTTCCGCACTGGAGGCAGAAGCAATCGTCTTCCGCACAACCGTCTTCCGCACAACCGTCTTCCGCACTGGAGGCAGAAGCAATCGCAGCAAGGTTAGTTGTACGACTTGCGTTGACTATCCCAGAATATGAATGTCTATTGGAGGGTGACGCGTTAACGATTGTTAAGTCTTGTTCAGGTGATTTGGATAATACTCCTTGGAGAATTAAGCCACTCATTATGGAAGTTAAAGAGGAAGCATTAAAACTACAAAATAATATGTTCGTATTTTGTAATCGTGAGGCTAATAATGTAGCTCACTTACTAGCTAAGTATGCATTCAATATAAATCAAAATCAAACATCGGAGATTTATCAGACTCCTAGTTACATTGTAAGTCAGTTTGAGACAGATATTGCCAACATGAATTCAAGCTTGAATAGCTAATAAATTGAGGTATTTACCTCCTTCCATCAAAAAAAAAAAAAATCTAATTAAAGTATAAATAAATAAAACTATGAATTGCATTATTTAGGATCAAAATATCTTAAATGATGGAGGTTATAATGTTTATTCAATTCATGATGTATATTCACGACATACTAATGTTGTATAGTCACGAATGTTCTTTCAAACTTGTTGGTGTTTATGTCATTTTTATATTAATAATAATATTCTTCCTTATTTGAATAATAGTTTGGGATACAAACTGTTTAAAAAACAAATAAAATTAAAAGAGCATATTACAATACAAGCTTTGGCTTCAATGGTTAACTTGCATAACAAGATTGTCTGTGTTCTCTAAACACACCTAAGACCTGACATTTCATTTTTAATATCTTCCTCAATTTCTTTTCAATATCTTAAATGAACTTTACTCTGTAAGTATAAACTAATGCACATTACTTATCAGAAGCATGTTGATAGAGTCACGGAGATACGGTGAAAAATATAACCTATTCTTATTAAAATTGTATTTTATAATTATTGATCAGTAGAATATTAAATGATATTTTCATCATCCTGTATAATAGCAAGTTTTAAATATTCATTTGAAATGTTTTTTTCATTATTGACGGCTTCTAAATAAGATGATACTACAAAATTGACGACAATAGCATAATACTATAAAATTTTGACAATGATAATACATCAGCGCTTTCATCATTAACATGTGATTTTCCATAGCTCTCCTGGATGACAGGATGGTTCCACTATTTTAATTCATTTAAAATAAAAAGGGTTAAAATATTCTTCAAATATGCTTTTAATTTAAAAATGTGAGATTAGATTTTAATAATTCAAGATTTTTGGGTAAGAGAACCGAGTGATTCTAGTTGTTTTATGTAGGCAACTGGCAGTTGTACATCAGGCATTCACCACTTTTTTTCTTATTCAAGATTTTACCTCTACAATTGAAGATATCATACATACTAAAAGGTTATGTATTAAATGGTAAAAATAACATTTTACTTTTTTTTTATTTATTTATGAAATAAAAATGTTATTTGACAAACAAAAGCATTTTTATCAAAAATATATGTTTTTATAATAGTAAACAACCATACCATAGTTTCAAGTAACATTAAATATAAAGCGGTTTTTTTTACTAATTTTACAAAAGAAATAATAAGAAATTGGTTTGAAAATTCAATTTCAAGTTTTTTAAATTTAAAAAGACAAGTAATATTTTGTTTGATTAAATATCTAACATTTATATCTAACATTTACTAATTTTACAAAAGACAAGTTTTTTTAAATTTAAAAAGACAAGTAATATTTTGTTTGATTAAGAAATTGGTTTGAAATAATAAGAAATTACCTCTTGCAAGAGATTGGCAATTAATTTCTAAAAGGGTTACAACTCGTTGCAAAAAGAAAGAATAGTAAGAAATATTGAATTTTTAACCGGACAAAATATAAATATTGGGGTTTTTAATAAAAAAAGAAGATATAAATGTTAGATATTTAATCAAACAAAATATTACTTGTCTTTTTAAATTTAAAAAACTTGAAATTGAATTTTCAAACCAATTTCTTATTATTTCTTTTGTAAAATTAGTAAAAAAAAACCGCTTTATATTTAATGTTACTTGAAACTATGGTATGGTTGTTTACTATTATAAAAACATATATTTTTGATAAAAATGCTTTTGTTGAGGTAATTTCTAAAAAGGTCAAAATAATATTGAAAATGATTAGAAAAGCATAAAACATTTGAAAATTATTATTCAGGTCAAAAAGTGTGCAAATACTAAAATACCCCTTTTTGTCTTTTTGTGTAACTAAATTCTTTTATTTTTCTTTAAACTTTAAATCGATATAACTTTTGTTTGAGATGTCGGATTTCAATAAAATTTATATATTTAGAAATGATTTTTCATTAGCTTTCTAACAAGATCCACTTTCAATACTTTTTTTCGAAAAAAAAAACCCAGAAAAAAACGGCGTTTTTTTCCTTTACGTTTTTATGCAAACGTGTTTGCAACATTCTGTTATGCAAACGTGTTTGCTAAAATCTGTTATGCAAACGTGTTTGCAAAAATCTGTTATGCAAACGTGTTTGCAAAAATCTGTTATGCAAACGTGTTTGCAAAAATCTGATATGCAAACGTGTTTGCAAAAATCTGTTCTGCAAACGTGTTTGCAACAATCTGTTCTGCAAACGTGTTTGCAACAATCTGTTTTGCAAACATGTGTTTGCATAATGTAAATTGCAAACTGTGTTTGCAAAATGTAGATTGCAAACATGATTTGCAAGCTTTGCAGAATATAATTTTGAGTTGCATATCTTGCAAACTCGATTTGCAAATTGAGAATATAAACTAAGAGTATATGTCTACGAAATCTTGAGTTTGGAATTGATTTCATCATTCATAACTTCATATAAATGAATTTGAATTATCGGCCGATAGCTAGTTGATAGAAAAGTAAGGCCACTATTACCTTTTTATATTAAAAAGTATGAATATACGGGAACAATTTATGTTTCACATTTTGAGAAGAAAACTTAGACATTTTTGTTGAACAAATACTAGATTATGGGTGTCAAGTAAATAGCAAACCTCCGCCTTATTGAGTATGACATATAACACATTGAGAATGTGAAGATCGAAAAAATCCTAGAGACAAGTTCAAGATTCTTTTAGGTATTGTTATAGTTCATTTCGAATCCACAATTAGGACTTAGGAGATAAATATAAAAAAGTGGTAAAGAATCAAATGATGCATTTGGATAATTGTTTTGTACTGAATATACCATCCATAGGCGCTTCGATCTGAAAGGGTCATCACATGGACGTACAACAGATAAGCCTGACGCGGAAATTGATGCTAATACAACCCTTAAGGACCTCGATCTTAACTTTATATTTCGATTACAGAGAGCATGGTTTCAAGAGCTTCAAAGGCAAGTCGATAGGGACTGTGAGCTTCTTGAGCAGGAAAGAATTATGGATTATAGTCTGTTGGTGGGTGTTCATTTTAGGGAAGCATCCAATAATAGGGATATACCTATGACTGATGGCCGTACTTCTGCTGTCGGAACACCAAAGGGCTCTGAGAGTGAAGCTGTTCGTCTTTCTCGAGTGGACATGGATCAACTTCTTTTTGATCCCACAAGGTGGGCAACTATTAGATTGGGTATAAATATGCCAGCAAGAGTAGAACAGACTATAAGAAGAAACGATGAAACTCAATTGATTGGAGAACCAACAGGAGAGTGTTACGAAGTGGTATTATTCTTCGGCATCATAGATATACTTCAAGATTACGACATAAGCAAGAAACTAGAACATGCTTACAAGTCTTTCCAATATGATCCTACTTCAATCTCAGCCGTCGATCCGAAGCAATATTCAAAACGCTTTCGTGATTTCATTTACAAAGTTTTTACAGAAGACACGTAAAGAGTCAGTCCGCATTTTGTTTCTCTATCTAGATAACTCAGTGCATCCATTACCAGCTTGTAGAGCCAAGAATCGCCTCTACGAGTCTGGAAGAAGTGGGTTTGCAGTTTGCTGAAAGCATTGGTTCGTGATGCAAATGAGCTTTGACAGAACAAGCTATGGCTTCCGAAGTTGAACGCGGAAACTCTCTGTTTCTCTTTATCTCTCTCATTATATATAATTTATGAATATATAACCCGATTACCATTAACCACTCAAGTGCATTTGATTTGTAAATGAATTTACCTTGGGGTAAATCTGTATCAAAATCTATTCTTTTTGTACCCAATATTCCTGTTAATTGTTATTTACAAAAAAAAAAAATAATAATACATTTCAAATCGAGTTCTATAACAAAACAATGGTTCACATATGAGAATCCAAATTAACAAAACCTAGAAACACTAGCAGGAACAACAAACCCATGGTATAAATTGGTAGTAATCTTTTAAGTTCTAATGATTCAGTAAAGAAACTAGGGGTTAATGAGGAACCAATTGGTTAGAAGAAGAAATATGTGATATCATACTGAGATCAGATCTAGTAGTTGTAGGAAATGAGTGTCTAACAGCATTCAATTGAATTCCAGCACAAATGAGTCTTGTACAGAAAACATCGTACTAACAACAAATCCAATTACTGGCATCACCAATTACACTTTAATTTCTTAATATGATTCGAACCTCTTAACAAAAAAAAAAAAACAAATCCAATTACTGGCATCACCAAGTTAAATCCCTGAAGTAATCATCTTTCTCTTTCTTCTTCCACCAATTAAATCAAATACTCAGAAAAGAAAAACTCAAATCCACCTCACAATCACATTCTCCCACACTCTATCAATCTTCCTTCTTCAAACCCTAATTCCAAAAACCCTAGAACTATAAAACTAAATCAATCCTATACAATTAAATAAAATCTCCACCATTCAAACTCACCCAAACAATCAGATGTACTAGTAGTACTGACAGTAACAGCAGAATAAATCTGTTATAGGGAAAACCCATCTACACAATCTTTGGGGAGATGAAATTACTCAAGATTTGAACTCTAAACCGTTCGAAAAATGATCCCCATTTCTTAAATCATGATGTGTAATTTATCGGTGCGTGATAATCGGAATCGTTAGAGTATAAGGAGACATGAAGGAAATACTAAAAGATGGGATTTGGGGGAAAACTCGAGATTGGGGAAATCGAACACATAGCAGGAAAGGTTCGCGAAGAATCAAAAAGAAGCGTCGAAGTAAAACCAACAGATCGTTCAAGCAAAGGTGATGATGGAAAACATGAACTCATAGCAGAAGGAAGAAGAAGAACCATCGAGAAGAAGAACAAAAAAAATTCTCAGAAATTCGTGGGTTTTGTGAGAGAAAGGAATTTTAATGTATGAGGGTATTTTGGGAACCAAAATATTAGGAAGTGACCTGATTGATAATTTCTGATATTATTTTAAACTTTATGAGTTAATACTCATGATATTTTGACCACTCTTAGTTAATAGTAAAAAGTGTAGGCTTTTCTAGTTATTATGAAATTTTTTACTACCTAAATAGTCATTTTCTACTCTTGCAAATTACGAAAATACTTATGTAGTTGAAGACTATAAAAATTGAGGGATCTTTTTTTGTCAGTCAAAAAAATTTAGAGAGACCTCTGACCAAAATTTTACCCTCGTGTCATTCTCTTATAAGGACTAAAAGACATACTTGAGAAGGCTTGAGTCCTTTCCAATAATTTTCCCTGAATGTATGGAGTTAGAATCTAGAAAGATATATTGGTTATGGTGGAAGTTTTGACAACAAACAACCAAAATTCTCTCACATTCAAAGTTGTTGCTTGTCGTTTTAGAAGTGTGTTTGGATTCTTTCTTCTTTTACAAAAAGGTCCAAAAGTTGGATGTGAATTTTCTTCTCCTTTTAGTTTGTTCCTTCTCCACCTACAACTAAAGATTGAAATCTCACTTTCCTTTGGCTCTTTCTTTTCGAAAATATTTAATTTTGTTATACAAAATTGATGCGACCCGATGATTCTATGTGTGTGGTTATACAAATTAGAGTTATTTCTCTAATAGTCCTAACTTTTGGTCAATTTACATTTCAGTCTTCAATCTTTTCAATAAAAACAACTCCCAAATTTAACAAGTCAATTTATATTTAAATTTATCTAAGTTCTAATCAACCCCTTAAAGTCCTTGAAGGCTTTATCTTTGAGCCATGCATTTTCCTAGATGGATCTTTATCAAATGTTTCAAATAAAAGAAAAACACAATTTTCCCTATAATCTCACATACCATATATAGTCTAAGGTTGATGTGTATCATACTTTCATCAACCATGAAAATTGACTTATAATCAATAGAAGTAATTGTGCTAACGATGTTATGAGTAAGAATCTAAAAAAATCTAATTGATTTATCACTTTCCTCAATAGTTTTTTTTGTTGAGGAGAAAACAACAGACACGACAACTACATAAAAGAGGGCTGTAATTCGACAGGAAGATCTGATCGAGCAAGCCAGATCCAGTTTCCTCCGTGCAGGCGACACCATTTTGCCAGCTGATCCGCTCTGGTATTACCTTCTCTATAGACGTGAGAGTAAATAATTCTTATGAAGTTTCCTTCTAGTTGTCGGATTCTGTCGACCAGTTTGGCAGTTTGCCATCCAATATCTGCTTGTTGTCCGTTGAGCATCCGAACAATATTACTATTATCACTCTCAATATGGAGGTACGCGATGTTCTTTGTAGTCGACCATTGAAGCGCTTTGACTATTGCCCAGCCTTCGCATTCTTCGGCGTTTTGACCTCTGAAGTTACAAGCCGTTGCCGCTATGAAGGATGCATGATCATCATACACAACATTACTAATTCCTGCAAACTCACAACCCTCGGTGAAAGAGGCATCGACATTAATCTTGGTGAAAGGCGCTGACGGTGGGGACCAGTGGGAGTTCCTCTCCGGGGGGGGGGGGGGGAGAAATGGCTGAATCCTTAGTTAGCGTAGGAGTGCTTTTAATCTGTTCAATAATCATCATAGGAGAGACCTTAGTAGAAGAAAAGCATTTATTACACCTCGCTTTCCATATCTGCCAGAGAATATTCGCAAAGAGACCACTAATCTGCTCATCAAGAACTTTCCAAGAAGTAATCCAGTCAACCAAGTTAGTAATATTGGCAGAGATAATATTAAAGTGAAACCAAACCACAGAAGCCAAGTCACAATGTAAAAGAACATGAGTAGACGTTTCCGTTTCTCGACAGAACGTACATTCAAAATTCTGATCAGTAAACCGACCAATAGTACTACGCACTGGTAAACTGTTGGTGCAACATTTCCACAGGAATAGTTTGATTTTAGGTTGGACCGGTATATACCAGATAAAGTGCCAATCCTTAATATGATACTCATTATATTTCGTGCGTAAATAATAGTACATGGATTTGATTGTGAATTTACCCGATTTCGTAAGAGACCATTGAGCCGTGTCATCCATATGTACCTGCAGATTTATGCTCAAGATGGAATTAGATATATCACTGTTAAAACACTGCATAATAATATTCGTATTCCACTGGTTATTAGTAATTAGTTGAGAAACCTTAGAGAGGTTACTATTATTAGTATTATCTAGCGGCGGCGGATGGTTGGGAATCCAGTAATCTGACCAGATGTTAATGTTAGTACCTTTATTGATATCCCAGAAAGTTAAGCTGTTAACATTATCCACCTGCTTGGATATGGATTTCCAGAACCACGAGTGGTGGTTCTTGGCACGAATAGGTTTATTATCGCTGTTGAAATACTTCGCGCGGAGAATCCTGGCTCAAGGGGAACTAGTGTCTTTGAGAAGACGCCACAATAACTTACTCAAAAAGGCCTGGTTATCAAGCACAGGTAACCGGAAGCCAAGACCTCCCAATTTCTTAGGAAGACAAATAGCGGACCAGTTAATGGTGTGAATCGTTTTAGATTTTCCCCACCAGAAAGTTCTTTGAAGAACTTCAATACGACTGCTTATGCCCTTGGGAATGGCGAAGCACTGCATTTGGTATCGGGGAACAGCCGCAGCTATCGTATTGATAACGATAGCGCGGCCAGCTGGAGAGAGGAGGGAAGTCTGCCATTTAGAGAGTTTAGATTGGATTTGAGTAAGAAGGGAAGAAAACAACTTCCTATTGTTTGCACCTATGAAGAGATGGGTGCCAAGGTATTTATCCAAATTAGAAGATTGACGGACCTTGAAATCACGGATGATCATACGTTTGAATTTCGGGTGGGTGTTTTTAGAGAAGAATATGGTGGACTTAGAGAAGTTGATCATCTGACCAGAGGCACTGCAGAAGGTATTCAGAATATTTTTAAGGGTGGTGATGTTGTCCAGAGAGTTCCGACCAAAAATGATGCAGTCATCCGCAAAGAGAAGATGTTTAATCTTGATGTCGGATTTAGGAATCGGGTAGCCCTGAAAAGGAGTGGAATTACTGGTGGTTTCTAGAAGGCGACTAAGACCTTCCATAGCAATGGTGAACAGAAAAGGAGACAAGGGGTCACCTTGCCGGATTCCCCTACTGACGTTGAAGGTAGGGCCGGGACGGCCATTAATAAGAACCGCCATGGACGAAGTGGAAATGCAAGTGTGGACCAGGCTAATCCATTTTGAATTGAAGCCCATCCGGCCCATAATGGTCTCTAAGAAGGTCCATTCGATCCTATCAAAGGCCTTAGACATGTCCAGCTTAAGCGCGAAATAACTCTTCGAACCTTTGGTGATTTTGAACGAATGGACCACTTCTTGGCTTATGATGATGTTATCCGTAATCTGCCTCCCCGGCACATACGCAGCCTGAAAGGGCGAAATGATATCAGGAAGCACCATCTTAAGGCGGTTAGCCAGGATCTTTGTAACGGTTTTGTAGGTAGTATTCATGAGACTGATAGGACGGTAGTCCGCCGTTGTCTGAGGAGTTTTAGTCTTGGGAATGAGACAGATGTGGGTATGATTGACCTGCTCAGGGAGAGTAGAGAGGGTAAAAAAGTCCGATACAAGCTGAATCATATCTGTTTTCACCGTATCCCAATTGGTATGATAGAACAGAGGGGGAAAACCATCCGGACCAGGGGCAGAGTCCGCCTTGAGAGACAAGATGGAAGCATGGATTTCCTGTTCCGAGGGAGTACAAGAGAGGGCAAGGTTAGACGAGTCAGAGATCTGGAGAGGGAAGAGATCCAGTAAGTCCTCGGAGATGATCGACCCCGAAGAGGTGGAAATGCAACCAAGATTGGTAGAGAATAAGTTAGCAATATCCAAAGCTCCCTGAATCCAAGCTCCATAGTTATCTTTGATAGCCGAAATGCGATTCTTTCTGTTCCGGTTAATCGCCTTAGCATGAAAAAATTTAGTGTTTTGATCCCCTAACTTGATATTGTCATTCCTGGATTTCTCTTTCCAAAGGCTTTCCAGCTGATTATAGGCTTCCTCAAGGAGAAGAGATAACCGGTAAGCCCTATTCCCACAATCAGCCTGTTGGAGAGCCTCGGTAAGATTCCTAATTCTAGAGTCGATGTGCCCAAAAACCTGTTTGTTCCACTTGGCCAGGTTAATGGCTAAATGATTAAGTTTGGGTTGAATAGAAAGCTGGTTAGCAGGCCAATGAGATCTGATAAAATCACTACACTCCGGATGAGACATCCAGGTCCTAATGAACTTGAACGGGCGTTTGCCAAGGTGAGACAGAGCAGTGGTGGTGAGCAGGATGGGGATGTGGTCCGAACCAACCCATGGTAGATGAGTAACCAGAGTAGCTGGGAAGTCCATCAACCAGGAGTGGTTGGTAAGGGCCCGGTCTAATCTCTCTTTAATAAGAGCCCCTTTATATTGCTTATTAGTCCAGGTGTAAGGGGTGCCCTTATAACCCGCGTCTTTAAGGCCCAAACTGTTAATCTTCAAATGAATCTTAGCTACCAGACTAGAAATCGCATTACTTCCTCCCTCCTTATCCGACGGGTGAAGTATGGTATTGAGGTCCCCAATGACAACCCATGGGGAATTAGGGTCAATGTTAAGAGAGCTAAGAGTGTTCCAGGGTGTCATTCTAGTGTTTCTATACGGGCTCCCATAGAAGCCCGTGAGCACAAAACTATTACCATTATCTATGTGAGAACATTTAGTGTGGATCATGTGGTCATCCGAATACAAAATCTCAGTTTCATATTCCCGGGTCCAGTATAGCACTAGACCCCCAGCTTTGTTTTTCGAATCCACCACATGAAGGTTATAGTTGGAGTAAAACTTGAGCACCTGATTGAGGTGCTTTGGGGTGCCTTTAGTCTCTGAGAGGAAGATAAAGGCTGGTCTGTGTTGCTTAATGAGGCCAGAAAGATGCTTACGGTTCAAATATTGACCACACCCACGAATGTTCCAGGCCAAGATGGATAAGTCCGGATTAGGGGGGTCCATAACCACCACTAAAGGCACTCCCTAAACAGAGAAAGCAAAACAGAGGGCAACGACCGTCAAGGCTAAACAAGCCCCAAGGTACGACAACTAATCTAAACAAAGCCGAAAGAAGAAAGGGATAAACTAGCAAAGAAGCAAGCAGAACAAAAAGAGCCAAAACATAAAAACAAAGGTACCTTAATTAACAAAGCATAAACAGTACAAGAAGAAGAAACTAATTAACTGTTCCACACACCACAAAACAAAAACAGCCAAGCCCACTTAAGAACCAGAGGGCCAACAAACACCGGTACTAACTGCCAAAGTGCCAAAAAGGAGGCCACCACCCTAGAGTCTGATTCGACTCAGAGCTTAGGCCTCGGCAAGGCCCTAGGAACCCAAGGCAAGCACTTTTGCAGATAGTACCAGCCAGAAGGAACAAACTAACTTTTGAGTGTGCAGATAGTATGACATACTTTTGAGATCACAAACTAACTTTTACGAGAATAAACGGGATTCCGCTGTAAACTAATGCAGTGTTAATTAACTTGAAAAGTCTCATTGTCCTTGGTTTAAGCACCACCTTCCCCGACTAGACCATGCACCTCAGGTTTTTTTATCTATCCAAACTAGGTGCCAAACTCGCGAGAACTAGGTGCCAAACTCGCGAGAAGACATAGTAAACAAAGATTTTGTGTCACAACCCAAGTACGAAACAATATCTGAGCGACCCATGTTAAGTTTGTGGCCATCCAACTCAAAACCAATTGATAATGAGTGGAGAGGACCTATACTTTATATTCTTGGTTGCTAGTTACCCATTCTCCCATGTGGTACTATTCTCACACGCCCCCACACGTGTAACGTTCTTTGAGCCTAACACGTGTGTTTTTTTTCTTTACGGGTGACGTGGAGCACGTGTGGCTTTTAAGCCTATCACGTGTGGGCCTAGCTCTGATACCATGTTAAGTTTGTGGCCATCCAACTCAAAACCAATTGGCAATGATTGGAGAGGACCTATACTTTATATTCTTGGTTGCTAGTTACCCATTCTCCCATGTGGTACTATTCTCACAACCCAGGATAGTATTGTTCACATGAATCTTCAACTTCAAGTCGTCTATGTGAACGGTGAAATTTAAGCCCATATGAAAAAAAGGTTTTTTGAGCTTACCTCCTCAAAACTAATTGGTAATTGAGTTTACTCCCTTCAGTAATTGGTAATTGAGTTCACCCTCTTGAATTTAGAATTTTTGTCAAAAACTACTAAGGACAAGTTTAGCATGTGATAATATAATCATAAATTAAATCATTCTATAAGCAAAATCAATCTTTACTAATCATATTCCTGAGCAAATCAAACAATAAAGTAAGGTGGAATCTCTACTAAGAATCATATTGAAGAATAATTGCTCTTGGTAGTCACAATTATTTTACGTACGCCAAACACAACCTTTTCGTTTTTGTCAATAATAGTAAGTCTAAGGGGGTAAGCTCAATTACTGTTCATTGAGGGGGTAAACTCAATTACCAATTAGTGATAAGGGGGTAAGTTTCAAAAAAACCCTAAAAAAATGAGAGAGTAGTATTAGGAAGAACAACATGCACAATTTTATCTTCCAAAGAAAAAACATGCACAATTTAGATAGTACTATCTAAATTGAGTACTATCTAAATTCAGCAGTACTCTTGAAAGTATATAATATGGTTACGAAGAAATGACTAGGATACAACTATATAGTAAAATATCGAATTCAAAAAAGAAAACATTTTATTGTGAATTTAATTCTTTCCATTTTTAAGAAGTAAGAACTCAATTATTGTGGTTGAATGTCTTAATTTCATTATCTGTAAATAAAAGTGTGGAGAATTTATGTCTTAACATTGGCTAAGCAACACCTGTTAACAATCATTTCGTTATTGTTAAAGATATTCTATTTTGACTCCCTAAAGATGATTAACTCACAGAAATAATACCCTAAAATTAATCAGTTTTCCAAATGGTCCTCTTATTTCTCTATCTCATTCTTCCCCTCTTTTCTCGCTAGTCTCTCCCCTCAACCTTCTTTTAACTTGAAAGGATGAAACAAACCAGACTATTGAAACATGAAGAATGTTTGAAAAGGCTAAAAATCTATTTTAGATCGAAACCAAATCAATAATCTGTTGTAAAGCAATCTCACATTGAATTTGGTGGTGAGATGGAGTGTAGTGCTCTTCTTAAGAGGTTAAACACCCTTCCCTAGTGAAGCCTTTTAAAATCGTGAGGCTTAGGTGTGTCAAAGCGGACAGTATCACTAGTAGTCCGGAAGGCCGGTCTGCACCATCTTATAACATAGTCCTTATTTTCGGGTCAATATTTTTTCTAATTCTCAATGTTGATGGCCTCTCTGAGTCTCCTCATTGATGTTTGGCTCCCCTTTAAGTATAACATTTTAGTCCTTTCTATAGCAGTAATTTATGGAACATTTAACTGAAAGACTTAAAATCATCTTCTGTCACATTTTGTCCAGTCCTGCCACCATAATATTATGAGAAGTTTGACCTAGAAGTGGTTCAATCTATTCTTGCCATTTGGCACCTTTAAATCGTGCACCAACTGTTTTTTCAGATTTCTCTATGTTCTATCAACATCACTTCTACTAGGAAGTAGGAACCCATACTGCTTCAAGATATCACTAAATTTAGTAAACTAGATAGGGACACTGCGTATCACTACTATCTATCATCCACCATCAATGATGGATCATGTAGATAGAGAGAGATGGTCTCACATTTCACTCATAGTTCTTTAATTATACCACCATAACCCATATGGGAAGAGAGAGGGGTGGGAAAGTCCTTATCGTCTCATATAGTTGTGTAATTTCAATTATTTTGACAAACACGTCGAACACATTCTGTAAACAGATCATTTATATGTCGAAGTGATATTTTGAAGCCCTGCTTCTATATCGCCCATTTATATGTCGAAGTGATATTTTGACGCCGTGTGGTGAGTTAGTACAACTTGTTTATTAATGGATCCCGTGCGTTGGTTTTATATGTCCGTTCTAACGTTGTCATGACAGGTTGTCTTTAAATTGGCCGATACTGTTACCAGCTAGTAAGAAGGTGTGGAAAGGGTGGATGATATTTGATATGCAATTGTGGCTGTTAGTGTCTTGGCTTCCTCAATATACCCTCTGAACAAATAGAAAAAACCCATCATGTGAATCAAAAATCTCATGTTGAATTACAGAAAGTAAAATAACAATACAGGAGCTTAAAAAGTAAAATAGAAATGAACAATAATAAATTTATAATTTTAGGAATGAGTTTTCCATAAACAATTCGACGTTACATGTAAATGATATGAATTAAGTATTAACATTTCATAGTGATTGGTGAAGACTTAATTAAGCTTGTTTACGCAAACATTACAAGAGTTTTAGATCTCAGTGTAGGTCGAGTAATACAACGAATAATTCGATCTTCTGTTTTTCTTTTTACCTTTCTTTCGTTACCTTCTCTTCACAGTCCGAAGAATTGAAAAATCAGTAAAACAAACTTGAACATGTTCTCATGAATTGGAATTACATCAATGCAGTGGCAGTACCATAGAAGAGAAGAAATTGAATAAATGTTAGTCTAAGAGCCGAAATCTACACCATATTTGTTGAATCTTGTTGAGATTGCGACTGTCGGGTCTCAAGCACCTTCTTCAACGCATAGTGGCATCTAGAAATATCGATACAGAATAAACAAAAACCAACAAATTAATGGTGAAACTTATAAACTTTCTGCATTCAATGATAGTTTCAATCTCATATGAAGACGACAAGACGTGATTCGTAATTGACCATTATCTTACCACATGACGTGTTAGTTGATGCATATACGTTCAACCGATGTGGCTTCGTTTTGGACTAGCTATTCTAGTAAGTTGGTTAACGAAAATCATACACCGTCGAGCGCTTGGATGTTATAGAATCAAATGTTGGTCGGGTTGATCATACAAAAATGCAAGATTAGATGATGGCCGATTTGGTTTCCACCCGATAAATGGGTGAACTGTTACACTCATCTAATATTTTTTTTTCCTTTTTTTTTATTTGTATGGAGATATAACACGCATATGGACGGATCAGCTGCCAAATCATGTGATCAGATACAGTCAATGAAGGATTTTCCGTATGAGAACCATAAAACCAGATGATAAGTCAAACGGAGAGGAGCAAAATGAGATTAAGTTAAAGTGTTAAGAGAGACCCACGTACCTCCAAGGGAGATGATCGAGGAACATAAATGGCGAAACAATGATATCTTTAAAGTGCTCTCTGTTTGTAACATAAGCTCTATAACCATGGTGTTTGTCATATCTCCAACCTCTCCATGCTGGCAGGAAGCTCCTTTTTGTCGGTAATATAAGAATAACAAGACCTGGAAGATACATCTCCGGTGGATCTCCTACTGACGTTTCATTTGAAGACGGAACAGCATTCATAAATTCGGAAACAGGATCTTCACACGAAATTATATCATCGCCCACTTCATAGATTGGATTAATACGAGTAGTAAGTGAATCACAGCAGCTTGGTTCATGATTATTATCTTTTAGGATCGCCACATCTGGGTTGTCAGTAAAGTCAGTCACGTCGTGAGGATATTCTTGATCACGTTCTCTCCCTACAGTAAATATAGAGTTACGCCCGCGATCTTCGTCAGTGACAACAGGACATTTTCGACCCATGAAAAACACTGTCAGTACACAAGGAAATCCTACCTTGGATGACATCACCATGGTGTCTTTTCCGGTATATATCGCGGTTACCATCTTGTGCGGTCATGTCTAAAGACTCCAAAGACGGGGTAGAAACTTCTTCCTCCTTGCCCCTGAATTTGCTGACCTGCAAAACTTGCCGCGCAAGTCTGCATATCATGGCTGAATCGGCAGCAGAATCCTCTGATAGTGCAGTTATTGCTGCTGCACGAAGCCTCAGGATCGAATTGACTGAAAGCCGTGCAGAAAATTCGTCATTGTATACAATGCTGCAAAAACCCAAACATCACTATATTAGGTAATATGGACAACAAAGAAAGTTCAGGGTGAGCAAACTACAACTGAGGTTCAGTTCTCAGGGGTAAAAGATCAAGGAAGGAAGTGGATTGAAATTAGTAGGTCAGAGTGAGGCATAGCATGGACTGACAGGGACAGAGGGTGGGCGAACAAGTCTTATTTTCAAATTTAGATATATTCTGTAGAACCTTTTAGAGCTGTGGGCAGAGCAAAATCACCATCCTTGATTACAAACTAGACAAGGTATAATTCAACGCCCGCTAAACGTAAAAGAACGTTGACTTACTAACGGATCCCTTGAAAATGCAAACTATTTGCAGGTTAGAGCATTCAAAATTTCAAACAATCCTAATCATTCAAAGTTTTGGAAGTCTAAAACAGGTACAGTTGTCCTAACAATAGAACGTCAAACGATCACACCCTTAGAATGTGAAAAAGGAGAAAACCAAATGAAACCGAAGTAAAACTTGCCTCACGACAAAAAATATCATCGATGATCACCTTGTAACAAAGTCTGAACATGCTTCTGCTACAACTGAATCAACACACGGAAGGGGTCCATATGAGTACACTTGCAAGTTCGGAAACCGGCCATATAACTGTAGAAAATAAATGTTATGATCCATTATAGATAAAAGAAATCCATGATGAAGATGAAGATAGACATAACAGTACGTCGATAATACATAAATCATAAATGAGTTGCTTATATATGACATATACGCTCTACTTAGTATTGTGCGAATTATGGGTAATATTTGAATCCCTATTTACACCTTACTAGTGTTTAGTTAAGTTTTATAATCATGAACCAGTTCATAGATTAGTCTACTTGAATTTCGCAAGATAGGGTATGAATATTAGTAGCTACAATAAGGCTACTTATACCAATTTCTGCCAAACTTGAATTGCCTAACTACAAGTTAGTTTTTTGATTTCGCAATTACACGAGAACACTAAAAATCCACCGGAGACTTGGATTGGAACATAGGAAAAGATTCACAGAAACACATGTGAAGCGCTAGAATGTGAATGTCTATAATTTCACTTCATCATTGGATGACATATCCATGTCTGTCTGTGGCTCTGTACTGGTATCGGCTAATGCAAAATTACTAGACCAAAAACCTTAGCTACAAAACTTGCCAAATATATAGTATAGTAAGAAATTAGTGCAAGGATTAGTATCAATAGAGAGAACAAACTCACTGAATTATTAAGTAAAATTATGGTATCAAACAGCTACAGATTCCATAAACACTTATAACTTACCATTAGTCCAAGTAATGCACTAATAGATCCTCCTAAAGAATGACCAACAATCCGAATTTGGTACCCATGACACTCACCGCCTTCTCCCATTAATGAGGAAAGATATCCAGTGGCATCATATTGGCTACCTAGAACACAGAAGGTAGAAAGAATGTATTACAAATTAATCATCCAGAATATACGGTATAAAAGACGAGCCTAATTAAAACCAATATTCATGTCTAAATTTCTAATGCAAATTATACTACTCTCTTTTCCAATTTGAAATACTCAATATATGGTGTGTTTTTGGCACTGTATGAGCTCCTAAAACATAAGAATGATAATGAATTCTTTCAAATCCCATGGAAGGATAAACTGCCTAGGATATCCCAATTCGACGCCTCTAGGCTCCAAAGTACATTTCAATCGACAAATCTTACATTTCAATAATTTTCCTCATATGAGAAGTACGGACAAGTTCTAGATATCCAATGTAATAAATAGGTAAAGGAGAACACAAGGAAAAGGAGAATAAATATCAAGAATTTAGTAAGAATAATCAGCGCAATCTATAGAGCGAATATATATTATGTTCTTTTCACATTGCTCACCTATATTCCCAGCTTGCCCATCAATTTGCCTGAACAGATCTCGTGCAGCTTCAACTATTCCGGAATGCCCGTAATGCGGAAAAGATGAGTTAATCCTTTGCTTCACATCTGGATTAATATTACTATTACTGTAAACAAAAATAAAATAATAGAACAAGACTAATCCAGTTAAGTACAGATGGAATAAGGTGAAATTGATGGAAAAATAACAACCTAAGCTTCTTATAAGAAGTCATGGAGTCGCTATTGTTACTTCATACAAGTTTTTAATTTACAGAAGAGAAGAGACGGACCTTATCAGTCCACTCAAGTCTTCGATCGAAAGGGTGCATTCCCTGCATAAACCATCAGTTATAAGGTCTTCAGGAGTCTCAGTTCCACGTACAGCAATAACTACAGATTTTTTATGATGTAGAACCACAACGAAATATGCGGCTTCACACTTCGCCTGATAAAACAATGGGAAGAAAACGTCAAGAAAATCTAGGAACCAAATCAGGGGAAATGTAAAGAGTAATTTCAGTTTTTGTCAATCATAATGCTAATGAACTGAAGACAGTGTGTTCCTGGAGAAATCTGAGTGTCCATGGTGTAGGACTTGTAGAGATTGGAATCATAAAAAGAGATAAATTAACCGAAGTGAGAAAATAATTTGGCAGTAACGGACACTACTAGGGTATCAATATCTGATAATGGTGCGAAGGTGCCTAATAAGGTCAGCGGGAAAGTGCCAAATGGGTTCCATCCATACACATAAATGATGTTTACAGACTCTTAGAGTGGTATTTCATGATCCTAGCATTCTTAGGAGCAAGTATGCACAAAAGTATACCCATTGAAGTGACTGAATACCTTAAAGGCGTATTGTACTACCTTATATGAGCTTCCAGAGTCGAAGTACCGGACACAGCAAAATGCTAAAAAGAAGTATCCGTCTTACACAGACAATATGTGATAATAACTTTTATTGTTGTTATATTCAGCACTCGTGCAAATGATTGTTGCTGAAAGTAGCCTATTGAGATATCTCAAAATACAGGAATGCGAGAAATACTCCAAAACTGCGAAAAGGGAAGTAGATTGGTAACTTATAATTCTCACCTGACTCACACGCCCTTGCCGAAGAGTATCTGGGGGTAGATTAACATATTTCAAGAAGGCTGCTGCATGACCACGCCACCAATTATCACCCTCGAGAACAGGCCTCCTAGGAAATATGGAACAATATGATATCAGTAGTCATTAAGGAAAGGAAGATGAGGATTTACACAATAAAAGTACATAATGTCCCAGAACAATCATCTATTCTATAAATTGTCAATGTGAGCAAGTAAAAAGTAATGGACGAAAATACGAAATCACTAAGAGTAATCCTTCTCCATATACAATGAACTAAATATAAGAACCAACAATGGCAATAAATTTCATGTAATTTTGATATTTCTATATCATATATCGGAATCATATCAACCAAGATGCGCGTGCAATGATCAAGTTTGACAAGGGATGAAGTTAAAGACCTGCTCCGACTCCATGGGGTCACAACTCCTTGCCTATAGAGCCACACACAAGGAAATAATATGGGATTTCTTCCAAAATCAAGCAATGGACCCTGCAATATAAGCTTTTCAAGTGAGACACCATTGATCAACTTGTCCTCTATAAGGCATCAATAATCATGCCGATGACACTATGCTAGCAGCCTGAAATAGAATTATCAAAGTATGGATTCCATGAGAAGACCGTATAGGCAGCTTCAGCAAATGGATGAAAGGCAGCCGCCTCTTGAATCAGTTTTGGAGGTGCCTCGGTGACCTCATCGTACGAACTTGTTGATGGCCTTTGTCTCTGCAACAATGCGAGTCCTGAAAAAGAACGCATTTTAATGAAAATGCAATTGCCTTTTCTAAACGGAGAAAAATCTCTTTTATGAGGGCCGAAATTTTAGTGAGATAGACTGCATTTAAGGATACCTTTTACACTACAAAAATAAATTAAAAACTGAAATGATCACTTGTTACTTGTTAGTGTCTATAACCAGTATCTCATTATTTTGTCTTTTATATTCCCATCACGGGAGAACAATATCATATGAAAGTTAACAACAATAAGCTGCAAGGATGATTTTTCCATAACAACAACTGAAAAAGAAATAACTTAGCTTTCACTGAAGAACTGACCTGTCAAAAGTTCCAGATGCCCAGTGCCAGATGCACGATACGCAACAAGATCTCCCAACAGTCTCGCTACTGAGTACACCTCATCTTCCTCCAATGCACTCCTAATAACATTAAGGGACACGGTCCAAACGCATTAAAAACCCAATCATAAAAAACTCAGCAAATAACAGATGAGTGGAAGAACTTACATGTACTTGACTCGACCCAAACAACACAAAACTTCACGTATTCCATGATCGAATACCTCCCTGTAGTGAGCCTTCCATGCATCATCATGTGTAGCATAAAACGACCTCCATCTTAATACATCAGATCCCGTTAAACATTGCATAATGACCAAAAGCCACACAAGGACAAGAAAGAAGATCAGTAATTTTCCCTCCCATCCATTAGGACTTGAATCTTCTCCTAGACCAGTAGGAAAATATAAGTAAGATGATAAAATGAAACATCACAAGTTTCTACAGAATGCTAATGAGAACAACTACATATATACAAAAATACTAACAGGAAAAACTAAAGATGCAAAGATTATAAACAAAAAGTATACTGAACCCTCCTCCTGGGACTCCCACTTGAACCGCCTGTGAGAGAAACACGGATTTCTCTCTCCACATGACTGAACATGTAAGAGGAGAGAGAAACCCTTGTTTCTCTCATAGGCGGTTCAAGTGGGAGTCCAAGGAGGTGGGTCACGTAGACTTGTTGGATTATAAACGTGATGATTCTTTCCATCTTGCTTGCCACTCGTCATCTTATGGAAGAAAATGTAACTTAACAAGGTGTATAACAAAGACTACAGAACCACTTACAAAGCAATCGAGTTATATACATATATTCATTTTCCAAATTCGAAGAGAATGGAATAAGGTTGCCCCCCTAAAGCCCATCATGCAAAATTCAAATCACATAAACAGAATAACGGACCAAATTACCTAGAAAGCACCATCTTGATTTTCCATTTTGAGAAATATTTTTCAGGATGATGATCATCATATAAGTTGCTCCAAGAAGTTGCAATATGGTAATTACCATTCCAAAACGGGTCCACCAAAGCCATCTTTTATACCTCACCTGTTCATCGGCAGTGAGATAATATTAAAATTATTTGACGTAAAAGGATGTGATAGAAATGTTTCCAAGATGATCTCAGGCACTCAAAAGATTCTTATGTGCATTAGAAACGGACATTTTCATATGAAAACTTTCAAACTGCATTTGGAATTAACTAATAACAAGAAAATGAATACAATTGTACTGCTATATACATCAGGTAATAGAGGAGAAGAGTTTGATTTGAGGCTAGCACATCTCTAAGCAAATCAAATTCCTTTGAAGTTAAACATAAAGCAAATGGAGCCTATAGTAACCCGAATTAGATGTTTGCTGTCAAAATAGGATATATTTTTACCGAGTGAAGAAAATAACAGCAACCATTCTTTATCATAGTAAATCATAGATGCATATTAATGAAGATATAACTGAAAGTCAGGGAAAAATTATATGATCCTTTCTGGTCCATCTACCGATCTACATACAGAAAAATATCCAAGATGAATGAACAATGATAAATATCCATAATTAGAGGCAAGTCTTGACACTCCTCCTCGGACAAAAGACCCACTTGGGGGTAGTAGGTAGCAGCCCATTGACTAGGCTAGAATGACACCAATAAAGATAGAGGGCCTAGGCTAAGCCACTGAAAAATAATAGTTTAACTCCAAAAATTCTACTTCATGCTGTAGTGGCTTAGTCGGTAATGCAGTGCGCAAGTGACCCAGGTTCAAGTCAACCCAACTTCATTTGCCATTTTATTCTCTATTTAGCTTAGATAAAGATTTTGTAACTTGACTTGTACAATTGCTCTAGACTTGTTTTTTGCATAAGATAACTAGGTTATCCCTTGCATAGCTTCTCCCCTTGAACCTTTCTTTTATTTTCATTATGCAACATGTTCTTGGTATTTCATTTACATGAGACAGATTCTACGCAATTCCCAAAAAAAAAACAATTGTTATTTTGATTTGTTATGTAAATTATGATTCTCATTGTTGATTAACATAAAATCAAAGTTACGTACTCGTAAAAGTTGTTTCAATAATTGAGTATGCTAGAGGAAACAATACCTTTTAGACTCTAAAATATAGAACCAACTCTGAGTAGACTGAATCGTCATTATAATTGACGGGCTGCTCCAACATAGCTCTCTTAAGCTTTTTTTAGTATGTCATTTCTAATACAGTGAATGCTCTCTTCTCATAAGACATATTTAGCACTCATGAAACACAAAGCTCCCAAATTAGCATATCCTAGGGGTTGCTTTCTCATGAATAAAAAGACCAAGGTTAAGCTCATTCCGATACTAATTCGGGTTTTTGAATTTCTTATTCACTAATCTAATCATTATCTATGCAAATTCAAAGTCTCTAACCCAATTTAAACATTTCAAGTTTTCAACTCTTTCTAATTCTAGTTATGCATTTACTCAAACAGTACACATATAAACATATATGTATATATATATAGAGGGAGAGAGAGGGAGGGAGAGAGATACCCGTCTTTCATGGCGAATGACAGCGTCGACAGCAGATGAAGAATCAGAGGGTGAACTAAGAATGGTAGTAGCAGTTGCTTCTTGAGCAATAGCAATACCTATCATAGACATGATTCTAACACAAGCAGCAATTGCAACAACAACAATTGGAAGAATATTATCACCACTAAAACAATTCGAAAAAGAAGTAGAAATCACCAAAATTACAGATAAAATTATAACAAGTAAATTTGAAATCCCCAAAACCCAAGTAGACCATCTTAAGCTTTTTAATTTTTCCAACATTTTCTTCCCCAAATTTCCCTCCTTTTTCCAAGAACCAAGTAAACCCAAAGTTTTTCTCTTACGAAAACGAAGAAATCTTTGATGGAAATTGAGGTTTCGAATTCGATTGGGAATGAATTGAAACCAAAATTGGATTGAAGAAGCAACAAATGTTGCATTTTTATCAGGCATAACGAGGGATTTGGGGGATTATCGCCATATTTTTTTAGGTTAAAAGTTGTTGAGAAAAATGTAGCCAAAGGTTTGTTGAGTTTAAATTGTGATTAGGGGAAGAAAGTTTTGTTCTTTCCTCCATTGAGATTTGGGAATTGAACTTTACTGAAACTATAAGATTCTTTATTTGTTGGGGTTTTCTTTAATTTTTTCCTTTTTAAGGGATTGGATTGGATTCGATATTAGCCTGAAATGTGGATCCTAATGTAAATATAATTTTTTGGGAGTTAATTCCTATTTAGCCCCCTACTTTGTGACCAGCTTCCTTTATGGACCCTTTTTTTTTTTCGTAAATTCAAACATGGCCCCCTTTTCTTAACACCGTCAGTCAACTTTTATGGTTAATCTTTTTGTTTTCATTATTACCCTTGTTTATAAAAGTATTTTGGAAATTCAAATTTGACCCCCCTTAAAAAATGGGTTGATTCCCAAAAAACTTAAGTTGTTTAGAAAAAAATTAGGGGTCAAAACAGAATTTCTTTTAAAAATACCAAACACACTTCTCTCACCTCCATGTCATCACCAATCTGCCCGCGTCATCACTCACCTGCCACCCCCACCATCTTCTCCGGCAATGGTCGCCGACCGGCAAAAACTCCGGCGACCATTTTTTTTCCTCTTCTTCTTCTTCTTCTTTCTCTCTCTTCTTTCTCTTTCTTCTTTATTCTCTCTCTCTCTCTCTCTCTCTCTCCCTCCTTTCTACTCTCTTTCTCTTTCTCTCTCTAATGCTCGGGCGAAGGGGAGGACCCCTTCGCCGGAGCATTAGAGAGAGAGAGAGAAAGAGAGTAGAAAGGGGGGAGGGAGGGAGAGAGAGAAAGAGAGTAGAAAGGAGGGAGGGAGGGAGAGAGAATAAAGAAGAGAGAGAAATAAGAGAGAGAAAGAAGAAGAAGATGGAAGAAGAAGAGAAGAAAAAAAAAAAAGATGGTCGCCGGAATATTTGCCGCCCGGCGACTATTGCCGGAGAAGATGGTGAGGTGGCAGGTGAGTGATGACGTGGGCAGATTGGTGATGACATGGAGGTGAGAGAAGTGTGTTTGGTATTTTGAAGAAATTCTGTTTTGACCTCTAATTTTTTTCTAAACAACTGAAGTTTTGGAATCAACCCCATTTTTTAAGGGGGTCAAATTTGAATTTCCAAAATCCTTTTATAAACAAGGGTAATAATGGAAACAAAAAGATTAACCATAAAAGTTGACTGACGGTGTTAAGAAAAGGGGGTTATATTTGAATTTACGAAAAAAAAGGGGGGCATAAAGGAAGCTGGTCACAAAGTAGGGGGCCAAATAGGAATTAACTCTTTTTTTTTTTTAGTGGAACCATAGATACCATTAAATAATTGTTCCAAATACAAGAAGGATTTTTGAGTTTTAGGTCTAAAAATAGGAGGAGCAATTAGTCATATATCCAATCCCAATTTTTTTTTTGAAACCACGCGAAATCATATTTCATTCATAAGTGATAAAATCACAAATTTACATGGATAAATTCTTACTCCTCTCGGTTCAGCGACATGAGAGTTACATAAGTAAATTCTCAGAACTTTGAATGTAAAGTACCTCATGAGGTGAGAGAAATTGACTAGACTCTGACGAAAAAAGAAAGAAGAAAGATGAAACGATCCTAAAGATCAAAGATGAAAAAACCCTAAAGGTCACAAAAAAAAACTAAGACTAAAATATCCCAGCCGATTGAGCCACCACAGCCGTTACCAGGAAGTCACCGTCGCCACTGAAGAACCGCCAAATTTATTGTACTTTTTTTTTTGTTGAAAGCAAATACATTAACTTAAGAGTCTATTACAATATCCAAATTAAAAAAAACAAAACATAACAGTAAACAAAGTAATACAACAAAATACATAATTGAGCAATTGCGTAAAATAGCTTCTAGTAGTGGACCTTCCTTCATTCTGTAGCGTATACACCTGACAGCTCTTCAAAAGGATGATGTGAAATTTGGTCTTGAGACTTCTTCCGATAGATTGAAAGATGAAACTAGTATTTGCCTTCCTGTAACATTGAAGATGGATTAAACAAATACCCGGAGTTCCAGAACGAAACAAGGGTGGAACCAAAAGATGGTTCCAAGTTATCCCGCCAGTATTCTCCATATGTAGAGACCATATTCGAGTTCCACAATGTAGAATTTGATCAGATACCTGGAAATTGGGATCGCCGTCATAGCCCGAGTATAAATACTCTGCTAATCCGACAAAAGATCGCAAATGAGTTGCGAAGAGGGGTGGAAGTGGGCATGTTAAGGACCTTGGATAGTTAGTTAAATCTATTCAAACATCAAACACGAAAGAATTCGACAGGGATTGAACTGAAGCGTATGAAACAAAAAGTGGGGTACCAAATTTATTGTACTTGGTATAGTGAAAACAAAATACCCTCTTTCTTCCACCTTTCTCCGCACCACCACCACCGTCTCGGTACACACCATCGAAACACCGCCATTGCTAAACACCACAGACCAACCACCACCATAAACATCACTAAACCCACCACCACCACCATTTTGTAGTGGACAGAATTTCGAAAGATTTAAAGTAAACGGACAAGATATAGTGAGTGAAGTGAAACTGAAATTCAAGCATGTCATCTTCCGCCATTAACAGACTCTATAAAAACCTAATTTTTCAATGATAGAGATCAAAATTGAATGAAATTACCTGATCCGGGCGAAGGAAAACAATGTTTCCTAACACAATAACTGATCCAGATTCATCCAAAGTTTTCGCAAAATTGAATTAAAGTTCGTTTCTGAAGAAATCTCTTGAAAAATCCTTTCCCGCCGGAATCTGAAACGGAGACAAACTCCCGATTGAAAGTTGTTTTGTCAGAATCAACAGGAAGATCTAAATGAGGAGAAGAGAATGGAGTGTGTTTGAAATTTAGGTTTAGGGTTGAAGAGGAAAAGAAAGAGAATTAAGGGTGATAATGTTGGATAAGAGGAATCCGATAAACCTTTATTTAGATACAAAGAAAAGGAATCCGGCGAAGGGAGGACCCTTTGTCGGAGAAGCAAAGAAGTTCCTGGACAGCTTACCCTTTCATAAATATATATTTAACCATTGGTAAACCAAAGGTTTCTAATGGTTAAGTTAATACATTTATTCTTTCCATAAATTTTAAGAGAAATATTTATGGTGGATATTTATTGTCAATATTTATATCCAAAACTTATACTTGTCTAAAGTAACTTACCAAAACAATCGTGATTTACCTAAAATGAGTTACTCTCTCTATCTAACTTTATGTTCTTCGAACTTGAAGAAATTGTGAATTTGTGATTGGCTTTTATCTCTACCTCGATATTTCCATCTCTAAAACATTTTTTCCTTGGAAATCATTAAGAAAATTGTATATACTCCGTATGTCGTTTAAACTTAGAATCATGTTAAAAAATTATTTTATTATAACAACAAACTTAAAATGTAACACTTTTTCGTACACAGTGAATTTTGAAATCTCTATCACTATAATATTGTTCTCATAAAAATTATAAACTGAATTTATTTTTGCTACATTTTCAGTATTTTACTAGCATTTTCTTGATTCTATTAGCATCTGTTATGAATATGTTAGAAATAGGTTAATAATCATTTTATTATTTCGCTAGCATCTTATTGATTCTAACAACATTCTTATATATAACAAAATTCTCAAAAAAATTCTAGCATTTTTTTTATTTTAAAAATTCAACAATATACTTACAAAAATAAATTCTTCTAAAATTAGGATTGCATTTCTCTAACATCTTATTGATTCTAACAACACTCAAAAAAATTTATTAAGAAGAAGGACCATTTTTTTCTCTAGAATTTCTTTGGTTCTCCTGCAATAATTATATTTCTCTAGCATCTTATTGATTCTAACAACATTTGTCAGAAATTATATTATGTTAACCGAATTTTTAGTATGTCTCTAGCATTTCATTGATTCTTGGGTTAATTCCGTTTTGGCCCCCAATTGTTGACCAACTCACCGTTTTGGCCCCCATTTGTGTCCGGCAGTTCGTTTTGGCCCCAAAATCCATTTTTCGGGCAGTGCTGACATCATCAAGACATAAGCAATACTTTTCTATACCCGAAATACCCCTCTGACCAAATCAAAATCAAATCCTAAGTTGTCAAATCAATTAACCCTTCTTTTAAATTTCTTTTTTCAATTCCTGTTGTTTAACTTTATTTATCTATCTCATCCTCCACCAGACATTTACTTCTTTTTTTCTCTTCCCTTTCCTCTTTCTCATCGCCATTTTCATCCTGTCATCGCCATCTTATTCTACATCTTCATCTAAAAACCTCAAAAAGTTAAAAGGAATAATTCTCTAATGAAATTTTCAGAGATCCATGAGAGACTATTCCACTCATCAAATTTCTTCCTAGATCTCATTCAATTTATAAAATCACTACCACAAATGTTAATCATGTCTCTTTAATTAGATCTATATGTTTTTTCTAGTTCAAAAACCCTTTTTTGCTTCTTCTAGATTTGAATAAAACCTTTTGTTTCTCTTTCTATACACACATTAGGGTAGGGCTGGGAAAACGGTCCGAGACCCCGGGGTCCGGCCCGTTATACCCGTCCGATATACTCGCCCGAGTTCCGATGCCCGAAATCCGCCCGATATACCCGCCCAAGTTGTGATGCCTGAAACCCGCCCGATCTTTTGGCCATCAAAGAGCCTTACTCCCATATCTTTGACCCAATAGTGAGGGACTTAAGAGATGGAACTTACATAAATTTTGGCCTTGAAGAGGCTTGTATTGTAGAGTGTTTAAGAGGTTATATATAACCATTCCCTTTTCTCCTTCATCTTCACCCCCAATAATGTGGGACTAAATATTTAACTTGCTTGCAATCCAAGAAGTGTGGTTTGATTCATATAATCACAACCCCATATGAATTCTTCTCTAGATGTTCAATGTGGGACTAAGTCTCCAAAGAGAACAACAAAAATCTCTTAACTTTATTAGTCCCACATCACCTACTTACAGTTAGAACATGTATTTGAGACTCTTATAATTCGTTCAATGGTGAGAGTGAAAATAGTTCATAATTAATCAACTTCAAATTTAATTATGAAGATCCAATCTATATATACAAATTTAACTAAGAAGTTTTTTGGTACCAAACTACCGTAACTACCAATTGTCACTCAACGTCCAATTTGTTTGTCAGATTTGTCTTCATAAAAGATGAAACATATTCGTGAAAAATGTCGGCCAGTCAGATTCATGAAAATATTTATTATTTGTTGGTGAAGATCCAACTTCACCTTCGCAAACAGATAGATGAAGATGACGATCCAGCTTCATCTTCTATTCGTGAAAGTCCAACTTCATCCAACTTGTTCCAGTTGGACAAATTACGAGAGAAAGTTAGAGAAGAAAGACTGCTATCACTGCCCACGTTAAGAGAACTGAAGAAAAGGTTAATCAAATATATGGAAAGTTTCATTTGTTTGGAGCATCGCAAGACTAATTTAACTGTTTTTATTTCCGGAACGAGTGATTAGATAAACAAGGGTTTAGTCAAGTTTTTATCATGAAAGACGAAAGGAAAAAAGGAGGATTACGGTTACATATCTGGATTAGCCTCCTCTGGAATAACAGTGAGAATAACAAGTTCATCTTTCGTTCTCTTCACAACCACTTTCAAGGGTTTCCCAACTTTATCCCTCATTGCATCAATAACCTGCAACAATTCCAAAATAGACGTGTGAATGAACAACATTCTTGTGGACTTTCAAAAAATACAAACTCAGTCAAGGACTAAAGACAACTTATGGGTCTGTGAGACAAAAAGGTACGATGCATAAATGTGTACATCTATCATATCGTCAAGGCCACTCGTCCTGGTGGACAGACTGGAGCCAATTCGATCCATTTATGCAGTGAATTGACATCAAGGATGTGGGATTCCTCAAGTCACTGTGTAAAGATATCTCATGGCATGGGTTTCTCCACTAAGATGAATGCCCTCGATGGTACGATAAACGTGACCATTTGCTGTACCTTATCATGAGAACCTTCTATGGAATAAGAATTCAAACTTCCAATCTTATGTTATGATGAAAAACTAACTAATGTGGCTTCTTAGGATATCCAACATAATGAGAATGAACAAAGGGGAACAAAAGAAGCATGTGCTTTGGCATTCGTAGGCAATGCCTAAATGTGTACTTGCTGGAAAATAGCATCACAAGGATGGAGAAATGAAATACAAAAATTAGATAGCCATAACAGATACCTCCTTAATGCTTTCCACAGGAACTCCATCGAATTCTACGACAACGTCACCAGGTTGAAATCCAGCACGATCAGCAGGGGACCTTGTGTTACCTGATTTAGGCATGAATAAGATAAGAATAATAAAAATTGATAGTACATGCAATATTCGTACACCAAAAGTTAACTTACAAGTAACAGAGAAGGATATCAATATTGTTCTCTCTTGTTTATAGCTTGTAAATATCATTACTATGGTAGAATAAGTAGTAACACCTAACAAAGATAAAACTTGGCAAGATGATGATGGTGGTGAGAGTGATTCAAGTCCTAATATGTTGGAACAAAGAAATAGAGAGGTGTGGGAATAAATAGATGAAAAGATGAGAGAATATGAGAGGTGTGGGACTAAATAGATGAATGGAGGCAAAAAAATGATCTTCAATTCTTGTTTTGTGATGATTGTTTTAGTCCCACACCTTTGGGACAAGAGAAAAAGTACTTGGAGAAGAGTTATTTATATCCATCTTCTCAAATATCTCAAGTATCTCTTTGCCTTTCCTCACACAAAGTGGTTGGGTATTGAGTAATTATTTATTTTTATATAAAATTTTATTTATATAAAATAAATATATATAAGATAAGTGTTTTTTTTTTAATATAATAAAATAACCCGAGCCCGTCCGACCCGAGCCCGTTGGAACCCGCTCGGGCAACCGGGCTCGGACGGGCTACGGGCACCAATATGGCGTTTTTCGTCCGGCCCGATTCCCTACTGCGGGCTCGGCTTATCCGAGCCCGGTCCGTCCGAGTCCGGCTCATTGTTGCCCGAGCCCGTCCGCGTCCGCCCGATTCCCACCCCTACATTAGGGTATTCACCAAATGTTCTCCAGATCTGTTCTTTAAATTTCTTTTTCAAATCTATTCCAAATGGGTTGATTTGGCATCCTTGAAAAAACATGGTTAAAATTAGGGCATTTGTAAGAAGAAATCATCATCAAATCCAAAATTTGATGATAGCTCCATGGAAGAAATTAAACAAAGATTGAAACCCGATTTCAGATTTTTCTATTCTTTAACAACCCAATTCTGATTTTTCTATTCTTCAACAACCCAAATCAGATCTTCAAAATCACAGTTCATGAAAACCCTTAAAAATCTCAACTTTGTTCTTCTTCTTCTTCTTCTTCTTCTTCTTCTTCAATCCTTCGTGTAAAAGTGCAGAAAAAAGACCTAGTTCTCATTTCTTCATAATTTTACTGAAAACCTATTTCCATAAATATGCAAGATCCAACAATATTTCAACAAATCAAAGCACCTCAATTTCCAGAACAAGAACAGATTAAATGCCCTCCTTATGATTCAACAAACACCAAATTCTGCTACTATAATAATTACAATCTATCTCAACCTCGACATTTCTGCGAAAATGCCGACGTTATTGGACTGAAAGAGGTGCTTTAAGCAATATACCAGTTGGTGGTAGTATCAGAAAGAACATAAAAAGATCTTCAAACCCTAATAAACGTCAATCATCTTGATCTTCTTCTGCAACTCAAATTTCTCATCAAACCCTAATAAACCTTCCCAAGAGATTGAAACCTAACTGCTTTGACTCCCTAGGTGATGTTGATGGAACTCAAGTCCTTGCCCCTCAATCGACATGAACAGAAACCAAAGAGAGAAACCGAGTACAAGAAAACTGAAAGAAAGAGGTAGCAATCTACTCTTTAAGAAGACGATGATGGTGGGATTTGGAATATGAAGATGACAAGAGATTGAGGATTTTTCGTATCTGTAAATTGAAGAGAGAGAGAGGAGAAAGGGGAGAGAGGAAAGAAAAAGGAGAGAGAATATACCAATAAAGTTAGAGTAAAAAAAAAAAGAAATTAAAAAGAAGGGTTAATTGATTTGACAACTTGGGATTTGATTTTGATTTAGTCATAGGGGTATTTCGGGTATAGGAAAGTATTGCTTATGCCTTGGTGATGTCAGCAATGCCCAAAAAGTGGATATTGGGGCCAAAACGAACTGCCGGACACAATTGGGGGCCAAAACGGTGAGTTGGTCAACAATTGGGGGCCAAAACGGAATTAACCCTTGATTCTTCTGCATATGTCTTAAATTATGTTTCTCTAGCATTTCATTGATTCTCCTGCAATACTTATATTTCTCTAGCATCTTATTTATTCGGACACAATTCTGCTGAAGTTATATTATGTTAACCAAATCTTTATAGAAAAAAGGTATAACTAAAAGCTTGGTCATTACGATAAACGTAAAAGGAAACTTCTGTTGTGGAAGGAAATTTCTTATTTGAGGAAATAATTTAGTGAATTTTTAATATGAGTTTTTTTAAAACTTAGGATAGGTTAGGTAGTATTAAAAAATCAAAAGTTAGACATGTAATTTACTCTAAGTGAATTTATTTTCTATTTCAGATTATCTTTGTGCTCTAGACCCATTGATCATTCGATTTTGGGCTTAAAATCCATCCTCCCATACAAGAATTGTCTGAAAAATGGAAACAAATACAAAGTTACATTAAGATGTAACACAGCAATAGTCCTTTAGAGATGGGCTAAAGCGAGAGAAGCTAGATTGTGGGGCATGGTGTTAGCAGTTCGTCTGCAGTATGTGTACGTGACACGAAACCCGAATGCGTAGCCTAGCCCTCGAAATTGTGAGATTAAACGCCATGAAATCGTTGGATTGGGATAAATAAGAAACTCCATAAAACCCTGCTATCCATTTCAAATATAAAGCCATTGATGCCGAAAAGTTCTGCAGTCTCAAGCCCTAGCAACATTCCATGAAGTTCACTGTGAAGAGGAGAGATTGGTTCAAAGGTGGTCGTCGTGGAAAATATGAGATTACTCATAGAGTCTCGAATCACTGTTGTCGTCGATGCACCATTAACCCTAAAAGAGCCATCGATGTTGATTTTTAACTTTCTCTGACGTGGAGGAGACCATTCATCAATCTGAAAAATGCAAGAGAGGTTAGATTGAGGGGAAGGAGCAAAGGTGGGTAAAGATTTTAAGAAAATTTTCATATTAAACCAGCATCTATGGTTTTGTTAGTGAAGACCATGGAGTTTTTGCATTTTCACCATTCCCAAAGAAAGTAAGAGTAGGTAAACCAGGTACTTTCATTAATTTGTCCATTTTTCAACATAATCTTTAGGTTTTCTACTGGATCTGCATGTAGTTGTTGAAGCTTATGTACCCCGGTTATCCTGATTAGGTCTTTAAACTTTGTGCAGGTTCTAAAAAAATGACCAATGTTTTCTAAATCACCCGAGTCACACAGCAGACAAGTTTGAGGTACATCATTTCTCCTTTTGCCTATGTTGCATTTAGTGGCTAACCCATCGTGAATAAGTTTCCATATGAATGTTTGAATATTCGCATTCATGGTTGATTTTTTCCAGAATAGTTTCCATGAAAATTGTTCAATAGCAGTAGGTAGTGATGGTATGTTTTTGATTTCTTTGTAATAAGATTTTGGGTTGAAGTTGCCATGATCTGTTTGCTTCCAAATAAGTTTGTCTCTTGAGAAATCCTCATTGATGTGAATCTTTAAAATGGCTTGTACTGTAATAATACTGAAATATTCCATAAGAAATTGTTGATTCCATCTCTTTGGATTATGTAGTAGCAAATCCGAAACCCAAAAAATGTTTGTGATCCTCCAGATCTGGAATCCATGGATCAAAATTGATTTTAATGGATGAGCCATCACCCACCATCCATAGACAATTGTTCTTCATTGTGTCTCATGTTTTAATTATTGCCGACCATAATGGTGATGATGAATACGGCTTTGGAGAAGACCAAAAATTATCTTCATTAAAATATTTTGCTTTGATAATTTTGACCCACATAGCATTCGAATTTGTTAGTAGTCTCCATGTAAGTTTTCCTATAAGAGCTTCATTGACCTCTTTCAAGGATCTAATACCTAGACCACCATTGATTTTCGGAAAACAAATAACCTCCCACTTCAAGAAGTGCATTTTTTTTCTGCCTCTATGTGTCCCCACCAGAAATTTTGATGTTGCCTTTCCAATTGTTGTATAATACCTTGTGGGATGAGTTGATAACTAAATGGGCACATACAATAGGAATTTAAAACCGATTTAATTAGTATTGTTCTCCCTGATTGTGATGTAAATTTTTGTTTCCATCCTGATAAGGCCGATTGGTATTTATCTAATAACCACTTGTGACTTTTGATTTTATTTCCTGGTTTAACTAACATGGCACCCAGATATTTGACTTCATCTGTCATGATTGGAGCTTGTAATTCTGACGTGAAGAGATCTAGTGTTGCATATGAATGTCGCACAAAATTTGGTAATATAAGAGCCAACATGACTAACTCGGCCTAGCTAGATCAATTTTTGAGTTCAACGAAAATTTCTAACCCACAATCTTCTCTATTATGACAGTTTTTTTTCATCAAAATTCAGTATGTCAAAAATAATTGAAGCAAGTAAAATAGGTTTTATATCATTAGTCTATTTCCCTTTGAAAAATATATGAAAAATATAGAACATCTGAAAAACTCTTTGAAATGTAAATGAAAGAACTGCTAAAAAAATCTAATAATAAGGAAGAGAGAAGAGATCATTTAGGTCCTTGAAGATGGTTACTAAAAAAAACTATCGATTTGGCATGATAAGGGTGATCTACACGATTGTATGATTGTTACATTAGAACAAGGGAACTGCTGAATCTAGTTTGGTTAGGGTTAGAAATTTTGATTATCTAATAATTAGGTTATAGCCAAAAGGGTTATAATTTTGAATTTTGAGTTCACTCTACTAATAGGTAATGATATCAGTATGTTCAATAAAGCTGGAATAGCTCAGTTGGTTAGAGCGTGTGGCTGTTAACCACAAGGTCGGAGGTTCGACCCCTCCTTCTAGCGTTTTTTTGTATTAAAACTTCAAAATCTCTTTCTTTCTCTTCTCCTTTCGCTCTTTGAGTACCTTAATTTTTGGGTTTTTGAGATTAGACTTTTTTTTTTTTTTTTTGTTGAGATTAGACTTTTTAAACAAGCATTTTTTTCTTCTAGTTCTTTATTTTTTTATAGTGTCTGGTTTCATTTTGACTACTTTAAATTTTGGGTTTAAGGTTAGATTTTCTAAAAAAGAAAATTCTTCTAGTTCTTTGTTGTATGTATGTAGGTTTCAGGAGTGCCTTCGTACTGCCCAGTGACTCCTTACTACACTCAATAATTTAGATTTACAAAACGTCATACTATTCTCACGTTGAATCCTGAAGTTTAAAATCTACTGAAATTCAGTATCAAGTGAATAAAAAGTGTTCGACCAACATAATATAAATGGGGAAACCGAGTCCACCTCTAATAGTGTGAGGACAAGAGCTCTAATCTTATCATTCCCAAAAAAATTTGCCCATTTTGCAACAACAAAAAAAAAGATTTGGCCATTTGTAAAGAACAAAAACAACAAAAAGATTTGGCCATACATAAAAGTATAGTGGTAAGATGGGACATGCCAATTGGAAATATGGATGTGCCTATAGAATTTCTTAAGTAATTTAAAGCCCACCACGTTAAGTATCTCCTTCCTTCCCCTGTTTTTGGTTTACCCAATGTTTTAAGCAGAGTAAACAAACTGTTCCAACACCTACAGAGAGAGAGAGAGAGAGTGGGAGTGAGAGAGAAAGGGGTTTAGTGAGAGAGAGAGAGTGAGAGATCCTTTTCATTACCAAACATTTCAAACTCTCCACTATTAAAAAAAAAAACCCACGAGTTATTCGTTTGGTATTTCGCTTTCTCTAATAGAATTTAGTCAATTTACTTTCTCTCTCTCTTTCTACCTCTTTTGTCTCTCTAATGGAATTCATTCACCATACTTTTTTTCGTTTCTCCTTCAATTGTTGAAACTTTGATCAATATTTTGGTTTTCTCCCTCTGAAAACAATCTGCTGGGTCCAAGTCCTAGCAATTTAGGAAAATGTACACAAATTTGATTTCTATTCCTAATTCTGTTTGTTCCCCTTTGTCTGGGTTTGTTTCAAAATCAAATCTTTATAGCATTTCTGGATCCCCTAGATCGTTTATTTCATGCAGACAAAGATTGGGTTCTTCTTCTTCTAGTGAGAGAAAGATTGTTTGTGCTTGTTCGGCACCACCTAGGGACTTGACTGATAGCCTTTCTCAGTTCAAGATCAATGTAAGTTCAAACCAAAACCTACCATCATTTCTTCTTTTGCTTTGCTAATTTTAGCTAGCTTCTTTTCAGTAGTTATGCTTTAATGGGTATTCATCAATTTTACAATTTTAGTCTTAATTTTGAACGTATGTAGTTTAGGGAGACTTATGCTAGAGGATAACTTCTGCTTGACCCATTAGCCAGAGGTGAGCTAAACCGAACCGGACCAAACTAATCCGATCCGAATTGTTTTCCTTCTAAACATTTTAGAAATGGTCAAACCGAACGGAATGATTCTACGTCATGTCATAAGAAAATGGTGTATTTTACTAGTTTATAATGTGGACTATAGAAGCAATATCGAGACCCATCGACATAATCCAAGGGAATATTCAATGCCTATGTTAGACCGCCCTTTCCAACATCAAAGCTTGTAAACTGTTCAAATCTTTCAAATTTAATGAACGATGAAATAGTTGATGATGAAAATAAGTCGCTCACACCAGCCTTATCTATGGGTCATCTAACCGTTGCTTTTATTGTGTTCTCGATATTGAAGACATTCATTTTCACGAAACGTGGGTAATGAATACTGAGATGACCCAAAAAGTAATTAGGCAAAAATCTATTCCCGAAGTGATACTCAATATCCATCTCCTTCTTGTAATTACATATGTAGTAAAAAAAAATTATCTAATTTGACTTATGGGGTCGTCACAAGATTTTTGTGATTCGTTGTTTGTTATGTTGTAGTCCAAAAAATATTTATGTTATTGGTTATCTTGTTAGGATTCGTCCAAGTCAGAGAATTCTAGCACGGGAAGAGAGGTGGAGGATGATTCTGATGTTCTTATCGAATGTAGAAATGTTTATAAGTCGTTTGGGGATAAGAACATCTTGAACGGTGTGAGCTTTAAGGTGAATATCTAGTTCATTTCTTGTTTTGCTTATTGATGAAATTGCGCTAATATTCTTGCTACAAAAACTCCATCAGTGCTATAACTTGTCTAGATGAGGCAAGATTTTTTCGTTTCGCAAACATGTTTCCACTAATCAAATTTTGCTCCACTTCATCAATGTCTGACTATTTCTGAAACCGTTGCTGAGTCTATTGAAGAATGATGTCAAAATGGCAGTAAAAAAAACCTCAATTGGCGTAATTGAAAAAAAGCTATGCTAGACTACATACAGAAAATGATGTAAAAATGCGGTAATTTGGACATACAAAATCCAATATATTTTCAAGGATTTTGCCTCAAGTTGCGGCAGAAGCTGTAGGTATTTAACTCAATCCGCTCTGACATAGCATGAAATGTTAATGGCCCACATCGAGTTACGAAAAGTCTCTCATTTTTATGATGATCTAATGGAGTAAAGTAGAAAAATAATAAAGTTTCATTCTAGATTCTTTCGTGCATTAAGTGCTTGCTTGCCTGTCCGTTATTCTCTCAGATGAATGTATGATTTACTGTCAACTAGTCTTGAATTTCTTCATGCTATTATAAATTTCCTACTTGTCTACTTCTGCTATTTACTAACGCTTCAGTCTTTGTTTGGTTTACTTCTATTGCAATTCATTGTATTAAATTCTGCGTATTCAGATTAGACATGGAGAAGCTGTCGGGATCATCGGGCCTTCTGGGACTGGGAAATCTACTGTACTAAAGATTATAGCAGGGCTTCTTGCCCCAGACAAGGTAAATCATCTGATGCAGGTCCTTTTCATTTATGTGTGTGTGTGTGTGTTCGTCTGTTTTAAAAGTCGTTTCTAACTCATTTAGTTAGTTAAATGGATTTTTTTACGAATGATGTTGAATATTGGGCAGGGAGAAGTTTTCATCCGAGGAAAGAAAAGACATGGTTTAATAAGTGATGACGAAATGTCAGGTGTTCGTATTGGTTTGGTATGTTATTGTCCTTGTCCCTATCTTATCATTTAAGGTTTAAGATTTAACATCTTTTAGCAAACTATATGATGATTTTTACCTTTTAATGTCTTTCAGGTATTTCAAAGTGCCGCACTATTCGATTCCTTAACTGTTCGTGAAAATGTCGGTTTCCTTCTGTAAGGAACATCCTCTATTCTCTTTACCAAGTTTGACATACGGTTCCTTTCTAAGAACATAGACTTAACCACCTTTGAAACACTCTCTACTTTTTCTTACTGTCAAGATATGAAAACTCAAACATGTCAGAGGAGCAAATATCAGATCTTGTAACCGAGAATTTGGCTGCTGTTGGTCTAAAGGTACAAGTCCATCTTTCTCTTGTTTCTTTCTTCTGTCTCTTTGATATCTTATATGGTACTTCGAGATGGTAGTAAAAACGAAAGTTTATTATATTTTCTATATAAGAAATATATGTTTATGTTTATATTAAAAAAATAACGAATTATTGCATCAAATTAACTCACTGCTCCCCAGATGGCACGTTGGAAATGGTTCACCTAATACAAGAGAAAAAGTTATCTTTTTTTTTTTTTTTTTTATGCAGGGGGTTGAAGAGAGAATGCCTTCCGAGTTATCTGGTGGAATGAAGAAGAGGGTAGCGTTAGCTAGGTCGATAATCTTTGATAACACAGTGGAGGCAGTAGAACCAGAGGTACATCTCTTGCACAACTTCCACTATGTCTTTGTGATGCATAAATGTCGGATCTCTGAATGAGCACAGTTAAATAAAATGTTATACTTAGTTTCTTTTGTAGGTACCTTTAGTGGTGTTTTTCTTGGTTAGTTTACTTTATTATCAGTGACTATTAGTGGCTATCTGTCTTTGAGTGGTTGGCTAACTAGTTTCTATAACGGGTTCATGGTGGATTTGATTTTTTACCCATTGAGGGAATCCTCAATTAATGAACTTTTTAACTAAATATACATGTATAGTACGGATCATTCTGCTGGATGGTTCTCGGGTTATGATCAATATGTTCGATGGTTAATTATGAGATATTTCACTCTTTTCAACATGAGCAGGTACTCTTGTACGATGAACCTACTGCAGGACTTGATCCGATTGCTTCAACTGTAGTTGAAGATCTTATCCGCTCTGTCCATATTAAAGGTGAAGATGCAGTCGGAAAGCCTGGAAATATCGCTTCTTACATTGTTGTTACTCATCAACATAGTACCATTAGACGAGCTGTTGATAGGTAATTACTATATGCTGTCCCTAATATTCTCCGGCTTTTTCGGTTTATGATTCATTTTTCTTTCTAACATACCAACCGAAGAACTTCCGATGTAGGTTATTATTTCTCTATGAGGGGAAAGTTGTCTGGCAAGGAATGACCCATGAGTTCACCTCATCTGATAAACCTATCGTTCGCCAGGTAAAATTTGCATCTCCTGAAAATTATGATATTTAGCTGGATGCATAATCTATTACGGGCTTTCTCTAATTCATTAGTGTTTGGAGGAACGTAATGTTAAAACTTTCACGCAATTACTTTCCCTAGTTGTGTGGTACTGTGGTCTTTATCAGTGTTAAAAAGACAGCTTTATAAAATAAAATAAACGGACATTTTTTCGGCAACAGCGTCGTACACTGACATTCTTTTCCCTTATTAGAAAGAAAAAACTTCACTTGAGTGAAATAATGACAGTTGATTTGTCCCACCAAAAAGAGAGAAAAATTGGTTGAATTTTCACTTAACCCATTGATTGTTTCTTTCTGCAGTTTGCGTCAGGAAGCTTAGACGGGCCAATTCAATATCAATAGCATGGTTATATTGCCGTAAAAATCGCATTCTTGGGTTTAACGGAGCAGCTGTTCTTCTAAAAACCAGGTCCTGAATTACAGTAAGATGGATACCCATATTGTCTTTCTTCCTCAATTTCATGAATTTTCATTGACATCTCTAACTAGAAGTTCAAAACCATGAATTTCCTCATCCCAATGAAAATTGTAGTTGTTCGAGGTCAGAAGACTTGATTGAGATTAATTACAACAGGAATATCGAGCAGGAGATTGTACTGTCATAGTTCGATTACTTTTCATCGATATTCTTTGGCAGATGTTGATGTTCTTCTAACCACATATAGATCATCATCAACCACCCCATTATAAACTTATACCCCATCTTCCTTTGTTTAGAATTAATTGTAACATCATTTATCTCTAATTGACTACAATTGATTTGATGATATCCTAAAGTTATATAATAACGGATTGATTTTCAGTATGGATGATATGCATGTTCTTTCTTTTCTGTAATGTTCTTGTTAAGTTTGTGGCCATCCAACTCAAAACAAATTGGCAATGAGTGGAGAGGACCTATATTTTTTTTAAGCCTATCACGTGTGGGCCTTGCTCTGATACCATGTTAAGTTTTGTAATCGTCCAACTCAAAATCAATTGGCAATGTGGAGAGGACCTATACTTTATATTCTTGGTTGCTGGTTACCCATTCTCCCATGTGGGACTATTCTCACAGTTCTACCACCTTATATGGAAATACCTAACTATATTGTTTGGTTTGGTTAAAAGTACTGTAAAATAAATCAAAATTATTTTTGTTTGTAGATTATTTAATTAAGAGTAGTTTTATAGGGCCATCCCGTAAGTGTTATAGGCGTCTTCTTCAAGACAAATTTGAGAGGGAGTTTGTGAAGGGAGGAGGCGCCTGTAACACTTATGAGAAGCCCCTAGAAACTTCCTATTAATTAATTGTTCTAATAGAAATCTAGATACTGCCTTCATTATATATATTTTTGTGAGGAATTCTAACTGTGCTTGGTTTTTGTTCCTCTTAGTACTAAACTATAATAAAAACCTAATGAAAAATGACCTCCTGCCCTAGGGCTGAATCCAGGGCCGTGTTTGGGGAGTGCTGGCAGGGCGCCCGCACTGAGCCCCCAAAACACAAGGGGCCTACTTTTCATAATGCCCTAAATTATTATATAAAGTAGATACCCAGTTTTTATTACAAACCAAGCTAGTAGCTTAATTGGTATGCAGCCAGGAATGCCCTGCGGGTGACGCGGGTTCGACTCCTCCTGCCTGCATGATAAATATATTTTTTGGGCGGGATCTATAGACACCCCTAGATATTGTGTTTGGCGCTTTTTGGGTGTGTTATTGGGCGCCTAAAAAGCCAAAAAATTATCGTGATGTGATAAACACTAAAACCACAACAACATAGAACCTATGAATTTTATCTCTTTTGCGAATGTGATCTCTAAGGTTTAGGAGTTTATCCTAACACTTTCAACTACTTAGGCAACTAAGTGTTGACATTATTCTCCGATTTTGAAATTTCTGATGGTTTTGTCTCCTCTATGAGCTTATTAGTATAATGATGTAGATTGTTGCGGAAGCGTAAAAGTAATGGAATCCACCATTGTTAACGATAAACAATAAACCTGATTAATAACTTGAATAATAATAAACTTGGTTGATAATATTCTCTGATCTGAATAACAAGGACAGACCTGACTTCCTTTTATAGGAACTTATAAACTTCTAGATAGACTCAAATTAGGATTCCTAAATATCAAAGATACTCAAACATAGAAACTTTAAACCTAGACTTAGTAGGAAATACTAAAACATGGAAACTCCTAAACTCTAACCCTAATGGGCTCGGCCATAAGGCCCTCTAACTAGTTCGGCCGTGAGGCCCATCTTGATGGTCTCCATCATACTCCCCGACCGAGAACGAACTTGCCCTCAAGTGAGACTCAACAATGCAATCCTTAATTCCCACTTCGAGCGAACAGTGCATTGGGGTTGAAGGACACCCACTTGGACGAAATCACAAGCTTCAATCTCATAGTGCAAAGAATCTTGCAAAAATAAATGTAGGAAAGAAACTTCCAACAAATTGCAACATCTCCCGTCATCTTTTAATTTGATGAAGAAGACCACAAACACCACATTATACTTTATGGAAAAATCAACCTTGAATTTCTTCACTTGAACAATCTTCCCACGTTCATATTCGTGTTGCTTATAAACCAAACTCGAATATGGCTTAATCAAATCTAAACTAGAATGAACTGACCTTTTCAAGCTAAAAGAGGATAATTCACTTTGTTCTTCTTTTTCCTCCGTCATTGAGAAAATTTTATTCTTTTTGTCAAGAACTTCTTCAATACCATCGAACACGGTGACCGAAATAACATTCGAGAACTGTCTGCTGGATTCAATCTTTGTCTCCACATATGAAAAATATTCATCTAAAGGAAGAAAAACATACCTAAAGATGTTTTTCAATGTAGTCCAATCGTCGACGAATTTTTTTTCCTTGATTAATGAGTCTCCATTGCATTGCATTGAACTTTTCATAGACTCTTTTAGACAAGTGTTGTTCGATGACAAAAACCTTATCTTCGTCATGGACTTCTTGGTTTATAAACCAATCCTCCATCTGTTGAATCCAAAAATCTATATGATATTGATAATCAAACATAGGAATTTTGGAATCGACATTAATTTTGTTTTGATCTTTTCGATCAACATAGAGTTGTTGTGCATCTCTAAAAGGATCCCAACCTAAACGCGGAAGATTATTCCAACATTCAAGATGAGAAGTATTTAAAAAATTATCTGTTCCCAGATTCTTAAAGCTCTGAATACCAACTGATGTAGATTGTTGCGGAAGCGTAAAAGTAATGGAATCCACCATTGTTAATAAACTAAACTAACGAAATAAAACTGATAAAATAACGATAAACAATAAACTTGATTAATAACTTGAATAATAATAAACTTGGTTGATAATATTCTCTGATCTGAATAACAAGGACAAACCTGACTTCCTTTTATAGGAACTTATAAACTTCTAGATAGACTCAAATTAGGATTCCTAAATATCAAAGATACTCAAACATAGAAACTTTAAACCTAGACTTAGTAGGAAATACTAAAACATGGAAACTCCTAAACTCTAACCCTAATGGGCTCGGCCATAAGGCCCTCTAACTAGTTCGGCCGTGAGGCCCATCTTGATGGTCTCCATCATATAAAGGTTAAACCAATATTTATTTTTTGTCCATTACACTTTTTCTTAAATATTTTGTTGTTTAAAGTCTTTGTTCCGCCCCTCGTCTGTTTGATAAATGACAAACTACATATTTAATATGATATTACATTAAGATCCACACGTTCTATTGGAGTTTAAAATTTCAATGTCATTTATAGTTATAAACTTATATTCAAATTCTTAAGATAGAATAAATAAATCTTTTTGCTTACTGGTGATTGTGAATTCTTAGACTAGATTTTCAATAAAAATAATTTTTAGAATGATTTTTATTCCTATGACTACTTTTTGCAAAATATTATTGGGTTCATTTATGGTTTCATCTACCGATGATAAATTAGCTTACATTTTGTTCTTTTTTCATAATTTTTATAGCACGAAGGGCCCACATTCAAATTTCGCACAGGACCTCTGAATTCTCAGGCACGGCCCTGGCTGAATCCCAACCAGGAAGACTGGCTGGGCAGTGTATAAGGGTTGATAGAAATGGAGTATTATTTATTTATTATGTTTATCAAGTGGAATTTTGTGCAGGAAGCTCTGATTGGTTGATCCCTCTATTTCTTTATTTTATATGAAAAATTCCACCTATTTTTTAAATAATATTTTCTTTTCTTTTTGTTTTGTTTTTAGCTTTATATGCAAAGGACATGGAGTGATGGAGGTGCTTTCCCATTACTAGCCTCAAGTATTTGGATATTTACAGTATTAACCCATTCATGTGAATTAACAAAAGTTGTTTCCATTTTCGTCTCACTTTGTGACCAAGTAGGAGAATTGGCCCAATATCTATTATATAAAACAGAAGGGAAAACGATGACTGGGACAAACATCCTTTATTAATAAAGCATATTGTCTAGGAGTCTTTTTCAAAATTTAAGATATAGTCCTTCGTAGAAATAAAGTTACCTATTTAAAAAACAATAATCCTTTCTTTCTGAAGGGAAAACGATGACTGGGACAAACATTTTTTTTAATAAAGCATATTGTTTAGAAGCCCTTCTCAAAATTTAAGATATAGTCCTTCGTAGAAATAAAGTTACCTATTTAAAAAAACAATAATCATTTCTTTCTTAGGAATAAAACAACTAATCTAAGAAAAAAAGAAACAAAATAAATTTCAAGGGTTAAAAAAAGAAATTAAAATCTCTCTCTCTCTCTCAATAAAATAATAACTTGTTTAAGAGAAAAGAAAAAAAATACAAAAAAATAATAACTAATAAAAATCTCTCTCTCTCTCTCTCTCTCTCTCAATAAAATATAACAATAAGTTTCGTAACATTTGATTGGTACAAGTGTCCGTGCCCTAGGGCACGTGATATATCAAAATTATCCCATGAATGTGTCTCTATGTCAAATTCGGCCCTACATATCTCTCTTACTTTTCTCTCTCCGCTGGTTTACCCACATTCAATCAGTCATCAACAGAGAGTGGTTTGTTTTGGCTTTCTGCGGATAACTCGTCTTAGATCCACATCACCACCAACCATCATTTTCATCCACCACTACAGTGCACAACCATCTCTTTCTCCTCTCTATCAACCAGTGTCATCTTTATCTCTTTTAGAAACTCTACTGAAGGTTCGAGGCAAACCCTGGATCGGAAACATAAAGGAGAGAGAGAATAAGTTAAGTTAATTATTTTTCATAGCATACAAATCTTATGACTCTAACAAACAACTACATACATATATACATATACACACACATCAGGGGTGTGGGTGTGGGCGGCTCCCCACCCACAAAGTTATCTTAGTTGGTATGTTACATGCCTCTTAAGATAAAGGTCGTGAGTTCGAGCCTCTTTGAATTGTATAACTTTCTTACTGTCTTGGTGCGATATAAAGGGCTCCGATTAAAATCTCGCACCAGACCTCCAAAATTTCAGCCTCGCCAATGATATATAGTATGTACATATCTTGGAGAGGGGTAATTTGGTCATTGACCCTCAAATCAACTAGTTAATAGTCAACTCTTTTAGCCCACACATGGGTGATCAAAGAATTAGTAGTAAATATCATAAAAATTAAGGATAAAAAGGGGAATAAAAAGAAGATAGAATAGAATAAGTTCTCTTCTAGATCTGTGGGACAAACCAGATGAATCCTCCTAGACTTTTCTTCAATTAACATCATAACTTCACACTCTCAAATATGCCCACTCATTTTTCTCCCCTTTACTTCTCTCTTCTTTCTCTCTCTAATAACCTCTCCTCCTCCTCCTCCTCCTTCTTCTCCACCACTACTTTCCTCTTTACAACCAAATCATGTATCCTTCAAATCAAAGATCGGGTCAACCTGGTGGGTTAGCTCGGTACGTTTCAGCACCTGGTTCACTCTTAACTAACATTGTTGATTCTGTTAATGAAGAATTATCAGCCGTTGGATCAGAAACTCTTATGGGTAATCATCATCATCAATACTTCACTGGTGATTCATCTTCTTCACTCACGACCGAGTCCAGTGTTAAACAACTCAATCACAATACTGGGTTACAACCCGATCTCAAAAATGTTTATCAAAACGAACGAATTAATACTAATACTTCTTCTGTTCCGACACTCCAGAGATCTTATGGTTTGAATCAGACTACCGTTGGAGATTTCCCAACGGTTAGTAATTTGAGATGCGTTAGTGGCGGTGGTGGTGATGGTGGTGCCGTCGCCACCGGTGGTGGTTCTGGTGGTGGATCTTCGTCGTTGACTCGTCATAGTAGCTCACCTGCTGGATTTTTTAACCATCTAATGGTTGATAACGGTTAGTTTTTTTTTCTTTTCCCCGTTTTATCCTTCTATAAATGAAGTTTTTCCATATTGATTTGGATGATTAGCATCACCAATTTGTATCTTAGTGGGGGTAATTTTGGTCTTTCCCTTGTGAATCTTTCTTTCTTATCTGATTGGGTCAGTTTTGCCAACAAAAATAGTTAGGAGTTGATTAATTTGGAAAAAACTTAGGTTATGTTTTGTGGGTGTGGTCTATCATCAATGGGTCTCATTTACCCCAAAGTGGTCCTCTGGGCTGACAACCACTAATTTCCACAATCAATGTGGGATTAACACCAATAATGTGTTTGCCATGACCTATAATCATGGAATGTGATTCCTCGTAAACACAATACCTTACTATATTGTTTGGTTTGGTCATGAATAAAATTGGTAGAGATTGATTTTGTTCGTATGTTATTCAATTAACAATTCTAAAAGAAAAATAGTCGCAAACCCACTAGGTTTAGGATTAAAAAAGAATCGTTCTTCGTTGAGAATGTGATTCTTGTGTCACCAAACATCATTATGCAATGGGAGCACTGAAACACCCAAAATTGAAAAGGGAATCCCTATTAATGTAGTACACAAGGTGCATGGAAGAGTTTCCACTAGCATATTTTCGAAATATATTTTTTATGCATTGGAGTTTTGCTAGATTCATTTTTTCTGAAAGCAGGTTTTTCCGTCTCAAAAGGAATTGGACGGTACAGTTCGCAACCAGGATCAACTAGTGTTGGCCATGGAAGATTGAATTCTCAATTGAGCTTCACAGATTCTCTTTCTCAAATATCTGAATCGGGCGAAAGCCTTGCTGGTGTTAGTAGCTCTGATGAGGGTTTCACAATGGGCTCTTGGGAAGATACAAATGCAATTGTTTTCTCTAATCCGCCTAAAAAGCGAGCTAAGAATGACAACAATAGCGAATTCCTAAATGCCCTAAGCGAAATGGAATCTCAATCTCTGGTAACGAACCAATACATAAATAAATTCACCCGTTAATGGCTAGTTATAACTACATAAAATTTTGCTTGATTTGATTATTCGAGCATTTGATTTGTTTTGTTTTGTAGTTTGGTTTAGGTAAGCCCTCTATGGATATGGGTCAGCTTCAAAATGACTCAGTTCGTTGCAAGATTCGAGCTAAACGCGGTTTTGCTACTCACCCACGAAGTATCGCCGAAAGGGTAACTTCTTAAATCATAAAAACCTCATGGTCTCACTTATAATGTAATTATCATTTAGAATCTTTTCTTGAAACCCATTTAGAATCATTAAATCTTGAGTTGAAATCAAATATAATTGTTCCAATTTATGTTGAATATATGTATACAAGTATTTATATTAGAACACCATTTTTGGCTAATCCTAATTGTGATTATTAATGTCATTTTGCTTGTTATTTTTGTGTAGGAGAGAAGAGGTAGAATAAGTGAAAATTTGAGGAAATTACAGGAGCTAGTTCCTAACATGGATAAGGTAATTCCTATTGCTTAATTTTTTTTTTGCTTAATTCCTATTGCTTAATTTGGTTTATGTTATTGCAATTGTTGTATATACAACAAAAAAGATATTGATATATCAAAGTATCGACCATCGGATTTTGATGGTCATGGGCATCAAGTTGACCTATTGATAGCTGTAGGGAGAATCAATGGATTTTATTTTCATAAGTTGATTGATTACTAGATTTATTCGTCGATTTAGCCGAATAGGTAGTCCCAAGGTAGAATTTTGGATACTACCAAATACCAATGAGCCCAAATGGCCATACTGTTCTTAGGGCTCATATACGCGGTGTTTCTTCTTAGCCACCCCTAGAATGACTGTAGGCACCCCAACCATTTAGCAAACCAACATAGAGAAACTATAAGGCGTCCCAGTTCTTTTTTATTCACATCTTCGAATGATTTAATGCAGCAAACCAGCACATCAGACATGTTAGATTTAGCAGTCCAACATATCAAAAGCTTACAAGGAGAAGTTCAGGTATGTTAAAGAAATGGGTTTGTCATAGATTTTCATCTTTTCGTTTCTATATTGTATAAGAATAATAATTAAGATACATCTAATCGTATCGCTTTTGTGATCTCTGGTTGATATGATTCTATAGACGTAAGTAGGTCTACTATGACAGTAACAACATCATGCGAGTGTACCTATTATAGGTGTTCCCTCTGGTTATATCGAAATATTACTTGGTCGTGTCAAATTTATATATGCGTTCATCATATAAAAACGTTACACTTCTATAATTCCCTCTTATATGACCTAGTGGGTATATGGAAATATAACTTGATTATACCATATGAGGGTCCAAGCCAACCGTCCTTTATCGCATAATTACTATCCTCTCCTATTATATAAATATATAGACGAAAAAAAATGAAAATAATGTCCTTAGCATATAACATTTTTTTTTCTTCTTTGAAAATGTAGAAACTGCACAAAGATATAGAGAGCTGCACTTGTGGATGTAACAAACCAACATCTTAAAGACTTTACAAGCACCAAGGATATCAATATGCATCAAGTGGTGATCCTCAATTGTTCAATACCATTGGAAGTCACATGCAAAAGCTTCAATTTATCACATGGAAATGTTGATGAATGATAATAAGTAGAAGCTTAACCTAAGCCTAAGGGATGAAAGTTAAAAAGAAACACCAATTTTATCTCTTTTATTCACTTTTTCGACTTTGCATTAAGCTAAGGTGTATCATGTTTTTGCTTCTCAAGAAGTAGATAGTTTCTTCTTTAAAAGAACAAGCAATTCATTTTTGCTAGTTGCTTCAAAATTGATGGTGTAAATCTCATTTTCACTTGTGGTTATATTTTTTGACAGGTAACTTGTGAAAGTTATGTTTGTGATTTAAAAATTAATTTTATTTTTTGTTACATATTTATTTTGACATCAAGATGTTAGTTTCATAACATAATCTACTATGGCATGATGATGGAGCTTTCGTGTTAGTGGTAATAGTTGTAGTCATTCAGATGGTGATGGTGGCTGTACAGTGATAGTGATGGTAATGTTGGCGGTGGTGATGATAATGGTTATGTGACAAAGCAATCGTACGGGTGGCATCGTGGGGGAGGTTGCCGGAAGTTATGGTGGTGGCCACCAATTCATGGTGTTAAATCCAAACCCCAATAAGATTTAACCCATGTAATCTAGGCACTAAATAAAGATCGTGTTTGCCGAGCTTTGAATTAGTCATTGGTTTAACTTGGTTATCGTACTTATCACATCTTAATGGTGTATCAATGTGTAGATCGACCAAAATTTAACAATTACCTGGCTTAAATAGCTGGATCAGGGGTTTTAGTGCCCCAAGATTTTAATACTTCTCACATTAAATATTATTTGTTAAATTGTGTTGGTTTTATTTACAAATTCTTATTGTTCAAAGTTCGTCCAAACCTGCCCAAGCCCGTTCAAGCTTACCTGTGCCCATCAACAAAGGAGGCCCGAACAGGTTACAAGTAATCAGGTATTGAGCAAGTCCACACTAAAAGATATTTCATTAGAGCAACTGCAGTGTGCAAACTTTTGGCTTCAGCCAGGCACGACCACTTCAGTCGACCCTAAGCTTAGGGTCGACTAAAGTTCCCCAACACGACCGTTGGGGAACCCCAAAGGTCATGTTGGGGGTGATTCTAGCCGTTGGATCAAATCCAACGACTAGACCTTCTCTTTTTTTTTATAAATTTTTTTTTTACAAATTTTAATTAGTTTAAATATTTTTTGAAACTCTATACATTAATAATTAAAATACATCCCACCAACGTATCGGTCTTCGTATAATTCTCCGACTTTGAAAAACAAAATTATTTCGAAAACAGTTCAAATACATGTTTCGGTCATACATAAGATCACACACGTTTTCCACACACCCACAAAAAAACACACATGTGTTTCCCACATGCACAAATTTTCGGCCTCAAGAGAGGCTGAGGTTAGAGTTGAATTTTTGAGACGGAGCTGAGGCTGAAAATTTTGGATGAAAAAGTGGTTTTTTTCGATCTAAGACAGACTGGGGTTAGAGTCGCTCTTATTATTTTTTTGTCTTTGTTAGTTGGTTAATAAGTCTAGATTTAACTGGAGGTAGAATTACAAAGTTAGTTCGGAATACTTCCCTAAACAAAAGTAACTAGGAAAGTTTTGAGGAAATAAATAACAGAAAAATGAGGCTAGAAGATCCAATTTTAAACTTTTTTATTTGAAAAGAGAAGTTATATATATATATATATTTTGGGTTAATTCCGTTTTGGCCCCCGATTTGTAACCAACTGGCCGTTTTGGCCCCCAATTGTGTCCGGCAGTTCGTTTTGGCCCCAATTTCCTGTTTGGCCCCAACATATTTTTGTAAGCTTCTCCATTCTACCCTTATGGCAATTTCGTAAATTAAATTATTTTCTTTCTCTTTGTCCACCTCACCAAGCAATTTCCACGTCACACTCGTCCACATAAGATCGCCGGAAAATGTCACCGGCGACATCATTTCCGGCGACCACAATTTTTTTTTTTAACTTCTTCTCCAACCATCTCCTTCCTTCTTCTTCTCTCTCTCTCTCTCTCCTTCCTCTTCTCTCTCTCTCTCTCTCCTTCTTCTTCTCTCTCTCTCTCCCCCTATTCTCTCTCTCTAAACTGGTTAGGTTTCCCAGGAACCAAAGCAGAATTAAAAGGATGATTCTTATACTCAACCTACCGGCAAGAACATCAGATCTTCTCTCTTATATCTCATCCGATCTGGTCAACCTGGTGATTTTCTCTTATTTCATTGTAGTGGTCATGGTACTCGTCTTCCTGCTGAAACTGGTGAGGTTGATGAATACTTTTGATGAATGTATTGTCCCTACCGATATGAATCTCAGTCAGGGCATTCGGATTGGATCAATCCGATCCCCAAGATATGAAAAAAAATGACTCTTTTCCTTTTATGGGAATGAATTTTTTGCAGATGATGATTTCAGGGAGTTTGTGAATCACTGATGAAGGATCGGATTCTCGATTTAGATTTAAGAAATTCTTGCAGCAGAAAGTGAATCGCCCGACGAAGCTCTGGTCGAAGAAATCTGCTCGTCGTGTTCTGAACAAAAGGAAAAAAAGTAGAGAGATAAAATAGAGAGAGTTTATTAATGGATCTAAACTAAAGGGTGAACCTAAAGCTGATTCAAGTCCTCTTAATAATTCAACTTTTTCACCTGTTATAGGTGGTAATGGAACTACAGTAGGTCTTCTTGCTTCGTTCATTTTACACTATCATATGATTATCAAATTAGGTTTTGAGAAGTAAATCAGTCCAAATTAGGTTTTGAGAAGATGATGGTTGCGGTGGTTGGTAAAAATCAGTCCAAATTTCGTCGATCTATGGAAGAAATTGAGAAGTTGAAGAACGAGAGAAGATGTTGAGGAAGCAAAACCCTTTTCTTTGGTATTTGCTTTGATTCTAACTGCTTAGCAACTGTGAATCATGTGTTGAGGAAGCAAAACTCTTTTCTTTCTCTAGATGATTTTTCACATCTCAAGCCCACAAAATTTCTCAAGAGGGTGAAGCAAAAGATGATTCTTGCAATTATTAAAAAAAATCAGATCTGGGTAAGTTATCTCCTTGAATAACTGGAATTGAAAGGTTTAAAAAGACCTTTTCGGTAACCATTAACGCTGTTCTTCTTCTTTGTTGATGTGATGAAGGTCGGACACCCAGATTATTAAAAAGAGTGTATTTTTGTGGGAGAGAGAGATAAAGAGAGATTTTTGGAAGGAGAGAGAAAGAAGGATTTTTAGAGAGAGAAAGAAGGAGAGAGAGAGAAGAAGAAGGAGAGAGAGAGAGAGAGAAGAGGAAGGAGAGAGAGAAGAAGAAGGAAGGAGATGGTTGGAGAAGAAGAAGTTAAAAAAAAAATGGTGGTCGCCGGAAATGATGTCGCCGGTGACATTTTCCGGCGACATTTTCCGGCGATCTTATGTGGACGAGTGTGACGTGGAAATTGCTTGGTGAGGATTACAAAGAGAAAATACATTTAATTTACGAAATTGCCATAAGGGTAGAATGGAGAAGCTTACAAAAATATGTTGGGGCCAAAACGAACTGCCGGACACAATTGGGGGCCAAAACGACCAGTTGGTCACAAATCGGGGGCCAAAACGGAATTAATCCATATATTTTTTTGTTACAAAAAATTTTGTGTTTTTCTGGTTAAAATTCAAATACTTGTATTTTATTTCGTTAAAGCTCAATCTTTTTTTGTAAAGGTGTTGCAAGGGGTTACAAAGTTGTTGTAAGGTGTTGCAAGGCATTGTAAAACTATTATAAAGTGTTGCAACCAAGAGCGGAGCTCATTTGGCTACACTAGCCAGCCTAGTACATGTGTATTTTCCAGTCTCCCACACAAAATTCTTGCCTAACTCACATGATGAAAGGCTTAACTACTTGAAATACCTTAATTAAGGTGATGGGATCCAATCCCTTATGAAGACTTTTTTCGTTTAAAATGATTGCTTATATATATATACCTTATGAAGGTCATGTTGGGGTTAAATTGGTTCTTACTAATTGGGCTAATTCAATTTTAACCTCTTCAAAATGATCGACTTATTAAAATAATCTAGTAGAGATGATAAATTTTTCAACTAACATCTAACATTTTAATCTTATCAGATTTTTCTTTGACTTGTATATTGGAATTCAAAATTGTCTTTTCTATGCGTTTGTCGCATTTGTCATAGTAAAGGAAATAAAACTCTATTTTCATCTACTCTTTCATTAGGATAACTTCCTCTTCATCGTCTCCTCCATCATTTCATCTTAATCTTCACCACGATCTCTTCATCTCCCTATCCCTCTCTTTGTTTTATATTTTAATATTTTTTTGGAAATTTAGTGGGGGCAAGATCTCCGAACCATATTGGTGAGAAAATTAAAGATATGTCTTGTTATACGTCAAAATTACCATGGAATATATTAACTATAACTAAAAGTTTGTTGAGCTTTTGCTTTTTGATTCTTACCTAATCTTACATTATAGAATTCTTTCATTAATTTTAACTAAAAAGTGCCCCTCACACATAAAAATTCCTGACCTCGCCACTGGTTCAGGTTGCAAGGCGTTACAAAACTGTTGTACGGTGTTGCAAGGCGCTCTCTAAAGTTGTTCTAAAACGTCCGCAAAGTTGTTGCAAGGCGTTCGAAAGCTTCGCAAGGTGTTGCAAAGCTGTTTCGAAATGTCACAAAGTTGTCGCAAGGCCTTGCAAGTTAAAAAAATACTCAGAGAACTGAAGATCAAAAAAAGAAATTAACTGGTCGTTGTAAACCAGACCAATTTTTTTAGGGAATTTTGATCAATAAATAAAGGAGGGTCTATTCAGAAGAGAATAAAAAAAAATTAAGAATATTAAATTTTTTCTTTTCAATGGAAGAGAATGAAACATCTGAAGATCATGTAAGAAACTAAAGTATAACATTGTTCCACTCCAAACACAAACAAACTACACATTATGGTCTGTCTTGCCTTATTAATCGAATGATGCATATATTTCTCACACCACGAACTAACAATCAGAATATAGTTTATTGGTGTCGGTTCGAACAAGGTATAGCTAGATAAAATAATTGGAGATTAGCTCATTATCAAAGGGTATTTATTCTCTAATACTCATCTATCCCCACTCAAATTATTTCTCATATTCTACTTTTATATGATCAGAATATGAAAATCTTGTTTAGGTTATTGGGAGGAATTGTTTTTGTAAGGTTAAAAAAGGTGGTACGTATTTGTTTTCAATGGGGTGGAATAATAAATGGATCTTATTCTAGCTATATTCTTTTTTTTTCCATTCTACAAATATTGAAAACTACTTAAACATCATCACCACCAACAAATTGGTGAAAAAGACAATACTGATGTTTCATGGGACTTATTGAGTGGTTCAGAGTTCAGTCCATCAATTTAAAGTTCAGGTGTGCTTTTGTACCCCCAGGCACCAGGGGTAGGGTTTCAGCCCTCTACCAGCTTCTCTACACGAGGGAAATTCAATAAAACAAGGTTACATGATTCGCCTTCTTAGACTTCCACTTGAACCACATGTGAGAGAAATCTTTGTTTTTCTTTTCAATTGACTGAATATGTGAGAGGAGAGAAAAACTCTTGTTTATCTCACATGCGGTTCAAGTGGGAATCCCAAGAGATAGGTTGAGTATACTTTTTTAATTTAATAAACGCCTAAGAATAGCAATGGTCGCCCCTGGAAAGAAATTTTAGTGGTGGGGTTAGGGTCACATTCACCTGCAGAACTCTCGTTCCAACAAAATAGTGGTGTCAGTCGGGTCGAGCAACATGAGTGTACTTCAAACGACCCAAACAAAACTTTTTGTGAGCTTCTTGAACAAAATTTGAATAGACTGCACGCAAGAATAATGCCCATAAATCCACGCCCCATATAATCCACATGCATATTATATAGATTAGTAATTGTATGTTAGTTCAACAAAAGAAAAAAAAAAGTAATTGTATGTTAACTCAACTAGATTTAGTTTTGAGAAGTTGTATTCATTCCTCCATTTTGGTCCCGCCTCCAGCCCTTCGCCGATGTGGCAACATATCATTTGAGTGTGGAGCAATTGGAGAGAGAATTGTGAGCAAATATAATCCAGTGATACGTCGCCACATCGGCGAAGGGCTGGGGGAGGGACCAAAATGGAGGGAGAAATAAAAATTTTGGTTTTTGTATATATTAAACATGAAAAAGAACTAAATAATGTACCACAAGTTCATAAATTTTTAGTTATATATGTCTAATAAACAAATGAACTCAACCTGCGTAGCTCTTTAATACTGAACATTTATCGTAAACGATTTAGTTGTATATGTAGCACTTCTCATTGAATTTGAAAAAACAAAGATCGTACAGAAAGAGAGATTATTATGAAAAACAACTGGCCGAGAAACTTAATTTATACAGACTAAACATGCATCTCAAAATTCAAAAAACAAACTATTCTATGTATTGTGTTTCAAGAATATACTAAGTCGGAGATGCTAGAGTGCCCAGTTCGGTGCCCAAAAGTGTGTCCAGCTGACGTGGAATTCACTAAAAGACAAGATTTTTTCAAAGTTCGACTACGGTGGATACTGCTTTTGTTTCTAAATGAGGAAATTTGGGCATTTTACTGCGCATTATAGTTGGGCACCCTATCATTTCCCTAAGCATATATAATCATCTTCCTAACTAATTTTTCTCCACATATACTTATTCCAATAAGTGGCTGTCACAAAATCTAATGAATTAGTTAATACTACACAATGGGAGTTGGGTTTATAACTTGTAACCCTGCCCCAAGCCCAAAGATTACATTTCAGGACAAAACATTATTGTATAGGGCATAGAACCATATGCCTTCAATACTACTAGTAGACTAGTAGTGCCCAACAAGCCAGCTAATTTTGAGCTTCTTCTACAAAGCAAGTTCATTCTTGTACAATATAAATAAGTTGTTAGATTTATAGACATGTACATCACAACTATTACTATTGTATTACTTAGGCCTTCAAAACACTAAGTTTTTGTATCTTCAAGCTAGCTATATATATTAAACTAAAGTAGAGAAGAGTAGAAGAAAATGATGATAACTTGTAGTGATGTCTACAAGGTTATAGTAGCCATGACACCATTATATGTTGCCCTAATTCTAGGGTATGGCTCTTATAAATGGTGGAAAATATTTACACGGGAACAATGCGAAGCCATAAATCGCTTCGTTTGTTATTTCACTCTTCCGTTTTTTACGTTTGAATTCGCAGCTCATGTCGATCCTTTCGATTGGAATTATAAATTTATCGTCGCGGATGTCATTTCTAAACTCATAATAGTTATAGTTTTGGTTCTATGGGCTAAGTGTAGTAGTAAAGGAAGCTATTGCTGGTCTATAACAAGCTTTTCTTTATCTACTTTAACCAACTCCTTGGTTGTTGGTGTACCCATGTTGAAGGCTATGTATGGTGAAAATGCAGTGAGTCTTGTAGTACAAAGTTCTGTTTTTCAAGGGATTGTTTGGTTGACTATTTATTTGTTCGTTTTAGAGTTCCAAAAGGCGAGAAATGATAGTTCTACTACCACAGTAACAAACGTCGTATCTCCTTCTGGTTTATCCATCGACTCGACAACAAAAGATTTAGAAGAAAATGAAAATAATACTATTGCAATTACTACTACTAGGCCATCTTTTATGTCTGTGGTGAAGCTTGTTTGGTTCAAGCTTGCAGTTAATCCCAATAGTTATGCTAGTATTATTGGCATCACTTGGGCTTTCACTTCAAATAGGTATAATATATACTACAAATTACATTACTTATATTATTATTCATTTAGTTGTTTATTTACTCTTATTTAAGTACTCATTTATAAACATTATTATTGTTGGTGTTTTTGATTAATTAAAAGGTGGCATTTCGAAATGCCCGAAATATTGGAGGAATCAGTATTGATCATGTCACACGCAGGGATTGGTACCGCTATGTTTAGTATGGGTACGTGAGAAAAATAAATCTCTACGAATTATTATTTTTTTCATTGATTGCATGCATTAGTTAATTAGCTAAGGCTTAAATTTGATTATGATATTTCATTGTTTGCAGGGTTGTTTATGGCACTGCAAGAAAAATTTCTTTCCTGTGGGCCGAGCTTGACAATCTTTGCTATGGTCTTAAAATTCGTAGCAGGACCAGCTGCCATGGCAATAGGTTCCATGGCCGTCGGTCTACATGGAGATGTTCTTCGTGTGGCGATAATCCAGGTTAAACCCTTTGATTGCTTACCATATATATTATAAAAGAAAAATGAGTGTTTTATAATATGGATGATTAAATAACATAAATATATGTTTTTTTTATTGCAGGCAGCATTACCACAATCAATAACATCCTTTATCTATGCAAAAGAATGTAAACTGCATGCAGACATTCTTAGCACTGCGTGAGTATTCTTATGTTTTGTGCTCTGTGTACTACGATACTGTTTGTTTTCTCCAAGTCAGATTTGAAATTTGAGTACTCAGAGTCCGAACTCACTTAAGCTAGATTTCTGAATCTTTGTTTTTGTCTCGCTCGTTAGAATTACTAAATTGAGTTGTTTGATTCAGACGATTCAAATCAAGGCGAATTAGATCTAAAAAACGAAAAGAATAAAATAATGTTCGAATGATGCTTCAACGAAATGTTACAGAGCAATTCTAATTTCTTTTTTTTTTTTTGCAGGGTGATATTTGGCATGTTGGTTTCATTGCCAGTCTTGATTGGTTACTTTGTAGTTTTAGGGTTCTTGTAGTTTAAGTTTCTTTTTCTTCTTTTTTGGAACTTAGTTATGTTGATGAATCCATTCAATATTGGATGATCATAAGTTTAAAATGGAATCAAGATGTAACTTTTTTTCTTAATTCACATGATCAGTTCTTTTCTTGTTATTCACTATTTTCATCATACGTGTTGTTGGCCAATTTTCGATTTGTCTAGTTACATGGTGCATAAAACATTATCATCTCTTAAGCAAAATATCAATTTTGTTTAGTAAGAACACAGACATTTTATCGATAAACGACGAATATTATCACCCGATTTATGCTTCTACTGTTTACACATATCGGTGAGGATTACACCGTATGCCCTGAGAGCTGATAATTTTTACAGGTTGACCGGCAAAGTTTATAAATATAACCCAATCTCAATCAATAAGATCAAAGATTTTTGAGAAAACAAATCCACAACAAATGAAGGTCGAAACCCAAAAATATCAACTGGACACAACAATATTTTCAAACATTTTAAGGTCTCAAAAACCAATAGGTGATCATGTAAATCTTCCCTTTCGAATCACTTGCGCAATAATATTACCAAGTTCTTCGCCACTGTCCTCCTGTACGTGGTGTCCTGCCTGCAGAAACCCAACCAATTAGCTGCATTCAATTTTCAACATCATCGGAGAATGGATATTGATGAGAAAGAAGAAAAGGAAATTCTGAAGAGTCCCATATTTGTTCGAATGCCAGGTCGATTTCTTTTAAAAATAGGATGTCTTTGCCGAAAAAATTCTTGTCATTAGCTTCCTCTAGGTAGAATACATTTTGTAACAAAAGGCCTGTTGGGCATTTAATAGCTACCAGAGACGTACCGAGGGGAGCTCCACAAGTTTGTGCTTTAAACCGTTGCAGAACTCTTCAACGCCATCATAGTTCAACCAACGATCTCTTTGACCCCAACATATTGTTGTATTAACCTTCCAATCATCACTAGATAATATCGCCCTTGCTCCAGCAACATATGCCTGCAGAAAGAGTTAAAGAGGTATTGATCGGCGATTCTTGATTATTCGACGATTATTAGTGACTTTGCGTCGAAAAATTTAAGAAGAACAAAATTTCAGTGATTGTAATTATCAAAAAAACTATTTTGTTATATAAATATGATGAAAATATTTTGCAGTACTTACGGTTTTCATGTAATACATGTATACGTTTTACAATTTGATAGAAGGGGCCACATTTTCAGACCTCGGTTCGGGCCACCGAAAAGTCAGGACCGGCCCTGAGGGGAGGGACCATGTCGAAGATCTTTTTGGTCAGTCAAATAGGGGTACTGTTGGGTACATATAGAGATTTGAAATACCTATTCTGCCAGTATTTCTTCGTCAGTTCATTTTTGGAAAAATTATTTTAATCGATTTTGATAGATATTACCTTCAAATCCTTCTTCATGGTCCTGCTTAACGCGTTCAACGCAAAACCAGAAGAACCAGAGGTGAGGTAAGGTTTTCTATAAACCATTGCATCTTCCTCTTTCATTTTATATGGGCCGCAACTCGTCAAGGCTTTGTCGCTGGCCCGAAGAGGATCCTGAAATTTCGAACATTTGGACAACTTTAGAAAAATAAAGATGAAAGTAATCAAATCTTTTGGACGTAAATGTTAAGAATAATAAACTGATTACATGCGATAAACAATGAGAAAATCTTCTGACCTGTGAGAAAATTTCACCGAGCAAAAAGTTGCTGAATATGGATAGTGTTGATGGAAGGTTTACATGCTTATCTGTCAGCTATAACATAAATTTCAAAAAAATTCAGATGTGATTCTTGAAACGGAAGCTCGATTTCTTCCTAAAATCTACTAAACACCTCAAAAGCAATCCAATAGTGTTGGACCAGGGAAATAAATCTTAGGAGCCGGGTCAAGGAAAATCTAGTAATTTGGCGCATAGTAATAGAGACAACCGAAACTCCTTCACCTCCTGCTTCACCAAGTCTCATATATGATATATGTTATATATGAGAGTAAAGAACAGTTCTGTCTATGAGGTGCTCGCCTAAGCTAGCTGAGGCAAGTTGGCAGCCTCATCACTCGCCTCACTCTTCATGGGACATAAGATACAATACGGCATAAAAAATGGTCAATGTTAAATCGGAAGAGGATAAGAGTTTTATAATCAGATCAAAATCATCTCCATGTGCCTTAAATGTGACCATTGAAACACAAGCACATTCTGACCTCTACAACTTCTATGCCTCTTCTTGCGTATAGGATTTGAAGAACAAACCGAATGGCATGAGCTAAAAAATCTAATGACTATCTTGAGAAAGCACTTACCGGAGGATTAACTAGGATGAGATTTTTCAACTTTTCTTGATTAGTGCTAGCATATTTGACAACAACTGGAGCAAAGTAGCCCTGCATATTTGAATAAATGATTCATTTGTCAATTTTAGTATTGCTTTCTAGGGCATACATCATTTAACTAGATAACCAAGATACCTGAACAATAATGGAGATTTTATCCAAGGCAAGCTCGTTGATAAGAGATTCCAATGATGAAACATATTCTGTTGGTCATACAAAAGTTTCATATGCATTTTTCGGAATAATAGACGGTGGAAACTATAAAACCCATATTCCTAACATGGCTTAAGAAAATTACCATCCAAAGTGTAGTCAAAACCGTATCTTGGTTGAGGCTTATCTGAAAAGCCAAAACCTGAATGACAAGTAAAAGTTGTTACTCTGTTATGTTTTAGAGAAAAAAATCCTGATGTTGCACAAAAAAGATTCACAGGTAAAGACGATTTTTGGGAAGAGGAATATTGTTGAAATTTTTTAGCCCAATGAGAATAACGGCATTCGCTTACCCAACCAATCAAAAGTTATGACATGATAATCTTTGGAGAGAACAGAGAGAACTTTGCGGTACGAATATGCCTGTTAAAAGTTAAACCATCAAAACGAAAGATAATTGGAGCGAGGCAGTTACTTAATTTTTATCGACCAAGATCAAAAGAAAAACATTTGTATCAAATACAAATTTTCTTAAATTGTTGAAGTCTAAGAAGTAAGAAATCACGAGTAATTAAGAGAATATATGTATATAACTAGTACTTTCAACGTAAGTGATTTCCAAATCACAAATGATCCTTACCTGTGAAGGAAAACCATGTATTAAAACAATTGAAGGATTAGCCGGGTTTCCACTTTCAACGCAAAACCATCTATTGCACAAAATCACGGATATATAGCATGTTTCAATGGGTAACCCTGCAAATCATAAATTCTTAAATTCTATATACCAAAATGACGTATAACTATTAAAAATACCAAAGTTCCAAGCTTGCAGGCTTCCTAGGTATGGATATAACTCCACAAGAGCTGATAGCCTCCTACTAATTCACCTGAAAACATCAGCTGAAGCTTGAGAACTGCTAGCCATTGTAAGTCCAAAAATAGGATCCTTTGCCTTTCCACCAGTGCCAAGAACAGGATGGGCTTTTACCTAATAAATTACATTCTCGATTCAGAGTTTTCCGAAACGAATACTTATTATGATATTATATTCACCTAACATACATTCTAGTTCATGAAGTTTGATACAGATAATGAATTTAGGTATAGTCTCGAAGTAGAATTGAAGAACAATACTTACATATTTTCCTTTTCTAAACCATTCATCAGATCGACTCGACCCATCCCCAAACTTCCCTGTTCATAATTACTCCATTTTCAGGCACAAAAAAGAGAAAAGCCAAACTTATAATTCAAAGTGGACCGTCCTCCACCCTTTGGTGCAACGGTTGGACACCCCTCTTAAGCCCATAAGGTCGTGGGATCGAATCTCGGAGGAAGCAATTTGCCATCAAGATTTATCCCATGTAATTTAGGCAATATAAAAAGTAAATAATATAATAAATTTGTCCGGCTTCAGGCATCTTTCATTAATTGTTTAAATTAGACGGTTATCGTGCGCATGACATCTTCATGATGTATCAATGCCTTATAACGACTAACGTCGATCGTAGTCGATTTCTCACAAAAAAAAATCCAAAGTGAACCAAATTCAAAGAACACACTAAATTCCATGATATGACTACAATATACATTATATATATATATATATATATATGACACTCCAGCTAGGAATTACCATTAGTTTGTGTAAGAAGATCGAAATTGAAAGCTTACCTCCACTGAAAGAAAATCCATCACCAATAGAAACAGGGGCATCAATTAAATATTCCTATTAAAAAAGCAAACCCATTTCATAAACTCGATTCTAATTCAGGGTTTATGAAGAAGAAGGTTTTAATTCTATTAGTTTAAAAATGAATTGAATTAGATTACCTCTTCGTTTTCACTACTTGATCTAGCACAAAATTTGAACTTTCTTTTCTCTAAATTTTGGACAGAGAAGTTGATCTTTGGTTTGTTTGCTTGAAACCCATTACGGGAATTCAGTAATGACTGTGAAAGTTGAGGAAGAACAGAGATGTTCGCTTGGATAGACATAAAATTTGACATGAGAAGAAGAATTTCTTTTTTTGAAATCCAGAGAGAAGATAAGAATGTGAGAAATTGGAAATGGGTTTCATGGTTAGGGTTAGATTTTAATTCCTTTGTTGTGTGTGTGTGTTTCTAAATTTGAAAAGATAGGGTTTCTCTGGTTCTAAGTTGTTCTTCAATTTCATTCTCTTCTTTTGTGTTTTGTTAGTGAGAGAGAGAGAAGACGTTTGGGATTTGGATATTTTCTTTCTTTAGGGTGTAAAAGGACTATTGGGTGAAATATCACTGTCCCAACCCCACAAGTTATGTCTCAATCCCATGAGTTTTACGACAATTTTGTGCCTTGCGACAACTTGACAACGTCTTGGGACAACTTTATAACTGTTTTGCAATAGCATTGGAGCGCTTTGCAAAACCTTACAACTGTTATGCAACGCCTTGCAACACTTTTCCAATGTCTTGCACCGCCTTGCAACACCTTACAACACATGGGTTTTTAAAACAAACAAAATACAAATATTTGGGTTCTAAAAAAAGTACAAAATTTGGGTTTTTAAAAGTTTTAACTTGTCTTTTCAACTACAACTAAAAAGAATTTTAAAATTAAGCCTTCGGCCCAATTTCCTGATGAATAGAACCCATCAAATAAAACAACCTGACAGTATAAGATTTTGTTATAAGCGAAGACTCTACGAACACACCTAAAAGACCTCAACACTTATTAAATTGGGGTGTACACGTAAAGTCCAAATTCTGGACTCTCTTGCAAACGGTGTTCTCTTGCAAACGATGTAAAACTATCACAATAAACATGCCCGGTTACTAAATCTTCAATTCTCGAATATCCCTCTTGCAAACGATGTAAAACTATCACAATAAGCATGTCCGGTTACTAAATCTTCAATTCTAGAATATCTCAAGAATAAATGCTTATGTTATTGAGATGAAATTACCAACTAGACCGAACAAACTTGAATCAACTTAAAAGCCAAAATGGCTTTCATTATTTGTAAAAAAGAATGAAATGTCATAATTACAAACATCATACATTATACAAAGAACATTGAGAAGAAATCAACTTGAGCTCAAACTTATCAAAGATTAAGCCAAACTAAGCAATCTTCCCAAAATGAGAAACAAAAGTTGCCAGGCAAGTACAGTTTGGTTTCTTTTTGTTCGATCTAATTTATAGTTTTCTCCTAGTTAAGCTCGCCTTCCTCCTATATCTTTCGGTATCTGTATAAATGTATATACACCAACCTCTTGACCTATAGTTGAGAAAATGGTTTTACTGTTTTAATACTACTAACGAATACTCTGTTTTGCTGATTGTACATACGGATCAATCCAACATTGATCTTCATTCACAGCTTCTATCCATCTTTTCTTGAAGATTTCCAATTCCATAAATGATTGCCTTCTCACCTTCACAAAAAGGATAGTAAAGAGCAATTACTAGGTTTTCATACAGAGCAGCTATCGACTTAACCTCCTTAATTTCAGACCTTGATTTAAATATTTACTACTTTCAACAAAAAAAAAAGAGCAATTGCTAGGTTTTCATACAGATCAGCTATCGACCTAACCTCCTTAATTTCGGACCTTGATTTAAAGATTTACTAATTTTAAGTTCCCACACTTTCACCAAGTCGAGGTACAATGGGAGAAAGATAATCTGTTTGTCATTGTCAGGCAATTAGTGAACTGCATGATCATCAATAAAAATGGTTGACACAAAACTGAAGACATACTTAGCATTGTCTCCACTTTTTTTTCGAGATTCAAAGATGTGTACCTCCACAAAGTGTTCATATCAACCTGGTCTTTTGACTATTCCTCTAACTAGCCTAGTGGAAATGACGAAAAAACTGCATAAAGAACAATGAAAAGGGAGATTGCTTAAAGATGATAGACACGAGACTTACATAAGATCTACTATCATATCCACGAGGAACACTCGATGCCTGCATATTTAGAAATTTTGAAGGTTTCAGTTGAAATAATAAACAATATGATGGAAAGGAGAAAAGGAGTGGAGATTTAGAATCATACCGCTGCTTCATAGGAATTTGCCTGCATAAATGACCAAAGAGTCTAATGAGTGAAAACATTCAAGGGATTCGGAAACAATGAGAAATAAGAAACAAGGAGACCAAGGAGAGTCTAGTTTTGATCCGTGTATTCTAGACAGGTTTCAAACAAGCCTACCTTTTTATTTTTGAGTAATAAGCCAATAAGGATTTTTATCATCTTATATAAGTTACAGGTAACCAGGATATAGTGTAGCTCACATTATGTTTTTTTTCAATTTTCGTCGTGCCAAATGATTCAACTTCGGAGTTCAAACATGTTCAGTGGTTAGTACAGATAGAAAGATATGTACCTTGTCTTGATCAATTCTTCCGAGTGTTGGGAGTCCCTGATGGATAATGTATTCAGAATCCACAACCCCAATATTTTTTGTTCGATCACCCTATCAAAACAAAATAATGAGACACCACAAACTGAGACTAAAACATGTTTAAGATGCTGCAATTTCGAGAGTTACCTGAGCACAGTAACCAAGTTGAATGTCAAGGCCCCACGCATGTATCAAATCATTCTGAAACAAGAGTTCGAGATAAATTACTCTAAATACCTAGTTACCTACTACATAAAATTAAATTATACATTAATAATTGGAATTGAGTAAGAATTTGTCATTTTATGAAACAGAGAAATGACAATCACGTAAGCTTATCAGAAGCGTATAATTGGAAACAAGGACGGTGTAAGTGGTAACTACACACTTAATAGTTTTCTCTGAAGTCTTCTGACGCTCAAAAAGTAAATTTAATTTTTAGACTCCCTATATTCATCAAACCACTAATGAATGAAATCATTTTATCAAATACACATACACAGAGATTGAGCCGAACAACTTTCTTCCACAGGGAGTTCGGCACAAACCAAGAGAAGAATTAAAATTTGGAAACACAAAAGCTCAGTGAGCAGTGAGCTTAAGAGAAAGAGGTAACTATCATCAAAAGTAGTAGACCCATGTTGCATTTAGTAATGAAAGCATGTGAAAAGGGTAGCAAAGCGTCTCATTTCGTGGATTTTGAAAAGATATTAAATTATTAACAAAAGATGTGTAAACCACCGTACGTGTTCTACAATGTTACAAGGCAAAAGTGGTGGTTATTATTCCTTTGGAAAACGATAAAAACAGTAACTATCTGAATGTTCATTTACTTGGTGTCATGCACAATGAACAAAGGAACCTGATATGAAACTGAACCCCATTATTCAATTGAGCTAACGAAGGTACAACTCTCTTCAGGTTCCTCAAGTTCGTAGTTAATCACTTAATCTAGGTGATCAGATCATAATACGACTGCCATATTTTAGATATTTAGTTTGAGATTCTTACCTGGATCATATGCCAGGCACAACGCCAGGCTGCTTTTGAGAATACAGGTGCCATCATTTCTATCCACCTGCAACATATAATAATTCTTACTCGTTGTGTTCTGAAAATTGATCTGTATGCGCCTTGAGACGATTCACTCGATTTCTGTCTCAAGGCGTACTCATCTGAGGTAGCAAACGAGGCATACATGTAAGGTGTAAGCCGGAAGTTAGAGGCTTGTGCTCACTCTTTTGGGGCATTTTATTGGGAAGAAAGATGGTTATGTAGATCAGTAAAAAGTACTACCAGAATATCACAACAAGTATGTTTTATTGTTGACCAAATACATTAATTATTGACATTAAGCTCCTTTCGAATCTTTTGATTTCTGATACAGGGACAGTTGGCAAAATATTACATGACATTCAGTTAAGTTAGAAACTATGTAACTTAATATTTTTATCACAAGTTGTTATGAAATTACTTTATGTAGTAATGTTATATTGTTTCAAAAACTTTCATGTCGTTGTATTTTAGATTTCAGTTATTTAGAAACTGTGTAAGATAAGGAAATTAGTTTATTTAGAAGTTGTTTAGGAATAAGAAACCTCTATTATTTCAAGAGGTTTCTGTACGAATTATAGGTAATCAATTTATTTTCAATTTAATCATATATATCAGTTTTTAACTTGCGTTAAAAGATTTTCTCACATCTGAATTTTAATCGTCGTTCTGAACTTTTATCAAGTTTTCCTCTGCACCCACTTTGCTTTCAGTATTTATATTTATTTATATTTTTCTACTGGCTTAAAGTTTATGCAAAAACTAAGACTATAGTCACTCTTGTTTTCTTAGAACTTAGGACTTAATAATATTGTAGCGAAGTACAAAACACTGTAAGAACAGAGGTCAAGAGCACAAAGAGAAAGAAAATTGTCAATAAACAGAACGAGGGCCAATAAGTGATAATTAAATACCCTGTGCAAGGAGGAGCTGTGCTGTTCTCATCGCACCTCGTTCCTCCACTTGACTTGTAAATCCTTCTGTTGATCAAAGAAGAGAAATAAGTACAAACACATCCATAAATTAAACAAAGTCTAGTTGATCAACAAAAGGAAGACCGGGAAAATGGAATGGGTGCTTTCAAACTGTTTTAGCACCACATTTCCTAATACCCGGTTTGAGATGCCATTTCCCCAATAAAGGTTGCAATCCATAAAAAAAAAACCTGTGCACTCTCTTTCTCCTCCCACGAGCAGTTATTTGATGGTGCACCTCCGATTTAGCAGGATCTAGTGCCGGTTGTGATATTTCCAATCCTTCTTCTCTGACAATGGATATGTAACTGTAGCATTCAAAATATCATCTTACGTTAAATAAGTTATGGATGGCTCTAATAAGAAATTCACATACTAAGCAGTCATTTCACTGGTCTAACACTCTAGTCATGTTCATGTGAATCATGTCGTCTTAGTCAAGCGTAAAATAGAAAGATATTCTCACATTCCGTTTCAAAGAAAAAGATCTTCTCACATTGCTCCACTTATTTTTCAGACTGTTACAGGTCAGCTGGTCTAACTCGAGATTTTCTGATGCCTAATTGATCAGTCAACAATCTCAAAGAACTCTCTCCTCATCTCTAACACCTAAGAACAGAGTTAAACACCTACAAAAATTTTCAAGTATTTCAATAGTTGCCGACGAGGGTTCCTAAACTCTAACACCAGGCAATTTGCCCATTGGACCACTTTCTTCATTTTTATTTTGGACATTGCGTGAAAATAGATCTGTTCTCAAAAACTCTAAATCTATGTTTTATAATGCTACTCATGATGAGTTGTGACTTGTGAGCATAACTAAGATAATTTCCAATATCCAAATTATCATGTCTATACCAAAAAAAAAAGTTACCACAGTATAGAAAAGGTATAAATGGAAATAATAACTTTCGAACTTCATTATTAAGAATTGATCAATCTGCACATACCGTCCTGGGTGAAAATGTTCGACCCCAAGGTCCTCGTCCCAAAGAAATATGTAACTATATTCCGCAACTATATCCGGATGTAAGAATCGCTTGGCAAACCACCTGCAGCACATGAAGTTATCTTTATACTAACTTTTACAGATCTACTAGAAGTTATAGAGCAGCTATTTTCTGATTAAGCATTACCATTTTGTTTGATTTATTGCAGAGACATGTATGGCCTGATTACTCCATTCCAAATCACTCCATTGATCAACAATCCCGTCGTAGTGGAAAAGCATAATTACGAAATCACGTAATGGAAACTGTGATATGGATCAAAAAGAAAACACCAACAATCAAGCATTGACATAAGCTGAAAAAGAATATTAAAGGCTAATATCTGAAGCAACCACCTTTTTAACCATTTGATTCACATTTTCTTTTTGCTCTACGCCAACTGCAATGGCTAATAGGCTCATCGAAGACGTTTCTAGTTTCTGGTTCAGAAGAAAGAATGGTGAAGAAAAAAGAATCAGGAGCAGTTTTTCATTTATTATTTAAATATTTAAAGGATGAATACAAAAGACTGATTTCACTTTACGTGCAATTGTCAATGGAGTGATGGACATGCCTTGAGGCTTATATGTTAAGAGCACAGATGACATGACTGCCTACTAGAAGTAGATGACAATGATCTTGTTTAACACCAATTAATATCTGTAGATTATGTATGACATACCTTTGTCTTTGGGGAACCCCATAATGGCCGCATTTCGAAGTTAGAAGTCTTGGATATAATACCTCTAGGTAATGCTTCTGTCCCATTGGGTATATGTTGATTCTAGAAACAAAATATTCAAGTGGTCCGTCAAATTATTTTTTTTTGGTAAAGAATATATAGCTCAAATTAGTCTAGATATATATTGAGGTAAGTCTAAGAGAACAAACCTTGCAAATTTCTGGTAGGACACTCACAACAAAATCAGGTCTTCCCCATCTAGATACTCTCTACAAATGAGCCACAAATTTATTAATATTCTAGACGGCGGTTGAATCATGGTTTTCAAGAAAACCAACAATACGATTACTTTATGATACAGAAACACGAAATTTCAAATATGTAATATAGCCACAGTCCTTGAGAACATAATTAACACTTGGAGCTTAAAACAAGAAAATAGGTACACAATCACTAATGAACCGGCAATACAATTACTATACGGTACAGAATCATTAATAGCAGAATTGAAAATAGGTGTTTATATTTAAATCAGGTAAGACAAGAATTTCAAACATGTTTTTAATTGGTCAGCATCTCAATCCTGCTAATGCAATATCAATTGTCAAGTAACAAAGGAACTGATAGTCCCCTAAATGACTGATTCATCAGAATGCCAATAAGTTATACAGGAACTTCATCTATTTACATGGACCATAATGACTAGAGATCAAAAAGGAGATACATACATCTTTGTAATCTGTGGCAACAAATGCACTCCCAATGAAGAACACCAAAACAAGTAAAGAGGCAGTTGGAAGTAGACTACAGAGACATGTTCTCCTACATTTAGGATCTGATAGTAGAGAAACCTGAGGAGAAAGAAAAGAGTAAAGGCATAAGCAAACATTTAAGAAAGTTAAATCCAAATTTCCCTTGTGAGTGCCAATATAACATTAAGAAATCAAAAGACCATGTAAACCATTCTCGAGAAAGAAACTGGATAACAGCTTTGTCTCCATGCATACATAAATAAATCAGTACGACGAGATAGAATTTATTGAAAGCTATTATGGGTAAGGTCTTCAAGGTTGAAACCATTTAAACAACAATCAGGGGTTTAGATCTAATACGCATACTGAAACCACATAGCAAGAGGATGACAAATGACCAAGTCAAGTTCCTGCAACTTAAACCAAATTAAAGAGGATTACTCCATGGGGAAAGATTCTAGGAAGATCAACTTGCACAAGATATCAGTAAAAAAAACACTCACAAGTTTCCGCTTATAGATAAGAATAATTTCTCAAATATAATAGGAGTAGTTTTTTTTTTTGAATAATTTGATTGAATTAAATAGGAGTAGTTTCTTTAAGATGGCATAATACTAGTACTTCCCCTGCTTCAAGTGGATTGAATAATTTTGACTTGTAAGACTTGTACACAAAAATAGAGGAAAGAGTTTTAAGTTTGAATGATAGAAAACACAGAACACTACAATGTCAAAGTATCCTAAATTCAACCTAATACATGCATGTCAAGACCTTTCCCACTACACAAGCCCATGAGGTGAGATATCATACTAGTTCGATATGGTTTCACCGTTCCACTAATGTCGTTGGGTGTAACTCAGCTAACACCAAGTCGACCTGAACTTGAAGTCCTCTTATCCACGTTTAGCACCAAAAAGAAATCAAAATGTTCACCCAAATGAGCACGACTAGCGTATTTTTTCAGAAGCAGGATCACTACGACTGACTCCATTCAATTTGTCGCATAGAAATCAACAATTACACCTACTTGGTCGAGCTCAGATCAAGTTGTTACAGTTGTATACTTGTATATTTACTTGTTTACATATCTTATCACCCTTCAAGATTTTAGGTCCTAAGAGAAAAACTCTAATGTATTAAGTTTTGGGGAGGTCCTATTTCTAGGTTTAGGACTTTCTACAATAGATTCAATACAGGTTGAATATTGTAGTTATTCAGTTTTGTAAAATTGGGCATAAAGAAGAAGTTTTTATAGCACTTGAATCTTGTAACTAATGGGATAATTGTACTTCCTCGCCAAAAGACTGAAGATCATGAAAATTTCACCATGATCATACAACTATACAAATCAAATATCAATTCAGATACAAATTGACTTTCATTTGACCCAATTAGACCAAAAAATGAACAAACAAAACACTAATAACAGAAAGAAAGAAGGGGAAAGAAAATTGGGGGCTTACAAAAGTTGGTAAATTCATCTTTCATGAAAAGTTCAGAGGCATCAATCAATAAATACCTGAAAACCCAAAAAAAACATATGAATCAAACCACATCATTCAACCTGATATATATATATATAGAGAGTAAAGAGAGTAAAGAGAGAGAAGATGAAAATCGAAAAGAAAACCTTATTTAGAGAGATGGGAGAAGTTGAAGAGGAAACAGAAAAAAAGTGAAGAGATAAAAGTTAAGAGGTGTTAGATACTTTCGAATTTGATATCCTCTTCCTCCTCCTCTTTATTGACTTGACTGACGACTCCTTGCTTGATTGATTGCTGTTAAACCTTCAACTTTTTAGAGAGAGAGAGATATTAAATAATCCGAATTACACGACGAATTGAAATTCGTGGGGTTTTAGGTGTGAGTTTGAGTTGGACGACGGACCCCACATTTTTTATTTCTTATTAGATAAAATATGGTTTATTTCGACGGCTGAGATAAAGGGATGTATTTGAACTTGATACGTGTCAGACAAATATGTTAGGTAATACGTGATGACTGTATTCTGTATCTAGAGAGGGAGAGAGAAAGTAATGACAGATTGACAGTATGAATAACAAAGATCTTCCGTCCCGAAAAATCGGTTTGGCCTATAATTTTTCTAGCTAGTCTTAATTTACTAAAATAACCCTCATCATCATTTTCAAAAGGCGGCTGTTTTTGGCATCTAAATAATCTATGAGAATTAAAAAAAAAAAAAAAAATCTAAAAAAAAAAATTTGCCCAATTGAGTTTGATAACTATGTTTTTGAGTCTAAAAATTAAACAATCTCTAATCTATATCTCCTCTTCCAAAAATCGTTGTTCACCACCAATTCTAACCACCACCGTTACTCATATCTCTCTCTCTTTTTCCCTCCTTCTATCTAGGGGTGTACATTTAGTACTTGAACTGACCAAATCAACCAATCTAAACAGATTTGAGCGGTTTGGGAGTCGCTCCAATGGTTATTCAGATTGGTTCAGATACTAAAAAGTCAAAATCGAGTGATTTGGTTCGGTCTATGGATTTGTTTAACGGGTAATCGAAAAAACAAACCAAACCATTTATTATTATCTTTTATATATAATACATATGTAAGAATATGATTAGACATGATGGATGGTGGAGATTCAATTATTTATCGTTTTTTATCTTCCTCGAATGTTGATAAATTATGTCGAATTAATCACGTACGTAACTTAATGGCTTGTGAGATGATACTATTTTTAGCACGTTTGAAGTAAAACTGTAGCAGGTTTTAATGTTTAAAACTCAAAATTATGTTATTGGCAAAATTTTAACTTTTCCTAACCGAACCAAATTGTTCATGCGTAGTTTGGTTAGTAATCGAAACAAACCATAGACATATATATTTGGATTGGTTCGGAACTTCGGATTGAGATTTACAATAATCGAACCCTTTTGGTCGGACTATAGATAGGCTCAAAAAGTCGGTTATCCAACTAATGTTCACCCATACCGCTATCTCTCTCCTTTGTTATCTCTGTCTGTGTTCTAGAGGGTTCTCTACGTCAGCAAACGAATCTGATTTGGGGGAAACCCTTAAATCGACCAGATCGCCTAAACCAATTTGCTAGTTTAAGGTTCAAGAAAATATATGGTTCGCAGGAATCCCCCAAGCCAAAGAGATGGAGAGAGTGGTAAGGGTCGAAGGTATGGTGGAAGGAGAAGAGGAAGAACAAAAAGAAAATATTCTTTTAAGGGTCGGCGAAAATGGTAATTTGTCGATGACCCTCGCTTGAGTGAACAAAAGAAATGTGGTGCGTTTGGGAGAAACAAAAAAGAAAATAAAAATTGATTTTCGTCCAAAATTGTGTGTTTCGAAAATTTCTTTGTTTTTCTAATGCAGCCACCTTTTCTAAACACAATCCACAAATCAGATGAGTTTAGGGCATCCGGAACATAAAAACTTAGTCGACCGAAGTTGACCTTAATTGATTTAGTAGGGGAGGGGTGCAACTCTATTGCGATTTGTCTCATAATCTTCATCATCTTCACTACGACCACCTCCAACCACCACTATGATCTCTCTATCTCACATACACACACACACACACTCATTCTCTCTCTCTCTCTCTCTATCCCCCTACTCAATCCCCTCTATCTCTCTTCACCCCACATAAATCTCTCTCCTCACACTTTTTTTGCAAAAGGAAAAGGTTTTTGTCATCCGAAGTTCCTAACTCAAATTAAGAATATAGAGTTCTAGCTATACCCTCCTCGAGGGTTTTGTCGTCGACCAGCCACAAACGCCTTGGTTATTTCTATTGGTACTCCATAATCTCCATTACAACTAATTTTTTGTGGTGACTCGCATGTAAAGTAACAACCCCTATGTCCAAATAGAGTTTCTTACTAAAGATTATTTTTGTTTATGCTTTAATCCCTTATCTTCATCTCCAACCACCACCATTTCTAACCGCCACTACCACTTCTGACTACCACCACTTCCGGCGCCCACCACTACTGTTTAACTTTTTACCATTTCTCTCTCTCTCTCTCTCACTCTCCCTCCCCATCTCTCCATCTATATCTCTCTCTGATCCCGTGAAGGAGATGGAGAAAGAGAGAGAGACATAGTAGTGGTCGGAGTTGGTGATGGTAGTCGGAGTTACAAGTGGAGCTAGAGTTGTTTGTGGTGGTCAAAGGTGTTGGCAGGAGAAGAAAGATGAAGGTTAAGAACTAATAATCAAATAAGTTAGTTTTTGAACATAAAACAAAACAAACCTAATTTGGAATAATCTTAATTTCGAATATTTTGGACGCTAGCGCTCTAGTTTTAACTTTGACAACAAAAAATTATTTGCTGTTTAACTAAAAACAAAAAAAAAAACAAAAAATTATTTGCAGAAGTGTCGAGTGGTATTTTGGTCAAAATGAAATCATTAATGATATTCATAGTAGCATTGGCATGGCTAGTGGAAAATTGGTTGCCCTTCAGCCTCTAAACATCAAATTCACGTCACCTCTCATTTTCTTTCTACTTTTTTTTTTTGGTTGAACTTTTCTAATTTTCTTTGAATAGAAGTAAACTACTTTCTCAATCTGTTTTTGGATTTGTACTCTAGAAATCTCCATTGAACTTGCTTCTTTGTCTTTCTCACTTTTTCTAGTAGACCAAGTTTTAGTAACAAATACATAGGAACTCTAAAGTCTAAAGAGGTTCTAATTTCACCCCGACCTAAGTTATATCAAAAGCTCAGACAATATTTAAGATTTTTTTAAGGACTTATTACACTTCTAACATTTATTATCACATAATAATGAAATAAATAGTAATTGTCATGAAAGATCTTTATATAATATGACATTGAACTTTAATAACATGAAATAAATTCTTATATGACATGAAAATAACCTTAAAGACAACCAATTTTAATCGAGATTTACAAGACTTTTGTGTAGTTCTTTTTGCCAATTAGTAATCAATTTTATCGAGAAAAATTACTAAACAAAATTGATTTTTATGTGAGATTGGTCACCACACTGGCTAGAAGAACACTCTCTCTTAAAGTCTAGATCATACAATAGTCAGTTTGATTCTCACGGTACTACAAAAAGTTTATACAAACAATCCAATTTAAGCAGAATAGTCTATACAACAAATATTCATACATATTAAAATCGCTTTGTATATCGAACCATATTAAAAGCTTTGTATATCGAACCACATTTAAGATGTGATTTGGTAAATAGAACTATAAGTAAAATTCAACTATAAATAATTTAGTTAACTTCCTACTAGAAAAACGTAAGAAAAAAATAGTTCTTTTTTTTTTTGTGTTAAAGAGAAAAAAAAATAGATCTAGTAAAGGTTCTATTTTTAAGTTGAGTAGCAAACAATTTGGCTGGTAAAATATGTCCAATAGTAATACATCTAAAATGATAATAATCTCAACTAAACTTTTGGCTTTGAAGTGTAATGAAAGGGTTCTTGGGTCAAAACCCACTTTATCCATTTTGTATAATCTAAGCACCTTATCCCTTACATTTTCATCTTTTAACTTTTTGTTCCTTTTCAAGCACTAAAATAAAGTATTAAAAGTTATATACTTCACCAACAAAACAGCTTTGCTTAGTTGCTTTCTCTCTCTAAAAAGAAAGGGATATTCATATGCTTTACCTACAAAACACCCTTACTTTCTCCCAATAACACTATTCATATAAGTGGGCAACTCAAATTAATAGTAGTATATTTGCTAAATCTCACATTGGAAAATTGAGGCTCTTAGCCTATGTTGGATTAAATGTCTTACCCAACAATACTACTGCATAGGCTATAAAATATCCTTGCCCATCTATGATAGGACAAGCCCATCAAGGTTCAAGGCCCACAAGTCTAATAATTGTTAGAAGCGCTCCTTGATAATTTTTCTCCAAATATTTTTACATGCATCCCACCTATCACAAGAAGACGATGAATTGAAATATCAAACAACAAATACTAAATCTAGGAATGAAAAGAAAATACTTAGAGATATCCAAGCACAAAGGAAAGAAGGAAAGGATTTGAGGAGATTTTGGAAAAATGAGAAAATAAAACGAAGGGAACTAAAAGAATTTTGAAAATAAAGTTATGTGAGGGGCCTACGTCGGTCATTACATTGGCATTGATACATCAAAGATGTAATAAACACGAAACTGCCGAATTCAAACTCTTACAAAGAACGGGCATATAGCCCAACTAAACTATGGCCTAAAGCCCAACAACATTATTTATACTTTAATAACTCAAGTTCAATAAACTGTGGAAACCACCTCTTCTGGGAATCGAACCTGAGACCTCCAAGATTTTGGAGTTTATGTCAACACATTGGACCACTTGGGCAACCAATTATTGACAATAGATGACCTTTAGGTTGTGACATTTTAAGGTATTTAGAAAGATGTCTTCTGGTACTTGTTGCCACCTATATTTATTATAAATAAATTCACTTCACAACCTTGTACAACGACAGGCCGCATAGCGCAGTGGATTAGCGCGTTTGACTTCGGATCAAAAGGTCGTGGGTTCGACTCCCACTGTGGTCATATTCACTTTTTCTAACTTCAGTTTGATCTTTTAGGCTACTTCAAATCGATTTTTCGGCACAAGAAATATGCAAATAACTGATTATATACAACAAACCATTAGGACATATGACAATGACTACTCCATAAATTCCCACAAAGATCTCTTCGTGGGTAAGTAGCCTTCTCTTCTTTCTCGCTCTAAATTCCTACCGAGTTTTGCACTCTATGTCTCTATCTTCGTCTGCAATTGAGTTGTGTTATAGTTGAACTTGTTAAAACTTTCGTTCTTAGAAAATCATTTTTTTTCTTTCAAGTGTTTACTCTATCATTTTGTCGTAGTCAAAGACTCCAATATAAATTTTTGAGGCAACGATTATGAGGTAAAAGCGCAAAAGAAGTAGATTAATTGGAAATTGTCGCCTATTTAAACAAGTCAACTCAACCGAGTTTCTCATGGTATAAGGTTCTCCTACAATTAACAAGCGTAGGCACCAAGCCGATTAAAAGGCCCTAATAACATTAATGGTTGCAACCTTATACCTAGTGTTTGCATATCAACTCTAACCTTAAAACATATTACCTCAAGGTTCCTGATTGAAAGGAACTGCACATATAGTCTTGCCCATGAAAGATATAAGAGAAGATCGTATGCTATATCGCGCTACAAATCTATTCAGTATTCACAGTAGGTAACTAAAAACTAATCGTTCTAGGGCAACTCAGCTTAACAGTGAACACTGAAACCATGAGAAACCCGAACCAGTATTTCACAATCAGAGATGTTTTGGAATAGGTTGTTGATCAATAAAGCCAATAATTTCACAAATATGGAACAAATGAAACTAATTTCTGCAACTTATTCAAGTGTTTAATGCCATACCAAAAGGTGTATGGTGAGATTGACAAAACACACTAACAAATATCATAAAGTTCTCAAAACCCACAAGCTTGATGATACACCTTCACCCGTATTGATTAAAAACAAATCTTTCAGAGTAAAAAAAAAGTTACCGATATCTTGCAAGCGGATATCACTTACTATACTGAAAGCGGATACTTTTCATGTTACCAGGGTCAAAAGGGGTCGTTTCTGCTTTTAAAATTTCATCTAAACATCACCGTCTTCCTGCTAATCCTACTCTGCGGAAAGCTGGAGATGCCATCAACGACACTTTAAGGGGCTCTGAAGCGGAGAATCCTCTGGCCTTCATCACATCATGTAACCTCAGAGCATCTTGTCTAAGCCCACCAACTAGCAGTCCTTGTATGATCCTTTCAAACTCATCTGCTCCCAAAACATCCTTCTTCCCTTCCACAATTCCAAGTGCTTGAAGTGCTTTCTTCTCGTTTCCTGCCCTTGAGTACATATCACAAAGGCTTACATGAACCTTCAAAGGAGGACTATCTCCTTTCTCATTCACCTTCCTCAAGAATTCTTCTGCTTCATCAACTAGCTGCAACTTACCTAACCAATCAACCAAGACACTATACGTCGAAACCCCTGGCTCAAACCCATCCTTCTCAAGCTGTAAAAGTAGATTCAAGGCCTTGTCTAAGAGATTCTTCTTCTCATAAGCTGCAATCATGCTTGCAGTACACCTATCATCTGGTTTATAACCCAATCTTATCATATTATCAAAGTTGTGTCTTGCTTGTTCTGGATCGCCAGCTTGTCCATAGGCCTCGACAAGTAATGTGCAAGACTCCAAATCGGGCTGGATATGTGCAAATTGCATCGTGGTAGCAATCCTTTGGGCTCCATCAGTGTGTCCGCGTTCAGCAAACGATCTCAACAATGCCATGTAAATATCTTTTGTTGGCTTAATGTCTTTCGCTTCCATCTCTCTCATCAATGACTCGGCCAACTTGGGTTGTCCTGAATTTACGTAAGCCATGATCATCGATTTGTAGGTCCTGATATCAGGTTGAAAACCTTCACTCCTTATGATGTCAAATGCTGCCTTTGCACGTTCGACATTATTTGTCTTGCTGTACATTTGAACCAAGATAGTGGATGTGAGGATGTCCGGTTGGATACCCTTATCAGTCATCTTCTTAAGAATTCTCTCGGCATCATCTAATCGGTTATCCTTGGCATGCGCGTCTATGAGTTTCGAATAGTCACGAATGTTTGTTTGGAAAGAATCCTCGTCCAAGACATGCTCAGCCATCTGCATTACAAGGCAGAAGTAGATAAACATGCTATACTATATGATAAAACTACGGAAGTCAATCAAGTATTTTACGTCGATTTAGAATAAGTTTCACACACACATGATAAATCAATAACGAGGATTTAAGTTAGCAATTGAGTATTTTCGCATATTATAGCAATATATAACATATCAATGAAAACTATAGGTTAAATCATAAACAAAAAGAGGGATAACCAACTGACCTTGAAATATAAACCCGAATTTCGTTCTTTAATCTTATCAAGCAAAGTGAGCCAATCAATCCTGTTGGGTTGAAGAAGCTCAGTCCATTCAGTCAAAAGTGAAGATGGGAAATCCTCTTTCTTCAATGACAAGATTTTTTCATGAACCAGCTTGCATTTTCCAGTGATCTCCTTGGGTTCTTCAGGGGTAATGAGCTTATCAGCTTCATGGATTCTATCAGCAACTTCAGCCCACTTTGGATTAGATAAATCAAGACCATAAATCTTATACTTAATCTTCCCTTTTCGTTGCGGAATCGAAACGACCTTAGGTTTCTTCTCTTCCACATTCTCCTCGTCATTCTCAACAATCTCTGCTTCCTCAACTATCTCCCCAGCTGCTTTCTTAGCTTCTTCTTGTTCTTGGGCTTGTTGATCTTGAGCATGAAGACGTTCCAAATTCTGATAAAATTCAAATTCTTCCATTTTCTCTCTTGCCCATTTGAATCTCATCTCTCTCAACATATCTCCTCTAACACCAACTTCACTAGCAAAACGAGTCATTTCTTTAACTTCTTCACATTGAAGAAATCTCTTCATTTCTTCCTTTTTCCTTTCCTTTTTCATATCTTCCAATACTGAATTACTTACTTCCCAAACTGTTTTCCATAAATCTTGACTAAAATCATGAGATGGGTTATTACCAGTTGAATCAAGCATTTCAGCAAGTCCACCTTTTTCCAACTCTGATACTACTTTTTCAACTATAATCAAAAGCATTGCATTAAGGGTTTCTTTATCACTATCTGGGTATGCATCAGCAAGCTTACCTTTCATGATCCAAGTGAATCTGGATAAGAACTCAGTCATGGGACCATCTTCTTCCGATTCTGAATCGGTTGCTGGATCATTGACGGGTTGAGCATGAATCGACCTACTAAAGATGGAGAAAGAAGAAAACAAATTTGGGGATTTTATGTTTTTAAATAAAGGGGAGGTGGATTTAAAGGGGAGATCTTTGGATGTTGAGTTATCAGAGGTGTTTGTAATGGCGGATGATGCATTTCTAGTGGGAATAGAAGTAGAAGAAATAGAAGATAATCTGAAATGTTGTTTGGTGAGATTATTGATTGAATACCGTCTGGATATGGAGATGAGCTTAGGTCTCATTGTTAGAGATCAAGGTAAATCAATAATCTAGAGAGAGAAAGTGAGAATCCAGATGGAGAGAGAGAGGACGAACTGGTTTTGGAGAACTAAAACCCTAGAGTTTTACGTTCCTAGTGATGTAAGATGTTAAACTGTTAAATGGGCTATGGGTACCCGTTTATACGCACTCTGTAGTTACCCGGAAAACCCCGTATCCTAAAAACAATGGACTGCCCGAAGCCCGACTAATAAGCCCATCTAATAAGGCCAAAGAGATTTTAGTTAGTCTTAGGTTGTTCATATATAATATGGCTTATAAGTTACCACCAACTCCATGAAACCTTTATCTTCCAAAGAGATCTACAGATGTTCCCACAGTCAACTGTATGCAAAATAATTTCAATTTTGCTAGTCAAGAGTGAGGGAAAGAGAGAGATAGAGAAGAGGAAGGTGATGGCGGCGGTAACGATGGTGGTAGAGACAAACAATGGTGATTGATGGTGAGAGAGAGAGAATGCGTATAAGAGATGAGAGAGAACGGAAAGAGATGATGGTGGCTACCATTAACCAAAGTGGAGTGGTGGTCGTCATGGTGAGGTTTTTATTTTTCTTGTTTGGGATTTAACGATTGCCTTGCTCAAAATAAAGTACAAGTTATTGTGAGCATGATAAAAATCATGTATGGGGTATATATTCCAATGTAGGCATAAAACTTCGACAGCGTCTGCAAGTTAACCCATGCCGGTGCAAGCAATGGGTAATTAATTGACTACAATGGAAGGCAGTAGGTTAGGCCCAATAGGCTACAATTGAAGGCATTAGGATATGCCAAATAGTGTCATTTCCGGAAGGCGAGGATGGAAATGTTTTGTCACATTATGCCAAGCTAAGAGAGCTTTAAGGCAGGAAAAATCCGGTACCCATTAGACTTGGGACTTACAGTGTCAGAAACATGAACAATATCAATAGGACTTCAAAGAGGGTCCCCACATCACACAGTAATACGACTCGCTATTTTACCGACTGAAAACATTGTTGATGGGATGGGTTGATCTCAATTAGGTGGCCTAAGTAGGTGCACCATTTGAATCATTGAAGGATGTCTGCACACACAAAGGACCACCCAGTATTAAGACTAGTTATATAGTAGGACTTAGTAGAGAGGAAGAACAGGTCTGACCACTATATGAAACTGTCGGAAAAATCACATATTATATTAGCGTTTTTACCATGATTTCTGTTCCATATTTCCTCCCAAATCTACACAGTTTCGTGTAACAACTCAACTCTTCTTTTCTTCAAACATATTCTAACTCTTCCGAAAATATGAGGTTCGAACGAACACAGTAAACAACATCATTGAAGAAAAAAAAACAAGCATTTACAGTAAATATACATATAGGACTCCAATAATAGCTCATCTGTGACGAAGAACGTTAAAATTTCATACCTTCATCTTAGCCATGAAGCTGATAACTTGCCGCTTGCATAAGTGGATGGGCTAAGTATGCACCAAGAGTAACGATTGTGACTGCTAGATAAGGCAATCTTATGAATTCCTTGTAATAATCTTTAGGTAACTTTTGTCGGCCGTCTAAGATAGCTGCAAAAGGAAAAACACTTGTTCTTCTCTTTACGATTTCAAATGCTTCTCCATACCTTATAGCAAGTCTTCTATCACCATTCCAAACACCAAATAGATGGTGTCCTATCAGCCCCATAGATGTTGCTACAGCTACAGAGTTTCCTATCCAGATTGTGTGAGCCAAGCACCAGATTACCTGTCCTACCATCTGAAGATGAAATTTAGGTTCAGAAGGAAGACTTATGAAACGAGATCAAAAAATGGCACAAGGAAGCAAAGCCCACTTTAGTTGGGCTATTTCGTGTTTCTCTCTCCACCGCGGAGAGTAGGGTCTGACTCCTGGTAATGGAAGTTTGTAGTCTGTAAAACCATTGTGTTGTTTCAAAAGAAATGGCTTGAGCAAACCTAAAAGAATAGGTCAATAAGAACACAATTTCAAATACTGGTCTATCAGAACAGGAGAACCGTTGTCTTTATCGTGAAGATGTCTGCGAAAGAGAGAAAAGCCGATAAACTCAATCAGAGGCCAGGGGAATGGCTTCCTGGACCACAAAATCAGGCCTAAGGCCTAACCTTTCCCGAAACAGGGAGACAGTATATTAATACCAGAAAATTATTGTCTACCATTGAGGAAATGAGTATACCAATATAAGGATGGAATCCAAAAGTATATAGTACATGCTGTGCGGAAAAGCACAGTTAGTACAAAATCTAGAAATTTCGTGCAACACACAATTTTATGGAAATGTCGAAAACAAATTTCTATTTTCTTCTATTTAGAAGTCCTCGGCTAAGCCTAATTTCTCAAAACAACCTACACAAACTTGATTATGGTGTATCAGTTTCTTTTTATTATGAATCGTGATTCGTGACCACTGTGGGCTACAAGCCCCGGCGTAGCATACCTATAGTTTATATCAGTTGTGAAACTAAATACCTGAGGGTGCCTGGTTATTCTCATGATTCCAGTTTCCCATAGATGCATTTTAGGCTTATCGACAGCAGCAACTTCCAACAGATTAAAGGTTGAAGGGTAGAGGAACAAGAACGAGATGAAATTTGAGAGCCAAAGTAGTTGATGAAGTCCAGGAACACCCTGAAGCTGCCACAACTGAATTCCATCATACCGGTGATTAATGAAGTATACCTGAATCAAGAAAAATAGTCCCTGAGGTCTTAGTTTGATCAAGTTTCACCAAGCAAACTTCCTCTGACAAGAAAATTTTAAAACACGTGCAGAAAATTCTGCCACAGATAATATGGGAATCAGCAAAAGGAACTCACAACAGCACTAAATGCCAAAGGAAGAGAAATGCCTGCAAAGAGAACACGGAAAGCTCGTTCTCCTATTAGTTTTTCGCCTGTGTCTCGCAAACTAGCCAAGCCACTATGGACGGCGGCGAAAATGAATATTATGATCAGCATTACAATCTGCAGAAGAAAACTCAGGAAGTCAGCCTCTGCGGTTTTATTTTCTTCAAGAAAAGCAAAACAACGTCTATCGACCAGTTTCAGTATTTTTCGTTTGAACTGATTAATGAACCTCGATTCAACTATGAATCCAGTCATGTGCTTTTAGGAGGTATCCCCATGAAACTCCAAGTCCAAACCTTATAACACCGAAAGGTAAAACAGATAAACGGATAGTAGAATGCTATAATCAATCTCTCGCTGTCACTCACCCACGTAGTATGAATTTAAGAATGGCCAAACGAACTTCTAAACATAGAGGGAGTTACCGACACTTAGTTTCTCTCTCCCTAACCGGTATCACGTAAACTTATATGCTGACGTGTGCGCATCAACTCTGTTTGCTCCAACTCTGTGAGGACATAAAACCTATCCCTTCAACAATATCTATAAAGTCTAATCTATATGATCACTACGTTTATTTCCTCCAATATTAAGGTTCTATGCGTATAATAACATGAGTTAGCTCAATAGCTACCCTTCTATCCATTTTTTCGTAACAATACAATGAAGTTTATCTTCTCATCTAATTGAAAATTTTCATCAGTATACTGTAAACAATACAATGAATATGTTATTGGGGTCTGGTTCCTAGGAATACCTACCTACGCAAATTTCACATTTATGCAGCGAAAAGTGCCAAAATTCCTTCTACAATTTTCCAATAACTAATGCATGAAATTAGTCAATCACAACTTGAATTCTTCATACAATAGTTCATCTTCTACTTCCAAAAGTTGGAATTCAGTATGAGATCAGTAAACTAGAAAGTGGGTCTTATACAGTAATGAGCCAAGTGAATTGAGACAAAAAAAAAGTACCACATTTGAGTATGTCATTTCAGGAATTTGAAACCCTAAACAAAAGCATTTAAATGTTCAGAATAACTCACTTCATGGCTATCAGAAATTCCTTCAATAGAATCAACAAATGCCTTTCCAAGTCCCAATCCAGTTGAAGAATCAATCCAAATTACATCAAGTGCAAAAAGAACAACTCCTAAAATCCCAGTAAAATAAACCCAAGAAGTAATCTTTTGCTCACCCAAATTGAAATAAGCTGAATCTTCACCAACTTGAAATTCATCCGATAAAACCGGAGAAATTTTATCTTCCCTTTCACCGACAGATGCTTTTACAATAATCTTCTCCCTATTCAATTGCACAGAAACTAAAGAGGTTTTAGGGTTTTGGGGTGTTTGCTTTAACTGCGAATTCTTAGAATTGGGAAATTTTGTTTGGTTTAAAGAAGGGAAGGGGGATAAAGTATGGAGTGAAGTGAAGGATCTGCCATGGTGAGAACGTTGTTGAGAGGAGGAAAAAGTAGAATTTGAGAGGAGAAGAGGAGACGCCATTAAAGACTGTAAATTTGAGAGAGAGAGAGGATCGAGTAGGTAAGAAGAGTGCTTTCAGTCAGAGGGTTTTGAATGGAACAGAGGGAGAAAAAATTGATAGGTTAGAAACTACGGGCAGCAACTGAAAGTACCTGACGTTATAACGGCGTTATCACGTTAGCTAAATTATGCCGTCAACTTGGGGGGTATTTGTTGGTCTGAATCGTGTGATGCCGTCAATTTGGGGGGTAGTTTTTTTTTTTTTTTTTTTTTTTTGTTGAAAGAATTTGGGGGGTAGTTGTTGTTGCTCTGAAAATTGTTTAGGCCCCCCTTGTTATCGGAGTTTGGTATAGTTTTTCTTATGTCAGTATTTGGGGAAGATTTTTTTTTTTTGTTTCCTCTAAACATCAACCTTAATTATTTGGGTTACTTCCCTAATGGCCCCCAACTTTGTGACCAGCTTCCCGCTTGGCCCCCTACTTTACGAGAAATACCCATATGGCTCCCTTCCGTTATAACACCGTTACTCTCTCTCTTCCATTTCTTTTCTCTCTCCTCCAACATGTTTCCTCTCTCTGTCACGTCGTGAAAACCAGCCACATCATCGTCTTCACCGGCAAGGTCGCCGGCTGGCCAAATTTCCGGCCGGCAACCTTCAAACATTTTTTTTCTCTCTCTTCTCTCTCTCTAATTTTTTTTTTTTTTTATGGAGAGAGAGAAAAAAAAAAAGTTTGAAGGTTGTCGGCCGGAAATTTGACCGGCCGGCGACCTTGCCAGTGAAGACGATGATGTGGCTGGTTTTCATGACGTGGCAGAGAGAAAACATGTTGGAGGAGAGAGAAAAGAAATGGAAGAGAGAGAGTAGCGGTGTTATAACGGAAGGGGGTCATATGGGTATTTCTCGTAAAGTAGGGGGCCAAGCGGGAAGCTAGTCACAAAGTTGGGGGTCATTAGGGAAATAACCCTAAGTATTTTCTAATCATTCTTTGTTCTACCTCTCTCACCTCTACTAGAACTCTGACAACTTTTAGCATATCCCGGTAATCACCATTAATGTCAGCGATCACCATCACCAAATCCGATTGGATTTCTCTCTTTTTTCTTTTCTCTCTCCTCTTATCTCTCTCCCTTTCTCATTCTCTCACTAAGTTCCAGCGAAGGGAGTCTCCCCTTCATCGGAAACGCGTCTAGATCTGGTTCTTCTAGATCCAGACGAAGGGTTCCGATGAAGGGGCTCTCCCCTTCGCCGGAACTTAGACAGGGAAAGAGAGAGAAGAAAAGAGGGGAGATGGAAAGAAAAGAGATAAGAGAAAGAGAGGAGAAAAGACTAGAGATGGGAGAGAGAAATACATCTCTGACCAAGGGTTTTATAGCGTCGACTCGAGGGGTGTTTTTGAATTTTCAACTTTTTTTCTTTGAATCTTTTTCTTTTCTCTCCAAAGCACCCACCTTTTCTTAATACCCCGTCTACATAATGGGCCGCCATTATACGAACAACAAATTTGTTATATGGACAACAAAAATATTAGGGTAAAAATATTACTTTTATAAGTGGAGACACAAATTTGTTATATGGACAACAAAAATATTGGAGGTAAAAAATATTTATTACTTTTACGAGTGGGCACACAAATCAAATATAAATGAAAGAGCTTTAATTCCTTCCATAGGTAGCTTGAATTAGAATGTCGGGTGGATTTCAATATAGTCTAATGAAATTGATTTCACCTTAGTTGAGGGTGTTGATGATCCTAGTGAAGACTTAAATGCGCGGTTAGATGGAGTACCGCGATATAAAGAGGATTACTGTGATATAAAGACACAGATAGCATGGGTTAATTCTCGGTGGTTGTAATTCAAGCTAAACCTTACCCCTCTACCCACCTCAAACTCCATCATATCTCACATCCCAAACCTTAACTCTCCCCTTTCTCGGTGAACAAACCCTAAATCTTTTCTCTTTGAAGACCCTAAGTCTTAAGGTTTTTTTGTACCGATTTCTTTGATTCTCCTTCCATTTTTACCTCTTTTCTTGATGTCATGATTTTGGGAGGTGATGGAGATGATGTGAAAAGAAGCAAAAATAATTTTGTCCTCTAATAAAAGTTTGATTATATTAACCCTCAATGTTTTTTCCATATACGAAGTTTGTTTGTTCCCATATTGGCGGTCATATAACAACACAAGACTCTCCCACTAAAAAAGAAGGAAAATATGTTATTTTGTCGTTACTTTTTTTTTTGGAGATCGCTCTAGTCCCTTGACCACTTGCTTCGACTCTGTTGGAGAATTTCTCAACGAACGACTAGTCGAGTTAAACAGTTGTTGTTAATTTCCTTTTGAAAAAAGTCTATAATATTTCGAGGAGGTGAAAACTAACTTGGTAACATCTCTATCACGAGAGAGCGTCCCTCCGTACCTAAAACGTAAGACTTCAATCTGTAGTATTTTGAGAGAGCGACCCTGACTTCATTATATAGTATCTTGAGAGAGCGCCCCTCCGTACTATTTAATTGTAAAGAGTTAATTCTTTAGCATCCCCAAACTTTAGGTTAGTTTGCTACTTGCCTACTTCAACTTCAAAAATGTTAGTCAAACACCTAGTTGGTCAAGTGGTTGATTAGGTTAGTTTGCTACTTCAACTTCAAAAGTGTTAGTCAACACCTAGTTAGTCAAGTGGTTAATTGTATTGACATAAACTTCAAAATCATAGATGTCTCGGGTTCGATTCTCATAGGAGGTGGAATCCGTATTTACCGAGTTTGGGTTATTAAGTTAAGATATAAATAAAAAATTTATCAAGTTTTATGCCTCTTGAATATGTTGTTGGGCTTTAGACCTCTCTTTACTCATAGTTTTTTCTGGTTATCGTGTTGATCACATATTGATGATGTATCAATGTCATATAATGACTAACGTAAATCTTGGTCCATATGGGAAAAAAAAACTCAACAATGTGCCCATGGGTTATTTGCCATCTCATCTTTCACTTTACCCCTTCTCATTCCTACATTCTCTTATTCCTTTCTCAAATAACCTTCATTATTTCATGTACTTAGCAAAAACTCTTGCTCTCATCGCCATGAGCACCAACGAAGGTCTATGTCTACTCGCCTCAGAGTACCAATAACCCCATTAACTGAAATCATAATCGGTCATACACAAAGAGATGGAGGCAGAGAGAGATGGTAGAAAGAATCAAAATAAGTGCACTCTAACCTATCGATAGATAGACTAGACCCTCAATTTCAAACACCATTCAATCAACTTGAAAAAATTGAAAGCAAATATATATTTGGGGCCACTAGTCCACTACCCTAATTGAAGGAGGAAAAGAAAAGGTACTGTCTAATGTCAAAATAACCTAAACACTTCCCCACCTACCATATTTTTCTTCTTCCCTATTGGCACTATGAATATGGCTGACTTCAACATTAAATCATGATCAACCTATCAATATCAATCACTTTAACATGAGCCAAATACCAAGAAATTGTATAACTAGGGCAAGGATAAAGCTTAAAAGGATTCCATTCGTCCGATTTCAAATTCCATTTTCATACTCGTTCCAGGTTAAGTATGGGAGTTAATGTGAGTAATTTGGTTCTTCTAGCCAAACTTTTCGGTTCTACCTCCATAGTTGAGTGATCTATTTTAACAGTTTGTCATTTAACCACAATCTCTACCACCAATTGATAAGGATGTAATTTGTCGATTTGATTTTGTACTAGCAATTAGACGTGAACGGTCAGAATTTAGAGAGCAGAACTTCATTTGTTTCTCTCTAAATCATGCTCGTCCACGCCTAACTGTCAGTACAAAATTGAACGGATAGTCAGACAAACTACCACACCTCATGTACTTATCACTCATGATATACCCCAAACTAGGGGTGTACTCGAGTCGAGCCGAGTAGTAAGATGTTCAAGCTCGGTTCATGTATTTGACTGTCGAGCTCGAGCTCGGGCTCGTTCGAGTAATTGTCCACTTGTTCAAGCTCGGTTCGTATAAGTTTGAAAGAACTCGAGCTCGCATTGTTTTAAGCTCGTTTATCAAAATACTTCAAATTAAAACTTTTTAAATCATCAAAATACTTCAATGATCATTTGTCACATACAATAATAATGATTAATGATTCATATTCCGATAATTTTTTAATGGTTGATATTTCATGTACAAGTTTCAATAATAATATGTAATTATGTACTATACTATTATAAGAGTATGTTAAACGAGTTGTTCACGAGTAGCTCGTGATACACTAAAGAATGTTCAAGCTCGGCTCGTTTATGTAAACGAGCTTGATTTTGAGCTCGTGTTAAGCTCGGGCTCGTTAATATTCGAGTCGAGCACGAGCAATAGTCGAGTCGAGCTCGAGCAGCTCGTTAAGAGCTCGGCTCGTGTACACCCCTACCCCAAACTGTCAGTACAAAATTGAACGGATAGTCAGACAAACTATCACACCTCGTGTACTTATCACTCGTGATATACCGTCATAGTTAGTGTTTGTCCATTTCCCATTTTTTGAATTTGATCATCTAAATCAAATAGGCCTAAAATTAACCATAATATGTCATCCAGAGGAGTCAGACACTATGAGTTAGACAAAGCAGAAGCTAAAGTCTGACTCTTGTCAATTCAGAGTCAGACATTATGAGTCATACAAAACAACATCTAAAGTCTGACTGGGCCAAAAAAATCAATAGACAATTAGATCAGGCAAGACCATATATTCTTGTAAGTTCCAACACTAGATAAAAAGTTCAGTTTCTGGTTAAAGAGAGATGTATAGAGAGAGAGAAATAAACAATTAGATTAAACCAAGAACATGAATTCATATAAATTCACACATTCCCAAGTTCCATTAGAATAATGAAACTAAAAAGCACAAGAAACCAAAGGGTCTGTTTGGCATGTGATCAATCCATTAAAACATCAAATATCTTACTAGTTAATGTCTATTTAGAGAGAGAGAGAGAGAGAAGTCATCATACAATTAATGGAACTAAACCATCTTAATAGTAATAAAAAAAATTAAGCCAAGAACATATATTCCTATATAAATTTAGTCAATAATATATATATATATATATATAGAAAGAGAGAGAATAAATAAAAGATTAGAGTCTTATTCCTAGAGATGGCAACCAAAACAATTACAAGTCTTGGGTGAGAAAGAACAAAAACCAAAGGGTTTGTTTGGTATGTTGCAATTTATAGCATAACAACAAGGAGAAGGTAAACAAACCCCTTTTAAACCTCCACAACAATTACATATCCCACATACCTGAAAGCTACCAAGTCTTCTTCTACTCTCATTCAACTCTACCCAACTCACCATTCTTGTTTTTCCTTCTTCCTCTATCTTTGGCACCATCATCATTGACCCATTCTCCTCTTCCTCATCTAATCCCTTCATTTCCCCCAAAACAAACACATATTAATAATCACTCTAATAGCTAGCCCAAAACCAAGATCACTATTATTATAAAGTTAAAATTCCAGAGAGAGATAGAGAGAGACTTACATGAGCAGATCTTCCATGGCTGAAAATTAGGAGGAAATGGAACAAGATAACCCAAGACCCAGACATTTTAGAAAATGGGGTTTTAAAAAAAAAAAGTAAAAAATCAGAGAAGAATTCTATAAAAGTAAGAAAAGGGTTTCCTTTTCTTGGTTTACTACATGTAACTATATAATGGGTAGAGAAATGAAGAAAGTAAAGGTGGTGGTAGTGAGGGGTTTTTGAAGAAATTACGAGAGATCTGATCTGATTTTACTTGAGTGGAGTAAGATCAGATTAAAATGGTGGGTTTTGGTTGTGATTTTGAGGAAGAGGATGAGGTAGGGAAAGAAGAGGTTTTGGAAAGAAGCTCTTTTGGGTAGAAATGGTTTCTCAGATTCTCACAGACTGCTTTTGTTTTTCCATTTTTCATTTCTGTATTTTTGTAGAGAGAGAGAAAGAAGAGAGAGAGGCTGATGTGATATTTCCAGGCGGGTTTCTGAGGGTTTAATGTGAAAGTTTACTCGTACTATTAACCTTTTCACAGCTGTAATCACTGAACATAACAACACAAACAAAAAGGGTAGTTTCGTCCACCTGACAAAAACAGGCTTCAAAATTCAACATATCTTTTCGGACTAAACGAATCCCCAGCCTAACCCGCTCGATTCAATCCACAGGACAGGAGAGCTAGCTGTGCTTATCGGGCCGGGCCGGTCCAAGCCTGTGGTTTAGCAGGACCGGATCCGGTCAGACTGGGATTTAAGGTTCAATGGACTTGCCCAGCCCAACACTATTTCAACCGAGCATGATAGGCCTCGGTTGAAGCTCGGCACACGATAAACACCCCTAGAAAGAGCTTCAGCTTTATACATTTGACATTAAAATTTGTTTCTAACTCGATTAAATAGAATATATCAGAACACATATTTATGTTATATATTATATCCAATCTTGAATCGACCCATGGATCTAACACGAAAGTGTCCAATACAAAATAACCTAGATGGATCGAATCATATCCAAAGGTTCCGTAAACATTTTATTTGATCAGAAGCAAGAGTCATGCATTACTGATTGTGGCTTGTACAAAAACAACTCCTTCGGTTTATTTATTCTAATAACAGGAAAAGTATTAAAGATTACTCTGTCTTTGGAATGTCAGAGAGATAGAAAGAGAGAAGGTGTTGAAGGCTTGATGATCTACAATAACCACGAACTCTGATCGACCTTCCCTCCGGATTCAGAATCCATCTACGTCTTGCGCACCTTCATCCACACATACCCATCTTTCGTTGATCCATCATGCCGAAAAACCATTGAATAATCATTCAAAACCAAAACAAAAGCTTCGTTCTATTATGGAATGCAAAAGACGAACTAGATTTTTACTCTTACCTTAGAACTTAGAAAAGCCGTCACTTGACAATTATTGGTTCATCTACAAGGAAATAGCCAGACCGTTAGAGTAAGAGAAAATAAACGCTAACGGGATTGTTAAAGAACTATTAGATTATTTTGCTAGTCATTTGTCTGTAAATTAAGCTGAGAAGACAAAGCTATCATCCATGATAGGAAAAAACAAAATGGATGTGGAGTAGGAGATTCATAGAGTTCAATGACCTTAATATTATTGGATTTGGGCTAAAGGTCGGGGCAAGTTTTCTAGCTACAACTGACTTTAAACCTTGCATGGAAGTCCTAATGTCAAATATGTATATTTCGGTGTTTTCGCGTAAGGGCAGCTTGTCGGGGTCCATTACTATTATGTGAAACAAAGAAGCATGATCAGACATTTGAAAAGAACATATGATGGAAAGGATGCAGGGAAACTAAAAAAGCCATTATTTTGTATAAAGTAGATCTTACCAGATAATTCCAACTTGTTGAACTTCACTGACCCATTGCCTGAACCTGTATCCGAACGGCAACTTGATCAACCCATATTCGGAACTGCTTCCTTGTTTGTCTCCATAACAATTTTTCATCGCATCCAAGCATTTGTGAAGAGAGATTTCTAAACCAGATGGATGGGCGATGGTACCAGATGGGTGTTGTATAAATACATTAAGCAATTATTAGAGGTTTCAGCTTTTAAACCCACAATAATGTTGACGCTTTTAACTTCTTATCAACTAAACTTAGGTTCCAAAATTTTATTCAGTCCTAGCAGCTATACAGAAGGAGCTAAACAGAATACAAAGTTGAAAACTAGCATTTGACTTACAAAGACTGCTTTCAAATCTAAAATATACTGCTCAGTGTTTTCGATTTCTCCACGCCTCCACCGCTCATAGGTCAAATAGAACTTCACTACTTCATAACCAGGATGAACATTTTCAAGACTGCATTTTGAGAAATCTGTGACATCTCTCGGCGATACATTTGAACCTAGCTTGAAGTGACCAATGGCTTGTATTATTCCAGTTGCACACCTCTCAGTTGCATGGATTACATTAGGGTTGTCTTTTGCATTTTCAGCATGCCACTGCAAAAGTTCTTCTTGGGGCATTGCTGACGTAAATATCCAAAAGACGCGTGAGAAGAAGAATTAGACATGATAGTTTACAATCATTTTGAACACTGAGAACATTCAACAAGCATAATCAAAACTTAGGAGGTTGAACTACTAACCATGACACCATATACTTCTGGTATACTGAAGAGTTCAGCATCATTGCCAGAATCACCAAATGCGGGAGTGTTAATCGGTACTTTCCCAACACTCTTAAATTTCTTAAGCAAGTAAGCAAGAGCCCGTCCTTTGCCAGCACCTTGTGCTAAAATATCCAAATCCATACCTCCACTGTAAATAATTTTTGCGTCTATCTGGTAAACAAAAAAGAGAAAAATAAGAATATAACTAAAATGTAAAGAGATAATATAGACGATACCAAGCGCAATATTTTTGTTCATTGTTTAGATTATCTTTAATAAAAGAATAACAAAGATCTACACCGACTATTTATGTTCTCGATCAGGAAACTTTGGTCCATGTTTTAGTCATACCCCATGTTTTGCAAGACAGTCTGATAGTTCCTTTGTCACCTCTTTTGCCTTATCCTTCTCTACAGAAAAGCTAACTTTGTGTGGTCGTTGCTCTGTCTCTGCCTGCAGTATACTCAATTAGAACTACACCCAGACTCCAAAGTTTAGACGAAAACAAAATGGACTTGCATTTTGTTATGGCACCTCCCTCCAACCTGAAAAACATCGTCAAATACAAAGAGCAAGCAACAGAGGTCTAGAACCCACAAAAGCACACCTGTAAGGTCAATTGAGGAAACTTGGCAGTTTCCTCTGTAACGATGTTCCTACGATCCTATCCCACTTTTGGTTCAGGTATTGTTCCCAACCATTGTCGGGCACCATTTCTTCACCATATGTTATCTCGCTACCTACAAACATTATGGCTATATCTGGGGTTAACATTGGTTTTTCTTTCCTCAATTGCTTGTAAAGCGCAGGCGAACGCCAGTTGAGAAAACTAGCAGAGAATCTTGGCGGTAATTGGATTCCCACAAGGCATTGAATCTAAGCAACGAGATGTTATCTTCATCATGGTGATCAACCTACAGATAAAAACAACAAGTTCAAGATTACAATGAGTACTTAAAAAAGTTTGGGTTATTTTCCAAATAACCCCCAACTTTGTGACCAACTTCCTGCCTAGCCCCCTACTTTATCAAAAATATCCAAATGATCCCCTTTTTCAGATTTTGTTATAACATCGTTAACCAGTCACCATTTTTCTCTCCTCCATCTCATCACCTCTCTCTGCCACCTAATCTTCTCGTCACCTCATCGTCTTTACCGGTGAAGGTCGCTGACCGACCAATTTTCTGGTCGACGACCTTCAAACATTAAAAAAAAATTAATTAAATTTTTATCTCTCTCAGAAACTTTAAAGTTTGAAACTTTTAAAAGTCCGGGACATTAAAGTTTTTAATCATTAAGTTCGGAAACCTTTTTATTAAAAACTTTGAAAATCAGGATTTTTTTGTTAAAATCAAATTATATTATTTCAAATCTTAGCCGTCCAAACTAATGTTTGATATTACAATGAACGTTATATTATTTTAAGAGCTAAACTTGATTTTAGAATGAAAGCTCAGGACGTTCCCATATTACTAGCTATAATATTCCAATAAATAAAGTTTAATTTCTATGTACAAAGTATTATTTTAGAATTTAAGAAGAAAATAAAAAGGTAGGCTCCCAAAATAAATACTAAACACATAGACGTCTTCGACTCGCGTAAAAAGAATTAAAAGTAAAAAAAAAAAAAATCAATTGCTTATATGAAAAAATAATTTTTTTTTATAAGAGGTGAATGCTGTGGATATAAACAAATTATATTAGGAGTTCGAGGGGGGGGGGGGGGGGGGAGAGATTTGAGATAAGGAAAAATCAACAACATTAAAGAGATAAGAAAAAAAACATTTTTAGGTACACCCAAAGTAGGAATTCAAAGATCCACCTGTTTTGAAAGTCCTTGGGCCAGATCTTTGATTAAAAGTTCTTAATTTTTAATAAAAAATGAATAACGCGTTCTTTTAAAATTCTTAAAAAAAAGATCTGAACCAATAAAACGAAACTTTAAACTTCTTAAATAAAGGTCTGAACCAATAACACAAAACTTCGAAGCTCTTAAAAAAAAGTCGAAAACTTTAAAGGTCATAAGAACTTTGAAGATCTGTTAAAAGGTCTGAACGAATAACGCCCCCTAATAGAACTCTTATTTCATAGTAATATATTATATCAATTTCAACAAAAAAAAGAAAAAAAGAAAAAGGTCTTCCGCAGAAACCCCCAAACCCTAAAAGCTTCCTCCTCTCGCAACTGTATTCCGGGGAAACAATGGCAGCCCGTTCGTTCCCTCTCTCCTTATCTCTTTCTCTTTCTGACTTTTTATTCATCAATGCAATTACTTACTTGATCTTGTGTTTGATTTTTGTGGCGTAGCAGCACCAATGGCACGGTCGTTCCTACAAGCCGTTGCGACAAAAGAAGAGGTTGCTCCGCCGCTTAGAGTAGTTCAGATTGAAGGGCTGGTAATTTCCTTTAAGTCTTTCTTTAATCATTCGTGCTTAAATTAGGGTTGTTATGAACCTTGGAGAAATTTCATTATCTAGTTATGTTTTGGGTTAAATGAGACAATTTTATATTTTACGAAGTTAATTCCTAAAAATTTAGTAATGTTAATTGATTTTTTGTGTAGTGAGTTCCATTAATCAATGGGTCTGGTATTGCTTATTTATAAGCTTACACTTTTGCTCAAAATTGTCTAAAAGGCAGTCAAAATCTATTTTTCGAAGCTTGATTGATGGTATTTTTTCGGGTTCTTGCGTTGATACTAATACCTCAGTATAGTCTTGATGAGTTGTTGGTTCATTGCTAGTTTTCTCTATATAGTTTGTGCTTACTTACCTTTCTACATTTTCATCGTGTTTTAAGTTTTAACACTAATTCACTATAAAAATATATCGAAAGAAATAAACTATATAAATCAGGAAATTTAGGATGTGTAAAATATTAATTAGATTTTGAACCATAAACATGGCCAACTCTTTGACGTGTCCCCATGCTTCCCCTAGCTTTATCGCTGCACAGACTTGAGGCCTAAACATGTTTTTTAAACATGATTTATGAGACGAAAATGTTGTGTACTAAATTTTAGATATCAGGTATTCTTTTTTTTTTTAGTATCTTGTGAAGACTGTAGTTAGCACTTGCATTTTTGCGATCCATGTTTTGTAATGTCAATCGAGGTTAAGCAAGTATGGCTTATCTCAATATTATTTGTTGCTATATTTTCTTAATCAGGCCATCTTAAAGATAATCAAACACTGCAAGGAGTCGTCACCAGCTCTTGTTACAGGACAACTTCTTGGACTGGATGTTGGTAGTGTTCTTGAAGTGACCAACTGTTTCCCGTTCCCTGTATGTGAAGTTAAAGTGTTTTTAGTGTGAATTTTTCTTTATTAATGTCCTTAACCTGCAAATAGATATCCATACTTGCATCTGATATTTGCATAATGATCTGCAGATCAGAGAAGAGGATGACGAGATTGAAGCAGACGGGGCTAAGTACCAGCGTGAAATGTTGTTATGCTTGAGAGATGTTAATGTTGACAGCAACACTGTTGGATGGTAAGTTCTTGATTATGTTTTGTGGCATCTACATTTAGCAATAGCAGTACGTCGCTTTGTGTAATTCTAAGCTCAAACCACACACCTCCAGGCGATATGTTTGGTTTACTTATTTTCAAATTATCCACGTGTCATGTTTGTATTGTGATTCATTCACATGGATTATCCAACGGATGAAGGAAATAAGACTTACCCATATCTCACATGCTACATTAGTATAAAGCAGCTCTTAACTTTGCTCTCTGTTGATTTTTGTATTAATAAGAAAAAGGGGAGCTGTTTACACAGTCCAAAATGGACCTTAAACTTTGCTAAATGTTGGAAAAACCATGCTGTTGTATCCACTTTCTGATGTCAACACTACCAAACCTAAGGGGGTATATTTTATATCTCTGGAGTGCACATGTCTTGTAGGAGTACTTTTTTGTACACTGGTGGCTAGTCGTCAGTTTCAAGCATGTTCTCTACGTCTCTACTAGACTACAAGTACCTTTTTCATACACTGGTGTCTGAAATTTGATGTTTTATTTCCATTGGCCTATGTTCATGTCAAGTAGGATGGTAAGTGCTCCTGGTGTTTTTTTATTGTTAGGTTGACCTTAAGGATTGTCACACGATGGCCAGTAAGCTAGAACCTTATCAAAAACCTATTTCCTTGTGAAGTATCTGGAGAGTGGTTATTCAGTTTATCTCCTTATCTTTTCATCAGGTATCAATCAACTTTGCTAGGGTCTTTTCAGACTGTGGAACTGATTGAAACGTTTATGAATTATCAGGTAATATTTATTCGACAAGTAACTAATTTTAGTAAAGATTATTGTGCATGTTGAACCAAATATGTTATCTTTATCTCGTTTGTGTGCTCCTAATTTTTAGGTATCTATCTTTTTTGCTAATTATAGCTTGTTTTCCTGCATATGCATTTCTTATATTTCGATTTATTATGGCACACTGACCGGGTACGGTAGCTGTATATATTGTGTTATGATTATTGAAAAATGAGGTATTTAGCTGATCTTTTCTCTCTGCAGGAAAATATAGATCGATGTGTTTGCATTGTTTATGATCCTGCGCGGTCCGATCAGGGTGTTTTAGCTCTCAAAGCACTGAAACTATCTGATTCTTTTATGGATCTTTATCGCAACAACAATTTCACTGGAGAGAAGTATTGAACTTCTACCTCAATATAATTTTGTTTTAATCGCAATGGTATCTCATGTATAAGATTAATAATCTGAAACTCATTGCTGTCCCTGTTTCAATAGGTTGAGGGAGAAAAACTTGTCATGGGTTGATATTTTTGAGGAAATACCTGTAAGCTTCTTCCGCTTCCTTACTTCCCCAATAGGTTAAATACGAAATTAGTTGCTTTATTATGTTGAATATTTTCTAAATTCTTCAGTCCCATTTCCTTATTCAGTTATTTGTAACAGTAGGGTTTTGATTAACTGACGGAGGAATGGGTTTTGGCTTGATTTTGTATCCTTCGGATCTAATTTTTTTCGATTAGGAAGACTTCATCTTCAAAAGTTCATTAGTGCTTCTTGTTGTATTCTTCCACAGATAAAAGTTTCAAATTCTGCCCTTATTAGTGCCTTCATGACAGAACTCGAAGCTGATTCTCCTGTCACTCAGGTTTCTTATTTTGTTGGAGTCTATTCAGTTTGTCAGTGATTTCGTCAGTTTCGTTTTCAGTTTCATTTGATAACATCCATTTTTTGGCAGTGTGATTATGATCGTCTACACTTGTCAACAAAGCCATTCATGGAGAGAAATGTGGAGTTCCTGATTGAATGCATGGATGACCTTTCGGTGGAACAGCAGAAGGTTAGTGTTCTCTTTCGCTTGAATGTTACAAATATTTTACACTGAGCGGTAGCACTGCTAAATGCTTTTGGTTCATGCAGTTCCAATTCTACTACCGGAACCTCTCTCGCCAGCAAGCGCAACAGCAAGCATGGCTTCAAAAGAGAAGGTATATAATTGGATATTATTGGTTAGCCATTTGCTTAAGTTACGTGTTTTTTTGAGGGAAGTTCGTTTCTCTAGACCATCATTATAAGCTTATATGGTTTCTAGAGGATGGTTCCTTTTGTTGTTCTTGTATTATGCTCTCGGTTATCCTGCTAAATTCCTGCATCTCGCACTCAGATCTCCTGTTGTTTAACGATTAATGTATGTTCTACTTAGGTCTTAGTTACTGTTTTGTCGTTTAATATTTGACTTCTCTGTCTCTCTCTTCCTCTCTTCCATTTTATAGGGCAGAGAACATGGCACGTAAAGCTGCAGGAGAGGAACCACTACCAGAGGAGGATCCTGCAAACCCCATCTTTAAGCCAGTCCGTGAACCTCCCCGTCTGGATAGTTATCTCCTAACAAATCAAATATCTAACTACTGCAACCAAATCAATGGGTATGCTACTCTTCACTAATTTAGCGTCTAATTTAAGCACAATCCCTCTTTTCTTAAAAACTCTCTTGGCCCCTGAACTTCTTAGCTTTTGAGTTTTGAGTATTAACCAATTGGCTTAATTCCCAACCCTTGAAATACTTCTTCTGAAACTATAGATGTGATGTTGAACGTTTCCGCTGCACGGTCACCATTCTGACGCACCCCTCCCCCAACCCAAAGCTAAAGTTGTACAAACACCATTAATTCTATCCTGTCCGAACCCCATGTTCTACATCATAAGTTTCTGTTGGGCGCACTAATGCACAAGATTTTGGATCAAATCTTGGGCATGCTTCCAGTAATCCAGCATAAGATTCCGATGCTTTTTTTTTCCTACAAACTCACACCTACATTATTTGGACTCTGAATTTGATTTTCCGTTTCCTCGTTATCTTCTTAAGAAGATTGTACCCCGTTTTCTTTTTCTCTATCAAGTCCGTAACACTTGTCAACATTTAACTTGTGCAGGGTTGCTGGCCAGAGTTTCAGCAGATTGTATCTGATGAAGGCTCTACAAGAGAACTGATATAAAGATTGACCTGATTTATAATTGGGTCATCATGTTTGTTGCGAACTTCTGTTCAGCCAAGAATGCGACATTTTCTCAAGAGGATCTTGTTTAAACAGAAGTCATGGTTAATCTTAATTTGGCTATTGTGCTTGACATCAGCCCACTTGTCTTTACGCAGATTGAACAATTTTTAAGCAATTTTGTTAGGGTTAGATACACCCAAAATACTATCAACATCATTTTATTTAATACAACTTTGTTCGTCAACTTGCTCTTTTTAGCCCAAATCCTTGAATCATATTTTAGTTTTTTGCTTATATTAGACATGCTATGTTTCTACTCGGAAACGTGCACCCGTAATGACTTTTTTTATGCCGTGCTACCGTGTCCAAGTCGCTAGCAATAGCCAATGGGTATCCAACCCTCTTGTGAACCTAAGAAGCTGAGCTGACACACTTGTTTGGTTTCCCAAATGTGACTAGAAGACCATTTGCCCTTCCAGGCTAGGGTCGAAAGGGGTTTTTAATGGAATTTGATAAGTAAGGCGAAAATAATCACACAATATCTTTCATTTCACCATATCTACTTGACATAGTAAGGAAGGTTAAGGCCATAGAGAAGGAAGTAAGCCCAAATAACACCTGAAATTCCTCCAAAGAAAAATCCTCCTGTGAATTTACCCCATCCCTCAGCCGTCTGCAACTGATCTGGTTCCTTCTTCCTCCCTGTTAGGGTTAGCGAGGGAGCTGTAGATGGCTCACCTTCTTTAAAGGAGGCGACTCCATAAATTGTCAAGCACATACTTAGAATGACAACGAGACCGCCTGCAGCTAGAGACCCGGCTTGACCAGCATATTCTGTATTTCTCAAAGGCCCTGCTTTAACAAATGGGCCTACTAAGAGAAACCCATGGGCTAGACCTACTTCAATACCTCGGAGAAGAGGGTTGACTGCCGTCCGGTAGGCGGGGAGGTTGGAGAGGTACCAAGCTACCAATGGACTTGATGTCACTGGTGTTTCTAGGCTTCCGATGAATGGGTCGCCATTGATGGGTTGAACCACTTGATAAGTTGGCTACAAAATATATCGTGACAAGAAAAGGAAAACATTATTCACATTATATACCGCTTACGTAAATTTTTAATTGATTGTTATTTACATTAGCGGATAATACGAGCATTCTGCTAACGATCCACATACAACATTTACAAATTCTTCATCAGACAACACGGGTTAAATATATTGACGCATGTCCAACTATTCGTGCGAAAAAAATTTGAAAAATTAAATTTGATAAAAAAATAAAGAAAAGCAAAATAAAATTAGTGGTCTATACCTTGTCAGTTTGGACAGCTTTAACAGTGAAACTAGGGTTTCTCCTAGAAGGTAAGCCCCTCAATGGAGATCCTGAGATACCTTTAGGAGATACCAATCCCTTAGTAATGTTTGATGAAGTAAAGTTGCCCCTTAGCTGACTTGCCATTGCTGAAGCAGCCATTCTCACTAAATGTTTGTCAAAATACTTTTTTTTTTTTTGATGAAGGAAATGTTTGTCAAAATACTTGAATTTTATTTTTGGAAGTTCTTTTCTAGGGTTTCCTTCAAATAGAACTAAGCAATAATAGTTAAGAGGGTTTTAGATTTGGAGGGTAAAGAGAGACCACAAATATACCACACATTTGATTTGTTTGAGATGAGGTGTTAAAACCAAGACATCTCATTGGTTGTGTTCTATTTTGTGGTTTTTGAGACCTTATCCCTTTATCCAAAATATCAAAACACATTCTGTAGGTATTTGGCACATGCTAAGAGCACCTCCAATGCAAATAAAAAAAAAGATCAATATTAGTAGTTTCTGTCAAATTTTTATTGGGGTTTTCATTTCTATATAGCGAAAATAGAGATCATCAATTCTTTTGTGTCTCTGATGTAAAATTTTGTTTTGATTACTTATGTGATATAGTTAATTTCGTAAATATATAAATAGTTGTTTTGAAATATCTAAAGACTTAATTTCTATTAGTTCAAATTCAAATATTAATAAGTTGGACAATTAGAGATATCTCAAGATAACACTTTAGAATTAGAGTGTCAACTTTCGATGTCTCTATTTTTTGTTTGGAAGACGACTACGATCTACGTATGTCGTGATATTTGACATTTGATACATCATAGATGAGATAAGCTCGATAACTGCCCACTCAAACATTAACAACACCGGGAACATAATCCCAATTCAAATAACCAAAGACTCAATCTTATTTGGGATTCGAACCTGGGACCTCCAGGGATTTCTAGAGTTTATGTCAACACCTTGGAACCACTTGGGCCACCAACTGTTGACTAGATATCTCTATTTAACTACTTCTATGTCATCTTAGAGATCCAAATTGAGCGTAACATTAGAGAGAATAAAAAAATAACTCTAAAAATCTTATGACACTTAAACTTTTTAAGATCGCGAGTCTCGCATCGGAGATGCTCTAATCGTTGCGGGAACAAAAATTGAAAAAGTAGTTTATAAGATCTTATGGGATAAATATATGTTGGCCCATTTATTTTGAAGTTCCTAATATTTCTCTTTTTTTTTGCACAAAATACTTATAGTGTGTTTGGATGACGGAATCAAGAATTCTCGGATTCATGAGTCTTTTAGATTCATGATTCCACGGATTCATGAGTCTTTTGGATCATGATTACACAGATTCATGAGTCCTTTAGATCATGATTCCACAGATTCATGAATCCAAGTAATAATTTTTTGTTTGTTTGACAACTAATAAAAATCCTATGATTTATTATTATTTGAGTATTTTTAACGCTTCTTTACAAAAAACATTGAAGAAACCTTGTTTTCAAAACTCGTTTCATTCGATAACCCTCTGTTTTCTTCATAAATTTTTTTCGTAACTTTTTCCGAAAGCCGTTTTTTCCTCGAAATTTTTTTTTTCAAAAAAAACTTTTTTTTCCCTGAAATTAATTTTTTCAACAACCATTTTTTGGGTAACCAAGATTTCATGGAATTTTTTTTATCACGAAAGTCATTTATTTTTTCGAAAACCGATTTTTCCTGGAAAAAAACAATTTCGGGAAAAACGACCTTCATGAAGTAAAACAATTTTCAGGAAATTTCAGTTGTCGGAAAAACGGATTTCGAGAAAGAAAAAACACTTTTCAAGAAAAAAAAAACGATTTTTCGATTAAAAAACGGGTTTGGAGAAAAAAAAAATTTCAAGGAAAAATCTATTTTCAGGGGAAAAATCGGATTTCGGGAAAAAATTATTTGGGAAAGAATCGATTTCTGAAAAAAAAATCGGGTTTTGGGAACAAAACGATTTTCGGAAAAAAAAAATCTTTTGAAGACTAAATGATTTTTGGGGAAAAAAAATTATATTTGGAAAAAATATTTTAATATAATTATTTTGTAGAACACAATATTTTTTTTTGTTGATTTAAAATTTGAAATCTAGGTTTATTAATCCAAAATCCTAGCAAATCCTAAAAGGTAGGGTGAGATTTTATCCAATACAAATTTTGAAATTAGGAATCTTTAGGATTCAAGAGTGCTAGGAAGATTCTTGGTAGCCAAATAGACTAAGGATTCTTGATTCCTACCAAATCCCACTTGTGATAGGAATCCTACTTAAGAATCTTGCGATCAAGCACACCACTAATTTATTTTCTTTCATTTTTTTTTTGGGTATGTATTTTCGCTAGTAACATGCAAATTTTGACCAATTAAGTTTGCCCCTATATGACTTAGGAGATAACTTTATTGAGTGCCCTTGAACTACCTCAGTTTGTGGCCATGCAAAGAGGAAAACATGCCAAGAACAATTTTGGGGGGGCGCCTATAGATGCTCTCAACTTTATTTTGAGTAAAAAAAATTAACATGTTTGTCGGTTACTTCGTAATTTTCATCTTGGCCACTACCTTTGTACTTTACTACCATTTCTAACCATCACTACCAGCCACAATAGCCTCCAACTACAATCATCACCACTATTTTTTGGTCTATCTTTCTTCCTCTGTTTCCTTAATATATATATATATCTCTCTGTGATGATGTTGAATAGTAGTTTTCGGTTATCTCTTAGATGATGAAGGATCAACATAAGATGATGAACTTTCCTTGTATGATTTAGTGAAACAGAGTTTGCAAAACTTATGAACCACTCTGATGCTTATGTCAAGAGGGTGTTTTTGCAGTTAAATAAATGAATTAATTCAAAGTCTGAGTTAAGAAATTGAACTTTCGATCTCATTTTAGGGCAAATTAGATATGCTTGTACAGACATGGTTGGTTGGTTGTGATGCTCGTCTAAGATGGTGTGGTGCTAAGGCACAGACTTAGACGCCAACCATATGTCAATGGCTGTTAGGAGGATAATATCCCATGATGGCATATCTTCTAACAGTTAACGATCTGTGTATAGATTTCACAAAAAAAAAAAAACGATCTGTGTATAGAAAACAAATTTTTGGTGTATTCTAGCTTTCCATGTCATATAACTAGCTCTGATATGGCTATTGCTTGGAGCTCGGGCATATCGAGCTTAAATGATTGTTCATTCTCTTCTCTAGGTCTCAGATCGAGTAATCTTTGCTCGAATCTACCTTCTTGTATCTCGAGGCAAGACGACGCTCAAGGTTCGAGTTGACTTCTGCAAACCTACCTCCATTGTTGTTCTAAGATCTGGAGCAAAACTCTTACCAGCGCTAACCTGATTTTTCTCCAAGTTAGAGCAGGGCTCAAGGAACCTAGGTAATTCTTGTCGATCTCCTATGTCAGGGCTTAGGTGGCAGGGTTCTGTCGGATCCGCCTCCCTGATGACTTGGATGTGGGTTGCCATGAGTATCTGACTTTTTGACTTGGTCAAAACTGGTCAATATTTAACTTAGCTTTATGAATGACCTTCTCTTTGTCTGAGAAGGGGAATCAATCCCCTCCGTTTGGGAAATAGTGTTTATCTCCTTAAGAAACTTTTTCCTTTGCTTGGATAAAAGGAGAGAAAAAGAGAGACAAAAAAAAAAAATGAAATAATACTGGTTGTGGTGGTAAAAAATAGTTGTGGCCGGTGGTTGTGATGGTGGCGAAAGTTGTTATGTCGTCCTGGTCAGAGGTGGTTGTGGCGGGTGGAGTGATGATGGGTAAATATAAAGATTAGAGGATAAAAATATAGTCGACCACTTTTTAGTGTAGTGGTAATTGACTGGTTGGACAACCGTTTCGTGACACGGAGGCCACATGTGGACCCTGTGGAATTGAAAATCCAGATTTTATTGAAAATGCCATGGAATGAGTATCCCAGTCAATTTGGGAAAAGAAGTTTGGGTTATTTCCCAAATAGCTCCCAACTTTGTGACTAGCTTCCTGCCTGACCTCCTACTTTAGCAATAATTTCTGTATGACCCCCATTTTCAGTTACCGTTACTCTCTCACCTCCATCTCATCACCTCTCTCTGCCACATCATTGATCACGCCACATCATCGTCTTCACCGCCAGGGGTCGCCATCCGGCCAAATTTCCGACCGGCGACCTTCAATTTTTTTTTATTCTTTCTCTCCTCTCTTTTTTTAAAAAATATTTTTTTATTTCCTCTCTCCTCTCTCTCTAAACTCCGGCGAAGGGGGTTTCCCTTCGCCGGAGGTCTGTCGAACAGACCAGGTCAGTTCATCACGAACATACCCTGATTTGGTCTGTTCGACATACCTCCGGCGAAGTGAAACCCCTTTCGCCGGAGTTTAGAGAGAGAGAGAGAGGAAAAAGGAAATAATTTTTTTTTTTTAGAAAGAGAGCAGAGATAATAAAAAAAATTAAAGTTCGACCCCTGCCGGTGAAGGATGTGGCGTGATCAATGATGTGGCAGGCATAGGAGATGAGATGGAGGAGAGAGAGTAACGGAAAGTTAAAGATAACTGAAAAAGGGGGCCATACGAGAATTATTGTTAAAGTAGGGGGCCAGACAGGAAGCTGGTCAAAAAGTTGGGGGCCATTTGGAAAATAACTTTGTAGTACAAAATTAGGTATAGGTTGCCCTACTCAAATTAGGTCAAACGTCATTGGTCAAAGTTTGTATGCCCGACTGCCCCAACCTAATAAGTTGGTTCCCTGAAAACGCCCCCTAAGAATCTACTACTAGTCTCCATGAAAAGTTAAATACCTCCGACATCTTCATCCTACGTGTCACATTAATGAATACTAAACCATCCAAGTTTGATCCAACTCAGAAATTAATCCAGCTGTCAAGTTTCTGTTAGCGCAAAATATCTAATCAGCAAATTAAGAAGAGAGAGAGAGGAAAAAGTGACGTCTCTTTGCTTTAAACCTAATTCCATTTGGATTCTGATTTTCACCTCTATTTCATTGATAATCATATAGAAATCAAAAGAACAAAAAAAGAAAAATAGATAGACGAAATCATGACTTCATTCAGTATAAGAAACCCTAACCCTAATTTCTTTTACAATAATTGTCTTTCCATCTCTAAAATCGTTGTGATTCTCTGATAGTTTTTCGTTTTCTGCCTTTTTTTACTTGTGAGATTTCAAGAGAGAGAGAGAGAGAAGAGAGTTATTGATACTATTGCGATGGGATTGCTAATTGAACTTGAAGATGATGATAATAAGGAATTGGTTACTCCTTGTAATTTCTCCATGGTTGAAAGAGGAATTTATAGATCTGGTTTTCCGAATTCCTCTAATTTTTCCTTCATTGAAACCCTAAACCTCCGATCGATCATGTAAGTTTTTCTCTCTCTTTCTCTCTTCTTCTTGTTCTTCCTGTAGACGTTTGATCGTATTTATAATTTTTCAATTGGATGTGGACAGATGCTTGTGTCCTGAACCCTATCCGGAGGAGAATTTGAAATTTCTTCAATCTAAGAATATCCGACTTTTCCAATTTGGAATTGAAGGAACAAAGGTATATTCTTCCAAAATCCATTCAATCTAAAAGTTTTTTTATTGAAAAAATCAGTCCATTTTGTTCAGATGATTTATGAATATAGCTTTAGATATTATCCTTTTGTTTATAGCTTTGAATCTTTTCTGGGTTTAATGGAGAAATTGTTTCTTATAATATCTTATCACAGTTGGAATATGTTCTTGCCCTAAAAATCTTTTCTTTCAGAACTTTATTTTTATGAGCCATTCAGTTCTCTATACTACGAGGGGCATTATTTTAATAGTGTTTCTGCCGAAGGATTTGTCAATCTACTACGATGAATGAATAAAGTTTGTACTTCGTACGAAGTTTACAAGATTAAACATTTCCAAGTCGAACAAAGAACGTTTTTTAGTTTGGTATTGATGAAATTTTATAAAAAGTTTACGAGATCAAATGTTTTTTTTAATTGAACACGTCTTACTTTAGTGGCCGATATATTACTTGCTATATACATTAAATTTCCATTCAATGCAATAATTGATTTTTTGTTCTTCTTCCTGTTTTGTATGTCAATGTTATGTTTTGCAGCCAAAAATCTCCTCTTTAAATAAGGTTTGTATCCTCCGTTTTATGTTTCTTTTTTAAGATCGTTAGTTGTTGTTGTTGCATTTTAGCTTCACATCTGATGGCATGGTTACATCATATGTATGTGATCACATAATCTGTCGTACTACCGACCGATATAGTCGGAGCCATGAAAACTTACATATATGCCATTAACTGTATGCCCAAGATACATTGTCTATTGAGCTTTTGACCTCTCAAATCTTAGATTCTTCAGGTTGATCCATGGATCAATTTGTGGAGTGTGGACTGTTGTCAAGTGCTATTCATCAAACCAGAGTGGACAGGTTTTGGTTACACAAATGTTCTAGTACCCTCAAAACTGAAATTGCATAGGTAGTAGATGTTAGCAGTCTACAAAGTTTAGGGTTTATCAAACCATGAGAAATCTACCTAGAGGTTTACTAGCAACGTATAAGGCAGTTGACGCCTATATAAGGGGTAAATATATCAGAAATATCCTCAATATATTGCTTGGTTAGGAAAAACGATAACTGGTCATGACGTACATTCATACTTCAAAATCTTTTCTAGAATAAGATGACCCTACCAGCAAATCATTATGCGCGTTTTTGGGAAAAAGCTACCTAATCTCATGTTTGGTGAACCATTAAAGAACTTGAGTTTTTCAACATCGTAAGCGTAGTCTTTCTGTCCAGTAATCAATAGTTCACATTCTGAACCTACTTTTCTTTTAATAGTATAGATGCGCGAATCTAAAAATTGCTTGATCGTCTAGTAGAAGTCTCTCTTATTAGTTATGAACTGTTAAATTTATCTGCTTTGCATGTTCTGTAATATATCTCGTTTTGTCGCGGGCATGATATCAAGTGATATACTGGTGAGTTACTGTTGCTTGTACTTATGTGAGTTTTCCATTTGCAGGAGCCTTTTGTGACTGTTTCCAAAGATACTATCACGGAGGCTCTGAAAGTCTTGCTTGGTACTATACCGTTTCTCCACTCATCTTATTTTTTAATTACATTTTTTCTTATTTTCCCTTTATACTTCTTTTTTGTATAATGCAGATATTAGAAATCATCCGATCCTGGTTCATTGCAGACATGGAAAGGTATGGCTCTTATCCTGGTATAAACTACTTCATCTATCAAACTAAGTAGTTGGGCCCGGGGCTTGGTCGTAGATTGGCTCGAGTCGAGCCAATCTCTGCCTAGCCTTTCTCGATTTGTAGAATTTATTAAGGTTCTTTCATCTGTCTCTAAAACCTTAACTCAAAAGAAATAAAGGTTTTCTTATCGTTCATAATTGAATACTCGTAATAAGATTTTAATTTATTGTGCAAAATATTCCTATGATCAGCATCGAACAGGTTGCGTTATCGGGTGTCTGAGGAAACTGAGGAATTGGTGTTTGCCTTCTGTGCTAGAAGAATATCAGCTCTTTGCAGGCGCCAAAGCCAGGGAAACAGATATGAAATTCATCGGGAGTTATGATATATCGTGTCTTAGTCAATGCCTTTACAGTATCATTTATCGCTATGTCTCTCACAATAGGCGTTTGGTTTATAAAGAAGAGGGTGCGCACCAGAAACGCTTAACTTCCAGCTAGTTCAGATCGTCTGGCTCTTGCTTTTCTCAAACAGCCAAGCTGAATCTGTCCTTCTTCTTCTTCTTCTCCTTCTTCTCCTTCTTCTTCTTCTCCTTCTTCTTCTTCTTCTTCTTCTTCTTCTCCTTCTTCTTCTCCTTCTTCTTCTTCTTCTTCTGATGATGATGATGATGATGATGCACATTTTCTTATACACTGTTTTGAAATAGTAGGTAGAAAGATAATTTCATTATGCAGGTTCTTAAGATGCTGCAGAGATCGATAAATCTTTTTGTTTCATAGTTCCATCCTGAACCCTTGAGAGTGAAAAACCTTCGAGAGGTTGAAAGAGTTTGTCATTACTGTTCAGATTCAAATGCAAAGAAAAATTTAAGTTGATCTATATGCTTTTTATCTTCTTTTTTCCTTGTTTTATGCCCATGTTTTATCTTAGAATTGTTGCAAGTGAACTATGAAAGAATAGTTCACATGTCCCTAACTATAATGCACAGGTTGAAGGTCAGCATTCTACAATTCCTTCCTTAGTTTAGGACAAATATGAAATAGTGGGGCATATCTTGCCTGTGCGGGAAAGGCACGCTAAAGAGCTGTGATGGGTTGTTATGGCATGTGGGCGAAGGGCGCTCTGATTGTGCCGTACAGTGCTAACTGATGCTGTGTCGGGTCGAGTGACCCCTTCTTTTTGGTGCAAGAATGCCTAGCTTTCTGTGAGAAGTTACTCTAAACCCCCTCTTGTTCTCAGGGTTTCTGAAGCTAACCCAACTTAAGACATCAGAAAGAGAAGCAGTGTAAGACGTCTCAAGTAAAAGAGAAAATGTTCTCTTTATGAGGGAGACCTGAGAAGTCCAAATACACTTCAGAAAGTCTGTGTGTGTTTGTTGGAGAGAGAGAGAGGCAGAGTATTTGTAAGTGCTGCAGTTGGATTTTGGTGTTACACTCACAAATCTGCTCTATCTCAATCACCTTAGGGCTTGGGTTTAAAGTGGCATAGCGAGTTCGATTTTGAGATAGTTAGGGTTTGGGTTGAACACTTTAACATTCAACCCACCAGAGGTGGGACTTACACAGAGCAGTTGAGGGCTGCGTAACCAGATCACAGAACGGGTTCACACTGGAGCGAAAGAAACCCAGCCAAGTTGATACCGGATCAAGAATCTGGGTCATAGCAACCCTTCATGTGTAAGTTGAAGAGTTTTGGATGGGGAAGTTGTTTGATTGTAAGGGATGAAAAGGAGAAGACATGAATTTCCAACTAAATAATAAGCCAAAATCACATTTTTGTTGGTCCCATTGTCACCAAAATCATATGATAACAAAGCATATTATTGTGGGTCCTTTAAGAACACAATTGAGTCAGGACACAAGAAACCCCATAACCCAACCCCCTCTATTATGATTCATGTCTTTGGTGCCATCAATACCAAATGGCTTCTTTAGGATTGGATCTCTTTTTCTTTGTAAAAGTATAATAATTTTACAGAAAAGACAAGTACCATAGATTAATCAAGACATTTAAGATATGTTATCAAAAAGGAAATATTCGTAGTTCAACTAAAAAAAAAAAAAAAGGAAATATTCGTTTGTGGTTTTGAAGAACGACACATTGTCAAGCCATTGGCATATGGGCGAATGGGCTTTAGGCAATTCTTATGTTAGGTAATAATTTGCTAGTATTAGCCGTTATTATTAGTTTTATAAATGGAAATAAGATTCGTACGACTTATTTATGACTCGCATTAGAGTTTGAAGAGTAAAAAAAACAAGTGCATCTTCGTAAGAACATATTTACTAAAAGTTTAATAGTGCGTACGACCAAAACCTCCTAATTCTGCAGTTTCATTCAGGGCCAGCCCAAACATTTGGGAGGCCCCAAGCGAAACTAAATATTGGAGCCCTTTATACGACATGTTCGAGAAAAATAAACAAGATTTCAAAAAAGACATAGAACACCCAAACATGAACTCCTAACCATTGAGCTACAACTACCATCTTGTTATAAGTTTGTTAAGAATGTAATTGTTATTTCAAAAAAGACATAGAAAACCCAAACATGAAGCTTTCCGTAATGTTGGCCCAAAGCGACCGCTTCGGTAGTTTTGGGCCCGGGCCGCCCCTGGTTTCATTCATTGGGCTTCATGGCTTATGCGTTCCAAAACTCAATACAATCAAGCGGGAGTGTTTGTGGAATATGAGTTTTAAAGTTGCAATACTGAACGTTTGAAAGTTTCCAATTTTTCTTTACCATTACAATGTAACATAAGGTATTTTTCATGGTTCAATTTTTCGTCTACATTTTTTATTTAGAAGTCTTCTCTAAAGTTAACATCAAGACAACTGAACAAACTATCGAGTGACCAAACAGAAGATACCAATTGTAAAACGACTGTACATTTTCGGCGACCATTGGGCTACAAACTTCTTGGTTTGTAGCGTAAATATCACAAAGGGCCAGCTTGAGAATCACATGTGACTTTGCCTTTATAAAAGGGAAAAAGGAGTTGGATCTAGTTAGAAAAAGAATTAGAGGGGTCTCCTTTTTGCAAATAGGCAGGTAAAAGTCAATTTGCTACTCACACCCCGTGACTTCTTTAGATTGCCGTGACGTCCAAAGTAATTGGCACAAATTCACCGCCTAGTCGAGTACTCGAGTGCTAGTACTTTTCTGTTTAATTCGGTCCCTTAACTTGTTATCTATATTAAATCTTAACCCTTGTTTTCATTTAATTAGGTATAGACCCTTACCGTTTTACACCACTGATATAACTTATCTTTTACAAATCGAATGTGCTAAAACTGTCAGAATATAAATTATTTACGATAATGGTTATTCTAAAATTTGTCGATTTATTAAAACATATTCTATTAGAATATATGTTGCGAAATGTATTTATTAAGCAACAATAATATTTGTGGTGATTGACGAAAAGAAAGAAAGGTAATGAGAGAAGAAGGGACAGAGAGATGTGATTACCATCCCGTGATTGTCTCAAAACATTCCAAATTGACAGGGACAAATTCACGTTCACTATATTTGGTTAATTCTTGTCTTCTTATTCCTCACTTGTCCAACTATAACATTATCTTCTTCGCCAAAGAAACCGTAAAAATTAACAACCTTTACGACGGTATAAACGAAGTTTTCAATTTTGGATTTTATTGTCCACAGGAAGATACCCAACCCAGAATTAAAATACTAACACTACTGATTACAAGATTAGACAATTAGATAACAAATTGTTTGATGCTTTTGTTGTTTTTATTCTCTAGCTTTATATATTCTACAAGTACAAGTTTCTTAAAGTAATTTGTCTACCTAGAGTGCTGCTAAACCCTAGAAATACCGCTTCTATCCATTTCATTTTTTTTGAATTGTTAAGCGTGTGCCTCGAACCCTTGACCTCTAAGGTGGAAGATTGTTAAGCGTGTGCTTCTATCCTTTTCATGACTTCTGTTTTCATGCATTAGCCCATTAATGATAATTATAGGTAGTGAACTCTCTCATCATTAACAAACATACTCTCTCCCTCCCTTTGAGAATGTTAAAGTACTCGTCGAGTTCCATTAACGGTCTTTTTTGTGCTTTAAATTTTCTTTATTTATATCTCCGTTAAAGTTAGTATTTCATGTCTTTTTTGTTTAAATTTGCTACTTTAGAAGTTTGTTTCATGTTGATTTCTACCTATTTTGGTTAGTCATAAAAAAATCTAAGAATGCTCTAAACTTTATTCAACTACATGCTAAAAAATGAAAATAAAACAATAGTTGTGTCACGAGAATGTTTAAAATATATAATAAATGATGGACCAAACCCAAACCTAATACCTTAATATTCTTATATAGAATATTTTGATCGAATTTAACTACCTCAACTTTGAATCTCGAATCACTTCAACTTACTAAATATACAATTATAATTTTAAACAAATGTGATTATTTTCAAAGTCCTTAGCTTGTGGAAGATCGTTAAGATTTTGAAGTCATTTGTCCACTATCCATATTTCATTTGCTTCTCAGTTAGATGCAGATCTTGGTTTTGTTTATTTTTTAACTCAGTCAAAACTGATCAATATTTGACTCGATAATATTTAAAATGTTTAATTTCAAACCTTCTTCTATCTGATAATTTTTTTTTGTTGAAAGATTCTATTCGGTAATTTGAGTTGTTATTTTTTAACTACGTATGTTTTCGTATCAGATTTCAATACATTGATTATTTGATGGATAATTACCCAAACGTAAGTCGGAGTAAATATTTCTTACATACAAATAACATCTTCGGATCTTCCTCATTACTTGTGGTCCTTCTTCAGCTCTTTTTTAGGTCAAAATCTTATAATGAAAAAAGAACCCAAAACAAGAAACTAGTTCCAAAATACTGTATGAGACAATAAAAGGGAACCAAAAACAAGAAACTAGTTCCAAAAGATGAGACAAATTGGACGGTCACGATCTGTCAGGCGTAGTCCACATGCTAGATGAAGCTGGGCCCACCGCCCACATTTAACGAACACAACGATTCCATTGACACCACAAGATCATACCACGAGTAACCCACTTGTCAGATCTAACGGTTCTCCTTATTAGTTCTAAGCACCTCGAGCTCTACAATAACATCCACACCGTTAGATTAGTTTACAAATTTTCTCTCTCTAAAATTCTGTTTACAAAATAAAAAAAAGGGAGGTGATGTTGTTGCTCTATGGTATGGGACAAGAAACACAGGCCAATCCAGCGAAGTCGAAGACAAAAAGAGACATCGGAATCCGGTCAGAATATATATCAGTTGCCACGTGGACTGAATCCCTTCCCTTCATTCTTAATTCTTTCAAGATAAGATTCTATTTCACGTTTCTCGTTTGACGAGCTTTGTACTTCGTTATAAATTTGTCCAACACAATATCAGCCGCACCATCTTTCCATCTCTTTAACTAATAGCTCCATTAGAGGGCTTTCCATCTCTTAGAGCATCTCCAATGCAACACTCAATTTTAAAATCTCCGAGTGCCACTTAAGATTTTTAGAGTTTTTCCTTAAAAACCATCTCCAATGCAACACTCTATTTGGATCTCTAAGATGACGTGTCGAGGGTGGAATAGAGATATCTCAAGAGGACACTCTATTTCTAGAGTGTCTTCTTGAGATATCTCTAATTGTCCACCTCATCAATATTTGATTTTCAACCAATAGCAATCGAGTTTTCTATATTTTCTAAAATACTAATTATTTATTTACAAAAATAACTATAACACATAAGTAAATAAGATAAGTTTCGAGTTTTGCATTGGAGACACAAAAAATTTGAGGATCTCTATTGACGCCACCTAGGAGTGAGAATCTCAATTGGAACTTGACACATAGGATGAATAGAGATTTTTTTGAGTTTTGCATTGGAGATGCTCTTATGAAGTCTCAACTCAGTATGGATTGATCCCGATCGATTCCCACCATTACCCTCTTTGTAAATTCGTTACGAGTTCATCGAATCCATAAGAGAACATTATGTACGAATCCAACTAATTCAGAAAAGAACAATCGGTATGAGTCCACCGAAATTAAAAAAATTAATTATTTTAGAAGTAAACTTGGTGTGAATTTTAATAGGAAAGGCACAAATATTATAATTCGACTTTTCATAAGGTGGCCAATACGCGGACAACCGTTTTTCTTATATTGACAACGCAAAAAAATCAAATTTTTATATGGACATCAGTTTCTAAGGGGACAACTATCTATTATTTTCACTCAAGTCCTCTTAGAATCAGATGTATTATTTGATGACCTCCCTCTTTCTCCACAAACCCTAGGTTAGTTTAGTCTTCATCTCTTCTATTACTTGTTCTTCATCATCACCCAAATTTCTAGATAGAAATTCCTTGGAGAAGCATTGGTGGTTATGGCATCAAACAAAGGTAAGGGAGTTGTTGTAGAATCTTCCCAAAGACAAAGGTTAGAACCCTAAAATTCTAAAACCAACCATGAAGAAGAAGATGGTATTGATGGCAGAGAAAATCAAAGAAGATGTGGAAGATGAAGATGGATCTGTTGGTTCCGACTCTGAAAACGATGGTGACGAGGAAGATGAATCTGGTAATTCGGGTTGTGCAAAAATATGACATAACAGAACATCACTTGCGACGAAAATCTGGCATAATCAGAAAACTTGCCAGATTTTCGTCGCAAGTTATGTTCTGTTTTACCTCATCAATGTCATTAATGCCTATTATGGAAATGCCCGGAAAAACTTCTTCAGGTGCAGATTGAGGGATTTTGTCTTCTTCATCCATCTAGGGTTTGATAAAAAAAATGGTAGAAACTACAGTTTACTTTTAGTAGAAGTGAAGAAAGAAGAATAAGACTAAGAAGAGATTTTGTCTTCTTCATCCATCTAGGGGTTGATAAAAAAAATGGTAGAAACTACAACTTACTTTTAGTATAAGTGAAGAAAGAAGAATAAGACTAACAAGAAGGAAGAAGATGAAGAAGAAGACAGTTTAGGTTTTCAATCTTTAACTGTTATTTTTGTTAGTAGTCCACAAGTTACTAATTATTAGTATTTAAGACTTTATGGAGTTGTCCCCTTATTAAATCAAAGTCAACTAAGCCAAGCATAGTTGACTCGCATCGGGCCCGAAAATAGTTGTCTATATAAGAAAAACGGTTGTCCGCGTATTGGCAACCTTTCATAATCTATATTTCTTAATATATCAGTCTTTTTTTTTTGCCTTTTCACAATAATTCATCACGCGACAATTAAAAAGATTCAGAGATAAGAAATGTCTTTTGAAATTTAGCTAGGTTATGAATCTATTTGTTCGGGTGATTATTTGGTACCAGCGCTATTACGTGATACTACCAAGCTACATAATTTTCGTGAGACCGAATATTATCTCTCTTAAACATTTACAATGAAGGTATGACCATTTAGGTAAATTTCTCAAGGCTCATGGCATTCTTTGACAGTTATACAGAGTCCTAGTCACCCCAAACGATTAGTCTCCTTTCTGTCTTTCATTCTACTACTTGTATTTTAACTAGCTATCCATTTCCTTCTCCTAGTTTCTATGGCAGGTTGAGAGTTAGAAAAACAAACTTAGAGAGAGAGAGAGAGAAAGAGAGAGAAAGAGATGAAGATGGGTTTTCCAATTCTCCAAGTATTGATCTTCTTAATGTTGTTTCTAAAAACTTGTTCAAGTAATAACCCATCTCTTCAACTAAGTGATGATGTATTGGGTTTAATTGTATTCAAATCAGATCTTCATGACCCATTTTCACATTTAGTCTCATGGAATGAAGATGATGAATCTCCATGTTCATGGAAATACATTAAATGCAACCCTAGAACCAATAAAGTCTCTGAAATTTCATTACAAGGTTTGGGTTTATCAGGGAAGATGAATAGAGGTTTAGAAAAGTTGCAGAATTTGCAGGTTCTCTCTTTAGCTCATAACAATTTCAGTGGTAATATCATTCCTCAATTCTTTCTTAATAAGAATCTCAAAAATCTTAATCTTAGTCATAATCATTTATCAGGATTTATACCCATTGATTTTAATTTGAGTTCAATTAAAGTTCTTGATTTTTCTAATAATTTGATTTCTGGACCAATCCCTGATTCTCTGTTTCAAGATTGCTTATCTCTAAATTACATTTCTTTAGCTAATAATGTTCTTGAAGGTCTAATTCCTTCTTCTCTTCAAAAATGTACTTCACTTGGATTTCTAAATCTCTCCAACAATCATCTCTCTGGTTACCCAGATTTTGTTAATGGATTCTATACTTTAAAAGGATTAAGAATCATAGATCTTTCGAATAACGAATTTTCGGGTCCGATTTCAAAAGGTTTATCTTCTCTTCATTACTTGAAAGAACTTCATTTACAGGGTAATCAGTTCTCTGGATCTTTACCTGATGATTTAGGGTTATGTCCACATTTAACTCATTTAGATTTGAGTACTAATTTGTTAACTGGAAATCTTCCATACTCAATTCAAAAGCTTAATTCTCTCATATTCTTCAGTTTATCCAAGAACAAGATAACGGGCGATTTTCCTAGGTGGATTGGTAAAATGGGTAGCTTAGAATACTTAGATTTTTCTAGCAATGTGTTCATTGGAAACCTACCCGAATCGTTGGGTGATCTTAAATCACTAAATTTCTTGAGTTTATCTGATAATCAAATGAGTGGAACATTACCCATGTCATTAGTTTACTGTTCTAAGTTGTTCTTCATTCAGTTGAAAGGGAATAACTTTAATGGGAGTATACCGAAGAGTTTGTTCGATATGGGATTAGAGGTACTCGACTTATCGTTGAATAGGTTTACTGGTTCAATTCCACCTGGGTCAAGCAGAATTTTCGAGTCTATTCGAGAACTGGATCTATCAGAAAACAAGCTCACAGGGATAATTCCTGCTAAAATGGGTCTTTCTTCTCATTTACAGTACTTAAACTTGTCTTGGAATAATCTTCGATCGGAGTTGCCAATGGAACTTGGTTACTTTCAGGACTTATCTATATTGGATCTTCGCTATAATGAACTATACGGGTCGATCCCTGAGGACTTGTGCGAATCCAAAAATCTAGCTATTCTGCAACTTGATGGTAACTCCATGAGTGGGTTAATACCGGAAGAGATAGGGAATTGTTCATCTCTCTATTTGCTGTAAGTAAATTCTGTTTGTTTTTTCTTTAAGTTAGACAAGAAATCGGACTCGAGATCCAGATCGTCTCGAGTTCAGAACGTTTGCTTTTATCTGCCTAGTCTGCATTGCTGTCACGGGCTGACTTCGGTGAGCTAGACATAGAGTTAGTCTAAATTAAGAGGCCATAGTCTGAATAACCTGAAATGAATATCATGCATCTAAGTAAGCCAAGAAGACTCTTTCATCAAAAAAAAAAAAAAGTAAGCCAAGACAGTTTCAACAACAAAAAGAAAAGTAAGACAAGTCACACTCGGGCATTTCAAATTCAGATTCAGACGAAGCAGAATCCGACGAGTCAGATCCGGACAGTAGAAAAACACTATTGTAGTCTTATTCTGACCAAAATGTTTCAGAATTAGTACAAATTCTATTCCATATTACAAAATAAACAATTTTTCTATGTTTTTTCTTGACTTGCAGGAGCTTGTCCCATAATAAATTTATCGGTTCGATCCCGAAGGCATTATCAAGATTGAAGAAGCTACGAATTCTCAACTTGGAGTTCAATGAATTAACAGGGGAGATACCGCAAGAACTTGGCAGTTTAAACAATCTTCTTGCAGTAAATATTTCCTACAATAGACTTACCGGCCGGCTTCCAATGGAAGGGATATTCAAGAATCTCGGGCGAAGTTCACTAGAAGGAAATTTAGGTATTTGTTCACCCTTGTTGAAAGGACCTTGTAAGATGAATGTCTCGAAGCCATTAGTACTCGACCCATTTTCGTACGGTAACCAAATGGGTGGTACTCATGGGAGTAGTAATCAAGTTCCAAGTTCATCAAGTGATTCTGTGAAATCTGAACATCGAAGATTCTTTAGTATTTCTGCCATTATATCGATTTCGGCCGCTTTTTTGGTTGTTTTCGGAGTTATTGTGGTGAGTCTGCTCAATATTTCCACTAGAAGAAGAATAACATTTAGAGATAATGGATTGGAAAGCATCTGTTCAAGCTCTCAGGCAGGATCAGGCATTAGTACTGTCACAGGCAAACTCGTTTTGTTCGACACAAAATCGTCCGAAGATTGGATACATAATCCTGAAACATTACTTAACAAAGCTTGTGAGATTGGAAGAGGAGTATTTGGAACAGTTTACAAGGTTTCTTTAGGTAGAGAAGGAAGATCCAATGTGGCTATAAAGAAACTAGTAACATCAAATATACTTCAAAATCCCGAAGATTTCGATAGAGAAGTTCGAATTCTAGGAAAAGTGAAACACCCGAATATTATGATCGTTAAAGGTTACTATTGGACTCCTAATTTGCAGCTTCTAATATCAGATTACGCCCCTAACGGAAGCTTATACTCCCTACTTCATGAGAGGCCATTGTCCGTTTGTCTCTCATGGGCTATTCGATTCAAGATTGCTCTTGGGACGGCGAAAGGTCTTGCCCATTTACACCAATCTTTTCATCAGCCTATTATACACTACAATGTGAAACCAAGCAATATCTTGCTAGACGAAAACTACAACCCAAAGATATCCGATTTTGGACTAGCAAGGCTTCTTACAAAGCTCGATAAACACGTAATAAGTAGTAGATTTCAGAGTGCATTGGGATATATGGCTCCGGAATTAGCATGTCAGAGTATAAGAATTAATGAGAAATGCGATGTGTATGGGTTCGGTGTGATGGTTCTTGAACTAGTGACAGGGAGAAGGCCGGTAGAGTATGGAGAAGACGATGTTTTGATATTGAGTGATTATGTTAGGGTTCTTCTTGAAGAAGGGAATGTGTTAGATTGTGTCGATCCGAACATGAATAATGAGTATCCTGAGGATGAAGTCTTGCCTGTTCTGAAGTTGGGTTTAGTCTGTACATCTCAAATACCTTCAAGCAGACCATCAATGGCAGAAGTTGTGCAAATATTGCAGGTTATCAAGACACCAATCCCACTCAAGATGGAAGTGTTCTAAGGTGACAAGAAAATAAGCAAGATCCTTAACAACGTGTCATCGAAAAAACTATATATTTAATATGTTTTAATTATTTGTGTTCTTTCATATATTAGTGTCAATTGTAATGATTTTAATGATGTAGAGAGTTCTTAGATTACCGATTTATCTTTTTTTAGGAATCTCAATTTCATGTGTAGTTTACTCGTATAACTCAAGTTATTTCAATGCGTTTATCTCAATCTTAGTTCATCATGTTGAGGGCGAAAGGCGTGGGAAGGGAAGTCGAAAATTAGAGGTCGGCAAAGAGGTTCTGTATATTAGAAAGGTTGAAGTCGGAAATTAAAGATGTGCTCCTTTGAAGAAGGTGCTAAATTAGAAAGGTTGAACACCAAAATGTAAACTAGAGTCTTTGTGAAAGTTAGGGCATAAACATTGACCATCTTTAGGACAAGTAATCATATTGTTCAAAAGTTTTCAAGTAGAAAAAGAAATAAAGAGAAGGATAACCAGAAGGGAGGAGAAAGTCAGGATGTTTGAAGATCAACAAATTGTTGATCTGGTACTCCAAATTTGGCGTACCCAAATCTTCCGTCTTAATTAACTCAATTTCTTTGTGAAAACCTATAAACTTGACTAGTTGGACGGTTAACTTCGAGATTACTTTAAGACTAAGTTTTAAAGAGATGAATGTCTGAGAGTAGGTGCGTATATGGCAAACCAAAGGAGCATATCTCTAGTGTACCCGATAGTCAGTAGCTTATCGCGTATCGTTACCCATACCACATACCAAATCTCTGAACGAAAAAATTTCCTAAACAGTTGCTAATGGAATAAGATGTCTTCAAACTGTGAAGGAGATCTGTCTACTGGAAATTTACAGAGAAATCACAGGAGAGTGCTGCAAAAACCAGACTACGGCTTCCTGACAAATATTTGAAGGTTTTCATAGTTTCAAGTCTTTGACTATCCTAAAGGTTTGGCCGACTTCCGACCACTCTACATCAACAATATTGAACCACTCGAGACACAACAGCAAGAGAACAGCGAAAAAAACAACAAAAGAAGCATGAAAATATGATACGCAAGAGAACATGGTTCTGTGAGCTCTGTAGTCTGTATATTCATCACTATCTTCAATAAAAACTAAATCCTCAACCTGACTCAAACTTCAAATCAACATGTAAAATACAATCAATATGAAAGTAGAAGAATACTTAATCTAATGTCAGAAGCTTACATGAAGATTAATGGGCAAATCTAGAGATGGAAAAGTTTCTTCTGAACTCAGCATCATGTACTTCACAGAATCAACTAATCACACAGTTCAGAATACAAGATTACCATGAAATCTGACACGATAACTTCCAGCGTCAGATCGCGGCGGAAAGATTTTGCACCCGTCCTAACAGCCTTGGTAACTCAATATGCATTTACAACGGTTCCTTATTCATCTTAAAGACTTACTCGTGTAGCTTATTAGTCTTACCGAAATCAAGCAGAAAAGATCTCAGACCTAAATTTGTTAGTCTCAAGTGGTTGAATCTCCTCCAGTGGATGCCCAAACCCGACGAGAATAAACTACTTGAACCATGTCAATGATGTCATGATGGTTATAATCATGGTATCATTAGCTGCTCCAGTAGAAGGTGCGCACATCTAAACAGAGACGAAAAAACCAGTAATTTAGCAGAAGAGGCTCAGTATTTCATGTTTACAAGAATAATCATATAATTAGGAGCTTCTTCGTGAGGAAAACATACAAAAGTTTAGGACTTTGGGATTCTGCGGATTTCTTCCTAATCGGTTTCTTCATCGCCCCCAACAAACGAGCCTGATGTTCCTACACGATTTAACATATCCATCTCGCCATCTTGTTCTTCCTCATCAAATATCACTGGCTCCAAAATAGGATCATCTAAAGTTAAGTTGGCAATATCAAGTTCTGGCTGACCTTCTAGGTCGTAGTCCTCGCCCACCATGTCCCAAAATTTTGTCGGGCCTTTGCTGCATCTCCAAAAGGAAATTAGTCAATTTTCCTCCACATACAGCATTTTGGTACATCAAACAATATGAAGGAAAAATAAGGTTTAAATGCTAAAAATGTAAACGGAAATGAAGAAGAAAGATTTGATTGAACTGTAACAGTATCACTTACACATATTCTTCTTTCCTCCGGGACATGAGCCTTAAATTTGAGTGAACATACACAAGATCTTCAGCTCGAGCAGAAGTAATTTCGCTCTTAATATTGTGGATCATCGAGTATGTCTTCCAATGCCTTCCGCAACAAGATGATGATGCCGGCTGTGAGAGAAGTCTCAAAGCAAGGGACTGTAAAAGAGGCATCCCAGATCCAAAATTTGCCCACCACGAAATCGGATCAATTTCATCTTGTAGTTGTATCTCTTCTAATTGATCAAACAGGGCAGATCCAGTTGCAAACTTTCCAAATTCAGTCTGAATTTGTCGCAATGAGGAAGGATTATCATAGAGCCGCCTAAAACAGAGAATCCTTTTATCCGCAATTTCTTGATCTTGATGTGGTGCTAAGCGTTGTCGTAAACCACACTCACTTTTAAGCCATGCATGGCTGTAATATTTCGGATTTAGTGAGTAAGCCAGACAGAGCAAAGCAGTGTCATTTTTATCCCATCTATCTACTAAAACCGATTGAACTGCGTCAAAAAATTTAGAGCGATCACCGAGAATATCTTTGTTTTCGTGTTTAAAGATCAATTCTTGAACTTGTTCCAACATAGTTCCCCACCTTTCCCACACTCTATGGAGATCACTTTCATTCATGTCAACCATTCTCATCATACTAATAATCGGTTCTGTAAATTCTAGAAGATAATCGATTCTTTCCCACCATGAAGCATCTTCCACCCTACAACATAAAACCTCAGCTTTTATATCATCACTTGTCCTGTAAATTTCCCAATCAACATCAGCCACCAGTTTCGTTAATACAGACCTGACCTCTTTAACCCGCTTTGCTAATACAATTGTTGCAGCAAACCTTGTTTTTGGAACCCTTAACAGCCTTAGCTGACCATATTTATTGTAGAAAGACGCCGAATATTCATTACAAACAACAAAATCTTGAATATCCCTTATATCTCTATCTATATCATGAATCCATTTAAGCAATTCATAAATTTCTGTGTTTGTTTTGCTATTTTCATTGCTACAAATATTTCTAAGCCCAAGGTTTAGAGTATGTACAACACAAGGAGTCCAAAAAATATGGGGATATCTTGCCTCTAAAGTTAAAGATGCAGCTTTACAAACACAAGTATTGTCCGTTATTATCTGAACAACTCTAGTCGGACCAACCTGATTTACTGCATCTACTAACAATTGAGATAAGAACTTTGAGTCGTCTTCCTTCCCTGAAGCATCAATAGCCTTCAAAAAGAATGACCCGTTCGAAGATACTGCCATGAAATTAACAAGAGGTCTTTGATTATCATCTGTCCAACCATCACATAGAATAGAGACTCCAGTTTGGTTCCAGGATGATTTCATCTTATCCAATATTCTCTCTACACTTATCTTTTCATCTTTAAGTAAATCAAAGCGCAATTGGTCATAACTTGGAGGGATGTAATCCTTACAGTTGCTATTAGCAACAGAAGTAATGAAGTCTCGCCAATAAGGAGATCTGGCTAAGTTAAAAGGTAAGGCACTAGAGTAGAATAATCTAGCAGCTTTCTTATCTAGTTCGTCTCTAGTAATATAATCAATTGATTTCATTTGACATTCTTCATTTTCTATCTTTCGCTTTTTCAATTTTAGGGGGAGACTTGATTGTAAAGGATGAAATGAAATAGGCAAAGGCGATTCATATATAACAGCAGTGCTTTTTGTGGATAAAGGTTTTCTAGGATCTGAACTTTCATGTTCCTTGTGCAAACTTTGAAGAGATTCTAAATCAATTTTTGAGCAGACTCTGATCCCCTGTCCTTTAATTTTTAGTAGATGTGCTCTTACTCTTGAATATGATCCATTATAGACATTGTTGCAGAAGTTGCATCTGAAAGCCCTATTCCCTCCCCCACCAGCAGCTTTATCTAACTTCACCACATGCCTCCACAATGGGGCATCACCGAAAAGACTAGTATCCTGGTCACTTGATCCAGTCATACTGATGTCTTGTCCAGATGAGGGCATGAGGGAAGCTGCAAATTCCAGATGAATTTTATCAATAAACGACCTACTTATTATACTGCGAGCAGGCCTTTTATACTAATGAATAAAAACTGTGTACAAGTGCAAAAATTTCCTTCCAATAAGACTAATTGAACGTGGGTTTGATGCTAAAAAGGAAACCCATAAATAAAGCAACTTACATAAAAGAAAAGAGACAAACATCAATCTAGATATAAGTGTGAGTGAACACGACCCTATTTACTTAATATGGGATCTTCGATCATACTGGCCCCGGTGAGATAAGCTAATGAACGATATAATGGAACAATAACAAAAAGTACCAGAGGGTATATATATAAAGTATAAACATACTAATAATAAAACATACATATTAAACTAGTGAAAAATCTTTCATGTCCTATATAATTAATTATCTTCATTCAACCACTGACTGCGTATTTGTGTAAAGTGTTCCTATGTCGAAGGAACCTCTATTTCCTCATGCAGTTCCTTCTCTTAAGACTGATTTACAGGATTTCTTCCCTTATACAGAGTTATTTTTCTTATAGAGGATGATAAAAAAAAAACAAAAACTCTACTCTGACCGCCTATTTGAACACCCAATTGAACCGCCCAAGAGAGAAACCATTGTTTCTCTCTCCTCTCACGTGTTTGCTCACGTGGAGAGAGAAACAATGGTTTCTCTCTTGGGCGGTTCAACGGGGGGTTCAAATAGGCGGTTTATGTAGTTGTGTTGTAAAACAAAGTTTGCAAGGATAACTTGCTGACTGAAGATATTTTGTTGACCATGTCGTACATTTCTAAGACTTTTTGGGCATCAAAGACTGTTCGCGAAGAACATATTTTCATACGACAGATTAATATCAATAATACTTCCACATCACGTACTCTTGCAGCGTTTATCAATGACTAAATTTAACTCTACCAGAAGCCGGTATACAAGGAGTTGGAAGAACATTATCACGAACCAGGTGTTTTTCTCTTTTGTATCAACTTTATGGTTTGTATGGAAATGCACGGATAGCTAAGGTCTAAAGAAAGAAGTTGACTAGAACGGCAGTTGCAGACAAAGATCTCCAAGAATCGACACCCACTACCCACCCAAATTCCTCTTCCGCCCTGAGCAGCACACATCAATTGAAATAAACAAGGTAATAAACCTCCCGAATGAACAAAAATATGGAAAATTGAAGGAATTCAAACCACCAAAACAAAGTTTCAAGTACTAAGATGTTACCAAGAGGAGCTAGATTGGTGCAGATTATCTAGTGTAAGATTCTTATAAGTCCACAAACTACTGACATTAGATTCCATCCTATATATATATTTTAGAAATTGTTTTTTTCTTTAACAAGAAGACACTATTGGGATTGGGGCAGTATCAGATTTACAATGACTAACTAGTTCTACCGTTACTAACTAACAACTTTCTAGTAGCGAAATGATATTGATACAGGTTTTACATTTCTATTTATATACATTATAACCCTCTGAGGCTCTGAAACCTCCCCCTCTCTTCAACCACTTATTTTCTTCGTAATTTGATCCATAACCCGTCTAACAAGCGAGCTAGATCCCCTCTGCCTTTTCTAAAGCAAACCCACTTTAAACAATGTACATGTAAGATGGTGCTTGTTTTTCTTTTTGTCTTCTTGATCTCACTAATGCATACACCCCAAAATAATTCAGTTTAAGAAAATCATAAGTATGAAAAACTTTCAGAATTTCAAGGTCAGATTCACATGAATTAGATTCAGATACAAGAGAAAATTAAAAAAAAACACCACTTCTAATATGCATTATTCAAGAGTGGGTTTGCTCTAAAAATGTCTGAATACTAAATATCGTGTTAAATGAAAGTATGGGTCAAATCAAATTGCTTAGAATCTTCCATGGGTAGATGGAAATTGGATCAATCTTCCAACAAATCTAATCATACCCACTACTACACCTTGATTGATTTTTCCAAGAACTATGCATAAGTTAAAGATAAAGTAGGGAAATTTTTTTAATTCTTACCCAAAATATTGATACTGGATCAAAATAAATGAAAGATTAGAATCAAATCATAAAGGTTTTAGGGGGAATTTAGCAAGAAGAAACATCAAATGTGCAATATGAACTAAAATCAAATGTAGAAGATATAGAGAGAGAGAGACTTACTGAGATGGAGAGAGATTCGTAGTAGTCGTCGCTGGTGTTGTTAATGGTGGGGGGGATTGGGAGTAGAAACTGAAAGTGGACTAGTAGTTTACCAAAATCATCCAACTTTGAAGAACAAACGACTTGAGACAAATCAAATGACTCCCTTTTCTTTTTCTTAGGGAAATTCCATTTTAGCTCCCTAAACATGAATAATGCACCAAAATGAACCCTGTTCACTGTTCAGTCTTCAATTACATTTGAATGGCAATGATACATCATGACATTTGAGGTTGAGCCTTAACACATGAAGACCCTTAGGGCCTTCTTAGGGTGCTTGAAAGCCCATCTCTTTTTACTTTATGTTATTTATTGTCTAAATCACATCGGATAAATCTCGATCCCACGACCTCAAGAGCTTGAGAGGGAATGTCCAACCACTACACCAAAGAGCGGTGACTATACTTAATTACTTTAGAATGTAACAAAATACATATACTTAATCGAACCAAGTGATTAAGAATTTATTGGCTATATATAATTATGTAACGCGACTCCTTTTAGTTTTTACTCGTGACCATCTTGTATTTGTGTTATATATTATTTATAAGTTATTTCAAAAAAAAAAATTCATCTTCGAACTAGTCAGAATGTTGGAATGTTGGGTCTGTTACATTGAATCCCGTTTTTCTTCTCTCGGGTTGAGAGTGAAACCTCAAAAGAATTCGGAAACCTCTTCGATGCTCAAGACATTCAGATTGCCCTTACAGTTAAAATATTGAGTGAACCCGAGTTTATAGAGTTGTGACTTACTCCTTGTGTTGAGAGAGTCTTAGCTTTTGTCTGCTTTGAGACGAATGATTACCTTTTATAGATTGCTTTGGCCGACTATAACTAAACGACATTGATGAGGCAGTTGAGATCCAACGTGTTATATTGAAACTAGTATTTTGTAGTCTGAAAGTACCAGGATTGCTCTTTGGTTTTTCCCATATCTTTGATATTTAAAAGTTATATTGTCTAAGGATATCTGGTAGATCGTGTTTCCGATCTTTAGGAGAAGGTTCCTCCTTGCGTGACTCTTTAAGCTCAAGTTATAAATACTTAAGATCTTCACCAACTGGAATCTTTGATAAGATTTCAGGATTAAGTCGGTAAAGCATTAGGCACGCTTCTACCCTCATGTTTCGTGATTGAGGTACCGACCCCACTCATGCATAGTTTTCTCTTAAGTCCCAAGGGTAGACCTGGTTGTATTTGAATCGAGGCAGGGCATAGACGCCTGCGACGCTCATATCGACCCCCTCCCCCCCCCCCCCCCCCCAGTTCTGGACTTGAATGAGACACATCTTTCGGATTCAACCTCCCTGTTGACTTGATACGAGTTGATCGTTGGGCCCTTGGTATCTCCTCGACTTATTTACCGTAGTCAATTGATGGTCGTTTTTTGGATCATCATGGTTCACCATAAACTTGTCCCGCTAAGGGCGATGGCGGTAAACTTACGGGTCAAACAAATTCCCATCCGTACCTTGAAATACAACCAACTTCCATGGTTCTCTTTTAACTTTTGCTCAGTCAACTTCAACTTTTGTTTTTTCTTTTCGTTTTTCACCGCTTTCTTCAAACTCTATCTCCCCCCACCCTTTGTCATTTTTTTCTTGTCGGTCAACGTCTGTCGGCCTAGTGATCAGGATAAAAATTAAATTATTTCCTTCCACCACCACAACACCACCATCTCTCCTCTTATTCCTTTCCCCCCTCGTTTATCTCTCTCTTTTGATTTATCTCCTTCCTGATTTTTTTCTCTATGTAGAAATCTTTTAGGGGTTCAGTTCGAGAAACCAAATGGGGTTTCACGAATTGAAACCACGACCGGGTTTCTCAAATTGAAACAACATTGAGGTTTCGTCGATCGAATGAAGCCTTACTGGGATTTCAGGTTCGATCGATAAAAATCCCTTTAGTGTTTCAATTTGAAGTAACCCCAATATGGTTTCAATCAGTAAGACTTGAAACCTAATAGGGATTTCATTTAATGAAACCCCATCAGGTTTAAGAAAGAAACCAGGGAGAGATCTCGAGAAAAGAAGAAGAGAGAGTAAAGGAAAAAAGGGAGAATAAGAGAGATGGTTGTGGTTGAAGGAGAAGCGAGAAGACAATTTTATTTTGTATCAGTCGATTGACAACGACGAAAATGATAAATGATAGCGAGGGAAAGAATTTTGAAGATGGGTAGAAAAGGAAAAGAAAAGTTAACAGTTAAAGTTGACTGACTGAAAATATTGAAATAGGACCAAAATAGAAATTAGTCAACTTTAGAAAGCTATTTTAGTGAATTAGTTATTTTTAGAGGCCAAAATAAATTAACTCTTTTCTCATTGAAAATAAAATTCATGTGTAAAGGCAAACCCTTTTGAGGACCACAATGAGAAGTTTAGTTTTACGAGCAAGGGCACTTCTATAGAGGCAATACCAACAAAAGAAGACAATGTCTATTTGAGTTTAACCTAACGACACGATCAATGTTGCCTGGTATCCGGTAAAAGGTCGTCGATCAACAATCTCCGGTTGTCGACAATTTTTTTATCTTCTTCGTTTTTCTCGTTCTCTCTCTTCTTCTTTTTCTTCTCCCCATCTTCTTTTCTTCTCTCTCTGTACCATTGTCAGGGAAGGGGAGGACTCCCTTTGACGGGAATGGTATAAAGAGAGAGAAGAAGAAGGTTTTTTTAAATTAAGGTCGTCAGCCGGTGACTTTTTTGCTTGAGGGAGAGAAAAAGAAGAATAGAGTGATAAAAAACCCTAAAAAAATGAGGGGTAAAGTCATTGTCTCTAACCAAACATGGTCAACTTATTTTAACAAAATCTTACGTGAAAAACACATTGTCTCTGACAAGCACGAGCATTGCGTATCCTGGTTAATATACTTCACTTTATGATGTATCAAAATCAAATGAGGTGTCAACGGTTGGTAGCCCAACTGGTTCCAAGGTGTTGACATAAACTCCAGAAATCCCTGGAGGTCTCAGGTTCGAATCCCAAAGAAGGTGGAATCTTTGGTTATTTGAATTGGGATTATGTAGGTATTAATAAAGTTGTTGGGCTTTAGGCCATTGTCTTTGTTGGGCTATAGGCCCGGTGTCGTAAATGTTTGAGTGGGCAGTTATCGAGCTTATCACATCTATGATGTTACGTAGATCGTAGTTGTCTTCCAAAAAAATAAAATAATATGAGGTATAATTGTTTTTTTTTTTTTAATTGTGTTGTTCAAGAAAAAATTTGTTGTTTGCATACAGGAAATGGGTAGACAACCCTAATTGGGTAATGAATAGTCTTGTAACCCAGAAGACAAGTACAATAGCCGGAAACCGGAAGCAACACACGAGCGAACGAACAAAATACTAATAATACAACCCCCCACAAAAAGAAAGAAAAACACTTTCTCCTCCCTCACTCTCTCTTTCTCTCTCTTTTCAGCTTCCCATCTTCCTTCTTCTATTCTCTCTCTCTCTCTCTCTATAAAAGTAAGTATAAACCCCTCTCTCTCTCTCTAGCTTCGTTCCCGCATTCATTCTTTCTGCCTCTCTCTACAGTACTACCACCGGAGTTTCTCTACGCCGATCTCTTTCTCTCTCTCTCGTCCGCACGCACCAGAAAAGGTATTCCCTCTCTCTCTCTCTTTAAAACTCTCTTGCTTTCTTTATCTTATCATTTTCAACTGATTGTTGTTATAATGATTTTGTTAGGGTATAATAGAGATTTAGAAAACCATAACACTTTACGAGATTAGGGATGGCGTTTAGCTGCTGAAATCTCTTTTTCTTTTTGTTTTAATTTTTTCAAGATTTCTTCTATAAACATAATAATGGGTTTTGTGAATTAGAGAAACCCCATGAAGATAGTGCCTTTACAAGATTTCTAAGAAATCTTGTAAATCTGATCCATCTTATTTGAGATATGTATGTAAATGAAACTATTATTGGTTTTGAAGAATTAACTAATATCTAAAAATCACACACACAAAAAAAAAATCAGACCTTTTCATTTGTTTTCTGGATTCAATTTTTTTTCCTTTGTGCAAGTTTGATAAAAAAAAGGCCCAAATTTACGAAAAACTGTTAATGTTAGTTATCCAATTTCACTTTGTCAGTGATCCTTGGGGAAGTTTTAAAACTAGGTTTCAGAGATATTCTGTAAACAAGTTTAGGATTCTTCATGATTAAAAAACTTCAAAATTTTATAGTAACTAAATTTATATTAACAAATCAGTTAGAAAATGTGATAAACCTTACTAATAGGTTTAACTAAAAGAGTTGTTTAATTTGTCAGAAATGAACGACTAATTTTTGTATCAAGTTATAAGCTTCCGTGAATGTAAAGAACCTAATAGAGAGTCCTGAATAGTTGAAATGTACTTTGGCGGTGTAGGGGTATTATACTTAGTTTTATGATATCGGATTGAAAGTGACGTCTTCATCTTTGAAGAAAGTTGTCTCGTTGATTTCATAGTTAGACAATGTATATTAAGGAAAGAAAACAATGTGCCAAATCTTCGCCCCTCTATCACATCTCTAAAGTTAATTCTTCTAGTAATTGAGATAGGAACTTTGAGGTACTCTTTGTTTAACTTAGACGCTGCTTAATTGTACAACATTGCTACATCACTAGTACATTGACTTACATTAATGTCATCTTAACACCATACAGGTACTCAACACGTCGCCTAAAACCGTAGGATACTCTGCTGAAACTTCAGAAGTGCAAGGAACAAGCCAACCAGAAAATACAACCTGTATGCGAGGAAATCTTTTATAGAGTACTTGAGTTGCATGTGTGTTCGTCTTCATTCTTCCAATTCCCATAAACCTCTTTGCAAACAAAATCAATAACATACTTGAAACATATACTTCAACGAGAATAAACGAAGTGCCGACAGGCATCAGCCATGGAGTTGCCTCTAGAGATGCAGTCTAAGAGCCCAAAACGTGAAATTGGTACCTCTATCTCTTTCTTTTTGACCTACGAAGTTATCTAACTTTACTTTTGGAGCTCTTTTTACGATGCAATTTAAGGTTTTGGAGTTTCAATCTTTGCTTTCTTTCCTGTACTTCTATGAAAGGCTCTTAAATGAAATTCTTAGAGTTTTTTTTCTTAATTAATTTTTTTTAGGGTTTTATTTTTGTATTTATTCTCAAGAAGCAGTGATACAGAATACCAAGTTTCTGTGTTCTTATTGTTGATATCATGCTGCATAAAAATGGCAATGAAATAGAAAACAACTTCTTGTAGGGAAAGAGCAATTTATGTGAATGAAATAGAAAGCAACTATTTCACTCCAATCCCAGAGAGTTAAGACCAAGTATCCCTTGACACCACGTGGATACAAGAGAAACAATGTAACACCCATATAGTCAGCACCACATCTTTCGGCCATTACAGACTCGTTAAATGCAACCTTCTGAGCTCAAGTACCCAACAGATGGCTAGTTCTTTGAAAGTTTTGAGAAAGAAAAATTTGTGTACTTCTTGTTAAGTTTTTTGCCAAGTGATTTTTTCTAACATAATTCAGGTCCTTCGGGACTTGAGGTCATTAATTCTCATAGATAAGTGTTGGGTATTTGGGCGGAACCTAACTCGGCCTCTTTCGTATCCTTGGCATGCCACATGCTGTGCTTATCTAGTTGTGGCAACCAAATATCATATAGTGACTTAATTGCTCATAGATTATACCTGAAGTAGCTGAAGTCCTTTCTTCTTCAATATTGCTTATGTTTGTTATTTTCCGTTCATTCCCTAGACTGTTTGGACATGTTGCAGGTAATGGAGTTAAGGAAAATGGGGGGTCAACGTCATCTGCCGAAGAAGTTCTACTTGGGTCTAATCCAGAGGCTCAACATGAAGAGACGGGTAATCCTACCTATCTGGCCATTTTTTCTGTTCCCCAAGCTAGTTGCTCTTTTGTTTTGAATAGATCGGCAAATGAAATTTCAATTTTTTTTTCCTGCTTCTGATTTCGTAACTTTTTCACTTTTGCTGCCTCAAAACCTTTTGCATATCTGACTCCAATCTAGTGATAACTTTGTTTATAAATAGATACAAGAATACCTTAAAACAAGGACAGAGATTGGGGTTTGTTTATAACAAAATGTTAGTATTTGGTTCAGAATTTTCAAATATGTATTGATTTTAAAGAAATAAAGGGGGTGAGAAGATCCCTATGCTACCGCAGCAAATAAGTGTTCTTTTACTTCTATTAAAAATTTGAACACTACCTGACAGAGTTACAGATCAACCCTCGTATCAGCTAATTCCGAACACTTGAACTAATGATGAACTCGTGTGTTTATCTCATTGCCCCAGAAAGAAAGGCTCGGGTGAATGCTGCATGGGAGCAAATGAATAAGAGTGTTTCGGTGAAGATACCCAAATCCTTTACAAGCAAACCATCTAATACAACGACCAATAAAACATCGAAGACTTCCCCTGTGAGATTTTTTCTTCGTCTTGTATTTTTTCCTCAAATCTGTAGAGGTTTAGTTGGTAATTGTTTTGGGATACTGTTATGAAATAAGTATCTTATTTTCTATGTTTTTTTCACTCTGATCTTGTAGAATTGGATGACAGCTCTTGGTCTGGCACCTAATAAGCCTGGATTGCATGGGCAAGACATGCCGGGGAAGAGACCTAATCTTATACAAAATCATACTAGTGATGAGGCCAAGAAGCTTGCAGCAGCTGCGATATCTGCAGCGAAGGTTGCAGCAGCAGCAGCTGCTGCTGCTGCCGCAGGCAGAGGGAAGATAGAAGTATGCAGTAACTCTTTGGACTAACAAGATCGTTGTTGTTTTCTTTGCATATATTCAGATTTATGTATAAAACTATAAATGGGTTTGGATACAGTAAATCTATATCACAGAAGCTAGTTTTAGTATCTCCACCAAATGAACCGTGTTCCCATTTAGCAAAATAGGCATTTGTTAAGATTTGGAAGAAATCTTTGCTCAACAACATTATCTTTTACCGGCATTTTTTCTTCAGTATATTTGAAAAGGTTATCTGGGAGTATTCAGACATTATAGTTTTTTTTTTTCTGGTTTCAGGTAACAGAGATAAGGGACTTTGCAGGCCAAGATATTGAAGTGAAGAAGCTAGTTGATGCTGACTCAAAGGAGGCAATGGAGAAAGCAAAGGTAGCAATGGGGCCTCCTTCTGCAGTAGATGCAGTTCTTGAACAAATAAAGAAGAAACAAAAGCTGAGTGTACTCGACAAGACGAAAAAGGATTGGGGTGAATTCAAGGATGAAAACAAAGGGTTAGAAGATGAACTAGATGCTTACAAGAAGAGCTCTAATCAGTATCTAGATAAAGTGTCTTTCTTACAGAGAACAGATCTACGGGAATTTGAACGAGAAAGGGATGCTCGTCTTTCTCTGCAGTCAAAGAGAAAATCAGACGTCTGAGAGTATCCATAAAACCTTTGCAGATTACACTTCCTTTGAAGATTTGGGGGAAAACAAAGACTGATCGAATGAACTGTTTTGAGTTTTGCCGTTCTGGGTAATAATTGTTTTGATACTTCTCCTTCATTCTTTAAATATATGTTTCAAGCTTTGAGTTGTTTGTCTTGGATGATCCTTATGATATAATGATTCAATCCTAAAAGGCAAGTACTTATGATCCCAAGTCAAGTTGTTTAGGTCATGTTTGGCACGAAAGGAAACAACAGGATCATTGAGAATGTCAATCTCGTAATGTGGTTCTTAGTAATTTGCAAAGTTATACTGCCAAACATTGACCTGAGAGAAAAAAAAAAAAACTTATGCTTGAATCTTTAAGTTTGGGTTCCTTACCTTCATAAATGTTGGGCACTTCGAGGGTAATCCGTCCATTATTGCTTTCATTCAGCCAAAGAATCCTTGCACCTAGTAGTAGTCTAGTAGACCTAGGATTTACATAGAGGAGAGGTTAAACTCAAAACATAAAATTTGTCCCATAGAGGATTTTAAGTAAATATTACGTCGTCTGATAGTTTTTAGGGTCCGTGGGTATATAGACTAAAATAATGTTCAAAAAGGGTTTAGGGTCCAATCTTGTCAAAAAATGGATTTTTAGTCCTATTGTTCTTGGGTCTAAAAACCCATACAATCTATAAAACAATTTCATTCGTGTCCCAAACCATTTTCACGGGATTTTAAATTGTGGGCCGAACCGAAAATTCCAACAACTTATTAACCGTGAATTTGGGATAAATTATAGGAAACAAAATCGAAACTTTCCCAAAACGAAACGTTTCAAAAATCCTAACCTAAATCTTCGAAACGCCATTACCAGAAACTAATCAAACGCTGAAAAGAAGGAAATCAAATTTGGGAGTGATTTGGGGAATTTATTAGCAAAAAACGGATAGAAACAAATCATAATTTCTCTCTCCTCTAAACAGATTTGTAAATTAAATTTATTTTCTCTCTCTAAACTTTCAGATTTGGAAAGAGTATATTTTCTGAGATCAATTTAGCGTGATTTGGGGGTTAATATACAAAACGTATATATTACTTTCTCTCACTTAATTTTCAGATTTGGAAATAATATATTTTTCTGGGAACATTACAACAACATTTGTTTTTGTTTTTACTCATACATAAATACACATCGAATACAAATTATGAAACAAATACGTAAATTATTTGTTATTTATGACGAGGAAACCAACATTTGTCATGCATACAACGTAATTTATCAACTGTACGTGTATCATGTTCAATAAATTACACATAATTTCTTTTACATTACACATCGTTTACATTCTGTTACAAAAAAATCGTTTACACTATATTGTCGTAGAGCATATGTAGTCTTGAGCAGGACAAACAACATTTACACTATATTGTCGAAGAGCATATCCAAATGCTTTTGCACCACCAAGAAACAAATGACCAACTTCAGTAGGAAATTCCATAAGTAACAGCAAAACTACAAAAAGAAAACATATACATTTGTCAACAAAACATATAATTTACTAGGATCGACATGTGTAATGGAATAAATTATGCATACTGTTTGTTAAACTTCATAATGTGTTAGGAGACAAACATAACTTTAGTTTGAATCACAAGGTCACTGTTATGTGAAAAAATATGTATAATGTGCAATCAATTACATATAACTTTTGGAAAATTTATTGTACTATAAACAACAACTGTTTTGGGGAAAAAGTACGCGTAATGTTGAATAAATTATATATAATTTATGCAGATTTATAAGATGTTTTTGATATTATTTATAAAATATGTATAATTTGTAACAAAATACATATATTTTACATTCTGTTATAAAAACATCGTACGGAAGATGTTTGAGTTATGTATGTGTTATGTTCAGTAAACATTATGTAATGTCGTGTAAATTATATATCGTTTACTTTCTGTTACAACCAAATCGTACTAGATCTTCTCTGGATCAAAAATTATATGTAATTTATTGTAAACGATCCGTAATTTATTTTAAATTAGATATCGTTTGCATTCAGTTATAACAAAGTTCGATATCTTCACTGCATCAAAAATTGTACGGAAACCTTGACGAAGATTTGAAAAATGATCTAAAAATCAAAATCTATAACCTAAAACTACTAAAAAGTAACAAAATACATAGAGACAAACACTTTTTAATCGAATAAAATGAATTGTAAAGACGGATTTAACATTAACATCATAAAATCGGTTATGAATCTTAGAGAGAGAAAATACTAAATAATGATAAAGATTTGATTAGATGATACAGAGAGAAATTTGATTATAATGAAATTCATGAACAAAGTTAAAGATGAAGATGAAGATGAAAAACATTAAACATAAAAGAAGAAACTAAAACCTTTAACATTACTTGAAAAACAATATTAAATCTGATTCAGAATCTGTTTCAATGGAATGAAAAATGACTTTTGTAATGTGTTTTACCTGATAAACGATGAAGAAGATGATTTCAGTTGGTCTAATGAAGAAGAAACAAGATTTCTGAGATTAATGGATGATTATCAAAAGGTTACTTTGTTTAGAGAGAGAGAAAATAAGCAAGTTTCGGTTACTAAAGATAATGAAGATCACGGTTACTTTGTTTAGAAACGTGATTGGAGAGAGAATGGTGGGAGATAAAAATGGAAAAAGATATTTTGGATTTTAGAATGTAAATCAGATTTTATATATAAAGAAGGTTAGTATAGGTATTATAAATTAATATGTATTATAGGGATTTGGTTTTGAAACCCTTTATAGGATTAGAGAGGACTAAAAATGTCTTATTAGGGCCCATTTTTTGGGCTATAAACCCAAAAGTTCTAGTTTTTATCATCTAAAAATTCTTCATGTGGATGTCTTCATCCTAATAAATATAGCACTTTTTGTAGATAAACATATGGCCGCGGCTGTGGGGAACAAAGGAAATTCTCCTGGGAATAAAGACTTTTCTTAAAACTAGTCAAATAAGATTGACTTTTTATGTTTCTTTTTATTGCTAAGGGGCTTCTAATTTTAGAAGATACTATAAAAAAGGTTCCTCCATCTCATCACCTCTCTCTGTCACTTCATCTTCTCGACACCTCATCATCTTCTCCGGCGAAAGTCGCGACCTTCAAACATAAAAAAGAAAAAAAATATTAATTTTCTCTCTCCTCTCTCTCTCTCTCTCCGATGAAAGTCGTGAGAACATACCTTCTCTCTCTCTAGATCTGTTCTAGAGAGAGAGAGAAAAGAAAGAAAAAAAATTAGAGAGAGAAAGAGGAGAGAGAAAATTTTTAAAAAAAAGTTTTTTTTTGTATGTTTGAAGGTCGCCGGTCAGAAAATTGGCCGGCCGGCGACTTTCGCCGGAGAAGATGATGAGGTGTCGAGAAGATGAAGTGGCAGACAGAACAAATGAGATGGAGGAGAACTTTCAAAAAAATGTATTCTGTATTCCCAATAAAAATTTATTCCCCGGAGAATTTTCAAAAAAAATCTGGATTCCCTCGAGAATTTATTCCCCGGAAAATTTTCTTTATTCCCCAAAGCCGCGGCCTAAACATATAGACACTCAATTATTCATCACTTATTCCATTCCTAATAACAAGCATGGCTCAAAATATTTTCTCAGACTATATTACTTTTTTTTTCTCGACTATATTACTTTTTTTCTTTTATGAGAACTCAGACTATATTACTTGAAACATGTAAGATTTATGTTAAAGTCAACAGCAGCAACTAACCTAATTCAGAAAATTTATGTTTTTTTGCTTTGGGAGTTTCGATCATTTTTTACCAAGGTCAACTATTCATTCACAGTGAGAAAGTTGTAAACCACATCAAAAAAGTTATTGTCAAGTAGTTCAACAAAAAAAAAAAAAAAAAAGTTATTGTCAAGTTGTTTACTAAGTTGCACGTACACCGATAAAACTCAGACAAGCTGAAACAATTTTTCTTGTCAAAATGATGGAATGATTTAAACAAGCAATTGAAAAGAGGAATTTGGTGTTGGATTCATTGAAACATATACTGAATTCTTGGAGATGTATATCTATTGGAGATGTATATCTATCTATGTGACGGAACAGAATACTTCAAATTCTTGGAAATGTTTATCTATGTGAGTATGTGACTATGGAACATAATACTTCAATTGATAGCTATGGCAAAACCTCTTTATTGACTTTTTTTTGTCTATAAAAATCAACTTTTCCAAAATTAAATCTGTCAATAGTTTAATATGATTATAACAATATAAAAAACAATGAAAGTCTTTGAAATCTTGTTTCTCTCTTCAGAAGTCACCTTTCTCTTGTACTATCTTTTGCTTCATTTGACCTATTTTCAAGTTTTACTAAGGGTCGGAATCAGACATGAGCTTCCGGAACCCTATAAGAACCTGAACTTCAACTAATCGAGCTCGAAAACTCTTCATGAATATAATGCACCTAGAAAACTCTTTTAAAATGTAGTAGTAGCCAAGGCTTCTTTTAAGTTCCTTCTCATAAGTGCTTCAGTCTCTGTTTGGGTCATTATATTTACATAAGATAATTAATAACTTTTTTAATCATTTGTGATAGAAATCAGAGAAAGATAGAATTTCATTAATCGAATGAATTTTCATTAATGATTCAATTACAAAGATTGAGCTTATATAAGCTTTCATATATTCGGTTATAGAGAGAGAATGGGATAACAGATTCTGTTAATCCCAACAACCTCTAACTACCAAGTTTGTTATTCTTCTAAAGGCACCTCTATTACTTATACATTTCTTTACTTACACCTTGTTTACACCTTCTTCTTCACTTATACTAACACCTAGAATACACTCATATTTGTATTCATTATCATGCCCCCTCAAGATGATGGGTCAATCAGAACCATTAGCTTGCCTCTAAGATTGAGAAACTGATCCTTAGCAAGACCCTTTGTAAACAAATCAGCTGGTTGTTCTAATGATGGAATATACCTGATTTCAAGTCGACCAGAGGCTACCAAGTCCCTAATAAAGTGATAATCGACTTCAATGTGTTTTGTCCTAGCATGACAAATTGGATTGGCCGCAATGTTCTTTGCTCCTAAATTATCACAGTATAAAACCATTGGAAGAGACACCTGTTGATGGAGCTCCTCAAGAAGAAATGAAATCCAGAGTACTTCAGCAGAGGTGATGGAGAGAGCTTTGTATTCAGCTTCTGTAGAGGACTTTGCAACAGTTGGTTGCTTCTTAGAGCACCAGGAAACTAGTGATTGACCAAGCACAATACAAAAACCACTTGTTGATCTTCTTGAATCAGGGCACCCAGCCCAATCAGAATCTGAGTAACCTCTTAGATTAGAAATGTCTCCTGGTGTGATAGTAATCCCACAGTCAATTGCCCCTTTGACATACCTTAAAATCTTCTTCATGAGTTGAATATGAGATGTTCTTGGTGCTTGCATAAACTGGGCTGCATAATTCACAGCATAAGCCAAGTCAGGTCTGGTCATGGTTAGATATTGAAGACCCCCAACTATACTTCTGTAGAAGGTTGGATCAGACATTAGTTCACCATCAGACTTGGATAATCTATTTCCACCAGGAACTGGAGTACAACTAGGCTTGGAGTCCAGCAACTCAGCTTTTTCAAGTAAGCTTAGAGCATATTTCTTTTGGGTGAGGAATAGAGCAGAAGAGTTAGCTCGAGATACTTCAATCCCCAAGAAAAAATGGAGAGGACCCAAGTCCTTCATAGCAAATTCTTTGCTAAGAGTAAGCACAAGAGAATGCATAATAGCACTATTACTCCCAGTTAAAATGATATCATCAACATATAGGAGTAAGACCATTATAGCAGAATCTGTGAATTGGACAAACATTGAATGGTCATGAGCACTTCTCTTGAAACCCAAAGTGAGAAGAAAAGAGCCAAATCTCTGAAACCAAGCTCTTGGAGCCTGTTTCAAGCCATAAAGACTTTTATGAAGATGACATACATAAGAAGGATATTCCAAGTCAACAAAACCTTGAGGCTGAGTCATAAAAACCTTCTCTTGGAGTACTCCATGCAAGAAAGCATTGGATACATCCAACTGCTGGATATTCCATTCATTTGAAATAGCTACATTAAGAACTGTTCTTATAGTAGCAGCCTTTACTACTGGACTAAATGTCTCAGAGTAATCCAAACCATCTTTTTGGTGATAACCCTTTGCCACAAGTCTGGCTTTGTATCTCTCCACAGAGCCATCAGACCTATATTTCACTTTAAAAACCCATTTACAACCTAAAAGATTCATAGATGGATCAGGAGGAACTAATGACCATGTTTCATTCTTTTTTAATGCTTGAAATTCTTCCTTCATAGCATTAACCCATTTAGGATTTGAAGAAGCTTCTTTGAAAGTTGAGGGTTCTTTATGTTTGAGCAACAAGGTCAGATAAGACTGAGATAAAGGGTGAGTAATGGTAAAGTGAGAAACATAATCTGGAATGCACTTTGGTTTGGATATACCATTCCTTAGTCGAGTTACCATTCTATGACTTGGTTCAGGATCATTAGGTTCATTTACTGATGTGCTAGCTTGAGGAGAGTGTTCATGTATAGAAGGAATATCAAGTATTGAAGGTATAGGATTGACAGGTGAAATAGGTAGTTGCAATGTGATAGGTGAGGATTCAGAGTTAGACTCAACTTGACCCATGTCAGCAAAGGGAAAAGTGTTCTATTAAAAAATAACATTCCTAGATATATGAATTTTATGAGTTTCTAAGTCAAAACACTTATAACCCGTATGAGAAGAACTATAGCCAATGAATACACACTTAGATGACTTAGGACTTAGCTTGTCTTGTCTAATAGCACCTAAGTGAGGATAACATAAGCATCCAAATGTCTTTAAGAGAGAGTAATCAGGTGTTTTGTGAAATAATACCTCATAAGGAGACTTACTCTGAAGAATCCTGGTTGGAAGCCTATTAATAGTGAACACAGCAGCTGAAAAAGCTTCAAACCATAAATTCTTTGGAGAATGAGATTGAAATAGGAGAGAATTCCCCATCTCAGTGATCTGTCTATTTCTCCTCTCAGCCCTTCCATTTTGCTGAGGAGTATAGGGACATGAACTTCTAAATAGGATTCCACATTGGTCCAAGTACTGTTTGAATTCTCCTTTGGACAACTCCAATGCACCATCACTTTGGAAATACTTTATAGAAGTATTGAATAAGTTTTCATGTGAAGTTTTGAACAATTTGAAGTACTTGAGACTGTCAGACTTGTATTTCAGAGGATATATCCATAAAAACCTACTGAAATCATCTAAAAATAATATGAAGTACCTATCTCCATTGAGAGTCACATGAGGAGAAGGACCCCAAATGTCACAATGTATCAAGTACAAAGGAGATTCAGTATAGCTATCTGATATAGGAAATGGTAGCAATTTACTTTTAGCAATGGAACATGGATGGCATAAACTCTTAGATGGCTTGTCTAGCACAGAGATCAGTTTGTTTCTTGAGAGAAGATGAATTATAGCATCTGATGTGTGACCTAGTCTAGTATGCCAAATAGAGTATGGTGCAGCAAGTGACACAGCATAGACTTGATGATCATGCTCATTTTGTATACCAAAGACAATAGGATATAGGTGATTCCTAACTGATCCCTCATTGAGAATGTCTTCAGACCATAGGTCTTTTATTTGATAACCCCAAGGTGTAAAAGTCATAGAGCATTGGTTGTCATATGTAAATTTTGAGATAGAAAGTAAGTTCCTTTTGAGTTTAGGAACATATAGCACATTAAACAAGTCAAAATTATAGGATGGAGTATGAAGTTGAGCATTATCTGTAGCAGAAATAGGAATTGAAAGACCATTTCCAATCATTACAGAATCAGAACCCTTATACTCTTGTTGATCAATAATGGTAGTAGGATCATTTGTCATATGACTGGTGGCTCCAGTATCAGCCAACCAGACCCTCTCAGTGATGGTATTATGAACTTCATTTGTTGGATTTTTATGTGAAGAAACTATGACTACCATATTTGCCTCTTCACAATTGAATTCATCTGAATTGTAGTCACAATTTGACTCATACAATTCCTCATCTGTTGGAGTGTAAGCTCCCATTTTCTCATTTTTACTTTCATCTATACTTTCATAAAGATGGATACCAGCAAAATTTCCTTTGATAGGTTTAAGTTGCTGAGGAAACCTCTTTTAAGGTTGATTTTGATCATTTTTACTTTGTGGATTCTTTATAGAATCATCAGGAGCATATCTATACCTGCATTTTGAAGCAAAATGTCCCCATCTTTTGCATATGCCACAAGGAACAGTACTAAAATCAAAATCAGAAGCTGATTCACCTAGATTTTGATTAGAAGAAGAAGAAGGTCCTCTATAAGAATTAGAAATTATCTTTCCTTGATCTACTTGATAAGAATTCCTGTAATTTTGATGTGATTGAGAAGATCTATTTGGATTAAAAGATTTATAACCAGCTCTAGAAGGAAGATTTTTTACAAAGTAAGCTGAACTTTCATCCTCTTGAGTTTGAGTTTTCATCCATTGTTCATGATGGATTAGACGAGTTCTAAGTTCAGAGAAAGTTATAGGTGTTTCTCTATTATGAATAGTTATAACAAAGGATCGATAATCTTTTCCAAGACCTTTTAGAACAATTCGACTAAGTTCCTTATCAGATAATCGATCATTAACAGCAATTAAAGAGTCAGATAATACCTTGATCTTTCGAAGATACTCAGTTGTAGAAGAATCGCCTTTCTTAATCGATTGAATTTGTTCACGAAGTGAGGCAATCCTTGCCTCATATTCTTCAACATAATTTTGCTCCAGATAGCTCCAAATTTCTCTAGAAGTTTGAAGTCCAAGAACATCCGAAGAAATAGAGTGAGTAAATGTTGCTTTCATACATGATTTGACAAAATTGTCTGTTTTCCTCCATTGAAGATAAAGAGGATTAGGAATTTCATGATTGTTCTCTATAATTGACTTATTTGGAGGAACAATTGAGCCATCGACGAAACCAAAGAGATCAGTACTGATTAGAATTGCTTCGAATTGATCCTTCCATATTAGAAAATTCGATCCATCAAGTTTCTCCGAGACAAAACTTGCTATATTAGATATGGAAGTATTTGGTGAAGTAAGATTTGGTGATGAAACTGAATGCGATGATTGAGAAGCCATTAGAGATTAATGAGAATGAATCTCGATTTCCTAGAGAGAGAAAGTGATTCGAAGAAGAAGAAGAAGAAGTAGAAAAAAAAACCACAGCTCTTATACCATGATAGAAATCAGAGAAAGATAGAATTTCATTAATCGAATGAATTTTCATTAATGATTCAATTACAAAGATTGAGCTTATATAAGCTTTCATATATTCGGTTATAGAGAGAGAATGGGATAACAGATTCTGTTAATCCCAACAACCTCTAACTACCAAGTTTGTTATTCTTCTAAAGGCACCTCTATTACTTATACATTTCTTTACTTACACCTTGTTTACACCTTCTTCTTCACTTATACTAACACCTAGAATACACTCATATTTGTATTCATTATCAATTTGGATTTGATTCATCGAGTCTGGCTTTTCTGAATCTGTTTTATTGTAAATAGAGGCACATTAATGGATAATCATTTTTAGTTGATTTGGTAAGTAATTTTTTTCATTAAAATTATCATATGTTTGACTAGAAAAGGGTCCAACATTAATCCAACCTAAATATCTTCTAACTGGCACACAAAAGAGAAAAAGCAGAGAAGTGACAGTGAAGAAAAACGTTGAGAGTGTTGCTTTAAGGGCTACCTCTTCCTCTCTTCTTTATCTATGCCCGTTTTGTCAATTCTTTGCTAAATATTTTCTTATCTTAAAATCTATCTAATTTCTATTCGTCATCCTCATTCCTCCAAAAGTCAAAGGTTTCTTCGATGAAGAAAGATTCAAAAAAAGAAAAAGCGGAGAAGAAACTAAGATTATCTCAACTGATAATGTCACTGGAAAAAGTCCCCAATACTTCCCCGACAATAAATGTAACATCTATTATAAATAACATCAAAAATACTCACAAACTCTAAAACCATTTTTTAATAGGAGATTATGTATTTTCTTTATTTGAAATTGCGACGTAAATCAATATAATTATACCGAGCTTATTAAAAAAATATTTATTAATATCTAATTTATTAATTTTTTTTTATTAAACTTAACTTAATAAATCGATACATTTTCATTGAGTTTTATGTATAAATAAACTTTCATATTACTAAAACAATATTTCTAAATGAAGATGTTTTCTACATTAAATAAAATTTATTACCTAAGTTTATTAAAAAAAAAATTATTGACTAAACAAAGTTTATTAATAGTTCAACAAAAAAAACAAAGTTTATTAATAAATTTAACTTAATTAATCAATAAATTTTGTTAACTGATACATGAAAACTTTCACTAGTGATGGAAGAAATAAAAAATTATAAAATATACTTATTAAGAATATTATGGAAGAGAATTGACAAGAGAAGAGCGACGCTTAGCTTTGATTTGAGAAGACTTTGATATCATAAATATACTTAAGTCTCTCAGTATATTAGTATGTACCTTCTTAGTCAATTAGTACCCGTCTCAGTTCTATCCAATCAGTGAGAGTGCGATCAAGAAGACAAGTCTGTTAGTTAGTTTACGTGTACATTATGATAAAACAATTGAATCATGTAGTCTAAACCTATCTACACCCCTCGTCAAGATAAGAATAAATAGAGTAAATTGTCTTAATAATACTAAAAATAGTTAGAATTGAATATCGACGTGTGTAGTTAAATTATATTACCAAGGTCATGAACAAACTTGGATGGTACTTGCTCCAACCGTCACCAATCTTTAAATGGAAATTTTAAAATCATCTGAAAACTTTAAAATGTCTTAAACAATAATAGAGAAGATAAAATAAATATAATTGAAAAAGATGATGAAATAGATTAAAGATTAAATAGATAGATTTGAAAAAGAATTTAATAGCTTATTTTACATATTAGTGAGGAAGGTATTAAACCGTACACCATAATCTTCACTAATGTTGCTGGCGTAATTGTATTGGATTTATTAAAAAATATCTATTAAAATCTAATTTACTAAAAAGTATATTAAACTTAACTTAATAAATTAACACAGTTTAATTGAGTTTGATCTATAAACAAACTTTGATATTACTTAAAGAAAGTTTCTAAGGCCCCGTTTGGTTTTGCTTAAAAGAAAAGTTAAAAGCTAGTTTTTAGTATACTTTAAGCGCTTATTGAAAATTTTGTGCGTTTGGTTCAGAAAAGCTGTAGCTTATTTTAAGCTAGAAAAACCCATTTTTTTCAAAAAGCAGAAGTCACGATTTTGTAGCATTTATATAGTTGCTTTTTAAAAGCTAGGTATGAAAATAAAATAAAATATTTATATTTTTCGTCACCATCAATAAACACCCACCACCATCACAACCACTTCACTACCTCCATCACAACCACCCACCACCTTCGCCACCACTCTACCACCGTCACCGACGCTTCACCCTCTCCTCCGCAATTCCACGACTTCGGACGCAACTTATCCTCGGCGCAACTCCATCACCATTGTTCCAGTTTCGCCCCAACTCCATCACCACCACAACCACTTCACCACCACACTATACCACCTCCCCCGACACCATTTCACTGTCGTCATTGCAACTTTACATTTAAAGAGAAGATGAAAATGAGAAGTAAACAACTGACATTTAAAGTTGGTGGCCAATACGTGGACAACCGTTTTTCTTAGATGTTTTATTTTAACTCCTCCCTTTTTTTTCCAAAAACCTTAAGTTTGGTCTTCTTTTTCTACTACTTCTTCATCACCAACACCCAAATTTCTACTTCCATAACCCCAAGTTTTAATATCAATATCTTCTTTCAATAAATCTTCAACTCCTTGACAAGCCAAGAACAATTACTGCATCGTGGAATCTAAGCTTTCAGGAACGGTTAGTTCTTCCTGGATTGAGTTTTTTAGATTTGGATCCTCCCAAAACTGAATCTGTATTTCGTCTTGGGCCTCATGAAGATTGTCTTTTGAAACTAAATTTCCCACTTTTCCTCACTCAACCTGTTGAAAATTGCCTTGAAATCCCTCTTTTAATTGAGCCATAACATCCGTCTTCTTAAACCCTAACCCACAAATCAACTCACTCAAATACTCATAATCGAAATTTCTCACACATTTCTAAGATGAAATTAATCATATCCCAGGCAAATTTGGCGGGAAATTTAAGGATTTTGTTAAAGAAATCAAGGTTTTATCATCATAAAGCAAAAACCTCAAAATACAAATAGAAAAGATGCAAAATTTTCAAGGCTATTAAGGAAACAAAATCAAATTAGATTGTGAAGTGGTAGAAACTATAGTTTATTTTAGTAGCAGTAAAAATAAGAATTAGACTGAGAAGAAGAAACAATCTATTATATAAAACAGAAGGGAAAACGATGACGGGGACAAACCCCTTTTCTTAATTATTAATATTGTCTAGAAGCCCTTCTCAAAATTTAAAATATAGTCCTTCGTAGAAATAAAGTTACTTATTTAAAAAACAATAATTCTTTCCTTCTTAGAAATAAAAATTCTAATTTAAGAAAAAATCTATTATATAAAACAGAAGGGAAAACGATGACTGGGACAAACCCCTTTTCTTAATTATTAATATTGTCTAGAAGCCCTTCTCAAAATTTAAGATATAGTCTTTCGTAGAAATAAAGTTACCTATTTAAAAAACAATAATCTTCCTTCTTAGAAATAAAAATTCTAATTTAAGAAAAAAAAAAAACAAAATAAATTTCAAGGGTTAAAAAAAAAATTAAAATCTCTTTCTCTCTCTCTCAATAAAATAATAACTAATTTAAGAGAAAAGAAACAAAAAATAATAACTAATAAAAATCTCTCTTTCAATAAAATATAACAATAAATTTCGTAACATTTGATTGATACAAGTGTTCGTGCCCTAGGGCACGGGATATACTCTATATGACTGAGACAAACATCCTTTTTTAATAAATGATATTGTTTAGAAGCTCTTCTCAAAATTTAAAACAAACCATAAAATATTAGTGTAAAAAAAAGAAACAAAATAAATTTCAAAGATTAAAAAAAGAAATAAAAATCTCTCTCAATAATCTATATACTAAAACAGAAGGGAAAACGATGACTGGGACAAACATTCTTCTTTAATAAAGGATATTGTTTAGAGAGAAAAATAAAAAACCCCCCACCTCACCTCTCTCTCTCTCCACCTCATCTTCTCTCTCCCTACCATTATCTCTCTCTCTTCTCCGATTAGGTCGCCGACCAAAATTTTTTCAGCGACCTTGAAAAAAAAAATTTCACTCACTCTCTCTCTCTCTAGAAACTCCGGCGAAGGGGTTTCCATTCGTCGGAGTTCCGGTATGTTCTTCAACAGACCGGAACTGGTATGTTCTTCAACAGGCCAGATCTGGTCTGTTGAAGAACAGGCCAGTTCTGGTCTGTTGAAGGGAAACCCCTTCGCTGGAGTTTCTAAAGAGAGAGAGAGTGAATTTTTTTTTTTTTGTTAATGGTCGCCGACCGGAAAATTTTCCGGCCGGCTACCATTAAAATATAGTCCTACGTAGAAACAAAGTTACCTATTTAAAAAACAATAATCGTTTCCTTCTTAGAAATAAAATAACTAATTAAAAAAAAAATTCAATGGTTAAAAAATGAAATTAAAATCTCTCTCTCTCTCTCTCAATAAAATAATAAAATAATAACTAATAAAAATAATATAAACAAATTGTTTTTATTAGTTAATAAAAATAATAACTAATAAAAATAATAAGAAACAATAAATTTTGTAATATTTGATTGATACAAGTGACGTGCCCTGGGGTACGGGATATACCCTAGTGATAATTAATTTAAGAGAAAATAAACAAAAGAACAATACAAAAAAATAATAACTATTAAAAATATCTCTCTCAATAAAATAATAACTAATTAAAATCTCTCTCAAGTGTCCGTGCCCTAGGGCTCGGGATATACCCTAGGGCACGGACACTTGAAATTAGTACTAACTAATAAAAATCAATAATTGTTTCCTTCTTAGAAATAAAATAACTAATTTAAGAAAATTAGAAACGATATAAATTTCAAGGGTTAAAAAAAGAAATTAAAATATCTCTATCTCTCTCAATAAAATATAACAATAAATTTCGTAACGTTTGATTGATACAAGTGTCCGTGCCCTAGGGCACGGGATATACCCTAGTAAAGGAATAAGAATAAAACTAAGAAGAAGAAGATGAAGAAGACAGTAAGGTTTTCTATTTTTAATTATCATTTTTGTTAATGGTCCACAAGTTAGTAACGGTTAGTATTTAAGACTTTATGAAGTTGCCCGCTTATTAAATCAAAGTCAACTAAGTCAAGCATAATTGACTCGTACGCGGCCCAAAAATAGTTGTCTATATAAGAAAAACAGTTGTCCACGTATTGACCACCTTAAAGTTTAGCTCTTAAAATAATATAACTTTCGTTTTAATCTTAACCATTAATTCAGACGACTTAGATTTAAAACGTACCCTTTAAGATTCTAACAAGAAGTTCCAGATCTTCAAAGTTTTAATAAAAAAGTTTCAGAACGTAATGATCTAGAACTTTTGATGTCCTAGACCTTTAAAAGTTCAAAGATTTTAAAGTATCTAAATCTTTAAAGTTTTAATCATTTATGTGCTAAAACGCTTAAAAGTTCTGAGATCTGTGGAGGTCTGGAACAAAAAAAATATAGTAGAAAAGTTTTAACGAATAACAGACCCTTAAAAGCTTTTAAGTGAACTTCTTTTCTTTCTTTTTTTTTTTTTTTTTTTTTTTTTTTTTTTTTTTATAAAGAAACTTCGACATACTAATCAAGAAGAGGAGTACATGACTGCAGCTTGGATTCAACGGGATCTTTATGGCGCCAATACTCGGAAGCATTGTGTTGCCTAGACCAATTAGCTCGTTTTCCCGGTTCCTTGTTAAGGATCTATTAGCATAACAGAAAGTATAAGATTAAAAAACACTCGTAAAAGTTTCATCTTCTTCAAAAGATGTAATGAAGTCCAATGAGCTCGAGATTTGTCATTTGATTCTCCTTTCAGATGTAATATATGATATTAACTGAATCACTAAAAAAGGCCACTTCTTCTCGTTCGAGGCAATGTCCCATTGAATAGCTTCCATGAGAGCCATTGCTGCCCCTTTATCTATAGTTATGCATCTTGATATTGTTGCTTTGTATGGGACACAATTTCCTGTGTTAACATAAACAACAAATGTCAATCCAGCAGGTTCAGTAATTAATTTAAAAGAAGCATCAAAATATATCTTAGTGATTGAAGGTGGCATTGAATCGATGTTTTCTTGGATAACTTACTAGGATCAAGCATCAAAATACCATCATTTACTTTCGAATCATCTGTCTGAGTTACCGGATTTGAACAACAACAATGTACTCTTAGACTGTCTTCGCGTCAATGGGCATCACCGACAAACGCCTATGCCACTAACATTACACAATAAGTATAGGAACCGCGCTTAGTTCCACAGCGCTTGATAACCGTTTCCAAAGCCATCACCATTATTTATATCTATACATAAAATCACACAAGTTCGGTTCTAATAGAAAAAAATATCAAACCAACTAACACAAGATGAAGTTCAATTGGAACTGTTAGAACAATATAGTTGGTGGTTATAGTAGTTTCTTAAACAAGGATTATCAGATTCATCATGAACTTGTACATTAGTAACCAGATCCCACAATGTTTAACAAACAAACAGAACTTCCTCGAGCTCCCGATCTTCATTTCTCCATCGTTTGGTTTCAGCAACAACAAAATTTGAAGTCCTTGTCTCTGCAAAACTGTCTGGAAGAAATTCGATAATCTTTGCTTTTAAACATTTGAACTTCGTAGACGTTCGATAGTGTCATGAAAGGAAACGTTATATGTTCCTTGGTAAGTTATCGGTAAGAAAAGAACTTTAGCAGAGAGGATTTCGTTTGTCCGGGTCACAAACATCGTTCAATTTCTTCTCATCTCTTTCTTCTGCATTTCTGACCTCAACTTCAATTACAGATTTCGTAGATTATGTTCGATAAGGCTTCTTCAAGTTCCACGAGAAGTCATCCACGCTTCAATATATTTACAATCACAAATTATTGTTTGATCTCTATCAGTATTGACCCTTCTGTCATCTCTTGATTCTCTTTCATGAACAGCACCAACTGAACTTCAAAACCACTAGCTTCGGCACTACAGTTGTTCCGTTAGACGTCGAATAAGAATGTCGTGGGAAGGAGTTGTTGATCGGGGCCTTTCAAAATCCTGAAAAACGTAATCCTTATTTACGACTCCGATCTACTATCTGGTTTTGGTTAAATGTCTTGTCAGATATTGCTGAAGGATGAGCTAAAGAACTTTTGGAGAGACCTTTTAAACATTTAGTATCTGCTACTTTAAGCTAGATGGTGTTCGAATATCCAGAGTCTTCCCCAGGTTCAATATCATTGTTGTACAACAGAAGTGTAGACTTTTCAGGCTTTTGCCCTTCCAAGTTCTGAAGTGACGACTGATGTTGCGTTCCTTTGCCCAAACTACCCTTTTTCTGAGCTTTCGCAACTGTGATTTCGGCCTGAAAATCAATCAGTATTTGCTCGTAAGATTAATCGAAACTTCATATGCTACCCAAAAATTTAAAAGCATGAATATGAATATAAAAGCACGAAAATTAGCTCAATATAAGAATATATTCCTCAAAATGATAATCATTTTAATTGGACAAGGGGAAGACAAATGATTATGAAGTTGCACCGTTTTGGGCTGTCCGGTGCAGTGTTCCTTCATTGACTGGTATAGTTCATCCAAAGATTATACGGTCCAAACTGTAGTTTGCTTAAGTTAATCAACTCTAAAGCTATATTGAGAGACAGCACAAACGCCTATCCTTATCGAGTGCTCAAGCAATTGTTTTCATTTCTTGGCTCCTATCCTGGTTTTGTGACAACAGTTCTGCTTCGATGATTTTCACCATCATCAACCATCATTTTATGTTTCCACAACAAAAAAACAGCACGGAACTTTCTGTTAGACCCCGAAACATTCATTCATATTATGAATTTATTCTCTTCATAGCACATAATGGATTCAGCTAGTTCAGAGTCAAGACTTTTTATACATTCAAAATTGATGGGTTCTTCATTCGTGTTCAAATATATTGTACAGGCACAAAACCTCCTATATCTTGTTGAAGATATACTAAAATTACGGGTAAGGAAGTCTCAGAGTCTAACATTTCATCGGCCCTAAGTGACCGAATATTACTAACTCACTATATCTGCACAGAAGAGTTCCACATGCAAGACCCATTCACCACCTGTTGATATAAAATTACTTCATTTTAGCATCATACTCGATTGACCCAATCCTCGAATGTTTCCTAAACAATTTGCAGCTAACGACCTGAGGAGATTAACTTCGATAGTATAAACAACCAAAGATTATACTCTGAAGGTTAAAGCAAATATAAATGAGGACATAAATTAAGAATAATTTTTTTTTTGTTGAACTAAATTAAGAATAACTTACTAGGAACAAAAAATATACCTTTCTTTTCTTAGTTACAGGAGGAATTACTGTAATGTTTTGCGCTCTAGATTTACGACCTCTTAGCTTGAATTTCAGTATCTGTCCTTTAACTAGCACAATCTTGTTTTCTGTTTCGTTATCATCTGTTGGACTCTTTGTCTTCTTTTCCATAGACTTAGCTCCACTATCATTTTGCAGTGAGATTTTGCTTTTAGTTGCATCTCTTACGGCACCGCCATAAATAACATGTTGATCAATGGCCCAATTCGATCCGTTAATCTTGTCGAGCTCCTCCAGAGTACAAGGCCTTGCTTTGGACAAAATATCTACCATGGGTTCACTGTGATAAAAATAATCAAGCCCCTTCCTAAACAAGAATAACACCCACCCTTTCCGTGACTTATAAGTAACAACAAAACATCTGATTCTTACCGGCTTTCTTACTAGTGTCTACAAAAGCACGAACGACTTGTATGTGAATCAAAGAGGACTAGTATTGAACATGAAATCATGGAAAGATTGCTCAACATGTGCGGGAAATAGAGGAAAAAAAAAGACACACATAATCAATTGGAATCACTAAATCTCTAATGTATCAAGATAAGAGCTCCAACGAAGTGTAATAAAAATTTCAAGATAGTAACATAGAATATAAACAGGGCTTAAAGATGATTAATGAAGTTGTAATCCACATCTCTATATGATATAAAGCACTAAAATTGTGAAAGTCGAAAATCGAAAGTTTCAAGTAAACTAATACTTATACAATACCAAGGAAATCCTCCAAGACCAACCTATATACAAAACCCTAATCCTAGTAAAGTTGAAAAAGCACTAATAACATATACACATACATTGGTAATAGAATTGGCATTTCTAATCACACTTACTAAATCAAAACTAGGTATCAAGAAGGATTAAGTAAAAGAATATCAACAAAACTATGATCAATTCTATATGTGATGAACCAAGAGCATAATTACAGGAAAAATTGTAAGTAAGATCCACATACCTAATAGAGAATGAGTTGCTAATGGCAATTGGTGTATCATCAGCTGAACCCATTTGTTGTAGTTTCTTGAAGATTCTACAATATGAGCTTTTTGAGAAATTTTAAGAACCCATGATTCAAAACTAGAAAATGGAAGTAACCCAGAAAAGATATGATCTTTTGAGTTGTTGCAAACAAAGATTAGCTGAAAAAGTTCATAAAATCATGAACTTTTATCAGTCAACATTCATTCAATAAAGTGTATGATGAACTCAAAGGATGGAGAATCTGAAGATCAATTTAGGTCATAAACTGAAAACCCAGATGGAAATAGTAGAAGGAAGACAAAAGGGAATAAGTAATGGTTGATCTTTTGAAAGATGTATGAGGGTTTTACAGAGTAAAATGAGAGAGTGTGTGTGTGTTTGTTGGAGAGAGAGAGAGAGAGAGAGAGATGGGTTGCGTAGGATAAGAAGAAGTGCATAAATGGCGTAAAGTATAAAATGTAGGCTAAGAAAGAGAGAAAAGAGGCTTTTACTCTTCTGGTAATTAAAGCGAATTGGCACTAATCTTTTCTGGTAATAAGAGTTGAAGATGGGTATGGTATAGTTTTAGCAATTGAAAATGGTTTAAGATCTGAAATATAAATATAGATTGCCGTCAAAGTAATTTGATTAAAATGTCAATTGCACTAATTTCCTATACAAGCAGAACAACAATGACACGTCCATGTACCACGACCTATACAAGCAGAACAACAATGATACACCCATGTAACACGACTTATACAAGCAGAACAACAATGATACGTCCATGTACCACGACCTATACAAGCAGAACAACCATGATACGTCCATGTACCACTGCCACCAAAGCCCAACCACAACCATAATGTTGCGCCCCTATACGGCACCAAACTATTATGGGTCTCTCACCCACATACCCGACACAAGCACCAAACCGGCGATATCAAGGAGCCGACCCATGCAACCCATGCAAACAAGATCTCCTCCATGATCTTAACCAACTTAGATTTGGTAAATATCTTTTGTATCTTGGTAAATATCTTTTGTATCCTTAGTTGTACTTATCTTTGTTAACCTATATATAGTTTCAATTGTAACCCTAATAACTTACAGAGAAATATCATTGAGTTTACTCATTTACTTTGGTTTCACTTTCTCTCCCTCTATCTCTCTCTGTCGACCGAACTACTCTCTCTCTCTCTCCATTCCTCTCGGTTCTATCATAATCAAAGTGGGTTAATCCACTTCACATGGTATAAGAGCCATTTCTCTCATTTTTTTTTCAATGACAACTCCAGAAGATATCACCTCTGAATCAATTATGCAAGCTCCTAACCGAGTTCTATCTCCTTATGATGTTCATCCTTCCGACTCACCAACTACGGTGATGATAACGCCTCTACTTAGTGGAGATAACTATCCGTCTTGGTCTCGAGGTATGACCAAAGCTTTACGAGCTAAAGACAAGCTCGGCTTTGTCAATGGAACCATTCCAAAACCAACCAATCCAAACGACCTCCACTCGTGGGAACGTTGTAACGATTTGGTGGTTAGTTGGATCACAAATTCCATTGCTCCCGATCTCCGTCAATCTGTCCTTTATGATGATGTTGCCTCAGACATATGGAAAAATTTATACGATAGGTTTTATCAAACGAACGCTCCAAAAGTGTTTCAACTTAAAAGAGCGATTTCGTCACTTAAACAAGAAACTTCCGATGTCTCTTCCTATTTTACTCGTCTTAAGTCTCTTCAAGACGAGTTATTGTCTTTAATGGCTATTGATCCGTGTATTTGTGGTCATGGCAAATCGATCCTCGATCGAACTAACCAGGATCGTGCCATGGAATTCCTCCAAGGTCTTCACGACCGGTTCTCGGCTATTCGAAGTCAGGTATTGCTTATGGATCCTTTTCCATCACTTTTGAAGATCCACTCTCTTGTTAAACAAGAAGAGATTCAACAAAACATCGTGAACTCTTCCGTCATTAATGTTGAATCGGCTTCTTTAGCCGTCGGTCATAACAACTCTCGGTTTGGAAACCGTGTGGACTCCTTTGATAAACCTCGTCCGAAACGACCTCGTCCATTCTGTGATTTTTGCAAACTTCATGGTCACCTTCAACAGACTTGTTACAAGTTACATGGTTACCCACCAAAGACCAAAACCGGTCCATTGGCAGCCACGGTTTCCTCCATTGCTCCTGACGCAGGGGTGCCTGCAGCAACAACCATGTCACTTGATCAATACAAATACCTATTGACACTCCTGGACCAGCAAAGAAATACTCAAATGTCACTGTCTACAGGCACCTCCACTATGCAAGACCCGGCGGTCAACATGACAGGTACGTCTTCTCCTTTGTTCGCTACTTGGGTTGTTGACTCGGGGGCGGCTAAAAACATTTGTTCCGATCTTTCTTATTTTTCATCCTACTCATTGGCTCCCGACAATTATTTTGTTCGACTACCCGATGGTACTCGAGTAAGAGTTCACAATATAGGTTCAATTAAATTCACTCCTACATTGTTTCTCCGTAATGTTCTTCATATACCCTCTTTTAAATTTAACCTCATCTCCGTTTCCGAAACTACTAAATCACTTAATTGTGAAGTAATTTTTCGATCTTCTCATTGTGTCTTTCAGGACCTACGGAGGACAAGGACGATTGGACTTGGTGAATGTCACGAAGGACTATACTTACTTCGCACGGAACCTAGGATCTTTTCAATTTCTAGTTCTATTAGTAGTAATAATATTAGTTCTTTTGATTTATGGCATTGGAGGTTAGGTCACCCTTCGGTTTCTCGTTATAAGTATTTTATTTCCCGTATTCCTTGTATGCGTTCTACTATTATGAATAATAATAAAGTTCCGTGTGTAATTTGTCCACAATCCAAACAAACACGATTACCCTTCCCACTTAGCACATCTAAATCCACTCACCCATTTCAACTTATCCACGCGGACGTGTGGGGACCATTTTCGACTCCTTCCACGTCCGGGTGTCGCTATTTCCTCACCTTAATCGATGATTTTTCTAGGTGTACATGGATATATTTAATGCATAATAAATCGGACACTACAAATTGGATCACACATTTTTTTAATTACGTAACGACCCAATTCAATAAAAGAATCCATTCTATTTCTTCGGGGAATGGTAATACTCTATTTCCTCAAATTCAAATATTTCGTTCCGATAATGGAACGGAATTTATGAACAAGGAACTACAAAATTGGTTTTCCACTCAAGGAATATTACACCAACGTAGTTGCACTTACACTCCGCAACAAAATGGTGTCGTTGAGCGTAAGCACCGACACATTTTAGAAGTTGCAAGATCCCTCCGACTTCAAGCAAGTCTTCCATTATCCTTTTGGGGTGAATGCGTCTTAACGGCCATCTATTTAATTAATAAATTACCAACACCGGTTCTTAATGGTCTTTCTCCACATGAGAAATTACTTGGATCACCACCTACCTTCTCTAACTTTCGGGTATTTGGTTGTCTGTGTTTTGTACGAACACCAAAACCCGCTACCAAAATGGATCCTCGTGCCAATCCGGCAATTTTTTTAGGTTACCCACATGGACAAAAAGGGTTCAAATTGTTTGACTTACGATCCCGCCGTATGGTCATCTCTCGTGATGTGGTCTTTCACGAATCCACGTTTCCAATGTCATCTAATCCTTGTAACACACAAGAACTACAACGTCCCTTCATTTCTATAGAAGATGATGGCACATTCAACTTCCCAACAGTCCATCCTTCGGCCTTACCAGTCACTGGGGTGCCCACAGAGAGTTCCTCTTTGACACGACCACTCACTGGAGTGCCGATAAGAACTGACCAGACCTCAGGGCCGTCATCACCTGTGGTGCCCTCAGCCATTTTAGCTGACTCAGACGATCGTTCTGCAGACACCGCAAGCCCGGTCCTCCCATCACTTCCCACTGATTCTATAGGCACCTCGGCCAGTTCTTCGAATCGTGCTTCCCAACCGATCGAGAATCCCTCTGTGATTCCTATTTCCGACGAATCTTTGGTCACCACTGACCCAATTCCAGTCACCGAGGAAGTGGACACAACTCGTCCCTCTAGAATCCGGCGTCCACCTCCTCATTTGGACGATTATGTATGTGCCACTCCGACTTTCCCATTCTCCAATTCAAACTCTGATATTCCTTATCCTTTATCACATTCTCTTTCCGATAAATTCTTATCTTCGGATCACAAAATCTTCCTTGCCTCAGTCCTTTCGGAAAATGAACCCTCATCATTTTCTCAGGCCATGAAATTCCCACATTGGAAAGAGGCTATGACCAGAGAAATTGAGGCCTTGGAATCAAACAATACATGGTCACTTGTCCCTCTCCCTATGAACAAACGTCCCATAGGTTGTAAATGGGTTTACAAGATAAAATTTAAACCCGATGGCTCGATCGAACGTTACAAAGCCAGGCTAGTCGCCAAAGGCTATACGCAAATAGAAGGGCTAGATTATCATGACACATTCGCTCCGGTTGCTAAATTAGTAACAGTTCGTGTTCTCCTCTCCATTGCAGCCATCAAAAATTGGTCTCTTCATCAACTAGATGTTAATAACGCCTTTCTTCAAGGCGACTTAAATGAGGAAGTATACATGAAATTACCTCCGGGTTATTCCAACAAGGGGGAGACACGTGTTTGTCGCCTGAATAAATCAATATACGGCCTCAAACAAGCGTCTAGGCAATGGTTCTCTAAATTTTCTTCAGTTCTTTTACAAAAAGGATTTAAACAGTCCCTATCAGACTATTCCCTTTTCTCTTACTTCAAAGCAGACATAATTATTCATGTACTGGTCTATGTGGACGACATTATTATCACAGGTAATAATGAAATGGCCATTTCCAAGCTTAAATCCTTTCTTGGGGATACATTTTCCCTTAAAAATCTTGGTTTTCTTAAGTATTTCTTAGGAATAGAAGTTTCCCGCTCTTCTTCAGGCATTTTTCTTTGTCAGAGAAAATATGCCCTTGACATTCTTCAGGATTCGGGTCTGACTGCAGCCCGGCCTTCTTCATTTCCCATGGAACAAAAACTCCGTCTCAAATCAACGGATGGAATCAATATTCCAGATCCGACTCCATTTAGAAGACTAATGGGTCGCTTAATTTATCTTACAGTTACACGACCTGATATTTCATTTGCGGTCAATAACTTAAGCCAATTTATGCAGCAACCAACCACTGCTCACTTAGAAGCTGCTAACCGAGTCCTACGTTACATTAAAGGAACTTTGGATCACGGTATTTTTCTCTCCGCAACCAGCTCACTCCATGTTTCTGGCTATTGTGATTCAGATTGGGCTGGTTGCCCTTCCTCTCGTCGTTCAACGACAGGTTACTTCACGATGCTTGGATCAAGTCCATTATCGTGGAAATCAAAGAAACAACATACTATAGCACGCTCCTCCGCAGAAGCAGAATACCGTGCTTTGGCAACTCTTACTTGTGAGCTACAATGGCTCAAATACCTTCTTAAAGACTTCGGAGTCGATCATCCTTCTCCTATGACGGTCCACTGTGACAATCGAGCAGCCCTTCACATAGCCGACAATCCAGTATTCCACGAACGAACGAAGCACATTGAAATAGATTGTCATCTGGTACGGGAAAAGCTCAAAACCAACCTTATTGTAACAAAGTTTACACCGACAACGGATCAACTTGCAGATATATTCACCAAACCTTTAGGAGCTGATGCGTTTTCGAAGATTATTGGCAAGTTGGGCGTCCTTTCTATTTCCGCTCCAACTTGAGGGGGAGTATTATGGGTCTCTCACCCACATACCCGACACAAGCACCAAACCGGCGATATCAAGGAGCCGACCCATGCAACCCATGCAAACAAGATCTCCTCCATGATCTTAACCAACTTAGATTTGGTAAATATCTTTTGTATCTTGGTAAATATCTTTTGTATCCTTAGTTGTACTTATCTTTGTTAACCTATATATAGTTTCAATTGTAACCCTAATAACTTACAGAGAAATATCATTGAGTTTACTCATTTACTTTGGTTTCACTTTCTCTCCCTCTATCTCTCTCTGTCGACCGAACTACTCTCTCTCTCTCTCCATTCCTCTCGGTTCTATCATAATCAAAGTGGGTTAATCCACTTCACACAAACCACCATAAAAAAAAAAATAGTAGGCATCACCACCTCAAGACCACAACAACCCATTGATCATGCCACCACAACCACTACAAAGTTTTGTGCGTTTTACAACTTAAAACTTAAATTTATAATTGCATTTGAAATTCATTTTTCAATTATTTATGTTTTTTGTTAAGAATGGGTGCAATACTTTTTTGAAAAGCAAAGCATAGAAAGAAGAAAGTCACAACAAGTAAAAGGGGAGGATTGAACAACCATCACTCTCTTAGAAGTTAAATACTTACTGAAAGATAGCATTCTAGTTGGACAAAAGATATGAAACTAAAAAAAGTCTTTTAGCACTTTATATCTACGAGATTAGAAATGTCATAGATGACGGCTTTTGATGTGTTTCTAAATTCCCTAATCTTTTGCTTCGTTTGTTTATAGGAAACCGACTAACTGCGAAAAAAGTGATTTCCCATATGACTTGTTTTGGTGGAAAACCACATGTGCTAGCTCTTATGCGATAAGAAATCATCTGCGAAAAAAGTGATCTCCAAGCTGTGAGCAAGCACTCGCATCTGAACAAGACATGCTACATTACCTTGATATTTACGCATCGCCGGCATCGGGCATCTCTTAACCATAAAAGTACCCCATCATTTGCAAATATCTTGAGTCTGTATCTTCCCCAAACAAGCTCTTCAACACAAAAGTGTACTTCTTTTTAGGATATTTTACTCCTACAGATTCATGGACCACAAAAGTTTTGGTGATTCTTTAGAAACCCCAAAAAAACAGACTTGACTGGGAATTCTCTCATAGTCGTGTATCTTAGATAGCGTAAATATAGTTTTTCTTGATGCAAAGTCGACCCACGCTTCTCCATGTTCACTCTGTCCTTTTTTTTGAAGAGGGTAAAATAGATTTCATTAATTGCAAAGGTTGCAACTACAAAGAGAAAACAAGAAAAAAAGAAAAAGATTACATGCTAATAAGAGCATCCCAGCTAAAAACTAATTCTAAAAAGGTGGTGGAGGACTTCCATTCTTGGTTTGTAGACCAGTAAAAAAGGAGAGCTTTGATCGAAATTATAAGATTTTCTACCGATTTACATTTTTCTTCGAAGATCCTTGTGTTTCTCTCTTCCCATAAGCTCCAAATTATAGCATAAGGAACTCCATATCTCAAGAAATTTTTCCTATCAAGCGACTTTGGGAGAGTATTTGAGTCGACTAAGTCCTTGAAACGATTTGACGAATTTGAGAGCTTGATAAAAGATGGGGTAAGGGAGTTCCAAATCTGATTTGAGAAAGAACACGAAAAGAACAAATGATCAAGAGTCTCTTCTTCATGGTTACAAAGAGCACACCTATTTGGGAAGATGAAACCTCTTCGCTTAAGAGTATCAAGAGTAGGAAGAGCTTGGAGATACAAAGCCCATAGAATAAAAGAGATCTTCGGAGGAATGATGTTATTCCATATATTCTTACTCGGAAAGTCTCTCTGGATGTTGGCTTTGTTCTTGGATGAGAAGAAATTTAAATGATGGTGATAAAAGGAGGAGACGGAAAACTCACAATTTTTGCTTGGAGTCCACGATCTGGTGGGAGAAGTTGAAGTATCCATAAGAGAGGTACTAGAGAGTTTAAGCAGCAGGTCTGTTGCCTTCATTGCTTCTGCTGCGGAACAGGTTCTTGAAAGATTTAAATCCCAATTATGAGAAGAGAAGTTACCGTTTATCACTTCTTCGACAGAGGCATCTTTAGTCTTACAGAATATCCAAATACTTTCTCTGTCCTTTCATTGGTGGTCTTTTTCTTGTACAAACCAAATATAAATCCCGGAAAGAAGACATGAGAGAGAGGTCCAGCCCTGCCGTCATGCCACTGCTCGAGACTTCCCTTCTCCATCTTTGGCCACAATAGCCTTTCTCCATTGGTTGTTTCTTGCCATTCGAAACTCTATGACCATAACCCCCATCAGGCGGACGTTCATTGTCTTTATTTCACTTCCCAGTAAAGCCAGGCCGCGTTGCTATTTGCTCATTGCTGCAAGCTCATTATTCTAATATAAAAATGGAAGAATGTTTTTGCTGCCAAATAGGCTAAAATGCACTTTGTTTTCACGCATCCAAGAATGCATGTTTGTTTCTTCCAAATGACCCATTAATCAACAAACACAATAGCAGGGGCGTGGCTTTTTTTTCGTCGTGCAAATATATTTATTACTTGTATAGTAAGAAAAAAAATTTAGACAAAAAGAAAATCTATTTATTGATCGTTTGTTTGTTTAATGCTTCACTGATCATCACTATCATGTATTTTTTTTTTTATAGGGAATAGTTGAATCATAGGTTATGATGAGGGATTTGCAACAAAAAAGAAAAGGTTATGATGAGGGAGATCACCTTAATGCCCCAATTGGCCCATTCACCTTTTTTTTTTGTTGAACTATTGGCCCATTCACCACCCCCTTAACAAATGGGTTGGATATATAACTGATGATATCTAAAAGTGGTTTCTCACATATCTAAAAAATTAAATTTGTGATTTTTGATTGATTCCAACCTAGTGCTGTAACGGAGATTCAGAGTGGATGGGGGAAGGCTACCTGCAAAGACACTTTTATGGTCAAATTAGTTTAGTGTGCATGTATGAATCAATTGAATTCGGATGAAATCCCATTTTGTAAGGCAAACTTTTTTTTGATGAAATAGCATAGCATTAAACAAACCAAGCGTACAGAACAGAGAAGCGTAAAAAGCAAAGACACTACAAAATATAATACATATACTATTGAAGTAAAGGCATTACAAATGCCGGCACTGAATTCCATTCTCTCCGTACTCCATGTCTTCTTCCCCATTTTGCTAACGCATCAGCTGGAGCATTGCTTTTTCTACTAATGTGAGTAAACTTGATTCCTGCAAAGTTGCTTTTCATGGATTGGATTTGTTGTATTGTCTTCATGGATTGCCAGTGTAGAGCAGTGATATGGCCATTAAGGTAATTGATTATTGCTTGATTGTCGCTTTCTATGTGAGCGTGAGATATATTTAATTGAGTCGCCCATTGCATACTAGTTAGTATCGCTAGTCCTTCACTTTCTTCCGCATGTTGGCTTCGCACTGTATGTGCTGCTGCTATAATGAATCTAGACTCATCATCTCTAATAATGCATCCTATACCTGCTGGTTCTTCGACTTTCGTGAACGAGGCGTCAACATTTAGCTTTAAATATGGTGTCGATGGAGGGCTCCATTTTTGTTTCTTCTTTGTTATCCTGCCTTTGCTATTGGTTATTTTTTCGAACTTAAGAGGCGTTATATTTGCGTTGTTAATTTGATCAATAATTTGTGGAGGATTCTTTTTGTTTGTGTTAAAACAATTATCACATCTCGCCTTCCAAATATGCCAAAGAATTTTGGCATATAGGCTAATAGTTTCTTCCTTGAGTGTTTTCCATTGTATGATCCATTGAGTAGTTGAGCTAATCTGATCTGTTCTCACATTATAGTTGAACCAAATTGCCTTAGCAACCGTGCAGTGCAAAAGCACGTGGTCAAGAGTTTCAATATCCTCACAATTAATACATGAGAATTGATCACCTATGAATTTGCCAATTTTCTCTTTGACAGGTAGGCTATTTGTACAGCATTTCCAAAGGAAAATCTTTACTCGTGGTATCGTATTTAAGTTCCATATGAATTTCCATTCGAGGTTGTCCTGCATCACATTCATATTATATGATCGTAGGTGAAAATACATAGATTTTATTGTAAAATTACCTGACTTGGTGAGTGTCCATATCGGTTTATCTTCCTGGTTATTCTGCAGGTTTATGCTCAGGATTGCGCTGCATATATCATCATTAAAGCATTGATGTATCATCTGCATATTCCAATTGTTGTTAGTAATTAGTTGAGCCACCCATTGGATATTGACCCCCGAATGGTTAATTATGGGAGGAGGGTGATTCGGGATCCAGAAGTCCTTCCAAATGTTGATTTGAGTTCCTGTATTAATATTCCAGAAAATCAGGCTGTTAGTCATATCATAATATTTACCTATAGATTTCCACGGCCAGGAATGAGTGGTTTTGGGGAGGGAGGGCCTATGAGTATTCGGAAAATATTTGCTTTTGAGCACTTTGACCCAGATTGCCTTAGGATTATTAATAATACGCCATATGATTTTATGAAGAAAGGCTAAATTATCCAAGTGGGGTAGGCGTAATCCCAGCCCACCCTGATTTTTTGGTTTGCAAATAGCCGACCAGTTAATGGTATGGAAAGTTTTGGATTTTCCCCACCAGAAAGTCCTTTGGAGGGACTCAATGCTGTTACATATGCCCTTGGGAATGGCAAAGCACTGCATTTGGTATCGGGGAACGGCCGCTGCTATAGTTGAGATAACTACCGAGCGACCAGCTTGGGAGAGAAGATTGGATTGCCACTTAGCCAGCTTGTTTTTGATTTGGCTGAGAAGTGGTTGGAATGTAGCTTTTTTATTCTTACCAATGAAAAGATTTGTGCCCAGATATTTGTCACAAGTCGATGATTGGTGAACTTTAAGTTCACGAATAATCATACGCTTAAATTTTGGATGAGAGTTCTTGGAAAAAAAGATGGTGGATTTGGAATAGTTAATCATTTGACCCGAAGCATCACTAAATTCACGGAGTATAATCTTCAGGTTATGGATATTATCTAGAGAATTACGGCCGAAGATGATGCAGTCATCGGCGAAGAGGAGGTGATTTATGATGAGATCCGAATTAGCTACCGGGAAGCCAATGAATTGATGAGGACTGTTATTTTTGTCGAGGAGTCTACTGAGACCTTCCATAGCGATCGCAAAAAGAAAAGGCGATAGTGGATCGCCCTGCCTAATCCCCCTGCTAACATTGAAGGTGTTGCCGGGACGCCCATTAATCAGAACCGCCATGGAACTAGTGTTAAGACAGGAGTTGATAAGTCTAACCCATCCTTGACTAAAGCCCATTAGCACCATGATCTGCTCCAGATACTTCCATTCGATCCTATCAAAAGCTTTAGACATATCCAACTTGAGGCCAAAATAGCTCTTCGCTCCTTTGGTCTTTTTGAAGGAATGGATAAGTTCCTGGCTAATCATGATATTGTCAGTGATTTGCCTACCCGGGACATAGGCCGCTTGACACGGAGAGATAATATCAGGCAGAGTATTCTTCAACCTATTGGCAAGAATTTTAGTGATGATTTTGTAAGTAGTGTTCAGAAGACTGATAGGTCTATAATCAGCTGGAATTTGAGGGGTTTTGGTTTTTGGTATTAGGCAGATGTGAGTATGATTAGCCAACTCAGGGAGGGTAGCTTCTCTAAAGAAAGTGGCAACCATCTCATTTAGGTCCTCCTTGACTGTATCCCAGTTAGCTTGATAGAAAAGTGGAGGATAACCGTCTGGCCCAGGAGCAGCTCCGGATTTTAAAGAGAAAGTAGCTTTACGGATTTCCTCCAAGTTTGGGATCGTAGTGAGGGTATCATTTTGGACATTGGTTATCTGAGGGTTGAAACACTCAATAAGATTATTGGACATGTTGGAGCCCACCGAGGTCGAAATATTTTGGAGATGTGTTACAAAAACCTTGGCTATCTGGGAGTCATCATACGTCCAAGAGTTATCCTCCAGTTTAATTGAGTGAATTTGATTTTTCCGATTTCTCGTAGTGGCTTTAGCATGGAAATACTGAGTATTGCGGTCGCCAAGATTGATGTTGGCCACCCTAGATTTCTCTTTCCAAATGCTTTCTTGTTGAAGAAGAAGAGTCTCAATCTGATTGAAAGTCTCACAAAATTGATCCGCAGTCTGGATGGATTGGAGTTTCTGGGTGAGCTTTTTAATGTTGTTATCAATGTGACCAAAAATCTCTTTGTTCCACTTCGAGAGTTTAATGGCCAGCGAATTAAGTTTGGTTTGAATCTGACTAGGGATTGGACACCAGTTGTCTTTGATGAAATGGGCACAGTTAGGATGAGACAACCAGGTCCGAATGAATTTGAAAGGTTTCCGCCCCAGATTAGATTTAGGTTTAGTGGAGAGAAAAATGGGGTTATGATCTGAACCTAAGGTAGGCAAATGAGAGAGTTTGGAGTTAGGATAACAATTAAGCCAAGAAAAGTTAACTAAAGCTCTGTCCAGTCTCTCTTGAATAAAGTTGCCATTAAACTGTTTATTGGTCCAGGTAAAAGGGTTGCCCACATAGCCTACATCCTGCAGGCCCAAATTATTAATATTCTGCTTGTTTAGGTTAATATGGTTTTGCTGCACTTCTTTTCCCCCTAGTTTTTCTGAGTTGTCAAAGATACAGTTTAAGTCTCCTATTACTAACCAGGGTTTATGGGCATCCGGGGCTAATTGGGCCAAAATCTCCCATGGTTTGTTTTTGTCTTTACTATACGGGCTACCATAAAAGCCCGTGATGTAAAACATGTTATTATTGTCACTCAAGGTGCTTTGCACATGTATTATGTTATTGTCAGAGTAAATCACTTGAGTGTCAACATGAGTCGACCAATATAAGGCAAGGCCACCGGCTTTGTTTATCGGGTCAATAACATGCTTTTTGTACATGCTAGATAGGTTCAGAAGTTTATCTAGATTAGTGTTAATGCATTTGGTTTCCGACAAAAAGATAAAATCAGGGTTGTACTCTTTGATAAGACCACTAAGATGCTTACGATTGGCAAAGTTACCACACCCTCTGACATTCCAAGCCAGGACAGAGGGATCCATAATAAAGCAAGATCTGAGTGGTCCAGACAGACCGCCTACAACCCTAACAGACTCTAATCCTACTCCAATAACCCGCAAACAAAGTGACAGGACCACCAGAAATAGCCTCCTAATGTTAAGGGCACCAGAATATATAAAGGAAACAAAAGACAAGGCCCACCTAGCCTAGATAAAGCTAAAAGGAGACTAGAGACACCCTCCTCCAGAAAGTGCCGGGTGCCTCCAAGGGGATTAAACGCGCTAAGGCCCACTCCTCGGAAAAGAGGAAAATATCTAGAGGCGCTCTCCGCAAAAATGCTCAACCGGGACCTCACTGACCAAACAGAGAAGCCCTGATCAAGCCAACACTAAGGAAAGGAGAGCCACCGAGCCAACGACAATGGAGTCACTAGAAGCACCTCCCTAAAAGAGAGCAAGTACCCACCACACTACCCCTCCCGAAAGTCAAAAACCAAAGGGACAATCACAAGAAGAAGAAAGAAAAGGGAACAGAAGATCCACTAACACCAAATAAAACTAACTAAGTTAACCATATATAACATAAAGCAACAAAACACAAACAGCCCCAAAGAAAGACTGCAAAACAACCACAAGGAGCCCCTAAAAGCTAACAGCTCGCACACCACTGAGCACACACCACTGAGTCAATCTGATATCTCCCCTGCCAAAACAAAAGAAAAGGCACAAGATGCCCACCACACAGTCTAAGCCTCCCAAAACAAGGTCCCAACAGGACAGCAGCAAAAGAGATACAAAACAGACTCAGTACACCCAAAGCACAACCAACTAAACTGACAGGACTATCAAACAAGATAAAACTACTAGAAAATAAAAAAACAGACCCTAAAAACTACCACCACAACTACAAGGACTGAAAAGACTAACTAGGAAGAAGATCCTGAGAGGGTAGCTTCATCTCTTTCTCCTGCATTGGTAAGTTTATTTAAGCTGCGACTAAGAACCATCGATTCTTCAAGTAGTCTTCTAGCTTCCATATTGTCGAGCAATGTCCCCTCCTCTATAGAATCATCTCTGGATAAAATAGAATTACCATCAGATAAAAGCCCAGAGTTGTTTCTGATTCTCTTGCTAGGGACCTGAAAGAGTTGATGAGGTGGAATTACACCACTAGCAGGAGAGGGAGGAGGGGCAATGAGTTGAAGAGGTTCAGGCATGATTTGGTTAATATCTCCCATCTCTTCATCCATCTGTTCTTGGTCAGAATCTATATCCTCATCAGATAAATTCACCACAATAGGACAGCTATTGAGAGGATGCTCCAGAATTCTGCATAATTGACAAATTGCACCAGGGAACTTTTGATAGCTAATTTTAATCTCATGTTCACCATCAGAGAAGATAGGGTTAATGACAGCTAGAAGAGGAGCTCTGATATCGTACATGAAATGCACTCTAACTGTGTTGTTATTGACTCTCCCAAAGTTGCGAGGCTTTATGCTGATAATCTTACCCATACAGCTGAAAATGAAGTCGAAGTCTTCTTTATTTTGCAAAGCTTGAGGCACTTTGTATAAAGTGCATCTCATCGGCTCAAAAAACAGATCATCAGTTGCATCAGTAAGAGGGAACAACACTTCCTTTAGAACTAAAATCATTCCTCTTAATATCCATGGCCTACCAAAGTTCAGCGCATCTAGAACAAATTGACTCTTCGGCTTGATAATAAACGTATTCACTGGCCCTTCAGTAGGAAGGTAGTCACAATCCCGGAAGAACTTAGATTGGGGGTATAACATTTTCTTGATGAAAGATAGCCCAACATCATAAGGACAAACCCATCTGGCTATAAAACCTGCATCTATCGGATGGAGCTCTTGGTAAGGCAAACTTGTTATGCTTATATAGATTTATCCGTTTGGACGGTGGTTGTAAACCACTCATTGATATCTTGCGGTGGTAAGGCACCGACTTGATGATAACCACGTGGCATGGCCGTTAGAGAATAATCATCGACCATAATTGTATCTTCATCGTATCTTCTGACAATAACAGTTCGTATATATATGAAAAATGGATCTTTGAGGCTATATAGCATTCTGCACAACTGTCATTCTCTCAGACAGAGCAAAGCTCAAGGTGTCGAGCTTACTTCTGCAGACCTCCTTGCTATGTCTTCCGGTCAGAGAAGGGCTTAGGGGCAGAGTTTACTCGGTCCACCTCTCTGAATGCTCTTACGTCAGAGCGGGGTTTTTAGGTGTCTTAAAGACTCGTATTGACCTCCCATTTCTGTAGTTAGAGCTGGACTTAAGTGACACAGTTCGAGTCCACCCCCTAATGATGCTATGGGTCGATCAATCGGTGACTTCATAATTAGTCAAATTAGTCAAAATTGACCAATATTTAGCACAACTATAACCATACTCTTTACTCATTTGCCTAAATGCCTTATTACAACCTTTCAAGATAGTAAAAGAACTTCTATTATGCATACCAAACAATTAAAATCGCTTACTTATAGTTGTTTAATGATAGCAATAATCTTAACTCATAAGAAGCTAAATGTTACCGCATAAATAGTTGAACTTTATTTCTCAATATTGTAGTAAATTTCTTTAGAATTCTGAGTGCAATAATGTATCATTTTTTGTGCATAGTAAGAGTATTAAAGTACCTTTAGAAGTTCCCATTGTCTTTATTTTGGAAATCACAGGTATACGCACATTCATGTATAAAACATACAAAGAATCAATTTGAAGCTTTCTGTTGAAGCTTCAACCATTTGAGAGAAAACACAAAAAAAAAGTTGATAATGGACAGTAATGGTGCCCAGGCAGTGGTGGACGTGATGGTGGTAAAAACAAAATAGAAAAAGAAATCGAAAAATAAGAATATGTGAAACTAATCGTTAATTGATAGTTGATCGGTCGTCGTCCACGACTGATTTCAGGTCAGTAGAGAGAGGAAAATGAAAGGATAGAGTTACTTGAAAAGTTAAGGGTATTGATGGTTAAATTTTAGGGTCCACGGGTTTTAGGTCCAAAATAAAGTTCCAAAAGAGTTTAGGGCCCAATCTTTCCAGAAAATGGGTTTTTAGTCCTTTACCATTTTGGACACCTACCCCCTTTTATACAAAAGAAATTCCATCCATATCCCACTTAAATTCCCGATAATTTTTTTTAATGGCAGCCGGACCCGAATTTAAACGGCAGAAATTTAGCGTAATTTGGGGTTTTAATATACAAAATGTATCGTTCACTTTCTCTCTCTTACTTTCAGATTTGGAAAGAGTATATTTTCTCTCTCATCAAGTGTTCTTTCTTCTTCAACCGTCTGAATCAAAGCTTCAGGTGAAAAGGAAATAGCTACATTAAATCGTCACTTCTTTTTGAACCGTTTCAATCTCGAACCATCATCACTTTCAGGTGAAAAGTATTTATATTTGACTTTGCATGCTTATTTTTCGTTGTAATGAAGTTTGTTTCAGCATTTTGGAAGATTTTTAAGTTTTTTGTTGTTTATTTTCGATTTTGAGAGTTTAGGGTTTATGTTGGTTCATCGATTCTGTGTTATTTTTCATAAAATACGAGTTATGTATGATGAATAATACTTTTAGGGTTTTGTAGGTAGAATTTCTAATTTGATTTTACATATAATGTTCGAAACAGTAATAGTTTATAGCAAATGATTTTTTGTTTAACATTTAGACCATTTTATTTACTGAAATACATATAATTTTTTAGCAAGAACCTAATTTTTTTTTATGTGCAGGCGATTAAGAATGGCACCGAAGACAAAGAGTGCTGCAAAATCGACAAAGGATTAAACTCCAACAAGAAAAAGTCCAATGAAGCGGGAAAACAATACTGAAGAGGATGTGGGTAAGAAAAAATTGAAAACAAAATCACCATCAGTTAATGAAGTAATAGTTTTGTACATTCTGGATAATTTGTAATGAACATATGCATTAGTAAGATGATAGCTAATAAAAAATTGATGAAACAGTATGCATTCTTTGAATAGGAGTACTTGTATTTTGTTATAAATTATGCATAATTTGTTCAAAGAACATACCTCTCAGTCACCTTTCTCCTAGAAATATAAAGATGTTTCGACATTATTCATAGTTTGCATAATAAAAATTGTAAATCAATATAAATTATGCATAATTATTGTTTTATTATGTTAAATGTACATTTCTAACATATATAATTTACATAACAGGTAGGAGGAAGTTCTAACTCAAAGACAGCAAAGGGAAAACAGGGTTGGGGAAGAACTGTAGATATAGTGGGTGACCCTAAATTGATTCCAGATTCCAAAACAATTACTCAATTTAGATATACATTGAGTAAACTCATTGAACCAATCACTAGCTTTCTTAACTACATGACGGAAGAAATGAAAGAAGAAATCAACAAAACTCCATTTGCAAGACTATTTGATGCCCTGGCTAATGGGTTAATTGTCAACAATACGTATCATTTTGTAGGATGATTTTAGTATTATCTTCTTCCCTACGTTGGATGATTCTGTAGGAATTTCCATCAGTAACAGCTAAACTACAAACACAAAATGTAAATAATTGCCAACAATACGTATCATTTGTGAAAAACAACAACGTAAAATGTGTTAAAATATATATAATGTTTAATAAAATTCATCGTGTGTTCGATAAAAATAGAACTTTAGTTTGAATAAGACGACCACTGTTATGTGAATAATATGTGTTATGTGTAATAAAATACACATAATGTTTGGTAAAATTATTATAATTTAAAATCTGTTACAATCGAATGGTGCGGAAACCTTCATCTGGTTCAAAAAATTATACGGAAATATTCATCTAGTTACAGCAGAGGTTCTAACAATCAAAATCTAAAACCTAGAACTAATGAAAAGTAACAAAAACATAGAGACAACGATATCATAATCGAAGATAATGAATTGTAAACACGGATTTAACAATGATGAAAAAACAGGTCATGAATCTTAGAGAGAGAAAATTTATAATGATGAAGATGTTTAAAGATGATGCAGATAAATGAAAGTTCAAACGAAGTAGATGAAGTCGATTGCAATTAAAATCATGGATATGTTTAAAGATGATGATGAAGAACATTAAACAGAAAGATGAATCGTGATACTTTAACCATTATAAGCAGCTGTTATTCTTCTCATGAATACGAACCTAATTATTTGAGGATGGAATTCGAAAGAAACGATGGTGGATTGCGTCGGTGAAATAGATTGGAAGAAGCTTGAAGTCTTCAAAAATAGAGAATGAATAATGATTTCTTAATCATAAAAGAGTTTCGATTTTAGAGAGGGGAAATAAAGGATTTGGGTTTCGATTTTAGAGAGAATAAAGAGTTTCTGTAATGTGGGAGGAGATAGGAGAGAGGAAAAAGAAGATAAAAAAAAGAAATAGAATATTTGGCGATTTATATTCAAAAGAAGGTATTGTCTTATATACAAGGTCATTATGGGTATTATAATTTAATACAAAACCTGAGATATATGTTTTCTATGGAGATGGACCCAATCGGACTAGATTTCTATTTATATTAATAATTTGGTTTAATATTTCATATTAGGATTATAGTGAACTAAAAGTGTGTTTTGGGTAGCTTTTGGGACCCTAAACTCAAAAATTATAAATTGTACTAACAAAAACATAGTCTGGAGTCTGGACAGATTAAAACGCTTTCCATCCACAAATATAAGACCCAAAATTTCAAATGGGCACAAATTAGGTGTCAAATTGGAATGGACCCCAAAAGATATACATAAACGGGTAAGGTATCTTCACCCACATTTCAAGTAACTCAACAGTAACACACTCTTATTAACTCCTGGTTTAAACACGTGTCAAATACCCAGACTACCTCGACGCCACCTCTCACTCTCCCTCTTCATGCAACCAACAAAACCCTACAGAAAGATTATTCGAAACAAAAACCATGGAACCTCATCCAACCAAACACCCCAGGCGCACAATAGCCACCACCACCACCACCTTCTCTCCGCAACCACCACCGTCCAAGGAGGAGGAAACGGCGGAGGAGGATAACTTTCTGATCCCAAAACCAGCTGAATGGTTGATTAAACTCATATCCTACCAAGCAGAATTCATCTATTTAAGTCTCTCTTCACCTTTCTTTTCTTTTCTCTCTCTAGCTTCTGACTCTCTCCACCGTGCTGACGTGGCCAGAGAGAAAACTGAAGATGTCGTTGATGCTGCTAGCCGTGTCCCTTCCCGTGTCGCTGAAAGTGGTGAAATTTTGTTTAAGAGAATCGGGTTCGGGTTATTAGGTGCGGTTTATGTGGGTTTTGTTTTGGTTGCTTTAATGGGTATTTCTGTTGCAATTGGAGTCGGGTTGGTTCGGGTATGGGTTGAAGAACCTGTAATGTTGAGAGAATATGTTCATTTTGATTATACTGAACCTCATCCGACGGCTGTCTTCTCATTTGGTGGTGGGAAGAAGAGAGTTGTTCCTGTGGGCCATACTTATTATGTTTCTTTGGTTATGCTGATGCCTGAATCGGATTATAACCGTCAGATTGGTGTTTTTCAGGTACATCCAAAGGCCCTTAATTTTTTTTTTTTTAGTAGACTATTCTCACGCGCCCCTTGATGGTAGGGTGGTTAGTCTAACACGTGTTTTTTTGAGTGATGTGGAGCACGTGCGGTTTTTAAGTCTAACACGTGCCCCCTAGCTTTGACACCATGTTAAGTTTGTGGTCATCAAACTCAAAAACAATAGGCGATGAGGGGAGAGGACCTAGACATTATATTCTTGCTGACTAATTCTCCCATGTGAGACTATTCTCACACATTCAATATACGATGAAAGACACTAAATTCAAGACATGTAAATATCCTAGAATTCGTGGGGCTTTCGGTTCTTGACATTGAAGTCTTGAAAAATATCAATAGACATTTTGTCCTAGAGAGTTAATCCACTACCCCACCCATTACTGTGACTATTAACCGGAGTACGAATCCACTCAGTGTGAGTGTGACTTTGTTTGTCGTTTCAGGATGACGTGTTTTGGTGAAGGCACAATCATACCATTTTGACAATCCCAATTCAGGGTTCTTTCCTGTCTATTAACCCACTTGGACTCGTCAAATGCACACGTCTGGTAAAAATGATATTTGTTATTTCAACTGCACACGACCTAACGTATCTCCAGTCAGATTTCATAACTGAATTTGTAAAACAAACATCACCACAGTCTAGCATGCATGACTTAATGTTGCAAGCCGACAATGAAACGGAGCCATGTTAAATTTTTCCTTAATGTATTAAGTAGACAAGTGTAGCTAGGCCCTTCTTTTTCTTTTTTCCTTGTGTACTTTTAATCTTGTTGCTTATTTGTTATGTAACTTCCCTTGAACTCTTTAGATCATCCTTTTTCGATTCAATTTTAGAATTCATATAGATTTTTCGTCAATGGATCAGGTTACATCAGAGATCATCTCAACGAACGGAAAAATCGTAGCAACATCAAGCCAACCTTGTATGTTACGGTTTAGAAGCTTACCGGTACGACTAGCGCGTACATTTCTTGCAAGTATTCCACTCTTACTAGGAATATCAAGTGAGACCCAAAAACTGATTGTTCCATTACTAAACCACAAGGAGGGAAATCCCCCCACGGTAGCAGTCAGAGTAAAACTCCAACCTAGGGCTGGAACTTCATCCCTACCAGAGTTATATGTAGCTGAAATCCTCATGAACTCACACCTTCCTTGGAGAAAAGATACGGTACATAATTGGAAATGGACATTTTACGTTTGGACTTCTTTATACGTGTATATTATGCTCTTGATCATCATTTTATGTTGTTGTAAGCAAGTTTTTTTTCCGACATCAAGAAGAACGAGTCGGAGAGACGTTGCTAGTAATCTGGCTCGTCGAAGAAATGGGCTGTCAGAAATTGCGAGAAAAAGGGTTGTCGAGGAGAGAGAGGGAGAAGTGACTGATCTGGCGAAGAAATGGGAGAAGATTAGAAGGAAGAGAAAGGCATTATTTTCAGATGAAATGTTTACTGAAACAGTTGGTTCATCTGCATCCAGTGTTACTAATTTTACGAGGGAAGATGACGTGGTGATAGGTAGTCATGAAGTTGTTGATGATTCAGGTGGGTTTGCAGATGAGGAATCTGTTTGTTTTGGTGGTTGATATTGTAACTCATCCTCTTTTTTGTTAGTGAAAATGTTGGTGGTTCAAAATTGATCTGTTTGTGTGTCTTCTTGGAACCTATCCTTCGTGTTTTACTAGTTTGAGGAAGGCTATATATGTGTACAAACCACCACCACCACCATTAGCATGAACAAGTTGCGATTTACCCAAATTCAAAGAGGCCCCATGGCATATCAACTGGCCAAAGTTAACATGTTAGAATCAACTTAAACACAAGTTATGTTTGTGCTATAGAGATCTGAATCTGAGTCATATATATGTGCAATACCTCTAGTTCTTCAGTAAAATAGGTCTTAAAACAAAGTTTGTTCTCATATCCAGAATTCAAACTATACAAATAGGAGCGCATTGAAATATGCCAAGGCCTAAAATTGCCCTAACCACCACAACAGAATACATAATATGTATATGATTTACCAGTTGTAAGGCCTTGCATTTTGGGGCCAAACCTAAGTTATTCAAGTGAGAATATTATATGTAGAAGTTGAGTTCACTGCGAATGCTCTGAGAACAGGAAAAACCTGATAAATTATTTACCTAGAGGTGTTTCTAGGTCAACTTGTGAATGGTCTTCATGTCTACAACTTCATCAAGTTTCCCTTGTTCGACATGGTCCCACCATTTGAATAAGAAGTTATCCACGACTAGCCTGAACCAAGGAGATAGTTTGATACCATCTTCACCAGCATCTGCCTTCCTTAATATCTCTCTTAGTTGATCTCGATTTACATATTTAACATCGGCGACTTCATCTGGGTTTGGCTGCATTTTCACGTCTCGGACGATGAAAAGTAGATAATCCACTGCAAGGGGAAAACAGCATCAGAAGTCTATTTAGGCAATGTTATAAATTGAAAACCGAACTGAAGAAAGAAATTTCATTTCTTGATTGGTCTACTACAAGTAGATATTTAGCAAGTTAGCTTTTGAACCCTAGAGAACATAATATTGACATGTTGTTGGCTTGTTGCAACCTAAGGCAACACATCCCAACTATGAAAACCGAGCAAAGTACTTGTCACTTACGAAATAGTTCGGTTTGGTTTTATTTCGTCCCCCCCCCCCCCCCCCCCCCCCCCCATTTCACTAGTCATTTGATGCGGGTCACGACTTGGTTTGAGAAGAAAAATGTAGCACTGAGCTTCAACTCAACACCACCCGACCCCCTCTAAAGGGCTACATATAAAGCTGTTCTCTTAACAGGTTTTGACTCCAGGTATTTTGGAGGCCAGTACATATCAAACTTGTCCACTTTATATGGTGACCTAAATCCTATGCTTGTCTAATCTACCAGTGATGCAAATAACATAAATATAGAAAAATGAGTTCAGATAGTCATCATTACATTCATGTTCTCCCCACTTGCCATCAGAAGGAGCTTTGTAGAGGATCCTGCCAAGGGGGGTGAACTCGTCAACTGGCAAATCTTCTGGAGGTATACCCAGTTCATCCAATAGCTTCCTCTGAGCAGCATTCCTTACACCTTCAGAAAAACAAAATACCAAAACAATAACTATTGAATGAAGAAGGAACCAGAAACTCAAAATAGCTCTTATGTATGAACGAGAAGTAAATACCTAAGAAGTTCTCCTCTATAAGCTCGGAGTCACGGTAGAGAGGATGGCTGCAACAGGTATTCGTCCAAACCAAGGGGAAAGTTACCTTTGTAGCAGATCGTTGCTGTTCAATAAATAGAGGGAAGACAGAAAATGAAAGACAGAAATAATAGAAAAGGAAAGACAGAAAATGTCAACATAAGGTAGATTGCATACCCATATGAACGAATAAGTCAATAACAATATTAAAGTTCATTAGATATTTTTTAGGAGGAGAAGTTTAGACATGCCTGGAGAAGCAACTCATATTTTGGGTTAAATAGAAAGACACTAAAAGCTCGGTGCAGCAGGTTCTCAGATTCTATCTTTTCCATTAAATGACCTACACAATATGAAAGTAATTAGATATTGATGTGAAAACCAAAGTATGCCAACAAGAAACAGATAAAAATTTCACATATAGAGCTTAGATTCTTAAAAGTTTGATGACAAGGAAGATATGGTTAAAGCAACAGTTTTACAAGAAAATCAGAAACTCTATCCACTGATATTGTATCGTATGACAGATTCTACTTCCCATTTTTGGTTCTTAAGCAATCCAGTACTCCGAAGCTAGGTCTACCTAAATCGCCAGCCATACATACCCCGTACTGTGTATCACAACACAATATATGGAGCAGTCCACATTCCAGACAACATTGAAAAGTATAACATCCACGTTTTAGATGTGAAAATAAACTTAAACGACAACTGCTTGTATATGAGACTCATGGACAAAGAACCCGGGTCTCCGGGAGTAGGAAATGCCCAAAGTGAAATCTTCCTTCTATTCACACAGCTAATAATGGGCGAACTGGTCAGAAAAACACCTCAGAGTTTTGGACAAATTAATTATGGACAAATTTTATTACTTCGAATTGTGAGAAATACATCAAATTAATGACAGAAAACTCAAGGAGTGGATAAGGACAGCAACTCCTCAACGCAGTAAGAGAGTTTTCGCAGAGAAAGGCTTTGTAGTTCAATTAATTTTACTCTAACAAGCACGAACAGCTAAAATTTAGATAGGATATGGGAAAACCAGTGATACAGAATGGCACAAAAATAAGTTTACATTTTTCCGTTTGAAAATGAAGCTCCGTGTTTACTTCAACGCAACCCGACAAATGACAAAAGGAGCAAAGATATGATTTCTGGACTCATCATAAGTTTTAGAGTTTATTGACTCTCTTCTTTCAAGTTTGATTTGTATTTTTAGTTTTCATGTTGTCAATTGTCAAGGTTATAAAGGATGGCATTTAGTTACAAAATCACAATTATCCAGAAGTTGGCTGCATGAATACATTATGCATATGAACAGCACGATTCAAAAAATCTCAGGTCAATGTGGATTTTGAATTTTGGAACTTTACTTACAGTTGTACTTAGAATCATGCCCAACCACATTGTCGTTCTCATCCACGAGAATGCACCTGGATAATAGGGTAGAATGTTATACAATATACAGGACTTGAGTCATATAAGGCAAGAAACTAATGCTAAGAACATATTTGTCCTTAGCGAATGATACAGTAACTACACATTTATTTAGGCTGAAATCAATAAAGAAAATCAATTGTCCTCCAATTTAATCAGGTCACAAATAAAATATTCAAGACCATCATCTATTAAGAAGCTGAAATAGTTATTCTCTTGTAAAGAAAACCTTTAATGGACAGTTTGTTTGAGCTTTCCAAGAAATAGAATATCCTAACATGAATTTATGCACGAGATAGAGGTTGAACCTTAAGCTGCTTACCGTTTCTATGTAAAACATGATAAATGCCTAGTCGACACCGACTCACATCCATCTACAAATTATAACGGGTTCGTATCACTCGGTATCGTCAGGCATCTTGATTGAGGATCAGATGTAGCAGAGGCTACATTTGGGTAATCAGCCTTACAGAGTGGGCGAGGTGGAGGAAAGCATTTGTCACCCCGACAATAACAAGAAACCAGCCACAAGAGTAAAGATACTGGAAATGCAACCTTTAGAGAATGACAATTGTGGATTGTGATGGCATTTTAGAGTCACAATTTGCATCTTGAACGATGATGGCAATCGTTGATGGAAAATGGGACTCTACCCGACCACAATCCCGGCTGAATCCCGGTCTAGGAATGTGGTTGGATAGGATTTAGAGAGGAAACGGATTGTGGCCCGGCAGACTATTTGTTCGTTGATTGTGTACGGATTCTTGGGAAACCTTGCCCACTGAACAAGCTTTAAGGACGAGTCGTGCCCGTGGATTCATAATCCACAAAATTAGGTTAATGGGAAGAAAAAAAAACCTAAGTTTCCCCCATTAACCTCTATTGCTAATTACTTAAGATCTTCACAAATCATTAACAATTGAACATTAAAGCGAATGAAGAGACCTATAACCCCAAAAACTTAATCAAAATATGATTTTCAACTAATCTAATCAAGAATATGAATGATACGAAGTGAGAAAGAAAACTTACTCGTCTTCGAACATGAGACGTTTCTGAACAGCATCCATGGTGGAATCAGTAATTTCTCCCATCGTATTCGCAACTGATGATGATGATGAAATTAAACGAGATGATGAGAAACGTCCGGTTTTACCGTATTTAGGAGAGATTTTCGTAGAGGTAGTAGAGAGAGAAAATGATGAAGTCAAGAGAAAATGACGATTGAGAGGAGGTTTGACAATAGTAGTAGTAGTAGTAGTAGTAGCAGAAGAAAGAGCTGCTATGATTATTGATCTGGTTGTTGTTGAGATCGCCGACATTTAACGCTACCCTAAAATGATTCCCTTCTCCCACTATCTCTTACTATTTATCAAAAAAGGGATTCGATCAACAAATAGACTTCCCTCTTCTTCTTCTTCTTCTTCTTCAGAATTTGTAACGGGTTTGTCTTTGAGGTGGTGTGTGTGTGTGTGAGCGTGAGTGTGTGACCGTGAGGGTAGAGAGAGAAAGTAAGAGAAGCAGCTGTATAGCCTTGTGGAGCTAGAGTGATTGGACGTGTGTCAAGTGGGACCCATCTTAGAAAATGGTGTTATAGGCCGAAATTAAACACTTGATCATTTGTGTAATTGTGTGGCCGAGGCTTCAATATCACACGAGTTTCTAGTTTAAGAGCATCTCCAATGCAACACTCAAACTCTAAATTTAGAGTGTCATATAGGACTTTTTAGAATGTTTCTTTAAATTTCATCTCTAATGCAAAACTCAACATGAATCTCTAAAGTGATGTGTCAAAATTTATTTTAGAGATCCTTAAGAGGACACTCTAAATTTAGAGTGTCCTTTTGAGATTCTCTAAGTGCCACATAAGCAAATCCATAAGTTTTAAACCAAAATATAAGTTTTTAGAGTTTTTTCTCGAGTGTTACATTGGTAAAGGTTTTGCAATAGAGTGTCTCATTAAAATGGCCAAATAGGAAAGAGGTCATTTAGAAATCTATTTTTCACACTTGACACATGAGATTTTTTGAATTTTTGTTGAGTCTTGCATTGGAGATGCTCTAATGCAATTGGGAAGACACAAGAGTTTGACACTTGGCTAGCCAACAAAATTTGAGTTAGATAAAAGAATTAATGGTGTACACTAGAGTTTATGATTCTAAAAGAGAATTATTAAGACACAAGTCGTCCCATACAAGATCCAGTGTTTATTAATCTATGTATCCATCTCCTTCAACAAAAAAAGAAATTCAGGTATCCATCAATCAAAACTGTCGACAAAAAAAAAGTATGGATCGATTATACAAAGATTACTTAGCAATTTCATAAGAGGAGTTTCAACAAAAAAAATTCATACGAGGAACAATATTGTTTGAACCTACCAAATAGTATGAACTATTGTGTCTTATCAATTATTTTTGTAAGGTGAGATTGTACTTGAGTTTTCAAAATATCAAATTTATCTTGATATAACCGATGTTTAAATTTGGGTGTGTGATTTGGGGAAATTAAAAAAAAATTCGGAGTATAAAATTTTGAGTAGAAACAAATTTTTTTTGTTTCTTCCAAACACTTATTTTTTCAACTTCTTCCCTCTTCTTCTTCTCCCACTTTCACCATAAACTCCGGCGACGTTCATTGTAAATCCGACGACTTTCGCTGTAAACTCCAGCGTCCTTCATCCGACAACACTTTTTTTTCTCTCTGTCTCTCTTCTCCATCTCTTCTCTCTCTCTCATCTCTATATATCTCCAGCGAAGGGGAGGAACCCCTTCGCCGGAACCCTTGTTTCCAGACGAAACCGATCTGGTTTCGTCTGGAAACCAGACCAGATGAGAACGAGAAGAGAGAGAGAGAGAGAGATTGAGGAGAGAGAGTGAAGGGAGAGAGAGTGAAGGGAGAGAGAGTGAAGAGATAGACAGAAGAAAGAGAGAGAGAGAAAGAGAGAGAGCGAAAAGAGATAAGAATCTGGCCGGCGACATTTTGTCGGCGATGCTAAGGGTGTGTTTGGTTATTGTTTTTTTTGGTTTTCACCTTTTCCCCTCGCAACTAGTCTTGTTTCCCCAAAACACCAACCTTTAATTTGTGACTTACATGATCTTTTTATTTTTGTAATATTGTACTCCTTTCACTTCATGTTGTCTTTACTTTTGTAAGTTTCATGTTGTTATATACTTTAGTAAATCCTTGTTGTACTCAAAGGAGTCAAAACTATCAAAACTATGTAATGCATTGGATTGTGTTCCTTCATATGAATGAAAATTCTGGTTTGTTTAAAAAACGGATGATTATTTCAACAAGAAAAAAAATTGATGCTTTTGTTCAATTTCATGTGCATTAAAGTATCAACACCTCTCAACAAAAAAAAAAAAAGTATCAACACATGATGCTAAATTGTTAGTAGAAGAGCGAGATGACTCCTTATTGAGACCAAGTCAGCCCCAACGTGGTCAGTCTCTAATGAAACTTCCATCAATTTACATAATGTGCTGTAGGGTTGACAATTTAAGTCATTGCATTGCTGGCACAATACTAAAACATGGTATGCAAAATCACCATAGTGTAAAAATATCTTTTCTTTTTTGTTGAATTGAACAACTTGATTTTGCACCTGAAAATTTATTATATTGTTATATTCAAGTGCAAAAAAAGTTAAGACATGGCAAAATTATGAGATTTTAGAACATTTGGGTTGCGACCAAACTTCAGGCAACTTTATTGACACGCATAATTACCAACTGTCTTCGGATTTTGCTTTTCTATAGACAAAGAGTTAGTTTGTTAGTTTAAATGCCAAGATTATCCTTCAAATTTCTATAACCAGGCATAGACTATTTACATCCCAAAGTCTATCTTATGTAGTCACAAGTTACAAGAACTAAAAGAACATTGTTCGTTAGAGGAAGAGTTGTTTTTTTTTCTGAAACAATAAGAGTTGTTCTTTAGGTGGCCAAAACAATTTGTTGAACAATACATGGCCACAACGAGAATGGCGATTTCTGAGGCTGTTGGTTTCGGTGTATCGATTCAACGAGTTGACTCAGCGAGTCTATAACCGAATCACTGGTGAAACTGGTTACTACTTTGATTTTATTTGTAAATTAATCAAAAACACTTTCTTTCCAAATTAATGGAGAAAAACTAAGGAATAAAAAAACTCAATATCTTTCGTATTTCTAACCGATAATGTCTGTTATCCAGAACAGATGATTCGTAGTCGAATCTCACTATCGATTTAAGATCGGAAAGAGGAATTGTATCCTTCTGTGTTTATTGATTTATTACTTTAAGAAATCAACATACTTCTGATTCGGAAAATCAGAATGTCTTTGATTAAGAAATCAAATAGACTAAAAAGAAAAAGAAAAATCGGAGGATAAGAAGAAGAATAATTTTTTTAATCGAGGCGAGGTATTCCTCTTTCCTTAAGACAATTGACGCCCTGTATAGTACCAAACAGTTACCGGCGTTTGTCTCCCAGGATACAACGATTAACCTTTCGATTCAATGGTACTTCGAATCAGAAAGCAGTCGAACTTGAAAGTATACTAACCTCTGACTTAATGCAAATGGACCAAACTTCTTGCTTATGAAACTCCTTGAAAACTCTGCTAAATCTTTCTCTTAAACACTCTAATATGATCTTCTAACAATGCTTGACACTCTGGAAAAAACGGATTGAAATTTGGAGTTGATTTGGGTCCTATAAATAGGTCGAATAGATGCATTCATAAGGGACACTTCTGTTGGGTTTTAGGGACGCATCTGTTGGAAAGTAAAGTGACAGGTCACTTCTTTAGCAACAGACGTGTCGGCTGGGATTTGGGCCGTCAGATCTCGCTCAAAAGCGCGGAGGAAACGCCCTCCGTTAGATCTGATTGACTTATACCGAAAGTTGCCTGAAATCTAAGAAGATCAGCCGTTGGATGGAGTTTCGGGTTTATCCCACTTCGTGCCCGACACGGACCTAACGCCATCCATTGGATCTGACCTTTAGCGCGGAGAGAACGCCAACCGTCAGATCTGGACGTGTTCCCTTTGCGAGAATGGCCCCCAGACAAACTTTTCCGTATTGCCTTTTGGTCCCTAACTTAACCATTTTCCGTCCAAACTTCAGACTTGAATATCTCATTCATCCGGAATCGGATTTGAGTGATTCTTGAGTCTAAACTTAAGAGCTCAACGAGACGAACGCAATGGTGTGCTTCGTTTCTGAGTTTGACGACTTGACCCGATCCAAAATCTGCTCCGATTCCAACAATCCCCCACATGAATGAATATTCGAGATTTCCTATCATGCAGACTTACTAGACTGACACACTGACACTGACAGAGGTTAGAGGCGGAATTTCGCTGCATCGGGATAGATAGCTTGCGGCTTTGAATCTTCCGTAGTGAGTAGCCATCGGGTTTACAAAGACCTTAGTGAACTATGTCTTGAACTGGGTCCTATGAGTTGTAAATCAGCGAGTAACTATCACACAGCTAGTTCCTTACTTTCAAAAGTTCTCGGTTGTGTTCATTTCGGCCCTGAACAACCTGGTTTTCATGTGTGCTCTAGAGAAGTCGGCCATTACGACCTTCTCATAGAACCGACATCAGTTCGCACACATATAGGTTATCCGTAATAAGGTATTCTGCTATACCTCACGTTAGACCCAAGTTCTAAGTTTTCGGATTCATTAAAAGCTTAACGCTTAACCTCTCATTGCAGACAACACTGATGTCATCCTAGGAAAGGGTAAGAGATAATTCTCTTTCAGTGTTCCGTTCGAGTCAGTATATAACTTCAGTTTTCCCGTTGAACCTACATCTTGGGATCTCCAGTCACATAGGTTGGGTTTCCGTTATGACTTTACTCATTTACTTTAGGCAAAAGTCCCATTCCCCTTTATGAAGCAATTACTAACTCTCTAGGTAACCCTTTTATAAATGGATCCGCTAGGTTATCCTTAGATTTGACATAATCTACTGTTATGACTCCTTCTGAGAGTAATTGCTTTACGGTGTTATGTCGTCGACGAATGTGTCGTGACTTACCGTTATACATTTTACTATGTGCCCTTGCAATAGCTGCCTGATTATCGCAGTGTATTTTTATTGCAGGCACCGGCTTAGTCCATATAAGAATGTCCTCAAGGAAGTGTCGCAGCCACTCTGCCTCTTCTCCTGCTTTATCCAGAGCAATGAATTCTGAATCCATTGTCGATCGAGCTATGCATGTTTGCTTTGAGGATTTCCATGATATGGCAGCCCCACCCAGTGTGAATACGTATCCACTGGTTGACTTGGTATCATCAGTATCTGAGATCCAGTTGGCATCCGCATATCCCTCTAATACTTCTGGATATTTGGTATATAATAGTCCATACTCTTTTGTCTGTCTCAAATACCTGAGTACCCTTACTATAGCCGTCCAATGTTCTTTACTTGGATTGCTAGTAAACCTACTCAATTTGCTAACTGAATAAGCTATGTCTGGACGTGTACAATTCATCAAGTACATCAGACTTCCGATAATCTGTGAGTACCTTAACCGGTTTACTCCTTGACCGCGATTTTTCATCAAATGCACAGTCGGATCTATCGGTGTCCGAGCTAAACTCATATCATTCTTGCTGAATTTTTTTAGAATTTTCTCAACGTAGTGAGTTTGAGATAATTTTATCCCAGAAGAGCTTCTAGATATTTTTATTCCGAGAATGACTTCGGCCCTACCTAAGTCTTTCATGTCGAAATTCTTCGACAACATTTGCTTAGTTGTTCTTATGTCATCTATATTATCTCCCATAATAAGCATGTCATCTACGTACAGACATAGGATTACACATCTTTTAGCAGTGACCTTAGTGTTGACGCACTTGTCACACTCATTTATTTTGAACCCATTTGATAACATTGCTTGATCAAATTTCAAGTGTCACTGCTTAGGAGCCTGCTTTAAACCATAAAGCGACTTCACTAACTTACAAACTTTCTTCTCTTGGCCGGGTACCACAAACCCTTCTGGTTGAGTCATATAGATCTCTTCTTCCAGTTGTCCATTTAAGAAAGCTGTCTTTACATCCATATGATGTATTTCAAGATTGTGGATAGATGCTATCGCAATTAGCAATCTTATTGACGTGATTCAAGTAACAGGAGAGTAAGTGTCGAAATAATCTAGACCTTCTCTCTGTCTAAATCCTTGAGCCACAAGTCTGGCTTTATACTTGTCGATTGATCCATCCATCTTCAATTTCCTTTTGAAGATCCATTTGCAACCTAAAGGTTTGCAACCTAAAGGTTTGCAACCTAAAGGGAGATCTACTAACTCCCATGTGTGGTTATTCATAATGGACTCAATCTCACTGTTCACTGCCTCTTTCCAAAAAGGAGCTTCTGGAGTTGACATAGCTTCTTTATATGTTAGAGGCTCACTTTCTAACATGTAGGTTAGAAAATCAGGACCAAAGGTTTTTTCTACCCTTATCCTTTTACTCTTTCGAGGCTCATCCGACTTGTCCTCTACTAGATTTTTATCTCTTTCAGAGATTTCTGTATTTTCTTTGTTTCTGACTCTTTTCAGAGATTTTTCTTCTGATATAGATTTACATGGAAATATATTTTCAAAGAATTCGGCGTCCCGTGATTCTAAGATTGTATTTATATGTATATCTTCTATATCAGACTTGTGAACCAAGAATCTGTATGCACTACTGTTTTCTGCATATCCAACGAAAATGCAGTCTATTGTCCTTATGGGTCCTATTTTGACCCGTTTAGGTAAAGGCACCAGGACTTTGGCTAGACACCCCCACACTTTAATGAATTTAAAGGATGGTTTTCTGCCGTTCCACAACTCATAAGGTATCTTACTTGTTTTCTTGTGAGGTAACTTATTTAATAAGTAGTTGGCCGACAATATTGCCTCCCCCCCACAAGTTCTGAGGTAATCCAGAACTGAGTAATAATGCATTCATCATCTCTTTCAGAGTTCGATTCTTTCGCTCTGCTACACCATTTTGTTGAGGTGTATAAGGAGCAGTAGTCTGATGAATGATGCCACTTTCGGCACAAATTTCAGCGAAAGGGGATTCATACTCTCCGCCTCTATCACTTCTCAAAATCTTAATTTTTCGATTAAGTTGATTTTCAACTTCATTCTTATAGATTTTGAATTTCTCTACTGCTTCATCTTTACTTCTTAGCAAGTAAACGTGACATTACCTTGTACTATCGTCTATGAAGGTGATAAAATACTTTTTGCCTCCTCTAGTCTGAACCATTTTTAAATCACATATGTCACTGTGAATTAACTCTAATGGTTCTGTATTTCTTTCCACAGAATGAAAAGGAGTCTTTGTCAATTTAGACTCTACACACGTTTGGCATTTTTCCGAAGAATTAATATCAAACTTTGGGATTAAGTCCATGTGCATTAACTTTCTCAAAGAGTTATAATGAACATGACCTAGTCTCTCATGCCAAATATTACAAGAATCAACAACATAAGCTAATGTTTTTTCTTTATTAATAATATTTGGAGTTACAGTTGCAACATTCAATTTAAAGAGCCCCCCACATAAGTACCCTTTTCCCACATACATTCCGTTTTTGGATAAAACAAAATTATCGGAAACAAATACAAGTTTGAATTTGTTCTTGCTAAGGAGCGATCCAGACACAAGATTCTTTCGAATGTCTGGTGCATGCAGGACGTCATTTAGGGTTACTTCTTTTCCTGAAGTGAACTTTAGGATTACTTTCCCTTTACCCTGAACTTGACTTGTTGCGGCGTTTCCCATAAACAGTGTCTCGCCTTCATCAAGTTTGGTATAAGTGGAGAACATGGCTCTATCTGCACAAACGTGCCTCGTGGCCCCAGTGTCGATCCACCATTCTTTCGGATTTCCAACTAGGTTAACTTCAGAAATAACCGCACACAGGTTCATATTCTGAAACTTTTCAGCCACGTCTTCGATTCCAGTAACCATTGCACACAGGTTCTGGACATCTTCATCTTCAACAAGAGAAGCCTGATGCTTAGCTTTCTTTGTCTTGTTGATCTTGTCATTTTTAGAACGACAATCTTTGGCAAGATGTCCCTTCTTGCCACAGTTGAAGCAGTTGCCGTCGAAACTCTTCTTCGTCGGCTTTCCTGAGCCCACTTCACGGCCCGAGCGTTTCCGCTTTAGTTTTGGTCCCCCTTCGATGACGTTTACTTTTGGTGTATTTGAAGACTTCTCTGTCTTCTTCTCTGCAGTACGACTATCCTCTTCTATTCGAAGTTTAAGGATGAGTTCTTCAAGGCTCATATCTTTATTTTTATGACGAAGGTAATTCTTGAAGTCTTTCCAACCCAGAGGAAATTTTTCAATCATTGCTCGGACTTGAAAGGCTTCATTTGTTACCAATGATTCGGCCTTTAATTTCTGAAGAATTATTTGGAATTCTTGAACTTGGGTTATGACTGGTTTAGAGTCAACCATTTTAAAGTCCAGAAACCTTCCAACGATAAATTTCTTCACTCCTGCAATTTCGGCTTTATATTTATTGTGTAGTGTGTTCCACAATTCTTTTGCACTATCAATAACACAATACACATTATAAAGCCCATCATCCAACGAATTCAGAATGTAATTCTTACATAAAAAATTACTATGCTTCCAGGCCTCTACGGCCGAAGTATGTTGGGTATCTCCGTCTTCTCGAAGGACTGGTTGGTCTTCAGTCAGATATTTTACTAACCCTAAAGTGGTTAGATAAAACATCATCTTCTGTGCCCATCGCTTAAAATCGATGCCCTTAAACTTCTCCGGTTTTTCGGCATGGGCAGGACCAACACTTTTCGTTATGGCTTCACCAGTTGTTGCCATCTCTATTTCTGTCTCTGACACAGAAAATTAGTTCAGTATACCGAAGTAATTAAATTGTCTTAAGATTGTTGGTTTCGGTGTACCGATTCAACGAGTTGACTCAGCGAGTCTATAACCGAATCACTGGTGAAACTGATTACTACTTTGATTTTATTTGTAAATTAATCAAAAACACTTTCTTTCCAAATTAATGGAGAAAAACTAAGGAATAAAAAAACTCATCAATATCTTTCGTATTTCTAACCGATAATGTCTGTTATCCAGAACAGATGATTCGTAGTCGAATCTCACTATCGATTTAAGATCGGAAAGAGGAATTGTATCCTTCTGTGTTTACTGATTTATTACTTTAAAAAATCAACACACTTCTGATTTGGAAAATCAGAATGTCTTTGATTAAGAAATCAGATAGACTAAAAAGAAAAAGAAAAATCGGAGGATAAGAAGAAGAATAATTTTTTTAATCGAGGCGAGGTATTCCTCTTTCCTTAAGACAATTGACGCCATGTATAGTACCAAACAGTTACCGGCGTTTGTCTCCCAGGATACAACGATTAACCTTTCGATTCAATGGTACTTCGAATCAGAAAGCAGACGAACTTGAAAGTATACTAACCTCTGACTTAATGCAGATGGACCAAACTTCTTGCTTATGAAACTCCTTGAAAATTCTGCTAAATCTTTCTCTTAAACACTCTAATATGATCTTCTAACAATGTTTGACACTCTGGAAAAAACGGATTGAAATTTGGAGTTGATTTGGGTCCTATAAATAGGTTTCGAATAGATGCATTCATAAGGGACACTTCTGTTGGGTTTTAGGGACGCATCTGTTGGAAAGTAAAGTGACAGGTCACTTCTTTAGCAACAGACGTGTCGGCTGGGATTTGGGCCGTCAGATCTCGCTCAAAAGCGCGGAGGAAACGCCCTCCGTTAGATCTGATTGACTTATACCGAAAGTTGTCCGAAATCTAAGAAGATCAACCGTTGGATGGAGTTTCGGGTTTATCCCACTTCGTGCCCGACACGGACCTAACGCCATCCATTGGATCTGACCTTTAGCGCGGAGAGAACACCAACCGTCAGATCTGGACGTGTTCCCTTTGCGAGAATGGGCCCCAGACAAACTTTTCCGTATTGTCTTTTGGTGCCTAACTTAACCATTTTCCGTCCAAACTTCAGACTTGAATATCTCATTCATCCGGAATCGGATTTGAGTTATTCTTGAGTCTAAACTTAAGAGCTCGACGAGAAGAACGCAATGGTGTGCCTCGTTTCTGAGTTTGATGACTTGAACCGATCCAAAATCGGCTACGATTCCAACAGTGGCTCATCAAAGAAAATAACACTTTATTGTTGTTTTATCCCTAACAAGGAAATCAATTAGGACAAATTGAATTGGATAATTATTGAAAAAAAAATTGGTTTAATGTCAGCATTACAACAACCTTGTTTATTAGCCAAATAAAAATGTTTTGGATGTCAATTTTATCTTCCTTGAAAATACCTTCACTCATTTCTAGTTTCCAAAAATGACTCTAAATACACATGATTGAATAAGATTTCATAGTTTTTTAATTAGCTACTCCTCATTTACATTGCAAGAATAACATTTTCGATCTAAGTTGAGTAGAGGAACCTAGAAATCTAGAATCCCTTTATTGATAGGAAAATGAATTGAGGATTTCCTGCGACATACTCCCAAGTGTACTTCCCCTCACAAGATAAGACTATTTTGGTCTTTCAGTGTGACAAAATATGTGAAAAGAACAAAATGATCTTTTCACTCTGAGGGGGGTGTACACCCGGGAGTATGCTCAGAAAGTCTCCATATCATCATTGTTGTCGATATTATTGGAATCGGAGCCGATTTTGGCTCGACCAGACTCGTCAAACTTAGAAACGGAACGCACCATTGTGTTCGTCTCGTCGAGCTCTTCAATTTAGAGCCAAGAATCACTCAAATCCGATTCCGGATGAATGAGAAATTCAAGGTTAAAGTTTGAACGAAGATCGGTTGAAATAGGGACTAAATCGTCAAAGAGGACAAGTCAGATTGGGGACCGTTCGAGCGAAGCGCGCACGTCCTAATCTGGACCGATGGCGTTCAATGCGCGGGATTTTACAAGATCCAACCGTCGCGCAAATGAGAGGGCGGGATAGCTTCGGGCCGAGCGCAGAAGCGTTGGATCCTCGCGGATCCAACGGTCCGCGCTAATCCCGTGTCGGGCATGGCTCGGGGTCCCACCAGATCATCATCTAACGGCTGAGTTTCTTCTCTGTCGGGCAAACTCTCGGGCACGCGCATTCCCATCTAACGGATGGCGTTTGCTCCGCGATTTCTAGCCTAATCTGATGGCCCAGGATGCACCGACTCTAAATATTCAGTTGAGTCCCTGGTTCCGAACAGTTATGTCTTTTGAACCCAAAAGGCAAATGCACCTATTCAATTCCTATATAAACCAACCAAACCTACTTCATATCTCATCAATTCAATTCATTCTCTTCTTCTCTTTCCTTCTAACAATTAGAGGTTCTGGTTTGCCTAGAATATCTGATTGGGAAGTATTTCTAGAGGTTCTGGTTTGCCTAGAATATCTAGAAAAAGGAAGAAAGAAGTTTCGAGTGAAATTTGAATTTCCGAAGCATCTAGAAGATCATCCGCATTAGTCCAAGAGCTCATAATACTTACAAAGGTTCGCCCGCTTTCAGAATAAAGAAGTACCATCTTAAAACTCTGAAAGGAAAGTCGTTGTATCCCGAAGGCATACACCCTAACGTTTGGTACTGTTACGGGGGTGTAAAATGTCTTAAGGAAAGAGAATTTATTCTCGCCTCGACTACATTAACATCTATCTCGGTTAATCCGAAAGAAGGAATATAGATAAATCATTATTCTTTAATAGTCTATCTCTCTATAAGTTAGAGAAAGGAAACTCTGTCTAAATCAAGCCAAGACAGAGAGAAATCGACTTATCGATTGATAACCAGAGAAACAACAGATATCTTATTAGATCATCTTCTAACAATAAAAATGATTTAGTACATTTAAAAATATATTTTGGTATTTGATCACAAACTATGGCCCTATAACGTTTGAAAATTCTACCATGTTTTATGCAAATCTACTATATGTTAACTCATAACTAGATTAAAACTTTAATGTTTGAGACAGGATCTCATGAAATCATTAGTTCTCCAACAAAATATCGCAATGATTTACAATATTAGCATGATATCTTTTCTCTAATTGTTTTTCCAAAGAAGTCCCACAAATGACTCAACAACACCTATCTCAAATTGGATAAAACCAAAAACAGACCCTCTCTCTCTCAAATTATGAGTTCTATATCAAAAGGACAACCTTCATCAAAAAATATCAAAAGGACAACTTCATTAATTTATTCCCAACTCTTATGAACAAAAAGTGTCACAATAGTGTTGGAATCATCATTGTGTTCATTTTCTAATCCAAATTAGTTATTCTTATATGGAATAGAACCTGTATATGACATGAAATGATCATGATATGCATTACCAAATTTGTTATGAATAAGCCAGGGTTTGGATATAACCACAACCCATTATTTAAGTAGGTATATTATAATCAGTGATAGCTTTCCTTTATTTTGAGTTAGTTCCTAGTGGACATTTTGAACATTTTTTTTATTAGAAATATTTCAATTCTTATATTTAGTAAATTTTTATTTACATTTATTCTGAGTTGCTTGGCATCTAGTAGGGATGTGGTTCATTGCTTCCCGTATTAGCATCTCTCCCATTCTATGATTAATTTCTCTTTTGGACTTCTCATTGATGTTAATTAATTCTATTTGGTTCTATTTTTTGAGCGTTTCACTTATGTTTTGCTAGATTTGTATTCTTTCAGAAAGGACTCGTTGAATGATCTCACATTGGTAATTGACAGATAAAAGGTAAATTTATAAGTGTCGGAAAAACTTTACTTCTTAAACTAGTTTTTGGGGTGAGAGAAACTCAAGACCACCCAATACTTCAGAATTAGATATAACAAGTTTCGACCCAATAACTATTGAAGTTAAGAATCAACGTTTCAAGAAGAAGAGATGGGGTGAATTTATAAGTGTGAGAAAAACTTTACCTCTTGAGCTAGCTTCAGAGTGAAAGAAGCACCACCCAACCCCTCGTCTTCCATGTTTCTCTTGGCTATCTCTTTATTATCTTCATCTACTCTTGCTCTCATTGTGATTCATGTAATCTAAAAAACTACCCACTTTGTTGATCAATACTACCTTACTTGAACTACTCCTTACTTAACCCCCAAAATTAGAATGGAAGAGAAGTCATGGGAAAGATTTAATTAGGGACTCATCACCATTTTATTTGCTACTCTTAACAGAGCTTACGCCCATCCCATATGGTTTTTCAAAAACAACATTAACATGTATCACCTAATTCTTAGTCATAACTTCCTACTAGGTTAACTTTTAGGTCATTTTCTACCTATGGAAAAATCCCTTTTCAAGACCGGCCAACCTATTTTATTTGAGAAACAGTTAAATCGTATGATTAATTTAAAGAAAACACTAAATATCAGTGTAGAGATGGAACGAAAAGAGTTCTAGTGTACTAGGTCCAAGAATTTACTCTATATTTTTGTAATGACCAAATCTAGTAACTTCGGATTTGAGTTCTAATGAAATGGATTTGTTTACTAATACTAAAAGAATTTCCTTAAACCCTTTTAGAAAAAATATTTAATACACCTATATCGTAAGAAAACAGTAACAAAATATAATATTGAACGCTTGTATTATACATTGACAAATTACAATGCCTTCATTGGTTCTTTCTTTTTTTGGTGAAATAGGTCTCAGCCTTTCTTTATTAGCATTCCCTCTCTTTAGAGAAGTTTGCCTTATCAATGGCTAATTGCCTTACAATACAACTTGGAGGTTGTAGTATCTCCTTAGTTGTTTCTAATTCGCAATTAAACACATAATGCGCTAACAGATGCGCTGTTTGGTTCGCATCACGAACACAATGAGAGAAACAACAATTTTGAATATTAGCACTCTCCCTCTTAATATCCATCACAATCGGTCTAATCTTCCATGGACCACTATCTTCTTTCGCAAGACACGCATTTATCACCGTCAAGGCATCTCCCTCTATCGTACTTCCATAATGATGAAGATCTCTAGCAATTTGAACAGCTAATCGTGTCGCTTTAGCTTCCGCCTCCATTGCTGAAGATGCTCCTGTCTTTTGAGTTAATGCCAACACGAATTCACCATTGGCATTTCTGCACACAGCAGCTAACGCCGCCTTCCCATCCTTGTAAGCGGCATCACAATTAATCTTTAAGTTCTCTTGAGAGGGCGGTAACCAAATCGATGGAAGTGGGTAATGTTCTTCTTCAACCTTTATCTCTGATGTGGATCCAGAAATAGAAAAGTCTTCATACATTCTCTTTGCTTCTTGGATAATAGAATAACTACAAGGAGTAACCCCCTCAAAGATACACCTGTTACGGGCTTTCCACATGAACCAAGCGATATAAATTCTTAACGCAATAACCTCTTCTTCTTCATCTCCTCCGATCCACCTACAAAGGATAGTTGTGAAGTCATCATCTCCCTCTAGTCGTAATTTCAATGGGTGAGCTAACCATGTCTCCCTAGCAGTTTTACATTTCCGAAATATGTGATCAACATCTTCCTCTTCATTGTTGCACACCGAGCATAGTTTAGATACTTGTGTGTTGAATCTTAATGCACGTTTTTTTGTTGGTAACGCATTTTGCAAGATTCGCCACAAAAACATTTGCACCCGTGGAGCAAGAGTCACTCTCGTCCATACTCTTCTCCAGTTCAGCCCTTGCGGCAATTCCATTTGATTTGAAGAAGATGGTTCCCTCTGTTTCATCAAATTGTATAGAGACTTTGAGGTAAACTCACCTTTTTCTGTGAACACCCAAATAAGCTTGTCTTCAATGTTGTTACACATAATCGGGATCTGTAGAATAGCTGCTGCCGATAAAGAGTCAAAAGTTGTTTGTATAAGCACTTTATTCCACCTTCCATCAATGTCAAATAAATCACGAACAAGAAATAAATTGTTTACATTTGTTCCATTATCCTTCTTTCCTGGTCTAAACCCTCGAATGTTTGGTACCCACGGATCATCCCAAATTTTGATAGTCTGACCATTCCCGACCGAGTAGCACATTCCTTCTTCAATAAAGCATCTCATCTCCATCATACTTCTCCAAGTAGCTGTACCTGAAGCCTTTGGCACATGTTTCCAGAAGTTTTCACTTTTTAGATATTTGGCTCTCAATAAACGAACCCATAACGCCTCTGGTTCTGAAATAAACCTCCAAACCAACTTTCCTACCATCGATTTATTAACTGTACCCATATCTCGAATACCTAATCCTCCTGCCTTTTGACTTGCTTGCAACTTCCTCCAATTTACATAGTGCATCTTGGATTTTTCCGTGTCGTGCCCCCACCAGAAGTTTCGTTGTTTTTTTTCAATCCTATCGATAATTCCTTTTGGTGCAATATTTGTTGATAAGAAGTATATTGGAATCGACGATAATTCACTCTTGAGGAGAGTTGTCCGTCCTGCATGAGATAAAGTGTTCCTTTTCCATCCCATCAATTTTTTCTCAATCTTTTGTACGATGAATTCATAAGAAGAAATCTTATGCTTCGGCTTCAATAAATAATTTCCCAGGTATACATCATCTATCGTCATCTCCTTAACACCAAGTATTCTCAAAATTTTATCTCTTCTATCGGGTTGAAAATTAGCACTGAAATGTATTGAAGATTTCTGGTAATTAATGAGTTGACCTGAGTACCGTGCATATGAGTCTAGAATACCTTTTAGTTGCAATACATTATTCTCCCCAGCTTTTCCGAAGAAGAAGAGATCATCTGCAAACATAAGATGACTAATACTAGGAGCATATCGGTTGACCTTGAGGCCATTATACAACCCATTATTTTCAGCCTGAATCACCAATTTTGTTAGAGTTTCTGAACATAGAATGAATAAATATGGGCTGAGTGGACAACCTTGGCGTATTCCTCTCTCACTGAAGAAGTACCCTTTCGGCCTCCCATTCAACAATATCGAAAAAGATGCCGTCGAAACACAATTCATAATCAGTAGATGGGTATTTGCAACAATCCCATATCGTCTAAGCACCGAACTCAGAAATTTCCAATCTACTCTATCATATGCTTTTGCCATGTCAACTTTTAAGGCAAAAGACCCATCTTTCGCCGAAGTTTGTGCAATAGAGTGAAACAATTCTTGGGCTACTATAATATTGTCAGAGATCTGACGTCCTGGCACAAAGGCGTTTTGTACCTGAGAAATGAGATTCCCAAGCAATGGTCTCATTCTATTCGTTAGAATTTTGGTGACAATCCGATACAACACATTGCATAAAGATATCGGTCTAAAGTCGACTGGGCTTTCTGGAGCTTTAACTTTCGGGATTAATGTGATAAAAGTATGATTCAATATACCTGGAATCTGGCCTGATACAAAAATATGCCTGACTTGGCTGGTCACTTCATCTCCAATAACTGCCCAACACTTTTTGTAGAATACAGTTGAGAAACCATCCGGACCAGGCGCTTTGCACGATTTCATATCCTTAATTATTTGCCAAATTTCCTCCTTGGAGGGTGGAGCACCAAGCATAGCATTTTCTGTAGTCATTAGAGGACGGGTTGTAAGCTCGATTGCATCTGGAAAGTCATTAATCTGTTCAGCTCTGGATGCCCTGTAAAAATGATTAAGAAATACTTCAGTTATTTTAATCGGGTCTGCAGTCCAGCTATTATCGGCTAATTTGATTGTATGTATATTATTTTTCCTTCTCCTATTGAGTACAGATAAGTGAAAGAACTTTGTATTCCGATCATTGTCTTGGACCCAATACTTTTTTGCTCTTTGTTTCCAGAAAGCTTCTTCCATTCTTCTCAATGATTCCAGTTTGGTAATAGCTCGATTTTCATCATCTAAATTGGCCGAAGAGGGTAGCTGAGTTTGCACATTGAGTAGTTCATTCTCGGCTTCTTTGATCTGAGTAAATAACTGCCCCACATGTGTTTTGCTCCATCTTTTTAATCTTTTTGCTAACTGTGGAAGTTTATTAGTAAAACCTCCTCTAGTTTGTGCCCAACTATCTTGAATCATAGTATCAAAATCTTCATGGAGGGTCCAATGCGCTTCGAATCGGAAGGGAACTCTTCCTTGAATTTTTATTTTTGAGGTGTTCAAAATTATCGGTGCATGATCGCTATTAAAGCGAGGAAGGTGTTTAACTAATGCATCTGGAAACCGAAGTCTCCAATCTGGATTAGCGAGCACCCTATCTAATCGTTCCCTTATATGTTGTTGAATTCCTCTTCCATTAGCCCAAGTATAGGCTGGTCCGGAGTACCCTATATCAATCAGATTACAGTCTATAACCATATTCCTGAACTGTTCTGCAGCTTTCTTGTTTATTCCCGATCCTCCCCATTTTTCTGAATCTGTCATGATGGCATTAAAATCTCCAATCGCACACCACGGTTCCTGTATTTGAGCACTAAAAGTTCGAATAAAGTCCCAAAATACTTCTCTCTCATTTGTACAGGCAGGTCCATATACTGCAAGTAAGCTCCACATTTCTACTTGCCCTGCCTCCATTATTCTACAATGAATGTGGTTTGACGAAGATGATACAATATTGAGCTTCACATCATCATCCCACAGTAACCATAGACCACCGCTCAACCCTTTTGACGGCACAATTAAGTAGTTTTTGTAGGTTAATTTTTTAACCCACTTATTTGATGAGCTCTGAGATAGTTTTGTCTCGGACAGAAAAATAATGGAAGGTTTAACTGCCCGGAGGAATGTATTCAAGGACAGAATAGTCGGGTCATTCCCCACTCCCCGACAATTCCAACTTTGTATGATCATTGATTTAGCGGCCTAATGGGGCTGGCCGCCTTCACCCGATCATCACCAATAATTTCAGAATCTAGCTTTCTTTTTTTACCTTCATCTACCACCTCATCTTCAGTTGTACGACTTCTTTTATTCACTTGTATTTTCTGATTCTCCTTTGATTTTTTTGGTATCTTAATACTTCTAGCTAATTTTCGCCACGATCGACCACTAGGAGCATACTCGATTCGGTCAAATTGTGGTGTGCATTCCTTGAGCCCTACTTCTAGCTAATTTTCGCCTTCATTGGTTCTTTCATTCTTTGTAGAATTTGATTCTTGAATGGGTCAAAATCTGAATTCAAAATAAAAATAATATAATAAATATTAAATACGCTAATGATAACAAAAATGTCACTATTATAACATTTGGGTCAAAATATTAAGACAAATTTCTAAAGTTTTTTTTAGGCATAATTAGTTATACCTTTGAACACAAATCAATGAGTAGTTTAATGCAGTATTAGTCCAAAAATTATACGTCTTACCATGCTTTTATCCACTTAATATACTAACATTTACCTTAAATCATGGAATGCGACATTTAATCACTTCTTAATTTATCTATAACAATCATTTCAAGTAAAAATTTGACAACCACAAAAATTTCCACAGGTTTATGGATTTATTCAAACAAAAAATTGTATATTTATCAAACCACATCTTGATCCAAAAAAATGAAAAATAATGACAAGAAATCAATTACTACTAAATTAAAAACCAAACCAAAATTAAACTAGGGTTATAACATAAAGACAAAAGAATTAGTGGGAAAATTATTGAAACACTCCATAGAAGGAAAACAGTGTGCAGCTCCAGACAACTCAATCCACGTAATTATTTGTATTATTCGTTTTTTATTTTTATTTTTTGTGGATAAGAGTGAGCTAAAAAAGAATAATTATAAATTAGAACGACAAGAAAAATAGAAAAACCGAAAAGGAAGGGAAGAAGAAGAAATCGCCATGAAAATGGAAGGCTAGATCGAGTCAGAATTCGTGAGGTTCGAAAGTGAAAGATCACGTAAACTCTTCCTTCCTTTCTTCTCTCTCTATACTTTCTCTCTCTAAATCTTGTAATGTTTTTATTGATGATCGATCTATCTGAATCTTAAATCTATCTCTTTGAAGATAAAAACTGTGATCTATTTTGGTTTATAGATCTCTTAATTTGATTCAATTATAAAATGTTATTGTGCATGTCAAGTATGGAATCAGTCGATTCATTGTCATAATCTTCTTCATATTAGAGTGTTCAAATTGTGCTTGTTTTAGGAGTTTTTTTTGTTGATTTTAGTTTGAATTTGAAGAATCAAGATCTGAGTTTTGATTTTCATTATCTTGTGTTTTTTTTATCAATTTGTGGATAATTTTGGCTGAGATTTGGGGAAAAGATTGGGAAGAACAATTAGAGATCAAGGAGATTGAACTGATCGATTTATTCAAAATTTATGTGTATGAATTTTGTAGGAATTCAGGTATTGGATTGAATTGGTGGTATTGAGATTTCTGCATGTCTTTTTTGGTAGATGAATGGTTTTAGTGGAGGAAGAAAGAGGAGCAAATTTGGGATGTATAAAAAGGTAATATATTTTTCATTGGTCTATTGTTAATACATATGCTTGTTTTAGGTTTGAAAATAAGGCAATGAAGTTTGCTTTTGTTTATTATTTATTTCTTAGATTTAAGAGAGATTTTCAATTTAAAATGGTTTATCCAACTGCTTGAATTTTAATGTTAATCATAACTCATCTGTCTTTGAATCCGGTTCTATCCAATTTTTCGTATTTTTGAGATAACATTATTATTTGGTTTGTTAGTTATCTTACAAGCGAAGAGATTTAGTGGATTGAGAGACTGATAAGTTGGATCTGGTTCGATCCAGATTTCGTGTTTTACAGGAGGCCTTCTATGGTTGAGGTTCTTAAATTGATTTCAGAGCATTAGAAGGGTTGTTGCTTGGATATTTGTTCATCAAGAAATTGGTTAAGACCTTAGATTAATTAAGCAGTTGACGCAACGGCAGAAACGGGAAATATTGGTTTGTTGACGGAGCGATCTGTTGAAAATAGGGGATCTAACTGTCTAGCGGGTCTGGATTGCTTATTCGAAATCATCAGGGCCCTCAGGATGGGGTCCTGCCTATCAGCAGATGGGACGGGATCCCATCCGTATTCTCCTACTTCTCCTGCGGGGGCGAGGAGGCACAGGAAGAAGCAGGGAAGGAGCTCTTCATTTGATTCCAGACGGTCGGAACAGCTACGTAAAATTCCTGGAAGGCGTTACCTGAATGGGGCGAGTGATGCTGCTTCCCTTTTCACCCAACAAGGGAAGAAAGGGACGAATCAGGATGCCATGATTGTTTGGGAGGTTTGCTCTTACCCTTCCTAACATAGCTAGTTTACACATGTATTTGGATCATCTATGTTGTTTCATTTGGTTCTTCAGTAAGTTGGGGAATAGGCTTTATATATTTCAGCTGACTGGGTTTTTTGCCCAAGAATAAAATATGTTTTACCTGTAATTGCAATTTCTCATCTGGCATCTGCTTTTAAAAGCATATGAGAAAACAACTTCAACATATGAATTATGATACCCAAAAAGAAATCATGTGGAAGTTATCCTTAATATTTTATTCCAAAGGTGCTTTCTATGGTTTTCGTTTCCTCTATATACAGTGATAATAACGATTACTGCTTTGGTGGGCTTGCTTTTTGTTAAATTTGGTTTCTTTTCCTATGTCGTGATTCTTCTCTAATGAGTTTGCTCATTTTACACTCTGCTAACTGAGAAACGTCTGTGGTTACATCTAGTATTAGAAGACAGACATTGGTAATACAAGATAACAGATTTAGGGGAACAAGCGTATCTATCACCACATAGATAATTATGTATTTTTGGTTATAAATGAATTTGGTTAGAAAATATGATGTTCCTGAATCTCTGAAGTACTACTTGTTTATATACAGAATTTCTGTTCACGAACAGATACAGTCTTCTGTGGGGTTTTTGATGGCCATGGTCCATATGGTCATATGGTTGCAAAGAGAGTGAGGGACTCTCTTCCACTGAAGCTCAGTGCCCACTGGGAAGTAGCTATAGGAAATGAAGAAGCGTCCAGACTCTCCAGAGAAAACAGCAATATAGAAGAATCTACTCCTTTCTGTGTTGACGGGGAATCGGGGGCTTCCATGGATCTTGATGATAAAGATAATAACCCAGAGATCTTTCTAACGTTGAAACAATCATTTTTGAAGGCTTTCAAAGTAATGGATAAGGAACTGAGAATGCACCCAAATATTGATTGCTTCTGCAGTGGGACAACAGCAGTCACCCTAATCAAACAGGTAATCAAAAATTTTAAAAACGATCTGGATGTGATTGAGTGATTGATTAAATTAATGTTTCTTTCTCAAATATAAACAAATTGCTTAATTTGTTTAGGGTCAGGATCTTATTATTGGAAATATTGGGGACTCAAGAGCCGTAATGGGGACAAGAGACCAGGATGATGCTCTTACCGCAGTGCAGTTGACTGTGGACCTCAAACCAAATCTCCCAAGTATTACCATCTATTTTCTCTGCGTTTTTGTGTTTGCACGCATATCGAGTGAAAGTTACTCTTGCCATTTCTCTCATTTCTTAACAATTATCTTTTGGTTTACTTTATGTAGAGGAAGCTGCGAGGATCAAACGATGTAGAGGTCGGGTTTTCGCCCTTCAAGATGAGCCAGAGGTGTGTCGGATTTGGCTGCCGAACTTTGACTCCCCAGGTTTGGCAATGGCACGGGCTTTCGGAGACTTTTGTCTGAAGGATTTTGGTTTGATTTCAGTGCCTGACATTTCATATCGACGCCTCACTGAGAAGGATGAGTTCATCATTTTAGCTTCTGATGGGGTAAGAAACTGAAATTCTTTTTCCTGTATTTCCTTATTATATGCATGATTTGACAACTAGAATGAAAAGTTGAAGTTATGTAGTCTGTCTCGGCCGAGATGACCGAGAATCTCGTGTCTCGGCTCGGTCTCGGACCTCTCCCGAGACGAGACTCGGCTGAAACACTGAGTTAGGGTTTGGCTGGGTTTCACGTCTATGTCGGTTGATCCAGACCGAGACGGAGACAGAGAAGAACCTACTTGACTCGGCCGAACAACAACTTTGAATTTTTTGGACTTTCTTTTAGAAACTTTAAATCCTAATTGCCTACTAACTATTTATTACCTTCTTAACTGTTAATTATGTTCCCAATCAATATAAATGATGGTAGTGAATTTGAGGGTGATAGCTATTGAGTGAAGCAACATATCTATAGTACTACTAGTTATTAAACTTATTACGTATTACTTACTGAATACTCATAAAGTATGAACTTCGTTATTTACTTATTTCATTGAAGTGAACTATGATGGGATTTAAGTTTTCAACCGGGAGAATTATGAGGTGATGAAGAGCCGAGTAATGTTAAGTTGTAAGCCAGGATAACTTTTAAGTTCAGTGCAGGTAATAGTGTAACATTAATAGGATTACAGGAGATTGGTGCAAGTAAATAATAACAGGAGATTGGTGCAGGAAAATATTGCACTTGCTGTCTCGGTCTTCGGCCGGACCGAGACCGAGACCAACCACATAGAGTTGAAGTAAGAAATCTAAGAAAGTTTTCTAGAAATTAGAAATTCTACAACGTTATGATGTTTAGAGGTGCAATTTATTGATCTGAAGGCAGACCCTAGTATTATCTGATCAGGTTGAAGTATATTTTCTTCTGCAACATTGTGTTGAATATGTTCTGATCCTTTTTTTTTTCTTTCGTACAGATATGGGATGTGCTATCAAACAAGGAAGTGGTAGACATAGTAGCCGCTGCCCCACGTTCTACTGCATCTCGTGTACTAGTTGAAACAGCAGTTCGAGCTTGGAAATCAAAATACCCAACTTCCAAAGTGGACGACTGTGCTGTAGTCTGCTTATTTCTTGATTCTAATCCAAACAACTCACCTTTCTCCAAATCTGAAGAACCAACATCACCAGATTTACTCAATACTGGTGCATCGGAGCTTGATCGATCAGGAACTGTACGAACTTGTCCTGATGATGAAATAGATGAAGATATTGCAGATAAGCCTGCAGGATATGGAGATTGGTCAGCACTGGAAGGCGTTTCTCGTTTAAATACCTTGCTGACTCTGCCAAGGTTTGTCGCAGGGAAAGATGAGAAACCGCCGAAATCAGGTCAGAGTGCTCGAAAATAAGTCCACTCAAAAATTGTTTATCTTTATATATTTCACTTATTATTATTATTATGTTTACCATTATTATTATTATTATTTTTAGTGTTTTGTTTATGTTTTTATTATTTATTTTTTAGAAAAAAAAGGAAAAAAGAAAAGTATTTTTTGTAGGTTATTTATTTTGGTTTTTTGATTGGAGTGATTGGCCTGGCTGTTATTAGTGTCTGGGGAATCCTACTGTCTTTCTGTCTCTCTGAAAGTGTTGGGTAGAGTTGGAATTTTTGGAAGATCCAACTTCAAGTCCTTTTCTCTTTATGTTATTTCTGCCAGTCTTTTTTTGTTTTGTTTTTTTCGGTTTTTTTAGGTTGAATGTTATTATTTGTTAATCATCACTTTGTTATGTTTATAATAATAAATTTTTTGAAGCCATTTGAGATTTACTTTTACTCTTGGGAATTTGTTTTTTCACATTCTTGTGAAAAGTAGAATGTTAAGTGAAAATGTTTTGAGATCTGTTTGGTATTATGCAAATCTTATCATTGTCCCATTGGATGCAAAAATAGTACTCATAAGACATAAATTAGGATGTTCTGTACAATCACAATGTGAACACGGATGATGTTGTAAACCTCTTCCGGTGATACATGCACGCTCACGTGTGTCAAATGTGTCGTACACATCATGTCCCTCCAACTTGTTCGATCCTGATAGATATTTATGAATGTACAACGCCATTCTAGTTGTTATGTAGTAATAATGGTGTTAGCTCAACCGTGAGTCCGTGACCGCGACGATAGTAAAGCCATAAACATTCCTGTTAGGTGTCAAATAGGCTACTCCAAATAGCCTCAAACGGTGAGAGAGAGAGAGAGCAGAGGAGGGAACAAATTTAGTCAACAAGGCTACACAACCCACCTCTAGGGACTCCCACTTGGACCGCATGTTTAGTCACGTGGAAAGAGAAACAAGGGTTTCTCTCACATGCAGTTCAAGTGGGAGTCCCTGGAGGCGGGCTGAGTACACTTTTTGCAAATTTAAGTAACAGAAAAAGTCGGAGGGTTCTGCTAGAAGTTGGAGTAAATTTCTCCCTGGTGGACTCTCTTTTTTGAGATTAGATTCGAGCCACCGATAGTCATTCTATTGAATATGTACTACTGTTACTCTCCAAAATGCGCCCGTGTGAGCTTCTTTTACCCTCCATGTAACGTCAACCTTATACTTTGCTTCCAGCTTTAACCTATTCATCAACCATTGTTATGTTATACACAGAAGATGTTAAATAAAATGGTACCAGGGTGTAACCCATGCCTTTGGGGCACAGATAGTTCTTTGGAAAGCATTACAAATCAAGCATACTATGTGACTAAGGATAAATTACAATTGAGTTACTGTTTTTTTGTATTTATTTGTTACTTAGGTTTCGATGAGATTAAATTGACGTAAAATTCACCATTTTCTCAATTGATTGATGTTTGAAATATGAACATGAGGTCTTCGCTTTGAAGAGCATACGGTGACATTTCCAAGAGCCGAAAATGAGAAATTAATGGCTTTTACTTCTTTAAACCTTCTCCCATATGCCTTTTGTCTTCAACCATCCATATTTTATCATGTGCAAGTTCAAACAAGATGTACACAAAAATTGCAAGTTATATCCACGGAAGCGACTGGATATACGATAGGAGTATTCCAGTATCTGACAAAACAAAAATTGTAAAAAGAAATATTGTATTAGACAAGATCGGACATAAGGAAGAAAATGCAGCCAATTAGAAGTTTGACACGACTTGCATTGCTAAAGATAACATCGAACATTTAAGTGTGTATAAACATATGGGTGATATATTAATCTCGATGACCTGATGTGGGCGGTAGTTGCTTCTTTTGGTTGCCATTGTGGGAATTTGAGTTGTTTGTCTCAAATAGACAACAAATCATCATAAATGAATCACTTAAACGAGTCCGACAAAGACAATCACTCAGAAATCTAAGGCAAGTATGTTTAGACCTCGAGTCGGCTTGTAAAAAGAAACCAAAGATACTAAAAACCCGAAGTCATGTGGCGAAATTATGTTAATAGATTGAATACAAGATGGGGAAGCATCCGAAACAAAATTGAGAAGGCTATATTGCAAAATACATAACTTTTCATTTGAATGAGTTATAATATACACCCAAATAAATGGGAGTGGTGAAAACCATCAATTGAAACAATTCAATTAATCAAATTCTGCACAATGGCAGTTAGTAACAATAATACTGTTAAAATTCCCATATTCAAGCTCCAAGCCGAAGAAAGATTGTGAGCACTGACTTGATAAACGGCTCCCGTTTGTTCATCCTGCACTTTGATACTAGACGAACCTGAAATCGACCAAGAGGAAGAACAACAAAATCAGTTCAACATAATCTCTGGTCTAATTCGAGAACAAATTGAACAGTTGCATTAAAACCTCGGTCTAAGTCTGCGCCTTACGGACGATTTTAGCGATTGTCAACCTCATACAATGAGTAAGGAAGTACTAACTTATTTTATTAGGATGTAGCTAAAAATGTCACTCACAGTTGTAATCCATCCATCCAATAGCCTGATTTTCTAGATCGTACACGACTAGCTTATCCGACAAAACTAGATCTGCATTGGAAAAGTAAGAATGGTTGGATATCATGAAATTGTAAGCATAATGTATCAGACGAAGATATACCTTAAGAATAGATAGTCAAACAGTATGGGCATCAAGAACAAAGAGACCATAAAACAGACTTCAAATACATAGCAGTTAGCACCTTATGACAAAGACGAAATCTAAAGATAGCAAATGTACTTTGAAATTTGAATGACATAAACTACAATAGAATGGCAACTACTAATTAGAGATACCAAATGATCTAACAAATTTTAAGAAAGTACCTCCCAAAAGAATTGTATCCTTCCCGTCCTTGGATTGCAATCCACCGTTTTGCCAACCAATACACCATATATCTTCCTGCACAAGTGTTGATAAAACAATAAGTAAACCAAAATTTAGTACACGTAAAGTGGAACATCGTATAGAAGAAGATATGCATTACACTACTAAAAAACATTTATCTCTACTGATATCAACATGCTCCAGTGACTTAAACGGATTGATAATCAAAATTCTTTTTTCCAGTAAACTCCGACGGCGTTACCAGTGGAGTCTTCATTTCATTTCTTTAATTTTTCTTCTCTTACGTAGTTTGCCAGGAGAAATTTGTGACTTCGCTTGCATGCTTATGTTACTGGCGAAATGACCATACATGGGAATACCGATCATCACAAAAGAATTTCATCTGTAGTCACTGCTTTTCATTCTCAATATTTACTGTAAGCTGGTTTTTTGAACCTCCAAGCATCAGATAGATTATGATAGTAAGAGGTCGCTAAAGCTATAATTTTCGTATTGAAACACACGCATAAAAGTGAATAAGCGAGGGACACAAGTTTCATGTGAGGGATACGCCTCAAGGGGCACGAGATCTCATACATGGGATTATGGGAATACAACTTGAATCAAAGTTTTGATTTAGTCTAAAATTAAACTTGCAGATAATTGAATTAAAAATATTGAAATTAGTAAAGTTTTTCAAACAAAAAGGAGTAGGTTTAGGGCTTAGTATGGAACAGCTAAAACATTGTTGGGCATCACTCCTTTTCTAAGAAACCACAAGTTAGACTGCTAATCAGAATCTGTTAGAGGAGGCAATGACAAAGGGTTCTTCAGGCAAGAACCTTTCAAGACTAGTATAAGAATATCGAATTAGAGAAATTGTTGAGGTTTTCTCTGTGGTCGATCGCATCTCTTACACCAAACCTAACCAAATTATAATACTGGAATATTATGCTATTTTCTACATTTAGAAAATGATAATTTCTCAATAAACTGTTCTGGTTTATACCGTCAACATATCCAGCCCGAGGTCAAGAATTTTAGATTCTATCTCACAAGTATCACGCTTCATCTAATATTGTTCACATCGAGATGTGTTTAAACGAAAAAGGAATCTGGACAGTATACTACACAGAAAGTTTGCCTTATCCATATCTAAAGCTACTGAATATGTGTACCCAATTTTCCTGGTTCTGCTTTGGTTTGCAAAAACATGATAATAATTATTAGCTATTGTGTGAAAATCTTAACATGAAAAAAATGAGGGTGTAATCACAATTAGCTTCACGCAATGAATATCCACAAGATGCCAATTAATTGAAAAATTAATATACTTCGAAGCTGCTGATTAATATATTATACTGTAAATAAAAGTACTTACACGGTATAGGAATAAATAATCATGCGGATAAACCATCAGCGAAAGTGAATTCTCGAAATGGAAAGTGACAGTTGGAAACCCATCATCTACACTGCAATGCCAAAGCTAGCTATCAGATTAGTAAAACTTTTTTAATTGTTACCGCTTTCATTAAGATAGAATGATTCTAAGAAAGTATAAAAAACTAAATATCTATTTTCTATCGTAATACTGTAAATCAATATCTTAGCACTTGGTAGTTTAATGTTACGAGTAAAACATCTAATTGTCAAACTAGGAAATATATTTATCTAGTCTGCATCAAATTTAGCAAGTGCAGTCCCTAAATTATCGTTAAGCATCATTTTATGGAAAACGCAATTTGGCCCAACAAAAAGAAAGGCCCGAATGGCCCGAACAAGGCAAAATGCTGACATCATGTGCAAATTTGGCCTTGGGCCATGTTAGTCGGGCCAAGTAGCATTGTTTTTGTTTTATTCTCTCCATTTATTTAAGAGGGCGATTTATTAGTTTCGCTCATAATTATTTTTTTTGTAAAATCTCTTCATACATAAACAGAGATCCTAGAATTTTATAAGCATCGGCTCCATTTGTCCCTACATTACAAAATAATCTATCCAGACCCCACCCCTTCGTCGTGTACCCTTTTTTGATGGGTACCCAATCCATTACCCCAAATTTGGCTTACTAAAATCTTCACCCTCAATAAACCCGATTTCTTTGTGACAATTATAAATTCAACTAGTTGAGTAGTTACCTACGAGATCTTTTAGTTAACTAGTTAAAATTTTCAATTTTTATGGAGAATGCTAGAGATTAGGTACATCTGTTGCATCATAGGGAGTATATTTTGTCTAAAAAATAATCTAAAACATACATCAACTAAAAATAGCCTAACAAAGAGGTATACCCTTAGCGTACCAGATATTCACATGGTAGTATATCGCAGACCGGTAACCGTACCATATATTAATATCCCGTAACATTGATTTGTCCTTGTAAACATTTTCTTAGCTCTTCTTTTGGGTATCTCAATACAAGTTTGGAGGAATCATTTTGGTTATTCTAATATAAGCTTTACGCAGTGCTACTCAAATTCTAAGTTTACTTTCGATCTGAACTGGGTCAGGAGTTCTCTATGGCCTTCAGTAAACGACGTTATTATCTCGTTCACTGGGTCTTTTACTTGTATACCAAATTCTTTCACTGGTCAAAAAGATATTATAATCTAATCAGCGCACTTCTTGAAGGTAGTTAGAGATGTTCTTTGACCAACAGCTGTTCCGTCTTTTAGTTATATACTAATTAGGTCCAAAATAATAAATGTAACCTAAGAAGTCTACAAGATTCAATCACTCGGAAGCAACAAGAGAACACAATGTTAATTATATCTATTTAACCATCATCAAATCTTGAAAAGCAAATAAAACTTAGGAAAATCCAAGCTTATAAAAGATCAATGTGATTGAGCAAGAGAAATACCTTCCGATGTACTGGAAGCATTGGAACTGATTTTCAACCGTAGTTAGCTTCAAATCCGATTGGTGAGACAGTATCTACATCAACAAAAGTTGGGAGGGGGAGGATTAGGCTCTTTTTTCTCTCTAGATGAATATGAAAAATTAAAGGTTTTAGACGGTATCTCTCACCGCAGTCATCACAGGCTCATAAATCCCCTCCGGAAGATAAGCCAAGGTGGTACCACTGTCAATGATTGTCCCTTTCCTATCTCCAGACTCAAAAACATCTGTGGGAAGTTTTAGAGTAGTCTTACCGACCTCAATTGCCTTCATATTGACATTGTAATGTGGCCTAAGATAATGATTAATCTATAAATATGTGGAATAACATACACAAAGACCTAACTTACTACAAAAAGAAACGTTGAAAGCATAAAATATTGTAATCATACTGCATAGTAGCATAAGAGAAAGCAGCAATAAAAGAACAAACATTTCAACGAACTGCGAACTTTATGAAATCTTGGTTTAAACTTTCTATGTTGTCCTGATATGTTAGAAACTCCAATTTCATCGGTGACACTTATGTTGTCAAAAGCGCCGGAGAGCTGCACTTAGGCGCACTAGTAGATATGTTAAAGACGTGGTCGACTCGCTTCAGAAGCAAATCCCCATGTTTCCTAGTATCGACTAGGCGTGCTTAGTCAACGATTTTACCTCAACTAAGGGGAACTCCTAGTCAAGATGGGTCAGTGAGTAGGGAAAATTTAAACAATAAAGATCCAACCCAACACCAAACATGAGATTAAATCCAAACCCATTAAGGTAAGATACAGAGTATGACACAATATCATACACTATACAAGGATTGCGAGGAGTAGTAGTGAACTTTCTAACCAAGATACTTTTTCTCAGTTATTAATCATCGAACTGATTTTAAGTTTCTTTAGAACCTTGTAAGCGAGTTCCTGAGGTCAAACAAATCTCTAAGTGTATACTGAATTTGAGCATATATCAGCATAAGGGTTATATAACGATGAAAAACTTTCATCATGTGGTAGGTGACGAGGATGGTATTCTACACGTTTTAGAAGCGTGATATGCTATAAAATTGAGGACAAGTTCTATTGCGGAGTGAATGATGCAAATCAACCAAATTACTATCAGTGCTTCCCGAACTTGAACATCATATTTTCCCCCATTCAACGAGAGAAAGGACGTCGAATCAGCATCACTAATTATGTACTGTACCCACGGCCCAGTAAGTGGGAAAACAACCACATCCACACACAAACTCCGCAGAAAAAAATGGATATATGAATCTAAGATATATAATTTTCTTTTTAGAAAAATAAGATAAGAACTAATTCGGAACTTCTCCTGCAAGCAAAATAGCAGAACATACTGATTTGGTACCAAAGGAGTTGTTTTCACTTTCGGCTGCACCACATGTCCAATAGCAAAGATTCCACCTCCATTTATGCCATCTAAGCAGTGGGCAAACATCTTCTTCACTTTTCCAGCCAAGGCTAGCTGTGAAATCATAGACGTATTTGCTTGTCCAAACCCAAGTAATCCATCAAGTGCTCCAGAAGATGTACCTAGATCACCAGACTGTTTTGAACCACACCTACCGACAAAAATAACCACTGTCTAAGATTAATTCATCAACATTTATACCACAGAAGAATTTCAGAAGCTAGATAAGATATCGAAATTAAAAATTGAGTCAGGAAAGAAAAGTAACTGATTCACATGAAAAATAACATTCAATTCGTCAGTAATGTGTAAGGTGATCCGTGTGAGGGAATAAGGAAAGTAACTACAAGCACTACAAAACTTGTGGCTGTGGAGCCGAAGAACTGCAAAACCAACTGGACTCCAAAGTAAAGGCAACTACATAGCTGTGGATCTTATTGCGCTTACCACATTTTTTAATCGGAATTGGGGTTACTGTATTACAATTAAAATTACTTCCATACCCGTTAATGACTTATTGTTCAAACAACTTGTATGGAGCAAAATATATGTTTAAAGCAAAACGCTTGAAAGGCATACAAACTTAAAACATATGAATCAAAAGTTCAACTATATATCTCACTGACAACTAGGAAAGACCCTCCGCCCATACTCACTCATCTAAGTATCCACGTGACTCCAAACCTACATCATCGAGTTTCCACAGGGATCCCGGGGAAGACTTGTGTCTATAATGGGTGGTCAGGTTAGGGTCCTACAAGTAGATTTTACTCGTTTTGCATTAGTTTTACGTCTTTATTTTCTCCCCATTGGTCCCTTCACATTATTTTAGCACTAGTATTGTATTGTATTGGGCTTCTTACACCAATGTTTTTACTAATAGAAGAAGAAAGAAAAGTAGCTCTTACTCACCCAAATATAACACTTGCATTTGACGGTGTTGTCACGAGATTTCCAGATGCTTTATCGTACTGAACATGATCGTTCACAAAGTACCCATCAGTCGAGCTTCCATCTCCATAAACAACTCTATATTCACAAGGCATGTCTGACGTACACCCAGGAATTCCTCCTTCATATGTAGCAGAGCAAAACTCTTGTTTACATGTAACCAATTTTGAAGTTATAGATGTCCTCGGATTATATAACTTGAGGTCTACCTGTACAGAAAACGAAGAAAGTCGGTTCCAATTCCATTTCGTTTTACGATAAATAAATGGGTCGTAACCAATGAATGAAACCCCCCCATTACTTATTGAGTATAAGAAGGAGAAGAAGGGGAAAAACAACATACACCAAGGTTGCTCTTCCTAGGACATTTAGAACATTCAATACAATTCACCCAGAAAATGTCACTTCCTGTATCAACTTGAACGTAATAATCAACAGAAGGAGTCCCAATCCCAATTTTAGCATAGTAAAGCCTATAAATTCATATAAGTAATCATTCAAAGTCAAAAAAGGTACCAAATTTAATAATAAAAGAATAGTAAATCAAATCAAATTTTAATCAAAATCAAGAAACTAAAGAGAGAGAGAAATAAGAGAGAACCCAGCATCAGTAGGATCGCCATTGCCACCTAAAGGAATATCAATGTCAGAAAGAAAACGAGTGTGTCGGTGGGTATCATGGGCTTTCAAATCAGTGAGAGAACGATCATCTCTTCTCTTAAATTTATGATGAACACGGAAAACACCTGTTGCATAAACATCATTTGATACAAACAAAAGAAATAGAAATAGATTACAGATCAATCTGAAATCCATTTCTATACAAAGAGAGAGGAAGAAAATAGGAGAAAAAAGAAGAGGAGTTTTAATTTAGAGAGAGAGAATGGGAAAGGAAAGAAAAAGAAGAAACAGGTGAGAGAGGTGGCGTGAAAGGTTGGTAACCTCCACCTCCACCAGTACCACCGCCGCGTCTGTCTCTCTCTATGTATGAATAGGCCACGCAAAGTAAATTCTCTCTATAACCTTATTATGCTTTCATAGATTTTCTCTTGTACCAAATCGTACAACTAAAATATGAATCAAACAAATGGTGTTAGATCTTGTCAGAGTAAATGGTGAATGTGGCGACACGCTTATTATATTAGAGAAAAAGAGTAGTACGCATTCATTTGTAACTTCTCGTACCATTACTATGTTAAAAAAAATTTATTGTGTATGCATTCCACGAGCGCATTTAGCATGTTCGTGGCGGGTCCGTGCACATTGTGATAGTGTAACAGGCTATTTAAAAAGAGGAGATTTCGAATCGATTGTGAATTACTGCATTTGTTGCACCAAATCGAAATTCAATTACAAAAATCATTTTCAACTTATATCAACCCTGCTTCTAGATTTGAAAAACATTTTGGCTCATTAATTTTTATTTGGATATTGACAAATCATAGATCAACAATTAGGTCTGGGCAAAAATTGGGCCATTGTGCTTCACCACTAAAAAAAAATGGGTCACTATGGAAGACGGCACGTGTATCACATAAACTCTTTACCAACTATTTTTATTTGCATTTGAGGCTTTTAAATAAGGTCTTCCAACAAAAAAAAAGAGGGTAAATATTTAGAGTAATATATCTTTTTAATAAAACAGTATGGAATATGCTGACAGGGATGACATCTTCTTTTGTTTTTTTAAGATTTTATCTAGAAGTTCTTTGTCATCTCTAATGAGGTTGATTGTAAACTACTACCTTTGTTTTTTTTTTTGTTGAAAGAAACTACTACCTTTGTTGTTAACAGATTCTTTGATCATTTTTTTTAGATTTACAAGGAGGAAGTAGTAATTCCAATACCAAATTTACTAGTATTTGTCTGAACACCCATTACAGAATGATGAAAACACTCTATTAGCAAACCGTCGGGCAAAGAAGAAATATGAGATGTTATCAAGAATATGAAATCTTATAAGGCGCCGGGGCCTAGGGGATTCCCAAGCTTATTCTACAAGAAGTGTTGGCAGATAGTGGGGGAGGAAGTATCCAATCAGATACAAAGTATTTTCGAAACCGGAGAGATACCATCTACTTTGAACCATACACACGTCGTTTTAAACCAAAAGTTCAAGCTCCCAAGAATCCGAGTGATTTTAGACCAATTGCGCTATGTAATTTATTTTATAGAGTAATTACTAAGATCATAACAAATCGGGTTAGGCCATTATTGACTAGAATGGTCTCATTAGTACAGAATGCTTTTGTTCTTGGTTGTCAAATTTGTGATAATCTGATTATTGTCCAAGAAATATTTCACTCTTTGAAGTATACGAAAGCGAAACATGGAGCTTTTGCACTCAAAGTAGACATGGCGAAAGCATAAGACAGACTAAACTGGAATTTCTTGGACGATGTTCTAATCAGATTCGGGATTAAATGTAAGATACATAGATTGATTATGAATTGCGTATGCTCCATCTCTTACTCTATACTTATAAACGGGAGACCAAAAGGAAATTTTCGAAGTGAAAGACGACTGAGACAAGGTTATCCTTTAAGTCCGTATCTATTCATCTTATGCTCAGAAACACTAACCCGGTTAGTAACTTACTATGAAACGACTGGGTTGTATGAAGGATTGAAGATAAACAGATATGCACCATTAGTCAATCATCTTATGTTTGCGGATGACTTATTCTTCTTTGGCCAAGCTTCAGACTACAATATCAATCAACTAAAAGAAATTCTAAACCAATATGCGAGAATCTCGGGTCAACAAATAAATTATCATAAGTCATCCATACATTTCACTAAAGATTATGCATCTCATAGGAGAAGAGAGGTGATGACTCTGTTGGGAGTGAAAGAGATTGAGTAAAACAACTAAGTATCTAGGTAATTTCCTACTTAAACCCAAACATAGGAGTACTTCATATGATTTCATCTTACAAAAATTGTCCTCTAAATTATCAGGTAGAACTGTTTTGCTAAAGAATTAACTACCCACAATTCGAGTATATTTTCTATCTACAAGTTTAGTCCCAAAGAAAGTACTTGATGAAATTAAAAACATCATAGAAATTTATGGTGAGGACATGATGTGGGACAGAAAAAATGCATTATATGAGTTGGAAGAGATTACAATCCGATCAAAACAATGGAGGTCTTGGTATTCAGAACATGGCCATAGTAAATAAATCGTTAGTTGGCAAATTAGTGTGGAGGTTTCAGAATGAAAATGAGTTGGGTTCGTCTATTGACAACGAAATATCTCAAACATGAAGATTTCTAGTCTCATAGATGTAAATCCATTGTAAAAAGTATGATGGATATAAGGGAGGAGTTGGAAACATATAGGTGCATCAGTATAGGCAATGGAGCAAGAACTCTAATATGGGAAGGTCCTTGGGTTCCTTCGCTAAATAGGTTTAGACCAGGGAAAAATGAATATAATGAGGAAATCCCGAATTTATATATGGTGAAAGAGTTAATCGACCAACACACGAAGAGGTGAATCAAACACTAATTGAGCAAGTATTTGATAGAGTTTCGGCTCATGAAATTATGAAGATTGAATTAGGAAATTCAGCTAATGAAGACAAGCTTATATGGATATTCACTGGAAAATGACCGTTCACTGCAAAATCCTTATATAAATCCATTGTGTCAAAACAACCGTCAAGTTCGTGCAACACCATTGGTAGTACTTCAGAATTTAAATGGCAAAAACTATGGAAGAAGTTCGAGGTCATTCCACGAGTACAAATGTTTATATGGCGAGTGTTAAATGATGCAATACCCACCAGACTCAAAGCCCTTCGATTCAATATATGGAAACTAAACTATGTCCGATGTGTGAAGAATATGAAGAAAACATCAACCATCTCTACAAAGCGTGTCAGTTTGCAAAGGAAACCTGGTTTCGATCTCCTTTAGGCTATTGGTTTGAGGATAATAACACCATTCAAGAGAAAATATAAGAATGAATTGAAAACAGAGTAGAAGATGAAGGTGTCAGAATGAGTGTTTACTTAATTTGGGCAATCTGGAAGGCAAGAAACAAAAAGATTTTTGATGATGAAAATCCTGATGTGTTGAAAACCATTAAAGAGACAATTGACTTGTTTATCGTCTATGAAAATAACTTAAAAAGAAAATGGGGGCATCACTTGTACTAATGTGGAAAGTAATTAAGGAGACCAACAAAGGGTGTGATAAGGGAAGATGAAGTAAGAATAAATGTGGATGCATCATACAAAAAATGGAGAGGGGGCATCAGCGTGGTTATGAGAAGCTATAACAACTCATTCATGGTTGCTGAAACGGACTTCTATATTGCAGGAAATGCTCTTGAAACAGAAGCAGAAGCGATTTTAATGGGACTGAGGTTAGCTAAAAACCATTCACAAAGAAGAATCGTGCTAGAAGGAGATTCGGGCTCGATTATAATAGCTTTTCAATCAAAGAAGGCTAGTATTCCGTGGCAAATTCGAATTATAATCAATGATATACATAATTAAGCACAACTGTTTGATAAGGTGAAATTTTATACCATCCCTAAAGAGCACAATGAGATTTCTCATTATCTAGTAAAAGAGTCATGCTTAAGCTTTGTAAGAAGTGGGATGAATTAAATTCCCCACAATGCATTGTAAGAGTGTTAGAATTGGAGTTACTCCCAAATGTAACTGAAAATTTGAATGAATAAATAAGAATAAAGCCATTTATATAAAAAGAGAAAAAGATTGTCGATAGCGACTCACACTAAAAGTCCAAAAGAAATGGGTTACATTCGAGGACGATAACGTGTATCACATAAACTCTTGACCAACTATTTTTGCTTGCACTTTTGAGGTTTTTTGCACTTTTGAGGCTTTCAAATAAGGTCTTACAACAAAAAGAAAGGCAGATCTTTAGATTAATAGGTTAGAAAGGATATAGCAAAGGATACCCTTTCTAGCAAAGGATACCGCGACTACATATGATTAATGATGCTATGCCCGACACATCAGCCGGCCAGGATTCTACCGGAGATGCGCTAGGCATAGCATCACGGCTGGACTACATATTTGCAATTTCAGTTGACCATATATATATGTGTATATATGTATGCTAAAATATATTAGCAATATACACATTTATTCCTTTAGCAACCAACTGAAGTCTTAATATTTTTGCTAGGGAGACAACTATAACTATGTTTCACCAAAACAATATTAATTCTCCAAAAAATCATAATGTTCAAACATAAAATTTCTCCAACTTTACAAATAAAACAAAATAAAATTTCTCCAAAGGTTATTACAAGGAATTGCCACAAACATTAGTTGTCACATAAAGAACAATTTGGAATCAATTACTAAACCAAACTAAACAATATGACAGTAAGCAAGAAAAACTTAACAATCCTTCCCTGATCCAGAAGCTTAGGGGATGAAGGACTCACGAAGAAAAACCGTGGACGTCCTGGAGGAGAAGGTACTACAGTCGGTGGTCTTTGGGGAGTATCAGGCGTAAGAAAGGGATCAGGAAGAGTCGGACTCGGAGGGTTGCCAGCGGAAGGAGATGATTTGGAAGAGGGTGAAATATCGTGAGCAGCTACTTGGTATACCAATCCAGATTTTTCATCTTGTACTCCAACGGAGGAAGAGCCTAAAACCACAACAATATAAAGTCAACGACAATATCTTTCTAAACATTATCGAACTGATACAAATATCTCAAGTCAAGTAAGCCAGTAGAAATGGGCAACGTTTGTACTTCAACACGTTTTATACATGGAATTCATCAAATTATATTCTCCGGGCAAATATACCCTTAGTTAGCTGAGGAGAATTCGTAAATATCCAAGGTTCCTTATACTCCGGCAATCGGAAGCTCGACATACACTATCGGGTAGTTTAGGCCAGATGCTGTATCATTTAAAAATAATGACGGAGGTGGGGAACTACTTACAGTCATGATCTGTCCATCCCATGACCTGATCTTCGAGATCATACAAGACTAACTTACTTTTTAGTACCAAATCTGCATGAAAAAGTGCCGAATAAAATTAAATAAGTAACTTCAAGAAAATACATGCTCTTGAAAATCTTAGAACATCAGCTACACCAGTAGGTGTCGTACAACATTCGTGAATTGTCCCATGTGGGTTGAGAGGGAAGTCTCAGGACGGACAATGTAATATCTAGACTCTCTACTCTGTCATTTATTGGTTTGACTTGGATTGCCACCGTATTAATATTTTGTGGGAACTAGGTCTATACGTGGTAGGCCCAACAGTTAGACATGCTCCACGTCACCTAACAAAAGGAAATGTCTAGGTTCACAAAATACCACAGGTGAGGATGCACGTGAGAACAACCGTACGTGGACAAAGGGAACTCTCATGACCAAAAATAAAAAATCTCGGGTTTCTTCACACTTTGCCAATTGGTTGTAAGTTGGATGTTCACAAACTTAATACAATCAACAATATACCTCCTAAAAGAATTATGTCCTTTAATCCTGGAGATAGTGTTGAACTATTCCGCCAACCAATGCACCAGGCATCTTGCTGCAAAAATGTCACAAAACAGTAAGTGTAAGTGCAGAACTCCAAAATTCGAAAATCAGACATACAGTGATTGCATATTAGCTATAAAAAGCAAGGTTTATGATGTAAAATAGTATGTTAGGTTTTCGCCTCCCTCTCTCTGTTTAGTTTTTTGTTTTAACGAATCACAACAAACCAAAGCATAAATGGTTGAGATAATCAATTGCTCACGAACACAAGAGATTACATTATTCCGCCGTAAAGACCTACTCCACAGCGAAAATGCCAAGATGATTTGGGTTGGGTCCAATACAAGGAACGGTTTTTCGGCTAGCATTTCGGGTTTAAGATCAACTCATATTCAATGCGAGTGTACATATTTTAGTAACCAGGAACTCAAAATTGGAGCTTGGGTGGGGATCAACTTGGGATCACATGAGCCCAAGACGATCTCTGGATTACTCAGAAGTTACTAGCTAGTTCAACGGTTTTGGTACACTGAGCTAGTTTATAGAAAAAAAAAAGCCGAGCATAATGAACGTGTAGGTAAATCAAGCTAAGCTGAGTACCAGTATCAGTAGGGGTTAAATTGGTACAAAACAATTTTTCATCAAAAAATTTCAGATATCTCGGATCATGCCCTAATTTTTTCTAATTGTTACACAAGATTTGAGTAATATACATCGAAGTACATTAATGGACCACTTGAGAAGCCGTAGTGAAAGCACCTAATTGAAACTAATTAGTTTACTTACCCCGACTTCGATCAGATAGTCATGAGGACGAACTGACAACTCAAGTGAATTTTGGAATTGAAAAGTAACAGTGGGGAATGCATCATCGAGGCTGCAACAAGAAAGCATATACCAGTAAAGAGTAAGAATACACATACTCTCCAGCACTTCATTTCAAACGGAAAATGTTAGAGGAGTTTAATCAAGAATTGTAATATAGGAATTACTGATCCACACAGGAATTTTTTTAAAGTTGCATAAAAAAAATAAAGGTACTTTATAACAAAGACAAGTTTATGTATACAACAGTCTAGCTGCTTTCGCATCTTCTACCACCATACCCGACACCATATACCAGTTTCAAATACCGGTAATAATGTTCATGTTCTATCGCCATGAAGCATTAAGCAGTAATACTACTTCAATCGACAAGATATTAACTCATGCACTTTGAATTGGAAAAAATTATTAGCTGCAAAAGTTGTTAATTCGATTGAAGAACCATTACCTTCTCTCGTATATAAAGCAGGAAAATGATCTTACTGCAGTTATATTCAAGCCAGGCGAGCTACTTATGATCTGAGCACCAAACGAACACCAATAAAAGGTAAGAATTTTTAGATAAGGAATTCATACTCGTAGAGTCCAAGTGCAAATTATACCATACCATATTCATCAGTGGCCCGTAAATTTTTTCTGGAAGATAAACCAAGGTTGAACCACTATCAATTACTGTTCCTTTGTTGTCTCCAGCCTCAAATACTTGTTTGGGGAGCGGTAAAACAGTATTACCAACTTTAACTGCCTCCATGTTCACATTGTAATGTGGCCTAACAATACGAGAAACCAATAAATGTAAGACTCTACTTCTTTTGAAACAATTAATATGTGAGACTCGAACAAGCTTTAACTTGATAGAAGAAACAAATAAGCACCTCTAATATGATCTGACTAATATATACTACAAGAGAAACATATAAGCCGATGAGAATAAGAAAGCTCGAACTTTAAGAGGTAAAAATAAGATCACGTACTGATTAGGAACAAGCGGAGTTGTATTCACTTTTGGTTCTACAACGTTTCCAATAGCAAAGATTCCACCTCCAGTTGCACTATTTAAGCAATGTGCAAATTTCTTCTTTGCAATGCCAGATGAAGCTAGCTGTGATATTATGGACCCGCTCGAGTTACCAAAACCAAGTATTCCATCAACTGCATTAGTAAATTGGGAGGCAGTTGCAAATTGGGGAACACCACACCTATCTCAGAGACAATTTCACAATAAGTATAAAGCTAAATGAACGAACATCGAATTTATAGGCAGATTTGGGAGGGAATCCCAAATCAACGGCTGGGATTGATTCGTCAACTTCCTCTTGATTTGTGTTCCAGATCACGAGGAAATCTTAGCTGTTGATTTGGGATTCCCTCCGAAATCTGCCTACAAATTCCATGGCTCTATCACTACTCCCAATGGAAATGCTAATCTTTCTAGGGTTTCGAACTAAATGGAAATATACACAGTCGAAAACCAAATTTTAAACATAAAAGAAGTGAAAAAACACATTTTTCCATATCAACTCAACAACCCAAACTAGGGTTTAGAGTATTAAACATGATTTTAACCTAAAAAAGTAGACAAAAGAATTAATAAGACTCACTGACCCAAAATTAACATTGGCAGTTGAAGAAGTTGTTTCAAGATCTCCAGAAACTTGATTAAGTTTGAAAACATCATTCACAAAATACCCAGTAGTTGCAGTTCCATCTGCATATTTAAAACCAAAACCACAAGTTCCTCCAGTTCGACAAATACTTCCATCAGAAGTTGGGGGACTACAAAATCTATCATTACAAGATACATTTTTTGCTTTAATCGAACTGTTTGGATCATATAATGTGAGATTTACCTGAAAAACAAAACAAATTCAAAATCAAATTTCTTTGTTTTTGAACAATTACTATTTGATTAGAGAGATATTGAAAGTTAAAAAGAATTACCCCAACGTCGGAAGAAGATGGACATAGTTTACAGGTGATGCAATTAAGCCATGTGACATCACTTCCAGTGTCGATTTGAACGAAGAAATCTTTTGATGGAGATCCTACCCCAATTTTTGTGTAGTAAAGCCTATCAAATTATCATTCAAGATTCAAACTTTATTATTGTGAATTGTGATAACTAACAATATGAGTTGGGGCCTTTTGGTTTTAGGTGGCCGTTGGACATGGGCACGAGGGTCTAAAACAGTAAGTGGTATCGGAACTGAGGACGGTTCACACAAATAGAAGAGTGGAGTGTTAGTGGCACATTGCTAAGAGAGTGTTCGAAACCTCGACTATAAACGTGACCGCATATTTAATATATATCGAGACTTTTTAGATGAATTCGTAAAAAAAAAAAAATCAGAATTTATTCGTGTTTTTCGAGTTTTGATGTCTAAGAAGAAAATATATCGTTATATGTGGAAGATTGGGTGGTGACAAGCCAACTTCAAATTGTTGTAATGACAAACAAAAATCATTAACAAACGAATTACCGTTTTTAAATAATGCATTGTAGAAATAATCCTACAACGGTGAGAGATGAAGTGTAATGCTCATCTTAAGAGATTAAACACCTTTTTCTAGTGAGACATTTAAAAATCGCTGAATCTTACAAATGTCAAAGAGGACAATATTACTAGTAGCCTTCAATGGTCCGCATTATCTTATAATACATTAACAACATGGTGTGCTCTACTATGATGCAGTCTGGGAAGGATGTGTTGTAGAAATATAATTTCACATCGGTGGAGGACGGAGTACAGTGCTCCTCTTAAGAGGTTTAACACCCTTTTCTTAGTGAGACCTTTTAAAACCATGACGCCCAGAAGCAGGTTGGCATCATCCTACAACAATTCCTAATCTACTTTTAGTTATATCGTTTATAACACAAATCAATCAATGACTGTTGGATTTTCGCCCCCCCACCTATCGAATTTGTGACCTCCGAATTTTCCATAGTATATGTAACCACTAGAGCAAGATCCCATTTGCATCTAGCTAGAGTCTTATAAACAAATTATACAAGACTTTTTGCTTATGAAAAAATAAAAGAGGATTACTATTAATACAAACCCAGTTCCAGTGGCAAGACCATCTCCACCTAAAGGAAGATCAATTCCTGCAAGATTCCTTCCATGTCTTTCTCTATCATGATCAATGAAGTCCTCTAGAGAAGTTCTTTGACCTGCAAATTTATGTGTCACTTGGAAAACTCTTCCTCCTCCTCCACTTGCAGACACTAAACAATTAGCAACAAGAATAATATTCACCACTGCCCATACCCAAATCAATTTGGAAACCATCACAAAAAACATAAAGTTTCCTCTTCTTTTTATTCTCCTCTTAATTGTTGGTTTCTTCTTCCCTTTGTCTTATATATTGATTGATATATACATAGAAAGAGAAAAAAAAAAATGAAAGAATGAAATTTTCAGATAGTTTGAAAGTCATAAATTAATTGTATATCGGTTAGAAAGAATCAAAGTCGTCTAATAATTGGCTGTATAAACAAATTTAAACGAACTTATGAGTTGGTAATTCATGCATATTTATATATAAATTATACATTTATACAAACATACAAGTATATAGTACTGTGGTGTATAATGGGTGTCAAGTTATTTTAAGAGGACCACCAATGCAAAGCTTGTTAAAAAAAATTGTGATTTTTTCAGAAGTTGGTCTGGAATAAAAACTTAGAGGCTGCCCACTAATAGTTGACCACATTAAGAGTTGACCAAATTAAGAGGTGACCAATTTAGGATTAGACTAATTAAGAGATGCTAGCTTGATTCTTTGGTTCATTGAAGTTCATTAAATTGAAATGGTTTTGGTCATTAATAATTTCTATTTTAACTAAAAAAAATTATTAGAATTAAACAACCCAACACAACTTTTATTGTTAGAAATAAACTAATAGTCTTTCATAAAAAAAAACTAATAGTGACCTAACTTGTAATATTAAGGAGAATTTAGCTAGACTTAGATAATTAAGTAGATAATTCAATAGAGACTCGAACTTATTGTTCAAATAGAAACAAGTAAAGCCTCAGTTTAAATAACAGTGTGTGATCGTCTCTGGTTGTAACTGGTATTGTTATAAAATAGACAATTAACGTAAAACATGTTGTCTCTTAGAATACGTTAAAAAACGAAAAAAGGAATCCACAAATTTTAATATCCGTCTTATAGCCTTTTTTTTAAATGAGATTAAAAGAAATGTAATAATTAATCACGGAATGACGGAAAAGGTATTTTGTACAACGAAAACATTTCAAATGAGTTTACAACTCTTTAATCGTAGTATAGGTAGTACTTCTCTTCAGGGGTGGCCCTGGGCCAAAGCGAACAAAGCGTCGCTTCGGGCCACCGGCTTTTAGGGGCCACCGAGACATTAATTTCTGTAAGAAATATATAAGAAGTCCAACTCTCTAACAAAATTATAAGGGCCCCATTTAAAAAACGTTAAGTAAAAAGGGCCACCAAATTTGATGATCTTTAAATAGATGGTGAGCCCAACAGTTTGTTTGATTTATGTGAAAGTAGAGTAGAAAGTGTTGATTCAAAAACTGGTAGAAACAAGTTATGATTACGAGAAGCTTGTCCAATTTAAAAAATGTTAAGTAAAAAGGGCCACCAAGACATTAGGTTTCAAGTTCCACAATTACGAGAAGCTTTAGAAGAATTGGTGGAGACAAGTGATGATTCAAAAACAGTTTATGATGCCAAAAAATATTAAAACAAGACTTTGAAAATTTTGAATTCCTTTTGAGCATTGTTATTTGGCATAATATATTGTTTGCGGTAAACTCTATTAGCAAAACACTTCAAGCTGAAGATATATATGGATATTAATGTTGCATTAGAGAAATTGAATGGACTCATTCGTTCTCTTGAAGATTATAGAGAAGTGAGATTTGAAGAAGGCATGGTTGAAGCTAAAGAGATTGTCATTAAAATGGGAGTTCAAACATTTTGGAAAAAACGTATTATTCAAAGAAAGACACAGTTTGACGAGAATGCGTGTGAAGATCCATCAATGTCACTTGAAGAAGCATTTAGAGTTAATTATTACATATAAATATTAGATCAGATTTTTTCTTCACTTAAGAGCATATTCGAGCAAACTAGAAATATAAAGAAATATTTAGTTTTCTGTTTGAGTTAAAAAGGTTAAACTCTCAAGATGATGGTAATTTGAGATATTAATGTGTTCGCTTTGAAACATTTTTCAAGCATAATGAGTCATATAACATAGACGGACTAGACTTAGTTTCTGAACTGAAAATGTTGAAGCGTCTTTTACCAAATGAGATCAAAAGACCAACTGAAGTACTAGATTTTTTGAAAGATATGAAAGGTTGTTAACCGAACACATGAGTTTCTTATAGAATTATGTAAACGATACCAGTTATTGTTGCCTCTGCAGAAAGAAGTTTTTCTAAGTTGAAGTTGATTAAGTCTTATATTCGATCTACTATGTCAGAAATAAGGTTAAACTGGTTAGCTATTATATCTATTGAGAAGGCTATAGTGACTTTGCATCGAAAAATTTAAGAAGAACAAAATTTCAGTGATTGTAATTATCAAAAAAATTATTTTGTTATATAAATATGATGAAAATATTTTGCGGTATTTATCCTTTTCATGTAAATACATTTAGACGTTTTACAATTTGATAGAAAGGGCCACATTTTCAGACCTCGCTTCGGGCCACCGAAAAGTCAGGGCCACCCCTGCTTCTCTTATCATTAGAATGGGTTGTGGAAAAACATTAAATAGATCAACAACCATCTATTCAACAAAAAAAAAAAAAACCATCTATATAAATAATGTAAAAATTGCAGCAATCCCATTTTATTTATATTTATCATGTTTAAGAAACATGAAGGATGATCCTTCAAACTTTTTTGAACCATATATTATCAATGGAAACAATTGGTTAGAAACAATTCATGAAATTAGACAGTAATATGAATGTTAGTAACGACCACAATATTGTAGCTATTTGAGAATCCTAGACAAAGAGCGGACGAGGATGTAAGATTATGAGAATTGGCTGAAACTACAGATACGGATCTACCATCCTTTAGTCCTATGGTTGGGAAACCTGTATTGATCGACGTTAAACAAATGGATCAGAAGATTAAATTAGTAAGAGTCTAAGCAACTGTTTGCTTTTCACCACTTCAAGAAGTGAAAGATTAAGGCTTCATCTGGCAACCTTTAAAGGACAATAGTTATTGTGAGTGAACCATGTCATGAGAATCAGAAGTTAAGAAATAAAACTAGATTCGGAAGACAGTGTAAACATGGTGTAAGAATGAATAGATGATACGTGGGTGTCCTTAGACAATAGAAGATCTCTATGAGTTGTAAAAGGCCCAGCCCATCATCAGCCTAGTTGCAACAAACTAGTAACAGAAAAAGTTAGTTATGAATCTGGTAGATTCCTAACAAACTCTTTCTCTATAAATAAGAGATCAAAGTTGTAACTCGATTAAATAATAAGTTCTCTGATCTAAAATTCCTATACTTTCATATTTTCTCATGGTATCAGAGCTTGGTAGAATCTAATTTTGAATCCGAATTTTTTCGTGTTATCAATCTTCAATCTATCAATTAATGGAGTCTTCAGTGTCTTCATCATCTCAAATTCTGAATTCGAATGCAAATGTATCAATATAAAACATTTCTAGCTTTATCTCTAAAAAATTAGATGGAGCTATAACTATTTACTGTGGAAAGACCTGATCGAAACTATCTTCTTAGTACTGATCTTCTGTGATATGTAGATGGATAAATTCTTCCACCAAATAAGTTCATATATGAACAAGAAACAGAATTGAATCCAACATATTTGATATGGCGAAAAGCTGATAGTTTTGTTAAATCATGTATGAAGTCTACCTTCACTCGATCTATTTCCTCACATGTCTTATCTTAGGGTTAACTACTGCTAGAGACATTTGGAAGTTCTTATATATAGAGGAGTATGAAGCTAAGATCTCTTCATTAATAGAACAACTTCAAAACACTAAAAAGGGAAATCTAACAGTCAGTGTATACTTAAGAAAGATTAAAACTCTTTCAGATTCTTTAGTGGTTGTTAATGCCAAAATTTCAGAAAAAGATTTATGTCGAATAGCCTTGAAAGGCTTAGGAAAGGAGTATAATCAATTCATTATAGTAATTCATTAGAGAGAATCAAAAATAACATTTGCTGAACTACGAACTAGGATAATTCACCATGAACAATGGTTGAATTCACAAAGTGTTGAAAAAATAAGTGATTCCAGCATACTTTGTGAAGAAACAACAAAATCAGCAACAAAATTATAGACAACAAAGGAATTATCAATTACAGTCAAGAAATTATCAATCACAGCAACAAAGAGGTATTTATAATCAAGAACAACCAAATACAACTTATTAGCATAGAACAAATTCAAATAGTCAAAACAATAGACAAGTTCAGCCTGGTGATAAGGCAATAGACTTGGATATATCACAAGCATTCCATGTGGTATATGTAGAAAATGGGGACATTGACATCTAAATGTTGTTTTAGGTACTCTCTTGATGAGTCTAAAAGATCATATAACAGTAACAATGTTTCAAAGAGAAGAATATATACTCAAGAGAAACCAAGTTTTGCAGGACTTTATCTCTATGAGGAAGGTGAGTCATCTGGTTCACAAAAAGAAGAAAAATTAACAGCTGAAGAAGCTTATGAAGCACAATTTGGGGTTTCTGATGAAACTTATCTTCATGAAGAGGCACATATGGTATCTGTTGTTTGAGAAGAGTCTTCAAAAACAAATATGAAAGTTTGGCTTGCTGACACTGGTGCCACAAGCCATATCACAAATGACTCATCTGCAGTCTATGATCAATTCAGGCAAGTCTTAAGTAATGGTTGGGAGTGGTACCTGCATCCCAATTCTAAGTACTAGTAATACAAAGTTGATAACTGAAAATCGTAACTTTGATTTGAAGAATGTGCTGGTAATACCAAATATTCAACGAAATTTGCTCTCCATTTCCAAGTTCACTCAAGAAAATCAATGTTTGGTACTGTTTTCTCCTTAGGGATACAAGATTCTATACATCTGGTCTGATAAGATTCTAAATGAAGGTCAAGTTGTTAATGACCTTTATCCCATTACTTTCGAATTAGATAACTCTTTACATCAAGCTTATCTAGTTCAAACTACTGATTCTTCTGAAACTTGGCACAAGAGACTTGACCATCCCTCTGACTCCGTGTTGCATATTCTAGCAAGGAACAAACAAATTTTTTTTTTTGTCCCACAAAAGACTAGTTGTCACTCTTGCCAGTTAGCTAAGAGTAAATGTCTCCCATTTCCTTATCCAGAAAGTATTACATAAGCTCCTTTATATCTCATTCACTCGGATATTTGGGGGCCTTCACCTATATCAACTAAGCTTGGTGAAAGATATTATATTCTCTTTCTTGATGACTTTAGCAGGTATAGCTAGATTTATCCTTTAAAAGTCAGATCCTTATCTGCTTTCAAACACTTCAAAGCTGCAGCAGAAAATCTATTCAACACAACCATTAAGTATTTCCAAAGTGTCAACAACCTTTGGTTGGAGTGGTAAGAGGTATAGTCTTCCATCCTAGAGGGCAAGGGTTCGACACACGCTGAACACTTCAAAAAAAAAAAAAAAAGTATTTCCAAAGTGATGGAGCACCAGAATTGTCCAAGGGAGAGTTTTAGCAATTTCTTGTAACATGTGGTGTTCTCTTCAGGTGTCATGTCCTTATACACCACAACAGAATGCAAAAGCTGAAAGAAGGAATAGGCAGATAACAGAAGTAGGTAATTCTGTACTTTCTCAATCCTCTTTTCCAAAGCATTTTTGGTTTGAGGCTTACTCATCTGTTGTATTTCTCATAAATAGACTGCCTACAAACTTCTTAAGAGTAAATCTCCTTATGAAATACTTTTTGGCGAACTACCAGACTATGCCTTCTTGAAGGTCTTTGGTTGTTTGTGCTACCCACATCTAGGACCAATCAGACGTGACAAACTTAGTCCAAAGTCTACCAAGTGTTCTTTTTTGGCCTATAGTCTGCACTATAAAGGTTATAAGTGTCTAGATATTAGTAATGATAAGATATTATGTCTCGACATGTTATCTTTGATAAGCAAGTATTTCCTTTCAAGGATATCCCTATCACAGACACTTCTACAAGTCCCATAGTCTCTCCAGCACTTTGTCACATTCAAATACATTTAGGTCTATTCTATCTACTCCCGTTAATCAACATATAACACCTGCACATACTGTACCTACTCCTAGTACAATTGAAGTTCCCACATCTAGGCCAGTGCATCCTATGACAACAAGGTTGGGAGATGGCATTACCGGGCCTAAACATATACCTGATCATATAGTTCATAATAGCAGTTGCCATCCACTACCTAGTGCTTTTCTTACTCTATTGAATCATCTGCCGGACCCATCTACATGCAAACAAGCATCCTCTGATCCTAAGTGGTGCACTGCTATGTCTGAGGAATACAAAGCACTTATGCACAACAATACCTGGTCTCTCGTTCTCTGTGATCCCTCAATGAATGTGCTAGGTTGCAAGTGGGTCTTCAAAGTAAAATGCAAATCAGATGGTACAATTGTACAAGGCTAGGTTTGTGGCAAAGGGTTTTCACCAAAAAGATGGTCTTGATTACTCTGAGACATTCAGTCTAGTGGTTAAAACTCCAACAATTAGAATTGTGCTCAACTTGGCAGTTTCAAATGGATGGCACATTGAGCAATTGGATGTGTCCAATCCATGGAATTTTGGAGGTACATGTCTTCATGATGCAGCCTCCTGGATTTGTTGATCAATCTCATGCCTCTTATGTGGCTATTTGATTATGTCCACAAGTATATGAATTACATGTGACAATAGTGCTATATTCACTAAGGAAGTTTCATGGGCAAGTTTATAAGAGCACTTGGTTGGGCTATAGACCCCAGAATTTTTCACTTTTTTATGAATTGGACCACGCAATACAAATCGAAAGGCCAAGAACACCCCCTCATTTTTATCCTCTTCCCAAAGATACTCCATCTTCTCCTCATCTTCATATGCTACACCATCACTACAAGCACTACCACCACCACTACTATCTTCTTCATCTTCTCCACCCTCTCTCCTTCCCCTTCTTATCCATCGTCATCCCACTCTTATCTATCCTCTTCCCCCTCTCTTTTATCCCTGCCGACGGCAGAATAAATCTCTGTCGTCAGCAGTCCTTCGTCTGAGACGAAGAAGCCCATTCGCCTAAAAACTCGAATGGAGGGCTCTATCTATCACTGAGTTCCTCCGCGGTCACCAGCGAAGGAAAGAGAGGGGAGATTTTAGAGTTTAAGGGGTCAAAGGTGATATATGTAAATATTTCACATATAGGCCCTGAAAAGAAATATTAGGTGTTCATGACTTAGTTTACTACAAAATGTCTGCATACAAAAATGTTGATGTCCCTGTGAAGTTGGTATCTATCTACACCAACCTCGCACCCCTAAAACAACCACCAAATTTAATAAGGTAATAGGACTAAGCGACACAGCATACACCAAAGGGTTACATGTGAGAGGCGTTGTTGGTAGGACAACCCACAAAGTCAGTACTACAGAAGGTAACAATTTGGGTAAGAAATACACCTTCCTTAGGTCTGTTTGATACGTGTGAAAATAGGTTGGGAAAATCGATTTTCTTATGAAAATCGATTTTTAACTGTTTGTTTGGACCAAATGAGTAAGAAAGTAGATTTCTTATGGTAAAAAAAGGTTGGAAAAAGAGCTAATAAGTTTTCTTATAAAATAGGTGGGAAAGTGGTTTTCTTACCCACTCTAAAAAAAAACACGCTCTCTCTCCTCTCCTCACCCCCGTAGTTTTCTCCCTAACTCGTTCGTTCTTTCATCTTCTTACTCTCTCTCTCTCTCTCTCTCTCTCTCTCTCTCATTTCTCAACCTGAAACAACAGGTGGGAAGTTATGAATGAAACTCTCAAATTCTTCACCTGAAAAAAGACCAACAACATCACTTTGAGTTAGATTTATGAACTTTTATAAAATCCTAAATTTATGAAACTCTTATGAAATCCTAAATTTATGAAACTCTTGTAAAACCCTAGATTTATGAAACTCACTTTTGATTACAGACCTAGACTGTTTAATCTCTTATAAGGGTTAATATACATCCTATCTTATGTCTTCAACCATAATCAAGTATGAGAACCCTAATAGCAAGCAAAATTCAGACCTGGATCCTAATAGCAAGCAAAATTCTCTCCATGATTGAACTTAAAAGTGAAGATTATACATGGAAGAAGTAAAACTCTTCACAACTTAACCCAAATGGCAACTTATTTCTCTTTAACTGCTTCCGATTCTTGATGTCATCAAGGTCCCTTCTTCACGCACATGAACCCTAAATTGGAATACATAAAGGTTGAGTTCGTTTTGGGATGTTGGGATTAAAATTGAGAAACTATAACAGCACCCTCTTTTTCAGCAAATAGCACTGTTTTTTTCATGTATAAAGGGGGTGCCATAAAAATTGCTGTGTGTGCTTTTAGAATTTTCCCCAAATTTTCTTACTCCATACCAAACACCTAAAAATGGATTTCTGACAAGAAAGAATTCATTTTCTTTCCCACATGAAAATGATGCTTTTCTTACCCAAACATTTTCACACGTATCAAACGGACTCTAAAAGTTCAGCTCAACTGATAACATGACGAAAAAAATATCTGTTATTGAACTAATAGCATGAATAGAGGTCATCAACTATTCTCATTTTCAAGCCAGGGTGGTTAGATTTTATCTTATAAACATAAGCACAAAAAGAAGTGTTGAATTCAAACTTTCTGAAATGTTTCATACCAATTTTATCAGTGGGGCATATATCACTTGCGGAAGATAAGCTAAGGTTGTCCCACTATCAATTATCCTTCCATTCCCATTCGCCTCGAATACTTGTTTAGATATATTCAAAATGGTATTACCAATTTTTCCTCCCTTCATTTTCACATTGTATGTGCCCTAAAGCATTACATGCCAATGAATATGCGATTAATCAGTTACCGTACTAAAAGCAACAATGACGAAAATTATCATCTCCCATAATGAGTAGAGAAAAGCTTGAACTTGACAAAGTAAGACATAAGAACACATACTACTGGAGTTAACATGTTTGGGCATTGAAAATAGCACGATGATATAACAATAACAATAATAATAGAAAGAAATATTGGAGATCGATGGCTTGAATTGTTGTTGCCTCATAGGAGGAGTTGTTTGACCGTGTGGATGTTACTTTGTTGAAATGCCAGTAGGTCGGCCATCAATTGGATTGCCCTACTCGGGTCTGTGAAACATTGCACATAGCAAACAACAAATAAATTAGTCGTATGACAACACTAACACTAAAATAATTGAATATAATAATGCTTTTTGAGTTTATAGCCCAAAAAACGGGTCCTAATAGGAGATATAGTCCTCTATAATCCTAAAAAGGATTTCAAAACCTAAATAATAATTTAAATGGATATCTAGTCCTTTTGGTCTCATCTAGAGAGAAAACACAAATCCATATAATACATATTAAAGATTTAATACCTATATTAACCTTCTTTAATATCAAAACGTGATTTACATTCTAAACTGTTAAAGATATTTTTTCCATTTTTATCTCAACTTTCTCTCTCCAATCACGTTTCAATGGAAAGTAACCACTATCTTCAATATATTCCGTGATTGAAATCTGGTAACTTTCTCTCTCCCTCTCTCACTCTAAAAACTAAATCTTCAATAAACCTCTATTAAACTCACCAGCAACAGCTCAAACCTTCATTGTTTCATCTTCATACAGCAGCAGTAGTAAAAACCTCCATTGTAATTCAGGTTTTAAACTGTTTCTCTATTTATTCAAACCATTGATAAGATCTAATTTTTATTTCCTCTCTTTTAAACTCAAAGCTAGTTGTTAAACCTCCATTAATCTCAGAACTTTTCTTTCATCTTCATTAGATTGCTCGAAAATCATTCATCTTTTATATGGTTTAAAATTTACAATTTTGTATTAACACCATTGTTAAGATCTAATGATGATTCTTTTTTTCCATTATCAGATTACGATGCTCTATTATTGAACATATTACATTTGTGATCCAACTACATAAGATCTGTTTCCATCTGAACTAGCTTCGAATGGAAGATTTATAATTTGTCTCTCTAAAACTTTCATAACTCTTTAAGATCTTTGATGTTTATTTCTTATTTAATGATTTCTTCAATTTTAGTATGTTATTTCTCCTTCCAATGTTCATTGTGTATTTCTTCGGATCTACGTTAAATCCTTTTTTTTTTTTTTGCAGATCAGAATCATCTGTCCGTACAATTCTTGATCTTTGTGATTATCCACACTTATTCTTATAACTGAATATAAAGTACAGGTACTTTACGATAACTTTCTATACTTTCTGATACAATTTGCTAATAATATCTTGATGTTTATCCTTTCTGATTCTTGTAACAGAATAAAAATTACAGTTACTTCACGATAAATTACCATACTTTCTTATACAATTTGCATATATTTCACGTAAGATGATATTATTATTGAACAAAGGTGCGTAAAGTATGAAAAATTTATCCAACATTACACGCCCTTTTTTTACCAGAACAGTGGTCATGACAAGCATATAAAACTTCTCTTAACCTAATAAACAATTGTGTTTTTTCATACATTATACATAATTTATTGATCTGTACCTATTATTTATGATACATCTCATTTGTTTTTTTTATTAAATGTTTCATTATTAATGTATGTAAATTTGATATCACAGATGACCTTTTGTGTTTGGCATCTAAGGAACAAACTGAATTTAAGAGTCCTTTAAACCGAATTTAGGAGTCCTTTAAAATAATCTGTACCTGTTATTTATGATACTTTCATTATTAATATATGTAAGTTTTTGTGTTTGGCAGATAAAAGGTGAAAAAGAGGGAAACAGAAATTTCATTTTTCACCTTTTAAGTTTTTTTAATGATAAAATAATCATATACAGAGTCCTTTGACAACCAGATTCGACATGCTCGTGGACTCCCAATAACATCTTCAATTTATAATTTTTAGAACTCCGAACAACCTGTACTATAAATTATAGATCAGAACTGTACATGCAACCATATATTATGTAAAGTATACATACTTTATGATACATTATTGATTTACTTAAAAAATAAAAAAGGGTATGATATATGTAAATTAATGGCTACTTAGAAGAAATGAAAATGTATATTAAATTTTGAACACTGATACGTAAATGATACATACTTTAGACATTATTTACATACATTAACAATAAATTACTACAAATTTCAAACACATTACCTCAGATATTGATGTTTCTTTGGTGTTAGTCTTCTTCTTTCCAACATCTTCTCCAACAACAGATTTTCTTTTAATGGACAAAAAAACATCAAATTATTCTTATTTAATGATTAGTATTTGTAAAATATAACTCATACTTTATCATAAAATCAAAATGCAACAACAGATTTATAAAGCTTTCACCTGAATATAACGACGATTCGTTTTTCAACAGATTTGAAAACGAAATGGTGTTAATGAACAATCTTATCTTTTCACCTGATAAAAATGAAAAGGAAAAGTTGAGAAGAAGAAATGATGCTACCTTTTCAGTAGTTACGATTTTTTTAGGGTTCGTATTCAATCGATTCGGGATAATTTTTTATTTCCAAAACGGTTTTGAAGAGAGAGAAAATTCAATTTCAATTTGATATCGTTGTCAGCTTTAAACCCTCAAATCACGTCCTTTCCACTTTAGAAACTTTCCGAATTCAGCCAGAAAATCTAATATACCCGCGATTTTGTGAGGAGGGACATGGACGGTATTATTTAATAAAGTATGTGTTATTTATGTCCATAATGTAAAAGGACTAAATATCCATATTTTGGGAAGATTGGATCATATACTTTTTTTGAACATTATTTTGGTCTATATACCCATGGACTCATATAATAATGATAATAAAAAAGATATGCATGTTTCTTAATGGAAGGTGCTCCAGGACCCAAAGATAGAATTTAAAGAACTAAGAAGTCTACCCACTACTTAAAAAAAAAAAAAAATACAAAAAGGAAAACACGTAAAATTGTGGAACTTCATGAAGAGATCTTTAAATGTAAGAGCTCATGAAGGAGTTTGTACTCTTTCATAGTCAAAGAAGAGTTTCATGAAAGAGGTAAACGATTTATGACAATCTCAACTCGTAGCTATTTTAAGTTAAGGCCAGCGCTTTGGGGAAAGCTAAATAGTTTCCGGGGTGTGAAATTTTAAAGGGAATATGTAAAATTTTAGAGATTTTCCGGGGAAATAAATTTTAAAGGGAAATAAAAAAAAAACACTCCACCTCACCTCAATCTATCTCCACCTCACCTCACTCTCTCTCCACCTCACCTCTTTGTCTTCTCCGATTTGGTCGCCGGCCGGAAAATTTTCCGGCCGGCGACCAATTTTCCGGCCGGCGACCATTAAAAAAAAAAAAAATTTCACTCTCTCTCTCTCTAGAAACTCCGGCGAAGGGGTTTCCCTTCGCCGGAGTCCCGGTCTGTTGAAGAACTGACCGATCTGGCCTGTTGAAGAACAGACCAGATCTGGTCTGTTGAAGAGTGGTCTGTTGAAGAAATTTTTTAGAGGTGAGGTGGAGAGAGAGTGAGGTGAGGTAGAGAGAGAGAGTGAAAAAGAAATTTTTTTTTTTTTTTAATGGTCGCCGGCCGGAAAATTTTCCGGCCGGCGACCTAATCGGAGAAGATAGAGGTGAGGTGGAGAGAGAGTGAGGTGAGGTAGAGAGAGAGTGAGGTGAGGTGGAGAAGTATTTTGCTTTCCCCCTAAATAAAATTGTCAAACAAAATTGACCAATTTTTGACCAAGTCTTCACACCCCGGAAATTTTTTAGCTTTCCCCAAAGCGCTGGCCTAAGTTAAATACCCATGATAGAGCCAATAGTCGTATGTAAACATGTTCAGTTGTTCACACGAGGTCCAAAGAGCGAAAAACGACTGTTTTTGGCCCCCAAGTTTGTGGTAGGTCTTACGATATCAAGGCCCCACTTATGTACTAAAAGAGTACGTATTTGAATGTTAATATTTTCAAGACTCCTGTTTAAGGTGGTTGGATGTTCAAATCCTCTGTCCATACTTAAAAGGGAATATGACTCGTTGGGTTCAAAAACTTATTATAATAACCGAAAAAGCCATCATCTTTTCGTATTAACCAAAAGTTGTCATAATATTATTGATAATGATAGATAAGGTTTGGAATAATATAGGTAATTATCAATCAGGTCATTTTCTATTTTTTTAGTTCCAAAACTACCCTTTAACTTTAAAACACTCCTATTTCCCTTGTTACAAAAATATACTGTACTTATGTCTTTACTTTTACTTTCTCTCTCTAGAATACCATGACCTTCGTCTTCTTCATCTTCTTCTCCATCAAGTAGTGTACAGTGTTCGATTTGATCCTGAAAGACGACGTTCTCATGGTTGAATTCGTATCTCTACTGATTTAATCACTTTTCTCTACTTATGACTGGTAACTCATTTTCAAATGTAAATGGATAAAATGCAAAAAAGTTGCTTGGTAGTTTTTTATTTGCTTCTTAAGCAATTAGGGTTTTTGATTGCCTCTTCAAATAAGTAGGTTTCACTCTTTGTAATTGCAGAACTGGTTTTCGAATGCTTCTTCTTGGAAGTAGTGCCAATTTGTTACTACCTGCTACTTATTTGTGAAACAATTAGGTTTTCTAATGTCTTTGGTAACCAACCGGTTCTCACTGGGGATGTAAGAATGCTTAATTAGCTTGAGAAAAATAAAGTGTGTGATTACTTTGCAAGAAACATGGATTCGCATTACTGTGTTTAACCTTAATGAGTTCATTGAAGAAGGCAAGAAGAGTAACTAACCCTAATTTAGTCTACTTCTTAAGGAAGAATTTCAATTTCCGATTTTTATTTTATTTCTTTGATGTTGAATGTGGATTTGTTGAATGTAGACGCAAGTTGTTCGATGAAATGTCTGAAAGAGATGTGATTCATTGAACTTCTTTCATTGTGCTTATGCCCAAAAAAAGAGAAATGGAAAAGGCTGTTTAGTTGCTTGGAATAGACCTCCATGAAAAATCATATGGGTTGTTTACTGTTGATACTAATTCTTCTCTGCCATGCTTACTAATTCACTCAATTTGAAGCCACTATTTGAAGAGATAGGAAAAAATCTCCAAAAAGGTGAGTATTGAATCATTATTCAGTCCCATTGTTGATTTTTGTTATTGTTCATGAATGCGCTAGTAATTGTAAATTGAAATGATCAACTAAATATTCTACCTACTTCTAAAAAAATATTCTTTTATTATTGATGAGTGATGTCCAATATGACTACAAAGGTAATTGTTTATGCGTCTGTCTTAGTCCGTCTATTCTAATTCAGCAGTGTGTAAAGTCCTTGAGTGTCTTAGTTCGTCTATTCTAATTCAGCAGTGTGTAACGTCCTTGAGTATGTTGATGCAGAAACTCACAGTGCAAATTGAACAATGGAGGAAAGTTGCTGATGCAGCAGCAACTGTACTGTCCGGAGTAGATATGAAAGGGAGAGTTGCTGAGAGATGTGGGTCAACGGACAAAAAACTCTTTGATGTTGGATATTTTGGTTTCCACCCTTTACCATTAACACACGATGATTTTGAAGATGGATTTGACAGTGGAAAAAAGAAAGGCTCTGGAATTCGAATGTTCGGCGACTTGTGGAAGGAAAAGGGTCACAAATAAGCAACTTCAGTATCTTAGTGACTGCATTTTTCATTTGTTTCCTATCTCGCTTGCTTCTTTTTAAGGTTTTGAAAATATTTCGCAATAACATCTCTAGTTTTTATTGTATTGTTCTTATTCGAAGAATGGTACTTTTGTCTATAAGAATTTAGTTTATCAGTATATTTCTTGTTATTTTGTCGAATCATCAAAACAACTTCGATAGCTTGTTCTTTTGCAGTGAAAATTTTGAATAATTTGATGCATCAACCAATTGAGCTGGACCGAGTGGTTCGAACATCCCAATAGTTTATATTCTCGATTTGCAAATCGAGTTTGCAGGATATGCAAATCGTGTTTGCAATCTATATTTTGCAAATACAGTTTGCAATTTACATTATGCAAACACATGTTTGCAAATCAGATTGTTGCAAACACTTTTGCAGAACAGATTTTTGCAAACACGTCTGCATAATAGATTTTTGCAAACACGTGTGCATAACAGATTTTTGCAAACACGTTTGCATAACAGATTGTTGCAAACAAGTTTGCAGAAAAACGTAAAGGAAAAAAAATGGCGTTTTTTCTGGTTTTTTTTTTTTTTTGAAAAAAAAGTATTGAAAGTGGATCTTGTTAGAAAGCTAATGAAAAATCATTTCTAAATATATAATTTTTATAGAAATCCGACATCTCAAACAAAAGTTATATCGATTTAAAATTTAAAGAAAAATAAAAAAAATTAGTTACACAAAATGACAAAAAAGGGTATTTTAGTATTTGCACACTTTTTGACCTGAATAATAATTTTCAAATGTTTTGTGCTTTTCTACTTATTTTCAACATTATTTTGTCCTTTTTAGAAATTACCTCTACTTAAAATGTTCTTTTTATTCTATTTCCTACACCATCAAGGCATCAATTGAATTACTCCAAAACTTGCTAACACAAAGCACATTTTTCTTAAATTTATAACACATTTAAATACCATATTACCTTATTTTAGATTACTTTTTCCAAGGGTTGAAACTTACACGAAAGTTAGAAATTTTTTTCCACTTTATATGGCAAATTCCTAAATTTCTAAGATAATGATCTTCAAAGTTAAAAAATACAACCCTATAAAAATTACTTTTGAATTCTTTACCCACAAAGATTGATTTGAAAATTTAACATTCTTAGCCATCCTCTTTTAATTGACCTATCAGTTGGAAAATAAAAAGTTTCACAGTTTTTATTAGATTTTAGAAGTCCTTAACAGCTATGGTCTATGCGTAAAATTTTGTTATAACTACGAAACTCAGCTTTGTTGGTTGAGAATTTTGTTGTCGACCATATCCATTTACTTATCAAATTTAAAAAAACTAGTTCATTAACTATCAATTTACAATGGAGAACTTTATTTGACCAGAGACAAACTCAGACCATTTTAGTGTCAATCTTTATGGAAAATGGCTAGCCGCCCATGCTTCCCAGGGGCGGCCCTGACTTTTCGGTGGCCCAAAGCGAGGTCTGAAAATGTACCCCTTTCTACCAAATTGTAAAACGTCTAAATGTATTTACATGAAAACGTTAATTACCGCAAAATATTTTCATCATATTTATATAACAAAATAATTTTTTTGATAATTACAATCACTGAAATTTTGTTCTTCTTAAATTTTTTGATGCAAAGTCACTAATAATCGTCTAATAATCAAGACTGTCAGCTATATCCTTCTCAATAGATATAATAGCTAACCAGTTTAACCTTTCTTCTGACATAGTAGATCGAATATAAGACTTAATCAACTTCAACGTAGAAGAACTTCTTTCTGCAGGAGCAACAATAACTGGTATCTTTTACAAAATTCTATAAGAAACTCCTGTGTTCGGTTAACAACCTTTCATATCTTTCAAAAAATCTAGTATTTCAGTTGGTCTTTTGATCTCATTTGGTAAAAGACGCTTCAACATTTTCAGTTCAGAAACTAAGTCTAGTCCGTCTATGATATATGACTCATTATGCTTGAAAAAGGTTTCAAAGCGAACATGAATATCTCAAATTACCATCATCTTGGGAGTTTAACTTTTTTAACTCAAACAGAAAACTAAATATTTCTTTGTATTTCTAGTTTGCTCGAATATGCTCTTAAATGAAGAAAAAGTCTGATCTAATATGTATATGTAATAATTAACTCTAAATGCTTCTTCAAGTGACATTGATGGATCTTCACACGCATTCTCGTCAAACTGTGTCTTTCTTTGAATAATACGTTTTTCTCAAAATGTTGTTTCAACTCCCATTTTAATGGCAATCTCTTTAGCTTCAACCATGCCTTCTTCAAATCTCAATTCTCTATAATCTTCAAGAGAACGAATGAGTCCATTCAATTTCTCTAATGCAACATCAATATCCATATCTTCAGCTTGAAGTGTTTTTCTAATAGATGAGTTTACCGCAAACAATATATTATGCCAAATAATTATGCTCAAAAGGAATTCAAAATTTTCAAAGTCTTGTTTTAATATATTTTTGGTATCATAAACTGTTTTTGAATCATCACTTGTCTCCACCAATTCTTCTAAAGCTTCTCCTAATTGTGGAGCTTGAAACCTAATGTCTTGGTGGCCCTTTTTACTTAACATTTTTTAAATCGGATAAGCTTCTCGTAATCATAACTTGTATCCACCAGTTTTTGAATCAACACTTTCTACTCTACTTTCACATAAATCAAACAAATTGTTGGCCCCACCATCTATTTAAAGATCATCAAATTTGGTGGCCCTTTTTACTTAACGTTTTCTAAATGGGGCCCTTATAATTTTGTTAGAGAGTTGGACTTCTTATATATTTCTTACAGAAATTAATGTCTTGGTGGCCCCTAAAAGCCGGTGGCCCGAAGCGACGCTTTGTTCGCTTTGGCCCAGGGCCACCCCTGATGCTTCCCCCACTACAAAAATCAAAACTATTTGCGACGGCAGAAAAGTGTCGAAAATAGTGAACTTCCTTCAGAAAGACCTTTTCTCGTCGGCGTGGAATCGTCTGAAGTTTGTCGGAGATAAGGGCGTAGAAAATACATTTTCCGACGAAATTATTTCGCTGGAAAAAGCGGTGGTACAAATGGAGGCAATCCTATTATTTCCGACTGCTTGTGTCAATAAATCCGCTGGAAATAGTGAGAGGTGTTATTTCCAACGGCATGTGCTTCATCGGAAATAGTGTATCTTTTTTTTTCTATTTACGCTGCTACAATTACTGCAACAACAACATTATCAACCACACAAAACAAAACCGGCAAGATTACGAGAAAAACAATATAAAACTTGCAACTACAATGCTGTATTCATTTGGAAACTATATAATTAATATTTTATGAACATACATGAACCAAACATTCCAACCAAAACAATCTTTCGTGTTACACCATAAAAAGTCAAGTAGTCAACCAAAAACTTAGTGCATGAATAATAGCTCTGCTTAACTTTCGACTTAGTTGCATCTCCCCATCATTAATTCGTTCTGAAAATTTATCAATAAAACCAACCACAAGACCTTTAAGAAACTGACATGCTTTAGATGGCTCTCTAACCTAAGATATCGTTTACATCATAAAGTGTGAACTCGGCATCATCAGATCTAGATTTAAAAAAAAAATCAATTAATGAGAAAGCATTCACATTCTAAGTAAAGCATTCCTGAGTTGTACTTACCTTAAGAATAAAGGCTTCAAGTTAAACAAGCAAGACGTTTTGAAAATGTGCACTTAAGGTATTCCACTTAGAAGAAATTTGTTTAGAGATAATGAATATGACACAATGAATATAACAAATATCAAGAAACAATATTCATATTTATACCTCAGGTCGCATATCTCGTTGCCCATAACCTAGTTGCAACAGTTTTGAAGATTATATTAGGGATGAAGGTGAGAAAGAGAGTGCGAGAGAGAACTCCTTACCAAGAAACAACTGAGAGAGAGCGAACGTGGGGACATATTTAAGTGAAGGATGTGTGTAAGAGAGATAGAGAGAGTGATACAAGAAAGGCGATTCGAGGAAGAAGTCGAAAATTAGGGGACACCAATTTTGACGGTCCTAAAACCCGTCGAAAATAGTTTTCACATAGAATGTTCGCGCCAAGAAAATATTTTCTCTTCCGACGGGAAATAATTCCTCATCGTTGAAAAAGAGTACTTTAGACAGACAACTAAACTCCAAGTGTCGGAATAAGACTTTTTCAACAGAGCTCCTGGGATTATTTTCCAACGCTTCAGGAGGATAGTTTGTCGGTGATACACACTATGTTCGACGGACCGAGCAGATTTCGTCAAAATAGTATTTTTTACGAAGTTTTCTGTACACTCGGTCGAAAATAGAAAGTCACGAAGTGACCATTTTTTTTGATGTCAATTATATCACTACTATGTATAACCCGCACTCATAAGACCCAAATAGGTCTATGGAGCACGGTACAGAAAATCTTACAAAATTAACTAGAAATCACTTCAAATAATAAATCGTTTGCTATAACTAGAGCCGACCCAAGCATCTGGGAGGCCCCAAGCAAAGTTCAAATTGGGGTCTATGTAACTTATGTTAGAAAAAATAAACAAATTCCCGGTAGTATTTATGGGAGGATTTGAACCCTTAACTTCTTGCGTAGTTGCATGTGATATAAACTCTTAATCATTGAGTTACACCTTGAATCATGTTAAAAATCTCTTTAAAATATAATATTATTTTGGAGCTGAGATGTAAAATCCAGATCGAGAGGCCCTTCGTCATGGCGGGCCCAATGCGACTTCTTTGGGCTCGGGCCGCCTCTGGCTATAACAATATTTAGTGAATATTAGTATTTGCTTTAAGATTCAACATGCAATTGATATCAAAATAGTAATTAAAAACAACAAAATAAGAAAGATAATATTAAATTGGGCAATGAACTGAAAATAAAGTGAAGAACTTATCTTTCTAAGGGTTATGTTATGAACCAACAAGACAACCACTAGAGATAATTAACCTGCAATTGGTTTTAGAGACAAAGATGGTGTTACAGAGGCACGAGTATTACTCGTTGTCCTGAAGACTTAAAACACCCCTGGCACTAATGAATTAGGTATTGGTTTGTACTATCCGAGCAAAATCCCCTAGGATTCAACTGTTCTATAACAGGAACTGAAGAAGCAAACTTCGTTCTTGATCTACTGATCTTGACAGTGTGATAGAGAAAGTGGATATGAGAAGTAGAGAGAAAAAGATTTTTCTGTGTTTTTCTTCTGAGAATAAGAGTCTTATTTAAAGGATCAAAGTCTAAATGCTTAAAGATTCGACGATTCTCAATTGTTTGAAACTGATGATCTAAGGGTTTGCATTAAAAGTAGGCCAGCGCTTTGGGGAAAGCTAAATAGTTTTCGGGGTGTGAAATTTTAAAGAGACTATGCAAAATTTTGAAATTTTTTTGAGGAAACATATTTTATATGGAATATTTTTTACCTCTCTCTCTCTCTCCCCCACCTCACTTCTCTCTCTCCCCACTACTTTATCTGTCTTCTCCGACCAGGTCACCGGCCGGAAAATCGTCGGGCGACCTAGTCGGAGAAGAGAGAGGTGAGGTGGGGAGAGAGAGGAATAAAATATTCTCCACAAAATAAAATTGTCAAACAAAATTGACTAATTTTTTACCAAGTTTTCACACCGCGGAAACTATTATGCTTTCCCCGTTGGCCATAAATTAAATTCTGAATTTATTCCAGTCAAACTAGCCACATATTCCTTGGACTATCCTCTTCCAATGCATTAAAGGCAAGGATTAACTCAGATATTGACCATTATTATTGATGTAGAAAATTCGGATTTAAAAATCCGTAGAAAAAAAATTATGTTGAAGAATCAGATTTAAAAGTCCGTAATTGAAGTAAAAATAAACTACTATTGGAAAATCAGATTTAAAAGTCTATAGTTGAAATAAAAATAAACTACTGTTGAAAAAATAGATTTATAAGTCTGTAATTAAATTAAAAATAAACTACAGTTGAAAAATCAGATTTAAAAGTCTGTGTTTTAACCGGAAGCTTATTTGTAAACAAAATCCCTCTAAAAGTTCCCACTCAACAAGAAATTATTCAATCATTTAAAATCCATGATTATTAAATATAACTGTAATGCTCTCGAAGTAACCATTTCAGATTTACGACCAATTTCGTCTTAAACCTAATCTATTTATTAATTTACACCCAAAATAGAAGACTTCGGTTCCACTTTATCAAAGACAAGTGCAGCAACTTAAAACTAGCATATAGCATTGCACTATAAGTTTCAATCTCGACCTCGTTGGCTTGAGCTCCTGATAAACCTATTCGACGTCAATCGATATATCAGAAAAACTCTAAGTAAAAACTAAAATATTCTAATAGAATTTAGTGTTTAAAGAAAACAAATTAAACAAACTTACATTGGTTGATATCATCAACCTCACTTGTTCGAGATGATCCACGGTTTGGTTGCTTAATTTTGAAAGCGGAACTTGATAAGAAGATATAATCGAGAACTTTATTTGACTATAGACAAATTCCCCTTATTTTAGTATCAATCTTTATGGAAAATAGTGAGCCGCCCATGCTTCTCAATTACACCGGTATTATATATTCTTAATTATTAAGTCATTATTTTAATTCTAACTACTTTTGTAATAAGTTAATAACAAAAAATATTACAGTTATTTTTCCTTCTATTTTGGTCCCTACTTTATGACCAGCTTCCTTTTTGACCTCATATTTTTCATAATTTCAAATTTGGTTCCCTTTTGCTAACAACGTCAATTAATTTTAATGATTATTTTTTTTGTTTTCATAGTTGTCCTTCTTATAAAAGTTACTTTTTAAATTCAAATTTGACTCCACTTTTAATATGGATCGATTCCCAAAAAAAATTTCAACCTTTTTAGGCTAAATTAGGGGGCTAAAATGGAATTCACTTAAGAAAGAGATTAAAACACTAGACACCTCATTTCTCCCTCTCTTTCTCCTTCTTTTTATCGCCTCTCTCATCCACATCATCTATCTTGCCACCTCATCATCTTCTCCGGCTAAGGTCGCCGGCTAGTAAACTTTTTCTGCGACCTTCAATATTTTTTTTTCTCTCTTCCCATTCTTCTCGCTTCTCTCTCATCTCTCATCTCTCTTCCCCCTCTCTAATCTACCTTCTCTCTCTAAAGCTCCAGCGGAGGTCCCCTTCGCCGGAGCAACTAGTTTTCAGACTAGCAGATCTCGTCTGGTCCAGAGAGAGATGAGGTGTCTAATATTTTTAATCTCTTTCTTAAGTTAATTTCATTTTTGCCCCCTAGTTTGGTCTAAAAATGTTAGAATTTTTTGGGGAATCTCTCCATACTAAAAGGGGGCAAAATTTGAATTAAAAAAAAAACACTTTTATAAGAATGGCAGTTATGGAAAGAAGAAAATTAACCATTAAAGTCAACTGACGGTGTTAGCAAAAGAAAACCAAATTTGAATTTACGGGAAATAGAAGACTAAAAAGGTAGTTGGTCACAAAGTAGGGAGCCAAACAGGAAATAACTCAAAATAATATTGTTATTGTTTACAAATTGGTAGGTAGGTTCACAGGATGAGGATGTTATAATGCATCTCCTTAGGCCTAACTAGGGCCTATCGGGCAACCAGCCAACCTTGACATAAACCAACTTATATTATGTTTTTTTTTGTCTCAGTCTATTTTGACTGATCGTATACCACTTTCCTCTGCATATATAAATACAGCCCCCGATCTTCCTCCAATATTCAGCAACCTTCTAAGCTTCCAATTCCCTTCAAATTATACTTTGTCTCATTTCTTTCAAAAACAAATTATCTCTGACCTCTGTCTATTTTATTTACTCTGTTCTTTCATTGAGAACACTAAGAATTAAGAGAGGAAGAAGCTAGTGTAGTACTAATCTGACGATGGGTCGATTTCAGTTGATACTGAAATTGGTTTCATTAGTGTTAATTGTGATTAATGTCTCAGCTGAATTTGAAAATGGAGGTGGGGTGTTTCAAGTAAAGCACAAATTAGGAGGAAAAGAGAGGAGTTTAAAGGATTTGATGGCTCATGATTACAATCGCCATGGAAGGAGTTTAATTGCAGGAATTGATTTCCCTTTAGGTGGAGATGGCTCCCCCACTGGATCTGGGTTTGTACCATTCTTATTCATTTTATAAAATAACTCTGTAATTTGCAACCTGCATATGCTATATGACTGAGATAGAATGTCCACTATTCCAGCGGAATCCGGCCCGGGATAGAATGTCTGGCCATTATCCCACCGGAATCCGGCCCGGGATAGAATGCCCGGCCATTATTCCGGCCCGGCCCTAATGTCCGGCCACTATCACAGTCGAATCCGGCCCGAGATAGAATGTCCGGCTACTACATATCACTGGCCAAGATAGTGGTCAGACATTCTCACATTTTCTATGTTACGATGTGTAGGTCTTTCTCACTCATTCTTTACCCATCTTAAGCGTACATTGACAACACAAGAGCAAGACTATTCTCACACTAATGCAGTAATGCGTTTTGACATCATTGTTTGTGTCAGACGAGATTTATGCCCTTCTACATTACTTTTAAGATAACTGCATTACTTTCGTAAGTTTACGTGGATCTTGGATACCTTATAGGCACGGGTTATACTAGTTATGTATATCTATATCTCCTTCATAAAATAAAAGTTATTTTTTATGATTTTATCAGGATCTATTACACACAAATTGCGATTGGAAATCCATCAAAGGACTATTTTGTTCGTGTTGATACAGGAAGTGATTTATTATGGGTTGCTTGTAATAAATGTGAAAATTGTCCTAAAAAGAGTGGCCTGGGTGTAAGTAGAACAAATCTTCTTCTTCTTGTCTCATTTTTTCTCTAACAAATTGTTTAAGAAATTATGATGAAGTTTTGATGTTCATTTTTGTAGGTGAAACTGAAATTATATAATCCAGAGAAGTCTTCATCTGGTCAATATCTTAATTGTGATCATCAATTTTGTAATGCCGTTTATAAAGGTCCCTATCCTGGTTGTTCACCTAACACTCGTTGCTCGTATAATCTTCAATATGGGGATTTAAGTACTTCTGGTGGTTACTTTGTTAAAGATGTAATAGGGTTTAGTCAAGTCTCTGGAAATAATCAAACTACACCTGCAGATGCTACTATCAATTTTGGGTAACTCTTAATTTCTCTTTATCAAGCTAGATTCATTAACTTCTAACCCTAATACCACTAGATGAAGTTCTTCAATTTGGGTATGCCTAATCCTTTGTTTTTAAGTTAAATCTTTGGGAAATGATAGATTGACTTAGAATTTGGTACTTAGAGGATGACGTGTTTCAGCAAATAATTCCTTCGAGCCCTAAGATCGAAATGCTAGGACACTAAGGATTTGATTTTAGCAATTGGGGTTTAAAATCTTGGGCTATACCTAATGTTGCTCTAAGTAGAATGTTTGTCTTCTGTATAGGTGTTCGATCCAATTAACTGGGAATTTTGTCCGCACTAATGACGCATTTGATGGACTAATTGGTTTTGGTAACGCGAGTACATCTATGATTTCACAACTAGCTTCATCTGGTAAAGTAAGCAAGAAGTTTGCCCATTGCTTAGATGTGAAAAGTGGAGGTGGAATCTTTGTTGTCGGAGATGTAGTACGACCAAAAATCAATACGACTTCATTGATTCTAGACCAGTATGTTTTCTTATGTTTTACTTTGTCAGTTTCGAACTTTTTAATTTGGTTTCATTATGTGAGGTGTTTAAATTTTCGTCATTGATATATAATATTTAGGTCACATTACAATATCAACATGAAGGGAGTTAAAGTTGGTAACACCGTATTGAACATATCTAAGCAAGTATTCGAGGCAAATGGAAATGGAACAGTAATTGACAGTGGTACAACCTTGGCTCATCTTCCAGAAGCGATATATGAGCCAATGGTAAAACTGGTAAGTAACAATTTGAAGTCTTTTGATTCGAGATTCTACTTTTAGAAATGCTTACTCTTAATTCCTTTTTGTTGCTTGTGTTTATTAGATAAACGCTAGCCAACCTGGCTTAAAGATGCGATTAGTTCAAGATCTCTATTCATGCTTTAAATTCAATACGAGGTATTGTTCTTTAATTTTATGAGTTAAGGCATATGATACTTATTTACTATTTAGTTTGTGGGTTGTCCTACTGAAAACGAATTGACAACGAGTAGAGAAGCCCTAGATCTTGTGAACCCCTTAGTCATTGGTGTAATGTATTTCGTTTGCTTATTGAAGTGGTGAAAAGTTGATTATGCTCTTACTAATTTAATCTTCTGATTCATTTGTTTGCAGTCTTAATAAAGGATTTCCAACAGTTACTTTCCAATTCCAAAACTCACTTGAAATGTCGGTTACCCCCGAGGAATACTTGTTTCCGTTCGGTGTAAGTAATTTCAATGATAAATCAACAAATTCCCACTGATAATTTTCATGTAATGTTAGCCTTGTTAGTTCATACCGTAATGTAGTCGAAATGATCCAACAATCTCATATTCGGCTCTCGCTTCTATTGGGCTGTACAAACTTTTCTTTTGTTTCTGATGTTTCACTCACAACGGTATATGAATATATTCACAGGATGATGAATGGTGTATCGGTTGGCAAAACAGTGGAATCTTATCCGGATCGGTAAAAAACAGAATTGTTCTTGGAGGTACAACGACTACCAAACCCTTCATATATATATACATACATATTAACAGGAACAGATATTTAAATGTTCGAGTACGGCCATTTTCTTGCAGATTTAGTTCTATCAAATAAGCTAGTAATGTACGATCTCGAAAATCAGGTCTTGGGCTGGACAAATTACAACTGTGAGTAATTCTTAATCTTTTTACAGAGTTACAAATATCGGGTAGAGTTTACTAATAACACTTCTTTAGCGACATTGTCTTCCTCAACTTGTTTAATGTTGGTTGATTTTTTTTTTTATTTATGAAGGTTCTTCAACCGTAGGACTAAAGGATGACAAATCTGGATCTGTATTTTCAGCAAGTGCTCATGATATTACGCCATCGTCAGCTCTTCGTCTGGATTCTCTAACTGCTTCAATATTGTTCTTGTTATTAACATTCATATTATACTGTTTGGTTTAGTGAATTGTTTCTAAGCAATGTTTACATTTATACATTATTAATTTATAAAGGAATAAAAGAAAGATTTGTTATTGTCCCAAAAGGAATAAAGGAAAGATTGTTATTGTCCCAAAACGAATTAATTCTTTTGTGCGAATGCAGAATCATCTCTTTGTTGAATAGGAAATGAGCATCAACCATTAATCTTATAACTAAAAATGAATGCATCCGAAATGAGCAACAATCATCTTATAACTAGAAATGAATGTAATTGCAATTTTTTGTGTTATTTAGGAAAAGTAAAGGTTTGCGTCACAGACAATTGTCCATTAGTTAGGGCAACATTATGGTGGATGTTGACAGGGGTGAGCAATTTTCAACCGAAAATGGTTAGCCCTCCATGCTTAGTTCACTACAAAAATCTAAACTATTTGTGACGGCAAGAAACCGTCGAAAATAGAGAACTTCAATCGGAAAGACCTTTCTTGTCGGTAAGGTCGTAGGAAATACTATTTCTGAAGAAATTCTTTCGTCGGAAAAAGTGGTCGTATAATGGCGGAAATCCTATTATTCCCGACTACATATGACAATAGATTCGTCGGAAATGGTGGGGGATGCTATTTCCGACCACATGCACTTAGCCAGAAATAGTGTGTACCCTTTCTTCACCATCATACATGCCGTCACAAATGTGCTTATTTTTTTTAGTTTATTTGTCTGTTTCCGCTGCTACTGCAGCAGCAACAACATTGTCAATCCCACAAAACAAACCTGCAACATATGCCAAAAACAATATAAAACTTGCAAGTACGTACCGTATTCATCTAAAAACTATATAACTAATAATATTTTATGAACGTATATGAACAAAACATTCAACCAAAAACAACCCTTTGTGTTACACGATAAGAAGTCAAGTAAACAATCAAAAACTCAGTGCAGTAATAGCTCAGCTTAAACAAGTTTTAGATTTAGTTGCATCTCCCCGTTGTTCATCTGAAAATTTATCAATATAAACAAACAATTACTACAAGAACTATAAGAAATTGGCATGGTTTAGATTGCTCTCTAGCTAAGATTTTGATAACATCATAAAGTGTGAACTCAGAATCATCCGATCTGGATTCCTAAAAAAATCAATCAATGGAGAAAGTGGTCACATCCTAAGTAAAGAAGTTTTGAAAATGTGCACTTAAGGTTTTCCACTCAAAAGAGAGTTGTTTAAAGAGAACGAATAGAACACAATGTTCATAGTTATACCTGTTGATGTCAAAATTTGTCAACCTTGTAATCAGTCAGTGAAAAGAGACTTGATGTTGGGTTCGTCTGAATGAGTGATTCTGCTTCTTTGATTCCCGATCCTGCTCTTGAAAACTTTGGGGAAAAACCTACAAAGAGTTCGAAAACATGTCTGACGCCCAATACAGTCAGATTGCCCTTTGTAGTTAAAGTATCGAGTATTAAATGAACCTTTGAGTTCTAAGATTTAACTTACCCTCTTTGAGGTGATTTGTTGCCCTTTTATAGGCTACTTTGAACCGACGGTTGATAGATTGTCGCGGATGAAGCGGTTTGGATCGACCGTTCAGGATTAAGACTACTCTTCGGTAGCCAGGAGATTTAGGGTTTCCTAGAAGTTCTTATGTTCAAAGATTCGTGTTCGATCATCTGGCTAGTTAATAGATTCTCTAGGAGATGTTTCCTCCTTCGAGACTCTTCAATCCCAAGTTACTTAATACTTAAGATCTTGGCAGACTGAGATCTTTGAGAAGATTCGAGATTGAGTCGGTAAGCGTGTGGTGCGCTTCTACATTCCCATTCGCCTCAAATACTTGTTTAGATATATTCAAAATGATATTACCAATTTTTCCTCCCTTCATTTTCACATTGTATGTGCCCTAAAGCATTACATTCCAACGAATATGCGATTAATCAGTTGTCGTACTAAAAGCAACAATGGCGAAAATTATATCATCTCCCATAATGAGAAAAGAAAAGCTTGAACTTGACAAAGTAAGACATAAGAACACATACTACTGGAGTTAACATGTTTGAGCATTAAAAATAGCACGATGATGTAACAAAACTGGAAACTCGGCCAAAACTCCCTAAAAAATTATGACTTTGGTTAAAAAAGATTAATCAAAGTTATTTTAGGCTTCACCTCCCTGGTGGCAATTAGGTAATTTTCTACGATAGTGAAAAGACCAACCTAACCTTATTCAGAAAATTAGAAACTCCCTCTTTCTGATATCCCGCCTTTCTCTCTCTAACCAGAAAAATTGGAAACTCAAACTCCTTTCTCTCTCGTTTCTTCAGCTCGCTAGGGTTATGATGAGGCGTTCTCTCTTCTCTTCAAGGTGAATTCTTCTTCTAGTTTATCGATTATGTTCGTATTGATTGTGATTATTTCATGCCTTTTGTGAAAAATGGAAGCATCTTTTAGATGATTTGGAAGCTAATTGGAGTGTCTGCTTCTATAGTGCTAAAATTCATTAACTAGGAGATTGAATAAATCTTGTTTGGGGTTCTCTAATGATGCATCACTAGGTCGTTTAAAAGATGCACAAGAGTTGCTCGACGAAATGCTTCAATGACCTTGCAAACTCTTTACACTGTCTTGCAAACACTTTGTACTGCCTTGCGAACACATTTCACTGCCTTGCAAGCACATTGCACTGCCTTGCAAAGCCTTGCAGACACCTTGCACTGTCTTGCAAACACCTTGCAGAGCCTTGTAAGAACCTTGTTAAGTTAAATTTATGTTCTATGATTAGACAATCCTATAACATCTTTGTAAGGTTTATAATTTCTTGACTAACCATAAAATTCTTTTGATGGACAATATGGGTAAAACAGGAACAAACAAAAAATGAAAGAAATCAAATCCTAAAGCGGTCGTAGAAAGAAAATTATCAATTCAGTCGAGCTTAAATTGATTATGCAACTTGGAGGAAAGTTAGTTGTTTATATAATTTCTTATGAGAAATACTGTTGGTAAAAAAAAAATCAGAATTATCTATTGGATATGAATATTTTGATGAATGAATGAGTATATTTGTTAATGGTTTGCTATATTGAATGTATTTTCATGTTTGTTAAAACTCCTTACAGTGCCTTGCAAATTGATTGCAGTGCCTTGCAAATTGATTGCAGTGCCTTGCAAACACCTTGCAGAGCCTTGCAAACACCTTACAATGCCTTGCAAAGTACTTCAGCATCTTACAAAATTACATATTCTATAGTTACATATTTTGTATTAATTTCTCCAAAAAACTAGGGGCTCCGCCCCGAACTCTCGTTAAAGAAGGTTAACAACAATTACAATATATTTATCCTGTTAATTTCTTGGAAAATTTCTTCAAAAAAATAGGGCTCCGCCCCCTAACCCCCGTAGAAAGAAGACGAACATGACGTGCATAGAGTTCATGGTTATTTCAAGTATTTTGATCAATCCTAAAAAAAGTTAACAAAGTTTTGCTAAAGCTTGGTAGGCTTTTGCAAACACTTTGTAGAGCCTTGCAAACACCTTGCATAGCTTTGCAAACACTTTACAAAGTATTGCAAACACCTTGCATAGCTTGGCAAACGCCTTGCAATGCCTTGTAACCACCTTGCAATGCCTTGTAAAGTACATATTTTGAAGTTACATATTTTTTGTATTAATTTCTTCCAAATTTTCTTCAAAAAAACGGGGTCTCCGTCCCGAACCCCAGTAAGAAGAAGGTAAACGACAATTACAATATAAAGATACATATTTTATTTTATTAATTTCTTAAAAATTTTCTTTAACTAAACGGGGGCTCCGCCCTCGAACCCCCGTAAAAAGAAGACGACTATGATGCGCGTAGAGTTCATGGTTATTTCAAGTGATTTTGATCAATCCTGAAAAAGTTTCCAAAGCTTTATTAGAGCTTGGAAGGCTTTTGCAAACACCTTGCAGAGCTTTGCAAACACTTTACATAACTTTGCAAGCACCTTGCAGAACCTTGCAAACACCTTGTAGAACCATGCAAACACCTTTCATAGCCTTACAAACTCTTATTGTAGTGCATTGCAAACACCTTGCAGTGCCTTGCAAATATCTTGTAGTGCCTTGTAAACACCTTTCAGTGCCTTGCAAACACCTTGCAGAGCCTTGCAATGAGCTTGCAGTGCCTTGCAAGCAACTTGTTGAACCTTGTAAACACCTTGCAGTGCCTTGCAAATAGTTTGCAAATTAATTTTTGAATTGATTTAATATGAAATTTGTTACAAATTATTATATTAATAGAATGGTTTACCAAAAAACTAGCTAAATATCCTAAAAATTCATAATTGTCATTTTATCAACTCAAGCACCATCCTTTTACATTTCTTCGAAAAACTTCCATGAAATTCTTAATTTGAACATAAGCACCTATCATGATTATCTAAGAGGAAGCATTTCTCAAAGGCATTTCATCAAACAACTTTAGAGCTATTTCAACCAACCCAAATTTTGTATAACCAACTAACATTGCATTCCCAACAACAACATTTTTTTCAAGCGTTTTATCGAACACATTCCTTGCATCAAATATACTTCCATAACTTTCATATAAATTCAACAAATAAGTTTGAACATAAACATCAAAACTAACAAAACAGCAAAACTAGCATAGATTCGAAACTTGAAAATTTCAACTTTCTCTCTCTAGAATTTTTCACCAAAACTAACTCAAACCTTCAAAATCATTATCTAACAACAAGTAAAGAGATTCAACCACAAAAACCTAAATAGATTGATGATCAAAACACAAGGAGTTCGACTCTATAGATTCAACTCGGCGAAATTCACCAATTTCCCACGTTCGATTTTTTCATCGGTAGAAAAAACTTTCTAATTTATTAAAAATTTGATTTTTTTGGTATTTTTCATCACACAAAGAGTACTTTTACCCTGAAAATGCGAGTGCCTACAAAATTGTCCTCCAACAAATAGTGGAGATCGATGGGCTTGAATTGTTGTTGCCTCATAGGAGGAGTTGTTTGACCGTGTGGATGTTACTTTGTTGAAATGCCAGTAGGCCGCCCATCAATTGGATTGGCCTAATTTAGCCTGTGAAACATTGCACATAGCAAACAACAAATAAATTAGTCGTATGACAACACTAACATTAAAATAATATCAATTAATTGAGTATAATAATAATAACAATAATAATAAAGATATGGATGTTTCCTAATGGAAGGTGCTCCAGGAGGACCAGGGCCCAAAGATGAATTTAAAGGACTAAGAAGTCTCGTGAAGAGGGAATTCCCTCTTATAATTTAAATATGAAAACTGAGAGGGATGGAGGTAGATGTAGCCGAGATGAAGAAACAGTGAGTTGAAAACTATTTCTCTTGATATTCATTAATGAGTAATACATGTGTTTATATAGGTAATACAAGTATGGATAAGCTTTAGTAATTCAAAATTCAAATATACAAATCTTAAACTAAATCTTAACTAATGTAGACCAAGTCAATCTTGGGTACTTGGGTGGCCGAGTACCGGATCATGAAGGATCCGTTGGATCCTCCTAATACTCCCCCTCAAGTTGGAGCGGGGACGGAGATGACGCCCAACTTGCCAATAAGCTTTTGAAACGAATCAGCACCTAATGGTTTGGTGAAGATGTCCGCAAGTTGTTCAGTTGTAGGAGTAAATTTTGTGGCAATGATGTTTCCTTTAATCTTCTCTCGAACCAAATGGCAGTCGATCTCAATGTGTTTAGTCCGTTCATGAAAAACGGGATTGTCAGCAATATGAAGTGCGGCCCGATTATCGCAATGAACCGTCATTGGAGATGAGTAGTTGACCCCCAAGTCAGTAAGCAAATATTTAAGCCACTGAAGTTCACAAGTGACAGTAGCTAGAGCACGATATTCGGCTTCGGCCGAAGATTTGGCAACCGTAGGTTGCTTCTTAGATTTCCAAGATAAAGGACTGGAACCAAGCATAGTAAAGTAGCCTGTTGTGGAACGTCTAGTAGTAGGACACCCGGCCCAGTCTGAGTCACAAAAACCAGAAATGTGAAGAGAACTATCTGCAGACAAGAAAATGCCTTTATCAAGAGATCCTTTGAGGTAACGTAGGACGCGATGAGCTGCATCAAGATGAATTGAAGTAGGTGTTTGCATGAATTGGCTTAGATTATTAACAGAATAAGTGATATCCAGACGTGTAACAGTAAGATATAATAATCGGCCGATAAGTCAACGAAAGATGGAAGGATCAGGTAATGGGTCACCATCAGATGGACCAAGACGTAATTTCTGTTCCATCGGAAAAGCAGAAGGTTTGGATGTTGTCAATCCAGAATCTTTTATAATATCCAAAGTGTATTTTCGTTGACATAAGAAAATGCCTTTGGAAGAACGAGAGACTTCGATACCGAGAAAGTATCGAAGGGGACCGAGATCTTTTAGGGAAAACGTTTGGTCAAGGAAACGTTTGAGAGTGGAAATAGCAATGTCATTATTTCCCGTAATTATTATGTCATCCACATAGACTAGGACATAAAGTGAGGTGGATCCTGAAGTGAAAGTAAAAAGAGAGTAGTCAGATTTAGATTGAATAAAACCTTTGGAAAGAAGAACAGAAGAAAATTTAGAAAACCATTGTCGGGAAGCCTGTTTTAGACCGTACAATGATTTATTGAGACGACAAACATTAGACTCCCCCTTAGTGGAAAAACCCGGTGGAAGCTTCATGAAGACTTCTTCATGGAGATCTCCTTGTAAAAACGCATTATTTACATCAAGTTGATGTAAAGACCATCCTTTAATGGCAGCGATAGATAGAAGAACACGAACCGTTACTAATTTAGCAACCGGGGCGAAGGTATCATGATAGTCCAAGCCCTCGATTTGAGTGTATCCTTTTGCTACCAAACGAGCTTTGTAGCGTTCGACAGACCCATCCGATTTAAATTTGACTTTGTAAACCCACTTACATCCGATGGGTCGTTTTCCGGATGGTAGAGGAACAACGGACCAAGTGTTGTTCGATTCCAAGGCTTTAATTTCATTAGCCATAGCCTCGTGCCAATGAGGTGATTTCATGGCTTGAGTGAATGAGGAAGGCTCGGTCGTGGAGATGACCGAGGATAAGAAAATCTGATGAGGGACCGAGAGAGAATTAATTGACATATAATTCTCGAGTGGGTAAGGAACCTTGGATTGTGTCAGACATACATAATCATGAAGATGAGAGGGCGGACGACGGGACCGTTGAGGCCGAGTGGGTTGGTGGTCGATAAGGGTAGGAGTGTCATTAGAAATCAATTCATTTGAAACAGGAAGGGATGTTGAAGAAGTAGAATTAGTGGTGTTAGTGGAATCTGGAGGCACTTCTAGAGAATCTTGGTCTGGGGGCACCACCGTGGAATGTCCAGAGGGGTGTAAAGCTGAAGGCACCCTAATGTCAGGAGAAGATGAAGCCGAATGTGTTGCATTGGCTGATCCCAAATGTGTCAATGATTGGGAGGAAAGATTAGCAGCGGAATGTAATGGAGGTAATGGGTATTGAAAAGACCCATTGTCAGAGATGGAGATGAACGAACGTTGAACATTGTTAGAGATAGAATGTGAAACGGAATGCATCGGGAAAATATGTTCATAAAAAGATACGTCCCGAGATGTAAAAATTCGACGAGAAACGATATCAAAAATACGATAACCCTTTTGTCAATGGGGGTATCCAATGAATAGACCGGGAGACGCACGCGGGTCTAATTTGGTTTTGACTAACGGATTACGAGCATAGCATAGACATCCAAATACTCGTAAATGGGAAAGAGAAGGGGGAGAACCCAATAGCTTCTCATGAGGAGAAAGTCCATTAAGGATTGGAGCGGGGAGTTTATTAATCAAGTAAACCGCGGTAAGAACGCATTCTCCCCAAAAGGTTAAAGGAAGGTGGGCTTGAATGCGTATCGAACGAGCCACTTCAAGGATGTGGCGGTGTTTACGTTCAACCACTCCATTTTGTTGAGGAGTGTAGACGCAAGAACGTTGGTGGACAACACCATGAAGATGAAAAAATTGTTGTAATTCTTTATTTAAGAATTCCGAACCATTATCCGATCGAATGGTTTGAATTTGGGAGAAAAGAGGAGTCCCATCGCCGGATTTAAAAGTAGACACCTTGGAACCAAATTGTGTAAAAACATAATGAAAGAAATTAATGAGTGATTTGGTGGTGTCGGATTTACAATGTAAAAGAAATAACCAAGTGCAACGTGAATAATCGTCTACAATGGTTAAAAAATATCGACAACCCGAAAAAGAGGGGATCAAAAATGGTCCCCATAAATCTACATGGAGTAATTCAAACGGTCTAGAAGTAGTAGATGTGCTTGTGGGAAAAGGTGATCTTGTTAATTTAGATTGAGGACAAATTAAACACGGAGCTTTATTATCATTATTGAAAGAAATCGTTCTCATACAAGGTAATTTAGAAACAAAATACTTGAATCGAGAAAGAGAAGGATGGCCTAATCGCCAGTGCCATACATCAAAAGAGACATCACTAGCACAATTATTAACTAAAAAAGAAATTGAAGAAATCTTAGGCTCCGTTCGAAGAAATTGAAGAAATCCTAGGTTAATATGAGGGTCTGGAGTGCCTGCAGAGGAGGTGCTTGGAGCAGATTTCTGTTGGGCCAGCAAGGAGAGCAGGGACTGGTACTGTTCTGGACTAAGTGAGGTGGCTAGGGGCACCGCGTTTGAACCCGCGGTGCCTACAGAAGCAGCAACATGGCCTGAACGTTCCTGGTTGCGAGATTTCGGTCCATGTCGAGGTGGAAACCCATGGATTTGATAGCATGTTGTGACTGTGTGACCATGGACCCGACAATTTTCACAGTATGGTCTAGGCCGTTTTGCCCGAGGCTTCTCGGTCCGAGAGGCAGAATAATCGTTAGGGTTATGGACGGCAAGAGCGACAGCATCAACACCGGTGGAAGGAGATGAAATGATATGCTGTTGGACCTCTTCTTGTTTCACAAGTGAGTGAATACGTAATATAGATGGAAAGGGGTCCATCAATAAGATCTGACTGCGAATGGCCGAGAAACGATCATGGAGTCCTTGAAGGAACTCCATGGCTCGTTCTTGGTTTGACCGATCCATTAAAGACTTACCATGACCACATATACATGGTTCAAGGGTCATGAGAGAGTTAAGCTCATCTTGTAGAGATTTGAGATGCGTAAAATATGAAGACACATCAGAACCGTCTTGCTTGAGAGATGATATAGCTCGCTTAAGTTGATAAATCTTGGGAGCGTTCGTTTGGTAAATACGATCATGGAGGTTTTGCCAAATATCGGCTGCACTTTCGTCGTAGAGAATAGATGAACGAATGTCTGGTGCGACAGAATTCATGATCCAACTTGCAACAAGATCGTTGCATCTTTTCCACGAATGAAGTTCAGTGGGTGAAGTTGGTTTTGGGATTGAACCATCCACAAAACCGAGCTTGTCTTTGGCTCGAAGAGCCATTTTCATGGAACGAGCCCATGATGAATAGTTATCTCCGGAGAGGGGTGGAGTGATAAGGACGGTGGTGGGAGAGTCCGAATGATGAACATCGAAACCGTGATTGGTTTGGTTTGATTGATTAAGATTCGTTTCAGAAGAAGAACCATCACCAGGAGTAGTCATATTTGTTTTTCAAAAAAAATATGAGTTTGCTCTAATACCATGTGAAGGGGGAATTCCCTCTTATAATTTAAATATGAAAACCGAGAGGGATGGAGGTAGATGTAGCCGAGATGAAGAAACAGTGAGTTGAAAACTATTTCTCTTGATATTCATTAATGAGTAATACATGTGTTTATATAGGTAATACAAGTATGGATAAGCTTTAGTAATTCAAAATTCAAATATACAAATCTTAAACTAAATCTTAACTAATGTAGACCAAGTCAATCTTGGGTACTTGGGTGGCCGAGTACCGGATCATGAAGGATCCGTTGGATCCTCCTAATAAGTCTATCCACTACTTTAAAAAAATAAAAATACAAAAAGGAAAACACGTAAAATTGTGGAACTTCATGTAGAGATCTTTTAATGTAAGAGCTCACCAAGGAATTTTTACTCTTTCATCGTCAAAGAAGAATTTCATGACAGAGGTAAACAATTTATGACAATCTCAACTCGTAGCTATTTTAAGTTAAATGCACATGATAGAGCCAATAGTCGTTTGTAAAGATGTTCAGACGAGGTCCAAAAAGCGAAAACGACTGTTTTTGATCCCCTAAGTTTGTAATAGGTCTTATGATATCAAGGCCCAACTTATGTACTAAAAGAGTACGTATTTGAATGTTAATCAAATATCCTGTTTAAGGTGGTTGGATGTTCAAATCCTCTGTACATACTTCAAATGTGTTGTTTAATTCTATTTCCTACAAGTACTGAATTTCCTAGGTGATTCATTATATTCTACACCATCAATTGAATTACTCTAAAACTTGCTAACACATGCAAAGCAAATTTTTCTAAAATTTATAACACATTTAAATACCATATTACCTTATTTTAGATTACTTTTTCCAAGAGGGTTGAAACCTACACAAAAGTTAGAATTCTTTTTCCACTTTATGTGGCAAATTCCTAAATTTCTAAGACAATGATCTACAAAGTTAAAAAATACAACCCTATAAAAATTATTTTTGAGTTTCTTTACCCACAAAAGATTGATTTGAAAACTTAACATTCTTAGCCATCCTCTTTTAATTGACCCATGAGTTGGAAAATAAAAAGTTTCACAGATTTTATTAGATTTTAAAAGTCCTTGACAGCTATGAGATCCTGAGTTATATGCGTAAAATTTTGTTACAAATACGAAACTCAGCTTTGTTGGTTGAGAATTTTGTTGTCCACCATATCCATTTACTTACCAAATTTAAAAACTAGTTCATTAACTATCAATTTACAATGGAGAACTTTATTTGACCAGAGACAAACTCACACCATTTTAGTGTCAATCTTTATGGAAAATGGCTAGCCGCCCATGCTTCCCCCACTACAAAAATCAAAACTATTTGCGACGGCAGAAAGGTGTCGAAAATAGTGAACTTCCTTCAGAAAGACCTTTTCTCGTCGGCGTGGAATAGTCGGAAGTTTGTCGAAAATAAGGGCGAACGTGGGGACATATTTAAGTGAAGGATGTGTGTAAGAGAGATACAGAGAGTGATACAAGAAAGACGATTCGAGGAAGAAGTCGAAAATTAGGGGACACCAATTTTGACGGTCCTAAAACCCGTCGAAAATAGTTTTCACATAGAATGTTCGCGCCAAGAAAATATTTTCTCTTCCGACGGGAAATAATTCCTCATCCTTGAAAAAGAGTAGTTTAGACAGACAACTAAACTCCAAGTGTCGAAATAAGACTTTTTCAACAGAGCTCCTGGGATTATTTTCCAACGCTTCAGGAGGACAGTTTGTCGGTGATACACACTATGTTCGACGAACCGAGCAGATTTTGTCAAAATGATATTTTTTTGCGACGTTTTCTGTACACTCCGTCGAAAATAGACAGTCCCGAAGTGACCATTTTTTTGGTGTCAATTATATCCCTACTATGTATAACCCGCACTCATAAGACCCAAATAGGTCTATGGAGCACGGTACAGAAAATCTTACAAAATTAACTAGAAATCACTTCAAATAATAAATCGTTTGCTATAACTAGAGCCGACCCAAGTATCTGGGAGGCCCCAAGCGAAGTTCAAATTGGGGTCTATATAACTTATGTTAGAAAAAATAAACAAATTTCCTATAGTATTTATGGGAGGATTTGAACCCTTAACTTCTTGCGTAGTTGCATGTGATATAAACTCTTAATCATTGAGTTACACCTTGAATCATGTTAAAAATCTCTTTAAAATATAATATTATTTTGGAGCTGAGATATAAAATCCAGTTCGAGAGGCCCTTCGTCATGGCGGGCCCAATGCGACTTCTTTGGGCCCGGGCCGCCTCTGGCTATAACAATATTTAGTGAATATTAGTATTTGCTTTAAAATACAACATGCAATTGGTATCACAATAGTAATTAAAAACAACAAAATAAGAAAGACAATATTAAATAGGGCAATGAACTGAAAATAAAGTGAAGAACTTATCTTTCTAAGGGTTATGTTATGAACCAACAAGACAACCGCTAGAGATAATGAACCTGCAATAGGTTTTAGAGGCAAAGGTGGTGGAACAGACACACGAGTATTACTCGTTGTCCTGAAGACTTAAAACACACCTGGCACTAGTGAATTAGGTATTGGTTTGTACTATCCGAGCAAAATCCCCTAGGATTCAACTGTTCTATAACAGGAACTGAAGAAGCAAACTTCGTTCTTGATCTACTAATCTTGATAGTGTGATAGAGAGAGTGGATAAGAGAAGTAGGGAGAAAAAGATTTTTCTGTGTTTTTCTTCTGAGAATAAGAGTCTTATTTAAAGGATCAAAGTCTAAATGCTTAAAGATTCGACGATTCTCAATTGTTTGAAACTGATGATCTAAGGGTTTGCATTAAAAGGAATAAAGTAGGCCAGCGCTTTGGGGAAAGCTAAATAGTTTCCTTGGGTGTGAAATTTTAAAGAGACTATGCAAAAGTTTGAAAAATTTTCGGGGAAACATATTTTATAGGAAATATTTTTTACCTCTCTCTCTCCCACCGCACTTCTCTCTCTCCCCACCACTTTCTCTGTCTTCTCCGACCAGGTCGCCGGCCGGAAAATTTTCCGGCCGGCAACCTGGTCGGAGAAGAGAGAGGTGAGGTGAGGTGGGGAGAGAGAGGTAAAAAATATTCTCCATAAAATAAAATTGTCAAACAAAATTGACTAATTATTGACCAAGTCTCCACACCCCGAAAACTATTTTGCTTTCCCCAAAGCGCTGGTCATAAATTAAATTCTGAATTTATTCCAGTCAAACTAGCCAGTAAAGCATATTCCTTGGACTATCCTCTTCCAATGCATTAAAGGCAAAGATTAACTCAGATATTGACCATTATTATTGATGTAGAAAATTCGGATTTAAAAATCCGTAGAAAGAAATTATGTTGAAGAATCAGATTTAAAAGTCCGTAATTGAAGTAAAAATAAACTACTATTGGAAAATCAGATTTAAAAGTCTATAGTTGAAATAAAATAAACTACTGTTGGAAAAAATAGAATTATAAGTCTGTAATTAAACTAAAAATAAACTACAGTTGAAAAATCAGATTTAAAAGTCTGTGTTTTAACCGGAAGCTTATTTGTAAATAAAATCCCTCTAAAAATTCCCACTCAACAAGAAATTATTCAATCATTTAAAATCCATGATTATTAAATATAACTGTAATGCTCTCGAAGTAACCATTCCAGATTTAAAATCAGATTTAAAAGTCTATAGTTGAAATAAAATAAACTACTGTTGAAAAAATAGAATTATAAGTCTGTAATTGAACTAAAAATAAACTACAGTTGAAAAATCAGATTTAAAAGTCTGTGTTTTAACCGAAAGCTTATTTGTAAACAAAATCCCTCTAAAAGTTCCCACTCAACAAGAAATTATTCAATCATTTAAAATCCATGATTATTAAATATAATTGTAATGCTCTCGAAGTAACCATTTCAGATTTACGACCAATTTCGTCTTAAACCTAATCTATTTATTAATTTACACCCAAAATAGAAGACTTCGGTTCCACTTTATCAAAGACAAGTGCAGCAACATAAAACTAGCATATAGCATTGCACTATAAATTTCAATCTCGACATCGTTGGCTTGAGCTCCTGATAAACCTATTTGACGTTAATCGATATATCAGAAACACTCTAAGTAAAAAGTAAAATATTCTAATAGAATTTAGTGTTTAAAGAAAACAAATGAAACAAACTTACATTGGTTGATATCATCAACCTCACTTGTTCGAGATGATCCACGGTTTGGTTGCTTAATTTTGAAAGCGGAACTTGATAAGAAGATATAATCGAGAACTTTATTTGACTATAGACAAATACCCCTTATTTTAGTATCAATCTTTATGGAAAATAGTGAGCCGCCCATGCTTCTCAATTATACCGGTACTATATATTCTTAATTATTAAGTCATTATTTTAATTCTAACTATTTTTGTAATAAGTTAATAACAAAAAATATTACAGTTATTTCTTTTTTGGCCCCTACTTTATGACCAGCTTCCTTTTTTACCTCATATTTTTCATAAATTCAAATTTGGTTCCTTTTTGCTAACACCGTCAATTAACTTTAATGATTATTTTTTTGTTTTCATAATTGTCCTTCTTATAAAAGTGACTTTTTTAATTCAAATTTGACTCCACTTTTAATATGGATCGATTCCCAAAAAAATTTCAACCTTTTTAGGCCAAATTAGGGGGCTAAAATGGAATTCAATAGATTAAAAACACTAGACACCTCATTTCTCCCTCTCTTTCTCTTTCATTTTATCACCTCTCTCATCCACATCATCTATCTCGCCACCTCATCATCTTCTCCGGCTAAGGTCGTCGGCCAGTAAACTTTTTCTGCGACCTTGATTATTTTTTTTTTCTCTCTTCCCATTCTTCTCGCTTCTCTCTCATCTCTCTTCCCCCTCTCTAATCTACCTTTTCTCTCTAAAGCTCCAGCGAAGGTCCAGACGAGCAGATCTCGTCTGGTCCAGAGAGAGAGATGAGGTGTCTAATATTTTTAATCTCTTTCTTAAGTTAATTTCATTTTTGCCCCCTAGTTTGGTCTAAAAATGTTAGAATTTTTTGGGGAATCTCTCCATACTAAAAGGGGGTAAAATTTGAATTAAAAAAAAAACACTTTTATAAGAATGGCAGTTATGGAAAGAAGAAAATTAACCATTAAAGTCAACTGACGGTGTTAGCAAAAGAAAACCAAATTTGAATTTACGGGAAATAGAAGACTAAAAAGGTAGTTGGTCACAAAGTAGGGAGCCAAACAGGAAATAACTCAAAATATTGTTATTGTTTACAAATTGGTAGGTAGGTTCACAGGATGAGGATGATGTTATAATGCATCTCCCTAGGCCTAACTAGGGCCTATCGGGCAACCAGCCAACCAACTTATATTATGTTTTTTTTGTCTCAGTCTATTTTGACTGATCGTATACCACTTTCCTCTGCATATATAAATACACCCCCCGAACTTCCTCCAATATTCAGCAACCTTCTAAGCTTCCAATCCCCTTCAAATTATACTTTGTCTCATTTCTTTCAAAAACAAATTCTCTGGCCTCTGTCTATTTTATTTACTCTGTTCTTTCATTGAGAAAACTAAGAATTAAGAGAGGAAGAAGATAGTATAGTACTAATCTGACGATGGGTCGATTTCGGTTGATACTGAAATTGGTTTCATTAGTGTTAATTGTGATTAATGTCTCAGCTGAATTTGAAAATGGAGGTGGGGTGTTTCAAGTAAAGCACAAATTAGGAGGAAAAGAGAGGAGTTTAAAGGATTTGATGGCTCATGATTACAATCGCCATGGAAGGAGTTTAATTGCAGGAATTGATTTCCCTTTAGGTGGAGATGGCTCCCCCACTGGATCTGGGTTTGTACCATTCTTATTCATTTTATAAAATAACTCTGTAATTTGCAACCTGCATATGCTATATGACTGAGATAGAATGTCCACTATTCCAGCGGAATCCGGCCCGGGATAGAATGTCTGGCCATTATCCCACCGGAATCCGGCCCGGGATAGAATGTCCGGCCATTATTCCGGCCTGGCCCTAATGTCCGGCCACTATCACAGTCGAATCCGGCCCGAGATAGAATGTCCGGCTACTATTCTCACATTTTCTATGTTAGGATGTGTAGGTCTTTCTCACTCATTCTTTACCCATCTTAAGTGTACATTGACAACACAAGAGCAAGACTATTCTCACACTAATGCAGTAATGCGTTTTGACATCATTGTTTGTGTCAGACGAGATTTATGCCCTTCTACATTACTTTTAAGATAACTGCATTACTTTCGTAAGTTTACGTGGATCTTGGATACCTTATAGGCACGGGTTATACTAGTTATGTATATCTATATCTCCTTCATAAAATAAAAGTTATTTTTTATGATTTTATCAGGATCTATTACACACAAATTGCGATTGGAAATCCATCAAAGGACTATTTTGTTCGTGTTGATACAGGAAGTGATTTATTATGGGTTGCTTGTAATAAATGTGAAAATTGCCCTAAAAAAGTGACCTTGGTGTAAGTAGAACAAATCTTCTTCTTCTTGTATCATTTTTTCTCTATAAAATTGTTTAAGAAATTCTGATGAAGTTTTGATGTTCATTTTTGTAGGTGAAACTGAAATTATATAATCCAGAGAAGTCTTCATCTGGTCAATATCTTAATTGTGATCATCAATTTTGTAATGCCGTTTATAAAGGTCCTTATCCTGGTTGTTCACCTAATACTCGTTGCTCGTATAATCTTCAATATGGGGATTTGAGTACATCTGGTGGTTACTTTGTTAAAGATGTAATAGGGTTTAGTCAAGTCTCTGGAAATAATCAAACTACACCTGCAAATGCTACTATCAATTTTGGGTAACTCTTAATTTCTCTTTATCAAGTTAGATTCATTAACTTCTAACCCTAATACCACTAGATGAAGTTCTTCAATTTGGGTATGCCTAATCCTTTGTTTTTAAGTTAAATCTTTGGGAAATGATAGAGTGACTTAGAATTTGGTACTTAGAGGATGACGTGTTTCAGCTTCATCCCATGAATTATATACTCTAACCCTAATGTAGCTTAATAATTCGTTCGAGCCCTAAGATCGAAATGCTAGGACACTAAGGATTTGATTTTAGCAATTGGGGTTTAAAATCTTGGGCTATACCTAATGTTGCTCTAAGTAGAATGTTTGTCTTCTGTATAGGTGTTCGATCCAATTAAGTGGGATTTTTGTCCGCACTAATGACGCATTTGATGGACTAATTGGTTTTGGTAACGCGAGTACATCTATGATTTCACAACTAGCTTCATCTGGTAAAGTAAGCAAGAAGTTTGCCCATTGCTTAGATGTGAAAAGTGGAGGCGGAATCTTTGTTGTCGGAGATGTAGTACGCCCAAAAATCAATACGACTTCATTGATTCTAGACCAGTATGTTTTCTTATGTTTTACTTTGTCAGTTTCGACCTTTTTAATTTGGTTTCATTATGTGAGGTGTTTAAATTTTCGTCATTGATATATAATATTTAGGGCACATTACAATATCAACATGAAGGGAGTTAAAGTTGGTAACACCGTATTGAACATATCTAAGCAAGTATTCGAGGCAAATGGAAATGGAACAGTAATTGACAGTGGTACAACCTTGGCTCATCTTCCAGAAGCGATATATGAGCCAATGGTAAAACTGGTAAGTAACAATTTGAAGTCTTTTGATTCGAGATTCTACTTTTAGAAATGCTTACTCTTAATTCCTTTTTGTTGCTTGTGTTTATTAGATAAACGCTAGCCAACCTGGCTTAAAGATGCGATTAGTTCAAGATCTCTATTCATGCTTTAAATTCAATACGAGGTATTGTTCTTTAATTTTATGAGTTAAGGCATATGATACTTATTTACTATTTAGTTTGTGGGTTGTCCTACTGAAAACGAATTGACAACGAGTAGAGAAGCCCTAGATCTTGTGAACCCCTTAGTCGTTGGTGTAATGTATTTCGTTTGCTTATTGAAGTGGTGAAAAGTTGATTATGCTCTTACTAATTTAATCTTCTGATTCATCTGTTTGCAGTCTTAATAAAGGATTTCCAACAGTTACTTTCCAATTCCAAAACTCACTTGAAATGTCGGTTACCCCCGAGGAATACTTGTTTCCGTTCGGTGTAAGTAATTTCAATGATAAATCAACAAATTCCCACTGATAATTTTCATGTAATGTTAGCCTTGTTAGTTCATACCCTAATGTAGTCGAAATGATCCAACAATCTCATATTCGCCTCTCGCTTCTATTGGGCTGTACAAACTTTTCTTTTGTTTCTGATGTTTCACTCACAACGGTATATGAATATATTCACAGGATGATGAATGGTGTATCGGTTGGCAAAACAGTGGAATCTTATCCGGATCGGTAAAAAACAGAATTGTTCTTGGAGGTACAACGACTACCAAACCCTTCATATATATATACATACATATTAACAGGAACAGATATTTAAATGTTCGAGTACGGCCATCTTTTTGCAGATTTAGTTCTATCAAATAAGCTAGTAATGTACGATCTCGAAAACCAGGTCTTGGGCTGGACAAATTACAACTGTGAGTAATTCTTAATCTTTTTACAGAGTTACAAATATCGAGTAGAGTTTACTAATAACACTTCTTTAGCGACATTGTCTTCCTCAACTTGTTTAATGTTGGTTGATTTTTTTTATTTATGAAGGTTCTTCAACCGTAGGACTAAAGGATGACAAATCTGGATCTGTGTTTTCAGCAAGTGCTCATGATATTACACCATCGTCAGCTCTTCGTCTGGATTCTTCAACTGCTTCAATATTGTTGTTGTTATTAACATTCATATTATACTGTTTGGTTTAGTGAAGTGTTTCTAAGCAATGTTTACATTTATACATTATTAATTTATAAAGGAATAAAAGAAAGATTTGTTATTGTCCCAAAAGGAATAAAGGAAAGATTGTTATTGTCCCAAAACGAATTAATTCTTTTGTGCGAATGCAGAATCATCTCTTTGTTGCATCGAAAATGAGCAACAATCATCTTATAACTAGAAATGAATGTAATTGCAATTTTTTGTGTTATTTAGGAAAAGTAAAGGTTTGCGTCACAGACAATTGTCCATTAGTGGTCGGAAAGAGCATCCCCCACTACAAAAATCTAAACTATTTGTGACGGCACAGAACCGTTGAAAATAGAGAACTTCCATTGGAAAGACCTTTCTTGTCGGTAAGGTCGTAGGAAGACTATTTACGAAGAAATTCTTTCGTTGGAAAAAGTGGTCGTATAATGGCAAAAATACTATTATTTCCGACTGCATGTGACAATAGATTCGTCGAAAATGGTGGGGGATGCTCTTTCCGACCACATGCACTTAGCCAGAAATAGTGTGTACCCTTTCTTCACCGTCATACATACCATCACAAATGTGTTTATTTTTTTTAATTTATTTTTCTATTTCTGCAGTAGCAACAACATTGTCAATCCCACAAAAAAAACCTGCAACATATGACTAAAACAATATAAAACTTGCAAGTACAATACCGTATTCATCTAAAAACTATAGGGTTATTTTCCAAATGAGCCCCAACTTTGTGACCAGCTTCTTGCCTAGCCTCCTATTTTATCAATAATTCTCATATAGCCCCTTTTTCAGTTACTGTTAAATTCCCGTTACTCGCTCTCCTCCATCTCATCACCTCTCTCTGCCACATCATTGATCACGTCACATCATCGTCTTCCTCCGCAGGGGTCCTCGGCCGGCCAAATTTCTGGTCGGCGACCTTCAAATTGTTTTCTCTCTCTCTCTCTAAACTCTCCGGCGAAGGGGTTCCCTTCGCCGGAGTGTTTAGAGAGTGAGAGAGGGAGGAGAGAGAAACAAAAAAAAAGTTTAGAGAGAGAGAGAAGAGAGAGAAAAAAAATAAAAAATAAAAGGTCGTCGAGTGGAAATTTGGCCTGCCGGGGAAGACGATGATGTGGTAGAGAGAGGTGATGAGATGGAAGAAAGAGAGTAACAGAAAGTTAACGGTAACTGAAAAGAAGGTCATATGGCAATTATTGATAAAGTAGGGGGCTAGGCAGAAAGCTGGTCACAAAGTTGGGGGTCATTTGAGAAATAAACCCAAAACTATATAACTAATAATATTTTATGAACATATATGAACAAAACATTCCAACCAAAAACAACCCTTTATGTTACACCATAAGAAGTCAAGTAAACAATCAAAAACTCAGTGCAGTAATAGCTCAGCTTAAACAAGTTTTAGATTTAGTTGCAAACTTATCAATATAAACAAACAATTACTACATGACCTATAAGAAATTGTCATGGTTTAGATTGCTCTCTAGCTAAGATTTTGATAACATCATAAAGTGTGACCTCAGAATCATCCGATTTGGATTCCTAAAAAAATCAATTAATGGAGAAAGTGTTCACATCCTAAGTAAAGAAGTTTTGAAAATGCGCACTTAAGGTTTTCCACTCAAAAGAGAGTTGTTTAAAGAGAATGAATATAACACAATGTTCATAGTTATACCTGCTGATGTCAAAATTTGTCAACCTTGTAATCAGTCAGTGAAAAGAGACTTGATGTTGGATTCTTCTGAATGAGTGATTCTGCTTCTTTGATTCCCGTTCTTGCTCTTGAAGACCTTGGGAAAAACTTACAAAGAGTTCGAAAACATCTCCGACGCCCAATACAGTCAGGTTGCCCTTTGTAGTTAAAGTATTGAGTATTAAATGTTCTAAGATTTAACTTAGCCTCTTTGAGGTGATTTGATGCCCTTTTATAAACTACTTTGGACCGACCGTTGATAGATTGTTGCGGATGAAGCGGTTTGGATCGATCGTTCAGGATTAAGACAACTCTTCGGTATCTAGGAGATTTAGGGTTTCCTAGAAGTTTAATGTTCAAGGAATCGTGTTAGATCATCTGCCTAGTTAATAGATTCTCTAGGAGATGTTTCCTACTTCGAGACTCTTCAAAATCAAGTTACTTAATACTTAAGATCTTGGCAGACTGAGATCTTTGAGAAGATTCGAGATTGAGTGGGTAAGCATGTGGTGCGCTTCTACTTTCCCATGTTCTGAGCCTAAGGCATCGGCCTTGCTTACATGGATCCCCCTCCTCTTCCCGCGAATACTAGGAGAGACCATCTTGTATTTGAGGCAGGGCAGGGTTGGAGCTCCTTAGATGATCTCGCCGACCTCCCGATTCTGGACTTAGGTGAGACACCTATTTAGGCTGAACAATCTTGAAGCCTTGAGACAAGTTGACCCGTTAGACTTAGGTCTTTTCTTGACTTATTGACAATAGTCAACATGTGACCATTTTATGTATCATCAATACCTACCAAACACTTGATAGTGTTGAACTGCGCGTGTTCCTAAATGCCAAACCAAGCAAAGTTCATCTAGTGCTAATACACAATATAAAAAATGTGTATATTTAGAATAACAAATAATAATAAGTAAAATAGCGAGGTAACTTATTTGTAAAAGAAAATCGAAAGAAGTTTTTTATATTGTGCTAGAACACATTTTTATTTCGTATGAAGTTTTGTTATTCTATAAATTGTTAGTGTTTTGTAAATTCAAATACAGTAAAATACACGCCAAACCAAAAAATTATATGTTTCTAGATGGTGCTGAACTGTTGTCACTTGGGTTGTAACCTCGCACTGCTACCACAAAGTCTAGAAGGCTTTACTTTTTATTCCTTGAGCTTTATTTTATTTAACATATCATTGAGAATCATGATTAAAATGGAAACTGTGGCTAGGTCGAGGGGCCATGGCCCCCTCTGGCCTAGTTGTAGTTCCGGCCCTACACCCAAGAGAATATCAACCCCTGCAAGTGGACTCCTCCAATGGCGATTGTACTCGTGAGCCATCAAATCCTTGAGTCTCCTCTCGCTTCCTCCTGATTTGTGCATCACCTAAAACACCCGTCCTCCACTTCCAATTTCATCTCAGACATTAATCACAAGCTACAACTTACAACTAATACTGCCAACAACTGGTAGACCAGTTGGTAAGTGCATATACTCTGCAGTGCATAGGTCCTAGGTTCGATCCGATGAAAGTGAAAATCCAATAATATTGAACTTGAGTATAAATAAAGTATTTTCACAGTCGAGTACACGGGAAGTCACCGTTTTGTAAAAGTCTTTTAATGAAAGTAACTCAGCATGTAATTCTCTAAGTAATTGTAGCATCTCCCATTTTGGGGCTCTTAAATAATGTGACCCGCTGAAATCGCGACTTTGTCGATCAAACAGAAAAAGACCGGAAGTTATAAGTCAAACCATTTTTGTTTTATGGACACCGGCGATGTTCTCGGACTACCAAACATGACTCTAAGGTCCTAAAATATTGGAGTGACGCCGGCCAAAAAGTCACCGACGTTTAAGTGAACAAATTTGGACAATAAAGAAGAGAAACAAAATATAAAACAGAGATAGAGTTGGAACGTATTTAGATTAGAAAATAAAGAACTCATTGAAGATCGAGTTTTTAAAGCAATAAAATGGACTAACAGAAGTTTGTATGTATAAAGCTACTGTTAGGAGAGAAGGTGATAAAGTGTATGTTTGCCTAAATCTTTGATTGTCAAGAGAGAAGGTGATAAAGTGTATGTTTGCCTAAATCTTTGATTGTCAAGAGATAAAATAATAGGGTTATTTTCCTAATAGCCCCCAACTTTGTAATTGGTTTCCTGCCTAGCCCCCTACTTTGTCAAAAATACCCTGATGACCCCCTTTTCAGATTCCGTTATAACACCGTTAACTAATCATTATTTTTCTCTCATCCAACTCATCGCTTCTCTCTGCCATCTCATCATGTTCACCGCCGAAGGTCGCCGACCGACCAATTTTCCGGCATGCGACCTTCAAACATTAAATTTATTTTAAACTCTCCTATCTCTCTCTCTAAATACTCCGGCGAAGAGTATTTAGAGAGAGAAATTTTAATTATTATTTTTTTAGAGAGAGAGGAGAGTTTAAAAAATATTAATGTTTGAAGGTCGTCAGTCGGAAAATTAGCCGGCCGACGACCTTCGTCAGTGAAGATGATGAGGTGACGAGAAGATGAGGTGGCAGAGAGAGGCGATGAGTTGGATAAGAGAGAAGTAATGACTAGTTAACGATGTTATAACGGAATCTAAAAAGGGGGTCATCTGGGTATTTTTGACAAAGTATGGGGGCTAGACAGGAAACCGGTCACAAAGTTGGGGGCTATTAGGAAAATAACCCAAAATAATATAGTGACTACTTATCACCAAGAGAGAAAAAGTCTACTTGTTTTTAGGAGAGGGAAAGTGGTTGCGTGCTCGTCTAAGAGAATTGCTAAAACAATAGTTCTAGGTACGTATGAGAGAGGAGCATGATATCCTGTGTTAGGAGAGAGTGGTCCTTCTGTATAACAGAGAAACTTGATCGCTTGTCTTAGAATAGTGAAAAGTCGCTCCGTAGGATGTATGAGAGAGAATTTCAAAAGTAAATGAGAGAGAGAGAAGCAGTCGTAGGTTTTCTCTGTCGTGAATTGGATTCGCTTGTACGGTGTCCTTCAACGAATATATTGGCAGGAGAGAATCATGGGAGAGATTATATGGTTAGTTGTCATCTTGAATATAGATAGTAACGCCTTTAATGTATCTGATCAGTTGTCGCCTTCCTACTTAAAGAATAACGACTGACCACCTTATCCAATATAAGCATATGCGGAAACTAGCATTTTCCGTTTATTTTTTGTGTCCGGGAGTGAGTGGCTCGTACACATTTTTTCTTCTTTCTCTCTCTTTCTCATACAAAAACTTCATCTTGTGCTAATATACAATATAAAAATGTGTATATTTAGAATAACAAATAATTATAAATAAAATAGCGAGGTAACTTATTTGTAAAAGAAAATCGAAGAAAATGACATCACACAAAAATTTATTTATGATATTTCAGTTTCTCTTGTGTTAAGTCTATATTCTATATTATCATGGTTATTAAAGGGAAGTCATATGTTTAAGTATTTTATTTGGAGCAAGTAATACAATTAAGGTTTAACTCTCCTTGCATTATGTAGTTTTATATGATCAAGAAAAAGAATTATAAAATTGAACCTCTAACATCACGGTCACAAACAAACTAAGAAAAGCATTGTGCTTAGGAAACAAACAGGATAAAAACTTCAAAAATTCTATTTATCCTTCCATGTAGTACCTCTTCCAGCCCTCCTCCTGATGTGGCGACATACTGGAGTATATATTCTCACCGTTATCTCTCTAGTTTCTCCACGCTCAAGAAACATATTGCCACATCAGATGGAGGGTTGGGGGAGGGACCAAATGCAGGGGTAAATAAATTTTTTCAAAAAATTTGGTGGAAGAAAATGTTTTTTGGTTGAGTTGATCCTCTAGCCTCTCTCGCACTAAACAACCAATGAGACAATAAGACTATGTACTAATCAATGATGCAATGTTGGTGATAGAATATGTTTTTTGAAGGGTTTACTGTTCAATCTTTTATGGCATCATTCAATTATGGTCAGGGTCGGTCCTTGGTCTAGGCGACCCAGACGGCTGCCTACGGCCCCCAAATTTAAGGGCCCCCAATTTATGAGGCACTTTATATATAGCAATTATTATTATTTGTATGTTTTAATGCAAAGTTATATTATGTTTGTTTGGACAGTACAGTTGGTAGAGTAGGTGATTTGAGAACCTAAGGTCAAGGGTTCGGTTCTTGTGAGTTACATCATTTCTAAATATTTTTTCTTTTAGAAGAGAAACTAAAAGAACAAATGTAGACATCCTCATATGTGGTTTAGTGAAACTAACTAAATTTAAAGTGTTAACACACTCTACCTAATAGGAAGTTTAAAAGACAAAATCATAACATTTTTACTTAATTACTCTTGAAGACTAAAAAAGACTGAAATAAAAGAGAAAAAATCAAATTAAATACATATTTCTCCTCAATCTATTTAATTCTCTACGAGGGTTTATTACATAAAAGTAAGCTTCTAGTTCTTTTAAATTTTCTTTTTTTCAATTTTTTGTTTATGTTTAGATTTTTATGGCTACTTCCAGTAAGTTAAAATATATATATGTTGATTAGTATATGTTTTTGTGATTATCTCATAGGTTGTTATTACTCCAAAAAAATGCGGTTCCGACTTCCGAGAAAAGAAAGAAAAAGAAACTAGATCAAAATTTGGTTAAATCACATCGGGAGCTATGGATATATTCGTTAAAAAAAATACAAGCAGAGACTGATAACTCAAATAAAGTGTTAGTTGATGAATCATTTTTTTCAACTTAAAGTGTAGGGGGCCCGTCGATATGTTCGTCTAGGGCCCTCCGAAAATACACACTCCCTAGTATCCTTATTTGGTTGAGGATCTGTATAAAAATTCTAATTCTAATTTGTATTTTTTTTTAACAGAATTGTAATTTGTATTGGTATTCATATATCGTTGCCAAGATGGAAGTCATTTGGGACATGGGACATGGGACATGGGCAGGGGCAGACCCACGTAGGGGCACGTGTCCCCACACGCCCAAGGTAAATAAGTGTAAAACATTATTAAATATACACAGTACAAATAACATAACATTTACTAGATTTGGTGTAGCGGTAAGAAGGTTGTTTCTTGCCCTGGTCAGCAAGGGGTTCGACTCCCACAATAATTCTGATTTTTTCTTTTTTCATGAAAATATTTGGTTATGACCCTTGTATTTAACTAGGTATCGTTGTAGCCCTTATTTCTTCCTTTTGATTTTATTTTCAATCCAAATCTTTTTGTTTATGCCCCTCTGTTTTAACTAGGTATCGTTGTAGCGTTTATTTCTTTCTTTCTTTTACTTTATTTTCGATGCAAACCCCGTTAATTTTTTTATAGCTATTTTTTCTATATCATTCTTATGTTTTCCTTTTGTTTTATTTTTATAGAAATATTTGTTTATGGTCCTTGTACTTTAACCAGATAGCGTTTTAGCTCTTATTTCTTTCTTTTAACTTTTATTTTCAAATCAAATCTCTTTGTTGACGCCCCTATATTTTAACTAGGTATCATTTTAGCCGTGATTTCTTTGTTTGACTTTATTTTCACATCAAAACTTCTTTTAGCTTTAAATTCGATGCGTTATAGCTATTTTTCTATATCATTCTTATGTTTTCTTTTTACTTCATTTCTTATATATGTATATGTATATTCTTTTTTTGGTTTACTATTTTTTCTGAAATCATTTATCTCTCTCTATCTCCTTAACTTCTTTAAAAACGAAAATTTTGCGGATCATTTTTCAAGACGTAAAAGGTCACATTTTTTAAAATAAATTTTATTAATTAAATTATATTTGAGACTACAACCAACCCAACTCACATCAGCAAAAGCCAAGTTGGTTGAGAATGTGACAGTGTAGATATAAATCGTTCGTTTAGACAACACATCAAATTTTTTGGATAATTTTACAATTATTTGATACAACTAACAGTGCCCCTACTAAAAGTTTTTCTGAGTCCGCCACTGAACATGGGACAGGGGTCCGGTGCGTCAACGCCTCTCCTACCGTCTCGGTGAGAGTACTCCTATTCTGAAGCTTCAATGGTCATTATTGTGGAAAAAAGTGAAGAAATTGGAGGGTAATATTTAAATGAAAATTAAGATGTTTGAGCATTGAAAATAACAAGACAATATAACATTAATAACATAAAGAAATAATGTGCATCGATGGGTTTGAATTGTCGTTGCCTCAAAGCACGAGTTGTTTGACCATGTGAATATTACTTTCTTGAACATGTCAGGCGGCCCATCATTCGGACCAGCCTACTTGGCCTTGTGAAACATTAATTGCACATAACAAACAACAAACAGTAAATTAATCATATGACAACACTAACAATAAAATAGTGATAGTTAATAGAAAGTTTGAGTCTAAGGTCTAAAAATAGGAGGGTAATTAGTCATATATCCACTCCTAAATCAATAAATAATATAAAACCAAAATAAACAGAAAATAGAAAATAAGTCTAAAAAATCACTTTTTGGTAGGCCCCATGCATGATGCATCAAATCAGTTATTTTCTCCCACTATTGCCCTTTTGTAAATATATTCTAACCCAAAGTGAACCAAAGGTTTCTTGTGGTTGAGTTAAGAAATTTATTCTTTCCATAAATTTTAAGAAAAAAATTATTGTGGATATTTATTGTTAATATTTATTTGCAAAATAAATATTTGTCATACTTATTCTCAATATTTATTTCTAAAATTTATATTTGTCAAGACTAACATACCAAATCAGTAGTTTTTGTCCTAAAAATTAGATTCCATTATCTCTCTCTATGTTCTTACAATGTTTTTATCTCTACAAACTATTTTGTCTTAAAAATCATTATGAAAATTATATATATGTTGCTTAAATTTCGAATCTTCTTAAAATATTTATTTGATTCTAACAACATACTTAAATGTGCAAGCATGCTAAATGAACAGAAGGAGGAATTACAGGTAGCTCTTGGTTTCCAACTAGGTGAACTCCCTATTAAATATCTCAGACTCCCATTACTCGCTTCAAGGTTATCGTATAGGGATTGTATTCCATTATTAAATCAGATTCAGATGAGAGTACAATCATGGAAGACTCGCTTTCTCTCTTATGCAGGACAACTTGTACTGCTTAAGTCTGTCTTAGGCAGTATGCTTATTTTCTTGTCGTCAGTGTTTGTACTTCCGAAGTGAGTGTTTAAAGAAATTAATCAGATATGTAATAGGTTTCTTTGGAAGGGCTTGGAGGAGGGTAGTAATAGACCAGCCGTTTAATGACTTGAGGTTTGTTTGCCGAAGGAAGAAGGTGGATTGGGATTGCGTGATATTTGAAACCATGAATCAGGCAATGAATCTCCGATATGTGTGGGATATCATCAGTGAGAAGAATACTCTTTGGGTTCGTTGGGTGAAGAAATATTTGATCAGGGGAAAAAACTTCTGGACTATGGAGATTCCAACTAGTTGTTCGTGGTGTTGGAGACGTATTTTGGGCAGCAGAGGTTTGGTTGAAGAGTTAGTCCAGTACATTATTCATGATGGCCGGAATACCTACTTCTGGAGAGATATTTGGCACCCGTTAGGGTCGCTGGCCGAGTATTTCAAAACGAATCAACGATTTGCTTCCCAACTAAGAGAAGATGTCCGAGTGTCCGATTTTCTTATTAATGGTAATTGGGTAGTTCCTGACCGAGTTAGCCGTGCTTTCCGTGAGGTGTTTAATGAACTGCAGAATATAGATATGGGGGGTTTGGAGCATGACCAGGTAGTATTGAAGGTTACATCTTCAAGTGAATATACAGTAAGGGACACTTATAACGCTATTAGGCGAAGAGGTAATCGACAACCGTGGTCCAAATTAGTTTGGTGTATAGAGGGAATTCCCAAGCACTCATTCATCGCCTGGATCGCACTTAAGCGAGGTCTGAAAACAAAAGCAAAATTGCGAGGTTGGGGTTTAGAGATGGATGAACACTGCTCGTTTTATCATTCTGGAGTGGAGACAGACGAACATCTTATTTCCCAATGTACTTTTTCGATCTTTGTGTGGACAGAACTATTGCTTATGATGGGCATACAACGCAATCACTCAAGTAATTGGGTAGAGGAAATTAATTGGTGTGTAGACACATTTCAGGGTAACTCACTCCTTGGCCGAATGGGAGGACTGGTGTTTACAACATATATTTATTACCTATGGAAGGAACGAAATAACAGGGTGTTTAGAGGCGAGGAAAGGTCGAACAGGGAGACCTTAAAGGAAGTGATAAGAGCGGTCAAGATTAAAGTGACATCATGGAAACAGATTGCAACCCAAACGAGCGAGGCATTGCTAATCATGGATCGTTGGAATCTAACACTCCCACTTACCATGAAAATTGCAACTACATGTAAATGGAAGGGTCTTGAACTTGGCCAGATTATTGTAAATACAGATGGCGCTTTTGATTCTTCATATGGAGGGTTTGGTGCTATATTGCGTGATAATAATGGAGATACGATTGTCGCAGCTGCAACCATTACAATGAGAGAGTCAGTAATAACTCATGAAATGCATGGAGTCCGGTTAGGGCTCCAATTGGCTTTAAAATATGGTAGAACTCGGGTCAAGATAGCAACAAATTCTTTGCTTACTGTTTCTATCCTCACAAACCCAAAGAAACCACCACCGTGGCAGATCAAGAGATTGGTCTGAGAAATCAAATTATTATGGGAGCACTTCGAGGAGTGTTCTATTATGCACGTGTATAGGGAAATAAACCAGGCAGCAGATTACCTCTCAAAAATGAAGCCCGCAAATAGAATGATCGAGATGACCCCAGAAGCAATGCCTGAGGAATTAAAGAAGCGAGTGAGAGATGACCAGAGGGGTGTAATTAGAATTAGGCATACTTAATTTGCTGATTGATATGTTTCTTTATAAGTTCTTATTGTTTTATTCGTCATTTTCTGATTCATTAGTTTTGTAAAGGGTCGGGCCCTTCAACCCCTTGACAATTTCAAATAAAAAAACATACTTAAATGTAACATTTTTAAAACTTTTTTCGTAAGAAAAGAAGTTGAACTTCCCATCACCGCAATATTCTTGGCATAAAAAAACATAATATAAACTGATATTTATTTTGCTGACATTTTCAGTATTTTCTAACATTTTATTGATTCTATTAGCATAATATGCGTGACGTATGTTATGAATTAGTTAGAGTAGGTGAATAAAAGTTTGATTACTTTCTAGCATCTTATTCATCCTAACAACATTCTTAGATATAACAGAAATTCAAAATTGTTTCTAGCATTTTACTGATTTTATAAACACAATTATATACTAAAGCTAAAAAATACTTCTAAGTTTTTAAAACAACTTAGGTGATGAATCGGTCTAACAACAACATAACAATGTATCATATGTTTTTTCACTTACTTACATTATGTTAACTAAATTTTTAACATTTATCTAGTATTTCATTGATTCTCCTGTATTACTTAAATTAAGAGAACAACATTTTAAACTTTTTTCTAGAATTTTCTTTATTCTCATATATAACATGTGTTGTTACTTGTTAGAGCAAGTGAACAAAAATTGATTATTTATCTAGCATTATTGATTCCAGCGACACACTTAGATATAACATGTTTATTCAGTTACTTAGTTTAGATTAATAACATTTTTAAATTTTTTTCAGGCATTTTACTGATTTTAACTACCCAATTATATCTTAGAAATAAATTCAATCTTGTTTTCATGTAAAATATGCATGTAAACTAATATATATTTTGCTGACATTTTCATTATTTTTGTACCATTTTATTGATTTGAACAACATCATATGCTTTGTTAGAAATTTTGTATAAATTTTTTTCTAGCATTTCTTTGATTTTTTGTATGAATTTTGACAACTCTACCAACATCTTCTAAACTCTGAAAAATCGATCATATTTGTACAAACATAAATTAGTTGGATGACCAAAGAATATTGTCGACATCGTTGTGGTATTTGTAGCATCCCTGTAATATCATCTAGCATTTCCATTAACTCTCAACATTTTTAACGTCTTTAACGATATTTGTACTAAAACTTAGAGTAATTAAAATTATGGAAAATCAATTAAAATATAATCCATTACAAGAACTAATAACTTCAAGATTTTTTTTTTCCATTTATCCTTCAATTCAACCCGAAACATCCAAGTCAATTCAACCCTCATCCTTTGCGATTGTATTGTTAAAACTTTGGCTAACATCCTGTGTGAAAAAGGCTTATAGTTTAGCTTCGACCACAAGTTCATTCACGTGCAAAATCACATACAACCACAATCTCGCCTATAACTTTGTAAAATATATTAGTGTTCAAACAAGTGTTTGTAATTCATGGAATGATAAAATAAAAAAACGTAAAAGAATCGAAATGTAAAACTTTACAAATAATCTGTACAGTTGTCGATAAAGTCATTTTGAGAGTAACGATGTTATTTTTGTAAAATAAATTATTTTTTGTCAGAGTTCAGAAAATGTTGGTAAAATTTTCACAATTATGCAAAATCAATAAAGTGCTACAAGAAATTTGATGGCGTTGCAGGCTGCAAAAGAGACTCGATCATTCAAAATTACAAAACGTAAATGATTTTTTTGGTAAGTCAGAAAATTATAAAACGTAAATAAGTTGTTAAAATCAAGAAAATGCTATGAAAATATACAAAAATTTGCAAAATATATAACTATTTTTCATGTAAATTTTTTGGAGAAAACAAGATTGTAGAGAGGGAAACAATGGGACAAGATCTGAAGAACCCCAAATATATAAGTCTTGTAAATTTGCAAAATATATAAGTATTTCACTGATGGTGGCCTCCATGCACGATAGAGAAAAAAGATATTATATTTACTGTAAGTGTTGGAGAACCCCAAATGTAAATGTAAGGAACTAAGAAGTCTATATACACAATTAGATATTTTAATTATTTAGGTGTCTTATTTATTTAGGAGTTTCTAAGTTTAGGTATTTTATTATTTCTAAATTAAGATTAGTAGCAATCATGAAGACCACCGAGGGCCTCAAGAACAATATCGTGCATGCATGGAGACCACCATCAGTGAGGGAGGCTTAAGGTAAAAGAATGGGTAGCAACCTCAGCCTGGATTGAGGCTGAAATTAGAGATGCCTTATTGGTTGTAGAGTTGGCTTTAAGACTCTCGAACTAATTGTGTCATTGAATAGCATGCCTTAAATGTGATAAGTGCTTGTTCCAAGCAGTAGGATGAATTTTCTTGGTGAATCAGGGCATTGATGATGATATTACAAGGAGAATTGAGTGAGTTTCGTGCTAGAGTAGTTACATTTTGTCATCGAGAAGCTAATAAGGTGGCACATTTAGTAGCAAAACATTATTTTATGTTGCATTAGAACAAGTTGTGACCGAGATTCTTAGTTTTAGTGTGAGTCAATTGGTGACAGATTTAGCCAACAATAATTTCTGCACAAGTAGCTAATAAATCAAGGCATTTGCCTCCTTTCATTAAAAAAAACTTATTTTAGTCTAATTTTTCAAAGGGTTCAAGTCCAAAAAAGTTGCATAAAAATGATTATCAAAAGTTTTTCCACTTTTTGTGATAAAATCTTAAACCTCTACGAAAATGATCTTCAACTTTCAACAAAAAAAAGGCCAGCGTTTTGGGGACTGCTAAATAGTTTCCGGGGTGTGAAGACTTGGTCAAAAATTGGTCAATTTTGTTTGACTATTTTATTTAGGGGGAAAGCAAAATAGCTTCTCCACCTCAGCTCTCTCTCCACCTCACTTCTCTCCCTCCACCTCATCTTCTCTCTCCACCTCATCTTCTCTTTCTCTTCTCCGATTAGGTCGCCGGCCGGAAAATTTTCTCCGGAGAGTTTTTTATTTTGAACCATATTCCCCATCAAATATGTTTCTCCGGAAACTTCTCAAAATTTTGCATATTCCTTTAAAATTTCACACCCCGGAAACTATTTAGCTTTTCCCAAAGCGCTAAGACAATGATCTTCAAAGTTGGAATATATAACCATATAAAAACTAGTTTTGAATTTCTTTATCCACAAACATTGATTTCAAAATTTAACATCCTAAGTCATCCTCAATTCGATTGACATGTGAAAGACAAAGAAAATATTTTTAGAGAATTTTATTGCAAAAACTCCATCGTAGTTCCCATATGGTATTGAACAATAAAATTTGAGTATAACATAATATCTTAAATGTTTATCTCAACAAAAAAAGGATATCTTAATTGTAAGAGAATTTATTGTTCATTTTTCAATAAGTAGAGGTTATTGGTTCGTAATTTTTATTAGATTTTGAGAGTTCTTAACGACTTAGAAATCTGAGTTATTATAATATGATTTTTTTCATAATTAAAAAAAATCAATTTTATTGGTAAAAATAAATTTGTCCAACTTATCCATTTACTTATCAAATGTAAAACTAATTCATTAACTATCAATTAACAATGGAGAACTTTATTTCATCTATGACAAACTAAGACTATTTTAGTATCAATATATATTTATGGAAAATAGTGAGTCGCCCATGCTTCAACTATATCACTATATTATATACTAGGCATAGCCCGTGCCTCCGGCACGGTGAAAATCCTAATTATAGTGCGATCATATATATATAGAGAGAGAGAGAGAGATGCATAAATTGTTTACTATCTTTTCTAGCTTGAGTTCGACAACTTTTTTTTTAAGTGAATGAACATGTGAGAATCATATAATATAGAGATGCATAAATTGATTATCGTTTAATATGAAGATGTATAGTTTGAGGATAGAGAGCAAATGTGTGGAGATATTTTTAAAGACGACAAATTGAAGAAAAAATGTGTGAAATGGAGTAAAGCATTTAATTTTTTTCTCCGGGCATGGTTCTTAAGAGTAAGACGGACAATATATGCTCAGTTATTAGGAAAAATTGAAATCAAATAATTTTATTAAAATTAATAATAAAAAATTGTCATAAATTGAAATTTATAGTAAATAATTTTATTACAAAGAAGACAACATGTATGAGTTAAATTTTGTCAGTTCTTGTTATTTATCTATTTTATCATAGATAATTGTATAATGTTAAAGCAACATTTCATCTTATTTACAAAGATTCCCTCGGAAACACAGGTATGATATTTCCTTTTCTCTTTCAGTATGAACACTATTACCTGTTTGAGTGAAAGAAGTAGAAGAAAAGAGAATGTATAACCAGAACTATAACAGGTTGTAGTCAAGATTAAAATTTTTACTCATATTACTGAAGTGTGAAAGAAGAAGAAGAAAAGAGAAAGTATAGCTAGAATTAGGACATACCGTAATCACAATTGAAATTGGTATTAACATTATTAGTGCATAACTCGAATTTAAGTAAGAAGCAATAAGCAATAGTTGTTCATTCTTGAGCATTGGAATTTAGGTATATCTTATATGTGCCCAAATATCTGTTGGCCTAGATCGACATTCACATCATAATTTGTGTACGATTCATCTAATACAACAGTTGTTTAAGATTCGTAAACAACATATAATAAACAATTAAGGAAGAAATGTAATGGTACCATAGTAACATTGTATTCTCATCCTTGTAAATATTACAACGATTAAGAGAGTTTTAATCAATCTTAATTTCAATATTAGGCTAAATTGAGTTGTTAAACTTACGGTTTGCTTCTAAAGTGCTTAGAATCCACTCTATATATGTTGACTTATAATAAAAATGTTGAATAATGGAGGAGGAAACACTTGCGTTAACTAACAATCGAATGAACTAAGTTGGTGTGCTTTAGTTGAGAATGAATCAGGTTTTTATGGAGAAATTAGAGTAGCCTAAAGTCCAAAACCAATCTATTGATGAACATTAAATTGTAAGGAGAGTTAATGAAATTTTTTGGTGGTAGAAAGAGAAGTTTCTGGGGAATGAAATTTGAATGATACAATGAATGAAGGAGATTAACTCAAAAGGATTATGAACAATCATGGAGTATTTGATATCGGGGCTCTACTAATTAAAAGAAAATGGTGAACAATCATGAAGTTGTCGATCTAGTTGACAACTTTTCTATCTTTTGTCTTAGTCCTAGTCACAACCAAGTTGTATTGTAATATTGAGAGTATTTGATATCAGGGCTCCTACTAATTAAAAGAAAATGATGAACAATCAAGGAGTTGTCGATCTAGTTGACAATTTTTCTATTTTTTGATGGTAGAATATATTTTGATGGTCTTTTTCCATGAATTTTAATTGACAAATAAAACTTAATTAGTTTTGAACGAACAAAAACTTCTTTTTAGAAAGTAAAAGTGTAGTCTTAATAAATTTCTCAAATTTATTAAATTTGTCAAAATTGAAGAACTTAAGGAGAGACATGGTGAGGGTTAATTAAATTAGGGAGATTAAATTAGAATTTAATTTAAAGAAACCAGATCATTACAAATTAGATAGATACAGAAATGCATCTAGTTAGATTTAAACAAAAAAATAAAAGAAAACTTATCCGAAGTACAAAAATCTAAGGGAGAGAAGAGTGTAAAATTATTCATGTAAATGTAACACCATACATACAAACATGAATAAACTTCAAACACTAATTTTGTTTGAGTTAAACAAGACGATAAAAGAAAATTTATCTGAAGTACAAAAATCTAAGGGAGAAAAGAGTATAAAATTATTCATGTAAATGTAACATCACACATACAAACATGAATTAACTTCAAACATTAATTTTGTTTGTGCATAAAGTGAAATTTCCCATTTTGTGATATGCTTCAACAAAAAATAAATTCTTCATACAACTTTGTAACTTATTTGTTGTTGGAGGAGTAGAGGAGGTTGAAAAAAACTATTAGAATTTTGTGAGAGTACTTATGGGGGTTTATGAAGGAAGAATTGTTGGTTAGAGTTCCATTATATGGAATGAGTTAAGGAATGTGATTAGTTGGGAGGGTTATAAAATGTCATTACATCTAAGCAATTATGAAGGGTTAAATACAAAGTAAATTAAATACATGTATGTCTTCCAATCTAGTTGGCAAATTTTCTTTTTTTTCTTGTCCTAGTCAGCTTGTCCTAATCACAACCAACTTTGTAACTTATTTGTTGTTGGAGGAGTAGAGGAGGTTTAAAAAAACCATTAGAATTTTGTGATAGTACTTATGGGGGTTTATGAAGGAAGAATTGTTGGTTAGAATTCCATTATATGGAATGAGTTAAAGAATGTGATTAGTTGGGAGGGTTATAAAATGTCATTAAATCTAAGCAATTATGGAGGGTTAAATACAAAGTAAATTAAATACATGTATGTTTTCCAACCTAGTTGGCAGATTTTCTTTTTTTCTTGTCCTAGTCAGCTTGTCCTAGTCACAACCAAGCTGTTTTGTAATATAGATTCTTAATTATTAAGTCATTATATTAAGGGGCGATAATTATAAGGCCCAAAATGGGGAAGTTATAGAGAATCAAGCCCAATACTAAATAATAATGAGGAAAACACCTAGTAGGTAAAAATATAATTTTACCCTGCAAAATGAAATTTTCCGCCAAATCAACGTCAAAAAACAATTTTGAACATTTCTGAGCAATTTTTGGTTTGCTCTCAACAATTTTGTAAATTTCTGAACAAATTTTAGTTTGTCTCAACAATTTGTAAATTTCTGAACAAATCCGTTTTTGCTTAGACATTGTTTTGCCAAAATATTTCGCATTTTTCTCTTTTGCATTTCACATAGACAAACTGACACAAACATTTTGGTTACAACATTTTTCAATTTGTCTTCTGAAAAACTAAATGATTTTCGCATTTTTTGTTTTGCTTTCGACATAAATATTAAGACTAAAGCATTTTTTATTTGTCCTTTACAAAAATTAAAATGTTATGCATATTATCCTTTGTATTTAACAAATCCGTTAACGAACAAATAATATTTTGACTAATGCATTATATATGTTGTTAATAACATAATTGTATATGTCGTTAACATTTTATAATAAGTCGATACATTATTATAGACATTGTCAACATTTTATAACAACACAATGATATATGTTGTCAACTATATAAGGGTAAAAATGGAATTATGAAAAAAAATATTGTCTTGTTAACATATGTTGTTAACATATGTTGTCAACATTTTGAAAAATGTTTAAAAAATAGGTTTTTTTGGCATTATTATATTTTAGTGGGTTTTTTTCCTATTGGGTTTTTCACTCATTAATATTAAGGGGCATTAATCCTAGTTATTTTTGTATTTAACTAATAATAATTAGTTATAATGCATCCATAAGCCCAACTAGGCCTAGTGGCCAAACTTGACAAACAACTTACAGTCCAATCCAACCATCTTTTTCTTATTTTCTCTAATTATTTATTATATTATTAATATATTATATTTTTTGTCTCCGTCTATTTTGACTGATCATATACCACTTTCCTTTGCATATATAAATATGCTCCCCAATCTTCCTCCAATATTCAGCAACCTTCAAACCTTCCAATCAATCCCCTTCAAATAATACTTCTTCTTTCTCTCTCTAGGTTTCTTTTAAAAACACTTTCTCTCTCTCTATCTCTATAATATTACTCTGTTCTTCATTTAAGAATTAAGAGTGGAAGAAGATAGTATAGTAGTAATCTGAAGATGGGTCGATTTCAGTTGATACTGAAATTGGTTTTATTAGTGTTAATTGTGATTAATGTCTCGGCTGAATTTGAAAATGGAGGTGGGGTGTTTCAAGTAAAGCACAAATTAGGAGGAAAAGAGAGGAGTTTAAAGGATTTGATGGCTCATGATTACAATCGCCATGGAAGGAGTTTAATTGCAGGAATTGATTTCCCCTTGGGTGGAGATGGTTCTCCTACTGGAACTGGGTACGTACTATTCTTGTTTATTTTATAAAATATCTTGTTTTATAGCATAACTTGCAACCTAGATTTTTCAAAATGTAGTGGTAGAGATATATGCTATACAATGGAGATAGAATGTCCTCCCACTGTCCCAGCCAAATCCGGCCCCGACAGAATGTCCAGCCACTATCCCAGCCCCATTCTGCCTGGGCCCGGATAGAATGTCCAACCACTATCCCAGCCGAATTCTGGGCCTGGTTATGTTGCCGGCTAAATGCTTTTGCTCTCTAAATCTTAGCCCCCTACATATCCCGGCTAAGATAGTGACCAGACATTCTCACATTTTCTGTGTTACTGGGTATTTCTCACATTCTTTACCCATCTCAAGCGTACATTGACAACACAAGAGCGAGACTATTCTCGCACTAATGACTTTGACATCATTGTTTGTGTGAGATTTAAGTCTTTTTACATTATTATTAAGAAAACTATGTTACTTTCTTACCTTATGGGCACGGGTTATATTAGTTATCTTTTTTTTTCCTAAACTATAAGTTTTTCTTTATGGTTTTATCAGGCTATATTACACACAAATTGCGATTGGAAATCCATCAAAGGACTATTTTGTTCGTGTTGATACAGGAAGTGATTTATTATGGGTCAATTGTAACAAATGTGAAAATTGCCCTAAAAAGAGTGGCCTTGGTGTAAGTAGAACAAGTCTTCTTCTTCTTGTATCTTTTTTCTGTAAAAATTCATCAAGAAATTTTGATGAAGTTTTGATGTTCATTTTTGTAGGTGAAACTGAAATTATATAATCCAGAGAAGTCTTCATCTGGTCAATATCTTAATTGTGATCATGAATTTTGTAATGCCGTTTATAAAGGTCCCTATCCTGGTTGTTCACCTAACACTCGTTGCTCATATAATCTTCAATATGGGGATTTAAGTACATCTGGTGGTTACTTTGTCAAAGATGTAATAGGGTTTAGTCAAGTCTCTGGAAATAATCAAACTACACCTGCTAATGCTACTATCAATTTTGGGTAACTCTTAATTTCTCTTTTTATCAAGCTAGATTCATTGACATCTAACCCTAAATTACTATATACACAATACCCCTAGATGAAGTTTTTGAATATGGGTATGTCTAATCCTTTGTTTTTAAGTTAAATTTGTGACATGTTTGAGCTTTATCCCATGAATTATACTCTTAACCCTAATGTAGCTTAATAATTCGTTCGAAGAAGCATGCCCTAAGATCGAAATGTTAGGATACTAAGGTTTGCTTTAAGATATTAAGGTTTAAAATCTTGTGTTGTTCCAAATGTTGCTCTAAGTAGAATGTTTGTCTTCTGTATAGGTGTTCGATCCAATTAAGTGGGAATTTCGTTCGCCCTAATGACGCAACTGATGGACTAATTGGTTTTGGTAACGCGAGTACGTCTATGATTTCACAACTAGCTTCATCTGGTAAAGTAAGCAAGAAGTTTGCTCATTGCTTAGATGTGAAAAGTGGAGGTGGAATCTTTGTTGTCGGAGATGTAGTACGACCAAAAATCAATACGACTTCATTGATTCTAGACCAGTATGTTTTCTTATTTTTTACTTCATCAGTTTCGACCTTTTTAATTTGGTTTCGTTAAGTGAGGTGTTTAAATTTTCGTCATTCATATATAATATTTAGGGCACATTACAACATCAACATGAAAGGAGTTAAAGTTGGTAACACCGTATTGAACATATCTAAGCAAGTATTCGAGGCAAATGGAAATGGAACAGTAATTGACAGTGGTACAACCTTGGCTCATCTTCCAGAAGCGATATATGAGCCAATGGTAAAACTGGTACGTAACAATTTGAAGTCTTTTGATTCGAGATTCTACATTTAGAAATGCTTACTCTTAATTCCTTTTTGTTGCTTGTGTTTATCAGATAAACGCTAGCCAACCTGGGTTAAAGATGCGATTAGTTCAAGACCTCTATTCATGCTTTAAATTCAATACGAGGTATTGTTCTTTAATGTTATGAGTTGAATTAAGTTAAGGCATATGATACTTATTTACTATTAAGTTTGTGGGTTGTCCTACTAAATACGAATTGACAATGAGTAGAGAAGCCCTAGATCTTGTGAACCCCTTAGTCGTTGGTGTAATGTATTTCAATTGCTTATTGGTGAAAAGTTGATTATGGTCTTACTAATTTAATCTTCTGATTCATTTGTTTGCAGTCTTAATAAAGGATTTCCAACAGTTACTTTCCAATTCCAAAACTCACTTGAAATGTCGGTTACCCCTGAGGAATACTTGTTTCCGTTCGGTGTAAGTAATTTCGATGATAAATCAACAAATTCCCACTGATTATTTTCATATAATGTTAGCCTTGTTAAGTCATACCCTCGTGTAGTCGAAATGATCCGACAATCTCATATTTTCCTCTCGCTTCTATTGGGCTGTACAAACTTTTCTTTTGCTTCTGACGTTTCGCTCACAACGGTATATGAATATATTCACAGGATGATGAATGGTGTATCGGTTGGCAAAACAGTGGAATCTTATCCGGGTCGGTACAAAACAGAATTATTTTAGGAGGTACAGTGACCACCAAACCCTTAACATATATATATATATTATATACATCAAGAACAGATATTTATATGTTTGAGTTATTGACGTCTGATGATTTTCTTGCAGATTTAGTTCTATCAAATAAGCTAGTTATGTACGATCTCGAAAACCAGGTCTTGGGCTGGACAAATTACAACTGTGAGTAATTCTTAAATCTTTTTACCGAGTTACAAACATCGGGTAGAGTTTACTAATAACACTTTTTTGGGACATTGTCTTCCTCAATTTGTTAAATGTTGGTTGATTTTTTTATTTATGCAGGTTCTTCAACCATAGGACTAAAGGATGACAAATCTGGATCTGTGTTTTCAGCAAGTGCTCATGATATTACACCATCGTCAGCTCTTCGTCTGGATTCAGTAACTGCTTCAATATTGTTGTTGTTATTAACATTCATATTATACTGTTTTGTTTAGTGAATTGTTTCTAAGCAATGTTTACATTTATACATTCTTAATTTATAAATAAAAGAAAGATTGTAATTGTCCCAAAAGGGATAAAGGAAAGATTAATGTTATTGTCCCAAAATGAATTAATTTATTTTGTGCGAATGCAGAATCATCTCTTTGTTGCATCGGAATGAGCATCAATCATTAATCTTATAACTGAAAATGAATGTAAACTGCAATTTTTAGTGTTATTTCCAACATTAGGATAGATGTTGATTCATCTTAAAGACCTCTATAGCAATAGAAGAGTCTTCATCAATAGCTAATTCTTTTACTACACTATCATGGGAATAGTGTGAATTGAACCCAAGGCTTAGTAATCTTGGAAAGTTCAAAAACGCCTACAAAAGTGTTAGTGGCTCCCCCTTTCTTCAGGATTCTCCTTCCAATTTTGTTTTGAAGGGGGCACCATAACACTTTGGAGGGCGCCTTTAAAACTACCCATCTAGGTTTTTTCCATCCAATATCTTCATCTTGGGTTGTCGTTGCGCTCTGAAACTCTGGAAGTGCCTGATTCGATTCCCGAAAGTAAGATCTATGGTTTATTGAGCTTAGATTATTAAAAGTATAAATAATGTAGTTAGCTAGACTTTACGCCATTAGTGTAAATGGACTTATCACATCTTATTGATGTATCAATATCTTTGTAATGACTATCGTAGTCAATCTCTGAAAAAGAAAAATTACGGTTGTCGATTGTAATCACTGATGGTGCCTTTATAACTTCTGAGACAGTAAAAAAACCGACCATAACAAATAAGTTGACTAATAAGACATTCATTAATAAATAATGGCGAATTCGAAGACTCCTAAAAATAAGGATTCACTGAATAAAGCAGTACAATATGAATGTCAGCAAGAACAATATTGTGGCAGTTCGAGAATTCAGTTGAAGAGCCAATGATGGCGAAAGATTATGAGATCCCACTGAAAATACTGATCCAGATTTTTGATCCTTTAATCCAATGGTCGAAGAACCTGAAACAATCATGAATAATCAACACAAAAACTATTTGAGTTTTTTTTTCAAGATTTGAACTCTTAATTTGACCTAAAATCTTTGTGAATTACTGCAATGTCGATAAAAGAATTGGAGTTACTCACAATTGTGATTTGTCCATCCAATGACTTGATTTTCGAGATCGTACAAAACTAACTTATTTGATAGAACTAAATCTGCAAAAAAGATAAAAATCAAAGGACATTAATATTGACCACATTAAGATCCCTTTTTTGTGTTTTGCCACTGTTTTAGGACATGTAAATTGATACTGGGACGTATACGAAAATTTTGGAACTACCTCCTAATATAATTGTGTTTTGCGCTTCTTTCGATAATCTTCCAGTGTTTTGCCAACCGATACACCATTCATTAGCCTGCAAAGAAATCAGACTAGGAAATGAAACTTCAAAATAAATCTATATTCCATATATATAAATATACGTATACTTCAAGGTATTGAATTTCCGAAATTTCCACCAAAAGATTTTCATTTCCGAGCCAATTGAAACGAAATCTTAGTAGCATGTTTTCTTTGCAGTATTTACACGGAATTAAAGGTATACTTTTAAGAACAATATGCTTCACCGGAAGTTTTGGAGAAAATGAGTAAAAACATACTAAACCATTAGAAGTATTCAATCATTTCGGTAAAAACAATATCCTTCATCAATCGTGGTTACAGTGGCATGCATTTTGTGCTTCCTTATTGTTTATTAATCTTGTCTCAAATAATTACCTCATACTCTCATCATTTGCTTAACATTTTCATCATTTCTGTTAATTTAGTTATTTTCACACGGACCAAATTTCCATTTCCATACAGACCGATAGACAAACCAAAATCAAAATTTAATACTTTGACATACATATTTAAGTGAAAAAAACAGCTTCAGAAATATAAATTACAAAATCACGACATACCCTCAAGAATCAAATACGTTTTAAATTGGGGTTTAAAAGCAGGTGTCGAACACACCCAGAGGGCCTCGCCAGTATGTAAGACAAGGTTTTATTGTATAACCTATTGATGAAAGGTCTTCTTAACCAATTTGTGACTAAGTGCCTTTACATGAAACGTTTGTTTCACATCATGTTGTTGAGCTATTTCTGCCTTGATTATGAAGTTTCGCATACTTATTACGTAAGAAATGTCAAGCTATGCCAATAGTTGAAGTAGTATCGAGATTTCATTTTCATGAGAATTACCTACGTTTTCTTTTCTATGACAAAACTTTTATAATGGAAACTTGTGAAACACTTCACAGAGAAAGATATGAAAAAGTTCACGAACAACATAAGAAGCGTAATAGTGGAATTGTTGATTTAAATACCAGTTTACTTACACTGAGTGAGAACAAGTATTGGTGAGGGGCAACTGACAGTTCGAGTGAATTTTGGAATTGAAACGTAACGGTCGGAAATCCTCGGTCGACACTGTAATAATAAAGCGAAAGGTTGAATCAGCACGAGTGTTAAAGATATTTACTTTTTACCATTTCAATAAAATGGAATATCAAAATGCTTTCTCGTGTACGATGTATGAACATGTATATGTATATCCATAAGTTTCTATATCTATCAGTTGTAAGCATAATTTTGCGGATACCACTACATCTACTCAGTTAGCATTCGTTTAACCTAACTCCACTTGTATTTAAGCATTCTTTAACTAAATTCAACTCATAAGATACGAAAATAATACCTGCTATTATAATGGAAACACGAAAAGATGCTTTCAACCGTTTGCAAATTCAAGCCAGGCTGGCTAGATGTTATCTGATAAAAATATAAGAACAAGAAACCGTAAGCATTTCTCAAGAAGGAATCTGAATGAAAAGGATTCAAAATGTTCAATACCATTTTTATTAATGGGTCGTATATCGCTTGTGGAAGATAAGCCAACGTCGTACCACTGTCAATTATTGTTCCATTTCCATCTCCTGCCTCGAATACTTGTTTAGGAAGTTGCAAGACAGTATTACCAACTTTAATTGCCTCCATATTCACATTGTAATGCGATCTAAAAAAAAAATTATATGTTCAATAAGCTCTGAAAGTAGCAATAAAGAAAATTGACAAACAATACAACATAAGATGACGTTACTGAGAAAGCATCATTGAAGAAAGCCGGACATAAAAAAGATCTTCCATTTCACTATCAAGATCAGTATTTTAAGTTAAATTCCATGTATACGGTAATCACATATCACCATTCAACTCTGAGTACATCACTACATCCATATCTTTTCAAAAGCATTTATTTTTGGAAACGTCAAATTTTGTGCTCAATAATTGTTGATTGGAGATTATAAAAAATATCTAAAATAAGAGCGTAAGTGCAAAAAATAGTGAACTTGACGACGTATGGTAAGAAAACTTACTGATCTAGAACCAGTGGAGTTGTATTTACTTTCGGTTGTACTATGTCTCCCACAGCAAATATTCCGCCTCCATTTTTAACGTCTAAGCAATGGGCAAACTTCTTGCTTACAATGCCAGATGATGCTAGTTGTGAAATCATGGATGAACTCGAATTACCAAAACCAAGAATACCATCAAGCGCTCCACTAGATTGAATGAGATTCCCACTTTGTTGGACACCGCATCTATCCAAAGACAAGCACTATATAAATATAAATCAAATTACCCTACAAAAGTTCATTGTAAGATACTAACAAATGACTATGCAACATATACAACATTACTGAAGTTTTTTATGTTCTAGGAAAATTTCATCCCGGGGGTCCCAAGATCAAGGAGACATATATATGAACAACCGTGTTAATCCTTAGCTTGCAAGAGAAATTGTTCGAGAAGTGCCATGATCTTATCTAATGATATAAAAACCGCTTGCTGGGTAAAATGCAAAACTTTGATTGTTTCGGGTCGGGACGTTCTTAATGCTTGTTTAGCTTTTAAATCGATATCACCAGACTCGGTAACTATCAGAAATGGCTTACTGTTGTTGATAGACAGATACCAAGTGGTTCTTCTGATATAAGAAGAATTTTGTTTAAGTTACCACCTTATCGTACCAAGACTTATTCGATTATCTCAGTTCCTCGTTGTATGTTGATTGCATTTTTTTATATTCTTCCAAAAAGTTCTAATCAATTTTTTTTCTACTTTTTCAACAAACTCTTAAGCAAATATTGGTAGAAAATAAGATCTCATTAAACAAATATTGAAAAATGAAGCTCTTTTGAGTTAGGATATGAACTGTGAAGCTCAAAGACAAAAAATGTGACCTAAAAGCAGAGATTATGAATTACCTAAATTTAATACTAGTGATGAAGCTCAAGAATCATTTGAATTTAAACAAAAATTAAGACTTACCCAAATTTGATAGTAGCATTTGCAGGTGTAGTTTGATTATTTCCAGAGACTTGGCTAAACCCTAAAACATCTTTAACAAAGTATCCAGCAGTAGCACTCCCATCTCCATATTGAAGAGCATATGAACATAGCTTATTAGGTAAGCATCCTGGTATTGGACCATTGTTAAGGGAAGTACAAAATCTATCATCACAAGTAATAACTTGTCCAGATGAAGAACTTTGGGGATCATATAAGCTGAGATCTACCTACAAAAGTTAATGAAAAAACACAAATTTTTCAGCCCTAATTTTAAGTGATTTCTTGAAAGACAATTGAAAGCTAAAAAAAAGGAAAAATTATAGACTTGTAATACTTACACCAAGGTCACTTTTTTTAGGGCAATTTTTACATTGGATGCAATTTACCCATAAAATGTCACTTCCTGTATCCACATGAACAAAGTAGTCTTTTGATGGTGATCCAATCCCAATTTTTGTGTAGTAAAGACTGAAAGATGAAGAAACAAAAAAAAGTAAGAAATAACTGAACCAAAATTTTGGGGTGTAAAGAACAAACCTAATGAAGGGGAGGATCAACTAACAAAACGAAATACTAGACCTAACACTCATCACTTATGTGATAGATCCACATCGCTCACAAGAGAGACCAATGTCTAGGATATAAGTGTACACTCAAATTTTAAAAGTGATGAAGGTTTTAGGGTGGGCTCGTAGAACTTCGTCAAAAGCAAAACCTTAAACGTGTTTTGCCGGCCATGTATATCTGAAACGGAACAATATTGATAATTGCTAAGGCTTGAGAGATGTCACAACTCATTTGTAAACGATTTATTTTAATTTCGATATTTATAGAAATTCAAAATTAACATGTGTAAGTGGGATTTGACCTAGATTTATTCTAAGAAATAATTGTGTGTTTCTAAAAAATGTATACTTTTAACTGTCAAAAATTCTATTCACCTTTCCAAAACCTCGGCCTCTAGCCCGTCTAGCTGACATTACATCGTGCGTGGAGGTTGTGGAGTGAGGAATGGAATTAGAAAAATTGTCTTCATATTAGTCTATATTCACTGTCTTTTTTCCTTTCATTTTTCGATTTTGGTAGTTGAACTCAATTTGGTTGTTGGTCATTGTCTGGTATGGGGTCCATACACTAACAAGACCGAGACACTCACAAATTTGTACTTCATCAATTGGTATCCAGATGATTACATCTGTGCGAACGTTTACATGATGAAATTTTAGTGAAAGTTCATATTATCTGGTGTAGTCATTGGACACACTCAAATGACTCAATGACCCGAAAGTCTTAGGTTCGATTCTCACTAAACTTGTTTAAAGAATAAATTAACACATTGAGAGTTCTAATAATACATACCCTGTTCCAGTAGGTTGACCATTTCCTCCCAATGGAAAATCAATTCCAGCTGCAAGAAGTTTCCTTCCATGGCGATTGATATCATGCTCCTTCAACTCCTTAAGATTTCTCTCTTTCCCTGCAAATTTATGCATCACTTGAAACACCCCTCCTCCTCCTCCTCCTCCTCTTCCTTCTCCTTGAATTGAAGCGGAAACCCCATTAACAATCAACACTAGGAAAATCAATATTATGATCAATTCGTGTACTTTACCCATCTTCAAATTAATGCAAATATTCTTCTTAAGAACACAAATTTTTAGAGAGAGAGAGAGAGAGATGAGACTTTCTAGCAGTTGAAAGCTTTGAAGGTAGTTGATTATGGAAGAGACTAATTACAAGGTTGGACTATTTATATGTAACTTATAACTAGGATAATCCTAATTATAATAATATGTATAAAATAAAAACAATTAGTTTATGAGGAATGGTTTAATTGGTAAAATGAGTTGTTTGACCTTGATGTTACGTGGTTGAACATACAATTTATTTTTATTGGTCAACCACATTTTATTTTTAATGGGGAAGGTTTGTTTTCGACTCACTAATTAAGTAAATAAGATAGTAATTCTAATAATAATAATAAATAGAATGTGAGTCCATATTGAGTTTGATAGGAAAATGAAACTCACATAATGATTTTGTAGATGTTAAAATAGAGCGAGTTGGAGTAATTTATGTCTTTACAACAATTAGACAACAAAATACGAAAACTACCACTTATGAGGTTGGTTGTCTTCCCCAACACAATGATATACTTTCATGAACATAGTACGAAAAGTCTTTGCAGCATCTTAATTGACCGTTCAGCGGTTCAGATCGAATATTAACGAAGATTAATACATGTCACAAGAAATAAACAATGATCGACTACTCTAACGAATTAATATTTTATATAGGAAGGTGTTATAATATTTCTTTGATAGAGTGTGTAATGAGATAAGAGGATGATATCTTGTATAGGTTGTTGTAGTCCATAGAAATTGATAGAAGGTGTAAGAAGCATGTTTTCATGTGTTCTTATTCTACCTCGTCTTAAAAAATATAAAACAATTTGATATTAGTTTTCTATTAGTACTCCTTGGTCAACATAAAATTTCATTATTTTTTCGAGTTAGATAACTGTCATCTATTGCCACAATAATGGAATTCTTTGCTTTACTTGAATTATTCCGCTACACTTCAATTGTTTATTTAAGTAGACAGGTTACATGCTGGCTACTGGCATGCTGCTATCTTTGAAAAGTTATATAAAAAAATATTCATTAAATTGCGGGAGACACAAAAATTGTCATCTCGATCACAAAATCACTACAAATAATACTGTTTTGACTGCGGATCATACAAAAGTCACCACTACAGAGAAAATTGTTTTGGTTGTGGAGCATACGAAAATAGTCACCACTTCAGGGAAAATTGTTTTGGTTGTGGAGCATACGAAAATAGTCACCATGAAATCGTCAACTTAAAGGGAGTACATCACATTAGAACAAGTCAAATTTACTAGTGTCAACAAAAAAAAAAGTCAAATTTACTAGATGAAGACCTCAAATTTCATGCCAAATTCTAAAATAGTGTTGAAGTCCAACAAGACTGATTTCCTCATTTTAGGTTAAAAGCTTCAAAAATAAAAGTTGGGCAATTTTTCTACACAGCAAGCATTCTTGTATTTATTCAAAAATGACAAACCCCAATATACTGCTACACAAACCAACCTAAGTCTTGTTCTATACACCATTTTAAGCATTTTATTGAAACTAAGAGTCAACTTTCTCTCTCTCTCTCTCTAACCAAACAGAGTCTATGTTCAATATTACACACCTCATATAAGATCAATCGTCTGTACCAAAGTAGCGATCACCAAACTCACCCATTCCTGGTATAACGCGGTATTCTTCATTCAATGTTTCATCGATCTCCGATGTGACTATCTTCAATGCTGGAAATCGTTTGGAAACACAATGAATTCCTTCTGGGGCCTATAATTTCAATGGTGTAAAGCAAAGTAGATTAGCTACGGCTATTTACACCCCTAAAAAAGGTAATAGAAATAGACCAACAACAGATACAATGAAGTTGCAATCACTCACAGAGATGAGGTTGAGGAAAATTATGTGAGACTCTGGAACTCCTTTCTGTATTAAAAGCTCAATTGCTTGATTTGCAGAGTTACCTTGAGACCAAGCAAACAAATACACTAGTATATAATGAAAGCAAGTATATGAAACGTACTGACGACAAAACTAAACGGTGATGTTCTGCTAATTATATTTCACTTGGAGCAGGGCCGCATGGTAAGGGGTGCCGGTCGGGCACCTTCACAGGGTCTCCCACCACGAAGGGCCCACCTTTTCTTTTAATTTCAGTTTAGTCTTACAAAAGTGTAATTATGAAAAAAAATAGACATCTAAGTCGTTATGGCATAGTTGGTACATTATTTTGGTTGTCTGTAATTATTATTCACTTTTTTTTTCCTTCTATTAGATCCCAAATGCATTGTAGGATTTGACTCTACAGTTTTATAATGTTTGTTTTCATTGTATAATAACTCAGTTAATATAATATATGTATAGCATATAAGACACGGAAGGCCCGTTAATCCCGTCTCTTCTCTCTCTCTTCCTCTTTCTAAACTCTAATTTTGGATTGTAAGATAAGAAAGAGCCTAAATATTTAAGCCTAATTTTCCCATCCAAATCTTTCAATGCGAATATAGAGCCTAAATATTTGATTCTCATCTTAAGAGTTTACTTTCTTCGCCTTGTCTTGAATTCCCAAACAATGCTTCCTCGCAATGAAAGACTCCAAAATCATAAGTTTTATATGAAAAATGTTATCATATAACATCAAACAATGAGTTCGCGTTCATCCATGATTTAATATATTTTCATGGTTGAATTATGTCAATAAAATTTATTGTTTCTCGTGCAACTTCTTTTAACATTCATATTTTTCGTACAAAAAAGGTCTCGATCGAGAACTGTCATTGGGCCCTAAATTGTCAGTCACGGCCCTCACTTGGGGGCAACATATGGACACCATGTGACTAGTTTGTCAACTTGGAAGTCTAGACGGTGCTATTTATTTACGGTTTTATTTAAGTCCACACGAATCTCATTGTTGGTCTCCTTGACCAACATTTCCAAGTTGGTTCTTAGAATCCAACTTCAAGTTTTAAGTCCAAATATCAGCTTGATTGATCATTTCTACCCGTTTGAAAGAAAAGCTGTCATGAAATTGGATCTAAATTACCTGTCCCAAGAATTGGGTCGAGAAGTAAGACATGTCGTTCTGAAATATCATTGGGTAGTTTCTCATATATAAGCTGTTTGCAGTGTAACCAAAATTTAGGTCAGAATATCTTGCACAGGGTAAGCATACTTTCAGAATTATTATAGTGTATTGACCAAAATATTTACCTGTTTCCCATTGTCTCCATCACGATGGATCAATATTTTCCCGATTTTTATTCCTTTGCAACATGCACGTAAAGCATTCTCCATGCTTTCTCCGCTGCAATAAAGCAGGGGAAATTTCTGTCAATATCTTTTGATATTACAAGTATGAGAAGGAATTCAGGGCAATCTTGTGCAGATATATCAATACAACATTACTAGAATATATATATATATATGGAATAGCCGTGTTAGTGGAGATAGGACAGATAGGAAAGAGAGTGACAATCCCTGCCTTTTCTTGGTGATTTCCTGTTTTAACCTAATTAACCAAATAATACCCAACACAAGCTTTATCAACCACTTCCATAGAAACGTAACCAGATGAACCAAAAGCTATACTAACCTTCTAATAATTGATACTCCACACAACTTCTTACAAAAGTCAACTCCTGTATATACTGATCCTGGTACAGAAGAACGACATGATTTCAATTATTTGAATCAGAGATTAATTTACTCAAACAACAAAATGATGCAGCACAATGTAGGAAGTCTATTTTTTTCCACCACCTCCAGTTTAAGGCAAACACATCTCTAAGAGGATGATCACGTCACACAAAAAGAGTTTAATTTGAAATACGGTCTTCATTTTCGGTACAATTAATACATAGTTCCAACTTCACGACAACAATTAGCACGTATGACTCATAAATCCAAATAATAAGCCTATTTAAAACGTCAAGCAACGATACAGCACGTTAGAATCCACAAAATATTTACTAAAAAGTATAAACACTTCAATTTTGTATTACTGACATAAGGATTGAATACGATATACTTTACGACATGATAATTTTTTGAATACGAAATGAACTGTTACTTTTCATCGGATGAGGGTATGTCGAAGATGAATTGCAAAGGCACAACTTTTCAGATAAACAAATATAAAAAACATGGATCATTAGCAACTTCAAGGCCCAAGCCCACACCGCCTACTTGCTAGTTTCCTTGAAAATATACCTGTAGGAGTGATTACTTGCTTCTCTGTGAATGGCAGATGACCAAGACCATGCTCGACTACCTGAGGTGCTACACATTGGTTAGTGCAAAACTCAAGTTGCAACTGTACAGATAACAGGGAATCCATGTACATATCAACTTTAAAAGAGTTGTTTGGAAGAACATACGAGACGAATCAGTCGATCAGAATAGAAGATAAAATCGTGCTTTGATATATCCCGATCTCGAATGAGCGTATGCATACCTCTTATCTGTCATGAGAGATCCACCAATTAATATAAATACATGAACTATAAGTTTGTAAAAGATCAGGAAGAGAAAAGTAAAAGAAAGCCCTCTACTGATTCTTAATTTAACTACTAAATCTGCATAGAATATACTGTAACCGTTCATATATGCACAAAAGACAGATGCTTAAAAGTTGAAATTAGAAATTGCAGGGTGGCAGTCTATAAAAAGGACAAAAGGCCTATTTTGACTCTAATCCATATGTTCTTCTCATATTTTAGATCTCCATATACCCCAGCACGGAGTTCATTACTTGATCATTCTTTGATTGCTCGAGTACAATGCAGTATGTGTGTAACATTTAGGAATTGAAGATTAATAACTCGAACAGTATTAATCGACGACAGACAAAAGGTTGAATCAATTCGTGATTGACTGGGACACTGAAGAACAATTAGCTACTGTGTTCATGAAATCAAACCCTTACAACTAAAACAGCATATAAGAAAAGGTAAGAGTACCTGAAATGTTGAGTGAATAACATATAAATTTGGATAAATTTTGCAAAGATCATGCTGACCAAGCTTTGTATGGATATGTTGCACGATCAAATCAATTGCAACATGATTATCACCTCCACGTGGTATAATTACATCTGCATATTTCTTTGATGGTAGAACAAAATCATCAAAAGCTGGCTTGACAAACTTTGCGTACTGCACCAACCAACAAAAAGTCACAATTAAGGTAGAGAAGACAGACATTAGCTCTTCAAGTAGCAGTCCAGTATCTTGCACAAAATAAATTATGTGGAAAATATTTTCTTTTCCGCAATATGTTGACATTATTTAACTTCAAAAGAAAATGATCATTACTAACACGAATCAAGATTTTTTTCTGGGGTAACAAAAACGCCACTAACAGAATATGTTTGTAAGGCAAAACCCCATTTGAGGAGGCTTTGGACAGGTTTATACAGCTAGATGAAAGTGAAACCCTTTTTTCAAAGACTAGGTGGAAAATTTGAATTAATGGAGACCCGCAAGGAAGCTAGTGTTGATATAAGTTAGCCCACTTCAGAACTTTAGGGGCTATTTCATACACTTCACTATACTTGTGTAACTATTGAGTTGTTCCATTGAAGAAACACGGGACTGTGAGAGTTCTATAAAAGACGAATACCAAATTTTGTTAAAACAAACATAATACAACCTTCAATCACATATCAAGATTAAGAAGATTAGATGTGCAAGTTTCCACTTGCCTGTTCAAGAACAGAGTTTACATCTCTTCCTCGCTCCACAGTGTCACGTCTTATCCTACGTGCAAGCCTCACGTCAGCATCTAGATGGAAGAACAGAAATTTGGCAAGATATAGAATTAGTGGTCTTTATCGGACACGCATTCACCTAAGCAAGGGCAATTGAGTATACAACAGTTACATCTTTGCGTAAATCAGTCGACGAGGCGATAAAGGGTGACAATAAATCCCAAAACAGGAGAACAATGAGAAAAAAGGGAACCGCAGAACCACAAGTTTTTTGTTGTTTTAGTATACAAATTTAATGCCCAGAGAAAATCTCTGTGGCATCAAAATGCAGCAACTATTCATAATTGAGTATTTAATCCTAAAAGAGAATGAAAGGGTTGACATATTGATGGACTCAAAGGAATTTGAGGAACTCTTCAGTCTCAGCCATTAGCTCAAGCTGAAAGCAGAACTCACTACATTTTCCTACTGTCATAATCTATGAACTGTAACCAGAACATCAGAATTTGCTGATCTTTTGCTTGCATAACCATGTAGCAAGTCACAGAAGAATGAACGTACCTGTGTCAACAAAAATTTTCATATTCATCAAGTTGCGCACACGTTGGTCATGGAAAACCAATATACCCTCCAAAATAATGACATCCGATGCATTTACCTGAAACAAAACCTAGATAAGTACCAACCATGTCTTGAACAGCTGTTGAAGGTTATGCGCTGAAGCTCCGCTGATTGCTATTTTGTCACTTTATTATGTCTTGACACTGATGCGTATTGTTTCTGTACTCGCGCTTCTCTAATTATCAGTTTTTTGGATCTTGCTTATTGTTACATGTTAATCATTTTTTCATATTATTAGACTTTTGAAAGCAATAAATCAATGTGTGAAATATTGATAGGGTGTTGAGCCTTAAACGAGTGTAACGCCTTGATGTTGCCTGAGTGTTGCTTCGAGGCTACATTTCTCCTTGTCACGCCAAGGCTTAAAATCAATTCTTTAAAATATTGATTACCAATTGAGATCAACGTTAGGCGAGGACCTGCTAAACTGGTTTAGAAGCGTTAAGCGTAACATGGATGTCATATCACCTATCTCAGACATACTTTCATTCTTAAACCTATTTCGCTATTTAACATATCATTTTATCCAGTATTCAATAATACGTAATTTTATCACGTAGCAAATGAAGACTTGACAGACTAGAGTTTCTTATGAATTACCGTCCCAACTCGATTAAGAATTGAATCTGACTCAACCAGATCGATTTATTAGTAGAGTTAAGATTTAAGTACTTGGAACCCATAAGATGTTACTGCAGGTTTTCTACATGACTCATTGCAACTAGCTGCCCTCGCATGAATGCGCGATACCAATACACCAAGATTAAATGCAACCACACTAAGCCAATAAAAAAAAGGCAGCATACCTGTCTAAAAGTTTCAGAGCACCGTTGATGGTTCTTAAAATCATATATTGGAACATGAACAGATTGGCCACACTTGAGTTTGCCGACGCATTCAAGAAGTTGTTCAGTGTCAAATGCATCTGAAAGTAAACAACTACCCAATTCAACAAAAAATTGACCAATAACAGCGCAAATGAAGCTGTTCAAAATGTAATCGTCTAGTAATGTTTTAAAGTCATATAAGATGAATTACCAGGATGATCAAAATTATATTCATGTACATGTTCAGATTCTTCGGCAGTCAAACCCCGGTAGAACGAATCCTGTATGATAAACAAACATGCATAACTAACATGAAGAATCTTACATAAATGTTTCCGTAGAACACCAAGAATACTAACCTTATTAAAAGATCTACCTAAAGACTCTAAAACTATCAGGAGTCCAGGAACAAACTGATCTCACTGAATCGAAAATTGAAATGAAATTGGCACAGAAAAGGGGAAAAGTATTGAATTGTTGTATCTTTAAGAGATAAAAAGTGTCACCTGATTGACAAGTACAACCCTTTGATCATGAAGTTGTTGAATGATCATATCACAAACAGTGGTCTTTCCAGATGCTGTACCTCCAGAAACCCCTACTCAATTTCCCCAAACAAGTAAACAACTAAAAATCAGCTTAGGCAGATGACAAACGAAAAAACAATTCATAAAAAGAAGAAAACAGAAGAATTGGAAAAAAAAAAAAGTCAAATAGAAGATCAAAAATTGATAAAGAGTAAAGATTGAGATTGAATTAGGGTTTGTTTTAAGTGATGGTTAGTATAGAAGAATATACCGATGACGAAAGGTTGTTTAGGAGCGTTGTTATTATCAGTAAGAATAGTAGTAGTAGATGAAGATGAAAATGAAGGAGATGAAGTTGGTGTAGTAGTTGATGAACGAAGAGCATCAAGACGTAGACCAGAGAAATGAGCACTTGATGCTGCTTCCATAACGTAATCCATCGTCTTCTTCTCCTCCCCCATTCTAATCTCTCTCTCTCTCTCTCTCTATAGTCTCTCCCTCTTTCCCTCGCTTCCAGTAGGAGTCATCGAAAGAATGAAGGAGGAATATGCTTCATTTGTTGCGAGATGACGTACGCATCAGCGCAAAATGTGGGAGCAGTCCTTTCATTTCATTTTATTTTATTTTATTTTTTTGTTGCAATTTTTGTTTTATTTCTTAGTATTAGGTAGATGGATAAATTTTGCATTCATTTTATTTTATTTCTTAGTATCAGGTAGATGGATAAATTTTGTATTGAAAAATCATATGACAATTGATATATTTTTATATCTCATCAAAAAAAAAGTTGATATATTTTTATGACAATCATAACATCTGCATAATTAGTTACATTGATGATATGATGAGAGAGAGAACAGTTTGGAATACAAGTAGATAAGTCTACACTATGTAACTTCAATAAAAAAAAAAAAAGTCTACACCATGTTTCCTAGAGTTTATAGCAAGAGAGTTTGCTAGGCTATTAAACATCTTTGTTTTTTTTTTTTGTTGAAGAATTAAACATCTTGTTTTTATACAAAAAGGAAATACTATCAAAAAAGTGGATATGAAACTTGGTATCTTTGAGGAGGCACTTTGTTGTCTAGTGGATAGAGAGTTAGAAGTGTTATTCAGAAAGTTGCATAAGTTTAGTGAATCTCCTTCCAAAAGAAGTCTCCTAATTCCATGATGTTTTGCCCAAGATATGCCCGCAAAGCTGCTTTCCATACGCATTCATCTATTGTTTTGGAACTTGTGAGGGCGGTTTCTCTTGCGATCTGTTTTCATGTTGAATCATGAACAACAATAGTTAAGCAGGCAAGCAATGGGAGTTTGACAAAAGAAACATCATAATTTATTTTATGGAATCCAGTGGGTGGAGGAGTCCATTGATGTGTTGGTGATTTTAAGCATAGAGATAAGGTTCGTAGATGGGTATATTCTATGTACTAAGGAAACTCCTTGTGCCAGCAAACAACTAAGTTCATGTTCAACTGTTTCCCCTTAAGAATAAGCTCACATCTACTCTTCCATAGGTGCCAAAGTGCAATGGATAGGATTTTTATCATTCGAAAAAATCTTGAATGGTCTAAACTTTCATGTAAATGAAACAAAGAGCCAACCAGTTGTGGAAGTTTCTGAATGAGAGCTTTGCGTGACTAAAGTTGTGCAGTTCACCAAGAAGCAGTTTTGTAAAGGAACAGTTCTGGATAATGTGCATTTGTGTTTCTTCTTTAGTTGAACATAAAGGGCATATAGAAGAAAAGTTCTTCATTTTCCTGGATAAAGTGATATTCAGAGGTAAACTATCATGACCTAATTTCAATTGAAAAAATATATATTTCAAGTTGAGAGATTTGATTTTTATTTTTGCTAATCCAAAATCCTACAACAACAGAAAAAAGTTCCATGTGTAAGAGAGAAAAGGAAGAGTGTAAAGAACGAAAACTTATATGAGGAAGCGTTGAACTGTTAGAGGAACCTATCTCAAATCAACTTCTAGGAAAGAGAAAAGGGACGCTTTTAACACCCCTCACTTTTTTTTGTTAAACTCCAATGTGGCAATGGTAATAGGAAGTTACATGTCACTTACCGAACCTATAGAATTATACTCGACTTGGTCAAGTCCAAACATGTTTCCTACAAACTTTCTTCGCTTGTACATAATCACATTCTACATAAGAAATATTCTTCAACACCGATGTCGAAAATTCTCTAATTAGGTTAACTTCATTAGACAGATCTACTTTCTTTTGGTAGGACTTTCAGTTGTTATCTCGTAGAAGTTTTCTTCTTTTTTGAGTATCTGTTTTGGATACCAATCAATGATTTTGAATTATTTCTTGAATTTTCTTATGATAATACTTAGATTGAAGTGCATATGATTTTAGAGATGAAGAAATTGAATTTGCCAAATAATGGATTAAATTCTTCATTGAAACAATGTCTATCTCGCCTGCAATAGATGCTTAGAAATGAGGGAAAATGGGTCCCTCAAACTTTGGGTAGCTAAAGAAAGAAGGATTAATCTCAACCATTGAGTTATCTAGACGGTTAAGATTAGCAATTAGTGCAGGGATGTAGCGTCAATTACTTCACGTTTATAAGAACCTGAACTTAATTTCGTTTTCATTTTAAAACAGTCCTCCAACTAGTCTGATTTGTTAGGGAAGATGACACGTCAGCAAATCGGGCCCAGGTCGGACGGACTCTATCTCGACCCTAATAGAATTTTTGATTTTTTTTCCTCTCCAACCTTTCTCTCAGGTGTCTCTCTATTTGACTTATCTATTAGATTACTCTCCATCTCTCTCTTAGATCTCTCTCTCTCTTTATAATCTCTCTCCCTCGAATATCTCAATCCCTGTCTCTCAATTGAACTCCTATGGTTTCAATTGAGGGGTGAAAAACCGCCTCCTCCATTCTCTCCTAACCGCCTCCTCAATTCTCTCAAACTAGTTTTTTAGATCTTCAATCGTTCCGGAGGAGGGTTTCCTTCTCCGAAATTTCCTCTTGTTATGTATATATTTTTCTTTTAATCTCTAGTAATCTTTTTGGAAGTAGATATTTAATTTAATTTTCTAAATTTGAGATATTTTAAAGAAAACAGGAAATAAGGAGAGGAAACTAGAAGGTATTTTTCATATCCAAATTTTTTTCTTCCTCATCGATATGGGTTTCTGTATCTTGATGATAAGGAGAAAATATCAATGGAGGGGGAACGATTATACACAAACAATTAGAAGATAAAGTTATGAAATCACTCAACCTTTATATATGAAATCAAGTATAATAATTAGTATCCGAGAAACTTGGTGGTGCTCTTGATGAAACCGTAATTCGTCTCTACTTGGTCCATCCTGATTACATATAATTAAGTATTATAATTCACGACCTTTAGGGTATCCTTCGTGATTTTTAAGATCTTTTATTTGTGACCTTTAGTGTCTGTTTATTTTATTTTGCAATCTTGTACTTCATTTCCCTTCATGTTGTCTTTACTTTTGTAAGTTTCATTTTGTTATTTACTTGAGTAAATTCATGTTGTCAAAGGAGTCAAAATCATCAAAACCATGTAATTTGTTGGGTTATTTCCCAAATAACCCCCAACTTTGTGACCGGTTTCCTGTCTAGCCCCATACTTTATCAAAAATATCCAGATGGCCCCATTTTTCAATTACCGCTATAACACCTTTAACTAGTCATCGCTTCTTTCTGCCACCTCACCTTCTCGCCACCTCATTTTCTTAACCGGCGACCTTCAAACATAAAAAAAAAAAAAAAAAATTGTTTATCTATCCTCTCTTTAAAAAAAACAAATTTTTTTTTTAAATCGGACCTCTCTCTAAAAACCCGATTGCCATAGTTTTTAGAGAATGAGATATGAGAGATTTAAAATAAAAATAAAAAAAAACTAAAGAGAGAGGGGAGAGATAAACAAATATATTTTTTTATGTTTAAAGGTCGCCGATCGGAAAATTGACCGGTCGGCGATCTTCGTCGGTGAAGATGATGAGGTGGCGAGAAGGTGAGGTGACAGAGAGAGGCGATGAGTTGGATGAGAGAGAGGTGATGACTAGTTAACTGAGTTATAACGGTAACTGAAAAAGGGGGGTCATCTCGGTATTTTTGATAAGTACGGGGCTAGGCAGGAAGCCGGTCACAAAGTTGTGGGCTATTTGGGAATAACCCTAATATATTGGAATGTATTCCTTCGAAAATCTGGTTTATTTCAAAAAAATAAAAAATTGAACCTCTAGGGTTTCAGTTGAGAGATTTGAGAGAGAAAGAGAGAGAGAGAGAGAGAGAGAGAGAGAGAGAGAGAGAGAGAGAGAGAGAGAGAGAGAGAGAGAGAGAGAGAGAGAGAGAGAGAGAGAGATGGTGTTTGATTTTCGCACTTATTTAGTGATTTTCATTTATTAAGTGCGGGACATCGATTTTAGATTGTTTGTTTTTTCACTTAAGTGCAAAATAGTAAGCTCCAACATGGAACTTAATTTTTCGCTTACTTTATATGTGCTAAAAATGACATTTTTATCATTCTCCTAATATAATAATGGTTAATATAATCATAACTAAAAGAAAACCTTAAATAACTGATAAGTACAAAACTATTTTTAATTTAATTAGCGACAATTGTTTCCCTTCTTCAGTCATCTTTCACTTATGCTTTGCCCTTAGATTTTTTTCACATTTCCTCCTTCACAAATCACAGAACCATCCAACTAAAGGATTTTTGAGTCAACAGTCCAAAATCTGGGGGGTAAACCAAAAAAAAATCCACTCTTGCCCAAAAATTAGTTGCAGGTCCAAATGTCAGTTTTTTTTTTTTTATCCCCCTCTTGCCCTTGGACGGGACATGCTGACGTTTTCCTGAAAAAAAAAATGTCTGGTAAATAAAATAATTTACCAGTACACGAAAAATTTAAAGTTTCAAAATTTTTTGAAAATTTTCCCGCCCAGCAAATCATCTCTTCCCGGTAAATAAAATAATTTCCTGTACACAAAAAATTCCAATTTTCAAATTTTTTTGAAATTTTCAAACGAAATCTTTTTTTCGAAATTTTCAAACGAAATTTCAAATTCCCAGCCAAATTTTCAAATTTTTTTGAAAATTTTAAATTTCCGGGCAAATTTTGAAATTTTTTTGAAAATTTTAAATTCCCGCCCAGCAAAAGTGTCTAGTACAGAAAAAAATTTCCAGTAAATAAAATAATTTCCTGGTCACAAATTTTTTTTTTCGAAGTTTTGAAATTTTCAAACGAAATTTCAAATTCCCGCCCAAATTTTCAAATTTTTTTTACGAAATTTCAAATTCCCGCCCAGCAAAAATGTCTAGTACAGAAAAAAATTTCCAGTAAATAAAATAATTTCCCGAAAAAATTTACGTTTCCCGGGAATTTTTCGGTGGCTGTTCCGTAATTTTCTGAACAGTACACATTTTGATGGACGGGTTGTCAGAATATTTTTCAGAAAAAAAATCGTTTCCCGAGAATTTTTGATGGCAATTTTGTAATTTTCGATGGCATGAACGGTAAATACTTTATTTTCTAAGGGCCCTTTACGTAATTTTGACCCCCCAAACTGACACATTGGACCTCCCTTACATTTTTAGGCAACTTTGGGTGGGATTTTCATTTTGGCCCCCTTTTTGGACCAATGGCCCAATCCCCCCCAACTAAACTCTTTCTCTTTCACTTATGTATGATAGTTAATAGTTTCATGTTATGCTTAAATCTACTGATATATTAATCTCTCTATTTTAATCTCTACTTCATCAATGTTTCTATAATTAAGTTTATCTGTCACCCTTCATTCCTCATCCGACAGTAAGATCTGCAGATTCAAATATTATTAATTCAATATTATTATTAATTAGTATCTTAGTTAATTCAATCTATTAATTAAGTAATAAAAATACATAATATTATTAATTGTTATCTTAATTAATTTTATTTATTAATTAAATATTATTAATTGAAGAAGCCATATAAAATTTATTACTTTTTAAATGGGAGTGACTTAAAAAAAAAAGTTAAAAACGGCCTTCTAACAATAATTGGGAAGCTATATAAAACTTTCTTAAGGGAGGTAAATAGTTTATTTGTTACCCTCATAATGGTTTTATACTATGCTTAATGTTAATCTATACTTCGTCAATGTTTGTATAAGTAAGAAATCTAGTTTATTTGTTACCCTTGGTGCCTCCTCCAACAATAAGATATGTCAATTTAAATATTATTAATTAAGTAATATTATTAATTGATATTGATATCTTAATTAAAAATCAATTAATATATCAATTAATAATATTATGTATCTTTATTAGTTAGTTAATAGATACCAATTAATAGATAAAATAAATTAAAATACCAATTAGTAATAATACATAATATATTAATTAAATTAATATCTTAATTAATAGATCAAATTATCAATTAGTATATAAAATTATTTATTAATTAGTTTATTAATTAATATTATTTCACAACGAGAATATTAATTCACACTATTATTTATTAGTTAGAATGCAAGTGTGATGAGACATAAATGTCAATTTATAAAGTATATTAAGGATCTAAATTTAGCCATATGGGGACTAGGAATAAAAACAAATAATTTAGAGAAGTTAATAACCTAATAGTGTGAAATTTTTTATTAATGAATAACATTTATACGGTGAAAATCATTATGTGGTTTTCTTATAATATAGCCGCAGTCCATTCCTATCTCACTAGCTAGCCGCAACAACAAGATTAACCCTTTTTGTTTCTTACAGTTTTTTTTCAAATTTGTACTTTATCAACAACTTGAGAGGAGAAGAGAGACAGTTCTATATCGCCAAACTATAGGATGATCAGATGCACTCGCGGGGTTCACAGATGTTCACTCAATGGGGGAGGATGAACGAACAGCTTACATGCAGTACACAAGTAAGACAGTCATCACTGAAGTTGTTGAAGAAATTGACAGGAAAAAATTTCAACTGAGAAACTAGGTATACATCACAAAGTTTTTAGACATTGAATGCTTAATTCTGCTTTAGACAATTGTGAATTGTTTCTTTTAACTCATAAATTCCTTTCAAGTGATTGGTTTTATTCTGAACTGTTTTAACATTTTGATGGTTTTCTATGTTTTCTACATCTTTTGGTTTTTTTGTCATATGCTCTCTTTTGTTATATGCTAAATGTGGTACTATATACACAATGAAATGAAAATACTACTTTGATCTTATTTACTCTTTTGTGAACTTTTTAATTCAATGGGATATGTATTCTATGGATTAATTCTTGCTATATGATATACTTCGAAATGTTTCTTTTGATACGTACTCTTTTGAATAGAGAAACAGATATAATTGTAACGAACAATTTTCGCAATCTTTATAGCTACGCTCTTACATTTTATTTTTCGAAATGATCTATCATTAACTTTAATTTAGGTAATTGCATGTGGTTTGTGACAATAATGTTGCAAAACTTTACTTTGACACCAAAAATTGCCTTTATATGTTACCTTCAAACTAAAAAAAAAAAAAAAAAAACTTTACTTTGACACCAAAATAAGATCTATTAATTACCTTCTTTCAAATAAATGTACCAAGATGTATCAATCAAATGTTACGAAATTTATTTTATACTAGGGTATATACTGTCCTAGGGCACAGACACTTGTATCAATCAAATGTTACGAAATTTATTGAGAGAGAGAGAGATTTTTATTATTTATTATTTTTTTGTATTACTTTTTTGTTTCTTTTCTCTTAAATTAGTTATTATTCTATTGAGAGAGAGAGATTCCAATTTCTTTTTCCAACCCTTGAAATTTATTTTGTTTCTTTATTTCTTAAATTAGTTGTTTTATTTCTAAGATGAAACGATTATAGTTTTTTAAATAAGTAACTTTATTTCTACGAAGGACTATATTTTAAATTTTGAGAAGGGCTTCTAGACAATATCCTTTATTAAAAAAAGATGTTTAGCCCAGTCAACGTTATTGCTAAACTTAGGGTATATCCCGTGCCCTAGGGCACGAACAGTTGTATCAATCAAATTTGACGAATTTCAATATTTATTATTGCTATATAGGTATTCTACGTATTGTTTATTTTCTTTTATTTCATTTTTTCTTAAATTAGTTATTTTATGAGAGAGATTTCAATTTCTTTTTTTTAACCCTTACAATATTTTTTGTTTCCTTTTTTTCTCAAATAAGATATTTTATTTCTAAGAAGGATTTTTTTTAATAGGTTATTTTATTTCTAAGAAGGACTATATCTCAAATTTTGGGAAGGGCTTCCAGACAATATCCCTTATTAAATAAGGATGTTTGTCCCAGTCATCATTCTCCCTTCTGTTTTATATAATAGACTAGGCATAATCCCCGCCCTACGGGCGGGGAAATGCCTTTTAAGCCAAATATAGAAGCGATATATGAATATTTAACTTTCCTCTTTTTCTCCGCGTTTAATATTTTCTCATTGTAATTTTTAACTTTTCAGATCGTCTAAATATATGTGTAGTATTCTAGAAGTATAAGACGTAATTATCTTAAGGTATTTAAGGTTTAATTTGAGCCTACAAAACCATTTGACGTTCTTAAATTTGTTAAGAAAATATATTTCTCGCTACCGTGATGCTCATTACAACATAAATGATGAAATTTTTCCATACCATTGCTTAACGAACATACTTGATTTACCAGGTGTATCTGAATCAACATCAGCCGTGTCCTATCAATCCACCATATACAAGAAAATCACGAAACTGTATCAAACTTATTCAAAAATATGAACAACAATTTACATCGAAGTAAATAGAAATGTTCCTTTTGATCAGATTATCTTGTTTGACATGTATTGATATAAGTATGTTAGGATTCTGATTAAAAATTTAAAGATCAAAATACCTAAAATCGAATAACATTTATCCATTTGTTACATGTGGAGTATTTTTTACTAAAAGGGAAAGATAAAATAAGTTTTTCAGCATAAAAGATCGAGTTAACGCAAGATGCTAATTAAATGAAGTTCTTAGACCGATGTTGTTAGTCCTATTTATCCACCCTATAGATGAAAAACACAAATTTTGATCTAATATACGCAAACTAAGATGCACAACCATGACGATCAAAGTAAACAAAACTATTTGTTGTGTTAAATTATCTTGTTTGACATATATACGCAAACTAATATGAACAACCATGACGATCAAATAAAAACTTAAATCTAATTGTTACTTAATTAGGTTGAACTCCTGAAAGTGTCATATGTTCAACATAAAACAAAACACCAACAACATTTATAGTAACTTCATTTAACGTTGTTCATGATTCAAAATCTTTTTGTGGTATTTCAACACACAGTTCGTGACATTTACCCATTTACCACAAAATGAGTAAAGATTGAAGATAGAATGTTGAATATAAATACTATCATTAAAAATAATCAATTTACGACCATGGGTTTGAATATATTGCACTTGTTTATACATCTAAAACAGCAAAAGGGAATATATAATTATTAGGAAAAACTGAATTTTTAAGTATATGGATGTAAATGGTTTTAAGATAATTAGAGTGAGAGAAAGATCGAATGAGAGAGTTACAAATAAAAACAAGGATATAACATGAGAAAGATATAAACTTCAAATGGAATTATGCAAGAACGACTTATGAGAAAACATATTTACCTGGTAAGTTGGTTTATCATGAATAAGCTCTATGTAAACCAAAATTACAGTCAACGGTCTAAAGAATGAACAAACTAATTTGTATGTAACATTTAATCAAGGAAATTCCAACCATAAGTTCAAACAAATGGCTAAAAATTGAAGAAGAACACGTACTGAACTTAATTTGTGGCAACTCCATAACTAAACTGATTAATTTTTTAGGAGGGGATGATAATAAGTGAGAGTTTCAGATAAACGAAAAGTAATGAAGAAGCTTGCAGGGAAAGAAAGAAAAAGGTTGCGAAAGGCGATGAATTGAGAAATTACACTGCGGGAGAACCTTGTAGGGGTGTCTTTTAATTTCTTCGCAAGAGATGCACGCTCTTGATTAAAGAACAAATGATATCTCTAGTGATCCTCCTATAACAGATGGCTTACCCAGTTTTAGTTTCTACCTTTTACTTGGCAAGCTCCTAATTTTTAAAGTTTCAAGGAATCTAATGCTTGCCACATTTTCAACTTTAACAAGTTCATAGGTTTTGTCAAGATAATTTTGAATGTTTGCGTACTTGTTGCTCATTTTGCCAAGATAATTTTGAATGTTTCCGAACTTGGTGTTCTTTTTGCCTAGACTATATTACAAAACAAAATGGTCTAAAACAACAAGAAGAAAAAGCTTAGTATAAGAAATTTTAGTTGCGTTTGTTGTACATAACAATTTCGCTAAACAAAGAGTCTCACTCACACGGTTGATGGGTTTAAGATACGACTACCAACCTGGATAATCCTGCAACGGTAGGAAAACAATGTTTAGTATAAGGAATTTAAAGTGCAAAAAACAAAAAAAAAAAAGATCATATCTTCTTTATGAGGCGGCTAAGTTTACCTATACAAAATTTCAAGTAACTGGCCACACACTCTATCGTCTTCCCGTTGTACATCTTAGTAATTGAATCCTTCTCTACGAGTTAAAGTGGTAAGCCTAGTGGCGGAGGATATTAACAAACATATTTAATCTTTAAGTTAAAAAATGATAACTCAATTCGAATTGAAAATCTTGATATGTACTTCACTGATAGGATCTCTATTTTTCTTATTTGCATACTTCAACTGTAACAAAACAAGAAGCTGGAGGATTTGGTGCCAAGAAATTCGAAGAAAGAATTGTCATGCATGCAATGAATCAAAGACCAATTTATTTCACGGGAGAAAGGAGAAATAGAAATTGTTCACTTGTTCGTAATTTTTTGTCATTCTAAATTGGCGATGAAGAAAGTTTTGTTAGTGTGACTTTGAATACTTGAAAATTGTGTTTAATTTTGAGGAGAAATGGAGTTGTGTTCCGCACTCTCGGATTTACAGATTTGGGATTCATGAGAGGGAAAAAAGAGGAAAAACCAAAAAATAATGACAACGTGGGAATTTGATTTGTAAGAAATAAAAATTGTTCACCTGTTGGTCATTTTTTGTCATTATAAACTGGTGATGACGACAGTTTTGTTAGTGTAACTTTGACTACTTGAAAATTATGTTTGATTTTGAGGAGAAATAGAGTTGGGTTTCAAACTGGGATTTACAGATTTGAGATTCATGACGGAGGAGAAGAGGAAAAGATAAAAAACCAAAGAGTTGTGACAACGTGGGAATTTGATTTGTGAGAAGTGGGACAGAGAGAAATGAAGGACCTATACGGTTGGATTTTACTCGAGGTGGCGTATTATATGGTGTGATTTATGAAAGTCGGAAAATAAAGACATTAGTCTCGCAGCATAAGAGTTAACTCGATCAAACATATGTAATTTTTTAGGATTTTTAGTTCATATCATGTTATACATGGAAATCAATTATTATTTCAAGGTTCTTACGAGTTAATTAGTATTAATTGTACGCCAACCTCTTAGTATTCTCCTGTAGAATTTTTCACATGAGTTGGAAGCCTTGACCTATTATCATTATTTGTTCATGCACCAACAATGAAATTTGTAATTCATCGATCAAAAATTCATTTAGATCTTTTGACTCTTCAATATAGCATTCGACATAACAGGAATTTGGAGTTATTGATATAACAACTATCCATCAGAACATATTTAATTTTTTCACTTCGAAATTTTGCCAAACAGACTGTGCAAAGATAGAAAGATGTAGACTGTGCAAAGATAGAAAGATGTAGTGAGAAATTTCAAATGAAGTTTTATATATGAGAAATTTCAAATGAAGTTTTATATATGAGAAATTTCATATGAAGTTTTATATATTCTAAAATCCAAAGAAACTAAAATGGCCGGTGTTTCAAGATGAAAAAAACTAAGGGAGAAATAGACAAATTGGAATAAAATTTGATATATGTGGGAGGAGTAAGTAGATATTAAAATGAGAAATAATTACAGTGAAATTAAACTAAGAGAGAAATAGACAAATTAGGAAAAAAATTTGATATAATGTGGGAGGAGTAAGTAGATATTAAAATGAAAAATAATGGAAGAGGGAGAGATAAAGATGGAGGGTTAGTAATTATTAAGAAATTAAAAATAATTTAATTCATGTCCTAATCACATATCATAGTTCCAATCATATTAATTTTGTCTTAATGACATATCCTAGTCACATTCTTTTTTGTCCTAATCACATATCCTAGTCACATTCTTTTGTATTAATTGTGTCCCAGTCACAAGGATCTGTTTTGTATAATAGATTTTATTGAGAGAAAGATTTTTTATTAGTTATTATTTTTTGTATTATTTTTTTGTTTTTTTCTCTTAAATTAGTTATTATTTTATTGAGAGAGAGAGAGAGAGAGAGAGAGAGAGAGAGAGATTTTAATTTCTTTTTTCAACCCTTGAAATTTATTTTGTTTCTTTTTTTTCTTAAATTAGTTATTTTATTTTTAAGAAGGAAAAGATTATTGTTTTTTAAATAGGTAACTTTACTTCTGCGAAGGACTATATTTTAAATTTTGAGAAGAGCTTCTAGACAATATCCTTTATTAGAAAAGGATGTTTGACCCAGTCATCGTTTTCTCTCTGTTTTATTATATAGATTTAATACTAGGGTATATCCCGTGCCCTAGGGTACGGACACTTGTATTAATCAAATGTTACGAAATTTAGTTTATATTTTATATTGAGAGAGAAAGATTTTTTATTAGTTATTATTTTTTTGTATTATTTTTTTGTTTCTTTTCTCTTAAATTAGTTATTATCTTATTTAGAGAGAGAGATTTTAATTTCTTTTTTAAACCCTTGAAATTTATTTATTTTCTTTTTTTTTTTCTTAAATTAGTTATTTTATTTCTAAGGTGTCGTTTGGCAACACTAAAATAAGTTTTTTTTTTGCTTATTTAAGTAGAAAAGTCAAAAAGTTAGTTTTGTACCCAAAAATTACCGACATCATTTGAGTAAAATTTGACTTTTTTTTAAAGTTAAAATTTTTAGCTTTTGACTTTAAAGTAAAGTAACTTTTTTTTGAGACATGCATGAATTTTACTTGACGATTTTATTTTTTGTCTATCTCCGCTCCACTACCACAACTAAACTTCTACCATACCATTCTACCCCCACCACCACCACCACAACAAGCATTGCACCTCTCACACCACCCTACCTCAACTACCACCACCACCACACCTTAACCACCACATTCGTACCACCACCACACCTCGACAACAACCACGTCGTAGCTCCACCACAACACGGTACCTTCACTACCACCACAACCACGGTTCCTTCACCACCACCACCACCACCACGGTACCTTCACCACCACCACCACCACGGTACCTTCATCACCACCACCATCATACCTCCATCACTATCATCTACATATCGTATCCACCACCTTTATCACCATCACCATACCACCACCATACTACCACCATCATAACTCCGTTACTATCACTCAAATACCTTATCCACTACCACCACCACCATATTTCCACCAACACAACCACCGTACCTCCACCACCACCACCATACTTCCACCACCACTATCGCCACCATCATACCTCCACCACCACCCATACCTCCACCGTCGCTGCCACCATCATACCTCTACCACCACCACCATCAAACCTCAACCACCACCTCTACCACCACTACCATCATACCTCTACATATCTTATCTACCACCTTTACCACCATCACTATACCACCACCACCACTATAACTCCGTTACTATCACTCACATACCTTATCCACCACCACCACCGTCATATTTCCACCAACACAACCACCGTACTTCCACCACCACAATCGCCACCATCATACCTCCACCACCACCCATACCTCCACCACAACCACCACCGCTACCACCATCATACCTCTACCACCACCATCATCAAACTTAAACCACCACCACACCCCATAACCATACCTTCATCATACCACCAATATTACCACTACTTCGTATACGAGAGTAAGCGTGAAAATCATAAACAAATTCAAATAAAATCAAGTATCTCTATGAGAAAGAAAAATAAAATTATCAAAAGTAAATTGAGTTACCAAACTAACTTTTTGATTTTTTTTTTTACTTATAAGTAACATTTTTGCCAAATATACTTTTGAAACTTTTTTAAAGCAAAAGAACTTCTACTACAAGCAAAAGTACTTTTACTTTTGGTTGCCAAACGACACTTAAGAAGGAAAGAATTATTGTTTTTTAAATAGGTAACTTTATTTTTACGAAGGACTATATTTTAAATTTTGAGAAGGGCTTCTAGACAATATCTTTTATTAAAGAAGGATGTTTGTCCCAGTCATCGTTTTCCCTTCTGTTTTAATGTATAGAAAAATGTATAGATGTTCGACTTTGAGGAGTGTGCCTTTATCCGTGCATGGACCGAAGTAACAAAAAAAAATCTGGCCTGTCCATAGGATTTCCCTTTCCCGTTATCCCTTGTGCTAATTCAATTTGGGCCTTTATTAGTAAGCCCCCTTCTTAGTTGGTATATAAATACTCACTCTCTTCGATTTTGCCTCTGCTGCTATTAGGGTTTACTAGGGTGTTCTTCAGCAGCCAAGCAGGAGGAGTTTAACGCACACGGAGCTCAACGAAGATGGTAAAAGAACGTCAAGGAGAGCGAGTCAGGTACTATATCTTGTATATTTTGATTCATTCTTTTAACAGATTAGGGTTTCTGATATCTCTGCAACTGTTCATTTGTTGTTGCCCATTTCAGACTCTACGTGAGAGGAACTATTCTAGGGTACAAAAGGTAAGCCATTCAATCTCTAATTAGACAAGTAAATTCATTGATTTGATTATAGATATTAGATAATGATGGTTTCAGTTATGAGTTCTGATTTATGAAGGTTGTGATTATTTAGGTCAAAATCAAACCAATACCCAAACACATCATTGATTCAGATTGAAGGAGTAAACACAAAGGAAGATGTTGCTTGGTATTGTGGGAAAAAAATGGCTTACATTTACAAAGCTAAGGTGAAGACTAATGGATCTCATTACCGTTGCATTTGGGGTAAGGTCACTAGGCCTCATGGTAACAGTGGTGTTGTTCGTGCTAAGTTCAAGTCCAACTTACCCCCAAAATCCATGGTAATCTATTGAGAAAGCTTTAGAGAAATTGAACTAGGGTTTTGTTTTGATTTTCATTTTGAAAGGTTTGTATATTTTGAGAAGTTTTAGTTGGAAAAATTGATTTCTTTTGTGGTATGTGCAGGGAAACAGAGTTAGGGTTTTCATGTATCCTAGCAACATATGAGGTATTCTATTACTGCTCAATACTCAACTCTTTTATATGTTAATTGCTTTAGGGGTTTGTTTTAGTTCTTATTTATGTCACGCTTATCTGTTTTGTCATATGAATTTAAGGGATTATACGTCTAGCTTATGCAATAAGAACACCGAAAATTCACTAATCACTATTAGATGTTTAAATGACTCTGTTGAACTCGAATATGATTTATACATTCCATATAAACTTCGTTGGTGTTTTTTTCGCAAGTTTTTAAGTTAAACAAAGTGTTTAAGTTGATTAAATCATTTTAATGATCCTTCTCTTAGCACCAACCTCTTTCTATAAACATAATTTGTCTTTCAATTTAATGTTAGTTTGCAGGATTTTAAAAGTTGTTCAGCCAAATGTACATCTGTCGTGTAATAGACAGCACGATTTGAAATCTCATGTCTTCTGAGTTGTGTTGCCATCGAAATGTAGCAACATCATGAACTTAACATTTAACTTTAAAGACTTTCTCATGAATGATTTAGCTGGTATTCTTCCACATCTTAGTGCACCTGAGTTTTGGTGAAGTAGCACTGATAAAAATCTTCACAAAGATCTGGAACAAATTAAAGAGGAAGTGTTTAATGGCTTTTTTGTGGCGTGACGGCAATATTAGTATCTAATTACTATTCAAGCTCTAAGAGTTGGTTTATTCTGTCTTTCTCTCTTTTAACATTTTTTTCTTGCAATTTTGTGCAGTGGGTTTGAACTTGTAAGCATCAGTAGGAGTAGCAGTTTCTGACGACGAAGTTGTTATTTTGCAATTGATAGTTTTGCTAAACTTGTTTGTTTAGAGAGGATAAATCTTTAGTCTTTTGAACTTGTTTGCCAGAGATGAGAACAACTTTTAATATTTGTCAAATGGAATTTTTGTTTGGAGTTCTTAATTTCCGTTTCGTAACTCCTCTGTGCTATGGAGCATATGTTGATTTAGATGAGAAACTTGTGCTTGAGGGTTTTGACATCTCTGGTTTCTGATACACATGACAGTGTGGCCAAGTTAGATGGGTTGGGATGATAATCTGATGAAGGTTATCATAATTTAGGAGGCGTTTTAGATTGAACTTTTTGATAGTGATGGAAGGTGGAACGTGCGATAGTGAATAGGGATAATGGCTCAATGGCACTGTCAGTATGTGGATCAAAATGTTTTGATTTTTTAAACAATCTGGTTTGTCAAGATAATCTCCAATCTCTGAGGTTTTGATCGATACCGTCGAAGAAAAGAGTGCTTGCGTTGGAGTGATGTGATGCAACATTGAGTTGCATACTGGATACGAACTCAAATTCCTTAAATGTTAGGCTGCCAGTCTTTGTAGTTTTTCTAGGAACGAGACGTGCTCCTTGGGCCTGGACAATAGTCCATAGGCAGGACAATAGTCCATAAGAATCTTGCGGGTACAATACCAGTCTAGACCATCTTTATAGGATGAAGGATGTGATAGTTGAGACCATCTTTGTGGTATATAGCGTGTGATAGTCGACTAAAAGAGTAAAAATGTGAACTCGTGGAAGTCTTTTGAATGACATAGTTGAGATATTTCTCCAAGTTGATATTTAACTATTGAAGGTCAAACTAATATACTCGAGGTACATGTTGACTTCTTTGACCTTCACTCCATATCCAATTAAAAAAGAGGGTATCGTTAATTAGACATTAGTGAATTAAATGTGACTTTGTGAAGATTCCTGATGTTGGGCTCGCGAGAATGGGGTATTTTAATTGATTTTTGCTCTATTTAATTGGTGACCAATATATGGACAACCAAATATCTTACGCGGACAATTATTTTTGGGTTGGGTGTATGTTATTGACTAAATTGACTTCAATTTAATAGTGGGACAAAAAGTTCATAAATCCCTACGACACTTCCATCTTTCACTTCATCATAATGGATTCAGGTGAAATTCTCAAACCGGCGAGAATTCCTCCGGCCACTAAAGTAACTCTACCACCTGACCAAGTTGACCTAAGTAGTTCAAGCGATTCCCAGAATCCCAGTTTCAGTGATTCCGATGGCGATGATGATTCATATGAAGAAAATGGCGAGAAGAGATCTAGGGTTTCAAATGGTGAAAATGTTGGTTCATCCAACAGAAAATACTTCTGCCTCTCAAATTTCTTGATCCTTTACCACCACATCAAGATGAAGTTTTGTTGTCTTTACATGAACCTGTGGTTCAATTTCAAGTTGTTGATGTTAATAGTTGGAATTAGCTTGTGATTTTGATGGATGTCATGTTGGCGATTCATCTTCATTCTCAACAGGTGAAGTAATCTTTGATGGTGTAATTGAAGCTTCATCTGCATTATTTACTAAACCCTGGATTTTGGTTGTGAGAGTAAGCAACAATTATGCTAGAACAGATAAACTCTCCCACTTGTACGTCTTACTTGACTGCTTTCAACAATTTTACAGTTCATTTGTCATCATTTTCTCAAGATGAGGAGTATTTCAATCTCAAGAAATATTGAAAATCTCAAATTTAACACAGGGGGAATCAGGAGGTCTAAAGTTTTCACCTAAATCCATTTCGATGGAGAGAGAGATAGAAGAACGGTTGGGATTTCTGAAGTGTTTGTCCCCCTATTAAATTTTGAAGTCAATTAAGTCAAGTATAGTTGACTCGTACCGGCCCGAAAACGGTTGTCCGTTTAAGAAAATCGGTTGTCCACTATTGGCCACCATTTAATTCTGATTACTCAAATTTAGACAAGTGAAACAGAGAGATATTGTAAATTCTAAGATGTAGCAAATATAAACTGCACCATTGAGTTTGACCTTCATGCTCAATGTCAGATTCCAGCTAAATTTTGTAGTATATCACATATCTGTCTACAATTTTATAGAAAAGCGTTCAAACAACTCAACTCAGTATATAATATCTATTTTCCTCTCTCTGTTTTCTATCCGAAACAAAACCCAGATCCATTTATTCATTACATAAGTGCACATCAAGAAATATAACAAAAACAAAACACTGGAACCGAAAATGCCTCTAGTGGTTCTCTTATGAAATTAGGATGCTAATCTCAACATTGTAGGGTACAGGACCAACAAATACTAGACGTGCATTGACAGCGGCTAAATATCATTTGAGCGCCATGACACCCAATTCCAATCCACGGTGCTATTTTGCTTGGAAATTCTCTACTCATTTCATGTACTGCATTTTTAAAGTGACCATGCAGATCACCGAGTCAGACAAGAGTAGTCGAAGATAACTCAGTTCGACAATCTAAGAAGCTGAGTATAACTAGTCAAGTAGGGGTCAGTGGGGATTAGTCTAGCGAAGATTCTAACGAAGAAATAGCATGCAATCATATTAACAAAAGAGTAGCAGAAGCAAAGGGAACTAGTACTAGCAGAATTTAAAGGTGCTAAAGATCTCTGAAACAATGAAATAAATATTTTATTTATTCTATAAAGAAGGGTATGTTCGTACCTTAATTAAGACGTGAAGGATAATACAGACAGACAGAAAGAAAGATAGACAGATTCCGCATTTACAGAAAGACTTGTTCCGCCACCCATATCTATATACCTATATAACTATTAATATAATACCACACTAAGAAAGATAAAGACTTCCGAAAGCCCAAAGATTATCAGCTTCTACATCATCCATAACAACCCTTATCTCACTCTCACATCTTACAATTATTAGAGCCTGCTCTCACTGATCCTCTCTCCTTTCCTCACAGTCAAGAATATACCGTCCTCGGACCCTTAGACAGTAAGCCGGCCCAACTAGTCTGTACTATACTGTAAGCAAGCACACACTAACGAATCATAAGACCACCTAAATCAGAACTTCTCAGACATTCTTTTAAGCGGAAAAGGAAGAAAACCCATAATATTGATTGAGCTATCATTGAATCTCTAGTCGTTCTTACTTTAGTATTCTACTGAATAGCCTTTTGAGCCGCGCTTTCTTGACCAATTTCATGCCTCAGCTTTCTCGGTAAGTTCTGCAGTAAAATAGCAACGATTTCGTCAGAACATCTTCATCTAGTTACCGATCCACAAATCTAAATCCAGATTATAAAATTCAAAACCCAGATAAGTAAACAAGCTAAACCAGTGTTATAAAATTCCACAGAATTGGAGAGAGATTATTACCATCAAAAACACATACTAACTAGTAAAGTCGAATAGATTTCTTTGAAAATTGACCATAACTGGAAACTCACTCTCAAACTCAATTGAACTTAAGTCTGGATATGAACATTACAAGCAAACTACTACAAAGCAAGAAACTGAATTCCAAAGAATCGAAGATTACATGCTTATAGAGACCCAACTACACAAAATATCAATTGCCCTGTAAGCAAAACCTAACACAAACATAATGGATTCAATCCAGAAAAGAGATAACAGATTAAGAATCTAAGCAACCCATAAAAGATGAACCCCAAATTGATATCAAGCTATTTTCACAATTCAATCAATCAAATGAAAACAAACTTTCAGAGAAATACCCAATTTGGTACCAATCTGAATTAACCAGATAAAGCACAATTTGTTAAAACTAAATTCCAAAAAATCAAAATACAAAATCATCATAATCACAAAATAAACAGAACAACTCCACCAAAAAGAACAAACTTTATAGGAATTATCAAGTAATAAGAGGAAAAATTAACAAAAATGAAATGGGGTTAAGTTAAGCAAACCTTAATCACTGTATTGGGAATAAAATCAGGTTCAGAGGAAAGACCAACAGCAGTACAATCAGGAGGTGTTTCAAACAAGGAGAGAGAAAATTGTTTATCAATAACACCAACATCAAAGTAAATAAGACCAGAACTAGGTATATCAACACGAATTCCATTAACAGGAAACCAAAGAAACAATTCTTGAGAAGAAAGTCCTGAAAGTGATTGGATCTGACCATAACTTAAAGTTCCTGAAACATTACGATCATAATGAACAATGTTTTCAAATTTAGCATTACAAGCTTGATCAAGATGAACTTCAAATCTTCCATTATCATCAAAACTGAATTTTGTAACACCTTTTGGAAGTAAACCAATTGGAAGTCCATGTGATTTCAATACTTCGTAAATGTTATTTGCAGGATCTGATTGAATTGAAGAAGTTGATATGAAAAGAGAGATGAATATAAGATTTAAGAAACAAATTGTAACAGATGAAGAATAAGAAGTTGGGGGAAAACCCATTTTTCTAGAGAGGGAGAGAAATAAGGGTTTTTTTTTTACAAAGAACAGTTTCTGAACTTAGTTGTTGAACATGGTGATGTATATATTAGGGTTTCAAGGTTTATAGCTGAGAATATTTTTTTTTTGCTTGAGGATTTTAGCCTTTTTAGGGTTAGGGTTTGGAGGAAAACGGTGAAGAAGGAAATAGAAAAAAAAAACGAATGATGTGGAGGAAAAGAAGATACTACTCATCAGACAAAAGTGCCAGCGAAAGCACACTAGGATTTTTGGAAAAAAAATGTTAGAGAGAGAGAGAGAGAGTATTATTGGTGGATGGTGGGTAACCAAATAAAAACTCGATCACATCACATTTATATGCAGTCTATTAAATTTCTAACATACTCTTGAGACACTAGTGATGGTTTTTTTTTTTTGTTGAGGTACAACCGAATTATCTAAAAAACATTATACAATTCCTGCGGAAGATCTAATAAAGAAAGCCACAACCATGTTCCTTTGTTTCTTCTACTCCATTTTGTCAAGTGGTCCGCTTTATAGTTGCCTTCTCTGGGAATATGAGTATATATCACTTTGGTGAAGTTGGCCTCTAACTGTTGCACTTTATCTATAATCTTTTCAGACTGCCATGATATGTCTATTGTTTCCTTGTTGAGTTTTTGAACTATATTTAGGTTATCACTTTCAATATGGAGGTAAACAATCTTCTTTTTAAGAGACCATTCAAGAGCTTTGAAGATGGCTCGCATTCACACTCTTCAGCATTTTGACCCCGAAAAGTGAAAGCTGCTGCTGCAAGGAAATTTGTCTGGTCATCGTGCATAATACACCCTATCCCCGCCTCATCCTGTACTGCTATAAAGGAAGCATCAACATTAATTTAACAAAAGGAAAGACTGGTGGAGACCAACGAATAACCTTTTCAATTTGCTGATGGGTACTATGAATATTCTGGAGATTAGTACTACTTTTGATAGTATCTATGATCATCATCGGGACAGGATCTTTAGACCCAAAACATTTATCACATCTTGCTTTCCATATATGCCAAAGAATAGTCGCAAAAAGACTACTAATGTGATCTTCTATATCTTTCCATGAAGTGATCCAGTCTATAATGTTACAGATATTAATCGAAATAACATTGAAGTGCAGCCAAATTACCTTAGCTAAATCACAATGTAATAGTACATGAATCATAGTTTCTTGTTCTTGACAGAATTCACAATGATAAACATGACCGATATATTTTCCAATTCTATCTCTTACCGGTAAACTGTTGGTACAACATTTCCAAAGGAATAGTTTGATTTTGGGCAGAATTGGCAAATGCCAAATAAAAGTCCATTCTTTCATATCATAAGGATAGTGTTCAGTACGTAAATAGTAATACATGGATTTTATAGTGAACTTACCCGATTTGGTTAGAGACCATCTAGCTGTGTCATCCTGCTGATCCTGTATATTAATACTTAAAATAGCATTGCATATATCTCGATTAAAGCATTGATATAAAGTATTCGTATCCCATTGTGATCTATACATTCGTTTTGATCCCAATTGTCCCATTCCTGCAAAATAAATATGTATATTCCTTATTTATAAATCAATAAAGAGAGCTCTTATTCGCCACAGCTTTATTAATAATATACTATGGTCAACAGTTGGTAGCTCAAGTGGTTCCAAGGTGTTGACATAATCTCAATAGAGTTCTGGAGGTCCCAGGTTCGTATCTCAGAGAAGGTGGAATCTTTGGTTATTTGAATTGGGATTATGAGGGTATAAATAATGTATTAATGTTGTTCAGGTTCCGGTCATTGTCTTGTTGGGCTATAAGCCCGCTCTTGTTAGTGTTTTAATGGGCGGTTATCGAGCTTATCACATGTATGATGTATCAAATGCCAAATATCACGACCTACGTATATCGTAGTCGTCTTCCAAAAAAAAAATACTATGAAATCACATTTCGAAATTACCAGGTCTTAGAGTGGAATATAAGTTTGACATTCCGATACTTGATTCAGAAAGTCTGATATATTATTAAAAATTGACTTGAAACCGAAGATGAGTAAAGGCCTCCTACTCGCTCTCGGTAGACCAGATGAATTACATGTGGATAACACATAAAAAAAAAGTTCACCTAAGCATATAACCAAAACATATGGTCAGATTAGTTGGCTCAAGTGATGGACCAGTGATCAGAGACTTAGATATATTATATGTTAGTTTTAGTTAGTCTTAGAGTATCTCCCGTGTAACACTCAAAGAAAACTTAGATATATTATATGTTAGTTTTAGTTAGTCTTAGAGACTTCTCCCGTGTAACACTCAAAGAAAACTTCTAAAAACGTAGTTGTCAAATGTGTCAAGATAGAAACACTCTAAATCTTTTTTTTTTTGTCTCCAATATAGATCTCTAAAACATCTCTACTTAGTACATGTCACTCTTGAATTTAATAGGAAAAAGTAATAAAAAAGCAAAAAAATTCATTGCTTAAAATTTTAGATTGACACTTAGAGAGTCTCAAAAAGACACTATATTTTTAGAGTGTCGCTCTTGAAAGTCTCTATATTAAATGCCTACATGGAGTGTCAACCAGAGTGTCCCACTGAATAAAAATTTTCAATAAAATTTCTAAAGATCTTAGGTGGTACTCTAAGATTTAGAGTTTGAATATCCCATTGGAGATGCTCTCAAGTTGGTTCCTATTAATATGGTCTTCTAAGAAAGTTTAAGTGGTACGTAGAGTCATTTTAAGTTGGTTTTATATTTTTCACAAAGCCCCATAAACCCAATGTGAAATAAGTCTCATTCTAAAAGTACTAATGGTTAGCTCTGTGCAACATACTTTTAATTTTGCCCTCCGAATTCGCCTAGAAACTCTATTGTTCTTTTATATTTTAGCGCCTATAAATGCCCAATCCCAAGCCATACGTGTTCATGGATGCTTGATCCCATACCGATTGTGGCTGCTAATAGTCATATAAATAGTTCATTTGGGATCAATCGGATCATTCCATACTGATCTTTAATATTTTTGCGTCTGAAATCCAACCAAAACTCTTCTCCAAATTAGTAGGCCTTGTCTTCCAACACAAGAAAACCAACGCCCCCATTGGATCAATCGGATCATTCCATTCCATACGAAGATAAAGTTTAACTTCTCTCACTTTTGATTCTTATTTACCCCAAACATTGGTTTTTGACTAATACACTATTTAACCTCTAGTTAGCTAATCAGTGCCGTTGAAGCTTTTAGTGTCAATTAATGATTAAAATTAGTCCCTGTATCATGTCCGAATAACCAAAAACTTGTGATCAGATAGACCCTTCATCTAATATACATAATAGAGGGTTGAGCGACTTGAGTAGTTGCTTATAGAGAACACAAAACATATCTTTTTAGTTTTAGGTTGAGCATCAATGACTCTCTAAATATGACTAACTTTCTGAATAATCTGTACCCTAATCTGTATTTGTATTTACCTGTTAATCAACTTTCAAAATTAACATCTTTTTCACTATTATACTTAGTACCTTGACCAAACACAATTATCTTCTTCTATTGTAATTTCGTTTTGTGATATGACTTATTAAACAAATAATGTAGGTACTTAAGAGGGACACCCAAATAATATAATCAAATAATGTACCAACCTCAATCAAGAGGTATTTTGGACGGGCATTTAGGAGGTGAGGGGTCCTTATATTTGTCTCGACCTCATATCCCATGTGCCTATTATCATTTATAAGATATTTAGGGAAGGTAGTTGGTATTGATAAATAAAAAGAATTTCCGGGTACAAAATTTTGAGCAGGATTACAAAAATAAAAAAGAGGCCGCTATTATATGGACAAAGTTTTTTTTTTTTTTTTTGGTTTTGGTATTAATTTGAAGGAGATTTCAATTCATATGTGGTTCCTCAACGAAAAAAAATCATATGTGGTCTGAATGAGAGATGTTCGACAGATTTTAGTATGGTCTTATGAAATTGATTTCATCTTCAGTTGAAGGTGAGATATAAATGGCGGATTTTATGGATTATAGTGGTATAAAGACAAATTTCGTATGAGTTAATTCTTCATGGTTGTAATTCAAGCTAAATCGTACCCTTTACTTTTCTCAGACTCCACCGTCTCTCAAATCCCAAACCACAACTTTTCTCCCTCTGAACAAACCCCAACTCTTTTCTCTCTAAAAACCCTACTCTTTAATTTCTTGGACAAACCCCAAGTTGATGTATTAGCCAAAAAACGATGTATTCCAAAACTTAAATTGAGATTTTTTTTCAACACATTTCTTTGATTTTTTTTCGACCATTTTTTACTTCTCTTGCTGCCATGATTTTGGGAGGTGATGATGTGAAGGAATCAAGGAAGCAAAAATATTTTTCTCCCCCTAAAAAAAGTTTGATTATTTTACACCCAATATTGTTGTCTATATAAAAAGTTTGTTTGTTCGCTTATTGACTACCAAAGAAAATTAAAACTTAGTTCAACAAAAAAAAAAATTAGAACTTTTTGTTTCCTCAAAACACCATAACTTTAATACTTTTTAGCTTCTTCTCCCTCTTCTTCCTCTCTACTTCCATCAACTCCGACGACTTTCACCACCAGTTTCGGCCACACCTCCACCATCGACGGCAACACTTCTTCTTCTCTTTTTTTTTTCTTATCTCTCTCCCTACCTTTCTTCTTCTCTCACTTTCCCTCTCTTATTCTCTCACTCTCTCACCTGTTCTGGTGAAGGAGAGGGCCCTTTCGCTGAAACCTTCGTCCAGAAAATCAGACGAGGTTGTCTGGTTCTACCAGACAAAAGGTTCCGGCGAAGAGACATCCCCTTATCGAAACTTACAGAGAATGAAAAGGCAGAGAGTAATGGAGAAAAAGAAGAAAGAGAGACAAAAGAGATAGAATAAAGAGAAAGAGGAGAAGATGAAGAACTCCGACGAGTTTCTCGGCGCCGATTATATACGCAACATAAGGAGGGTGTGTTCGGGGGAATAATTTTAGTTTTCCATCCTTTGATACTTTATCACCAGATTTTTTTTCCCCAAATTTTCGACTTTTAAGAATTCGTTGAGGATTACAATATTTCCCTTTTAGTTGTTAAATCATATAAATGGTTAATTATCTCGTTTACAGTTCACCATGCCCGTGAAATAGCACAATCAATTATTTAATGAAGAACCAACAACAAAAAATATCTACTGCTAGAAATCTAGAGATTTTCTTTAGTGCAGCGAAAATAAAGAGATACGGTTAGAGAGAGAATGAAAGAAGAAGAATTAGTAGAAAAAAATATCATTAAAGCCGTCGACAGTTGACGGACTAGGTAACGACGACTAGCTTTGAAAAGACAGAGAAGATAAAAAAAAACACAAGAAAAGTAATTTTGGACTATGGTAATAAGAGAAATGAAAAAAATAAAGGGTCAAAGATGACTAACGGTCCTTAAAATAGTCATTTTCTAACTAAAAAGATAGGGAGCCAAAAAAAGTTATCACAAATAATTTTTGAGTTCCTAATCCACAAATCTACACCTAAACACACATTTAGTCCACCCTAATATTAATATAGGATTTTAAGCTAAAATAATAATTATAATGAATATTTAGTCCAAATTGACCCATCTCTATAGAAAAACAGATCTCTATCTATCTATTAATCACAATACCCTTTATAACCTTTTATATAAGAAACCCCCACTTTTGAAAACCAAATCCCAAAATTCTCTTTTTTTTCCTCAGATTTTTTAGATTGATTTCAATCTTACTATCTGTTTCGCAATATACACGTTATTTATACCAATTACGTATATTTCTACAACAAAACACATTTAGTATAGTTAAAGTGTTTCTAGATGTCAAAGTTACAGTATTTTTCTGTTTATTAATTCTTGTTTTGTTTCATAAATAACATGTCATTTATTGCTACTTTATTTCATTTTTTTATATGTGTCATACGTAACACATTATGTATCAACAATGTTTCTTCCAAAAGGAAAACTGACTAAAATCCTATTTTCTGGGAAGATTGGACTTTAATCTCTTTCTGAATTTTATTTTCAGCCTAAAAGTTATGGACCCTATCGAAAAAACAAAAAAGAAAATAACCATTTAAGTTGTCCTACTTCCTATGCATCAGATTGATAGCTTAATTTCAACAAAAAAAAAAAAAGGGTTGATAGCTTATGATTACACTCCAAAAACTACCACCTCCCAAGAATTATCTTTGGAACAATTTTATGTCAAATTTGGAGAGAATGATGCTCGGTTGCATTTGATAAGACAAAACCAATATTGAAAAAGTTGTTAACATGTCAAATTTTATAATAAGGAAAACTGAAATTAAACAACTAGACATCTATCTCCACATCTACATCATTAGTGGTCTCAACTCCAAGTAATTTTGTTAAAATAAAATTTGATGTTTCCTTTAAAATTATATTAGATGATGCAACCTCTACTCTGGTCGTAGTAACGATGCTTGTGTTTGTCTTGCCGGCGGATCCACCATCTTCAAGTGCAGATGAGTAGAAGGAGAGGCAATAGCAGCAATCAATTCAGTATCTTTTGCCATTGCCTCTGGATAACGGAAAGATACGTTTTGAAAAAGACTCCTAAAACACAATACATCCGATCACTGGGAGATCTACATAAACACATTGGACGTGACATCACTCGAAGAAAAAAATTACCACAATTTGTGCTTCTTTTGTAAGTTATAAATTTTGTTATGTAAATACACAATTCAAACAGTTATAAACAAAATGGAATGATTGTCACGTAAGGTAAGCCAATCTACTAATTGTTTTAATTGGAACGGTAATCTTTCGCACTAATAATATGACAGTTGGTTATAAAAAAAAAACTTATCCTTAGACTGTATGATTATAACATATCATAATCCATCCTAGTCCTACTTTCACTAAATTATACACAAATTAACTTTGATATTTTAGAAATTTACGTCAACTTCTCTCCCTCATCATCTGCTCCAACTTTAGATTCCTCCAATTCAGTGGTTGTACATCTAATTCATGAATTAAGCAGTTCAAAAGATAAAAAATGTTCATCCCAATTTTATTTATTTCTATGTGATATATTAGAAAGATTTTTTTTTCTGAAGCAGCAACCATTATAGTCTTTACAGCTGAATGTTCCTTATAGTTTATATATTATTTATTGATAAAGACCACCAGCCGGTGTTGCATCCAGGGTTTGAATCTAGGTGGAGCAACTATATGCCGGACGAAAAAAAAGATTGCAAACTCAATAATGAGCAAAAGAGAAATTATGACATACATAAACATTAATTTATATAATAGAGTATTACATAATATATTAAATCAAAAGCAAAATTAGATTTTTTTTTTCATTAGGTAGGGTTGAACATAAGTTCAAACCGTAAAAAAGTAAATATTAATCCGCATGCTTAGTTTTGGAATCCATTACTTATTAACTCGTGTTAAAAGTGTTGGAATCGATACCTAGCTCAAAAGCCGCACCGTCGCTGGAGCGATTGGAGCCTTTCATTTTACGATCATAGATTTGGTCTAACGTTGGGCGAGCACGAGATCTAGATAATTCCGCTAGCACGAGATCTAGATAATTCCGTTGAGATCTGACGATAAAGATTGCACCCGAAAACCAACAATCAAATATGACTGTTGAGAAGCATCTGTTCATCTATAGGCACCTGCCTGAAGTGTTGGCAATACTCCTATATATACCAAACATAATCCAGCAAACAGAATATGAAATTTTTTAGCATTCAAAGTTACATGAGCATTAAGAGTTTTTAAGAAGTAAATTTCATTTGACATTCTTACTACTTGTTCAAAGTTCGCACGCTTCAGAAATTCAAAGTACTCTTAGTCGTCATCCTGAAAGGTATAGCCATTGTATCTTGGGAGACAAACATCTGAATGGTTTTAGTACGAATACCAGGGTGTTCGCTGTCTTAAGGAAAGAGACAAGTCGACTCGGCTTTCTCTCTCTAACCTTTAATCTTTTTTTAAATTATTTTGTTTTTCCTTTTAATCGATTTCAGAAACAAATCTAAAATTCTACAAGGTGGTCTCTGAATTTATTTCATAAAGACACTATAAAGTGTATCCCCTGTTTTCATCAAGACATGAAGATCGAATTCTTGGTTTATTATAATACTAGAAAAGTAACAGTAACAATAAAATAAATGTAGATGTGACTCGCACCTCTTAGAAATATCTTAAAGGGTTTTTATCTGATCTTTAGGACTCATGATGATAGTTATCGGACTTACTCAATTCATGATGCGGTTCCGTAGTATTCATGATGTGTCTATCCAATATTGAATATAATTATTACAAACGGGGATGTTTAAAACTAAAATAAAAAAAAAAAAAAAAAAAATGCAGCAATTTGAATCAAGAACCTCTCCCATTAAACTAAAAACTACTAAATTACCACTTTTTTTTTTTAAGATAAATACATACACTTGTTTTTTTTATTACGGATATTGTTATGGAAAAATGGAGGGTGAGGAGAGCGGCCTGCAGTCGAACAAAAGAGAGATTCGGTTCTATCACTCGAAAATCACTCGAAAGCTCGTGCGACACTTATGCTCAAAACATTATTTGCCAAACACAAGTCAACCTTTACTTCAATGTTTGCCGTAACCCTGACTAAGGCAAACCAAAGGGTTCTCTTGCCAGCGGAATTACAAGAGACTAGCACAATAGAGTACTTTATTAAGAAAGGAATGTACTAACTCACTTGGCTGAAACTTAATCTTAAGAACTCTCAAGTACAAAAGCACTCTTAGCCACTCACACTTTGACTATTACAAGGCTTGCAAACTTCGCAAATCACTCACTCACTTTGTTTCACAACTTGAGTGGTTTGCAAATGAGGACCCCTTCCCCTTTTATGCGCCTAAGAAGCCAGGAAGGTTCTACTCTACACACTTACAAGGATGGAGAATTCCAGAACATTCTCTGGATTTCTCTATACACATCCTAAAGACTCCTAGAAATAACTTGGACCTGTTGGAATCGGAGCCTATTTTGGCTCGAGCCGACTCGTCAAACTCAGCAACAGAACGCGCCATTGCGTTCGTCTTGTCGAGCTCTTCAATTTAGAGCCAAGAATCACTCGAATCCGATTCCGGATGAATGAGAAATTCAAGTTTAAAGTTTGGACGAAGATCGGTTAAATAAGGACTAAATCGCCAAAGAGGACAAGTTAAGATGAGGGGCATTTGCGCGAAGAGGACGCGCTCAAATCTGGACGACCAGCGTTCATCGCACGGATTTGCGCGAGATCTGACGTCTGGCGTTCACTCCGCATTCGGGCACGCTCCGGGCTAGCAACTAACGGTCGGTTAGTGCATCTGTGGGACAGCTTCGGTTTTGATCTAATGGATCAAATTCTGGCCGAGTTTTTGAGCCAGATCTGATGGCCAAAAATTCACCCGAAATTCCCAGTTATATAACCAACTCTTCTCAAAGAGTTGTGTCCCTAAAAACCAAGAGTTTTGTCCCCAAAACACTAGAGATGTGTCCCCAAAACTCTAGAGATATGTCCCAAACCAATGTGACCACTCAATTCCTATAAATACCACCCAAACTCACTTCATTTTTCATCAATTCATTCTCTTCTCTTCTTCTCTTCTCTCCTAACAATTAGAAGTTCTGGTTTGCCTAGAATATCTAATTAAAGGAATATTTCTAGAAGTTCTGGTTAGACTAGAATATCTAGAAAAAGGAAGGAAGAAGTTTTCAAGTGATATTTGAATTTCCGAAGCAAATAGAAGATCATCCGCATTAGTCCAAGAGCTCATAATACTTACAAAGGTTCGTCCGCTTTCAGAATATAGAAGTACCATCTTAAAATTCTGAAAGGTTAGTCGTTGTATCCCGAAGGCATTCACCCTAACGTTTGGTACTGTTACGGGGGTGTAAAATGTCTTAAGGAAAGAGAATCTATTCTCGCCTCGACTACATTAACCGAAAGAAGAAATATTGATAAATCATTATTCTTTAATAATTTATCTCTCTATAAGTTAGAGAAAGGAAACTCTGTCTAAATCAAGCCAAGATAGAGAGAAATCGACTTATCGATTAATAACCAGAGAAACAACGACCTTCCAGAGTGATCTCCAGAGTTTTATAAGCTTCTAGAATCTCCTTGAATTATCAAGAGTTCTCCTCATGATTCTGTCTCCAGAATGTTCCAGAGAGTACCACCAAGGTAAGGAAGGTCACTTAGCACCATAATAGGACTATTTTGTGAGCCAAAAAATATGGGCGTGAGACCACTACCCTCAGTGCGCCTGTGCGAACACTTAATATCAAGCAACTGTATGGCAAAGTTTGTATGAGAAATTGTTATACTTTCCTGATAAAATGATGTAATTCTATGAAGATAACCTAATCTAATCTAACCTAACCCACTTATCTCAATGACTCTCTATTTGAAACAGAAGTTGGATCTGGGGAATCAAAACAAAGGAGGCTGGAACAAATGTATTGAGAGAAATAGCAAAAGGAATTGTGATTGGAGAGAGAGAAAGAGGATGTGGTTGAGGGAGAGATAGAGAGGTGGGGGATTGAATGAAAATTATTGTTTTGTCTTGTCATGCCTCCCACTCCTAACAAAACACATGCACACATGCAATTGATGAAAGTGTGACAGTGAGAGTTGAAGATATTTTGGTTCTCTTTTGTTACTAGAATAATTTTATTTTAACTAGTACTTGGAAGGAAGTTCCTACTCTTTTTACTTTTTGATACCTTATTGTCCCTTTCTCCATTCTTCCTAAAGTTTATATTCCAAATTTGAGCCATTTTTCTTGCCTCTCTTGGGACATGTCTTGAGTGTATCTCTGCTATAGAGCTTCATGGATTCAAATGAGAAACATTTCCGAGTCTATAGGATCTAACTCTCACTCAAAATGAAATTATAAATAGATATAACACCGTGTGACAATCTTTCTCTTGGTAGAGTAAAAAAATGTAAAGACCAAACTAATAAGTGAAACTGAAGTAAATTTGATAAATATTTTTAAGTTTTAACTCTTAGTCAAAACATGTTTAACAAAAAAAAAAAAAAACTCTTAATCAAAACATGTCTTATGGGAGACCAAGATTATGGGCTCATAGCAACATGCTTAATCCACAAGGAGGCCTCTCAATATTCCTCTTTTAGTTGACATGGCTTGTGGGTTTTCATCACCATTAGCTAGCCTACTATGTTGTATTCTGAAGAGGGTAGACTTTGGATTCCTAAAGTTTATCTAAAAAACTAGCTTTACTTTATTTAATAGAAAAATATGGAGTATTAAAAACCGAAACAAATTTCGGTTCGGACATGGATTCCGGAAGTTATTGCATTCAATTTGGTATCGATATATCGTGATTATATACATGAATTGAATAAACCTGATAACTACTATAATCAAGACACTTTGGACCCTAAATAATGACTGCTTTACGCCTCAACCGTGAATGGAACCTCTAAATTTTGGATTTTTGAGAACAACTGCACAACCAACTACTAGCCAAACATTTGATGGAAAACTGAGACCAATTATGCAATAAGCAAAAATATTATCCAAGTGAAGTGATATTAAATTATACAGTATATCATAATTATTTTGTTTCCGAAACATAATACTAGACGATCATTTCCATTTTGATCTCCTAATTTGATTTAAAATAAATTCTTAGACTTACAAAATGATAAAAATGAACCGGGTTGTATTAGGTCAAACAAGAGGTAAACTGCTAGTTGATAAATGTAGCATCATTGAAAACAAAATCAAATCATCTTTGGATGACAAAAGTAAAAGATAAATGTAATTTGAAGATAAAAAGGAGTGTACATTTTAAGACTAGTTTACTTTTTATGTAACCAACGTGCTTATTGTATTTTTGAACTTTAAAACCATAGAACGTTGTTGATCGTGATAAAAACACATACGTTATATATGTTGGGGTCCCTCCTTATATAAAAAGGATTCCTAATTGGAATAGGATTTCCCTTATTCCTTATTTAGGGAGAAATAGAAGTTTTTATTTCTAACCTAAAAAGGAATCCTATTTCTAGTAAATACCTCCTTATTTATCATCATAAATAGGGAATAAAGGGAAGAGATTATACACAACAACTTCCAGAACAAAGAGAAGTCAGAGAAAGAGAGATTTTTGAAGTGGTTCTTTCAAGAGAGATTGAAAGAGCAGAATATTGGTTTGAAGAAAAGAAGATTATTAATCTTGTGAAGCAATTTAGTTTGTGGTTATCTTCTTCAACATTTAGGAATCTAGGATTTGTTCAAATCCTAAGGAGTAAGAGATTTTATTTCTTTGTTTCTTTGTTCAGTTTATCCACCATAGGTTTGGTGAAGAGTTGTCCAAGAGTGTTTCTACACATCTTGAAGAATTGTGTAACCCATTATTTAATTATAGTGGAAGATTTCTGGACTAAGTCCCGTGGTTTTTTACCTTCTAGTTTGGAGGGGTTTTTTGCCACGTTAAATAATCTTGGTGTCTCTACTTTTACTTTCACATCGTTTATCTTCATATTCCTGAACAAGTTAATTAGGTTATTTTCCCCAACAAGTGGTACTAGAGCTAAGGTTGGATTTATCGTTCAGAAATATGGAAGGGAAACAGTAGTGCACTTTACACTTGATTCAAGCGAATTCGTGAATAAGAGTTGAATGCAGTTGGGATGTGATTGATTAGCGGATTCAAGACGTATTGAAGAAAAAAATGTTGGATATCAAGAAAATCCATATAGAAGACAATACTTCAGATATGATGGCAAAAAGATTGTTCAACGGGAAGCATGAGCTACATAGTAGTATTGTTGTCTTTGGAATGGTAGGTCCTTTTTCATAAGTCGGGAGGGGGAGTTTGTTGGGGTCCCTCCTTATATAAAAAGGATTCCTAATTGGAATAGGATTTCCCTTATTCCTTATTTAGGGAGAAATAGAAGTTTTTATTTCTAGCCTAAAAAGGAATCCTATTTCTAGTAAATACCTCCTTATTTATCATCATAAATAGGGAATGAAAGGGAAGAAATTATTCATACTTTCAGGTTAGAGAGTATCGTACTTTCAAGTTAGAGAGTATCATACTTTTAGGTTAGAAAGTATCCTCCCAGTTGGGAGCTCCCAGTTGGGAGAGTTACAAGAGAATCCTCTCAGATATATCTTCTCAGGTTAGAGAGAGATAAGAGAGACAACAACTTCCAGAACAAAGAGAAGTCAGAGAAAGAGAGATTTCTGAAGTGGTTCTTTCAAGAGAGAATAAAATTAAGAGAAGAATATTGGTTTGAAGAAAAGAAGATTATTAATCTTGTGAAGCAATTTAGTTTGTGGTTATCTTCTTCAACCTTTAGTAATCCTTAGGATTTGAACTCAAATCCTAAGGAGTAAGAGATTTTATTTCTTTGTTTCTTTGTTCAGTTTATCCACCATAGGTTTGGTGAAGAGTTGTGTAACCCATTATTATCATTATAGTGGAAGATTTCCGGACTAGGTCCCGTGGTTTTTTACCTTCTAGTTTGGAGGGGTTTTTTGCCACGTTAAATAATCTTGGTGTCTACTTTTACATTCACATCGTTTATCTTCATATTCCTGAACAAGTTAATTAGGTTATTTTTCCTAACAATATACTCTTTGAATGCATGGTTCTTAAGCCACACACTATTCTTATGATGTTCTATCGAGAGGTGCGGATTACTCTCTACACCAATCTTCATAGATTTTTAAGTTTAGAACTCAGGGAGAACCAAATGGGAGGAACTGTTTCTTGTTTACTTTTTTTTTTTTGTTTCAACCTGAGATGCATTTACAAATTTTCAATCTTGATGAAATAAGTTATAGCTCTGTTAAGCTAGTAGTGCCTTTAAAATTTTCTAGACTTATTTGTATATTGAGCTCCAAAAGTTTGACACACTGATGCCAGCTCTTGGCCCTAGATAAGTTTAAGAGGTCCCCTGCCATGTGTTAAAGCCGACCGCTCAAGGCAAATGTGAGAAAGCTGAGGGAATCAGGCGCCTTTAGCACTTTTTGGGCAACTTTACAACTTCCCTAGCCCATTTATCCAAGAAAAAGGATGGTTACTAACCAACTCTGCTAACAACTATCAAAGTCCATCACCATTTGGTTAAGTGGTTAGACACCACTCTTAAGCAAATGAGATCCAAGTAGAAGCAGTTACCCTCCACAAGATTGATCTCATATACCTAAAACATCCATTTTTCTTCTCAAACTCCATTTACCCATTTAGCAAGGCAGATCCCTTCCCCTTTGGAGTAACATAAACCACTTAGATTTCCATACAATAGTTATTGTAGACACGATCTTCTTCGACAAAGTCCAAGAGATTGACCTCTTTTTCTTGTCCATCAAGTTGTTATGCTCGTAATAGACAAGATCTAAAGAACTACCATCTGCATGTGAAATTTTGAATATTAACTTTTCAGGTGGATGAATCGATCAGTGTATTCGAACGAATAGAAGAGGAGAAATCCCTGGGAGTCGATGCATCATAATGTTACATAGTTAGAGGCACGATTTTTTTCCTAAATCGCAAGATTGTTTTGCAAGAAGATCATTGATTAACACGGCCACACGGGGTTTCAAAGGGTATATATGTTTATTGTTTACCCCAAAACCAGAACAAAAACCTTTCATAATGTTTATTAGGTGTTTAATTGGTTCTTTTGTAAACATGAAGGCTTCAATTATTTGTTCGACGTTAAATATGTTCTAATTACTCATCTAAGTCTCAATAAGTGCATATTCTTAAATAATCTTAATTGATAATCAAATGTGTTTATTAACAAATTTTGTATGAACTTCTAATAGGAGTATAAATTTTATTGCAAATTCTTATCACTCAAAAGTCTATCTCTAAGTAAGGTTTTAACTTTTAATAAAGTGATTGAACTTTTGAATGAAATATAACTTTGTCAGTTTGTGGCCAAAATGATTAAATAACAATTCTTAAAAGAGTAAGAACCAATAAGCCTTTAAACAAAAAAAAAAAAAAAAAAATCCAATAAGTACTCTCTACGTGGAATGTGTAGTAGCATTTGTCATAGTTTCAAATTTTAGATCCTTATATACTATAATCAGAACCTGAACCAATAGGAACCAAAATCGTAAGTTTTAATAATTTCGGATTATAGGTAGTAAGAAATCGAACAGAAGGAGATGGGGCTTCCGCTCTAACTTGAAGTGGACCTTCTTTTAAATATGACTCACCCTTGAAGTTTTGGTTGGGGCCTAATGATTATGGGTCAACTTAATTTGTATGTTCAAAAAAAAGAAAATCTTAATTTGTATGTTTTTTACTCCCCAATCCTCGTCTTCATCTTTACTATCACTACCTCCGAGCTCCGACCACCACTGCCGTCTCTCGCCACGACCATCACAACCGTCAAATTCTCTCCCTTTCCTCTTTCCTTTGTGCCCTTCATCTACGCCTCTACGTTTCCAGACGAAGAAAGACCCCCTCCATCAATGTCAATACTTTCATCTATATTTCAGCAGACATGGGAGTGTATGTTCTTGTAGACGGTTTTAATTGAGAAAAACATCGGGGGCAAATTTACGAATTGTTCACATATTAGGACTCAAATTGGAATTAACACAATTGCATAAATGCCCCTTTAGTCACTTCACTCCCTGTTACCACCTAATCCTCTCCTTAACAAAGTCATTTATTTAAGTTGATGAGACGCACGTGTTCCAATAATAACAAGACAGAAAGGAACTCGTTAAAGAAACTCTAGGGAGATAGAGAGCCCGAGAGGGTGGCAGGTGAAACACACACATCGTGATCGTGGTGAGAGAACTCAGTTCGAGTCAATCAAAATTCGCCAACCCTTGAAAGAAAATAAAGAACCCTAGGGGTTATAAATATCACTTATTTCCCCTTCTGTCTCATTTTTCTCTCTCTGTTCTATAGAGAGAGAGAGAGAAACAAGACAATCTCTCTCTTAATTATTCTCTTCCAATCTTGTTTTAAATCAATCCTATTTTCGATCCTCAATCGTTTTTCTTTTTTCATTTGATTTCAATTTCTAAGGTATTCTTCTGTTTCAATGGATCTTCAAAGCCTGGCCGCCATCCTTCAAGCCACTCTTACGCCTGATACTGAAAAACGAAAAGCCGCTGAAGAAAGTCTTGAACAGGTATATTCTTATTCTTACTGATTTATCAAAATTAATCTTCATTTGATTTGCATTTCTTGTTTTGAAGATTTATATGGATCAATTGGGAGTTCCTAATTAGAATTTGGTAGTTTTGATTAGATAGGATTTGATTTCATATTGATTGAATTGTACTGAATACTGGCAATTAGTTTGCAAAAAGTATAGTCTTCTGTTCACTTCACATTTAGATGCAGATAAACTATTCCTGTTCTCACTCTCAAGACTCAAGAGTAGTTGGTATTGGTTAACCTAATTTCACCATTAAATTTTGTTTACTTTTGATTGAAATTGCAGTTACAACACACTCCACAACACTTGGTGAGATTGTTGCAGATTATTGTAGATAGTAATTGGGATCTTGCAATAAGGCAATTTGCCAGTATTCACTTCAAGAATGTTGTGGCAAAGAATTGGTCACCTCTTGATCCTGGTATGTGACTTTATTGGTGTTAATTTGTGCGTTTTTTTTTTCGAGGCGTAGTAAATTAACTATCATGTTATTTTATTGTAGATGAACAGCATAAGATATTGCCAAGTGATAAAGTTTTGGTGAGGCAAAACCTTCTTGCATTCGTCATTCAAGTTCCTCCTCTTTTAAGGTATGCTCTCTACATTGTTATGATCTTCTATTTCTTTTCCTCGAAAACTTGTCAATATTCTTATATTTTTTGAATAAAACAAGAGTTTTGTGGGACATTATGTCTTAATCGTTTGTGGTTTTTGTTGTATACTCATTTTGTTTTCAGTAAGTACAGCCTGAAATACTTCTTGGGGTCTTGGTTAGGTTATGTCTACTTTGGTCTGGAGTGAAACATTGAACAAAGAAAATTGGGTGGAAACAACTAGTATTGTTATTATTTGGAGCTTCACTAATTTGTCATTCTTTTCTGTCCAATATTGCTAAATACTCTAGCATCTCTTTTGCATAAGGGTACCTGATTCCCCATACCGATTTTTGGTATGTAAGCGGTTTATTGTAGATTTCGTGAACTAAATTTTTTAGCCTTAATTAGCCAAACTGTTTTTGTAAAGGTTATTAAATTAACTTAGTTGAGTAATTAGCTACACGATCTTTTTAGTTAACAGGTTAAGATGTTAAGTATTACAGAGATGGAACATCTGTAAGTGCATCTATTTTATGTGGATTACAGAAAAATAAATTGTTCATGAAAACAAGTCTTTACATTCCAACGACCCAAAATAACTTACCATAAAGGTACACTGCGTACCTATACCCATACTACATACCAAAGTTATCTGTTTTCTACTTAAGACTCTTTCTAATATGTTCACTATCATGACATCTTGTATCAATACGTTCACTATCTTGATTAAATAATATTCTTTACCTATTTTCTCCATGTCACGAAGACTTGATGTTTCTTACCTTTGTTGGGTCTGTCGTATGCATGATTGCGTGCTATCTGATTTTTATCCTCTTTTATATAGAGCACAGCTTGGCGAATGCCTGAAAACAATAATCCATTCAGATTACCCTGAGCAATGGCCAAGCCTTCTCCACTGGGTGAAGCATAATCTACAAAATCAGCAAATCTATGGAGCTTTATATGTATTGAGAATTCTCTCAAGGAAATACGAGTAAGTACATGTATTGTTTAATAAATCTGCAAAGAAGTTTGTCAGGCTGTTGCTCTTAGAGTGGGACACTATTAATTTATTTTTTCACGTCTAGTTTGCTCAAAGTAAGTTTTTAGTGTTGTCAAACTTCAATTTTCTAGGCCTCATTGAGTTAACACCCTTGGGTCATAATAAGTTTATACCTTCTTCATATTCCGTTCATTGTTATTCTATCCTTCTACTGAAGCTCTGTCAATAATATGGGCTATGTTATGCGGTAGCAGCTCTAATCTATATTATCTCGTGTTCTAAAGGTTTAAGTCTGATGAAGAGCGGACACCAGTTTATCTCATTGTCGAGGAGACATTTCCATACCTCCTTAATATATTCAGCGGACTTGTCCAACTGGTCAACCCTCCAATTGAGATTGCGGATCTGATCAAACTCATCTGCAAAATATTTTGGTCATCCATATATGTAGGTTTTTGTTCAAACAGAAAGTCTCTTTTGCATCATTACTCTTTTAAGTTGGCTTAGTTAATTCATTTCTTGTTAATTTTATTTTCAGTTAGAGATCCCAAAGCAGTTGTTTGATCCAAATGTTTTCAATGCATGGATGGCTTTATTCTTGAACATATTAGAAAGGCCTGTCCCCGTAGAAGGCCAGCCTATTGATCCAGATCAAAGAAAAGCGTGGGGATGGTGGAAAGTAAAAAAATGGACAGTACACATTCTAAATCGTCTCTATACTCGGTGAGTGCATGACCTCAAAACTGAAATTCAAAATATGATATTATGGTTCGGATTTGTTTCTATTGTATACCTTGACCAATATTCTTCTCTTACTCGCAGGTTTGGAGACTTGAAACTCCAGAAACCAGAAAGCAAAGCTTTTGCTCAAATGTTTCAGAAAAGCTATGCTGGAAAGATTTTGGAGTGTCATTTGAATTTGTTGAACGCCGTCCGTGTGGGTGGTTATTTACCCGATAGAGTCATAAACCTTATTCTCCAATATTTGAGCAACAGGTTTGTATCATAGATGTTCACTTTCATGGTTATTTTATGAGTTTGTCTTGACTAGCAGTGACCATGAGGCCTGTATTCACATAATATGATTCTATTCTTTTTGCAGTATTTCAAAGAATAGTATGTATCAGATGTTGCAGCCACGGCTTGATGTTATCCTATTCGAGATAATTTTCCCTCTTATGTGCTTCAATGACAATGATCAAACATTGTGGAATGAAGATCCTCATGAATACGTTAGGAAGGGCTATGGTAGGTTTGAGAATCTATTTTAACTTTATGCTTATTTCCATATCTTTTCAAATCTTTGTTAATCTCCTCATGCTCTTACAGATATCATTGAAGACTTGTATAGCCCTAGGACTGCTTCGATGGATTTTGTAAGCGAGCTAGTAAGGAAGCGCGGGAAAGAAAATCTTCAAAAGTTCATTCAATTCATTGTGCAGATTTTTAAAAGGTAATAGTTAGATCTGTATATGCCGAGTTAAAAGATTTGTTTTATCACAGTGGAGACAAGCCTTTCATATTGTAATACTGTAATCCAGATATGATGAGGCACCCGCAGAGTATAAGCTATATCGACAGAAAGATGGTGCTCTTCTTGCTATTGGGGCATTATGTGATAAACTGAAGCAAACTGAACCTTACAAGTCTGAGCTTGAGCATATGTTAGTGCAACACGTGTTTCCGGAGTTCACTAGTCCTGTTGGACATCTTAGAGCTAAGGTTCATTTGTTTATACTCTTCTATATTTCATCTCTTGAATTTATAATACATCTTTCTTTAGGTTCTGCTATTCCATGGCTGCATTTACACTAATTCTTTATGTGCGTTGTATAAACATTCAAGATTAAGAATGTCAGATTGTGTAAGATTTTAGTAAGTATTAGCGAATGGACAATTTTTTTTTGGAACCGACTACTTTTTTGAGACATCATAACCCAAGAACGTTAAAAGCTGATATGTGGCATAGAAAGTTTCAGGTAAATACATATTATATATATATATACTTTTATATAGATGCGGGATATGTTGACATAATTTTAGCTTAACTTTGAGAGTTTTTAGAACCCAAATGGATTAGATCCAGGAGTCAGTTTTTTTCTGGATAGCTCCTCACCATGAGAATTGGATCATTCTCTCTCTCTCTCTCTCTCTCTCTCTCTCTATATATATATATATATATATATATATATATATATATATATATATATATATAAATTGTAGTGGGTAGGCATAGTCAGAACATAGTAGAGCTTTAGAGCCTGTTAGTTCTAACTTTGTGTAGTTAGTAGAAGAAGACAGGAAGACAATGAATACAAGGTAAGTAAGAATTAGAAGAGATTCAAAGAAAATTGGGAAAATAAAATATCGAGGACAGAAAGTGAACACAACATAATGCATGTTATGAATGTGTTCAGTGGGAAAAGAATCTTGGCCGGTTTGATTTGGCTTTTCCTCGTTGCCAGTTAACCACCGCCTCAACTTTGGCCACTAGTTGACTAATTCTCATATCTTTTCCAAATCTTATCTTTAATTTATTGTAAAAACATTGATCGTTTAATACTTTTTATCGACAGGCTGCATGGGTTGCTGGACAATATGCTCATATTAACTTTTCAGACCAGAGCAATTTCCGAAAAGCTCTGCATAGTGTGGTGTCTGGGTTGTGTGATTCTGAACTTCCAGTTCGGGTTGATTCAGTTTTTGCTTTGCGGTCCTTTATTGAAGCTTGTAAAGGTATGTCTATGGTACATGTATTCAATCCAATTTCGGGGTTTTCACACTCCACTGATGCCCTATCCTGAGTATCTGCATTAAAGAATTCATTTGTATGTTACTATTGTGTTCTGCAGATCTGGGCGAGATTCGACCGATTCTTCCCCAACTTCTTGATGGTATGCATACTTTCACTCTGTTTTGGTATTACTCCAATAATCTGATTCAGTATTTCTTAGTTGGTGTTCTTTTCTTCAGAGTTCTTTAAGCTTATGAATGAGGTTGAGAATGAAGACCTTGTATTTACCCTTGAGACTATCGTTGACAAGTTTGGGGAAGAGATGGCACCTTATGCCCTTGGATTATGCCAAAATCTTGTAAGTTTCTTATGATGACATTGTATGTATTAAATATAGATTTATTTGCTAATCATTTGGTGTACTTACTTCGCTCTTCTGGCTATTAGGCTGCTGCCTTCTGGAAGTGCATTGATTCTGCTGATGCTGCTGATGACAATGCTGATGATTCTGGTGCACTAGCTGCAGTTGGTTGTCTCCGTGCCATTAGCACCATTCTTGAATCAGTGAGCAGGCTTCCGGACTATTACCCCAAAATTGAGCCAACTCTATTACCTATAATGCGTAGGATGTTGACTAGCGATGGACAAGGTAACTGTTCTACTTGGGGTCATGAAGTGCAATATGAACGGCTACATGCCAGATTTACTATGTTCTTATGATCTCAGGCTATTCTATTGATGATGATAGTGTAGAAACAAATTTGTTTAGGTTCAACTTAACCACTGGGATAGCTAACCAGTAACCTTCAATCCTTTATACAAATGGACCTTTGCTGCATCTGTATGTTATTTTTGTTCTGGATTGGTGCTGGAGGTTGTTTCTACCATTCAAGTTATAAGGTCATTTGTTAATGAGAACCTTAGTTTGCTTTCATTTGTATTCCTTTTTTGGAAACGTATATTCCTCCCACTTACAGTGCTTCTTTCGCCATGTAAGTTTTATGGTAGTATTGCTATACTTCAATAAGGGACAATAACTTATTTGTTAGACTAATTGGTTTGTCGTGAAGGGTATTTGATTAAATTTCCCTCTCCTAGTTATTTCCTATTCCTGTTATGATATTCTCAGCACCTCATGTGCTTGCATAACAATTGCTAGTAACTCTGACTGAGTGGTGGGATCACTGTGACTTATCAATGTCAAATTTTACTGAAACATTTAGGATTTATCTGGTGATTCTTGTATTGATTTATTTATCTTGGTTTCTCTTGGTCTTAATGTTTATTGATTAACACTACGAGTAAATGATATTCTATTGCAGAGGTTTATGAGGAAGTTCTTGAAATAGTCTCGTATATGACCTTTTTTTCTCCTACAATTTCATTGGAAATGTGGAGCCTTTGGCCTTTGATGATTGAATCACTTGGAGACTGGGCCATAGATTTCTTCCCAAGTAAGTTGTGTACTTCTATCTTGCATTTCCTCATTGCTGCTTCTCTATGTGTAGTAGCCATGGTATAATATGAATCATTGTTATTTCCATGGTATTTATGTTTGTTTGTGTCCGTCAAATAGTTCTTGAACCGTTTTCAGCTTCTAACCTCATAAAATTGCTAAGTCACTCTTATTAGTATATGATAAAGTTTCTTGATGTATAGATATTTAACAACTAAATTAGGGTTTTACCCTGCTTTGCGGGGTGGTTCTATTTTTTATTCTTTTGAAACACAGAATTACACGAGTACAATGAGTAATAGACAATTATTCATCATACATCAATTGGCTTTGATACATCATAAGATGTTTTATGCTCATAACTGCCATAGAACTGTCCTATAGAGACACTCATACATCATGAAGGCCATAAAAACTACCCTAGTAAGTAGTAACACAGTTTGAATAAATTAGGGATTTCCACCTACTACGAGAATCGAACCTATGACTCCGGGTTTTCAGAGTGAGTGCACCAACCACTGCACCAAGAGGTGGTGGACTCTATCTCCTTACATATGCAAGTGGTGAAGGTTGTCATTTCACAATAGCATCCTTGGCTTGCATAGTTGTTGGATTGATGTTAAAATCAGATGCATCCAAAATTTGATTGACGTATTGTATTGATTTTGGTGCATATAATTACTACTTTTTGCTTATTTTGTTTTGGTCCCTGCACAAGATATCAACATGAAAATAAAGCTTGATCTATTAGTACATGAAGGATGCTTTCGATTTTGTAAAATTGGTGCACGTAATATCACCGTAGCAGAATTTGTTCTTGCTAGAACTAATGCCCAAATTCTCCATCTTGAAAGAGTCCATTTTATGTCATTTCACTAGAACTACATTTATTTCTCCATGGTAATTATTTAAAACCTTTCGATTTTTGCTTCTCATGTGTAGATATTCTAGTTCCACTGGACAATTATATATCAAGAAGTACTGCACATTTCGTCACATGCAAGGATCCAGATTACCAGCAAAGCCTTTGGAATATGCTTTCATCTGTGAGTGACCTCTTATCAATGTGATGTTTATTACCCTCATTTTCTCTGCTGTTAGGATTTTTTCAGAAAAGCTGTCAAGAACTCAAAATAATTGAGTTGTCAAAAGTGTTTCAACTGGCTGATGGGTGTCCTGTTGTGATATCTTGAATCTATTTGCTCTTTCATGTGGTTACTTTTTTATGATACTAATTGTTGATATGTAGATCATGAGAGACAAAAATATGGAGGACAGTGACATTGAACCTGCTCCGAAGATAATGGAAGTAGTTCTCCAAAATTGCAAGGGCCAAGTGGATCACTGGGTTGAGCCATATCTCACAATCACGATCGATAGATTACGACGAACTGAAAAGTCTTACTTGAAATGTCTACTGATTCAAGTGGTGAGAAATGTTGCCTGTGAAAATGTACAATTAATTTGTTAGATCATGTTTATTGTGTCGATTACCTTTCCAGTTCAGGCTTTATCTGTAATTTGCCACATGTAATTATGTAAGGAAGTTTAAAAAACTATGCGTGAACTCCTGTTCATGATTCTTCACAACCATTACGCATGATATCTGGCTTGTTTAGTATCTTGTTTGAGTTCAGAATAGGGTATAAAGTGCAATTTATATGTTTTGCAGGTAGCCGATTCTCTTTATTATAATGCACCCTTGACGATTGGCATATTGCAAAAGCTTGGCGTTGCGGCAGAAGTTTTTAATCTGTGGTTTCAGATGTTGCAACAAGTAAAAAAGAGTGGTGTACGTGTAAATTTCAAAAGGTGACCCTGTCTTTTCCTTGTTCATTTCTCAGTTGGTCTTTCTGATAATCTTTGTATGTGTCCCTAATTCTTCAATAAATACTCAGGGAGCATGACAAAAAGGTTTGTTGCCTGGGATTGACATCGCTGCTTGCACTTCCAGGCGATCAATTACCTGGGGAAGCTTTTGCTCGTATTTTCACGACAACACTTGATTTACTTGTTGCATACAAGGACCAAGTGGCAGGTCAGCTAATGATTTCTTTTTTTGGTTCTCTTTAGTTTCCCTTTCACTTGGAGCATGAACTTTTTAGTGTGGTTTGATGCTTATGTTGCTTATTTAATTCTTCTTTTCCTGCTTAGTTTCGATATTTTGGTATTGACAGATGCGGCAAAGAACGAAGATGCTGTTGATGATGATGACATGGATGGATTCCAAACTGATGATGAGGATGAAGATGAAGATGGGTTTGACAAGGATATGGGTGTTGAAGGGGAGGACGAAGACGAAGACGACAGTCTTAGGCTCCAAAAGTTAGCAGCACAGGTTGGTCTGATTTGCATCTCTATCTCCATATCTCATATTCTCTATTGATTACGTAGTGACCCAATTCTCGTGGACTAGTAGTCTGTGTTTCCTTCTACCCATGTTTTGACTCTAGGGAAGGTGAGGTGCGTGCCCTGACCTAGGCGTGTGCAATGAGCCTCTTGGCCGACTGAGGCGTGCCTGGGGTATGTGCCTCTTGCCTGACTTAGGAGCCGTTTGTAGATAAGCCCATTGCTTGACCTAGGTGCTCCTGAGCGAGGACCCTATAACCCCGTTGAGGTGCCGTCTGGAAATAAGCTCCTTGCATGACCTAAGGTATGCCTATTATCTAGGCATAAATGCATAATCAACTTCGAAAAGGCACGTGAGATGGGCCTCGCTGCGTACTCTTCGAGTCAAATATAGGTGTATCGTGTATCCCATGTGAAGTTAGCCCTGTATATGCAGTAGAGGGGCATAAGCATTAGCAGGAGGCAGTCATAATTTTGCCACTTTTTCTTTTAATGTATGACCTCTAATTAATTCTCCTCTCTCAATATATTAATGCTCTCTTTGGTTGACAATGAGTACGTTGAGAGAGTTGAAAGAACACAAGATACAGCAAACGCCAGAATGTCGAGACACATTGATATCGTAAAGATCAAGCCAAATTATTACCAAATAATTAGCGGTTCTTACTTGTGATGGTTTGAATATCACAGGCAAGATGTTTTCGACCAACTGATGACGATGAGTACGACTCAGATGAAGATTACAGTGATGATGAAGAGTTGCAATCACCTATCGATGATGTGGACCCCTTTATATTCTTCGTGGATACAATCAAAGGTAGTTTAAGCACTTGCTCGAATTCATTTAGGTTGACTCTTTTTTTTTTTCTCGTGCCGATCACCTGGTAAGAAAATTCTATCTTTGATTTTATTTTATGTGGACCTGACATAAATCTTATTTTATTTTGGAAGTATCACAAGCATCAGACCCAGCAAGATTCCAAAGCCTGATGCAGGCTCTCGACTTTAATCATCAGGCTCTAGCCAGTGGGTTAGCTCAGCATGCTGAACAAAGAAGAATAGAAATAGAAAAAGAGAAGATACAGAAGGCTACGGCAGGAGGATCATCTTCCTCGTGACTGTAAAAATTCCGGGTGAGCACTGTACTATTTATCAATGTTCGCTTTGTTGGACCACTTACTTTTCCCGTCTTCGATGTGTTTGAGTCTGAAGCGAAATGGTTCCACCTGGTCAACGGTGATCGGCGAACTAAACGATTCCCAAGTTGGGAACCGTTCGTGTTTGGGTCCTAAAGGATTTGTTTGATAAACATGTGTAGTAGGTTGGTGTCATTCTTCCTGACATTGAGTTTATTTGTTGGAAGAAACAGAAAATGGCTGAGATATGGGTTTTCCCTCTTAGCAGAAGGACCTCCATCTCGTTAATTATGTCTCTTTTTATCTTCTTGCGTATTCTTTGTTAGGGGGAGAAGATAATTACGTTTTCTTTTTCGCGGTTTAAGGGGCAAGTCCAGAGGAAACCCTTGATTCGTTCTTTTTCGGCTAAAGGCAGGGAAAATATTTCAAATATAGAGTGTAAATGAGATTGTTTATGTTTGTTTCTTTAACGGTTCAAGGTGGGGAGTACCTGTATTCATATATATATTTATGGTTTGGAGGGTTTGTAATCAATTGTTCAATGGTTGGAGATTTAAAAGGTCATTTTTGTTGTTGGAGATATTATGTGGTTGAATGTCCAAAAATAGCTTCAAAACTGAGCTTCTAGTGCTCTGAGAATTTAAAACAGTGCTAGTCTTTTTTTTTTTTTTTTGAGAGTAAAACAGTGCTAGTCTTTCTTCACGGAAATCTTGAATATCGCATTCATTACTGGTAGAAGTTTTGCAGCTCAGTTATGTAAGAAAACAATTAAAGATCCGTTTATGATTCTCGGAAGATGGTCAGAAGTAAATATCTCGAAGAATAGAGTGGTTCTGGACCAAAATGCAGTGATTCGATAGGAAACAAATGGTCCGTATTACTATGTTGTATATGGTCTGAAGGCCCGATACGACTCATTCTTGTTTTAGGCCGTTGGTTTGAGTCTGAGGACTGGGGGCGATCTAATTTGACCTAATTGATTTGATACCATGACTAATCAAGGTAATTGTGTCAAACTGGGGGGGACTTAAAAATCTTCCTGCTCCAGCAAGCAGGGGTTCTGTATTATCAGAAACCAGGAAGCACATCTAAGCTGACTCGAGGGTCTCGTTCATATGAGAAGTGGGTGGGCTTACCACCGATGGACCTACCATAGCTAGGCCTACTGCAGCGGACCAAGTGCCCGGGGCTTACCCTAATTGTCTAGAAATTAGTGGTGAAGAGAGGTAGTACTGTTGTGTTATGTGCATGTCTATTATCAAGTTAGAGAAAATGTGCTGGTATGGCTATTGGCTACAGACACTAACTTCTTGAGCCCAATAAAGCCCATGGGTAGCTGCTACCATACCCAGCTTACCTTGGGCTCGCTCGCGCAATCTGAATAGGTGTGCAGATATAGTTGGATTTGAGCGGTGTATTCTCCTCGGAACTTATCCCATGTTTGTATTTCAATCTTGGTTTTTCACTCACACACTTGCACTGTTGCACATACTCACACCCTCTGGTGCTCTAATTTACGTTCTTCTAGTGTAGTAGTTAACTATTTTATTTTGGTTAAAGTGAGCTATTGACCTGCCGACTTCTTAACTATAAATAATTATATATGAGTGTCTTCTTCAATTGATTAAATTTTTAAGATAAACTTATTCTTTTTGAGCTATCGAAATCTAGAGAAAGACTTTTTCTAATTATTTTAACCGGCATACTCCAACGATAGAAAGAGATGTTTTTCTACATCGGTGGGAGTGAAGAAGCAATGGGAATATCGAAGTCTTGATATCGATATAATATATAGTTTGACATTAAAGACAAGTTGTTAATGTTGACCTAAAAGGCTAAAAACTCATATCCATGGTACTTAGTTTTGTTCAAATTTACAAGAGTGTTAGATCTATCGCATGATAACTAGATTAATAGTGTGTGAGCGAATTCTTTCCCATCGGTCTGTATAAAAATTGTGGCGAATTGGATGGAAGGGGTTCTTTTTGAATTAGTAACATATGAATCCTGGCCTTTATCTAGTTAGATACATATATTATCATCCAACTAAAACAAAAAAAATTATGCGGCTTACTATGATATCAAAATTACTAGTGACTTTATCCAACAGCCATAGGAGATGCTACCCATTTATTAGATTTCAATCAAACGTCGCATAGGATATTTTTACTCTATAATGAATATAACAATCCTTATTATTATTTATTTATTTATATATTTATATATTTATAATGTTATTACTATATTCTCGGAAAGAGTTGAACAATTCTTCCATAATACAAACAAAATATGTGAACTTATAAGGATGACAGAAAATTAATAAAAATATACAATATTACAGAAAATGCATGGGGACTTCATGGAACTATCTCTTCTTTAGGCTTAAATTATACATGAAATATTTAAATATATGAATAATTTAAAAATGAGACATAACACCTAAAAAGAGAAATGTAACTAAAATAAAATAAGAAGGATGTCCCTTATTTCTCACGTCCCTCCTTCTGTGATTCCGGGTCGGGTTGGTTCTATTCTCGACAAAATTACTTATCTTCATTTTTAGTTTTTATTTTTTATTATTTTTAGGCAGTAAAGTCAGTTTCAAATTTAATATAAAACATTTTCTCCGTATTTCCCAATGTAAATTTATTTTAAATAGAACAAAATAATTGTGTAACTATCTAGAACTAGTATCATTAAAATTCTAAAAAATGTATGTGATATTAAATCTTTTTTTCTCAAAAACATTTACGAAAACATTTACGAGCCCCCAAAATTGAAAAAAGAGTAAATATTCAAACAATGGAAGAAAACATCAATAAAACACGCAAAAATTCAACTTTCATATTAACTACAATGGTCATATATGTATATATGGAAGGCTGAAAACATGTTTTTTCGTCGTAACGGTTGTCCAATTTTACATTTACTTGAGTTTACACTTTTACAAAGGAAGATCATTGTCATTATATTAAGACCATAATTGGGTTTTGTAGAAACTAACCTAACTTTAAAATATTATTTTTGGTTTCTAATCTATGAAATTAAAAATGAAGAAAAGAAATTGGAATTGTTAGAATTATCACAAAAGTCGTGCTTCGAATAAAATATTGAAAGCTTATAATAATTAAGTACGGTTTAAACTTAACATAAATGACAAGATTACGATGCCGTATGTACATTACCTATTACATTTTTTATTTTCTTTCTTTGAACCCTACTATACATTATAATTAACTAGATAAAATACTATATGATCCAACATTAGCTGTTCTATTTTTTCTTTAATGATGGTTTATTACCTATGATTGAATGTCATAGATACATTTCTAACAACTATTTCGATAACCAGGATCTGATTTTATAAGCTGGCAACTGCCATAAATAACTACTTGAATGCACAAAGATTAGACTAAAGGCGACGCACTTAAATGAAGAGCCCAACTAGTTGAATTTGGGAGTCCAGCCCCAGCCCTAATGGATTTCTTCTGAGAGCTCTTGAATTTTCGAGCCCTAAATTCCTACTAGGGTACCTACATGCTTAGTCAAATATAAATGCAATAGACTTCTATTTCATATAGAATCAATCTATAAGAAAAACTTCTTAAACCAATTTATAATCATTATTATACCCAATATTATACTAATCGATCTGGTTCGGACATTGAAAATTAAGGTTGTGAAATTATATTAATTACTATTATATTATAAAAAAGCTGACCAGCATTTTTAAATAGGAGACAAGAAGTTAATTGAAGTTAAAAATAATGGTTATTGTGCTATTAGTGAAAATTTTGGATCCACAATGATATTATAATGGTGCCTCTTTAATTAAATGTAATTACATGTTTGATTCATTGACCTAATATCGGTGTTAATCTGTGTCTGTTTGTTCAAGAATCAAACTAGAACCAATAATGTACTCGATTTCATCTAGGACAAGAACTCTTGTCAAATACTGTAATTTGATTTGATAATATTAACCTTTGTTAAATCAAGAATTCCGACACAAGTAATAGAGAATCAGAGGTATTCTTTATTGATTAGAGAAGGTATAGATATAGACTTTACATGAAGGGAAAATAACATAATTAGAAATACAAGAATAGGAAATATAACTACAAAGATAGAAATATACTAATCCTAATTACAAAGAGTATCTAAGTATTTTGGAATATTGTAGCGCCAATATCTTCTTTCCAATGTTACGTCATTACCCCCCCGCAAGTTGGAGCTGGGGAAGAAATCTGAGTCAAGCCTAACTTGGAAGTCAACCGATGGAATTGGTCAGAACCAAGAGGCTTTGTGAAAATATCAGCTACCTGATCTGCAGAGCGAACATGAGATATCTGGATAAGACCACTTTCAAGTTTCTCACGAACAAAGTGGCAATCGAGTTCGATGTGTTTTGTTCGTTCGTGAAAAACTGGATTAGCAGCGATATGCATAGCTGCCTTATTGTCACAGAATACCTGAAAAGGTTCTGGAATAGAAATCCGAAGGTCCTGAAATAGGTATTTCAACCATTGGAGTTCGGCAGTAAGGAAAGCAAGAGCACGATATTCTGCCTCAGCAGATGATCGGGAGACTGTCGGTTGTTTCTTAGATTTCCAAGACAACGGACTCGCACCAAGCATTGTGAAGTAGCCGGTGGTGGAACGACGTGTAATGGGGCAGCTGGCCCAATCAGAGTCGGCAAAACCCGAAAGTGTCAGAGAGCTAGAAGACGAAAGGAAAATCCCATGATCGAGGGTGCCCTTCAAGTATCTTAACACTCGAGTCGCAGCATCCATATGTGTTGAACGGGGATGTTGCATAAATTGACTTAAATAATTCACTGAAAAGGCGATATCAGGCCTCGTTACAGTGACATAGAGAAGTCGACCAATGAGACGCCGAAAAGAAGTGGGATCGTCTAAAGGTGTACCATCTGTAGGTAATAATTTTAAGTGTTGTTCCATAGGAAATAAACTCGGTTTAGCTCCGAGAAGTCCAGAATCACGGATAATGTCCAAAGTGTATTTCCGTTGACAGAGGAAAATACCCTTAGGGGACCTAGATACTTCTAGGCCTAAAAAATATTGAAGTCGTCCGAGATTTTTAAGAGAAAATCGTTTCTCGAGACGTTGTCGAAGGAAGTCAATTTCCTTGTTGTCATTGCCTGTAATGATGATGTCATCTACGTAGACAAGAATATAGATAGCAGTCGGACCATTAAAATAACTGAAAAGAGAATGGTCTGACGAAGATTGAGAAAAACCCTCAGCTTTTAAACCGGATGAAAATTTAGCAAACCATTGTCTAGAGGCTTGTTTCAAACCATATAATGATTTGTTCAAGCGACAAACTCTAGTGTCACCTTTGCTACTAAAACCTGGAGGAATGGTCATATAGACTTCTTCTTCCAAGTCTCCTTGGAGGAAAGCATTATTGACGTCTAATTGAAGCAATGACCATCCTTGGATAGAGGCAAGGGATAAAAGGACTCGAACAGTTACCAATTTGGCAACTGGAGCAAATGTATCATGATAGTCGACACCTTCAACCTGGGTATATCCTTTGGCGACGAGGCGTGCCTTATAACGTTCGATAGATCCATCCGAACGATATTTAATTTTGTAAACCCACTTACAACCAATGGGTTTCTTGCCAGGTGGCAAGGAAGTCAGAGACCAAGTATTATTAGTCTCGAGAGCTGAAATCTCTTTAGTCATCGCCTCACGCCATTCTGGAGAAGCAGAAGCGATTTTGTAAGATTTTGGTTCTTCTGTGGTGATGACGGAAGTTAGAAAAGCCTTATGAGAATTACTAAAACGATCGAAACTCATATAGTCGACCAGTGGATAAGGAGTGCTCGAAGATGTCGTTTCTGAACTAGAAAGAATATAGTCAGCCAAATAAGCAGGCGGATTCCTAACACGAATGGGTCGTGTAGGATTATCAGATTCCTCAGCGGGAGAGTCGAGTGATGAAGTGCCACTGGTGGTAAAAGGCCGAGGAGAAGCGGAAGCAGAAAAGTCTGGAGAAGATGCACTATCAGAAGAAGCTATAGGCACCTCTACAGGAGATGATGAAGGTATATCCTTGCTGGGATCAGAGGGAGTCAGGGGCCTACCTGAAATAGGAGGCGTCGTCTCAATAAAAGGCAAACGAGGAGAATCAACCGAAGGCGAGGGAAAAGACTCGACTAAAGGTGGGGGTGAAAAAGTATTGTGTCGCGACGGGGTCTGAAAAGTGTCGGGAGAAGGCAAATGGTCATCCAAAATATTCAAAGGAGTAAAAATGTGTGAGTCAGATGAAACGTCAGTAACCGACTCAAAAGGAAATTTGTTTTCAAAAAAAGTTACATTTCGAGAGTCATAGAGAGTTTTAGTCTCTAGGTCATAAATGGTGTAACCCTTTTTTCCATAAGGGTACCCGATAAAAATTCCTGGTTTAGCTCGCATATCAAATTTAGTAGTAGCTTTAAAATTATGAGCAAAGCACAGACACCCAAAGACACGGAGGGTCGAGTAGTCTGGTGGAGTATCATATAAAACCTCATAAGGTGACTTAAGTGATAAAGTTGGAGTTGGCATCTGATTAATTAAGTAAGTTGCCGTTTTTAAACATTCGCCCCAAAAACTGAGGGGGAGATTAGCTTGAAATCGTAAGGCACGAGCGACATCCAACAAATGTCTATGTTTGCGTTCAACGACCCCATTTTGTTGTGGAGTATGAACGCAACTGCGTTGGTGGATAATACCATTCGACTGAAACCAAGATTGTAAGTCCTTAGTGAGAAATTCAGTTCCATTGTCGGAACGAAAAGTCTGAATAGGGCAGGTAGAGCTGGTTGCCGAATCAGAAGAAACAGACTTAATAGTCTTTTTATACTGTTTAATTGTGAAATTGAAGAAATATTCTAAATATTTCTTAGTCTCAGACTTGGACTGCATAAGAAATGTCCAAGTATATCTGGAATAGTCATCAACTAAGGTGAGAAAATATCGCTTATTTGTAAGCGAAGGAACAGGAAACGGTCCCCAAATGTCAGCATGAACTAATTGGAAAGGAAAAGTACTAACTGTTGTACTTTTCTGAAAAGGCAATTTAGATTGCTTAGCCATAGGGCAAATTGTACAGTCATGCGTGGAGTCGAAGTGAATAAAATCAAATCGTTGAGATAAGTGTTTGAGGCGATTCAAACTTGGATGTCCTAGTCGGCGGTGCCAAATGTCAAGCGACTTATGTAGAGTAAGTGCTTTAGAGTTACAACGTAAAATATAGAGGTCGCCAACCTCATCAGCTTGTCCAACCAGGCGGGTTGTCAAAACTTCCGTAAAGACACAGTGGGAAGGTGAGAAAGTCGCAAGACAATTTAAAGATTTACATAATTGTCATACAGAAATCAAATTAAACTTGAAACTAGGAATATGATAAACATTTTCGATATGTAAAGAGTCAGAAAAAACTACCTTACCGATATGTTTAACAGGAAGGGTACTCCCATCAGGAATCTGAACGTAAAGTGATGGAGGAGCAAGTTCGTACGAACTAAAACACTGTAATGAAAAGCAGACGTGGTTTGAAGCTCCACTATCGATAATCCACGAAGTAGGGTGGATGGAAAGAATAGTTCCTGAGAAAAGTGTTGTAGCCGTAGGGCTAGGGTCACCAGTATCTATACCGGGAAAAAGAATCGATCTCACTGAAGGAGAAGGAATATAAATCATAGATCGGCAAAAATTAGTAGAAAAACTCGAGAGAATAAGTTGTAAGAGTCTGCTAAAGAAAAAATAAGTATGGGAAATAGGTTGAAGAAGTTCTAATTCAAGTAGCATTGTCGGTAAAGTCGACAAGTAAGTCATTGTCGAAAAAATGTCAAATATTGACTGAAGAAGCGACAACAAAAATAATATTGTTGTGTTTAAAGTTGACAAGAAAATCATTGTCGGAATGCTAAAATATTTGATAAGAAGTACCAACCAAAATGATGGTGATTCGTCAGACATGATTAAAGGTTGTCTGAGAAAACTAATATAATCACGGAGTTAGAAGTCCGGAAATAGGTCAAACAGTGTACTATGTTGAGAGAGTATTGAATAAAGAAAAACGACAGTTCTGTAAAGTCAGATCTGTTGCAAATACGTGGTCAGAGGGTAATCGCAACCGTATAGCTAATGTAGCAAAGTCAGTGACGTAAGAGAAACCGTCACGAATAAGTTGCACCAGTGTTAAATGTAGCCAAAAATCAGTGACAGAGAAGGGCTGTCACGAATAATATGAAAATCACCCAAAATGTTAGTCTGATGAGATGATCGAAAAAAATGGTTTCGAATCACCGCGAAGGGTCGGGTCCTTGTTCTAAGTCTCTGTGATAGGTTGCCTGGTCTATGTTTGGCAAAAAAAATCAGACCAGTTTGGTCGTATTAACACTGGTCTTGATAAAACTAGTGAGAGAAAATGTGTGGAAACTAATCTATGTGAATCAAGATGGAGTCTGTGATTAGGTGAGTGTAGCCATGATTATAGTTTTCTCTGTGAATCAGGGGTCATTTATGGTCTTTTCATACCAGCTACGCCAAAAAGAAAATCAAACAACAAGAACAGTCGATTTTAGCAACAGAGGTAGAGAGAGACAGGTCTGCCAAGCTACCAAGATTGTTTGGTCGGTCGGGTAAAAGGTGAAGTCGCCGACTTAGATATTCAAGCGTCGGTGAGCTAGATACACGTCGGCTAGGGGATGTAGTCGCCGGCGGCAGTAGGGAACCCTAGTTTTCTCGGGAAGAAGAGGAACTCTCGGGAAGAAGAGTCTGGTTTTGTGTTGTTCGGGCCTAGGACATGTTGTTCGGGCCGGGTTGATTACCAAAGGAAGGGATTAAATGGGCCTCAAGGGATTTCTAAAGCCACCAAATATGTAAATCCAAAAACAAGAGTCTTTTTTTTTTTTTTTTGATGAAAGCCAAAAACAAGAGTCTGGTATTTTTTTTTCCTTTTATTATTATTTTTTTTTTTTTTTTTTTTTTTTTTTAAATCGGACCTAATTGGTCGAATAAAAACTAAATCAGACCTAATTGGTCAGATTAGTTGTAGTGTCTCAGATTTTGTTCAAAGGTAAACAAAATCGAAAAATGAATAGATAATGATGGTGAAATAAAGAATAGATGGGAAGACTGACCTTTGAGTGTCGATAAAAGAGAAACGTAGAGATGACGAGAAGAATTCCAAATAATGATATTTGAAACAATGAAATCCTTAAGCTCGTGATACCATGTTAAATCAAGAATTCCGACACAAGTAATAGAGAATCAAAGGTATTCTTTATTGATTAGAGAAGGTATAGATATAGACTTTACATGAAGGGAAAATAACATAATTAGAAATACAAGAATAGGAAATATAACTACAAAGATAGAAATATACTAATCCTAATTACAAAGAGTATCTAAGTATTTTGGAATATTGTAGCGCCAATATCTTCTTTCCAATGTTACGTCATTAACCTTTTTACCTAACATCCCCTAAATGAAAGACTTACCAACTCTTTGAGTTATAGAACCACAACATATAAGACCCGAAAATAATATCAGTAGTTTATTTGGTCTTAGATTTTCAATAGTTTATCTGGTCCACATCAAACGGCTGCGTAATCCATGATTTTGTTATGTCTGCCAAAACGTTTTAGCTTACGTTTCTTAACAGATAAGAGAATCAAAGTATAGTTACTAAATTTGTTGTTCGTTCTTAAAAAACTTACAAGCAGGGTCATATCCAAATACTTTATATCGATTCTACTTGCAAAACGATTTACTCTTCCTCCTTGCAATGGTGTCGCCCACTAAAAAATGTAGTATAATAATGTTGTAACTAAACTTGTTCTTTTTTATGTACCACTATAGAAGAGGAAGAAGAGATAATTTAGTAATAAAAGAAAAAGAAATACATTTAAAGGGGGACATAATGAACTTTAGCACTTGCAAGCAAACAAAGTATGCAATTTTGTATAGATATTTGAGTGCAAAATGCATCTTCTCCTAACCAAAACCCTAATTAATCAATATCAAGAACAAAACTTGTACTTTTTTGGGTAATAAGGGAATCTTCAATAATGGAGGTTACTTTGGTTTATATTTGGGCTTTTGGATGATTCATTGTTGTTTTTCTTGATCAACTCTTCTATCTCTTTTTATAAAGTTTGATTCATGTTTATGATTTTACTAAGAAAGTGGAGTTATATGTATAGCACTTTATAATATTTATAATTCTAGTTTTATATGTACTTTAGTGGAAATCATAAAAAAAGAAAGTGGTGATGGATGAGTTGGGGATTCCACCACTAGGTTTAAATTACCATAATTAAACATTACTTGCTCATTCATAATTGGTTCACTTATTTTTTGTTCCCTTGCTAGTTTATTCTTGAATGTAGGAAGGAATTTCTTTTGTAACATATAAACTTTATATAATAAAGTGCATATATCTCTATTTATTAGTTTACTATCGCTTTCATTACCATAACAACGGATATTCGACTAATTTCAGCTAAGGCTTTTAAAGTGACACTTCTTAGTTTAAATTATTTACATAATAACTAGACACCCTTCAAAAGATTTTGGAAGTGAAAGACTTTTGATATCACATTTCATTGTCTCTAATCTTCTTTCCAATTACATCGTTCATGACTAATTGAAAAGGAATAACGACTAAAGGGTAAAGGGTAAGATGTCTCAGCTACCCTAGAAACGCTAATAAATGAAATAGACAATTAAGATAAAAATGATATCTCCTTTAATTTAACAGAAAACAATACGAAATAATTTAAAAAAAAAAAAAAAAATTTTAATAATTAATACGTATGACGTGACGAGAGTAGAACCTTTCAAGTAACAATTTCACACCATTATCGAAAAACTAAAAATACTCTCATTTATTTTTTATATTACTCTGACTAGTAAGATCAAAATTGAGTAGCGCGTAAGTACATCGAACCAAGACATAACAACAATAAGTCATAACAAAAACAATAAAAAACATTGAAAGAAAAGAAACACTCTTTAGAAGAAAAAATGAAATAAAATATAAGTAAACAGTTCCCTACGTTTCTCCTTTACTTTTAAGAGTCTGTCCTAAAATCATCAAAACCTAATTTCACCAATTGGGTTCCAACTTTCAAGTATATATATAGTATATATTTCCATTCTTTTGGCACCACCCTATATATCTAAGAGAGAGAGAGGTTTTGTCACCTAGAGTGAGTGCACGCGGTTTTGGATGGAACTTGGAAGAAGCCTCTGGTTTTCCATAGACAGACACCGACCACTAATATTATAATATTGCATGTCAATTATTTTACCCACAAAAAACAATAGTATAAAAAATTTAACAAATTAAAGGAAGACATTAATTAAACCTCTCTCTCTCTCTCTCTCTCTCTCTCTCTCTCCACTTCCCATCCATGATTTTAATCTTCATTCAAATTAATTTATAATACTATATATTATATGATCACTTTTAAAACAGTAGAAAGAAATTAAAAGAAGGTATCATTGGGTACTACATTGAGGAATAGTTCAAATTCAAGGAATTAACACTTCCCAATGATTCAAGAAAGAAAACTGAATGTCTTTCTCTTTTTTTTTTCTCTCTCTCTAGCTCTATTTCTTTCTCTATCTAGTTCCTATACCCACAACTTTGAAATGTGAAAGTTTTGCTAATCATTTTAGCTTCCTTGACAAAATCAAGTCTTGGTTGACTAATATTATAAAATAAAAGTCAAAGTATATATTATGCAAAGAAACACTCCATGTAACTTTATTTGATATAGGCCACCTTACCATACAAATACTTTTTTTTCGTGCGCCTCGTAAAATTTTAGAACGAAATTGTTAAATATGTTCAAATTCAGATAGTTAGGCAGATTACGTTGCATTAGCGCAGTTTAAAACGGTTTAAGTTACACTCTTTGTGTACATAATTAATTTGGTTGTACAAATTGAGTGTGTTCCTCCTCTAGATGTGATTATAATGTACATAGAATCATAGATACTCAAAACGCAACTTAAGAAGATGTGCATCAATAACCCAGAACAATTGAAAGTCGACCACTCGTAATTATAGAAAAATTGTATAAAACATTTATGTGAGGTACGAGTTTCCTAGTAAACAACATTATAGAAGAAACCGTTGGGAAAGTCTAATGACATACTAATGCAACTTATACTTATTTTGACAAGGGTGGCAACGGAATTGAATCACCTCTCATTTCCTATAGTTAATCGAATCTATCCTGTCTTGTGAGCAAATAATTCTTTCCAAATACTTTATCCGATAACAAAATTCAAATCCCATTGCATTAGCTGCCATAACATTTAAAATAATGAGGGATCAAACTCATATTAATCAAATTAGAGATGTCTTATTAGATAGAATAGTAAAATAAAATAATCCTTTACCACATGCTCTTGTTCTTTTTTATATTATTCTTTTTATGGATTTCTTAGGGTATTAGGTTTTGACAAGCACTTTTAAATTATAAAATAAAATCATCGACGTGGCTCTTTTGTTTATAAATTGTATGAATACTTTTACAAAATTCACCATTGATCCCAAGGTTATGCTCACTCAAATTTATATTTATTACAATTGCGAGCCTTCTCTAAAATCCAAAAAATTGTAGAATCAATTTCGGGGGTTTAATTAGCTTGATAAAATTATCCATCGAAGATTTAGAAATTGTCTGAAAATCGTAAAAAATAATCTATTTGTTTCAATTTTTAGTCGCGACAAGTTCTACGACTAGTTTTTAATTTGAAACAAATGTGCACATTTTTCGTAAGTCACACGTTTATCTGCTTTTGTACCCTAAACGCGAAGATCCTAGTTGCCCTAGACAAATTATTCACATTCCAAATTCTGTATGAAACAATTAAAATCATAAACCTAGATTAACCCACAAGACATTATCAAACTAACTTTTGAAAGAAATCAATTAACCTTGCTAGCTTTATTTCCCCAGACAAACCCCATCCAGCATTAATTCAAGAACATTTTTGTTTTTTTTGTTGAAAAATTCAAGAACATATCAAAGAAAAGATCTCATAATCATCTACTTCTATGATTAATTGTTTAAATCTATTAGATAAAAAAAACTCTGACAAATAAATATCTTATGATTAATTAAAATAATAATTTCCATAACTGTAATCATTAACAAACCTGCAGAATATGATTCTGAATATTTCAGTTTTGATTGTATAATTTGTGTTCACATCGTTTTCAGTGAAGAAAGTTTTTAGAGTGAGAAAAGAACTCATCAGAGGTGACCTGTAACTATCAATTTTCTCATTTATAAAATTTGAATTTCTGTCTTGGATTTAGTTCCTCTTTGACACAATAACTAGATAACACGTGTAGTAATTCAAAGTCTTAAATTTCATTTTGGTCCTCAAGTTTGGACCAACTGCCAACTTTGACTCCCGTATTTGTCTAATGGCCATATTTATCCCCGAGCAAAACACACGCTGACGAAGAGTGGGATTGCCCCTCTTTCGCTATCCTCTCTTCTCAGAACAACAATTCAATCCTCAACCACCATCATCTTCATCCTCAACGTAATCATCATCCTCCAAAATCATACCCTTTCTCGGCCACCTCGATGGATTTTCAAAAGCCCTGAACACACAGCCTGAGGGGTAGTGGTAGATGAAAACGATGATGGAATATAAAGGTGCATGGTGCGTGGACTAAGATGTTGGTCACAAACGTTGATAGTTAGTTGTGGATTGAGAGGCTCGCGTAATTAGAGAAACACTCTCCAGTAGATGGTTGATCGACCGACCACTCTTTACCATTAAAAGTGTTTTCCAAGGTGGAGAGGAGAAAAAGAAATGGAATAGAAAATAATTTAAAAAATAAGTGTAAAAGAGGAAAGGCTTAGCTCATAAAACATTAAGGCAGGGGATAAATTTGACTGTTGGACAAATATAAGGGGCAAACTTACCTGTCTGTCACAACTAGAGGTCTAAAATTAAATTAGACAAAATTGAAATGAGAATACACATTGGGCGCCGCCCATACTTCTCAAAGAACTTCATTAATATGGGAGGAGCTAAAAGCACCCTCCTAAAGTGCTGTTAGCACCCGGATTGCACATTTTTTTTTTTTTTTTTTTTTTTTTTTTTTTTTTTTTGAGTAAAGTCCCATCATAAATTAACATTAACCAGTTTAATACAAAAGTGAAATAAAGCTGGTAAAATTAAAAGTTAACTACAGGACAAGACTGACTAAGTCAGTATTAGATGTGGGTGGCGAGATCATGCGCAAGTTGATTTGCTGATCTCGAGATGTGGGTTACAGTAACCCCCAGTGCTCCCATCCGAACACGTGCCTCCTCAATGATTCTCAGCAAACGCCATGGGCAATGGTCCAGATCTTGTGATAGAAATCCAACGGCTAAGGCCGAGTCGCTTTCTATTATAAATCCCACTAAACCCAGTTGTTGCCCTAGCTCTAACCCTAAAACCACCGCTTGTATCTCGCTGTGGAGAGCTGAGACGGGAGGAAAAACCTTCGATGATGATTGAAGAATCTCTCCTGTAGATGTTCTAGCTATCGCAGCCGACGAACCCCTTTCGTTTGTAAAACCCCCATCTACATTAATCTTTATTTGTCCGGCCAGAGGAGGTGTCCAAGGTTCGTGATGAAGCTGAGAGGTTGAGACAGTCGCTTCTGTGAGAAAAAGGTGAGAGTGATACCTGATTTCGCTTGAGATGGAGCTTATGATCCTTTGCAAGTTTGGTTCAATACCATTGAAGTGAAGATTATTTCTTGCCTTCCACCAAAACCAAATAAGATAAGTGTAATAAATCCAGATTTTATGTTTAGTTATTCCTTGATTGAGAATGTTTTTAAGAGTCTCAATAGGGTTATCTGTTATATGACTCTTAATATCTTGATCTAGAAGATCAATGAGGCCAGTGAATCTAGGGCACGAACCAAATAGATGGTTAATGGTTTCTATATTGTTGTGACATAACATGCAAGTAGGATTAATGTTGTTAATTCTTTGACATATATTATTTAGGACAGCAATACCATCATGAATTAATCTCCAGATGAAGATCTGGATTTTGGGACTCATGTCCTTTTTAGACCAAAATTTAGACCACGGGAAATCCGAGATGTTATTACTAAGATTTGGCCGATGTCTGAAAGTGGTAAAATAAGTTTTAGAAGTAAACTTACCTGAAGGAGATGGACTCCATATAAGCTTATCTCTGCTACTTGTTGAATGTAGTTGTATAGAAATGATATTGTTTGCTGTTTGTCCATCAAAATAATATTGTATGACCTCTTGTTTCCATTGAGTTGAATTGTAATCGATGAGGTCTGAAACCCAATAAATATTTGATGGTAGAGGGTGTTGTAGATGGTTATTGAGATCTGTTGTGTTGGGGACCCAAGGGTCTTGAAGGATTTTGATGTTAGACCCATCACCCACTAGCCACACTATATTGCTTCTCATTGAATTCCTGATCTTTAATATAGACTGCCATAATGGGGATTTTGCTCTAGAAGAGTTACTTGACCAGAAGTCATCTAGTTGGAAATATTTCCCTTTCAGAATTTTGACCCAATTTGCTTCTGGATTTGTAATCAAGCGCCAAATAATTTTAGCCACAAGAGAATCATTAACTAGCTCTAATGACCTTATGCCTAGTCCTCCATCCTGTTTGGAACTAGTAATGAGTTCCCAGTTTAAAAAATGAATCTTTCTTTCGTTTAAATTGTGACCCCACCAGAAGGCTCTTTCCATTTGTTCGAGTTTATGTATCACTGTAATGGGTATTTTTTGAAGACTGAATGGATAGGTGCAATAGGAACCCAAGATTGATTTGATTAAGGTGGTCCTCCCTGCTTGGGACACCAGTTTATTCTTCCAACCTGCAAGCATTTTGTTGAATTTTTCAAATAGCCAGTCGTAACTTTGAATTCTGTTGCCAGGTTTTAGGATCAGTGATCCTAGATACTTCGCACTATCTGTCATAACTGGAGCCGAAAGTTGCTGAGTATACATTTGAATCACATCTGGAGGAACCCCAGTCCCAAAATACAAAGAAGATTTTTCCAGATTTACTGCCTGACCCGAGAAGTTGGAGTAGTCCTGAATGATATTGTGAATGCCTTGAAGGTTTCCTGCTGTAGCATTCCCAAATAGAATGAGGTCGTCCGCAAATAGGAGGTGAGAGATGCGAGGGCATTTATTATTGATTTTGTATCCTGTATAAGAACCTTGTGACTCATAATGAGAAATCAGCAGTGATAGGGATTGCGCCATGAGGATGAAGAGATAGGGTGATAGGGGGCACCCTTGTCTCAATCCTCTGGATGGCTTAAAATTACCATGAAGGCCGCCATTAACTTGAATATTGAAACTAACAGAGTTAACACAATGCATGATAAGGCCTAATATAGGGCCTTGAATGCCAGTGGCCGATAGAATGGTCTCTAGAAAAGACCAATTCACTCGATCATAGGCTTTAGCCATGTCCATCTTTAATGCAAAACCCCCTTTTTTTGCTTTGGAAATATGCATAGAGTGCAATAGCTCTTGTGTAATGATAATGTTATCTAAAATTTGACGGTCCGGTACAAAAGCATTTTGGGTCCAACTGATACAGTTCTCAAGATAGGGTCGAATACGGTTAGCGATGATTTTCGTGATGAACTTATAAACCGTATTACATAGGGCAATCGGTCGGAAATCTGAGGCTTTACTCGGTGATCGAACTTTGGGAATAAGAGCTAGTGTAGTATGATTGAGGGAAGAGTCGAAAGTACCTGTGGTGAAAACCGATTGGATGAAACTTACCAAATCTGCTCCCAATACTTCCCAATTGTGTTGGTAGAAGTGGCATGGTATACCGTCCGGACCAGGACTTTTTGAAGCTCCCATGTTCATAACGACCTCTTTTATTTCTTCAGCAGTTGGTTGCCTTGAGATGAAGTCCAGCTCTTCAGCAGAGATTGCACATGGGACACCCCTCGATTTGTGCTTTGGGCGGGTGCTAACAGCGGGTTGGGAGGGTGCTTCTAGCTGCACCCCATTAATATTTCTTTACACCCACTTTATACCTACTTTTTGAGTCCAGAGATGGTTTTTACTCTTCTCCAGCAATATAGTTAGAATAACTTACACCTTCCTAACACTTGTAATCCGGTTGATCAACAAATTTATCTCAGAACTGTAGTCATATTCGTTACCGTTCGATCGAATCAACAACTTATGTATAGTGCAGGACTAGTAGACACGGATTTATCTTCACAAGAACTTTTGATCGATTTGGGCCAACTTAGAAAAGTGTAAAAGTTAAGTGTAAAATAAAGGGGTGTATGATATCATAAAGAAGACATTAATAGGGGTGCAATTAGGAATGTTCTTTAAATTTAATATATTAGGAGTTGGTCAAAGATAGTATTAGATATAGATATGTGTGTTATAATCAATGATTGATGGTCACGTTGGATGATCAAACAAACTGAGAGAGTTTGTCTGAGTGAACGAATTTATTGGGCCTTCTCTCAAAGCATCTATGAAGTTAGAGAGAGAAAGATTGGGCGGTGGAGTAGGAAGGTCAGACATGGAAGTGAAGGATGAAATGAGAAAAAGAATATGGAATTGTGGTTATATTCTGCATGCATTTATGTCTGTATAATAAGGTATAAACGTCCCACTAGCTAGATTGAAGATTGTCTCTTTTCATATAATAAAGTGGGGATTGAGACCTATCTAAATTTTCTTTCTTAAAGAGACTTATCTTGGGCCTATTTCAATTACAACTTCAAGATTTAAAAAATAATGGACCGTGCTAGAAGCCTTTGTTACCATAATGCAGAAAAAATTGAAGTGAAAGACAGGAAATTGGATCGAATGCCGGATTTTTAATTTTTTTTAGTTAAAAAGAAAAGTTATATTTTTTTCTCATTACAAAATCAAACATTTTTATTTTGTTTAATTGGTTAAAAACTTAAATTTATTTAGTTATGAATCCAATAATTTTTTCGATCTTTTTGCAATTTTTTGCAACTTATTTACAATTTTTTTGCTATTCTTTTGACAATTGCAACCGTTTGCAAATAGTTGCAAACCTCTTACAAACGGTTGCAAACCTCTAACAATCGGTTGCAAACTATAAAAAAATATTCTACGAGTTGAAGACAAGAAAAAATTGAACGCGCTTCCTTTTCAACAAAACAAAAAATTATATTAAAAAAAAAATTAAATTACCATGTGACACGTTTAGAAGTAGAAATGTTCTACGAATATACTGCAAATTAGTTTGAAAGTACAAATAATGTTTAAAGTTATGTGTACCAATCAAAGGACACTTGAATGTTTTGGGTTACCCTCATGGGAAAACATTGATAATAAACTAAAATGGATTTCCAATTGGCTAGAAAAGAATTCTAAGTTGGAATCTTGGGGAAGGATCTACATATATTTAATGAAACCAATAGCCAATAAATTTGTAACACTGGTTCCAAATAGTAAAGACTTGCAGTATTTAAAACCTACTTTTTAGTACAACTCTCTCAATATCCATTCTTCAAATAGAGTAAGGTAGTCTTTTAACAAAAATAAATAAATAGAGTAAGGTAGTAGGTTCTCAAAAAAAAAAAAGGTAGTAGGTCCATGGTTTTTGAAAGTTGGGAAAAAACTAGAATTGTTACAAATTCTATGAAATATATCAATGTTACAAGAGGGTATAAAAAGAAAAAAAGATGCCAAAAGTATTAGTCGCGTCTCCTCTATTTATTAATAATTTTTGGATATTTAGTCCGAAAATCTACACCTAAACACACATTTAGTCCACTTAATATTAATATAGGATTTTAAGCTAAGATAATAGTTATAATTGATATTTAGTCCAAATTAGTTAAAGTGTGTCTAAATGTCAAAGTTACAGTGTTATTCTGTTTATTGATTCTTTTTTTGTTTCATAAATTACCTGTTATTTATTGATAAAGTTTTATACTTTATTTCATTTTTTTTATATGTGTTATATACATTTCTTCCAAAACAGAAAATGACTAAAAGCCCATTTTCTGAGAAGATTGGGCCTTAAACTTTTTTTGAATTTTATTTTAGACTTAAAACCCATAGACACTTTATTAAACAACTTTTACATATGATAAACAGTAAAAGATCAATAAAAAGGTGGCTCCCAAAATAAGGTAAACTATAGTCTTTTTTTTTGTTGAAACAGGTAAATATAGTCAATTTCAATATACTTGGGGAACATGGATTACCCCTTTTCTTATATCAAATGTTGAACACTTAGGGGGGGTAGTGGTTCAGGACATTGGAGGACACTCAGAGACAAAATGTTCCAGAGACATTTCAAGACATTTCGGGACATTTGTCCGTAGACAAAATGTCTTTATGGACATTTCAGGACATTTGATTCATAGACAAAATGTCTCAGAGACATTTCAAGACATTTGGTTCATGGACAAAATGTCCCGGGGACATTTCAACATATTGAATCCATGGACAAAATGTGTAGTAGATATTATTATTATTATTATTATTATTATTATTATTATTATTATTATTATTATTATTATTATTATTATTATTACTATTATTATTATCTCATCATTGAAGGATAATTGGTAGACATTTATTATTTTAATATTATCATTATTGTCAAACCATATGAAATAATATATTTGTACTCATATTTCAATAATATATTTTTCGACTTTTGTGGACATCTGTGGATATCTGAGGACATTGATGGCAGTTGGTAGACATTTATTATTTTAATGTAATCATTATTGTTTAATCATACGAAATAAATTTGCCCTACTGCTTTTTTTTTTTTTATGAAATTTGCCCTACTACTTTGAAAATATGTTTTTCGACTTTCGTAGACATCCGTGAATATCTGTGGACATTGATAGATATTTAGTTGATATTTATTATTTTAATATTATTACTGTCTTACCATATGAAATAAAAAAAAATTAATTAATATTTCTAAATATATATTTTTCGACTTTCGTAGACATCTGTAGATATCTGTGGACATTGATGGACAATTGGTAAATATTTATTATTTAATATAGTTAAATATTAATATAATAATAATATAATATAATATAATAGTGATATAATATAATAATAATAATAATAATACAATAGTAATATAATATAATATAATATAATATAATATAATATAATATAATAATATAGTAATATAATAATAAGATAATATTATAATAATATGATTTGATAATAATAAAATTTTATTACCTTCCTCAAATATATAATATAATATAATATAATAATAATAATAATAATAATAATAATAATTATTATTATTATTATTATATAATAATAATAATAATATAATAATAATAATATAATAATGTAGTAATATAATAATAAGATAATATTATTATAATATGATTGGATAATAATAATTATTTTTATTACCTTCTTTACTCAAATATATAATAATAATATAATAATAATAGTAATAAAAATAATAATAATAATAATAATAATAATATAATAATAATATAATAATATAATAATATAATAATGTAGTAATATAATAATAAGATAATATTATTATAATATTATTTGATAATAATAATTATTTTTATTATCTTCCTTACTCAAATGTCCCCAAGTGTCTTCCATATTTTGAGAGACATTTTCTCTCCAAAAGCTCTCCAAATTTACACTAAAATGTCTTCAAAACCAATTTGTCTTGAAATGTCCCTAATTTCGTGTCCCGAACCAATAACATAGACATTTGGGGACATTTGAAATGTCCATAACCAATAACACGAACATTTGGGGACATTTGAAATGTCCCCAACCAATAATACGGACATTTGAAATGTCCCCAACCAATGACATGGACATTGGGGGACATGAAAATGTCCCCCAAAGTCCCCAACCACTACCCCTTAGATTGTCACAATAGATTATAAAAAAAAAAGGAGCGTGCAACTATAATGTATGACTCGCGAAGCAAACTAAAGAACTTCAGAAGAGAACCAAACAACAATAGGTATTTTACAATTTGATAATGTGGGACTGACTATTCTAATACATATTTATGTAGAAGTTTAGTTCGTGTAACGATAATGTGGGGCGCCTATAGAACTGAAGTGAACTGTCTCTCATAAAATCCGAGATTTAGAAGTCCAATTTGTATTTTATTTTTTTGACCAACCAAACCAATTAAGCAATATCTATTGGATATTATGGTGTAAAACCAACCCCTAAATCATACAATAGTTGACACCCATTCTCTCACTAACTCTGTCTCATTAGCATGTGCCCACCAACAGCAATTCAGAAACACTTATTATTTAAACTAATCAAACAAATAATTATTAAAATAAAATAGGCCTAAAATATATGAATAAGTGGGGGATGATCATCTTTTGTTTTTCATATTTTAATTTAATATATTAGTAGTTAAACAACTCCTTATAATTTGTTATTTACCCTTACCACTCTGGAGACTTGTCTCCTTTACTGTACTTCCTAACTTTCTTCTTTTTCTCTCTATCTTTCCTCTCCCTTTCCCTCTCTCTCTTACTGTACTCTCCCTTTCTCTCTCTCTAATTAATCATTGATTTGGACCATAAGACAAACAATAATATATTTTAGACCAATGACAGCAAAGTTTAAAATGAAATGAGAAAGAAAACAACTATTTTCCTTCTCTCTCTAATTTAAACATTTGTTATATAGTGTTTTATAAATCAAAAAGAAGGAAAAAAAAACAAAAATCTTTGGAGTTTCAAACCCCAAAAGAAAGATGATTAACCTTCCACCCTTGTCAACAACAACAACAACAACAACAATGCTATTTGGCTTGATAAAATATGGCCTGAAATAGTTGAGAGGGCAAAATTTTACATGACGTGAAATATTTTGTTTTCTTGGGTCATTAGGGCAATGTGTTATCGAGTCAAATAGCATTTTCCAATCAAGAAGGCTACATCAACTATTAAGATGATCATCTACTTGACCATCTCGAATAATCTTGTCGTTTATTATCATCGTTTTATATATATTAGTTTGGAAATTAGAAATTGTTGTTATTCAACTATACCACCTAATTAGAAAAATTTGGTCAAAACACCTTATAATTTTCTGTTTAGGAAAAAATTGGTCACTCAATGTTTTTTCAGTTTCAACTCCTTAAGTATTTTCATAATTTGCAAGAACTTTTTTTTAAATTGTAATTTGCAAGAACTTGCAAGAGGTTTGTAACAACTCGCAAAAGGTTTCCAACATATTACAAGATGTTCGCAACAAAATTTGGATTTTAACTAACTAAAGTACAAAGTTTTTAATATGCGGTGTAAAAAAGTAAGGGTTTCTTTTCCAAATGTACTTCATTAAACTTTAGATAATTAATATGACAATTTGGGATATTTTGGGTAAGAATTTATTGACCACATTATTAACTAGGAAAGCAAGTATGGGCCTCGATTAGAATTTAATTAAATTGGTAGTTAGTACTACATTATTTCGTGCTTCTTTAGGAGTGGAAAATACCCCTTCTTTTAATTACTTTAGTTAATTAACGACCATTAACGAGTAAACAACATTCATGTTTCCCATTATTATGAAAAACAATAGCTATAACAACCTAACAAAAGCAACTTTTGAGAGGAGTATTCTTGAAATTTATCATAAAATTAAGACTGACAAAATGGTTATGAGAAATTTAGTCAAAAATCCTTGTAAATTTTTTGTTTTGGTGAAGAAGATCACTAAATTTTCTATAGTGTTCAGCTCTATATAAACTTATCGTAATTTATAACTGATTGTAGAAGAGTTGCAAAATACAAATATTGAGTTTCTAACCAAACAAGATACAAATGTTGAATTTTTAACCAAACAAAATCTAACACATCTTTTTCAGTACCAACCCTGACTTTTGGGGGGCCCTAGGCGAACGTATCGACGGGCCCCTACACTTTAAGTCGAAAACAATATAAACGTTGAAATGTTGCATTGAAGTTTGAAGAGAAATTAGACGAGCGAAGAAACTAAATTATAAGAATATGTATTTAAATTGATTTTTTTTTCTTTTGATTAAGTTTAAATGTTATGACTTGTCTCTTAAATTTCATATTAATTAGGTTGTTTTTAGTAGGAAAAAATTATCAAAAACATAATGCAAGTCGTGGTAGTCGAACCTATGACCTTAGGTTCATGGAAAAAAACACTGCAGCAACTCTACTACCCAAACAAAAGTGACGTACATGTGCATAAAATAACACATATAATAATACCATTTATATAACATAAATCGGGAGCCCTCTAAATTTGGGGGCCCTAGGCGGCCGCCTGGGTCGCCTAGGCTAAGGGCCGACCCTGATCTTTTTAACTAAATCAAAATATATCACTAAACTTTTGTTAGTGTTCAGCTCCATAGGTATTTTTATAATTTGTAACTGATTGAAAGAGGGCTGTAACTGGTTTTGAAAAAAGTTGCAACTGCTTGGAAACTGATTGTACGAGTTACAAAAAATTGTTAAAGAGTTGCAAAATACAAATATTTGAGTTTCTAACCAAACAAATTACAATTGTTGATTGTTTAAACAAACAAAATATAACTTGTCTTTTTAACTTAATTAATATGGCGGTTATCGTGTTTATTACATCTTCATGATGCATCAATGTCTTGTAACGACTAACGTAAATCGTAGTCGAATTCTCAAAAAAAAAACCTTATTTTTGTTCGATAATCTGTCAGACAAAAATAACTAACTAAAATCATGTCTTAAATTACTAAACAATAATTTTTTAGAACGACACTGAAAATTAAGAATGTAAACTGTTTAAGAGAGAAAATATATACTATCTTTTTTCCTAATTAAGAGATCGTTTGTGGAGAGAACATAGAATCTCTATTTATTGTATAAGGATTTTTTGGTAATTATTTTGTTTTAAAAAAATTACTCTTGGTTTATAAGATTTTTTTTACTAGTCAACTAAATGGTTATTTTTAATATTATCGAGTAAATAACATTGTTGAGCAATTAAACGCTTTTGTTTGAAAATTGTCTTAGTCATAACAATCTAATGTAAAAATATACTATTATTACTGGACAAGTGAGCAAGGAAGTAGGAACATCTATTCTCCATCTTCACCTTTCAAAAGGGAATATTCCCAAAGCTTAAGGGAGTAAGTAAACAATTACATACACAAAATAATGGAAAATAAGAAGGGAAAGGCAAAAAAAAAGAAGATGACAAGGTGGCAAAAAAAAAGAAGATGACAAGGTGGTTTTGATAAAAAAAATTAAAAAGTAAAAAAGAAAATTTTGTTTAATTTTCATTTAGAAAAGAAAAGTTGATATAGTTCAAAAGAATGGGGACATTAGTTGGTATGACGTCCAAGGCCCGGCATCACCCACCGTCGATTACGGGAATTAGAGAGAGAAAGATGAGAAGAAAGATAGAGATAGAGAGAGAATTAACAACAAGAGTTATTGTAATAGTAATAAGAATATAGAGAGAAGGGTCATACAAACATTTTTCATTGCTAGTCTGCTTGCTTTATTACTTCACTTCCACCACAACCCATCACTTCCCTCTTCTCTCTTTTTCTCCCAAACCACCCAAACCCTCTCTCTCTCTCTCTTTCTATCTGCCAATCAATCCAAGCCTTTCTTAAGAGACAGAAGAAGAAAAAAAAGGAAAACAATCATTTCCATTGTTACTTGAAAGAGAATCCATCTTTCTTCATCTTTATAAACCTTTGCCCCTTTCAATTCTTCTTTCTCTGTTTCAATTTCAGACACCTACCCTTATTTTCATTCACTAAATCAAACAGACAACACCAAAAAAGTTTCAATTTTTCTCTGCAATTCTTGGGATTTATAATGATTATTCTTCTGGGTCTTTGATTTATCAACCCACTCATTACTTCAATTCTAAACTACTACCCATACTTTCTGAAATTCTTCATTCATGGAAAAGGAGAAGTACTTTCTGAATTCTTCTAGTCCACCTTCATTAAACTATGGAGCTTCATCTTCATCTCCACCAACAATGGGTGAATTGAATTGTTCATCAGAACAACAATTACCAAATTGTTTTCTTAATCTCAATTGGGAAAATTCAATGGATCAAAATTTACCCTTTGAATCTGCTTTAAGTTCAATTGTTTCATCTCCTGTTGCTTCAAATTCTTCAATTCCTACTGAAAATGTTGTAATTAGAGAATTAATTGGAAGATTAGGAAGTATTTGTAATTCTGGTGAAATCTCCCCTCAATCTCAAACTTTCATGAGTAATGGAAATAATAATAATAGTACTAATACTTCTTGTTATACTACTCCATTAAATTCACCACCTAAGCTTAATCTATCTATGATGGATCATCAAATCAGAGGAGGAAATTTATCCATTCAAGGAAATTCAATGACAACCCATCATCCAACATTAGCTCCTTTTCCATCTGATCCTGGTTTTGCAGAAAGAGCTGCAAGATATTCTTCGTTTACTTCGAGAAATTTCGGTGGTGGTTTATCGACTCAATTCGGTTTAAATGAACCTGAATTACCTTATAGATCTAGTCCTAGAGTTGAAAATGGAAAATTATCTAGAGTTTCTAGTAGTCAATCTTTAAAAGCTTCTGGATCTCAGATGGGTAATCAAGAAAATAAAGATTTTCCAATTCATCATCATGATACTATGTTAGATACAGAAATGAGATCTGTTTTAGGTTCGGATAGAAGATTTCATAGATTATCAAGAACTTCTTCACCTGAGAAAGGTGAATTCAATAATGCCCATGAAAATTCTTCAATTTCTGAACAGATCCCAATAATGGAAAATGGATTAATTAAAGTAACAAATGATGTAAATTCAAGAAAAAGAAAAGCAACTCCAAAAGGAAAAGCAAAGGAAGTAGTAGTTCCTTCTAACAAGGTTTGTAAATTTTCTCTGTTCCTTTTCTCTGAGTTCAAATTCTGAATTCAATTTTAACTAACAATTGAAAATGGGTAAATTTGATTATTCAGATGGTCGAAGAAGACGAATCGAAGAGAAGTAAATCAAGTGATGCATCTGGAAATGAAAAAGAAACAGTCAAAACAAAAGGAGAATCAAAGAACAATAAAGAAGCTCAGAAGCCACCTGAGCCACCCAAGGATTATATTCATGTTAGAGCAAGAAGAGGACAAGCTACTGATAGTCATAGTCTTGCTGAAAGGGTAAATAAATTACTCATTCAATTCTATCAAAATTCATCAAAATTTTATACCATTTTTAGCTAATAATTTACATGTTTTTCGCCAGGTTCGACGTGAAAAGATTAGCGAAAGGATGAAATTCCTTCAAGATCTCGTTCCGGGTTGTAATAAGGTAAAAAAGAACTTGTAAATTTCGATGTTAATTTGGATATAAGTATTGAAGAAATACAGAATTTTGATTCATCTTAGAATTTTCAATTATAGGTAACTGGAAAAGCAGTTATGCTTGATGAAATTATAAACTATGTACAATCATTGCAGAAGCAAGTTGAGGTAAATTCAAATTCAATCACCCATGATTTGTTTTTTCGATTGAATTCGATTCAGAATCGACTTATTGAATCTCAATTTTTGTGTTTTTGTTTTGGAATTCATTTCAGTTTCTGTCGATGAAGTTATCAACTGTTAATCCTAGACTTGATTTCAACATGGAAACATTGCTTTCCAAGGATGTAAGTTTCTTGGTCTAAAGCTCTTTTATATCATATTAGCCAGCGATAAAATTCGAATCGTTTTTAAACTTGGGTTCGTATTATTTTTAACGAATTTCAGATGATTCAATCACGCGGATCTTATCCAAATTCGATATACCCATTAGATTCATCTGCATCAACTTTTCCTTATGGTTCACAACCTCATCATCAACAAGGTCCAAACATACAAAATGGAATACCTAATGGAATTGAAAATCACTGCTCTGTTAATCAATTAGATGCTTCTGCATTTCGCCGAAATTTAGGAATTCAATTACCTACCCTTGATGGGTTTTGTGAATCTGCTGCTCAGGTAATGAAAATCCTAACCCGTTTTCGTTTAGAGTTTCCTTTTCGTTTCCGAATCTGATTTTATGATGTTGTGGTATTTTTTTAGCTTGGATCATTTTGGGAGGATGATCTTCAAAGTGTTGTTCAAATGGGTTTTGGCCAAAATCAAGCCCAAGAACCAACATTTCAGTCACATAATTCTCATGGTAAGATTATATTTTCGAATACAATTTTGGTTTTTTCTCATGTTTTGATTTCTTACTTTGATCCTAAAATTTACATTTTTTCCATTCATCTTGTTTAGGTTTGCCTACAACCAACATGAAAGTTGAGCTATGACTTTGTGTTTGTTTTATTGAATTCGAACGAGCGGATGAAGTTTATAGAATTATAGACGCGTCTGTATATATACAGATAAAAAGTTGTTCGGATCGATAGAAAAAAGGCAAGCTCCAAGGAGATGCACCTCTTTCTTGTTCTTTCTTCTCATTTTAGTTACCATTTTCGGGTACCGATTCTTTTGAGAATTCTACAAGTATTATCCATTGTAAGATTCTATTACTGATTAGCATCCTGTGGTGAAAATCAATGTGTAAAACATCACAAGTAAGATGTAACAATTCTAAGAACTAAAGAGAGAGAAAAGAGAGAGAGAGAGAGAGAGAGAGAGAGAGAGAGAGAGAGAGAGAGAGAGAGAGAGAGAGAGAGAGAAAAGAGAGAGTGAGAAAGAGGGGAAGGGGTTTAGTAGTTTTTTTTCTTAACAAACTTCTATTTTATTGTATTGGGCATATTACCCTTGTGATTCAGATGATATTATTAGTAAATGTTATTACTAAATTCAATAACTTTAATGACATTGATTCAGTTCCATAATTATAAGGACTCCTGTATTGTCCTAACTGTAATTAAATTTGTGAATATTGAACACTGGACTATTCTCACACTCCCCCTTACATATGTGGTTTTCCGAACATAACACATGAATATATGTTTCGTTAAGTGGCGTAGAACGCTATGCACTTAGTTAGTCCTATCATGTTTACGTGTCTGTGATCGATACGTGTTAAGTTTGTGGCAAACCGAGTTAAAACCAATTGACACTGAATAAAAAATGTTAGATAATATATTCTTAGTCATGAGATTGTTCTTCATTGTCGGAAGACTATTTACCTCGTAATTTTAGATTTTTAAGCACATATTACGCAGTCGGTGATAACGCCGAAAATTATGGTTGAAAAGGACAACTTAATTGTAAATAGCTGTTAATTTGGGACCCAATTGTTCACTTAAGTCTAAATCTATGATTAAGATGGTTGGGTATCTTGAGCTGGAGTCAACCATGAAAAAAAAAGAAAATCTGAAATCCAAAATCATTTTCAGAAAACAACAGCCAACATTACAAACTCCTGATATAGAATTACTGTAGGAGATATGAATTCCAGTAGAACTTTCTTCCTTTTTTTTCTTTCTATGTAAATTAAGAAAGGTATCAAAATCAGAGGACCCAGGTTGTCATTATAGTGATGTTCTGACATGTCATCACTCAGTGTATCATAAAACAAAATTTATACAAAATTTATCTACTTTACAACATTATTAAACAAAGTTTTTATAGATATGTAGAACTATACTCTAGTGTGGGGTTCCTAGAGACTAAGAGAGAGAAACAAGACAGATAATGGACTTTTATGGTTGGTTGGCTTGGCTTGGCTGTTAAAAGAATCCTGTTTACAGAGAAAATGTTTTCTCTTCTCTTTTAACCCTTTCACTTAGAAGCTCTATAATTAATCTTTTTTAAGAGGATGTTAATTACTATAGTACATTTTGTAATTGTAGTACCTTTTAGCTAAGGCCAATGCTTTGGGGAAAGCAAAATAGTTTCCGGGATGTGAAGACTTGGTCAAAATTGGTCAACTTTGTTTGACAATTTTATTTTGTAAGTTGTTATAGGAAAATAAAACCCTCCACCTCACTTCCCTCCCATCTCACCTCACTCTCTCTCCACCTCACCTCTCTCTCTCTTCACCTCACCTTTCTCTCACCACCTCACTCTCTCTGCCACCTCACCTTCTCGCCAACTCATTGTCTTCTCCGGCCGGCAACCTTCAAACATTAAAAAAAAAAAATCTCTCTCCTCTCTCACTCAAAAACTTTTTTTTTCTTCCTCTCTCTCTCTAGATCTAGAGAGAGAGAGAGAGGAAATCTGTTCAAGGGTCAGCCGGGACCTTGAACAGATCCGTTCAAGGTCTGTTCATCTCTCTCTCTCTAGATCTAGAGAGAGAGGAAAAAAAGAGTTTTAGAGAGAGAGAGAGAGGAGAGACCAAAAAGTTTTTTTTTTTGTAGGTTTACAAGTCGCCGGCCGGAAAAAATTTCCGGCCGGCGACCTTGTCGGAGGAGAGAGAGAGGTGAGGTGGTGAGAGAGAGGTGAGGTGGTGAGAGAGAGGTGAGGTGGAAAATTTCCCCATAAAATACATTTTCTCGGAAAATTTTCAAAATTTTACATACTGTATTTCCTTTAAAATTTCACACCCCGGAAACTATTTAGCTTTCCCCAAAGCGCTGGCCTTTAGCTAATAGAAGGCCTAATCTCACCCAAAACATTATATTAGGGCCTTCACTAAGTAATACACGTGTATCTGTCAAATCATCTGATTCTAAAATACGATGTTTCATCTATATTCAGTTGGGCTAGCTCTATCGTTCAATGAATAAAATCTGGAAATATTGTTATTGGCATTCTAATCAAATAATTCTAAATTTTATCAATAGTTTATCTGAAACACTATTATTGAAATGGAAATTTAAAGTGATTTATAAAGAGAAAGATGCCTTAAAAAGTGAGCTTCATACAATGTACGAAAATTTATTAAGTAATAGATATAAAATTAATTGTAAATGGAAAAGATACATGATAGGTTGTTGGCATTATAAAACTACATATATCAAAGAAGAAAAGGGAAAATGAGAAATACTCTGAAGAGGTTACAAAGTTGTTTTAAACTTGTCTTTCTTAAATAACCTAGAATAAAATTTTTAAAAATAGTAATTCTTCTTTAGTAAAGAAAATGTCCTTGTGGCTCAATTAGTATTAAAATTATCACTAGCAGCTTTTATCTTTTAGAAGATGGTGAAAATAGATGGCATTACATTACTACTAAGGGGTGCTAGTAGCTACAATTACTGGTGCAAATATCGTATTGGTCTTAGTGATTTCCCAAACACTAGCGTATACTAAACAAATTTTTGGAGGAAGATATTAAACGAGCTGGGTGGCAGCTAGTTTGTTGAAGTTTCTATTAACAAAATTATAACTATAACAATCAAGAGAAGCAAAAAGATAGGATCAAACACAGATGTTTGAACGACAAAGTTTTCACGTGTATTCAATGATCCAGGGCTTAACACATAATTAATGTTAACTCGATTCACAGTCAGATAATTAGGTTAACATGATAGTACCGTCACAAAGTCAGTTTCACACTGTAGTATATAATTGTGAAGTGGGTTTAACATTGTAGCAGATTGAGGATTAGAAGGGAAATAAATGGACCCACTTAAGGTGGGGAAAATAATTAGGATTGAGTAATGGAATTTGGTTGTTGTTTGTTGGTAATAAAATGATTTAAGGGGTCCATAAACCAGGCTGTCAATGTTCCTATCAGGTTGCATCAATAACACTCTCCTTCCCCCCTTAACTTTATGTCTATTCTTTCTTTCATCTCAACAAGCATTGTCCTTTAACTTGGCTTGTTGGTATAATCTTTTGTGGTGTGGAAATCATAGGTTTGTGAGCAATCATCAATTTGTTTTACCTCCTCTTTTTTTTACCAACCAAAGAATTATTAACATACTCTCTTTCAACTAGTAATGCTACTCCACTTCACTTGGGTAATAAACTTCGAATTTTACAAATTTTCGAGTTTAAATAACTTGCTTTGTGTTATTCAGATTTATTTTTAGTTAAATCATTTGGTAAATATGTGAAGTCGTGTAGTTTCATTTGTAGGTACGTAAATACCCATTCCTTTAAGTTTGTATATGCAAAATTAATCTTCTATCTTCACAAATGAAGATTTTCTAATCATACCATCAAAAGCTCAAAAACCTCGTAGACATGCTGAGAAAAAGAGTGACCCACCAAACTCAAACTGGCATATTGGAGAACTGAATCTAAATTAGTAAATTTGTCATCTTGCTACTCAAGTACTCTGGGCTATGTAAGAGCATCTCCAATGCAAAACTCAAAAAAATCTCTATTCATCCTATGTGTCAAGTTTCAATTGAGATTCTCACTCCTAGGTGGCGTTAATAGAGATTCTTAATTTTTTTTATGTCTCCAATGCAAAACTCTAAACTTATTTTATTTACTTATGTGGCATAGTTATTTTTGTAAATAAATAACTAGTTATTTTAGAAAATATAGAAGACTCGATTTCTATTGGTTGAAAATCAAATAATGGTGAGTTGGACAATTAGAGATATCTCAAGAGGGCACTCTAGAAATAGAGTGTCCTCTTGAGATATCTCTATTCCACCCTCGACACGTCATCTTAGAGATCCAAATAGAGTGTTGCACTGGAGAGGATTTTTAATCAAAAACTCAAAAAATCCTAGGTGGCACTCGGAGTTTCTAAGATTGAGTGTTGCATTGGAGATGCTCTAATACCCAAACAACAAAACTCTATCAAATTATAAATAGAATGTGAATATTTTTTGAAAGTTCTCTTCCGGACCAAGGGAAGTGTTTTTTAGATCTAATTCTTCTTCTTTAACATTGTAGTTGCATATTTCATTGTCTAACTAAATCTTTGTAAGATCTTCTTACTTTTGAGATGGTTGGGTTTAGTTTGAAAGTCATATTCATCATCAAATTGTAGTTTGGCAATGTGAGATATTTATGTTTAATTGTGAAGCAAAAAAAAAGTTTGAGAACATAAAATTTGAAAAGACAAAAACAAAAAGAACCAATCTCTTTAAAATTGGTGATAGATAGATAGGGATAGGTGGTCCATTGATGTATTCATGTCAGAGAAAGACAAGCCCACCAGGCATTGTTTTATGGTCTCAAATTTAGGGGACTGTGAGAGGTAAAAGTGCTACTAGATTGTCTTCCTATATGCTTCTCATATACTCAAGGAACAATTGCCCTAATCCACTTCTAGATTTTTTTCCTCATCCCTACACCCTCTCTCTATGTCTCTCTCTCTACTCTCTAGAACCACATAAACAAATAAATGATCTGAGCCAGTAAGAAAAGTATCATCTTGAGTTTTTTCAGAGGTCCCCTATATTAAAAATGTCCCCCCTTAGATCCTGAAACTATCCTTACACTAGAGATACTATTCATCTGTTACTTTCCTTTCACTCAAACATAAATTGAGAGATTTTGCAACTTCCCCTTCACTATCATTGTGAATAGCAATAAGATATGCACAAAGTATGAAAAATGGAAAAAAATATTTATTTGTTTATGTTTCGTATAGAGAATTTTATCCAAAATATATAGTAGTCTAAACGTTTCGGTTTCAATTTTATCTGTTTAGATGTTCTAACGACCGTACAAAGAAAACCATGGAGATGGCTCTGCAACTCACTAGAGGTCTTGATGCTTGCTTCGGTAAATGAGAGCTATCAAGAAATTGGTCCTAGTAGGTTTTTTTTTGTGTGTTTTTCTTCGGTAGGGAGTGTAAAAAGAGTGTAAGAATAATGAAGAAAGGATAGTAATGCAAATCATAAGGGAATATCCTATCTTCGCTATCGTTACACTCTGTTTACAGTCCTTACACCTTTGAATTGTTGATAAGTTTGTATGCTTTTTAAGCGTATATCTCTGCCTCCCGAGTAAATCAAGAAATATTGAATAACTACCGACTATAGTGTTATTCGTTTATCAATATTCTGATATATTATTAGTGGTGGATTTAGAATAATTTAGCATGTATATAGTATATTAACGAGCCATATTTATAATATGAGACACACCACCATGCTTAGCTATGCGCTTACACCTAACTAATCTTAGATTCCAACATGCCCCACTTTTCAGAAGATCGGGACCATGTAGCTAGAGAGTACGACTACACTTGCTGGACCATGAAGGTAGAGAGTACGACCACACTTGCCGTATATAGGATGAGTTTGGATTTAAATTGTTCAAGTATCTCCCACTTCCGTGGTCCTAATATATCATGGACCATAAGAATAATGCATTCAGCTACCAAAGATAACTAAAAGATCACTCAAGGTTGATATAGTTATTTGTTGAAATAATTATTCCTCGATGTGGTTAAGACATCATCTAAGACAAGAAAGAACTTCTTTAGCAAATTCTGCCCCATCTAAGGGTAAATTGTTAAGAGCCATAAATACGATGAAAATATATCAAGCTATATATAGGCGAAACTAGTATTTCGTACTATATTACCTTATATAAAGGGTTCTTTGCAAGCATGAAATGGTCCATGGTTTCTAACACTCATCCTTTCTCCATATCTTTGGGTAAAGTAGTAACATAAAAGATATGGGCCATAACAATACCTTAGTGGACATTTCTTTTTTGCAGGCATGAAGCTTTAAGGTACCAAATGATATTAGATGATTTTGCAGGATGAAATGGTCCATGTATTTCCAAGCCTATTACCCTCCTACTTATAATATAAGCAATAAACAAGAGCATAATGACCCTCACATCCCAATTGTTAGAACTTTGAACCCCTAATGGAGAATTTAGTTTGAAATAGTGGAGAAATGTTGGTAAAGGCCCATACATCCAATAAGTGGCCCATTCACAGACCTCATCTTATGGTTGACCACAAGCATCCGGTATGATTGAGTTTCTTCAACATCTAACGAGTAACACCCTTGGTAATTTTTTCTTCATCATGAGATTTCTCCGACTATGCTCACAAGCCTTTTTGCATATCGTGTTATTTGAGCCTATACAACAACAAAACAAAACAAGTATCTTTTTGTTAAGTGACTAAAGGCATATGCAACGTTGGGCCTATAACGTGTCCAATAGATCTCTAACGCCGTATTAAGAATGTAAACCTCTAATTCAAAACCAATTGGGTCTGAATCGAGAGGATCCATAAGTTATATTGTTGGCCACAAGACTTCCCTATGTCTCTATAGTACTGCAAGTCTAGAGATCTTCATATATCCCTCCCAACCCAATTTGTGTTTCCTTCTTTTAAATCAAAGAAGAAGAGTGTAACTAGTAGAGTAATTGGCTTCTCAAATGTTCTCCCTTTTCTATGAAGCAAAAATTGCCCCTTCTATGTTCCAACTTGTGATGGTATTTTATTAGTTTCTATTGTCTATGGTCCGAGTGTCTTCTTTCACTTGTTCCAATATTACTTTTATTGCGAATGGTTTGAGTCGATTCATGCAAAGTCGTACACATATCTTGACACTGCTAGTGAGTATAATGTTAGCTAAAAGGGTACCATCCCCATGGACCAAAAACTACCCCTTCCAGATTGTATTGGTGGGTGTCTCCTTTGACTTATCCCAATACTACTTTTGTTGTACCGTCAATTCATGAAAAGTTGACGAGCTCTAAGAGAATGCCAAATAGGCACTAGGAACATGTTTTTCTGCCCATTTACTATCCCAGCCGAATTTCAGCTGGAGTATATGTACCACAAGATTTAAAGAGAAAAAGTAAATCTTGACAAGCCACCTACCCTGCTTGGAATTCGGTTGGAACAGTGGCCAGCAAAACATCAAAGTTGACAAGCACTATCCACCTCCGCCCTTCGAGCATCCAGAGACTCCGACTCAGGTGAACTTAGACCAACTAGCATGCTCCCAAACTAAATTCTCACTGTAATCATATTCCTAGCGAAAATCTCACAGTTTATTCAAGTACAAAAGGGTAGGATGACCACTGTTGCGGCATTGCCATTAAATATAGTGTGTCTAAAGGCGCTCCTTCAATGTGAAAACTATTGAGCTCAAGATACCCTAAGTTGTAGGGTATGATTGTATTTATAATGAAATCAAGAGGAATACAATTACAAATATACCCTTCAATATACATGTAAAGACTAATATATACAATTTACTCTATCAGTCTGAAAAATTTTGGTAAGGAAGACAGAAAAGGCAGAACTGATAAATTCGCCTCCTCCATCAGTCTGAAAAATTTTGATTGGTCTTTCAAATTGTTTTTCGACAAAGGTTTTAAATGTTTCAAAATGAGATTGGACTTCTGATTTGTTTTTGAGAAAATAAATCCAGGTAAACCTGGTGTAATCATCAATTGGAAGTAAAACATAACGGTGACCAGTCGGTGATGCTACCGGAGATGGTCCCCAGAGGTCAGAGTGGACAATTTCATTAGGAAAAGTAGAAGAGTGGATAACAGACTGAAAGGGGAGACGATGATGCTTAGCCGAAATACAATTAGGTCATTTACTTGGTTGTATTACAGATTGTTGTAATTTTAAATCATTGTTCTTAATTACCGAATTTAAAACTTGCAGATGAGGATGTGCTAGTCGTCGATGCCAAACTTCAGACGAAGCACGAGAAGATGAAGACAGTGATGAAGCAAAAAGCGATAAAGGAGGAAGCTCTGTTTTGGAGGAGAGACGAAATAGACCATCATTAAGTGTTCCGACGAGGAGTTTCCTCCCTGATGGTATTTCCTGAACAAAGAAGCCATGACGATGAAAGACAACAAGACAGTTAAAGTCACGAAGGAGATGACAGACAGAAATTAGGTTTTTCTTGAAGGAAGGAACTATTAAGACATTTCAGAGATAAAAATTAGAGGAGAGAAGAAGAAAATTACCAGTGCCAGAAACAGGGGTGACTTGACCAGTACCTACCATTACTTGGTCAAAAACAGAGACCTCAGAGCGAGATGAGGTTGAAGCGACATCAGAAGAGATATGCATTGTTGCACCAGAGTCCAAGTACCAATTGGGATCAGCAGAGACTGAATCGACTCCCATAGAAGCAAAGGAGTGAGCTAGGTCAGTGAGATTGTTGAGGGAGTAGCACTAACGAGCATAGTGTCCAATTTTGCCACAGTATTGACAAATCAGTGGAGAAGGAGGAGGACCAAGAACTGAAGAGGTAGGTCTCTGTTGATGATTTCTGTTTTGATTGAAATTTCTTGGAGACCCTCGATAACCACCTCTGTTTTGACGTCCTCTGCTTCCCCTATAAGCAGGAACATGGGGAGCTCGAGGAAAGGAGGGAGTTTGGGAGAAAAGAATAGCTGGTTGAATAGTTTGATTTCGAAGAAGTTCAAGACGAAATTCATGAGTGAGTAAAAGAGAATGCAACTCAGAGTAGGTAGGAGGAATAACTCGAGTGGTTATGGAGGTAACAAAATTCTCATACTCTGCTCCAAGTCCAGACAGAACAATGAGGACTAGCTCAGTATCAGCTATTTGATGGCCAATGGCCGCAAGAGAGTCCCTATTCTAGAAAGCAAAGTCAGGGTTGGGAAGAAGAGTAGAAGGAGATTCAGAGGAAGAAGGAAGGTATTCAGAAGGTGGTGGGTAGGTTCCATTAACAAACTTGTAAAGATCTTGAGAGTGAAGGATTGGGAGTAGTTAACTCCTCCATAGAAGATAGTTGGAGTTGTCTAATCGAATAGAGACTATTTTGGCAATGTTGGAGAGATTGGGAAATGAAGAATGAAAAGAGGAGGAAGAGTTTGAGGTGGGGGTGATAGTGATTGGAGAAGAAGAGGGGTTTGGGGTAGAGTCAGCCATTGAAGCACAGGGAAAAGAGAAGAAGGCATAGAAAACCAAGAAGAAGAAGAAGAAGAATATTTTTAGAAGTTAGCTCTTGATACCATGAAAACTATTGAGCTCATGATACCCTAAGTTGTAGGGTATGATTTTATTTATAATGAAATCAAGAGGAATACAATTACAAATATACCCTTCAATATACATGTAAAGACTAATATATATAATTTACTCTAATACAGTGAAGGGGCACCTTTAGAATCACCACCGTTAAATTTCATTGTTCACTTCTGAATTTGAACCACAACAGTTTACATGATCCGCTTCTTTGGAATCTCACATGACCGAAGATGCGAGAAGAGAAAGAGGTGGTTCAAGTGGGAGCCCCAGGAACCGAATTGAGCAATGTCTTTCACTTAACACAACCTTTAAGTACTTTTACTTGAAGATTCTCATAGAAGATTCCAAGCACGTGAGATATGTGTGACGCACTAAGATTCAGCCACGTATCATATCATTAAGTGCGTCATCAACTTGAATCATCATTTACCGACAGTGTTAACTAAACAATTTCACTAAACACAGCATTGATTGTTCTTCTTTCTTATCTATTAACCGTTCATTAAACCAACAATACATAATCCTACGGTCATAATCAAAGACGATAAAATATTTTTTTACTATAATCTGTAACCCTCTGTTACCAAATTTGGTCGGAGAGGATTTAGAGTTTAGAGAGAGAAAAGATTTAGAGAGACACATCTTATTTTTCTCTCTCTCTCTCTCTAAGTTGTCAATTAACTCACCCCAAAACAACGGATCGACAAAGATTGGATGACTGAAAAAATGGTTCACTAAGAGAGAGAGAAGGAAGAAGAATTCTAGAGAGAGAGAGAAAGAGTTATTTTAGATTTGATGTCAAGAGCACAAAATTACGAGTTTCAGGAATGGTGGAACAAAGAAAGAGAAAAGAATCAAGGATTATTTACAGAGAAATCTGAAAACCCTAATTGGTCAAATGTAGAGATCCGTAGTCCAATTGGATTTCAAGACGATGAAGATGAAAAAGATGATCGAACAGTAGGAAAAGAGAGAAGTAGAAACGCTCGTCAATTATCTTTTGTTTGTCTTCTTAAATTTCAACAAGCTGCTAATTGTTTAGCTTGGATTACAAATGGTTTTCTCTCTCTAATTAGAACTGCAAATCGTAGAATTTCATCTTCTTCTCCTTCTTCATCTTCTTCTTCTTATTCTTCTTCAATTTGTGGTTCTTCTCGAACTGAATCTCGATTCTACCGAGTTATTAAAGTGTTTTTGATTCTTGTAATTTTGTTACTGTTGTTCGAACTTTTAGCATTCTTTAAAGGATGGCATTTCAGTCCTCCATCAATGGCTTCTGCCGTAACTTTTGTAGAGCTTGTTTATGCGAATTGGCTATGGATTCGAGCGAATTATCTAGCTCCGCCTCTTCAAACTCTAACAAATATTTGTATTGTCCTGTTCTTGATCCAATCAGTGGATCGTATTATATTGATGCTTGGATGCTTCTGGATCAAGTTTCGAAGGTTGAAACCTATTCCTCTGATTGAATTCACAGGAGATGTTGAAGACCAGAATTCTAAAGATTATCCTATGGTTTTGATTCAGATCCCAATGTGCAACGAGAAGGAGGTAACAATCATATGATTTTTCAGCTTCCAAAGTTTCTATTACTCTATTTTGGATCTGGTTTTATAAATTTTCCTTATTTGATATAGTATGTGTTTTTCAATTTTAGATTTTTAGTGGCATTTTTGAATTCATTTATCTAGACGGATGTTTCTATACATAATTGTAAACTAACCATTTGAAGAAATTCCATAAAAGATAGTACTTAGTTAGTACCCTAGTTACCCAACATTGATGGAAGCATTATTTTCGGCACTCAATTCATCTTATACAAATGGAGTAGGAAACCTAGAGTGGGTGCATTACTTGGACTTTGTCTTAATTGGGGAACTATGTTTCAAGCATTTAAGTTTTTTGTGCTTTTTGATAGTGATATACTGATATGGGGTGGTTTTGTCACCATGAAACCTGGAAATTTCGTATTCTTTTCGTTTTTTTTGTATGTATGATTCTTAATAGCTTTTTCCCTTGGAGCATCATTCAACCTAGGGACATTAATGGAAACTCTAGCTCTATAACTGAACTTCGTCGACCATGACATAAGCACTCCGGGGTATCACTCTAGCTTAGCTTTTGTTTCTACATTAGGTTGATGACCCATAGAAAAAAGTCATTATGATTTGATTCCTCTCTTACTTGCCATGTTTTCGGTTATATTATATAGCTTACATATATTTCTGCTACCATGTTATGTTATTAATCTTTAGTGGGGCATTCTTTATTAGATGTTTCATTGCCGTGTCAGTGTTCAAATGGTTTACTGGGTTATGATAGTGCGTAACCTCCAGAAGTAGTTTTGGTTGTTCGGATATTTTTTTAGGCATTTAGCTAACCAAATCTTCTTTGTCACTAGTCTTGTGCTAATACACTCTATGTTTGAGATTGGCATCTGTTCCCCGAGGATGAGCCATTTCCTCATGTATGGGTATGAGGGTTTACCAGTTTAGGGTTTTCTTTGTGTGATACTGTCAAAGAGATCTAAAAGAGTTCTTTATGCTCAGAATCGTTTTTTTTTCTACAATGAGCTCATTTTCGCTTCTGAAAATATGCTTCATGCAAATTAGGTAGCAAGTTCCTCGCATTGTTTTTAGTCCTTATTGTGGGAATCACTTTTCCGAAACTCTTAACCTATGTTACATGGATACTGGTAGGCGGTGTCCAACATGGCGAGTGTATAATGCTAGTAAGCTTACGGCAGTAGACGCATATTTTCTTGTCTTCGGTATGAGGCTCTTACTTCTGGATCTAGTTACATGATACAGAAACTAAGTTGTCCTAGACTAGTGATTTCAGTGGTCGTAGTCCTACATGACTTGGTTCGAGTTTCCACACGATAAGAATACAAAATCTCATGTAATAACGATTAAAGTGATTGGAGTATCTGATTACTCATTTACTCGATTACGCAACTCAAAGCAAGCCCATGTAAATTATGATCAACTCTGTGATGCTTTATCTTTTACTTATTACGAGCTTTTTCATATACACCACCAACATGAGAACACTAGCCAGATCTGGATCATTTAAATGAAGAGTGATCAAAGCGAAGTAAGAAATTTATAACAAGGTCAACTATCTTTTACGAGATTTGTTGTTGGGGCGATGTTTCGAAGAATTATTGTTCATCCACCAGTATTAGCCATTCATTGGAGAATATCGCTGTTTTAATTGCATTCTGTTTTACTGCGGATAGTGTTCATTTGTTCTTGAACTCTTTTACCTTTATATTATTAGATTGATTTCTTAGTTGCCAAGTTTTATTAAATAAGTCGAATGCAAGCCAAGAACTCTATTTGGCTTTCATTTTTTTTCATTGAAATGTTTGTCAAGAAACTTCATCTTATGTGATTTTTATTTTTGAATGACTACTAAGTAAAGGATCACGTATCTGGTCCTATAAACAGGTTTACCAGCAATCTATTGCTGCTGTGTGCATCATGGACTGGCCAAAGGAGAGAATGCTTGTTCAAATTCTAGATGACTCTGATGATATAGATGTGCAACACCTTATTAAGGCTGACGTTCAGAAGTGGCAACAGAAAGGTGTACACATAGTATACAGACACAGGCTCATCCGCACAGGCTACAAGGCTGGAAATCTTAAATCTGCTATGGGTTGTGACTATGTAAAGGATTATGAGTTTGTGGCCATTTTTGACGCTGATTTCCAACCTGGACCAGATTTCTTGAAGAAAACTATTCCACATTTTAAGGTAACTTTATGTTCTTTTCTATACCTAGAATCCAGAATAGTTATCTTCTAGCGAATTCTGGTCATACATGCAAACCATCTAATGGTGATGCTTAAAAATCCCTTATTGCATGAGGACCTAAAAGTTTATGCATTTTCATGCATGCCATGACCTTTTAAACTTGGATGGCATCGTCAACCCATACCACCAAAATATTTATTCAATTCGGGACGAGCACAACCTATGTGTACTCTACTTCGAAAGCATAGATTACTTTAGATTGGATTTCATTCACTTTAAATTGCATGTAGCTGACCTTGAATGTCTAATTTGTCCCTCTCCTTAGATTTGTCTTGCACTTTCATTGATTAAATTTAAAGTAATGAATTAGAAACTTTGAGACCATGCCAATCAACCTTGTCTTAATCTAAGAAGTTAAGTTTCAGTTGAACTCATTTCTCGTCAAGTGTGAAGTTGTTTTTCATGGTTTGGGTTATTCATAATTTGTGGAATTCTTCAAAATGAATTAAAGATATGAATGAAGTCAAGCTCTTTATGCACCATTAAGGATTGTCTCTACCTTTGGAATGTGTTGTCTTTGGTTCTAGATGATGTACTTAGAGTTTAGATTCATCCTTGCTGAGCACAAACTGTTGCACGTGATCTATCAACTATCTGGTTTGAACCATCAATAGGTTGGGCCATTTGTATACTTTTAGGAGGTGATCTGAACATCATCCTACGGAGACGAGCAAATGTCAAACTATTAATCAGTTGACAAGCAAGTTACAAGTATGTCAAATGATAAGGAAGAGAATATTAAGGACAACGTCAAGATAAATGTAACGATGGAAGAGTTCTTAGTTTTACCATGCTTCTTCTAATTATTATTTATTCTTCCTGAAGGGGAATGATGATTTGGCACTGGTCCAGACTAGATGGTCATTTGTAAACAAGGATGAGAACCTGCTTACAAGACTGCAGAACATAAACTTGTCCTTCCACTTTGAGGTCGAACAACAGGTGAATGGCATATTCATCAATTTCTTTGGGTTCAATGGAACTGCTGGGGTGTGGAGGATTAAGGCCCTCGAGGAGTCTGGTGGTTGGTTAGAAAGAACCACTGTTGAGGATATGGACATTGCAGTCCGTGCTCATTTATGTGGATGGAAGTTCATATATCTTAATGATGTTAAGGTGTGTTTATTAGTTGATACTATTAAGCGTTCTCAGATTATGTTATCATCATATTTTATCAACATTTTGAGTTTCTCTGCAGTGTCTTTGTGAACTCCCGGAATCTTATGGAGCGTATAAGAAACAGCAACACCGCTGGCATTCAGGTCCAATGCAGCTGTTTCGTTTGTGTTTTATGGACATCCTTCGTTCAAAGGTAAGAAATAATAAAATTCTCGAGTGAGGAGCCATTTTGAAAATCATACAAAATATTTTCAGCCATGCGATTTGTGGCTTATAGAACTCTATAGGAACCTCAACTAGGAGACCATATATATTGAAAGGGATCAAGTTCTTCCCCTCTTCAGTCCTCGAGATTTTAGTGCTTCACCTGATCTTAATGTCTATAAGTTATTATATTTTTATGTGCGACATCTTTGTATAGACGGGCACTTCTTGCTATGTGGCCAACCCAGGCCTACCAATCTGATAGATGACATAGATTAACCAAGTATGCCCTTCGTACTTCAATTGTTACGAGCAGCATGTTTTATTCATTTGTTGTTTTATATCAAGAAAAAGTAAGAGAACAAGATTCATATTTTCATCATGTTGGGTAGCTTGAATCTATGAGACAGTGAACGGCAAAACATTTGGGTCTCTTCAAGTCCGCCATCTTAAGATAACTTCTTGCCTTTTGGATGTGTTTGGCACCTAGGTTGGTCAAGTGGAGAAGCCTAGGTGGTCTAGCTCAGTGGCGTGCCAAGAGAAAACCATGTGCCATCTGAAACTTGGCTGAGTAGACCTACGTGGCTTTTTAATCATGGAAAAATGTGACAAATAAGAGAAATAAGTTAACTTTTAGAATCCTCGTAATATGAATAAGCTTTAATATGGAATATAAATTTGTTAATGCTAATGTTTTTCAAACTAAGCTTCACGACTAACATTCCAAATTCTCTTGGATACAGTTAGTCTATTGAGGCTTATGATTCCTATTAGTCTCATTCCATTTTGTACTTAGTGACTGACAATTTTTCTTCTTTTATCTTCTTGCTAATTTTCAGATAAGTTTCGCAAAGAAGTTCAATTTGATATTTCTGTTCTTTCTATTACGGAAGCTCGTCCTGCCTTTCTATTCATTCACTCTCTTTTGCATTATTCTCCCTCTTACGATGTTCCTACCAGAAGCACATTTACCTGCTTGGGTAGTTTGTTACATACCTGGAGTCATGTCCGTCTTAAACATACTTCCAGCTCCAAGATCAGTTCCATTCATCGTTCCTTACCTTCTATTCGAAAACACAATGTCTGTTACCAAATTCAATGCCATGATATCAGGACTCTTCAAATTGGGAAGTTCTTATGAATGGGTAGTTACAAAGAAATTGGGAAGATCATCAGAGGCAGATTTGATTGCTTTTGCCGAAAAAGAATCCGATACTCCGAAACAAGCAACAAATATCCAAAGATCCTCTTCTGATTCAGGCCTTGCCGAGCTAAATAAATTAGAAATGACCAAAAAAACAGGAAAGAGTGGAAAAAATCGTTTGTACAGAAAAGAACTTGCTCTTGCATTTATTCTATTAACTGCCTCAGCTAGAAGCTTATTATCTGCTCAGGGGATTCACTTCTACTTCCTATTGTTTCAAGGTATAACTTTCCTAGTAGTTGGTCTTGATTTGATCGGAGAGCAGGTGAGTTGATCTTAGGTCTTGTTCTGGTATCAAAAACAAAGGACAAAAAAGGTCGTATTGACAATCTCTACATGCATTCATTTGCCTGAAAGTTTCCCATGATCGAAGCTCCTCATTGCCTTAGTTGTTCATATATATATTTCCATTATGGCTATGGCTGCATTTCAAGGCGCCCAGGTAAGAAAAGCACCCCGAAAGTCTATTTATTTACTACAAGCGAAATGGTTTTCGTGTTATAGAAAACGTTTATCCTGAATTTTGGACTAGGAAAATTCCCCCATGGCACCACGAATGATCTCGTTCGTGCTAGGTTAGTATTTCTCCCTTGGTGTAGTGTAGTGTATTGTTTCTCTGTACATTTGCTTGCCCATGTTAGATCGAGGCTGTTATCATTAGATTATAAACAAAATCTTATTAACTTCTTTTTTTCCCGTTAATTCATGAATTTGTGATGGATATCCTAAATTAATCCCTTTTTTTTGTTGTGTAATTTTGACACTTTGAAGTACGTCAAGTGTTAGGAAGTAGACTATGAGGAACTACCTTATGTATTTTTTTTATCAACTGAATTCTGTCATAGAATGAATTCTAAACAAATAGTTCCTCTAATTTTTTTTATCAACTATTCTTAATCTTGATTTACATTTTCAAGAGTATGCTCATTTATTCTTAAAAGTCAATGAATATATCTTCCCATTTCTATCATAACTACTGAGTTTCTAAAGTTGTTTGTGGTGTCAATTTGTTAGCTTGTGAGTTCGTTTTACAATGGGTTTTTATGAAAGTTTGACTTTTGGAAATTGGAATTTATTATGGAGCATGTGGGATTCAATCTATGGGTTGGATATCAATAGCAATGATTTTAGCAGAAGATAACATTTGACTTTTGTGTTTTCCTAACCTCTTTACCTTGGAAACATGTTGTGTCATGTAAATAATGTTATCTTTAACCAAAATCCTACCATTGTTTTTGAAACACTGATAAGGACAGAAAGTTGTACCATTTGTTAGCTAAAGCTAAAAGGAATTAGTAGCTTATCATGTGCTTTGTTTCAACAAAAAAATTTGTTATGTGCTTAGTTAAGTGGATAAGTTGGAAAGATGCATAATTCTTTTTAGCTTCAAAATTAGTTGGAATTGAGCATTTCCAACACCTTAGAGTGCTCCAAAAAGATATTTTAGTTTTTACTAAAAAAAAATAAGACAAATGCTAAACGAAGTTGCATAATTGCTTCATAAAGCTATTTGCTAGACATAACCATTTATTTTTTATTAAATTGCTAAACAACACCAAAGATGAATTTATTGGTTTTATCTAGCAAATAATTTTTTGAATCTTAGATTGCTAAATACAACTATGTTTTAACTTCCCCAAATTATTTACAAGACACAATTTTTTCTTTTATTAACTTATTACCCAAAAATAAAATTAGTTGTATTAGTGTTATCTAATATTTAAAAAAAAAAAATACTTAAACGTGTTATAGGTTTTAAAAAAATATACATTATTTTTATGTAGTATGATTTTATGTAATATACATTATTAAGGTTGAAACTAAGCTTAAAAATATACATAGTGATTTTATGTAGAATGATTTTTAGAGCATGGAATGCTCTGTTGGAATATAATATTTTTTAGTTATTTGTTTATATTTGGTTAATTTTTTAGTTTAATGTTCGAATAAATTTTATTTATGAATAATTAATTATGGTAATAGAAATTTTAACCCAAGATTTTTTGAGAAATAATTAGGTTATATTTGATTTTTTTTCTTTAGATTTTACCTCAAATTACAGCATGGAATGCTCTAATTGGAATACGATATTTTTTTGTTATTTGTTAATATTTGGTTAACTTTTTAGTTGAATGTTCGAATAAATTTTATTTATGAATAATTAATTATGGTAATAGAAATTTGAATTTTGAGAAAAAATTCGATATATTTGATTTTTTTTTTTCTTTTAGTGTTGGATTTAGCAATTTAAGACAAAATTCAATTAATTCTATTTAGTTATTTTGTGTAATAATTTTTTTAGAGTTGTGTATAAAATGGAGGAGAGATTCGGTTATACTTGATTTTTGGTGTTGGCGTTGGTTAGCAATTTAGGACACAATTTTAGTTAGTTTTATTTAGTCATTTTTGTCTAATAGTTGTACTTAGCAAAATTGAAGTTGCATATAGTAGCATCCAAAAATAATACTAAAAAAGACATCTTATCAAACTTAACGATGGTGTTGAAGAATTCATTGCAGAAAGTTATTTTTCAGATGGCTAGTTTATGACCAGTTTCCTGTCTAGTTGTTATAGTTTATTGAAAATTTTAGATGATATTTTTTGCGGTAATTTCACAAAGTCGTTGAAGTCAAATTTTCTAAACTAAAATTACCATTTCGCGTAGTCAGGGTTCCGCTTTTCAAACTTTCTCTTTAAATCTTTCTAAATCATTTTAAAAATTTTCTTTTTGTCATCTGCCGGACTTAGCAAAATTTATACTTCACCATTTACTTTGCTTTCTTCATCTTCTCCTCCATCCATAAGAGTTTTAGGGGGGGGGGGGGGGGGGGGTAGTGGAGCAAGACTTTCGCGGACTCTTGAGAGTCCGCGAAAGTCTGAGGCATTTAAATCCAGACATTTGAGAGTCCACGAAAGTCAAAGGCATTCAAATCCAGACATTTGAGAGTCCACGAAAGTCTGAGGCATTCAAATCCAGACATTTGAGAGTCCACGAAAGTCTGAGGCATTCAAATCCAGACATTTGAGAGTCTATGAAAGTCCGAGGCATTCGATTGTAGACAAAATATGTCCCAGACTTTGGTGGACTTCATAGTTTGATGAATTTGTGAAGGATTTGGGACAAATTTGGAAGCTAAAATGTCTTCCAAAAAACAAGAGACATTTGAAGTCCATCATGTGATCAAACAACAATAATAATATTAAAATAATAAATGTCTACCAAATGTCCACAAATATTCACAGATGTTTACGAAAGTCGAAAAATATATTTTTGAAATGTTAGTATAAATATATTATTTCATGTGATTAAATAATAATAATAATATTAAAATAATAAATGTCTACCAAATGTCCATCAATGTCCACAAATATTCACAGATGTCTACGAAAGTCGAAAAATATATTTTTGAAATGTTAGTATAAACATATTATTTCATGTGATTAAACAATAATAATAATATTAAAATAGTAAATGTCTACCAAATGTCCATCAATGTCCACAAATATTCACAGATGTCTACGAAAGTCGAAAAATATATTTTTGAAATCTTAGTATAAACATATTATTTCATGTGATTAAACAATAATAATAATATTAAAATAGTAAATGTCTACCAAATGTCCATCAATGTCCACAATATTTACAGATGTCTACGAAAGTCGAAAAATATATTTTTGAAATGTTAGTATAAATATATTATTTCATGTAATTAAAAAATAATAATAATATTAAAATAATAAATATCTACCAAATGTCCATCAATGTCCACAAATATTCACAGATGTTCACGAAAGTCGAAAAATATATTTTTGAAATGTTAGTATTAATATATTATTTCATGTGATTAAATAATAATAATAATATTAAAATAATAAATGTCTACCAAATGTCCATCAATGTCCACAAATATTCACAGATGTCTACAAAAGTCGAAAAATATATTTTTGATTAGCACAAATATAATATGCATTACACATTTTGTCAATGGACTCAAGATCTTAAAATGTCCCCAGGACATTTTGTCTATGGATCAAATGTCTTGAAATGTCTATAAAGACATTTTGTCTACAAACTCTCAATGTCTTGAAAATGTCTATGAACACATGTTGTCTATAATAACTCATCCGAAATGTCTTGAAATGTCTACGGGACATTTTGTCTATGAAAGTCTGTGAAAGTCCCGCTCCACTACCCCCTTAATCTTAGTGTTGCATGGGACACACTCTTAAGCTTAAAAATGTTACTTGACCCCTAATTAGTAGTGATGAAACAATACCAAACATAATTAGTTGACACCATTATTAATGGCGCACATTGTTTTCTTCCCCTCACCCCCACTTTCTCCATTAGCGTGTGGAACCCACCCATTTTTAATGGCTCTAGCATTAAAATGTGTGGTCTCGAACTGGTATCCCAATCCCTTTTCCATCATTAATACTTCCTTCTTTCCCTCTCTATAAATTTCACCATCTTCATCAATCTCATCCCAAATTCATCTCAAAGTTTCATAACCATGGCGTTTAAATTTCCCTCTTCTAGTTTTATCTTCCTCTCAATTACCCTTTTCTTGGTTCTCCTTTTCTCTTCTTGTTCTGTTGATGGGCTTGGTGGTGGAGGAGGAAGATTAGGAGGAAGAACAGAAATCAATGATGTGAAGAACAATAAAGAAATTCAAGATCTGGGTAAGTTTTCAGTGAAAGAATATAACAAGCAATTAAAAGGAAATGTTCTTACATTTTCAGAAGTTAAGAAAGCAGAGAAACAAGTAGTTGCAGGAATTAATTACTATTTGAAGATATCAGCTCTTCAAAATGGAGTTCCTAAAATGTTTAATGCTGTTCTTTTTGTAAAACCAAAAGCAAATGCTTCACCTGTACTTGTTAGTTTTGATCCTTCTACTACTAATTAAAGAGGGATTTAGGGAAACAATAAGAAATTTGATTTAGGGTTTGATTTGATGTTATGATGATTTAGTGGAGGTTTAATAAAGGAATCAAGTAAAGGGGTGAGCTTTTTTTAATGTATGAAATAGATTTGATTAATGGGTATAATAAACTTTTTAGATTTCAAATTAATGGGTTGTATTCTTTTTCAAGATATCAAATTCAAATGTCAATTGATTTTCTATTCAATCTTAGAAAAACAGATAGTTCTTCTTTGGACTTATAGGTCTGAGAACCCTTTTTAAGGATTCCAATTCTTCATGGATGATTGAGATCATTCCATACCAGTTAGTAACTTGTAATCCCTGAGTGACCTTCTTCTTCTTCCTCTTCTCACTTCCTTTGCCTCTCTATTTCATAGACTGGAGGAGGGTGAAGGAAATCTACATAAGTGGATTAACTTTGTGGCTTTTGTACAATAATTAAGAGAAGATAGAAGTTGCTTCGAAAAAGAAGAAAGGTCAGTGGCAGACCCAAATGTGACATTTAAATGTGATTTATCGATTTGTAGGGACATTCTCAACGCGGCTAATTTGTGAATGGTTGCTTCTAAAGGAGCCTCTAAAATTGCTATAGGGGCCTCCCAAAAGTGTTTTATCATAGTCAACACACGACTCTTACAGGCGCCTGCACTCAGACTGGCCAGTCCGATGCCGAAAACATTGCCTCGGACTGGGCCAGTCTATTCCCTTTGATCAAGCTATTTCGTATTCTTCTCTCATCTCAGTGTTTTTTCTTTTTCGGATCAAAGTTCATCTTCTTTGGCTTTGTTTTGGGTTAGGATTTTTCTCTATCTTCGTTCTCCCTTGAGTTTCCGTTTAACTTTCTAAAGTTAGGGTTCTTCATATTAGATATTTCTTCTCCCTCCTTGTGTTCCCCCTTGAGTTTCCATCTAAACTTTCTAGGGTTAGGGTTCTTTGTATTGTATCTTTTTCCGTTCATTTATTATATATATCATTTTGATTTGGATTATTATGTAGAAGAAGAAGAACTATTATATGTCCAAGGTCCAACATTGAAAAAATTTCAGAAGTTTTCTTTGACTTTGCCCGTGTTAGCAAAGAATTCGAAATGTCTCGACTTTTTTTAAAACATGTCCGATAATAGCAGCAAACACAAAATCTTTGAAGAGAGAGACCGTAGAGAGAGAAAGAAGAAAAAACGAAGAAGAGAATAAGAAGAGGGGGGTGCTCGGAGGCCCCTATAGTAGTTTCGGGAGGCGCTTGTAGACGCTCCCTTTGTGAATCGCGTTGACTGGATTTAACAAGTTATCTTATACACATTTGAATTATATAAAAATAATATATATAAATTTTATGAAAAGAATGAGAATTATTTATGTCTTGAAAAGATATCACTACAATTTACGTACGTAAAGAAGTTAGGAAAGAGACAGAGCACAGTAAATTTAGAGAAAAATAGTAAGAATATACATATATATTATGTATCTATATAATAAAATAGGTGGATGTGTGCTGACTGGGACAAACTCCTGGATAAATCCAGCCGTCCGATCCATATCAGCATAGATATCAACCGCTGGATCAGCCTTGGGATATCACTCTTTTTTTTTTTTCTCACGGGACACATCTTATCGGTTCCCAATCATAAATGTTTTATCAAGGGACACCTCTTTTGAAGAACACCGACCACCATTAATTTCCTATTCATCTCCCAGTTAGAATATCATCAAACCTTCCAACGCCCTTCTCTATGGATTGTTACATTTCTTCATCTGCTCCATCAATGGCGACCGTTCTAGCTCTCATCCTCTCATCAGGTGTAATCCATCTCTACGATCAAACCCTAGACCTATTCCTAATTCTCATGTCCTTCAATATGATTATTTTATTTAAACTTTTGTTCTTTTATGAATTTCTTACTTCAGAGGTGATTTGGATTCTATCTAAGAATATGTTCTTCATAGATTATCAAGGAAGCTATTTTTTTTTTGTCTTTGATCGTCTATGTATACTACTAATAAAGTTCTTCCCCAATTTCATTGCTAGATTGTTTAAGAGCTTTAATCTCTGCTTAGGAATGTTTTTTTCCTGATTTTCTCATGCTTAGAAACTGTTTGATTAAATGTCAGTGAGAAACGGAAAGTGTTAAATGAATCAGTTTCAGATTTTCCTTCTTTTGGGCATGAGTTATTATGAATTTAGAAATGTGAACTGCAGTGCTACTACTTTATATTTTACTAAACATTGAAATATGTATACTTTGTTTAATGGTAGAAAGCAACCCATATGTGGTGCATTGAACTAAAAATCAGGTTAACAACTGAAATAGGATGCAATAAGAGTAGTAGAACATTGAGATATCTATAATTTGTTTAATGGGAGATAGCAACTCATATTTAGTGCATTGGACTAAAAATCAGGTTATAGACCCAAATAGGATGGAATAAGAGGATTTAAGAAGACCTTGATGTCTTAATGGAACTTAATGTGGCATTGTGGCGTATACTTTAAAACATAATTTTCATTCTTATGTTGTATTGAAGCTTATCCTCTTCTCAAATTTTTCTAGGTTAAGCCATTTAAGGATATGCTACAAAAAGTTGGCAATACTCTTACAGTGATCACTCGATTTCTACCGATACAATTGAGCGACCTCACCCTCTTTACACTACAGGTAATGTTTTATTCTCCATAATTGTATGATATTTCAGAACCTTATCAATGTTTATCAATCACAATTGTGGTATCGGAACTTGAAGAATTAGGAGTCGACAGAGTCTATAGCACCGAAATCTCTTTTCTAACATAGATTGATCTTAGTTCCCAAAACCCAATCTTTTACATCATATCATTGTTATTCCCTTTAGAACTGGATCATATATAGTTGATTTTTTATTTTATTTTTGTTGAAAGAGGATCATATATAGTTGATGTTTGTAAGTTTCCATGTTGAATTATGATTCATAATGGTGAATTATGATCACTTGTATCATTCTCACATGAATACCCAATGTTACTTTCTCACAGCAAAATGTGATGTCTAGAACCGAAACTTTACTTCAACCAGCTTTTCCTATTTAGATTGGTTACTTACTCTGATATTAGTTTAGATTGATATATCGTGTTATAGTTGACGGCCATTCTTATTCCAACAGTATAACGTCATGAATCAATAAGATGTTTTCCTCCTACTTGACATTCGTAAACGCTCAGATGTTATGTTTCAGGCTACCTGTCTCTGAAGTTTACTAACGTCATGAATTATTAGACTTTGGTTCTTTAGAAAAATCTGTTTTATTAAATGCGTATTGTTGTGAAGGTCAACTTCGTTAAAAACCAGTTCAAAGAAACTTTTTTTCTGCCCATTTTCATGAGTCAGATAAAGAGAGTTGTGTACTTGTGGATTCACTAAGGACAGAGCTGGTATGTTTCTTTTCTCACTCAATGAATGTATTTTGATGTTTGCACTTGATCTACTTCTTTACAACTTATGCTTAAATGCTTTCGTGGAACAGGAGAGAACCAAAGAGAGAGCTTGGTAGTGTTTGAGAAGAAAAGTTCACCAACTAGAAGCCCAAGTTCAAGAAGAGCAGCAGACCTCTCTGAACACCAGACAAGCTATTGTTTCCCAAAAACAAGAACTGGAGAGAACTCGAATTGAGGGTATAGTCAGGTATCCGTCCAGTTAAAGTATTGAAGCCGAGGTCCAACCTTTGTAATTTTCCATATTCTCTGATATTGGATGGAACACTACCAAAAATCAATTTGTTTCTCAAAACTAATGCACTTAAATCGTTCATGTTCTTCATAAAATCCACTGATGAGCTCTTATTAGCCAAGCCACTTAATCGCAGATCAGTTAATAAGGTCAAGTTAGATAAGCTGGATGGAATTGGTTCTTCAAATGGATTCCCTTGGAATCTGAGAGAAGTAAGTTTCGTCCAATTTCCAATGAAATCAGGTACTGTGCCAGTGAAGGCATTGTCTGATGCCCGCATGATTCTCATGTTCACTAAATTAGCAAAAGTCGAAGGAATATCTCCACTAACACCCTGCACTGTCGATGTAGATCTACTCGAGATTGACTAAACACCCAAGCTCAGGTAGTAGTGATCCAGATATGTTATTTGACCCAAAAGCCAGTAGTTTTAAATTCTTAAGACTTCTAAGCTCCTTTGGTACAGGTCCGGATAGTGCATTAATATCAAGTAACAGTTTCTCTAACGAAGTCAAATTGTTGAGGAATGCAGGTACGGGACCTGTTGAGTAATTCTGATCCAATTTCAGGAAGGTGAGAAAAGTCAAACAGACAGAGCTCTTTCGGGATTATGCCACTTATTTTTATCGCATATACTCTCAGTTTAGTTATGTGGCAAGTATTTCTGTTATTGTAAACACAATTTCATTTAATTCCAGGGTTGAAATCAGGGATGTTATCCATATCCGATTAATAGATTGCAGCACCACTACATGGTTCTCCACTTATATTCCTCTTTAACTTCTACATTACTTTTTTTTGGGGCTGAAAGGAACAATTTTTTTTCTAAATTTAGATGAAAACTAAAAACCGAATTAGTCACAATAATAGTATCATCCGTGCCGGAGGCACGGGCTATAAGCTAGTATCTATATAATAAGGGAGGAAGGTATCTTCCCCCTCCTCCCAATGGCCAAGATTTATCCTCATAAACTTATCTCTAATGATCTAACTGTAGGGATTTACACCCTTCTACTAGTGTTTATAGCGGAAATATGACATCTAATGTCTACACTAGTATTCCCAGGATCACATGCAAAACTAGTAATTAATCTAATGGAGATAGTAAATTACCTTAATCGCTTTTCCCTCGAACTAGTTGAATTGATTGAAGAAGACCAAGAGCTTCAAGTGTGGCTCCTCTACTTGGGACACGAGCAATCAATTTGATCTCCCACCTTGTTGTATAGCTAGCACACCAATGGTGGTTGGAAAAGAAGAACACCTTCTTCTTTGACTAGATTGATAGTAATGGGAATTAGCTCACTTTCTCCTCTCTACTTGATGTGGTAGAGTAAGAAAGCTTAGAGAGAAATTCCACACCTTATTCTCTGCCCTAAGAGTGTTTATATAGAACCCTAATAAGAATCCACCTCCTTTTAGGTTTCCTAAAACACCCTTTAGAATAAGATTTAGGGAAATAGTCGAAAATAGCAACTATTGGTATTTTCTCAATTCCCTAAGGAGGAGGTGCCCAAACACCACGAAAATTGGCAGATATAATGTTTATTATATCAGCAACTAACCCTCCAAAATTCAGCCCAATCCGAGTCCTAGAAGTACCCGAACCGGTCTAGGCCCAAAAACCCTGTTTTTGGCCTTTTTGTACTATCTTTGCCTAATTCCTTTTAGGCCTATGAGATATGTTTATGGGACACTCCCATGATTATATCTCACTCCCACTAGTCATATCCTAGATCAATTTGTCACTCTTATGTGTAACCCGTTGTAGGATCCGATCGAAGTTAGCCGCGAATTACTTCGTAATTCGAAAATCGTAGTTGGTCTCTAGCTACAACTCTACGATCCCTAAATCAATCGGACTTGATGATCTTCCACATCAATTGTCCTATCCGACAAATTGTTCGCATTGTCACCTTGGTCGAAGGACATCTCCTTCAACTCCTTCAGACTCCCACTTGGACTTAGAACAAGTGCAATGCCTCGATTCCCGTGTCAATTTAGTATCCCATCTGATACGTCACATCATTCAGACTTTCTTGATATCCGAGTACAACTGTAAAAGACAAACGATTAACTTTTAATCCGTTTGAGCGCGGCCACGCATTTTCAGTTGCTACTCATCAAGTGGCCTTGAGACACTTTGTACCTAATGTGATTAGGGTGACACAATCCATTCTTGCGCTCCCACTTAACTTCATGTCTATCCTGTCCTTCCCAGTATCCGTCTTTATAACCTCCTTTTACGACGCGGCGTTTAACGGAACCAAAGTCGGGCATTCCTTACATAAGATGAGTGGAGCACTCATGTTTTGAGGAATCTCTCCAATTGTCTTTATGAGAAGTATTGACGTTCATCACGAATGATGTACTTCTCATTTGAGGGTTATCCAGTGTATAAACCTTTTATACACCCACGTAGTCGAATAGAATATACTATTCCTATAGCCCATGAAACTGCGCTAACCCATCGACTCCCGTGCTAGTCTTCGTGAGTCATTGTTGTCCATGCAATGACCTGGACCAGGGATTTTTGATAATAAATATTCCAAGTTCACTTAATAGGGTTTCATTCATCAGATCACGTATCTGACAAACCTATTCGGAACGTTTTATTATCTATGGACTGTCGTTTAAACACTAAACCAAGTTTAGACGACTGGTGAAATAATTCTTATTATTTCTGATAACGAGAGTTGTAAATCTGAGCCTCTTCCGTAAAACTCCTTTTACCCACTCAGTTTTACTTGTCGAGGTTTAAAATTACACCTCATGCCTTAGACTGTGTATGAATCTCATACTATGTCTTAGGTGACAGTTTAGTTTGACTACCGTGGTAGTCGGTTTTAAACTTTGCTTATTATCAATTAATTTGAAGATTACTATCTTCAACCTTGATAATATCTAGTAATCTTTACTAGAGTTAAGGCCTTTAATTCTTTGTGTAGTATTTGCAACAGTTCCCGGCTTAAAACACTTTTAGCCTACTTTCCTTCCATGTCTGGAAGTTTGCTACGATGACATGTTCAACTTTGTACTACTTCATCCTTTAGCCTTCTAGGATGTACTAAGTAGTGTTTCGGTTTTCCAATCCGATTCGGATGTTTAAATGCTAATCATGTCCAATATGATTGACTTTATGTTTTCGAACATAAATGTCTCTCTCATGCGTGCTAGCTCATCGGTGTCTTTTAGACTCCGAGTTTTGCAACGCCCTCTGTCATGAGTTTTTGGGTCGAAATTCTTTTAGACTTTCGGAGTCTTAGATTTTCTGTTTCGGATCTCAAGCATCTCAGCGTACTGAGTCTCTCTAATCCTATCATCCTTTTGATCTATGCTTATAGATCTTCAGATGCCCAAAATGGCATTTTATCTTTTGTGTGTGGTCCTTTATTGAGTCAGTTCGTTACTGTTATACAACACCTTATGTCGTACTCAATCTTTTGTATGTACTCTGCATACGGACCCGGAAGGTTTGTTTACTCCCACTTACCTTCTTGAAACTCGTGATTCAAGATTTTCTTCATTCTCCAGGAATCAAATTTCTCTGATTGCCTTTTGAATCGAAGATTCTAACTCTTGCGTGCTTTTAATCCGTCGATAGATTTCTGAAGCATGCTTGTGGACATAACTTGATTGGAAGAATCTTTATTCTTCTTGTCTCGTTTCGGGAAACACGAATGTTTCCATCCTTCTCAGTTTTCTATTTTGGAAAACCAATTTAGGTCTTTTGTTGACTTAAATTATCAAGCTTCATGTCTTGACGAGATATGGATTCCACGATGATTTTGGGTTCTAGCCAAAATCTAGAGTCAGTTTCCGTTTCTGCGCAGGTCTTTTATCTCTTCAGAAATAACCTTTATTTTCTGTGTCTTTGAGATTTGACCTTTTAGGGCTTTTGAACAACAATTTGGAATTTTCTCAATTACTTTAAGATATTCCTTTAGAGACACTTTCACTTGTTTTGAGAGTTCTCCGGCGAATGACATTCGCTTTTGTGCGGTGGGTTTATAAGATCATGTCTTTAACCTCTCCTTTTCCGAGGAGCCGCAGTTTGTTGCTCTTGGTCGACTTTAATCGTCTTGTACAAGTTTCATGATTGTTCTTCATGACCCTCCATGATTTTTCTCATGATCGAATTAAATCGACTTGTACTTTTCTCCCACTTATTCTTGTAATAATTAGTGTTTTTCTCCCAGACGACCAGGTGTGCTAATTATTAGAAGAATACTATCATGAGCAACAAACACTTTGTTCTCTTGATTGGTTGTGGAAGAAGCCCAAATTTCTTTCAAAAGAAATTGCGTCAGATATTAGCTAGTTTTGTAATGCTTTTACAAGCTTAGCTGTTAGACGGACTTTGGTAAGTGTGAAAACAATCGTTTATAGAATATGTCCCAAAATATTCGGAAGACTGGCTTAAACCCATCTTTGATCGAATTATGCATAGCAATGTTCGATTACTCCCACTGAATCCACCATCCCTCAGATGTGTTCCATGGAGCGAGTTGGGAAACGTTTTCTCAACTCCTTTGATGGTTATTTAGTATTTGACTCAAGTTTTCATCACTCCAATTTAATCGGATGACTTAAACTCTCTTGTCAAGATGATTCTTTTACTTCGGTTTGTACTTTGTTTGAACCTTTCAAACATTCCGACTTATACTTTATGATTTGTACGTTTCCATACTTCATGAAGTTGTCAGAGTACGTATTTGAAGTTTCTCTCGTTAGCTTCTGCAAGTAAACTTATAGGTCTGCATAACACTGTATGAGTCCTAATAGATTACCAGTCTCTATGCCTTTTGAAAAGGGTGACTTTGTCAATTCAGTCCTTAAGACCTAATTGACAATGCTGAAGTTTAATGAGTTTGAATCTCTTGATTTTAGCCATTATCAATGTTAACCTTCAGTTAATTTTACCACTGGTTTAAAACATCATATGTTTCTAGAAAAACAAAATAATCACTATTAAGTTCTAAGCTAGATCAGTGTCTAAAAGAAGACTTTGATCCCTTTCAGCATCCCTAGCATTACTGCTTCTGCTCCCTCTTGGATCTTTACTTCTTTTAGTCAAGTATGTGATTTCCTTGAGCTTTACGGAGCCGCACATCCGGTTTAAAATACCTGATGAAGGAATTTTACGATACTTGTTTTTAACTTTGTTAACAAGGATACGGAATCGGAATTCATAATTCCATTCCTTTTGTCCTCCAGGTGCTAAAGGTAGTTTCCTTTTAAATGGTCTAGCCATTGTTTTAGAAACATTCACAGTAATGAGGAATACTCTTGATCATGTACTCGGCAACTGCTTTTCTATGATCAAATGTTTGTCTCACTTGACTGATCCTTTTGCCCTTTTGAATCTCAAGATCTCTTTCTCAAGAACCTTTCTTAGACTGGATATTCCCGTATGTTCTGCTCAATTTGTTTGTAACAACCTGAGTGACTCATCTAAGGTCTTTATCAATCTTTGTTCAATCGATATTGAATTGGGTGATAGATGTATTCTGTTGTCTTTCCTTAGGATGACTTTCAGATTGCCTTGGAGGTCTCGTACCTCTCCATTTATGACTTCTGTAGAAATTTCTTCCTTAGTTTGTCTTAATGGTTATGCTAGCATTCATTACTATTCCAAAGAGAATGTTATACGATTGCTTGCAAATGGCTTTTGACCTTCTCTTGTATGAGTCAACATTGGGATTGGGTATTCTAGTGACCTTCCTTTTGAATCTGAGAACTATTCTCGGATTCATTCTTCCATTCTAGGAAGTGGATCAACACCTCCTTTAGGTGTGATTCAATGTTGAAATCGTTTGTGTCATCTTAAAACTACATAAAGAAATGGCAAAGTTTTAAAACTCGTTATCGTTTTTGAAAAACTTAGTTTTCCCACATTATTCAATAAAAATCGTCCCCGATTGAATAAGTGATTCCAAGACCCCAGTTCTTCGGAGTAAAGCGGACGAAGGCCCTACCCTTTGACTCCGTCGTTCCGGGTGAGTGAACTACTTCACTGATCATACCTTATGACTCTTGGTTGATAGATTTCATTAATGAATGACTAATCTATCCTTTTGCCTCGAGTATCCAAGACTCTCTTGCTGATCTCGTTGAGTAGAACCATTTAGACGTGTAGGCCTCTTCTATAGACCTACCCGCATTGTCCCAAGGTAGAGGAGGTACTCTGCGAAGGCCGACCCACCTTCCTCGAACAAGGGCGCAACGAGTGTCTTAATCTGGATAGGCGATTACTCAAGATTACGTTTTGGGGACTTTTACGCTAGTCTGGCGTTTGTTATAGTGAACTATTTAGCCTAACTAACATCCACGACATAAAACGTAAATAAGTAAGTAAATGCGCGCGAGAAAGTAAATCAAGCAGACATGGATCCTAGTATGGCCCCTAACCTAGAAGATCTAATCACCCTTGGTTTTCTTCTTGTTTCGCCTTTTGGTTCGTCTTAAATCGCCATCTTTGAACCTCCATTGATTTCTCCCACTCGCCTTTGGATTTCATCCTCGAGTTTCTTCAATGGACTCATAGACCCTAAACTCTAATTACAAGACTCTAACGATTCGCAGATCGTATAAACTTGAAATTAAATTAAATTACAAAGCATGCACCCATCCGTGCTTAAAACAAGAATAAAGAAATAAATCTATGGCCATACTAGTTTCCCGCATTCACATCACATGCAATCATATAATATATCAAGGCTAAGAATTATATATGCATGATTATCTTGGGAGATACTTTTGTTGACATCACATGTCACATTACGGACCTTAAGTCTAAATTCGAAGAATTCTACTAATGGTGCTTTCCGGTTTTATCTTTTATGATTTCTAAACTCATCTTTAAGAAAAACTCCGTTTTGGGCTCGAGAAAGCCCGGGTCAATTTCGGAAAAAATATTGGTTCGATTCTTAATGATTTCATAAATCAATTTAAAGAGAAATCCGTTTTGGGCTATTGGATGGCCCAGATTGATTTTGGAATTATTTGGTTGGAATCGGAAAATTTTTTAGCAAAAACTCCCACTCGAATGATGGTCCCTTTTCGTGGTCCGAAAAGCCTCGAAAAAGCCCGGGACAAGTCATAGACAAGTCCCGGCCCAAGCCCAAAAAGGGCTCGGACAAGGTCCGGACATAGCACGGCCCATAGGGCCGGCATGTCCTGGCCGAGGCCTATCAAGGCCTGGTCTCGTCCTGGCCGGAGCCAGGACGCTAGTCCATGTACCAGACGCGTCGTCTGGTACTGGACCGGACCAGCACTAGGTGTCTCGGACTAGTCCGAGACACCCAGAACCTCCCAGACGCGTCTCCAAGACGCGTCTGGTCGAGTGCTCTGGAGGCGTCCTAGACGCGTCCAGGAAACTCCTTCGCAGCTGCTGGTCGCGTCTTAGACGCGACCTGGACGCGTCTTCAAGACGCGTCCTTAGTAGCTGCTCTGGACGCGTCTCAAAGACGCGTCCAGAAGCTTCTGTCGCAGCTGCTGGTCGCGTCTTCAAGACGCGTCTCAGCAGCTGCTCTAGACGCGTCTCAGCAGCTGCTCTGGACGCGTCCAGAGGACGCATCCAGGAGCTTCTGGTCCGGCCAGGAAGCTTCCTGGCCGGACACTAGGGTTTTTCAAAACCCTAGTTTCCAAAAAGAAATTTTTTTTTTTTTCTTATGCAACTCTAAGTTGCTATTTTCCAATTTTAAAACTTTTCTTAAATTTTTGAAATTCCTTTTAGAACACTTCTAAAAAAATTTTAAAACTTTTAGAAACTTTTAAATTTTTCCAAATTTGTTTTGAGAGCTTCCTAAAGTCAAAACTACTCTTTTTAGAACACTTCTAAAATTCCAAAATTTTGTTTTTCAAAAGTTTCCAAAACTTAAAAACAACTCTTAATCAAACCAATTTTGGATCAAAATCTAGGTTTTTGAAATTTTTCAAAGAACTATTTTGAAATCAATTTTGAAAAATCTTTGAATCCAATTCAAAATTAATCAAATTTTATGTTTTAAAATCTTTTTAAACATAACTATCAATTTAATCAAGCATGGATTAGTTTGAAATTCAATCAAATTGAGACTTTTAAAACACTTTTAATCATCAATGTGATTCTCAATTTGAAAATTTATTGAATCCCATCAAATTATGAGTTAAAAATACCTTTTTAAAAACACCTTTTAAAATACTTTTATAAACTCAATTTTCAAACTATCAAGCATATAAATTAGTTCGATTCTTAGCAAAAACTAGTTAATAGCAAGAGGCTCTGACGCCACTGTAGGGATTTACACCCTTCTACTAGTGTTTATAGCGGAAATATGACATCTAATGTCTACACTAGTATTCCCAGGATCACATGCAAAACTAGTAATTAATCTAATGGAGATAGTAAATTACCTTAATCGCTTTTCCCTCGAACTAGTTGAATTGATTGAAGAAGACCAAGAGCTTCAAGTATAGCTCCTCTACTTGGGACACGAGCAATCAATTTGATCTCCCACCTTGTTGTATAGCTAGCACACCAATGGTGGTTGGAAAAGAAGAACACCTTCTTCTTTGACTAGATTGATAGTAATGGGAATTAGCTCACTTTCTCCTCTCTACTTGATGTGGTAGAGTAAGAAAGCTTAGAGAGAAATTCCACACCTTATTCTCTGCCCTAAGAGTGTTTATATAGAACCCTAATAAGAATCCACCTCCTTTTAGGTTTCCTAAAACACCCTTTAGAATAAGATTTAGGGAAATAGTCGAAAATAGCAACTATTGGTATTTTCTCAATTCCCTAAGGAGGAGGTGCCCAAACACCACGAAAATTGGCAGATATAATGTTTATTATATCAGCAACTAACCCTCCAAAATTCAGCCCAATCCGAGTCCTAGAAGTACCCGAACCGGTCTAGGCCCAAAAACCCTGTTTTTGGCCTTTTTGTACTATCTTTGCCTAATTCCTTTTAGGCCTATGAGATATGTTTATGGGACACTCCCATGATTATATCTCACTCCCACTAGTCATATCCTAGATCAATTTGTCACTCTTATGTGTAACCCGTTGTAGGATCCGATCGAAGTTAGCCGCGAATTACTTCGTAATTCGACGATCGTAGTTGGTCTCTAGCTACAACTCTACGATCCCTAAATCAATCGGACTTGATGATCTTCCACATCAATTGTCCTATCCGACAAATTGTTCGCATTGTCACCTTGGTCGAAGGACATCTCCTTCAACTCCTTCACTAACGACTTGAATGTACATGAGGGAAAAAAACAATATTCGTTTTTCAAATTTCTAATATCTGCGCTCTCTCTCTCTTCATCTCTTTCCCTCTCTTTCCCGTCCCATCTCTTTCTATCTCTTCAAATTCGTAATGGCTGCAGTTGGAGAAATAACACTCCTTAATATTCCTTTCTCCCTCCTCTCTGTCCTCATCTATGTCTCCCTCTTACCCCAGTATTTCTCTCTATTCGTCTCTCTCTTCCCTCATTTTTCTCACCTCATGGAAGATCTGAGAGATATCTTCTCTCTGTATTTGATTTGGTGTGTAGGTACCTTTTTCTCTGAAACTACCCTCTCTTCATCTTAGATTCATTTTTTTAATTGTGTATCTTTTAGTCAATTGTATCCGTTACTTTGTACTAATTTAAACTGAAGCCATTACTGTAAATCTAAACCAAATTTATGGTTTGGGCTTCAAAATCTGTATTTGATTTGGTTTTGGCTACTAAGTTTAGACTTCAGTCCACCTTCGAGTTAATCATGTTTAAATCATAACCAAATTTAGTCAATTAAAGTCACTAAATTTGAATCGCAACCATGAAATCTATATAATAAAACAGAAGGGAAAAACGCTGACTGGGACAAACATCCTTATTTAATTATGTATATTGTCTACAAGCCCTTTCCTAATGTTACAATATAGTCATTCTTAATAATAAAATAACCTATCTAAGAAAAATAAGCTATATAAAGAAAAGAAAAAGATTATCGGGTTTAGAAATAAAATAACCCATATAAAATAACTATTTCTTGCACAACACAGGTTTAAAAATAAAATAACTTATTTCTTTTTTCTCATAATATCTGTTTCCAAAATAACCTATAAAATTGAAAAATAACAAGTTCTATGGTTTAGTACTCATATCGTTCAGTTTGATTTCTTTATTATTACGTTTCTTGGTAGTATGTGTTTATGACAACCTGATGTTCTTTTGATTTCTTCAATAATTTCGTTTAACGTTGATTGATATAACTGTCTGTGCCCTCAAGCACGGGCTATACCCTAGTTATGTTTAAATCATAACTTTGAAGTAAAGTGCGAAACTTTACTTCTGCACTCAACATGTTTGATGAATTGTCTTATAGACAGTATGTTGTCTATATTTAACCTGCATTCCATTTTCTTGTATTAACTTTGTTTACTTATTCCTTTGATCTCTTTAAATATCATGCAATATTATTTATCCTCAAATTGTTTAATGAGATAGGCTCCAACCTTTAACGCATTTCTTATTCGAGGTAAGCTCTTCATCGAAATTGACTTGATTGGTGAATTGGTAAAAGAATCTCATTAAAAGAATCTCATCGAGAATCGTTTAATGAGATAGGCTCCATCCTCTAACACATGTACAAATTGTTGCATTTTGTACATGTAATTACATATAAAAGACTGAAAATTTTATGATATTACTGATTTTTATTTTATATTTATTTAGCTAAATCAAACTTTAGCTTTAGGGGTTAGGGGATTTTGATGCGACCTAAATAAAATAGATACGAGGGTGGAAGGACTAAGGAGTGCCCATAGGCCACATCTATATCTATATAGTTTAACAAGTGGTTTATCTTGACCAATCAATCTCCGGGTGTGTTATATCTTAGCCTAATAGAGGTTTAGGATAGTAGTCTGCTAGATTTGGGGTTTCGATTAGGGTTACACTTTTCTCTCTAATTCATTTTGAGTATATAGTTGAGCCTTGAGTAAATATTTTGGATCATGCATGTCTACATTTTGATCTCTTGAGTAAACATTATGAATGATACATCAACACCATGTGTTTAGTATTGCTGTTAATTAAGAATGTTTTTCTTTGAAATTGAATAGTAATGTTATAATGCAGTTGATGGTTGGCTGAACTACTTTAATTCTCGATTGATAATGTATTGAATCTCTTTAAGTTATTAATGCAACAGATTATTGTTTAAGTTAATTAAACTGTTTTTGTTGTTATTATGCACTTAGATTTCTCAGATCAATTGATCTCTTTCTCAATCGATTTGTTTGACAGATCAATTGATTTCTTTCTCAATCGATTTGGCTTTTTTTTTTTTTTTTTACAATAGGCACCGGTCGCATTTCCTTTGGCAGCGGGAAGCTTTAGGTACTCTCTCTCAAATAATTTCTCGCTTTAGGTTTGTATGTTTTGGGATTTTTTATTTTGTTTGTAAGTGATTATGTTTTCTCTCTCTCAAACGTTTTTTTATTTGTAAGTGCTTATGGTTTCTCTCACTCTCACTTTTCTCAAAATCTTACTTCATATTCCTTATCATGATCCAAAGTAACTCCTTATCTTTGTTGTTGTATACGAACCTCTCTCTCTTTCTTCTTGATATGTTATTTAGGTTAAATGTTTGCTTAAGTTCCAGGTAATATCACAAAGTTTGCTTAAGTTCTAATTGATTTGTAAAAACTCTTTAGGTTAAATGTTTGATACCTATTTAGGTTATATATTATTTGGGTTTACTATATAGGTTTCGAAATTGCCGAAGTTCTAAATTGATCAGTACAAAAGTTTTTAGGTAAAACACAAAATCAAGGTCTTTTCAATTTTTAGGTTAAACTTTGGAAAGAATTAGTGGTTTATCAATTTGTGTTTTATTTGTTTTTTGTTACTTTTCTCTTTGTGTTTCTTCATCGATATCTGTTTGGTTCTTTTTTGTATGGTTGCTTATGCATAACTGGAGTCATGGAGTTTCCAAGTTCGATTCAAGTGGATCTGTAATTTTCAATTGTGATATACTATTTTGATATTTCCTGAATTCCCTACTTTGATGGATGCTTGCATCAATCTAGGGCGTTCGTAACAAATCTCTCCTTGAACTCTGGGGTTGTTGTACTGAGTTACCTGTTGTTTTTCTTTTGGACTGTAAGCAGTTGGAGGATAAGATCTGTTTTGAAAGTTCAAAAGGAGTTTGGAGGCTCTCAAGCTTTCGGAGATGCTCATTGGTACCATAAGTAAGTTAATTACACAATGTTTAAACTTTTTTATGATTCTTTTTTGTAATTATTATCGCTCATCTTTGTTGAGTTTTATGTTTACTCTAAGGAACAATAATCAGAAACACAAAACAGATTCGTTATCTATCCTTAACGTTGATTAATCAAGGTGAATTGGATACCTTGGTCAGGGAGAGAGACAGTTGGTGGTGCAACTGGCGTTGGAGACAATGTAATGCCTGATTTGTATTCATTCTCACTCTCCTTGAAAATAACCCATAATTTTCCAAAACCAAATTCGATGCAAAAATATTTATTTGGTATAGTTGATCAAACGTATACTAAGTAAAATCTTCTCAAACTTAGTAAACGACTACTTTTCTTTTTGGGTTTAGGTGAAATTTGACTTCAGCAACACATGTTTGGTTTTGAATTACTCGACTGAATGGCTTATTGACGGTTTAATTTGAGTCAGTGAGCCAGGGATTTGCTTTCATGTTTGTTTTAATTACTCATTCGTCTTCATCGGTCAGTGTTACTTGCTTTCATGTTTCAAGGTTATTTGCCTCTTACTGTTCTTTTTTGTGGTAGTGGTGTACTTTTCACTGTTATGTGTTTAATCGTTGTTGGTAATATATGTTACGTGTTACTAATTTCTTCAACGTTCTTCAGGTATCGTTAACGCGACATCTGGAGGAGCGACAAAATTTCTTTCCAAAGAACACTTACACAAGTATATTTTTTGTAGGTGTCTTTTATCAGAATTATGTCGTTGAAGTAGGTAAACAGTGAACCAACCTGGCGAATAAATACAAAACATTGTAATTCGATTATAATATGTGCTTATTCACACAGTGTGCTCGGTCTGTGGGGCACAGACAGTTATTTTGAATACATTAACATGAAGGTGGGCTGAAGCCCAAACTTAGTAGCCAAAACCAAACCAATTACAGATTTTGAAGCCTAAACCATAAATTTGGTTTAGATTTACAGTGATGGCTTTAGTTTAAATTAATGGAGAGAAACGTACGTACACACCATAAATTTGGTTTAGATCTTCCATGAGGTGAGAAAAATGAGGGAAGAGATGGACGAATAGAGAGAAATACTGGGTAAGAGGGAGACAGAGATGAGGACAGAGAGGAGGGAGAAAGGAATATTAAGGAGTGTTATTTCTCCAACTGCAGCCATTACGAATTTGAAGAGAAAGAAAGAGATGGGACTGGAAAGAGAGAGAAAGAGATGAAGATAGAGCGCGCTAATATGAGGAATTTGAAAAACGAATATTTTTTTCCCTCATGTACATTCAAACCGTTAGATCATTACAGATAAGTTTATGAGGATAAATCTTGGCCACTGGGAGGAGGGGGAAAGATACTCTCCTCCCTTATTATATAGATTTGCATTGTCAGTATTTTCTAATTAAATTGTATCTCTATTTGAGTATGAACCAGATCCAAAGATATTTTACGCTATCGGTCAGTGATAGCATGTGCCTCCACTGAGCCCTATGTGAGGCCGCCTCTGAAGAAGGCAATACTCTATTCAAAGCGGGTATGTTGATAGAGTCTCGAAGATATGAAAATGCAAGATTTGTTCGTTAACTTCTTGTTACAACCGTGAGATAAACCATTTCGACCACCAAATAAGAACCATGTCATGAAATGGGAGTTGAAATTGATCAAAGAACTTGTTTTATTCCTTGATGGTTTACAAAAGAAATATAAGACTCTATTTATAGAGTTACAATACTACTAGTTTCTAATTTTACTAGTTCTTAACATTTTACTAGTTTCTAATAGTTTTATGCTAATATATATACTAGCTCCTAATATCTTACTAGTTTCTAATATGAGAAATGCTGCTTGGCCCGAGTTGTAGTCCGACTCGGACCCGAAATCCGACATGGCTTGCCAACTCGGACCAAGTCCCATTTCCGGGGGAGGGAACATATTTTCGTTTAATTCAACTTGGGTTCTTATTTTTGTATACTATTTCAGTATCCGTCCTTCACTTCTTTCTGCCATTCTTAGACGAGAGGGAGAAGCTCGATGAATGGAATTGCTGACGAGAGGGAGAAGCTCGACGAAGAACAAAAGAGGAGAGAGAAACCGAGAACGAAGTGATATCTAGGGTTTGTCATCTTTTCCAGAGAAAGAACAAAGTGAAGGTTCTGCTCCATCTTTGTTCCTCGATTTAGGGCAACGTATACCTTAATCGGTAGTTAGGGTTTTCGTCACCAAACCGCCGAGTAATCCTTCATCCAACCAAAACTCATGGAATTGCTGACTGAAAACGAAAGGTAAGGTTCTGATTCCTCCTTTCATCACTTGTTTGAGAAAAAACACAAAAAACTCACCATTTTCTCTAACTGTTTAATCTCTGTTTCTTGCTCAAAAAGAGGAGATTTTTCTTTTTGCTACTTTTATCATTTGAGATCCACACTAATTGTTCTAAAAGTTTAGGGTTTCTTTTAGTAGATTATATAAATGTGTTATGCATATCAAATTGTTATGAACTGGTTTGTGTATCTAACTTAAGTTTTATGGTTTTTATAGTTGATTAAGAGATTCTTATAGTTTATGTTTTGAAATGGTTGTTAGAGAAGGGAGATCCACGAATGCATTGAACATAATGCGACGAAGTCAGAAGAGCAACAGACAGCAAATGCGGAACTTTGGACTTAAAAAACACACTGATGATTATGACATCGAAAGTCGAAATTACTGTGATAGAGAATGGAGGTCGCCGAATTGGATTTGATCTGGACTATGATGAAAAGGACAGTAGCTACACCATGATAAACATAACGGAAGAGCTGAAACAATATTTTAGGCCAGAATCTCTAACCTCTAAACAGGTTAGACGAGATGATCGTCTTCCGAACAACTCACTAAGTTGGAAGTGAAGGAAATGCAGACATAAAGTTGAAGGAGGTATTCGAACAACTAAAAGCAAAGGAGATAGAGCTTCAAGTGACAGAAAGGTTCGGAGACGGAGTGGTCAATGAGGGTTTAAGTCATATATAGTAGACGAAGATGGCGATGGAAATGTGAGTGTGCTCAATGGTAGCAGTGCAATTCCAGACTCATTGCCTCCAGCATTACCTGTGGTCAATGAGGGTTGAAGTCAATGACTGTAAATTCCATATCCTGCAAAATATAGCAATACTCCCAAATGTCAAATGATAATGTTAGGTTTTTGTGGGTAGGCTTTTCTGTTGCCTGCCGATATTTTGTGGAAAACTGGAATTTTGAGCTCGAATGTAATAGTATAAACTCTATTAAAATATATGCTTTAAGTTAGTTTTTGAATCTCATTTTTGTAATGTGCTTGTTTAAGAATCTTGTATATGGAACTATTATGGAGTCGGTTCATCAATAAATCATCCGTTTTTTTTCTTCTCATAAGTTTGAAGATATTGTTATCGTCTATGGTTGGATAATTGCTTGGGTAAAAAATGGATTTCATGTTGGCACATCATGTTAAAACTAAGCATAAAAACATATCTTGAGCTGGTGTTTTCTCGCCATGTTTCATCTTCGATTTCCATTATCAACGAATTGCAGGCTAGCCAAAACAAAAAGGTCGGAAATCAGTATTGCAAGAGACATTATAAACTGATGTGATATTCAAACTATCCTTCTCTCTAAAATTACCCCTCATATGATCTCTCATCTCTGTAAGCTTAGGTAAAGCTTGCACCGAAATTGCAAACAAGCAAACCACAGAAAACTAATGTTTCAAGACAATGGCACTTGATTTCCCATCATAGAGAGCAAAACATAGGTTTAAATGCTTTCTCATAGATCATCATTCTCAACTTGCTTCAACTTTATTTGATACTTAACCCAACTGACATTACTTCAATCGATTGGTGTAGAAACCCCTTACAAACCCTAGGGTTTAATAAGCCCTAAATGCAGTGATTTTCCTCTTCAAATTATAAACCCTGGATATCAAATCATGTCTGCTTCACTTCGTTCTCTCTCTCTCTAACTCATTGCGATTTTTCCTTGGCAAATTCGAGCTGAAGAAGTAGATTTTTTTTCTCTCTCTCTCTTCAGGCAGGTTGAAGAAGAAAGGCAAGGACGGGGACAGAAATAATAGAGAAGTACAGGGATTGAAGTTGAATAAAAAAGAAATTGGCCTTTCTCATTACGGAAATGGGACTTGGTCCGAGTTGGCGGGCCACGTCGGAATTCGGGTCCGAGTCGGACTCCAACTCGGGCCAAGCAGCATTTCTCTTCTAATATTTAATATTTCCTAATATTATATGGGATATCTTAACATATAGAAAGGTATTTCAACAATGGGCACTTTTAGTTACAGTTGTTTTTTTGATGAACAAGTTACAGTTGTTTTCTCACATTAATTTCATAAAAAAAGGTGCCTTAAGTGTGGGAAATATGTTTGACATGCCCAAATTAACTAATTGTTTGTGACATGGTTTAAATAATGTAGAATTGTAGGTTTATCTTTAAGTAAAAGTTTCAAAGGAAGCAAGAGGTTTATATAATAGAGCTTTATCTTTAAGTAAAAGTTTCAAAGGAAGCAAGAGGTTTATATAATATAGCTTTGAAAGTTATTTTGAGGCAAAAGCTTCAAATGAATTATGGTAATGGAATCAAATAAAAATATTTGGGATGTTGGAGTAAATTGAGGAAAAAGAAAAATCTAGACAGGTTTCTTATGTGGGTGAACCAGAGTTTTTGCTCAAGACTTTAAGGGTCGGTGTCGTCAATAGGCTTCACTAATGAAGGCTGAGTTATCACACTTATACCTTTATTCATTGACAAAATTGTTGTTAATACTAATTTCTTTTCACAAAACCTTTATTTGTCGAAATTGAATCTCATTCAAAGCTCATAACGTTTAGTTCTAAATTTACATTGACAAAATAATAAATAATTACAGGTTGTCAGCATTTTTATAAATATCTACTTGGTTGGTATTATAAGCTATCTTCCACCGTAAACATATGTTAGTTTCGTTAAAATAAAAATAGCTGAATTGTTAGAAATGACCTTGTTTATGCAAGAGTAGTAGTCTTAAAAATAATATGACTAGTTCACTTCTAGTATTTGGACTATTGCGACAATTTTTTTTAACTCACCTGAATGTAAATTCTAAATCCGTCACTGCATACAATAAAATAATCCTTTCAACAAAAAAAAAAAAAAAAAAATACAATAAAATAATCAAAGGGAGATGATGATTACAGAGAATGAACATATTAGTATTTTCTCTCTCTACATCACTAAATAGTTGGTGGTCTGTGCCAAATTATCCTAGATGAAAAGTTTTGGGTTACGATATGCCACGATCGGATACGGTCCAGGTGGCGCCTGGGAGTTCCTTTCTCTCTGAAAATTTCAATTTGATTTGTCATTTTTAATGAAGTGGATTTAGACTTTACATACTTATAATCTGGACCGTGGATTCTATAAACGGTCTACCCCCCCCCCCCCCCCCCCCCCCCCCCCCACCAAATACATCTTTCCTCTTTTAGTTCTTGTTTTTTCTATTTCTTTTTTTAAATTTATCCCCATTTGTTGGGGAATCATAAACCTGTAGTAACCGAATAAATCTAAACATAAAAATCCTCGAACTTTACATTGGGTTAAAGTAATCAATCTCTTATTGCAACAAAAAAAAGAAGTATTCAATCTTTTCAAATCGGCCATTCAATAAATACACCAAAACACTTTTGTGTACCAAGGGGCCAAAACAAATAAAATTAAAATTAAGAATTAATACGGTTCAATCTACCCTCCAAGCATCGAAAATGAAGATTTGATGCGGCTAGTGAAGTTAATCAAACTTTGGCAATAATGATGTAGTCAAGACTTTATACCTGCTTAATCTCCATCAAGAATTATGGTGTCGTAAATTCATCATTAAAAGCGAACATGTGATGTGCATTTTTTAACAATGTAGACAGGTGTTCGCAATATTACGTTTCAGACCTCAATATTTCCATCATCTGAACCAGATCAGACGAATGTTTGCAACAAGCCTGTAAGGATATGACACGAAATACTAACTGGGTTTTTCATCAAACGCCTAGTTGAGATGTGAATACTACCAAACGTGACAAATAAGTAACCATCTAACGGTTCCATTAAGTTAAACTATACCTTAGTTTAAACTCAGCTTTATCCTTTAATCGATTCTCGCAACAACTTCAAAAGGGTTTCATAACTCTGAATATGTAACTCTCGCCTTAATACAAGCACCATTGCTGATGAAAAGTGTAATTTACCTGCAAATACCAAAGTCAATAACAATAATGTAATCTTATTCACAAATTAGCCACTCAGAACGCACATCCACAAAAAAGAGAAAAACAAAACTGAGGTAGTGGAAAAATGTAGGTAACAACGCTTTCTTGCTTTGATGGATGGTACAAGTTATCTATTTGAAATATTGAATCGATTTCCAGATTAAAAAAAAAAACTACCTGCTGTGTCTTGAGTATTATGTCAGTGACCAAAGACCCAGTTTCAAACACAAACGCGATCATGGGAATTGGATGTGAGAAGGTAGGTCCTACCACCTCTACAGAAAAAGTGCTAACGAAGTGATTAGTGAATTCCTTGACATTTAAACCAAGACATTTAAACCAAGACAAAAACTAACTAAACAAGACAATCATTTCTTAAACTATATCAAATATTAAAGTTCTTAAACTATATAACACTAAAATTGGATAAAAGTCTTAAGCAAGACAAACATAATAAAAAAACTTAATACATATATCAAATATTAAAGTTCTTAAACTATATAACACTAAAATTGGATAAAAGTCTTAAAATGCATAAGATGAAATATTGAAAAAGTTTTGCTTTCGAGAACGCAACCGAATGGACAGTCTATAAGCGAACAATGCCTCCTTAGTTTATGTAACTTGGGAAAGGCCATCGTGCCTTAAAATACTAACAAACCTTTTACCCGACTTTGTCTGAGTAGCGAACGTAAAGAGCATTATATTTTACTTGACTCTGTAACTTCTGAATATCTAGTGGTAGGCCATTATTAGCAAGGCGAGCATCGGTTTCGTTTAGATAGACGATATTGCACTTATCTGAAAGAATTTATTGGAAAGCAATACGAAGGGAAATAAAATGTATTTCAACCAATAGAAACATCACCGAAAATCAATTGAAAGAAAGATCAAAGAAAATACTTCTCTAACCAGAACATTTTCAAAATTTAAATTATTTCTCGAAAAATCCACGCACCCTCCCTCAGGCTCAATTATCAACCTAACGCTTTTACATTTCAAGTATTCCCGTGAGGAGAGAGAGAGAGAGAGAGAGAGAGAGAGAGAGAGAGAGAGAGAATAACCATTTTTTCTCCAGAGAGAGTAAACAAGATCTTGTTGTTTTCCGAAGGAGGGATTCATCCTCCGAATTTTTCTCTTTTTTAGTTTGTATTTTCTTTTAGATCTATAATAAGAAAATCTGAAGTAGACAGAGAGAAAGATGAAGTCTCCATTAACAACAATTCCATCATCATGTGGTTTCGTCACGGCATAAAGACGGTTTTGAAGAAGATTCAAAAACGATTTGATGAGAGTTTCTCACTCTAAAAACGGATTCAAAGATAATTGTTGAAGTTTTCATAGTTGATCTATACATGGTTGTGATTAGTGGAGAAGAGAAGATGGATTTCGGACATGGTTCGTACATGAACAATGGAGATTTGGATAACAAGAATTAAATCAAACGACGGGAATTGACTTAGTTATCTCTTCACCGTATTACTATTTATACTAGTATCATCACTGAAATATCTAAGTAAACATACAATGAATGAAGATAAACTCTTTAACCCAAAGAGAATATGGTACTTCAAACGAATCTGGGTGAATATAAAACTTATGCAGGATCGACCCAAAAAGAAGTTTTAAAAAGCGAGACTAGTTAGAAAAGTTCAGTCAGAAATGGGTAACGAAGGATAAATCATAAAAAGCAAGATCAAATTGGTAAAGCCTCGGTATACAAAATTCACCGTTTGTCCCACACTTGAATTATCTCATGGTGTGTTTGGTTGCAGGATTCCTAAGTAGGATTCCTATCAAAAGTGGAATTTGGTAGAAATCATGAATCCTTGGTCTGTTTGGCTACCAAGAATCCTAGGACTCTTGAATCCTAAGGACTCTTGAATCCTAAGGATTCTTAATTCCAAAATTTATATTGGACCAAAATCCCACCCTACCCCCTAGGATTTGCTAGGATTTTGGATTAATGAACCTAAATTTTAAACTTAAAATCAACAAAAAAATATTTCCTTCTACAAAATCATTATTTTTTTTCAAAATCATTATTTTTTTCAAAAATCATATTTTTTCTAACGACGTTTAAAAATACTCAAATAATAATAAATCATAGAATTCTTAGTTGTCAAACAAGCCAAAAAATATTACTTGGATTCATGAATCCGTGGAATCATGAATCCCAAGGACTCATGAATCCGCGGATTCATGATTCCGCCATCCAAACACACCATCATTTCATTTTGAGATATCTTTCAAAAGCATAAAAGATAGAAATAAATCAACGACATTCAAAAAGAGGAATTACAAGCAACCACATACAAAAAGAATCATAAAGGCACACAATCATGATAGTTCTTGTCGACTCAGAATTGGTGATGAAGAACATAAAGAGTTGTTAATTAGATTCTGCATAGTCAATTTCACCACCTCACTGCATCAAGGACAAGCGAACTGTAATTTGATAAGTTACTTTATTTCTTCATGTAAACTTTTAGAAACTTTATGATATGGAAATTTGAAGAAATCAGACGCAAATAAAATCGAAACCAAAAAACAAAAATGTATCATGTCTCTATGTCATTACTATGTATAATTTGTATCAAACCCCATCTATTAATTTGAAACTGTTCAAGATTCTTCAAGTTTGTTTCGATTCAATTTTTGACTAATGATATGATAAAGAAATTTTAAGAAACTCAACTCGAACGAAATCAAATCTAAAATCCTTACAACAAACAAAAAGTTTATATGTCTTATATCATTAGTTATAGATAAACTTCGTTTCAAATCACAACAACAAACATGTTTAACTTAAAATGGCCCGACCCATTTCTCTATTTATTTATACAACTAATAAAGTTCGATTATGAACCAGTATCTTTCTTCATACCTACAGATCTGATGCTTCTAATTTTCTTTTTTCTAAAATTTATGGGCGATTTACCTCCTTCAGGCCGAATGCAAGTAATCAACAGTTTGCAAACAACATTAAGATTAAAAAAAGAACTAATAATTACCTAACTAAGAAACCCAATTTTCTTGTTCAATCTATTTGCTTTTGTGAAATCACAACAACCGAAACCTGTAAAGGAAAATTATAAACTTACAAATCAAGCTCTTTATTTCTAAATCAACTACAGAAGAAACCAAATTATTAGGATAGTAACTGACCTTCTCAGTTTCTTCACTGGGATTTTTGTTGCGACCTCTAGAGAGAGATGTAAAAACCATTTCTAGACGAAGAAACCAAATTATTAGAAGAAACTCTTCATTCTCAATTTCCAGAAATATGAAGAGAGAGAGAAACGTATTGATGAAGAGGGAGAGAAAAAAGTTGAAAAATCGTAAAACCCTAAAAACATAAATTCTTCTTCTGCAAAAATCAGTTAACTAAAAATGAAGAGGGAGAGAAACGTATTGATGAAATTCTAAAACCCAAATTATGAAGGTTAGCAGATTACCATATTTCTTCACTGGGATTTTTGTCGCAACCTCTAAAGAGAGATGTAAAAACAATGTCTAGATAAACCGTTTCCACTTCCTTTTTGCAATCTTCCTCCATTGATGAGAGGAAGATTGTAAGATCCAATGGTAAAGATGCTAGATGAAACGAAGCATACGGTTAGACTTATGTAAGGGTTTGTCCCAGTAAGCACCCATCTACATATAGATGGAAGCTTTATTTTTGTCTTAGTCAGCAACATTTATTTTGTCTCAGTCAGCAAAATAAGTTCTATTTTGTTATATAGATTTTGCATATTTATGACTTTTTTGTTTCGAAAACTAGTGTTTGGAGATCTGAATTTAACAAATAGTGTTAGGAAATCTGAATTTAAGAAATTAGTGTTCTGAGATATCAAAAGTTCAAAAAGATTAGTGTATGACATCTCACGTTTTTTTAACTAGAGTTCACTAAAGTTAAAGTTTATTAGACATTATTATCTTTTGATGGTAAAGTTAATCATTGTCCAAAAATCAAGAAATTAACATCTTCATGTCCCAAACTCATCGTCTGGTATTTTAGTGTATCACATAGGCAAAATAACTCCCAATTTAATTTGGAAAATTCCTCTACCTCTAAAATAAATAGTTCTTTCCAAATGGCACCGCTAAAATCCCCTGGTCAAGCTGCTATTAGTGTCAGTTCTATTAGCAGGCAACCAACCACCAAGAATTCTATAGGCATCGCGATTTTGTAATCACCCACCCCTTTAAGGCTTTAAGGGTCATAACCTTAATGCCCTGCTAAACGCCGTTTGCTAAGTCCACCTAACACCAATTAGAAAACGATTCAATGAATTACACAGATGGGATTCTGGAAGAGTACTCGAAATCAGGGGAGGATCCAAGGGGGTGCGACCGGTCCTTGATCCTCCCAAAAAAAATTATAGTGGTACTTATATTTATTTTAAATATATAATTGCATGCAAGGTATGTATCTGATCACGTGAAAATCTAACATTAGCTAATGCCCTGACTTAGTGGTAGTGATGTGGGTTATTAAGGCGGAGGTAGTCTGAGATTGTGGATTTGACTCCTAACCATTCAAAGTATATTTTTTTTTATTACTACTACTACCTAAACTCTATCAAATTTGATTCAATTACCCTAGACCCTACAAATTATTACTACTAAATTTGATTCAATTACCCTAGACCCTACAAATTACTACTACTACTACTACTACTAGAGATTTTGCCCTTTTCGACAAACGTTTTCAGGTTGGATCTCATTGTATTCACCATGATCTACTGAGACCCTATGTCTCGTTTTCTCAGCCATTTTCTTTATCTGCTGCAATATTCGTGCTCTCAAAGTTTCAATGTCATCAAGATCAAGATGATCTAATGCAAAAATTTCATTATCTAGCTTATCTTCAAAAGCCTTTGCCGCCGTCAATACGAAAGATTGAATTTTGAAGGACCCATCTATATAACCTCTTGAACTTTCTCCATTTCTCTTTTAACTTTACGTTAGTAGGCACTAGACTTGGTGCTTATAGAAAGCTCTGGTCAATTATGATTGATCCGAGTCAAGTAAATAACTGCCAGCCTATAATAGATTTGCCGGGTGCTTATAGCAGCGCCAAGTTCTAAAACCCTCAAAACTTTTTACAATCACTGCAATCTCATTCTCTACCTGGTTTCACAACAGAAAAAAACCCTCTCACACTCTCTCTCTCTCTCTCTCTCCGGCAAATCCTTATAAGCAATGGATGATGACTTTGATATCCCAGGAGCTGAGACAATGGCAGAAGACTTCGACCTCCCTGACGAGAACCCATCTCTTAAAGTAGGAGAAGAAAAAGAGATTGGGAATCAAGGATTGAAGAAGAAGCTTCTTAAGGAAGGTCAAGATTGGGAGACTCCTGAGAATGGGGACGAAGTTGAAGGTTATTTCGTCTAATAATCACTTCACTTTTCAATTTTGTTACGTTGATTCTTATTTTTGTTGTGTGGGTTCTGTGGGTTGATTGAGTTTTCATGGTCGATTTCAATTTGCAGTTCATTACACTGGGACTTTGCTTGATGGAACTCAATTCGATTCAAGCCGTGACAGGGGAACACCATTCAAGTTCAAGCTTGGTGAAGGTATAACTTTTAATAATCGTCTGTTTTTTGGTCTGTTCTAATCTGCCTTTGAAAATTTTTAAAGCAGTTTTTCGATGTGTTTTGGTAATTTAATAGATGGGTTTTCAGCTTGATCATCAGCGGATTAAATATGAATCCTAACGATTATTAGTATTTTGTTCTTAATACATATTTTTAGTGCAAGTGATTATTGTTGTTGAAAGGTCCAATACAGTTTAGTAGAGTCATTAATTGTTTTATATCCCAATGATCAGCGTTTGGATTTAACATTTATGGAAAACTTCATCCAGAGTAGTAAAGGGTGTAAAGCGAACTCAAGGCACAACTATGCCTAAATTGCTTAGACACGAGATATACCGCACACCCGAGTAAAGCGAAGTCCGAATAATGGAAAGACTAAAAGGACATGAGTTCACATAAAACTTCAACTAACAAATAAATGATAGGCAAAATACATATGTTATTTGTGGCAAGTGATTATGGGAATAGAAGTTTTAGTTCTCTATAAGCATTTGTGCGTAAAGAACTATTTGGGTTCTAATTTCGGGATTCTGTGTTTGATTGGGAAGTACTTCACAATAAGACAGTAGAGATCCTAAAACTGCTCTTGTCAATCATTAGCATCAATTTTCGGCCTCTTTTCCATTTTAAAGTATTAATACATTTCTAGTTCTTACTAGAAAACATTTATAGTCATTTTCAAGATTACACTTAAGTTAGTTTGGCGAGATTGTCTTTTCCGTTAGTAAAGTAATTAAGTATTGCTTGTGTAAGAAATGTATTATCTATTGAATTACTTTTACCCCAAGATGTTTAAATTTTAGCTAGCTGCACCACTTTTGTGCCGTGAGTGTTGTTTGAGGCTTGCCCAAGAGGTTTTGTGGCACAAAACTCTCATATCGCTTAGAGACGCCCCAAGGCACTCGCCTCACGTCGCTTCGACTGCACTTAGTTCATACTTTTTTCTTGTCACTTGGGTTTGTCTTTCTTATAATTGGAAAAAATAATGGTGTTCAGTGATTTTAGCCCAGGAGTTAACAAAATTTACTAATGGAAATCGGTAGCCTTTTCTTCAACTCCGAAGAAATGAGTAATGCTTCCTGCTTTTTACCATTTTCTAGGACTCAACATTGAGATACTTGGTGCGTTCATAGTTGTTGTGGTTGAATAATATAGGTATCGTCATGTTGTTGAAGACCAGTAGAGAAAGTGGGTTGATGTATCTTTCCTAGAGGTAGTTGTCAATTGAGGGGCTTGGATGTCGTGAGACGTGTACCAAGCTCTCCCCATCACTTTTTTACATAGTTTTCTTCTTTTAATATATTCATTCAGAGTTTCAAAAAAAAAAAAATGGGCTTGTTGGGAATTGGGCACTTTAATAAAGAAAATGACTTCTATTATTATATGTTACATGACATTGGACTACACTCCTGTAGACACTTCAGTATGTGTACTGCTTTCTTACTCGCTCTCACTGTCTCATACTTCGTATTATTTACACGTCGTTTCTGGACAACCCAAGGTGGAGGAAAGCTCTCAGCCTTCTTCTAAGTATCACCGATTGGATTAGTCAAACATGATCTCTCGTCTCACTTCTTTTACTTCGATCAAACAAGAGGGATCTCGAGAGAAGTCTCCAAAGAGTAGATGAAGAAAAGTATCGAGAGGACGTTCCATAGAATGTCTGGGATGGGAGATTATAGATAGAGTAACTTCTAGGGAGCGAGATATATGTGTAGAGAGAATAAGTAGTGACGCCGTCTCGTTGACATTGAATCTACTACATTGCTTAGCTCTTGAGTCATGCTATGGTTCTTTAGAAATTCTTCAGAAGTTCGGGTTACTATATCTTTTGGTGAAGAAACCTGCGTGATTCTGTGTTGATTTGTCTCATCTCTCTCAATCTTATTTTATCTCTTCTGAAATGATTGTGCATCCCCACATGCTTGGTCTTTGTATGACTTACGGCTTTGGAGATATCTATAGAGAGACCATATGGAGAAATCTCTAGACAGGTAAATCTCCTGAGAGTAGGTCTTCTGAACAGTTCTCCATAATTGGCATCATCTATATGCTGCAACTACCAAAATTCTTAGTTTCAACTTGTGGTCTGGTCTGTTATCATGATGGAAGAACATAAAGGCAAATTATTTTCACTTTTTAATCGTGTTCTATGTGGACCTGGTAATGGTTTATATGGACCCTGCTTCCATATTCAGGTGTGGTGAGAGAAAATCAGAGTAGAATGGTTTGTAATTGGGGAACTTTTTATTTTCGTGTAATGACACAGTTTCTTTTGTTACAGGCGAAGTCATCAAGGGATGGGACATTGGTATTAAGACCATGAAGAAGGGAGAGAATGCCATCTTCACCATCCCTGCAGACTTAGCTTATGGTGAGGCTGGTTCTCCTCCAACAATTCCACCCAATGCCACTCTCCAGTTCGATGTTGAATTACTCTCGTGGTCTAGTGTGAAGGACATTTGCAGAGATGGAGGGATTTTAAAGAAGATTCTCTCTAAAGGAGAAAAATGGCAAAACCCTAAGGATCTTGATGAAGTGTTTAGTATGTCCTCTCTATTACTATTAATTCGTGTAATTGAGTTGGTGAATCATCTCCCTACTGAATTGATCTTTTGCTCTTTTTTTCAACAAACGCAGTCAATTATGAAGCTCGACTTGAAGATGGCAGTCTCGTATCACATTCTGAAGGAGTGGAGTTCACTGTTAGAGATGGTCAGTCTTAATTGTCTCTTCTTCATGAAGAATACGTTTCTTTGCAAACTTCGTCAAATTAATAACAAAGATGATTTTCCTTGTAACCAGGTTATTTCTGTCCTGCTCTGGCAAGTGCTGTGAAAACAATGAAGAAGAAGGAAAAGGTTCTCCTGAAAGTGAAGCCACAGTGTAGGATCCTATTCTGTTAACATAAAACAACTTATATAATTGCTAATTCACAATTTCTTATCAGAATAAGCTTTGTTTGGTTACAGATGGATTTGGGGAGAAGGGTAGACCAGCTTCTGGTGAAGAAGGAGCTGTACCACCAAATGCCACACTTTTGATAACTCTTGAGTTGGTCGCATGGAAGACTGTCACAGAAGTGACTGATGACAAAAAGGTCGTTAAGAAGATCATTAAAGAAGGAGAAGGCTATGAGCGACCTAATGATGGAACTGTAGTCAAAGGTAACTAACATACATAATCGAATTATTTCTTGCTATCAATTTCTCATTAACATCCTCAATTCTTTTCCGTGCCAGTGAAATTGAACGGTAAGCTGCAAGATGGGACAATTTTTTCTAAGAAGGGTCACGATGAGGAAGAGTTTGAGTTCAAGACAGACGATGGTACGGATACTATATAATATTTTGTTTGCGTTTTGTTGATACTAATTGACTGAGCTAAACATCTTGATTTCCTTACCAGATCAAGTTATTGATGGCCTTGATAAAGCTGTCATGACAATGAAGAAGGGCGAGGTTGCACTGATAACTATTGCACCAGAATATGCTTTTGGTTCTTCCGAATCTCATCAAGAACTCGCTGTTGTACCTCCTGGCTCAACTTTGTGTTACGAAGTCGAACTTGTATCATTTGTTAAGGTCAGTGACAGTCTCCCTATCTCATAGAATTTTCTTTTTGAAAAGAGACTCAGGTGGGGTCAAGGAAATTTACACAAGATGAGCTAACTTTATGTTTTCTGTACAATAGGAGAAAGAGTCCTGGGATATGAACAACCAGGAGAAGATAGAAGCTGCTTCGAAAAAAAAGGAAGAAGGTAATGCTCTATTTAAAGCGGGTAAATACGAGAGAGCCTCAAAGAGATATGAAAAGGTAAACTTGTTCCTTAACTTCTTGTAAGCTTGTGACTTAAACCATTTTCGCCACCCAAATCAACGAAAAATTGTTTGCTCAATTAGGCTGGTAAGTCCATCGAGTATGATTCTTCCTTTAGTGAAGACGAGAAAAAGCAGACGAAGGTCCTGAAGGTCAGTTGCAACCTCAACAATGCAGCTTGCAAACTGAAACTTAAAAACTTCAAGGAAGCTGAGAAGCTGTGCACCAAGGTCTCTAAAGCTTGACCCATTCTCTCTAATTAAACACTTTTCATTTCTAGAGTGTTATAGAGATATAATATCCGAAATACTAAATTTCGGAGAGATGGTTATACTAGGTACTGGAAATTGAGAGTGTGAACGTGAAGGCACTATATAGGCGAGCCCAAGCATATATTCAACAAATTGACTTTGATCTAGCGGAGCTGGATATTAAGAAGGCTCTTGAGATTGATCCAAACAACAGGTAATCTATCTTCTCACCAACCTGCTTGAAAGTCTCATAAGTTGGAAGAATAAATGAACTAGAGACTATGGCTATATACATGTTTAAGTAGTTAAATATGTTTACTGCATTCAAGTTAATTGTGGGACGTTTGTTTTCGGAATGGTTGGTACAGGGAAGTAAAGCTGGAATACAAGGTACTGAAGGAGAAGGTGAAAGAATACAACAAGAAGGATGCCAAGTTTTATGGAAACATGTTTGCAAAAATGGGCAAGTTAGACCCCTTCTCTTGAAGATTCTACTGTAAGTTGCCTCACTCATTGCACTTTCTTTTTATTGCTTTTCTATCGAAATTTCATTTTCATCTTGCTTCACGTGCAGAAACTTGTAGGCAAGACGGGAGCTGACACATTACAGTTTCGTTTACAAAATGAGGCTGCGATTGCTTATTACAGATTCGTTGATTCGGCAGGCAAGCCTTACAGAAGAGACTGGTTTGTCCGGCTCCATGGTTCTTATTTTGCTGTCACTCTTAGACACAAGTTGGTTTATTACTTCTTCCTTTAGAGGTTAAATTTATATGATGGAAAGATAATTTTAAGTTATGTCCAATCTCTACTTTCGTAAAGACTCCTTATCTGGGTAAAATTGATTGCCTTGGCCTCTTTCAGCAAGTGTGAACCACACAAATTTAATCTTCTCCTTGTACCTAACCTCAATCCCCATTACTATGGTTCTATGTTTTGGCAAAAAGAGGATCGGCCAGTCGAGTGAGGATGATGAAGATGGTGACCCTGTAGTTATGGGCAACATAAGCGATATTCAAATCCAATTTCAGAAGTGGAATTCCTAGAATTTGAAGGACTCAACTATATCGGAAATGAAATTGCGATCCAAAGGTGAAACCGTAAAAGGATTGTTATTTGAAATTCTATTTAAAAATGAGAAATGGAGACAACATTTCATTGACCATAGTCTTAATAAAGAAAACCCTGAGAAATTCTTTTAATTACAAGATTACTATGTACCCCTCCTCTCTCTTTTATCTCTGCGTTCTATAGTTTCTTCTTTAATTTCAGTCCTAAAAACATCTGCTTCAATTATCTTCCCACTACCCATGGCCAAACTATTTTAATGATCTGATTTTTTTGTTGTTTAGATGAAGTCTGCTATTGGATCCTCCCATCTATAGTGATAACATAGTGAAGCCATGAATCTAATCTTGAGGGTTGTTTGCTTACCCTCTTTTAAAAAATCTATATATTATTGTTTATTGGTTGAGGTTGTAGGATCGAGACTCGGTGGAAAGCAGTTTCATATTGGTCACCATAATCAAAATCATATAGTAAGATCAATATGAATTGTTTTTGTTTATTGCTATGTTAGACATGTGGAAAATATCTATTAGGTTTCAATGAAAAGTTGTTAAAAAATTCTAATAAGATCAACATCAATAGTGTATCACACAACTTCCATGTAACAATATCAGTAACTTTCAACTCCAAAGTAAAGACATCTCATGCAGTGGACGATTCTAGTTAGAGTTGTTTATTCACATTAGTTCATCAAAATGCCAAAGGCACTTTAGGTATGACCCAAGATATATGTTTGACATGTCCGAACTAACGACTTGGTCGTTAACATTTCATTTTCTCTTCCCTTCTATCATGGTTTTAAATAATGTCGAATTATATTTTATTTTTATGTAAAAGATTTAAAGGAAGCAAATTTGTTGGTTAATTTGGACAGAAAAGATTCAATTGAAGCTTGAAAATGGAAACAAATATAAACATTTGGGATGTTGGAGTAAATTGAGAAAATAAAAATAGAAACATATAGAACAAGGTACATATTTGGGATTGAAGAGGTTTTGAGTATTCATCTTCTATGTTTTCTTCTTTTAATGATTGCCTCTATCTCTCTCCTTCATTCTCTCTAACTTTTCTTAGTCTAATGGTTGGTTGACTGCTTCATTTATTTACTTCAAACTTCAAAAATAGTGTAAGAGAGATGATGAACCAGGGACTGAAGTTGAAGACTGAAGGAACAAGAAGCCTTAAGTGAAGAAGCACAGTTACAGAATGGATGAAAGTGTAATTAGTTTGTTTCCATAGGCACACACCTCACACGTTCAGTTCAGTCGTGTACTATTGATTAACAAATTAGATTAGTTATTAGTTATACTTAACTAACACCTAAACTAACTTTCTCTCTCTAGAAACTATTCTCTTAATTCTGTTATTCTGTTCTACAACTCTATATAATGAGTTCATGTAAACTGTTTTGAGTTAGTTGAAATAATAAATCTAAGCTTCACTTTCGTGGTATCAGAGCCCTGGAGATTTTTTTCGAATCATCAAATTCTCGAAAACGCAATTGGGACTAAATTCAAGAACAAGATAGTTTCAAATCGATCAGAGATTTCTGCTATTCTTTGTATTTCTTTAAGCTGAATTTTCAGATTCTAACTGGAAAAGAGTTGCTTCTTCTGTATCAAAGAATCAGAGATTCAATCTCTCCCCGGAAATGGCTACAAATCAAAACCCTAATTCAGGACAGTCTTCACATAATGCGAATATTACAAGTTTGATTTCGACTCGTTTGGATGGTTCCAATTTCTTGGTCTGGAAGGACCAGATTGAGAATGCCCTAATTGGAAATGACCTAATTTCCCATATTGATGGCACAATTAAACCCTCCCAATTAATTGTTCTTGAGGGTAGAGATGCTGTTAATCCAGCCTATCTTCAATGGCGGAAAAATGATAGTTTCGTTAAATCTTTCATTAAAGCTACCATTTCTCAGTCAATAACATCAGATATTTTAGGTTTAAAGACATCAAGAGACATTTGGGTTTATCTTGAGTTAATTTTTCTTCAAGAATTTGAGGCAAAGAAATCCTCCTTGGGATATAGACTTCAAACCATCAAGAAAGGTTCATTATCGATCTCTGAATACCTAAGTAAGATCAAAACTATTGATGATTCACTTGTGGCTGTCAATGATCTAGTCTCTGACTCTGAACTCTCACGAATTGCTCTTCAAGGTCTGGGAAGAGAGTATTTTCAGTTTGTCATTACAATTCAAAATAAGGAAGGATCTTTAAACTTTGCTGAACTGCGAGGTCGACTTATTCACCATGAACATTGGCTTAAAGAACAAGAACCCATTGATGAGCATGAAGCTTACTTTGTCAAAAGGTTTCCACCTAGAGGTATATCTCTGATGAGACATGAAAATGTCCCATCTGAATCTCTTAATTTGGGCTAGTTAGTCCATTTCGAGTAGTTACTCTGATGAATTGTCCCTTTCTTTTTCTCAGGTGCCTTTTACGGAGTTCAATGTGAAAAACAGATAAATTAGAAAAAAGGCATGATAGGGGCATTGTGGTCAATTGTTGATTCTAGTCATTTTGGACAACATTGGTGTTCGGGTGAGAAGTAGAGTCTAAGACGAACTCGAGGGTGAAAACGGAAATCAAACCGGAGTCTCGATGAGAGAGTTATCTCGGGTCAAACTTTTGGTCATATCTAGTTGACCAGAATTCGAGAAGGATATGTGGCGGATGGCCAGCACAACAGATGGACGGTGATAGGCGCGGTCGGTATGAATTCGGGCATGTAAGGAGGGCTTATCGGATTTGATTCAGTTGCGTTTCGGTACTTTTCGGAACCAGGTCCAGTGCAAACGAGAGCAAGACATTTCCGTACTCCATCACAGCCGTGACACGTGATCTGATGGACTCACTCCTACCGCTTGATCTTGCGTCCAGGGAGTGCTGACGCATTTGATTTTGTAGTCCCGCGAAGCACTGAGTCGGCCCCTATGACAGCCATCAACACGGGATTGGTTATCTTCAGCTATTTTGGGAAGTTCTTTTTTATCTTTTCCTTTCTCTCATCTTTATTACCAATACAGTAGAGAGAGATAAAGAACCGAGAGAGAAAGAAATCGAAGAGATATAGAAAGAGACAGTAATTATAGAAAGAGGGAGTGATTGAGGAAATTTCACTCGGTTATAGATAGAGGAGAAGAGAGAGAGCAGAGAATGATCTAGGCTGTGAACAAAAAATTAGAGAACACCACCATTATCATCTAGTCTTTGAACAAATCTGTTGAAGGTCCCGAACCTCCTCTCTCTAGATCTGTTCTAGAGAGAGAGAGAAGGAAAAAAAAAATTTAAGAGAGGAAGAGTGAATTTTTTTTTGCTAATCTAAGGTGCTAGGCAGGAAGCTGGTCACAATGTTAGGGGCCCATTTGGAAAATAACCCTTTTTTTTTCAATGTTTGAAGGTCGCCGGTCGGAAAATTGGTCGGTTGGTGACCTTCTCTGAAGACATTTTTTGGTGACCTCTGATTTGGCAGCATGTGATGTGAAAATTATTGAGGTGAAGTGGACAAAGAGAAAAAATAAAAATAAATTACATAATTGCCATGAGAGTAGAATTGGGAGGTTTAGAAAAAAATGTTGGGTTATTTCCCTAATAGCCCCCAACTTTGTGACCGGTTTCCTGCCTAGCCCCCTACTTTATAAAAAATATCCAGATGACCCTTTTTTTCAGATTCCGTTATAACACCGTTAACCAGTCATCATTTCTCTCACTTCCATCTCATCACCTCTCTCCGCCACCTAACCTTCTCGCCACCTCATCACCTTCAGCGGCGATGGTCGCTGGCTGGCGACCTTCAAACAAACAAAAAAAAAAAATTTATCTTTTTTCCTCTCTCCTCTTTCTCTCTCTAAATTTTTTTTTTCAAAATCCTTCAACAAGGTCTGTTCACAGACCATCTAGATCTGGTTCACCAGATCTATAGTGAGAGAGAGATGAAGGATTTTGAAAAACAAAAAAAAAATTTAGAGAGAAAGAGGAGAGAGGAAAAAAAGATAATTTTTTTTTATTTATGTCTGAAGGTCGCCGGCCGAAATTTTTCCGCCGGCGACCATCGACGGCGAAGACGATGAGGTGGCGAGAAGGTTAGGTGGCAGAGAGAGTTGATGAGATGAAGGAGAGAGAAATGATGACTGGTTAACGGTGTTATAACGGAATCTGAAAAAGGGGGTCATCTGGGTATTTTTGATAAAGTAGGGGGCTAGGCAGGAAACCGATCACAAAGTTGGGGCTTCTTAGGGAAATAACCCAAAAATGTTTGGGGGCCAAACAGAAAATTAAGGTCAAAACGAAATGCTGGACACAATTGGGGGCCAAAACGGTGAGTTGGTCAACAATGTGGTGTGTATATATATATACACCACATTAAAAAAAATAATAAACATCAACTTTTAGTTTTAATTTTTTTTTTTATTATGTATAATATTTATATTTTGACTAAAATAACTATTTTTGTTTAATTTAACATGAGCCCGAGTGATTTCAGCTGTACAGATTATAAAACAACTATGGTTAAACCTTTACTTCCTTGCACTCTCCTCGGTTGTGTCCTAGTTCTTTAGAAGCATTCAAAAGCAAAACACACCGTTCCTCTCATATTAAACTTGGACGAGTTATTTAATTGGAAGCATGTAGAAGCAAGACACACCGTTTCTCCCAGATTAAAATGGTTATAATCCTTTTAAATAAAATCGTTCAAATAACCGTAAATAATTGGAACAATTACAACTAAAACAATTGATATTTCTGTTATAACAGCTGTTTGGACTTTGGATACGACTAACACTGCAAAGGGAGAACTACACTAGCAGTTAAGAGATGTTAGAAATTAGAATACATTCTTTAAACTAAGTACTGGAAAAATGGGTATAGAGTTGTTTTCATTGTTTCCTATTTCAATGAAAAATTATCAACTATTTTTGTTCAATTACTTTATTAGACATGTGGCAGATACCTATAAAATTCTAATGAATAATGGTTAAAATTTGTAATGAGATCAATATCAAAAGTATGGACACTTCTAGTTCGAGTCGTTTATTCACATTAATTTCATCAAAGTGCCAAAGGCACCATAGATATGATCCAAGAAATATGTTTGACATGTCCAAACTAACGTCTTGTTTGTTGATATTTCTTTTTGTCTTTTCTTCTGTTGGGGGTTTAAATAATGTAGAATTGTTTGTTATTTTTTATGTAAAAAATTTAAAGGAAACAAATTTGTAGGTTAATTTCTACATGAAAGATTCAATTGAAGCATGAAATAGAATCAAATAGAAATATTTGGGATGTTGGAGTAAACTGAAGAAATAAAAATCGACATAGAAGAATGTTCGTTATGTTGAGTGAACTTGAACTTCATCTTTCCTTGATCACACCTTAGACCATTTGATGGCGATCCTTCCCGATCCGGAAATTCATAATCGTCTAATTGAGAAACCCTTCTTTATTATTAAAGTTTTCAAAATTTGAGAATCCTTACAACCTTGCCATTGAGGTGAGGGGCTGAGGTATTGGAGAGGGAGCTTCACATCTCTTTGTTCGTTTCACATTTCACGGGAGTTACTTACGACTGTTTCCAACTTTTCAACTTAAGTCCACTAAACACGGTTGTTTCGTTTTAGGTCCCCCGCGCATTCCACATTAAGTCCCTCGTCGCTTTCTAATCTGAACCGTCCATTGGGGCGACGGTCGAGATTAGAAATCGGTGAATCCCTCCCTTCCCCAAAGCAACAGTGTTGCTTAAACCTAAACCTCCCTTCCCTCTCTAACCTATCTCCCTAAAAACCTAACCTAAGGATCCAAAGTGAGGTTGAATATTTTTCTTCACCAATTTTTATAAGATTTCAAAAGGTTTGGATATTCACATTGTTGGTGAATTTTTATTTTTAAAAATCCATCCACTCTCAAGCCAACTCAACTCTTATTTCTGGAATATTTTTGAGGTAAAAACTTAGGATTTTTAAAATGCCAATAAAACCTAGATTATGTTTGATTGCTCACATTTTATTCAACTAATTAAGTCAATATTTAATTTTAGTTTGACAATGTCTAGTTTTAGTTTGATAATATTTATGATTTGGGGCCTAAATATGACATGGACTAAAAATGTTAATCCGGTGGATTTTCGAAAGTTAATAGAAATGAAATCCAAGTCGACCAAACCATACAAAAGCTAAAAATCCCTTCACTAGTAATCAAGACTCGAAGTTCACTTAACCAGCCAATATGAGTATCATTGCAGTTCAGAACAGACAAGACATTGATTACCTTCTCAATACATTTCGCCTCGACTGTTGCCTCACGGTCATACACTCAAAAATTTAAGTCACTCAGAAATGGTTCACTCAATGTGTGAGTATGAGCATGTAGAAAAACTCAACACATTACAAAAGACAGACTAAATTTTTTGTGAGCGACTGATCTCTTAGAAAGGAAACAACCACTAATACGGAATGGGGAAGCTTACCAACTCTTCTCACCCGATCTACTTTCTAACAATGCTTTATAGAGGTCAATAGACACGAATGATGATGTGACTAGAACTACTGAGAACTCGACATCTTCAAATCTTCAAGAACCACTTCAATGGATAAACACTGAAATACCACTAAACAAACTATTTTTTTTTTCATATGATTCATAATACAAATACCACTTTCTTGACATTATTCTTTCCTTGGTAATATTCTCTTCCTTTTTGCTTCATACCCTATTCTCAGGGTTTTAAATGATAAATGGATTTCTATCATCCTCTAGTTGACACTGTTTTCAAGTTTCTCAAACTACAAGAGTAAGGTTTGCATTCCCGAGGACATCCCTAGTGGTTGTAAATTTTGAACTCAAGAGATCAAATGAGTTTTTCTTTCAATATTGCGAGGTTGAGTAGCTCTTCACTCTACTCAGAATTAGCTCAGAAGAGATCACTGAAAACAACAAGAAAGGATCAGAATCTCACATAGGTTAAGTCTCCACTAATGATCGATTAAGTTCTCTCAGAAAAGTCAACTCTTCACCTATCTAACATTCACATGGCTAGTGCACAGACAACTTCAAGACTCGAAATTCGTGGAAAAAACCTTTAGCAAAAGCATAGACAACCAACTAGACTCTATGACCATTAACAAACAAAAACAACTAGACTCACATTTTCAATCCAAAAAATTTTAAGATTCGAAAAATTTTGAACCCTTTTGAATTTTTGAAGTAAGGACTTAGCAAAAAATTCATTCCCCTATCTCCAAACTTAAACCGAACATTGTCCTCAATGTTCTGAAGACTATGCAAAAAAATAATAGGGTGAAGGGGAAGATATTACCAGATTCCAACGTCCTAACTGTGGGTTGCCTCCCAGAAAACACTAAGTTTAACGTCTTCAACCAGACATAATAAATGAATCGTAAAAAATAGAAAGAGTTCTACTTACTTGATTACAGATATGTGACTAACTGTAAACCAATAACCGATACATCTGTGGGTCCACCCAAAACACAAAGTTTTCAGTGAATGATAGTCTCACATTGTTGTAAATTACTGATAGTGCATGTGAGACTATCAAAAAAGAAAGGCAATCCCCAAACTTAGACGACATTAAGGTCGTTAAGTTTGGTACTATACCCGAAATAGTATAGACCTGGTCAAAAGGGTCTATGTATAAATGAAAAAGTGGGTGAGGAACAGCGAAAACATTTAGACTTATTCCCGAGGGACCATATGCATTAACATCTAGAGGAGTCTCAGGGTCAGATGAACTTATTCTCAAATAATTTTTCAACTTTGGAAAAAAAATATATTATTCCGAAAATAGTTCAAACACGAGTTTTGTATATAAACAAAACCACACACGTTTTTCGCACACCAACAAAAGGCCACATACGCGTTTCCCATATGAACAAATTTTCGGCCTCAAGAGAGGCTGGGGTTGGAGCTGAATTTTTGAGGCTGAACTGAGGCTGAAAATTTTGGGTGAAAAGTGATTTTTTCCGATCTGGGACTGGAGTTGCTCTTATAGTGTTTACTAATCTAGGAGTGGATATATGACTAATTACCCCCATATTTTTGGACTTTAGACTCAAAAATTTGTAAAAAAAACAATAAAAGTTTTAAAATTGTAACAGTGAATAAAAATGAGTTTATGTGGCAAGGTAGGTGGGGAACCCCGAGCACAATATCAGAGTTGTGCATGTATTTTCAATGGGTTAATTCTATTTTGGTCTCCTACAGATAACCAACTCAACAAAATAACCCCTTTAAGATGACCAACTTCAAATATATTCCTTTTAAACATTTAAATTTTCCAGTTAGTCAATTTTAATCAACTTTAACAGCTGGCTAATTATTTCCCTATTTACCTTCATGTTTAATATTATACCGGACATATTTGTTCTATCTCCTTCATGGGAGCAGGGTCGTCGGCGAGGGCTGGACGACATCCACGACGCTAGAAATAGATAGAACAATTTTGTTTTTCTTCTTGTTCCTTTTCTCCATGGAATCAGATGAGGGGGGAGTCTCCCTCCATACAAACACGACTCGGATTGGGCAAGGTGATAAACCTAACTGGGCGGCATTGTTTAAATCGGATACTTCATCAACAACGAAAACTTATGAATACACAGAGCCATCGTTTTTTGCTGGTGAGAGGTTCATGGAGGTTGATCTCCAGAATTTCAAAGAGGAACAGAGAAGGTGTGAGACCCTGCTGGTAGGAGCTTTTGTGGGGGATAGGGTTCCTTACACTATAGTTCGCAATGCTTTAATTCGAATCTGGCAACCTAAAGGAGAATTGAAATTGACCATTCATGGGAAAGGGGCATATATTATTGAGTTATCTCTTGAAGAAGACAGAGATAGGATTCTTCTAAGTCCACCAGTTTTTATCAAAAATCGATTGTTCTTAGTGCGACCTTGGAAATTATTCATTGAGCAGGAGATATCAGAATTGAAATCGATCCCAATTTGGGTCAATCTCCATGATGTGCCATTGATTCTCTGGAATAAGAAAGGAATCTCCCTCATTGCTAGTTTTCTAGGGCAATTGTTATCGATGGACCAGTACACAGAATCACAATCACGGTTGAGCTATGCAAGGGTGTGCATTGAGGTAAGTAAAGATCAAGAATTAGTTTCTTCAATCCCTATACGAATCAATGGTACAAAGGAAATTCTTATTAGAGTTGAATATCTTTGGAAACCAACCAAATGTGCTGTTTGTAAAGGCTTTGGGCATAATGCTAGAAATTATCAACTAATTGTGAAAATACCTCAGGGACACCAGGACAGCAGAATGCAGGTTCTTCATATGCAAATGCTGGTGCTGGGGATCGAGACATGGGAACAGAGATGGTTATCGACAGGGGTAACAGGTCAGTCCAAGTGGCACAAGAAGTTGTGGCTAGTAGAGAGCTAAGTCAAGGTCCACCCAAGTTTGGAGAGGTAGAATTACTTAGGCGACAACCTGCTGAACTTAACTCGATGGCGAGTAAACAAAATAGTGAACTTCAATTAACAACCACCGAACCACTACAAAATACTCAAACAGGCTTTGGTGCTGACTCCACTGAAGAACTGAATTATCGAGGGGACTGGTCCGTTGTTACTAGGAGGAAAGGAAAGTCTCCTACAAAGCGTGTTGATGATTCCCTTGGATCTAAGAATAGGGAATCCCACCACTCGACTGAATCTTCAGCAAAGAGGCAATGTGTTCAGACCATGACCTTGGAGGGAAAGATGAACTTTAAAACTTCAAAAATGATACCTTATAAGGAAAAACCGAGCATCAAACATGACATCACTAGCAGAATGGTGGACACTACAAGTGAGAGTGATTCAGGTGAAGAGCATAACCCGGAGAATATTCATGATGGAACTATTAGAGCTACCCCTCGGGTATCAAGATCCCCTAGTAACGCGAATCTGAAAACTCCAAGAAGTAACCCTTTCGGTGTTCGGACTACCGAGGAGAGGAAATCAAAAGGCCGAAAACCATCAAGATTTATAGATGGTTAATGTGGGCTGCTGGAATGTGCGAGGGTTGAACGATGATAGGAAGATCATGGAGGTACGGAATCTAATTCGGGTAAGAAAATTGAGCATGTGTGGTATTGTGGAAACAAAAGTACTTCAAAGAAATTGCAGCAGGATACGACATAGTATAAATCCCTTTTGGTCTTACTTAGATAATTATAGTAATGAGGGTGGAGGTCGTATATGGCTCACATGGGATCCGAACATTGTTAAGGTTCAGCAGGTACATAACTCGACTCAACTTATAGCTGCTAGAGTTGAATGGAACAACAAAATTTTCATGTTGGCCATTGTGTATGGACTAACTTTTTCAGCAGGGCGGTCTCTCTTATGGGCAGACATTGAGGAATTGGCTATAACCTACGACCAACCGTGGGTACTAATGGGAGATTATAATTCTATTCTTTCCGCAGAAGACAAAATTGGAGGTGATGCGGTTCGACCTAGTAACTATTCTGATTTCAATGAATGTATTCAAAATGCCCATCTTTTGGACTGTCCGTACACGGGGGTTCACTTTACTTGGTCGAATTCACAAGAGGGATCTCGGAATATACTATCTAAAATTGACAGAGTTCTTATGAATGTCAATCTATTAGACCTATTTCCAGGTGTTCAAGCCGAGTTCCTAGCACCAGGCTGGTCTGACCATACTCCTATGGTAGTCTCGCTTGAGGTTTTTAAATCTTCGGGACGACGACCGTTTAAATTCTATAATTGCTGGTTGGAGGAGCCGGGGTTTCTAGACATGGTTAGTTCAGCTTGGTTGATTCAAGTGGAGGGCAGTCCGATGTTTCAGCTCATTTCGAAACTAAAAGCCGTGAAGAACCGGATTATTCAATGGAAAAGAACAAGATATACTAATGGAACCAGTCAAGTGGAGACGGCTAGAGAGATCATGCATGAGCGGCAGAACAAACTTTTTGCAGACCCATTGAATCCAGATTTACGCAGGATTGAGAGAATTGCAGTCCATGACTATGTAACAAAGATGACGACCGATTGCTCTATTGCAAAACAGCAAAGTCGAGTCAAATGGCTAACTCTAGATGACCAAAACACGACTTTTTTCCACTGTTCGGTAAAGGAGAGAAGAGCCCGAAATAATATAACAAAGATTTTCGACACAGATGGGTCCGAGATTACAAATGCAGAGATTATACCCACTAAATTCGTGGAATACTTTACAGGTTTACTTGGCACTGATTCACCGAATATAGAAGAAGATGATGTACTGTCCGAAATTGTGTTTCCAAATATCCTTGAGCCTGATTCAGCATCGCAACTCAATGGAATACCTTCCCGAGATGAAATTTTAGCAGCACTCTCATCTATTGGTTCGGATAAAGCTCCGGGTCCGGATGGTTTTTCGTCTATGTTTTTTAAATCGCTTTGGCGTATAGTAGGTGATGATTTCACTCGAGCTATACAAAGCTTCTTCAGATCAGGCAAACTTCTAAGGGAGGTAAACTCTACTTTAATCTCTTTAATTCCTAAAGTATCTAACCCTTCGACAATGAATGATTTCAGACCGATCTCATGTTGTAATGTCATATATAAGTGTATTACCAAAATTTTGGCAATCAGACTAAAGAGGTATGCATCTTCATTAGTCAGTGAAAATCAATCAGCATTCATCTCTGGAAGGTTGATACAAGATAACATTATGTTGGCTCATGAGCTTGTCAGAGATTACAGTAAAGCCCAGGGTCTTGACAGGTGCACCGTGAAAATAGATCTACGGAAGGCATATGATACAGTCAGGTGGTCAGCTCTCTTTAAGATTCTCAAGAAGTTCGGGTTGCCACACAGATTTGTTGGTTGGATCGAAGAATGTATTTCTACTCCTCGTTTCTCAATTATGGTTAACGGTGGCTCGCAAGGGTATTTTGAGGGAAAAAAGGGGCTACGACAAGGCTGCCCACTTTCACCTTATTTATTCGTCATGGTGATGGTAGTGTTTTCTGTCCTGATAAACAAGCAACAGCAATGTGGCAGCCTAAAATTGCATCCCCGATGTAGAGACCCGATAGTAACTCACCTATGCTTCGCCGATGACCTAATGGTTTTTATGAGAGGAGATGTAGGGTCAGCTCAAGCCTTAAAAGAGGTAGTGAACAACTTATTAAAAGGAATAGGTCTGGCAGTAAATGTGGGGAAGAGCTCAATCTTTTGCGCAGCTATGTCAGAGGAGCAGAAGGAGGTGGTTAGAGCAGTACTTGGGTTCCAGCTGGGAACCCTACCGATCAGGTACCTGGGGCTACCTCTACTAGCATCCAGACTAGCTTACAAAGATTGTATTCCGTTATTAAATCAAATCCAGACTCGAATACAGTCTTGGAAAGTACGATTCCTATCTTATGCAGGTCGTCTACTGTTGATCCGGACGGTTCTAGGCAGCATGTTAGTTTTTTGGGCTTCGGTCTTTGTTCTCCCAAAGAGGGTCTATAAAGAAATCAATCGTACATTCAACAGATTCCTATGGAAAGGACTCGAGGAGGGGAGTAATAGGCCTGCGGTGAAATGGTTTAATGTCTGCTTACCAAAATGTGAAGGAGGGCTTGGTATCCGAGATATAGAAACTATGAATCTAGCAATGAATCTTAGGCACATATGGGACTTAATCAGTGAGAAGAATACTTTATGGGTCCGATGGGTAACGAAGAATCTGATTCGGAAAAAGAGTTTCTGGACCATGAAAGTCCCTACTAGTTGTTCGTGGTGTTGGAGACGTATACTTGGTTGTAGGGATCTGGCTAGAGGTATGGTTCAATACTTGATACACGATGGCACAAAAACCTTCTTCTGGAGAGATGTTTGGCACCCTATGGGATCACTTATCGACTACTTCAAAGCTAATGGTCGATTCGTTTACAATATGAGGGAAGACGCCTTGGTATCGGACTTCTTACTAGAGGGTCGTTGGGAGTTCTCTGACCAGATTGGGCATGTTTTCGAGGAGGTTTTTAATACTCTAAATGAAGTTGCGGTGGGAGGGATTGAAAAGGATACGGCGGTATGGAAGATAACTAATACGGGCGACTACACGGTTAGAGATACATACAACTTTATAAGGCGAAAAAAGCAGCTAGTTCCCTGGTCAAAATTAGTTTGGTGTCCGGAGGGGATACCAAAACATTCATTTATAACCTGGATCGCCATGAAACGAGGGTTAAAGACCAAAGTAAAGTTAAAATCATGGGGGCTGGATATAGATGAGGTATGTCCACTTTGTAAAGTAGCTGAAGAGTCCGATGAACACCTTTTTTTTCAATGCTCTTATTCTCTTAAGGTATGGACAGATCTTCTAATGTTAATGGGTATTAGGAAAAATGCAACAGGGTGCTGGGCTGACGAAATTGAATGGTGTGTTAACACTTTCAAAGGCAACTCCATTATAGGACGACTTGGTAGCATGGTATTTAACGGTTTCTTCTATCATATTTGGATCGAACGCAATAACCGAGTCTTCCGTAGAGAGGAAAAAACAGAACAAATCCTAATCAGGCAAATAGTCAGCGACATCAAAATAAAGGTAATGACGTGGAAACATAAACCGAATGGGTTGGATGGTGCTCAGCAGATCTTAGAACGATGGCATCTGACTGTACCACTATCAATTCAAGTATCGAAAACTTGTAAATGGGCAGGCCCTAGTATGGATCAGATTCTAATCAATACCGATGGGGCATTTGATGATGTCTCAGGTGGTTATGGTGCGATCTTGAGAACCTCACGAGGTGAGCCTATAATATCAGCAGCAGCATGGTCAGAGAGGAGGTCGGTAATTATGCATGAGATGCAGGGAATTTGCTTAGGATTAAAGCTAGCGGCGAAATTTGGTAAAAGACGAGTGAAGATCGCTACGGACTCCTCCCTTGCTGTTTCGATTTTGTCTTATGAGGGGAAGAAGCCTCCCTGGCAACTTATCCGTGTAGTCCGAGAAATATGGGAGTTATGGAGGCAAATGGACGAATGCTCTATTCAACATGTTTACCGAGAAATCAACCAAGCAGCAGATTACCTATCGAAAATGAAGCCAGTATCGGGATATATAGAGATGTTACCACATAATCTACCTGCTGACCTTCAGAAGATTGTAGATGACGACAAAAGAGGAGTTATTAGAGTTCGGCGTAGCTAGTTAGCAAGACAACATTTGCTCTATTCTTTATTGTTTATTCGTTTATTTGTTTTTCTCTTGACTTTTTGATGTATTATTGTTTTTTTCTCTAGTTTTTTCTAGTCCTCTTTGTTCGGGTTCGGGCCCTTTATTCCCGCTGACAAATTCAAATAAAAAAGAAGAATCAAATAATCTTATTAAACAAGTATCTTTTCAAGTAAATTATTTCCATCCCCGATAAGTTGAAATTTAAAGTCGAAATCGTTACGGGATATAATTTGACTCGAAATACCATCATCATCGTCATCACCACCATATATCATAAATGGAATGATATTCAGTAGAAACTTGAAATTTAAGGTCGAAACCATCACGTGATTAAGATGTGAAATTATATTCACATTGTTGAAATTTAGAATTCGTCGGGAATCAATAAATCAGAGAAGAAACGAATCTAGTTTCAGACATTATTAGAACTAATAAGCCTTTGTTCTTCATCAATTTCAATAATGGGGTAGGTTGTAAAGTTCCTTCTTTCTCTCTCTAAAAAAAACTTCCATCTCATTCATTCATTCTCATTTCTTCTAACGCGATTGGTAGGGGGAGCCACATATGGTTGTTGGCGAGCTATCACGGTTGGAGAGCTATAAAGATTAGTAAAGGGAATTTGGATCATTATTTTAAAAACCTTCTGTGTTACAAATTTTAAATGTAAAACTCATAATTTGAAGGACTCGAGTGTAATATAGTCAAATATCTCAGAAATAACCAAAAAAAAGCTTTCTTCTTCTTTCACTCGTTTTCTCTTCTGAATTAGACTCTCCCAATCTCCCTCCGACAATCTCTTCCCTTCATCAACTACAAATCTTCGACGACTTCTTACCAAGTATTTCCCCTAATGAAGATGACATCAACCAAAATCTTGTGAGTTTTTCTTCCCCTTCTAATATTTAGGGTTTTAGTGAGTTTTATATCTAGGGTTTTAGTGAGTTTTATATCTAGCGTTTTGTTTTTCCCCTCTTTCTATACGTAATATTATTGTGTTAGCTTGAAAACTATATCTAGGGATTTGGTGGGAGTTTATCTCAACTTCTATCATGACATTTTTGTATATTTGGTTGAAGAAAACAATGGAAAGAGATTAAAGATGAACATCTAGAATTTGGTCGCCATTGTGATCCGACCTATTGACATGTTATCATAGGATTATAGCATATGTAGATTGGGGTTAAATGGTTTAGACATATCTAGTTACAGGTTCTTTAATTCTTTTCACCTCCATCACTTGTTATTACAATAAGTGTTATGTATAATTTCAATTTTCACTAATTTTCTTTTACAATCACTATCCAATATCACAGAGGACAGAAACCCAGCAGTTTTCGTCGAAGTCGCAAACCTTCACTAATAGGAAAAAAGCATATTGAATTGTTAAATTTAAACCTACATCGTTTTTCTCAGGGTTTTGTAAATTCTTTCAATTTTATATCTATGTAACTTATTTCTAAATTTTTTTTAGATTTTTATATCTATGTTGTATTGTGCAGACGTAGTAAAAACAGAAATGATTGTGCACCCCAACCATCACAACTGGAAACTAGATTGCGACCACGTGCTTCTATTCGTAAGAAAACAACAGAAATAAATGAATACAAAAAAAGATTCCTCATGATAAAACAGAGCACGAAAGGAAGTGGTCGTGCCATCAGTTTGTTCTTCAGCACAAGGGTCATCGACAACACCGAATCCTTCTTCAGCTCCTCAATTATCCAGTCAAGTTTGGTTGATCAAAAGTTTCAAATAAAATTGTTGAACTCTGTTCTCATTGCTTCTGATAGTCCTATCAATTTTATGAAACTTTGAAGTTTGATTGAATCTATTGCTTCAAAAGATTAAAGCTTCAAAGCTTTGATATGAAGCTTTCATTCTAAACCAAATTCTCAAATGGAAGCTTTGAAGCTTTAGATTGAAGAGAGAGACGAAGGTATTTTTTTTATCCAATTACTTAAGTCGAAGCTTTGAACCTTCACAGCGGACAAAGGTCGTTTTATTTTTCAACGCCTTGGTAGGGTGCATTTTTGTGAAAAAAAAAAATTCGAAACAATTGTTCTGAAAAAAGAATCATTTATTAAAAAAGCGACTTTCGAAAAACAATGTTTGAGAGAAATGGAAAAAGTTTCTTAAAAAACAATTTCCGACAAAAAAACGCTTTTCGTTAAAAAAAATATATTTTCGGCAAAAAAATTACTTTGAATTTTGGATTTAATAATCCAAAATCCTAGAAAATCTTAGGGGGTAGGGTGAGACTTTGGTTCAATACAAATTTTAGACTTAGGATTCCTTTGGAATAAAGAGACCTAGGAATTTTGGTAGCCAAACAAACCAAGGAATTTCGATTCCTACCAAATCTCATTTTCGGTAGGAATCTTGTATCCAAATGCACCCTAAATGATATACTTTATCTCTCTTAGTTTCTACCAATGTTCTTGCAAGAGCTCTAGTCCCATCTAAATTTGAGAAATCATCATTCTGTCCGATTTTCTCCAACCATTCCAACCTCTGTTAACAAAGGTATCACGACTAAGTTTACCTTTTTCAGCAACATAACAAATGTATTATAACCACCCTCTATGATCATTAAACCAAGATGGAATGAAGCTACTTGAATTATTGTCTTGAGGAAAACTATTGTCCTTTGGTTGAAATGGACCACCCTGCAAATAGTAGATACGAAGTTCATCTCTACATTTGTGTTATTAAATATGCAACATAGATATTTTGATAAATGTAATGAAATGGATATAGCATATATTATAGATATGATCTATGATCTTTTCCTGCGACCAAAACCATAACCAAAGAGCTTTTTTTTAGTTACAAATTACCCCCTAACGGAAAGTTTGTAGCTAAAGCTCATTTGCTACAGAATTTTGTTCATTTCTATGAATGTGGTCCATAACAAAAGGCCTTCAATTTTGTAGTGACTACTCCTATTTTTTTTTGTAGGATCCAGGGGTTACAGCCACACCCCTTTGGATTCGTGTCTGTCAGGAACTAAGCAGAGAAGTTTACTAATAGTTAAAAGTGAGAGAGAATTAACTAATTAATAGGGGAAAGTTAGAAGACAAAAAACAAATTTAAATAGCGGATCGTATTGGTATTTTGTTAAAAAGGAGTGCCATATGGGTATATTCATTAAAAATAGAGGATCATATGGGTATTACGTATAGGTATTTCGTTAAAAGTAGAGGATCAATCGTGAATTTAGTTTATTACTATGGGTTATATGTGAAGGGAGATTTGTTGTTAGGACCCCCTTTTATAAAATTGACTTGTTGTTTGGACTCTATTTTTCGGTGTTGTTGTTTGGACTCTCTTCTGACGGAATCACACGAGAATATATATTCCATCTTTAAAGTTATACTTCAAAAAAATTCCACCTTACCCTTACATGATCAATATTGCAATTTGGACCCCTTATTTGTTTAACTCAACTAGTTTGGGCAAATGAGAAAAAGGGTCAAACATAAAATCTGCCTTTTGTATTTGCATCTTTTTGTGAACAACTTTTCAACTACTCCATTTTTGTCCTTACCTTTTCACTCTTTCACTCCATTTTTCTCTCTATCTCTCTGGCACCCATAGAGAAGATGAGAAAAACCAAAGCAAAACATGAACAACTTTTCTCACTTCCTCTCTATCATTAAGGTTTAATGGAGACACCAAATTGTAAAGTCCATTTAAAAAAATTCTAATTGAAGAGCTTTAGCTGGTCAAATGAAGTCTCACTTCGAGATTCTTAAAACACCACAGAAGATTGAACAAACCCTAAATTGCTTCAAGATGAGACTCAATCAGCTTCATCTTCATCTTCATCATCATCATCATCATCATCATCATCATCATCATCATCATCATCATCATCATCATCATCATCATCATCATTGATGTGGTGTGAAACCACCACATTTATGTCACTTAATTTAGACGAGTTAGTCAATTTTATGCTTCAATTCTAATAAATTTTGTTTATATTCATGACAAGGTACCATAAAAGAACTATGTAAGGAAATGGGCTAAAAAGACCTCTAGAGGAGTCAAGAGCGCTTAAAAGAATCTAAGAAGAGGTCCCTAGAACCTAAGGAGCAAAATGAGGCAAAAGGGAGAGAAAAGATCACGAAGGGTATTTTGATCATTTTATACCTAAGAGGGTCAAGAGAGAGTTTAAAATGTCGATGGAGTCTTAGGAGCATGATGGTCACCTTGGTGAAGACTAGAGATGAAAAAGAAAAGAAATTAACAATTTAAGAGATAAAGGGCAAAGTGGTCATTTTACAACCGTAGGTCAAGTTAGAGAGTCTATGGGTCAAGCTAAAGCTAATTGGAGTCAAAGAAGTAGTCAAAATAGCTTGAAGAAATCAAAATGAGTAGCTAACTACTAAGGAAGGGCAAAATGGTCTTTTGGTAAAAATAGAAATAAAATACCCTAACTTGGTCTCTACACTTCATCTTCTAGCTTGGATAAAGAGGGAGAGAAGAAAAAGAGGAGAAATTAGGGTTTTGAGCTTAAAGGAACAAGAGAGAGAAGGAAGGACTTGGCCGGACCTTGGAGCCTTTAGCCCGACCAAGAACTCCATTGGTCCGGCCAAGAAAGGAAAAACAAGGAGAAACGAGCTTGGAGTGAAGGAGCAGCACCTTGGAGTCGCTCAGGCATTTCGTCGGTTGGTGTGCATTGGATGCTCAGGCCAGAAGCTTCTTGAGCATGACCAGAAGCTACGTGAGCCAACGTAGTGGAGGTCGAGTTTGGCATGTGACGGAGCACGGAGGTTCCCCTCGAGCATTTCATCAAACACTTAATGGGCGTGGGAAGCTCGGGCTAGAAGCTTCTTGAGTACGGGAAAGCATAGGCCAGGCCGAGCTTGGCACGAGACGGAGCGTTGAAGCACGGAGTTCACTCGAGCATTTCATCAAACAGCTTGTGCGCATGGGAAGTGGGGACCAGGAGCACGCCAAGCATAGGCCAGAACATAGGAAGGGTCGTGCTTAGTAGGGACGGAGCGCATCTGGAGCACGGAGTTCCCTGACGCATTTCATCAAACACCTGCTGGGCATTGGGAGCACAGGCCGGGAGCACGATCAGCTCGGGATGGGTCGTGCCACAACATGGGACAGAACGTGCTGGACCGGTCCAGAAGAGTTTTTGGCCGGGCCAAATTGAGTTTTTCTCACTTTTGCTAGGGCCATTTGTGTTTTTCTTGCTTTTCCATCCTTCCTTGAGCATTCTAGCGTTATTTTAAGTTATTTTGATTAATTCTAGGGTCATTTTAGCTACAATAGTTGTTAATTTCTAGGGAGATAATGTTAGTTTTAATTTTGGGGATGGGGATACGACCTTTTGGTCGCATGACATTATGACCTTAGATTTCAAAAGACTAGAGGGTTCAACAAACTCAACCAAATTTGAAATTTTTTGGGTAGATTTGGTATGATTCTAGTGATATTCTTAAGTATGTTGATGCATATGGCTCTTTCTCAATAAATCTTATGCATGCTCTTAGTCTTTTCATGAATGCTAAATCCTTTAGTATGTGTGTCTTATCATGTGAGTAACATCTCAAGGAAGACGGAACACTTTTGAGAGACCTAGAATAATCATTAGTGGAGACTTAAACCATGTGAGATATCTGAGCCTTTTTATTGTCTTTGAATGTACTCTTCCGCGTTAACTCCGAGTAGAATGAAGAGCTACTTAACTTCACAACTTTCAATAGAGCTTAGACGATCTTATGAGCTCAACTTCCTTAGCCACTAGGAGTGACATCAGGATATCGAGTAAATCTTACTCTTGTAGTCCATGAAACCCGATAATTGTGTCAACTTTAAGGAAACGGATACTCCGCCATCTTTTCATCATACTACTCCCGAGAATGAAGCCATGAAAAGTAAAGAAGAAAGAATGTGAAAGCAAAGTGTGAAAGACAAAGGTGATTTGTTGAGAATACTAGTTTGTATTTTTGTTGATTGTGTTTGGCTATGTTTCAAAAAACAAAAGGAAAACAAAGTAAAAAAGAAGAAAAAAAATGCAACGAGTCAAAAAGAAAGAGAGAAAAAAAAGAGTTTGTTTATATATGTGTTATTTGGTGTTTGTGTGTAAGTTTATGTGAACTTTTGAGTGTCGGTGTAAGTGTTATGAAATAAAGTATTCAAGCAAAAAGTCAAGTTTAAAGGTTGTTTGAGTGTTCTTTTATCATTAAAGGCGTCGACATTCTCGGGAATTCATCATCTTACATTCCATAACGTGTATCTGTTTACCTTTAGGAGACATTATTAGAGGGTAGAGTGAGTGAGAAGGGTGAGTGAGCTTCCCCATTCCATTAGTGGTTATTTTCATTCTTAAGAGATCATTTCGTTTTATAACTTGTTATCCTCATTTAATTTTGTATCTGTTGAGTTTCCTTTCTTCCATGCTCACACATGTGAGTGAACCATTATGATTAGATTTTGAGTGGTTTCATGTTTAAGAGCGTATGACCGTGAGGCTAAAGTCGAGGCGAAATGTGCTATGATTGGAAACAAAGTTTTGTTACTTTAGACTTGGATGATGCTCATGATGAGGAGACACTTTCACTTAAGTATGAAACTATTAGCGAGGACACTCTTAGCATGCTTTTGTATTTATTGGTTTGATTCATATGTTTGACATACTCAAGTCTCTCACTTGTTAATCGTCACCTTATTTGCATCGATAGTTGAATTCTTTTGTCTCTTGAAAATCTTGAATTTTGTGGGTGTATTCACTGGAAACCCTCACAAGACAATACTCGTCCTTTAGGGGTAACCTAAGGGTTTAGAGGTTTGTTGCATACGCTAAATGCAATCGGGATTCCTCCAAAAGTGAGTTAGGTTTTTATTTTGTTTTATTTGCTCGAGGACTAGCAAAATTTAAGAGAAAAAGTACTAGATATAGAAGAAAAAGTGAAAGCTGCGTTATATTATGGATTAAGAGGGAACCCAAAGAAGAGTTTCATATTAGTAGATCATGTACTTTCTTCATCAGTCGTGAATGTAAATTCGATTGTTCTGGATAGAGAAAGTAAAACACAGTCATTTAAGAATCCAATAACAATAACTAGAAGAGAAATCAAATACCCAATGTCTCAACTCGTCATCAAATTCATCAAGAACAAACACATAAATCCAAACAACTTAAGAAGAAATCCAAATCGATCAAACCCATTAAAGTTGTACATGCAAACGAATTAGAACCAATAAGTTCAGTTTCTGATAATACTATTGAAGAAGATTTAGTTATTTGCTTAATGGTGCTTTCAGGGGATCACTAGGTAAATGTAAAGGAAGAAGAATGATGAAACATGAAAATGTGTCATCTAAATCTCTTAACTTGGACTAGTTAGTCTATTTCGGGCAGTTACTCTGATGAATTGGTTGTTTCTCTTACTAAGTGGATTTCCATAGAATTGAGCACGAAAAGTGGTTAAAAACGGAAGAAAGACATACAAAAGGGTAGTTTGGGCATTTGGAGATTCTGGTAATTTCGCCAATATTGATGATCAAGTGAAGGAAGCAGGGAAGCAATTGAGGAATTTCATAAAGACGAGATGAAATCTTGTTTCTCATTAACTTTCCATTCTTTTGGAAGGTTCGGTTGTTTTCAAACAACCATAAGAAGAAGAAGGAAAAATAACTCAGTGGGGCTAACTATTTAGTTGGGTTAGGTAAATAGTATTTTTTACCTTTCATTTCTCGTTAACATTTTTTTTGAAAAAGAGTGTCCAAAGTGCAACACTGGAAAAAGGGAGTCCAAACAGCAAATCTTTCTATGTGGAATAACCATTTTGAAAAAGATGAAAGTGTTATTGGCGCCCCTCAAGGCAATTTTTAGAGGGCTTGAGTATAGGGGTGGGAAAAGCCTTGCGAGCCCGGATACGCCCACGAACCGCCCAAACCCGATGTGGGCGTCTGGTGTTCGATACGAGCACTACTGTGTGGAACGTTAACTTTAGTCAGGTTGACACAGATGAAAGGCTCTACCCGACCTTCCGTCCGAGTCTGACCAGAGGCCCGACCGATTGATATTTTCAGCTTAGAAATTTTAATCGTGATAGATGGTTATGATCAATTAATGGCATTAGCATTTAGATTGCGTACTTACATATATCTACATGCTAAAAATAAGATTCACACGTTTCTTATTTATAAAGTTTTGCATCTTTTTCATCTCAAAGAATTTACAACGGGGGACTATGTTATTGTTGCAAAATAAGTTGCGTTCTCCACATTTTAATCCCACTAGTGATAAAGAAAAAATGATTGAAGTCTTTTAAAATAGACCCTTCTTGGTTGGGCTATGTTTTGTGGGTTTTGTGAGTGAAATATTGTTGAGTATCTTGTATGGGCACTCAAACGAAAAAAAAGAAACATTATGCCCGAGTCTGAATGGTCTGATACCCGGATTACTTGACAATTTAGACGGGTTCGGACAGGCAACCAAATGTTGTCAAGTGGCCGCTTGATTTGTCTGGTCCGCCCTATCACGCCCATAAAATTTTGGATAAATAATAGGCCAGTTTATGTGCATAATTGACACCCCCTTCCTCCGTGGGAGCCTTTAAAATTGTCTAAGAAACTCAAAAGACATCATATTAGGCCTAGCAAATGAACTCGGGCTATGTTTTACACGCTAATGGGGCCGCCAAGGGAGGAATTCTCTAGAGAGTTATGGAGCAACTAGGAGCATTCTAAAAGGTTTCTAGAGATTTCCATGGAGTGATGTAAGCAAGTGAGAATCCATTGTATGAGAGACATGTGTTTTAATCTTGTCCATCCATTGTATGTTCTTATAGTATAAATATGGGTGAACCTTCTCATTTGTAACCATCCAAGGAGTGATGTAAGCAAGTGAGAATCCAAAGTGAGTGACTTGTGAAGCTTGGTCGTATAAGTTTGTACTTAGAGAGTTCTTTGGCAATAAACTGGTTTATTCCACCAAAGTGTTAGTGTGGTCTTGTTGAGCTTTCTTACTAGTTCTCTACGTACTTTAGTAGCTTAAGTTTCTTGTGTGAGTCCGCCACAAGGGAGATTGTTTGCCTATAGTTATGTTACAGGAAAATATTAAAGTAAAGGTTGATTTGTGCTTGGCAAATAAAATTTGAGCATAAGTGTCGCACGACTTTCGAGTGATAGTGCCGAATCACTCTTTTATCCGTGACAGCCCGGACCAGAAAAGTAAGTAACCCTGGAGTGCGCAGTGCGGTTCGTTTCTCACCCTATTTGAGTGCGAGGAAAATGGGCGCCAATAACACTTTGGAAAGACGCGTTTAAAATTACCCAAAAGATGGATCTCTGATCTCATAACCAATCTTAAATCGACCCGTTTTAACAATGACAAATCTTAAAAAAATTAATTAATCACTGTCTATTGACTAAAAGAATTAATTAGTGTTATGTGATTATCCGGATCCACAACATAAAATGAGGATAAAGTCTTATAGCTGCTTTCACAAATTTTTTGTTCATTTTCTGATTTACTAACATAAGAAAGAGGAAGTGTTTCAAAATGAAATCGTTGTTTTAGGATATCTATTGTTGCATGTGTGGTTGTCCAGTGTTGAGCTATCTTCTTTCGTTTGAGGGTATCCACAATTTGGTGCGAGTCATAAGCAAAAAAGTAACTTATTTTAGTGTTGCCAAACGACACCTTGGTGTTTGAAACAAAAATGAAAATTAAATAAAACCGCAGACACTAAGATTTGAACCCATGTCTTTTGGTTGGAAGCTTACATACTCCTCCACAAAAACCAAACCATACTGTCGTTTATGGTGGTACCTTAAACAGTATATGTGGAGATCAGGTCGGAAACTGCCCATCCTGGTCTCCACATAGTTACTTCCGCCCCTGGTAGTAGTTGACGTGTTGTGAGTAGAGTTGTAGCGTTCCTAGAAGGATCATCGTGGTAGTTGATATGTCTGGAGAAGGATTATCGTGGTAGTTGATATGTGCGGAGAGTAAATGGGAGAGCGAACACAATTCAATGAACTGTGTTTCTATTCGGAGGAGTTGCATAATGATAGAGAAAGATATTCTCTATATTTAAATTAGGAGTTTCTATAATTTGGAAGATATTTTATAGTTATTTAGTATTAAAAGTTTCTATATTTTAGAGTTTCTAAGTAAGTTTCTATATTTTAGAGTTTCTAAGTAATTTAGGAGTTTCTATATTTTAAAGTTTTCAAGTAATTTAGGAGTTTCTATATTTCTATATTTCTAAATATTGAGTCCTAGTTAGAGTCTAATTTGTCTAGTTGTAGCCTATATATATGGTTGAGTTCATAGTAGTTAGGGATATATGAATATGAATTTTGAAGTTATTAATAAAGTTTTATATTAGTATTACGTTTATCTTTGGTTGGCCTAAAGAAGAACTTGAAGGTTCTTATCAATTGGTATCAGAGCAAACGCTCCTATCATTCGCTTTCGCATTACTTTTATTTTCGTTAGAGAATCTCGTTTATGGTACAAACTCGAAAAGAAAAGAAGAAAGAATGGAGAAGCAATTAGGTGAATTGGCGGAAAAGATGACTGAGATGACAGTGAATTAATCATTATTGATTGAGAAGATTGGTCGATTGGTCGAAAATAGAGAGATTGTATCTCAAAGAAGTGATCGTTTTAAAGGTGAAAGGTTATATTTTGCACGGTTTAACGGATCAGATGTAGAAGGATGGATTTTTCGAGCTGAACAATATTTTGATTCTATGACATTGCACAAGACCAAAAGATTCAATTTGCAATCAGTTACTTAGATGGGAAAGCATTACAATGGTATCGATGGGCTAAAAGAGGTAACTATTTTCGTTCGTGGGACGATTTTGTCGAAGCGGTTGTAGGTCGCTTTGGGAAAACGACGTATGAAGATGCAGGGGATGCATGATGAGACATGAAAATGTCCCATCTGAATCTCTTAACTCGGGTTAGTTAGTCCAGTTCGAGCGATTACTCCGATAAATTGTTTGTTTTTTTTTCTCAGGTGTCTTTTACGGAGTTCAGTGTGAAAAACGATTAAAATCGGGAGAAAGGCATGCTAAGGGCATTTTGGTCATTTGTTGATTCTGGTGATCCTGGTCGACTTTGATGCTCGGATGAAAGTAGAGTTCAAGACGAGTCCAACGGCGAAGACGGAAGTCAAATCGGAGTCTAGACGACAAAACTAGAGCAAGTCAAAGTTGGGAGTAGAACCGATTTGACCAAGTCAGCTTGTAGACACGTGGCGGCCAACCTAACAGGTAATCTGGATTTTCGGGCTAACGTTCGGTCATCAGTGGTGGTACGTAGGGGTTTCCCGGGTACCACTCCCCAGTATAACAGCGCGCATGATCCTGTGCACCCGTGTGCAAATTTATACCGTGCTTCCAGCTCGTCCACCGTCCAGATCTGTCCTCTTGGAATCCGACGACCACCCAATCTCTCCACCCAACACAGCAACACGGGAATGGCAACTTCCCACCATCTTCTCTGATTTTATGTTCTCATATTATTTTGGAAAGAGAGAAAGAGTTATAGGAAGGTTTTTTATAAACAGAAAGAAGAGAGAAGAAGGAAAGAAATCGAGGGAGAGAAGAAGGAAAGAAATCGAGGGAGAGAAGAAGGAAAGAAATCGAGGGAGAGAGCTGGAGATGGAAACAAAGAGAAGGATTTGTGGGATTGGTTTTGTTATCTTTATAACAGGAGGTTTAGAGGAGAAAAAGATGATCTCTCGACGGCAAAAACAGAACAGGGAGTGAAGTTTAGAGAGAGAAACCGAGAGCTAGAGGGTAGAGAGAGAAGGTGAGTGAAAGAGCTTCTTTATTCTTTTCTTTTTCATCTTCGAATCCTTCTCTTTGTGAGAGAGAGAAGGTTAGAAAGAACGAGTTAAGAGAGAGAGAGAGGTACTGTAAAGAGAGAGAGAGACTTCAGATTAATAAAAATTGAGTTTTGATTACATCTCTTCTTCTTCTTCTCCTTTCTTTCTTGTTTCTGTTAGAGAGAGAAAGAAAGATCTATATTATTGTTTATAGAGATAAAGAGAAAGGATAGAGTGAGAAAGAAAGAGAAAACAGTAGAGAGAGAGAAAAACCAGAGAAGGAAAATTATTTTCTCACCAGGAAACCGTTTCCGGGAAGACGAGAAAATAATTTTCCCTAAGGTTCTGTTTGGCAGAATTCAGCAAATTCAGAAGGAAAATACCCTTCCCTAAGGGTCTGTTTGGCTGCGCAGAGGGAAAATTGCGAGAAAAAAGGTTGTTTCTTTGCCGATTCTTTATCCCTCTCTTATTTTATTAATTTTTATCTCTCCCACCATGATTATGATGAGTAGCTAAATACCTAGTTTAGGGTTTTGATGACATTTTTTGTGTTATGCATGATTATTATGATTATTTCGACAACTTAGGTGCTTAGATATATTTCAATTTCTTTTTAAGTCTTTCATTATTTATACTTCGTTAGTCTTGATCCATTATATTTAGATTAGGTTCTTTAATATTGGATACTTGATAGTTGATAAATAATAGTTAGAATCCTTAAGAATTGATTATTAGTTTAGTCACCAAAAGGTATAGATTTAAATCGATGTTTATGCATGATTAAAATAGATTCAAAACCCTAGACTTTTCCTCCATTCATCCGTTCTCCGTTATTACTTATTTACGTTATTTTAATACTTTGCTATTTAATCGTAAAAAAATCAAAAATCGAATTCTTAAATCTCTATAGTTTTAAGGTTAGAATTTAGTTTAACTAAGTCTCTGAGGAACGAACCGGTCTTACTGGAAACTACAACTTGACACCCGTGCACTTGCGGGTGTAGACCTATTTAGGTAACTTTTTAGGCCCATCAATGCACTAGCAAAATTACGACAAACAAGGTCCATCTTTGAATATCAAGAAGAATTTGAGCGTCTCTTAAACATGGTTAATGGTTTACCAGATAGTTTTTTAATGAGTTGTTTCATGTGTGGATTGAAAGATGAAGTTAGACTGGAAACCAAATCCTTTAATCCAGTAAACTTACATGAGGCAATGTCTATAGCTAGATTGCAAGACAAAAAAGTCTCTTTGAGACACCAAAGTTATAGAAGTATTACAAGACCAAACCCCCTTATCAATGCAAACCCACTAAACTCAAGACCACCAATAATACCAAACCGGACTAATAATGAAGCACCCGTAATTCGCCGACTCACATCAGTTGAGGCTGAAGTAAGAAGGAAATAACAATTATGTTACAATTGCGATGAGAAGTGGTATCGTGGGCATCGATGTAAGACACAAACTTTATTTCTCATTGAGAAAGAAGAAGATAATGAGGACGTAAACAAAACTGAAAGCGCGAGAATTGATGAACAGGTATACACACAAGAAGAAGAACATGTGGAGATTTCTATGCATGCATTGGATGGCTCCCCTGCCTCAAAAGATTTTAGTTTTGTCGATGTATGATACGAATTATTGTACCAATACTCTGCCCATGGTATCCATACAACCCAGCTTTTTGGTTTATCTCCTACAAAGCATCGCAAATACGTTTCTAAACAACGATTCACCACCTCCGATTGGCCATCGGTTTGAGGGTGGTATGCTAAACTCATCCTAAGTGCAGTACCTTGTAAACGAAACAATTCTTGCCACAACTTGCTAGTAAATACTGCATCTCTGTCGGATACTATAGATTGGGGAAAACCATGCAATTTGACCACCATTTCCAGAAATTTTTGAGCAACTGTAGCTGCTGTGTATGGGTGTTTTAATGCCATGAAATGGTTGTACTTAGTGTGACGATCTACCACTACCAAAATTACTGATTTTCCTTTTGACTTTGGTAATCCTTCAATGAAGTCCATAGATATATCAATCCATATGGTTGTAGGAATGGGTAAGGGTTGTATAAGACCTGCAGGAGAGAGGGTGCTATATTTATTTTTTTGGCACGTGTCGCAACTAGCAATATATTCTTTGACATCTCGATGCATCCCCGTCCAGTAAAACAACTTTGAAAGTCACTTCATAGTCTTCAGTTGCCCTGCATGCCCTGCGGCCGATGATGAATGGAACTCAACCACTAACAATAGTTTCCGTCTAGATTTTGGACTTATCAATAACTGGTTTCCTCGGAAGTACACTAATCCATCCTTTACCGTGAAATTCTTCTCACTGAAAGAGGATTTGTTTATCTTTTGTATAAAATCTACTATCCACGGATCTGTTTTTAACTCAAGTTTTAGATCATCCATCCAAGCACAACTCACATATGTAATTCCCGATAATTCCCCCGACCCATACTTACGAGATAATGCATCAGCTACTTTATTTTGGCTACCAGGTTTGTACTGAATAGTATAATCGTAACCCAATAATTTCGCAGTCCATTTTTGTTGCATGGGGGTGGCTGCTTTAGCTTCCAAAAAATGCTTCAAACTTTGTTGATCAACCTTCACTATAAACCTTCTCCCAATGAGCTAAGGTCGCCATTTAGTGATGGCATGAACCATTGCTAATAGTTCCTTCTCATACGTAGATAATCCAAGGTGTCGTGGCCCAATAACCTTACTAGTATACTCTATGGATCTACCTTCTTGCATCAAAACTGCCCCGATTCCTACCCCACTTGCATGACTTTCAATTATGAACTCCTCACAAAAATTTGGTAGTGCTAATACCGAGGTAGTCGTCATAGCGGTTTTCAAGTTGTTGAAGGCTTCAGTTGCTTCCATGGTCCATTTGAAACTATCCTTCCTAAGAAGTTTAGTCAACGAAAAAGCCAATTTACCATAATCAGCCACAAATTTTCGATAATAGCCAGTTAAACCTAAAAACCCTCGTAATGCTTTTAATGACTTCGGCAATGGTCAGTCTATAATGCTTTGAATCTTGCCCGAATCCACTTCTACACCCTTAGATGTGATGACATGCCCTAAATATTCAACTCTTGGTACCAAACCAACACTTACTGAATTTGACCTTGAGTTGGTGTTTTTCAAGTATCTGAAATACTTCTCTAAGGTGTTCAAGGTGTAAATTCCAATCTGAGCTATAAACCAATATATCATCAAAGAAAACCAACACAAACATATCTTACTCCCACAACTGGGAAGATATCAGCGCTGCGCAACCTAATAACTTAATCCCGGACTTTCCAGAAAGATCTCAGTCGGTTACACATCTTGAAGTGTTTAAGCCCGGTTGGACCCCACGTATCTAAAGGAGGAAACTTCTCCTTTAGAGTGTATCACTCCGACAAGATATCAACGAAGTATCCTTGAACTTAAGAACTTTCACTTATCAAAGATCCGGGATAAACTCGAAGAGAAACCCTAGATACGCAAAAGAGGTAACTTCTATTACGATTTAACAGCAACCGCCTCACCACCGCCGCTGAGGACAGTCGGCTTACCTTCGCCTATAAAAGGCCCCCCACATCGTCCTTCAAGGGACACGACCTCCAGAGGGAAAAAAATAGATTCTCTCTCTCTCTAACAGACAAACTCTGGAGAACAAACACACCATCTCTCCTAAAAATAAGATCTCTTCATACCAGAAGGATCGCCCCCAAAAACTGAATTCTCATAACTCGCCCTCCAAAAGGATCAATCAATATTCATTCTTTTACTGCAAAGAGCACCCTGACTGTCTTGAGCGTCGGAGCGATTTTTGAACCCTTTGCAGGTTTCCCCCCTCGGGAACAGACAAACAGGAGCAAGGAATCAGGAGCTGGAGCAAGGAGCCACGAACTGGAGCAAGGAGCAGAGAAGCAGCGCAGAGGAGCGGAGCAGAGTAGAGAAGCAAAGCTGAACAAAAGAATCTCCCCTCTCTAAACAGAATATTCGATCATAACAGAGGCTGTCATGCATCAACTCCCTTTTTCATGCTGATTTAACCGGGAGTCAATTTTCGACATCAGCAGTCATAGAATTCAAAATATTGTTCAGCTTGAAAAATTCATCCTTCCACATCTGATCCGTTAAACCATGCAAAATATAACCTTTCACCTTTAAAACTATCACTTCTTTGAGACACGATCTATCTATTTTCGACTAATCGACCAATCTTCTCAATCAATAATGATTGATTCACCGTCGTCTCAGTCATCTTTTCCGCCAATTCACCTAATTGCTTCTCCATTCTTTTTTTTTTCTTTTCGAGTTTGTACTATAAACGAGATTCTCTAACGAAGATAAAAGTAATGCGAAAGCGAATGATAGGAGCGTTTGCTCTGGATACCAATTGATAAGAATCTTCAAGTTCTTCTCTAGGCCAGCCAAAGATAAACGTAATACTAATATAAAACTTTATTAATAACTTCAAAATTCATATGCATATATCCCTAACTACTATGAACTCAGCCACATATATAGGCTACAACTAGACAAATTAGACTCTAACTAGGACTCAATATTTAGAAATATAGAAACTCCTAAATTACTTGAAAACTTTAAAATATAGAAACTCCTAAATTACTTAGAAACTCTAAAATATAGAAACTTACTTAGAAACTCTAAAATATAGAAACTCCTGATACTAAATAACTATAAAATATCTTCCAAATTATAGAAACTCCTAATTTAAATATAGAGAATATCTTTCTCTATCACATTGTCGAGTGGTTGTCCTAGTGTACCACGCCTATCCCGGTGTACCGTGTATCCATCTATATTGCCAGATGCTTATCGAGCGCCCGCTTCCTACTTCCCAAACCGTGCCTTCATCTATTTTGGGTCCCTACTTAGTTACCATGGCTGCCCCATACAACTAGGGCTAAATCTCATTCCTAGTTTACAAAAATATCAAACCTAATAGATAGCAAGTTGGATATACACAAGGATTCCACATCTACCAACATTATCCTAGCCTACCACGTCGATAGTAAGCAGGGTCTTACTTTTTTTTTGGTCTTACTGTCATTACCTTTAAAATCAACATCAAAAGCATTCGGTGCACGGCTACCATTCAACTACTAATTTAACAGAATACATCTTCCATCAAATTCTTATACTTGCTTCTGCATCAACCCCGTAGCCATTTGAGGGTTGTTTACTTACCCTTTTGTAAAAAAATTGGTATGGATACAGGCTCTAAAGGTCTAATTCAGGCATTTATGATTCGTGTTGTCGCCTTTAGAGTCTTCCTATAACCTTTAGGAGATCTAAATATCTATGTTATCGCATTGTTTGTGCTTCTTTAATCATCATGTCGTTTTTTAATTTCGCTGAAGGGTAATAGTTGTTTTTATTGTTTAGAATATTTTCTTGTTTCCAATTTCAGTCAAAAATTATCAACTCCTTTTTGCTTAACTACTTTATTAGACATGTGGTAAATACCTATCAAGAGTGTGTCAACACAATTTACAGTATCAGTAATTTTCAACCCCAAAGTAGAACCATCTCATGCAATGGAAACTTCTAGTTAATTAGAGTTGTTTTTTTTCACATTAATTTCATCAAAATGAGAAAGGCGCATTAGGTATGAGAAATATGTTTGACATGTTCAAATTAACGACTTGTTCGTGAATATTTCATTTCGTGGTTGCCTCTGTCATGGTTTTAAATAATGTAGAATTATAGGTCATCTATATGAAAAGATTTGAAAGAAGCATAGTTTTATATAATGTATAGCTTTATAGGTTAATGTGTTATGTAAAAGTTGTAATGGGAGCAAGGGTTTATATATCGAACTTTGAAGGTTACTACTGAGGTAAAAGGTTAAGCATGAAAATGGGGAAACAACAATTAGGATGTTGGGGTAAATTGAGGAAACAATACTGGACACCTAAACAAGAAGGTTTGCTATTGCAAATGAACTTAAGGTTTTCATTATTTACAACAACCAAAGGAAGAACTAAAAATATAATAGAAGAATTAAAACAAGATAATGATTACTCAAAATCAACATTTTTATTGTTCATTAAGCAATAAAAACATTTGTAAGGGTCTTTTATCTTTCTCGATTGCAAACCATCAATCTTTTTGTTGAAAACTGAAAATGGAAGAAAATCAGTATTTGAGTCATCTCAACATTCTCACCTATATTTCCATGACATTGACACATGAGTGTATATTACTAGAGAAAATGACGGTTTAGGGTGAAAAAAATATTATAATAACTAAAAAAAAGCCTACATTATTTTCTATTTACTAAAGGTTGCTCAAATTTATAGTTAGATACATAAAATTTAAAATAATATGAGTAATTGTCATTAAGGTCATTTTTTTTTCCCAAAATACCCTGCCCATTAAAATTCTCTTTCTTTTCCACAAAAACACATCACGATTTTTTTAGGGGTTCTCTCTCTTCTACTTCTTCATGCTTCTTCTTCGACTGTTCTTCGAATCCTTCTTCTTCGATGTTTCTTTTCCAATTCTTCTTATTTTTCAATCTTCTCCAACATCTATGTTCTTTAGCCATCAATAGACGTTTTGAAGAACTTCATCAATAGACGTTTTATTCTCATCTGTGATTTTGGTAAGTTATTAGCTAGTTTTGGCTTCATGGGTCTTCTGATTTTAAGATTTTAAGATACCCAAATTGATATGATTGCTTTATCTGTACAGTGATTGATAATTTCGTCCTTGATAAATTGTAAGTGTGAATGAGGAATTCAAATTTCAAATGATACCTGAAATGTTAATTAAGGGGTCATAACAAACTTTTTAGTAGGAATCTAACAATTGAATTTGGTTCTTGTGGTTTGGTCATCTCAATTAATATTGAAAAGTTTGGAGCTGATATGTGTCACTTACGGTTTTGTAGTTCCTGTAAAGGGCAAACAAGTGAATATCAGTAAAAAAAAAAAGTGGAAGTTTCCAAATTCGTATGCACTAATGGGTATGTTTTATATTGGATTTCTGACCTAGCATGGTGAGATCTCAGTTAGAAATTTCATGAGAGACTACCCATTTAGTGTAGATTGGGTAGGCATTTGATTGCACGAACACACACATGTTATTCGGTATCACGGTGTTGGATATAGAAAACTTTTTCAATTCATAGTCATTTTGACCGTTCACTTTCCATAAGCCTATATCGGTTCTTCAACATGGTACAAGCTTCTCAATTTCGAGCTCTCAACCATAAAATTAGGGTTAAGTATAACAACAAATATTAAGTTGTTGTGTAGATGACAAGTATTAACTTTCACGTGTTTATCATGTTGGAGGTTATGTATGTAGTGGCCCCTAATATTAGGGTTTATTCATGACAGTGAGTTCAACCCATGTTAGCATGGATAAATGCTCTCACCTTCTGATTGTCCAAGAGATTAACAAATGGATAAAGCTCATTTGGTTATTATTGGTGTTTCAGCTGGCGTGGTTATTGGCTTGTTAATTGCAGTTTGTGCGTTTCCCAGGAGGCAAAACTGACCGAAGACCATAACAAGAGAATGTTTGTTGTGCGCATGAAGGGTGAAAGGGAGAAGTGGCTTGTAGCCATTAATACAACTTACAGTCATATAAAGGTATACAACTAGTATCTTTGGTAGTTGTAGTAACATTACTTGCAGGGCCGGCCCTGACATTTGTGAGGCCCGAAGCGAATCAAACACATGTGGCCCCTATACTTGTATAGGTATAATTTGCCAAGAGTCTCTAGGTGTCTTTTTTCAACTTTGTATAAAAGTCTGTACAACTTTGCACATAGTATTTTTGCACGAGGTTATACATATCATGCAAGATTTACCCACAAATTTGTACAAGTTCACACATTGTTTTACATACTTGCATAAGGAGCCAAAGTTTGAACAATATTCAAATTTATTTTTAACCATGAAAAACAGGAATTTTGACTTGTATACATGTTCATAATATAAGAAATAATAAGTATCTATACCTTTCATCAAAAAAAAAAGAAGTATCTATACCATTTTACGGGGAGAAAAATCACAAGTGTCTTTCATATCGATTCAAACTTTGAAACCCTCTTAAAAGGTTCCATTAATATTTTTTAATATGATTTCTCCTAGAGAGGGAGACTGTGTGTGAGTCGCTAGTGGATGGTGGAGTCGCTAGTAGATGGTCGATCAACACTTATATATCCGCAAGTTATTATTTTTAAGCAAGTTGTTATTAGACATAAATATGAAAATAAAGGGAAAGGATAATGTGAGAAATTGTTTTTTTTTTGTTGAAAGCTTGTGAGAAATAGTTTGAAGGTAAAGGGTAAAAATGAAAAGGCTCAATCAAAAGTTAAAGCTCATGAAACTGTTCACCAATGGATAAATATGGCTGTACATTTTAATGTTGGTAATTTTAGGGGCCGACTAGAGATTTACCCTTTTTAGTTTCAAATTTAACCCCAAGAAGAACTCACACAGCGTTGGGAAGTGAAAAAAGAACAGTGGGCCCTAGAATTGGTCATGGGCCAGCATAGGTCACTTTTTGTTTGAGGCACCTCAAAATTTAAACATTAAGAAGTGAAACTTTAGGGGCCCCAAAATTTGGTGGCCCAAAGCGAGCTTTGGGCCAGGGCCGCCTCTGATTACTTGGTAGGTTAATCAACTATCCTTCTGTTCTTAACTATCTTAATCCATAATAAATGGTCTTTCTGTGGTGTCCCTAGAAGTGTCAATGACTGAGAAGAAGAAGGAGAACAAGGCTACATATAAAGTAGAGTTTCCATTGAACATAGTCCGGAAACAGAATCGCAATTTCAAAACCTAATCAACAAAAGTTCGATTTTCATTTTTCTTCTAATCTCAGCAAGTACAAACTCCTTCAAAAACAAAATACGGTACGGTCTAATGATTGAGTATAAAAGGTTAGAATAAGTTGTTGCATTCTATCAAACAGTTTATGCTCTCACTAATGCTGCAAAAAGGATCACAAAAGGAAAAGAAAAGTGCAAACCTGCTAGAATTCTCTCGTTTCTTCGATCTATTTTCACTATGTACAATTGTATTTCCTTTGTGAGCTTTAAACTGCAAGAATGGTCACTATTTGATTATGAATTTGGTTTCTCTTGTTTCTTGTACATGTTGTCCTGCTTCCTATTCGGCCCCAAGTTTCCAACAGTTGGGTCCTCGATATGTATTTTATACGACTTCCAAAATTCTTCTATAGATTGTTGCAAGCACTTGTTTGCAAAATAGATTGTTGCAAACGCACGTTTGCAGACATTAACGCATGTTTGCAGACATTTGTTTGCAAAACATATTACATTATGCAAACACATGTTTGCAGTTTACATTATGCAAACACATGTTTGCAGATCAGATTGTTGCAAACACGTTTGCAGAACAGATTGTTGCAAACACGTTTGCAGAACAGATTGTTGCAAACACGTTTGCAGAACAGATTGCTGCAAACACGTTTGCAGAAAAACGTAAAGGAAAAAACGCGTTTTTTTTTTTCAAGGTTTTTTTTCGAAAAATGTATTGAAAGTGGATCTTGTTAGAAAGCTAATGAAAAATCATTTCTGGATATATAATTTTTATAGAAATCTGATATCTCAAACAAAAGTTATATCGATTTAAAGTTTAAAGAAAAATAAAAGAATTTAGTTACACAAAATGACAAAAAGAGGTATTTTAGTATTTGAACACTTTTTTGACCTGAATAATAATTTTCAAATGTTTTGTGTTTTTCTACTCATTTTCAATATTATTTTGACCTTTCTAGAAATTACCCCATATTACTAACATTAAATAGTTTGACGGTTGGAGTCAAGTCAAATATAAAAAAAAAAAAAAAAAAGCGTCTATATAAGAAACTTTTCAACATATAGCTTTGTCTTTTCTTGCTATTAGTATTATTGTTTTTTTCTTATTGTCAGTCTGTCTCGAATTAGTATTATTGTTGTAGTCAGCATAACTTGATTTCAACTTCCATCTCAATTTTAAATTATAATTATATTAAGTTGCATTGACGCTTTGGTTTTCTTCAATTTTGTTTTGTTCTAGTTATGTAGGGGTGAGCAATGATCGACAAAACCGATCAAATCGAACTTGGTCAAACCAAGTTGAATAGTTTTTTGGTTGAACCAAATAATGTTTAACTCGGCTTGGCTGAGAAACCGATCAACCAATCCTGATTCAGTTTGGCTTATTCAAGTAGAACTTGAGCTTGAAGGTGGAAAAGAAGAAGAAGCACCAAAAGAATTTCAAAGAGAGCCACAAACACCAATGTGTAGAGCATCATCATTATCTTCTTCACCTCCATCATCCTCATGATCGGAAAGAAGTTCTAGTGAAAGACCAATGAAAACAAGAAGCTTGAGAGAGATTTATGAAGTTATTGATAATGAAGAAGAAGTGAACTTCTGTTGCTTTCTCATGGATTGTGATCCTACTAGTCATGTAAAAGTCATTCAAGAAGTAAAAATGAAACAAATAATGGATGAAGAAACTAATACAATTGAAGAGAATAATGCATATGAGTTGACAAAGATGTACAAGCCTATTGAAACAAAAAGTGCATACAAGACAAAGAAGAATGCAAGTGGGAAAGTCCAAAAGTACAAGACAAGGCTTGTAAATAAAAGTTACAAGCAAAGAGTCGACATTGATTTTAGTAAGGTATTTATTCATTTTGTTCATATGAAAATATGGACCTATATAGTAGGTAAATACTCATGGAAAGTTATCGATTTGATGTCAAGTCGACAATCTTAAATGGTGTGCTTGAAGAAGAAAAATTTGATGAACAACTTTTGAAGTATAATATCTTTGAAGGATTAAAGTGGTTATTTAGATATAAGGAGTTTTGGAAATTTGGTTTAAGGGGGGATGTTGAAAATTGGGCTTTAAATCAAATTGGGCCTGAGCTCATTATTCAATTAAGTGAAGATAAAAAAACACAAAGAGGTTCAAGTAGTATTATTAGATTTTAGGCATCTGGTTCTTAAGGAAAAAAAAAGTTTATTGTGAGAGAAACAAGTAAATGTTTAAAGAGTTGTGGTTTAGAGAAGAGATCAGGTTGAAGATGCTTGTATCCAAGGTAAGTACCAATATCATAATTAGTTTCTGGTTGAAGAACTAAGTTTTTGCTGATTTATTTGAATGTGTGTTGGTTGAAGCTTATTTAATGAAATAGAATGAGTTGATTTGAGTAGTAGTCTTATTACTTGTGTTGTCGTGATTATATACTCCTTAATCTCCAACATCGATTTGTTGTCCACTACCAATTAAAGGAATAGCCTTTTTGCCGCCCAACTATCAACCTCATCAGCTCTAGAAGGTTGATCAAAATCAGAAACCCTCGAAAGGTTGGACCTTTGTTCATCATTAAAACCCCATATCATTTGCGACCTGAACCACCCCAATATCCATCATTGTTATCACTTCCCTCTCTAATCCTTCCCTGACCGGATACACTTGAACTACCACCATAAGATTTAAAACGATCAGCAAGTCGATCATAATCCATTTCCTCCCTTGACCTCTCCTTCGGTCAAGTAGGCAATCAAAGTATCTCACCCGTCATTAACCTTTCGAATTTGGACGAAAGAAATCACTTTCCACCACCACCACCACCACCACCAGGCCCGATGTAAGTTCCAACAGCGAACTCCGACAATGTTATAGTCGTTTTCTTTTTATTGGGTTTCTCTCAAATTCATTCCTTAAGACTTTGGTCTTTGAGTAACACTGGGGTTCATGAAACAGAAATTTTGAAAGGTGTTTTTGTTTCTCTTTCTTCCGCTGGTGTTTGTCGGTGACCATTTTCATAGTGGAGAGAAACCGGTGGAGACGTTGGGAAAATCAAAAAAGAAAAAGTACGAAGTCTTTGTTTCCCATAAAATATTCTTGTTTCTTCGAAGCGCTGGCCTATATATATAATATAAAATATATGTAAATATCATATATAATACTACTATATATTAGCAGTTAGTAGTTAATAGGGCTTGTAAACTAAGAAATAGATTATTTTGGGATTCAAATCTAAAATAGTTTAGAAATTGATTTCAAATTTCAACTTCTATTATTTTTGCTTAATATCACTGTTTTCTCATGTTTGAATTGGTTAAATGTTATGTCATACCAACCAATGGAATTCAAATGAGTGAAACCAACCCGGATCGAGCAAAGTCGTTGACGGTTTGCTCGACTTGACTTCGACCGATAATTTAATCAAACCGTCATTCGACTTAATCTTAAATGGTCGTTAATTGACCGGTACTCACCCCTAAATTATGTGTCATAGTAGGAGAAGAAAAAAAAGATACAATTCGGTAGTTGTAAATGTAAGCATTATTTGATTTAACCCATTATAGTTAATTTATGCACCTTAAGCGTATCATGCATATAAGAAGATATTAGTATAACAAGGCCAGCGCTTTGAGGAAAGTAAAATAGTTTCCGGGGTGTGAAGATTTGGTCAAAAATTGGTCAATTTTGTTTGACAATTTTATTTAGGGGGAAAGCAAAATAGCTTCTCCACCTCAGCTCTCTCTCTCTCTATCTCTCCACCTCATCTTCTCTCTCCCCACCACTCTCTCTCTTCTCCGACAGGTCGCCGGCCGGAAAATTTTCCGCCCGGCGACCAATAAACAAAAAAAAATCACTCTCTCTCCCTCCTCTATCTCTCTAAAAAAAATTTTTTTTCTTCTCTCTCTCTCTCTAGAACAAAAACAATTTTCTTAGAGAGAGAGTGAAATTTTTCTTTTTTTTGTTTTAATGGTCGTCGGCCGGAAAATTTTCCGGCCGGCGACCTTGTCGGAGAAGAGAGAGAGGAGAGGTGGTGAGGTGGAGAGAGAGTGAGGTGAGGTGGAGTGTTTTTTTTTATTTCCCCTTAAAATTTATTTCTTCGGAAAATTTCTAAAATTCTACATATTCCCTTTAAAATTTCACACCCCGGAAAATATTTAGCTTTCCCCAAAGCGATGGCCTATAACAAAATCAAACTTTTATTTTGGGGCAGTATTAAACGAACCCACTTTTTGGGTCCACACTGATCGAAAGGTGACATGGCTGATCTCGATCTCTTAGGTTGTTTCTCTCCTCACGGCCTAGGGGTCGGCCACGTTATATTTCGGCCCGTGTCAGCCCAAAAAATTGGGTCATTGAATATTTCTTGTTTATTTTGATAAAATTACTAAGGTGGTAATTTAATGTGAATCTCCTTGGTACTTTGTAATTTTTGTAGAGCCTATATCTATTTTTTTGTGCTTAAATCCAAATCAGTTCAGTTTCTACATAATTGATATTAGTTGCAGAGTCGGAGCTAGGCCCGGGCTGAAAGTTTAATGTCGATTAAAAGTAAATTTTTATATAAAGAGTACAAAAAAAAAATTTCACCATGTGAACCTTCAACTCGTTTCACACAATTCATGTGGTAATTACTATTATGTAAATGAGAAATTTGTACAATAGATCATTGATAGTTTTTTTTTTGTTAAGATTGATCATTGATAGTTTGATATATTGTGTTTAATTAGCTGAAAAGAATTGAAGTCTAATATTATATACTTTGAACATTTGAGACTCTTTTTAGGAAGTAAGAACCAAAGGGACAGGGACTTGAACTTTTGCCAATGAGGTGGACAGCTGACCATCATACCATTACACCAACACATGCTTTTGTTAAAATGAATGACTACTTCAGAACGTGCCTGAGAATCAAGGGGTCCTGTGCGAAATTTGAATATAGGCCCTTAGCGCAATAAAAAATTATAAAAAAATAAACAAATACAAGATAATTCGTCAGTCAGTAGATGAAATCATAAATGAATACAATAGTATTTTGAAGAAAGTAGTCGTAAGAAAAAAAAAATATTTTAAAGTTTCATTTTTTATTGAAAATCCAGTCTAAGAATTCACAATCACCGGTCAGCGAAAAGATTTATTTATTCTATCTTGATCATGTATCAATGCGTGTAATGACTAACGTAGATCGTAATCGATTTCTCAAAAAAAATGGAAATTATAGAATTTTCGTAATATTTGTTTAAGGCGCCCAATTACACAGAGAATTTTGTACCCTAAGCGGTGCCAAATACAATAACTAGAGGCGTCCATAAATCTCAACCAAAAAAAAAAAAAGTGTGACCTGCGAGAGTTGAACCCGCGTCAAAAGAATGAAATGCACCTACAATTACCATCTGAGCTAGTTGTTTACTTCATTTAGTCTAGATACCAGTATATTTTATACCTATATACTTCTATAAGGAATAAGATGTAGGGCCCATGTGTTTGGGGCCAGTGCGGGCGCCCTGCCCGCACACCCCCAAACACGGCCCTGCTGCTTTGTTTAAATACTTAGTAGGTTGACCCGGGCTGCAACCCGGGTCAGCCTAATAACAGCTCTGCCCTTGTGATTAGAAAAAAATTAAAGTCATCGTCTGAAGGGGAAGTCATTGCAGGAGAAATCTAAATGTGTGCGAAAAAGGGATTCAAACCCTTGACATAAACACAGTTATTCTATCAACAAAATCTTATATGAAATAAGTATTTTACAGAACACTGTTGGGCAGACTCACGCTAGAGCATTGGCCAACCCACTTATGGGTCCGCCTTGGTATACACCTGTGTAAGAATTAGGACCACATTTGTTGTGTCTACATCCAACCACCAAAAAGTTAGACCATGCTCTGAAGGTGAAATAACTTAAAATCTTAATGTGTCGGTTGGTACAAATTTTATACGATCATAAACATGATACAAATTTTCTCGAAAAACCAATCCCCTCAGACTAAATTAAATCAAATTCAACAAGAAAAATGGCAACCCCAGAACCCTCATTCTTGAAAATAAATGTAGATGCATCGTTTACAAATGTCGAATCTATTACAGGAATCAGCTTAATAGTACATGATTCTACTTCTAAATTCATAGAAGCGCATACATCTAGCAGAAACAGCGAGGAAAGCGAAGCCATATCAATCCTCAATGGCCTGCTGTGGGCAGAAGCGAATAATTATAACAACATCATCATAGAAAGTGACAACATCAACATCATCAATAATATAAAGAATAGCAGACACGGAGTAAAATGACAATCCAGAATTCACATACAAATAATTCACGAAGTCAAAAATAGGCTGGAAAATGTGCAATTCAAATACACGAATAGGAAATTCAACTCACACGCAGACAAGTTATCGAAATGGGCGAGGAAAAAGAACAGAACGAAGACTTGGTATAATGTACCTTACTTTTTAGTTAACCTGTATTGTAATAACGTTTTAATTACTTAATAAGAAATATACAGTTCATGTGACGCCCCGTGTTCCGAATCACGGTTTGCCATGCAATTTACAAAAAGAAACTCGGTCTCAGACTCACTATAACCAGTTTCAAATATAAACCCAAGTCAAAACTCTCATCACGGGTTACAAATCAAGAACAAGCACAACGGAAAATCAAATATAGTTTAAACCTTTGAAAATATGTTCGGAAAATGTGTAACCCAAAATAGTTTTCATAAAAAGAAAAACAACTTGAATTCATGTATATGAAAAATTCACAGAAGAGACTGAATTTGGACAGAGTCTCCTCTATAAATTGAACATATCAAACCTGAAAAACCTGTCAAACATTCATACATATCTCACAAACTTTTAAATATCAATAGCATCAAATAAAAAGTGATAATGTGCATACTATTTTCATGTGTACAACCGCAAACAAGTGAGAGAACGATTCTAACTATTCTAGATGATACATATATAATATTAACGTTGTGATTATGTTGAAAATATAATAGAAATTATCATCTTACATAATGTGAACCGTCGAAGTAAACTATGTCACTCTGGGTCACTAATACCTGCAACTGAATAACAACAAATAGGAATGAGATAACCCGAAGGTCAGCTCAGTAGGATATCTAGACATCCTACCAGCACCACACACATCAACATTTTAATACATTAATAGTTATAAGTGTTACATATATACAGATATATATACAGAGATATCAATATGCACACGAAGCAAAGCAATATAGCAAGATAATTCTTCTAGCTTACCAAGATCACGACTGAATACGCCCTTAGTCGGGGTCACCTACTATTCGGCTAGGAAGAACCAGTAGGCCTTTGTTAGTGCGTAGGCAGACGGCGCCTTATCGAACGTTTGACTACTGCAGTGTACACATGGATCCATGTAATACCCCGGTAAGAGCTTCCATAACTCTCCCTTCGTCATCATCGCCCATCGGGCTGGCTTGTGATCTCAATACGCATCGAATAGTAAATCTCACCCAAACAATGATACGCTTAGAATATGCCATGACTTACCCAGACGACTATAAGAGTATCGTCGCTTAGTAGATCCATATACCCACGGCGATACAATTATCTCGTCTTGAGGCGCGTCCTATCTCCGACCAGATCTGACGCTTCCTCGCAAGGTAACTCATTGACCATTCGAAGAATACCCAAACATATGCATGAACCTATATTAATATTAAATGATCTGATAGGCTCCCAAAGCTACAAGAACAGAGCCCTCCTAAAGGTCCCATCAACCCAAAGGAGAATAGCATTCTTGTCTCTCAAGGTAGGGTAAACTCTATTTAAAGCCAAACTTTTATAAGTGTCCACTTTCAGGGATTAAGTATTTTCTTATTAAGAAAACTCGGGTAAACACCCACTTTTAGTTCGGTGAAAACATTGTAAGTATCAACCACAAGTCATTACAGAATTCAAACCACACTCACTAGTGGCTTAGCAGAATAAATAAACAAACATGGCACTGGTCAGTCCCCTAATCACTCCAAGGGTCGGAATACCCCAACTCCCAATCTCTCTCGGACCCCATTCCGGGTAAACAAGAATGGTCGTTACCAAACGGCTGGCCACACGCACTGAGTGTAACCCTTAACATGAATTCATGGCTAACCCATAACAGAAATATAAATAAGGGGTCTAACCAATGCCCGACGTCAAACAATCAATACACGTAACACAGATCAAGCGATTCCGCCTCCATGTTATACACGCAGCTCAAGCGATTCCGCCACCACGTGTTTACAATTCACACAAAACGATCACACAGATCAAGCGATTCCGCCTCCATGTGATTATTTTTTTTTTAGAAAAACCAATTTGTTTTGAAAAGAGAAACATCCATAACATAGAGTACACCACATACATACATATCATACCATATCATATCATAAATTGAATTAGAGAACTATAAAAAGAAGAAAAATGACTATATATATATAATGGTGAAACGGGGAATACCCGAGCTCCAAGTAAGATTCGTAGGATCCTACCTCTTCTTGCGCTTCCAATGATGCTCCTGACTAAGCTCCACTTCTCCTCGAGCTCCCTATTGCAGTTTATTAGTCCTACTGAAATATGAAAGGGCAAAACGGTCATTTGACAGTTACATAACTGTCAAGAGTCCTCTTGCAGAGCATGAATGCATAAAATGAATGAAACTATACTAGAAATGTCCTATCGGCACTAAAGAGATCACCGAGACGTCCCATCGAATAACTGAAATACAAACAAATCAACCAACCAACTTCCCACAAACTCTATTTTACATTTCTGATATCCCATAAGCTGGCAAATTTTATAACGAACCAAATACTATGAATCTTGAACTATCAAATCATAAAATGAACCTAATGTTACGAATCCATAACTCAACCTATCCATTTATGTTAACGGCAAGGTTCGGGTAACCATCTCTATTCCAATTCATTATAAAAACTGATCCAAATATCAAATTTGAGTCGTAAAATAATTCGGCAGCAACCCGTCTATATATGAACACCCCAAAATAGTCTACAATCTCCTAAACATGTTTCTGAACACAAACCATTCGAAGAAATTGAATAATAATCGTCTAAATAACTCTAAATTTTGATCCCAAATGAAATTAGTATAACTATACAGTTATCGATATAACCATCATAAATCCACCAAATTTGGACGAAATTGAAAATTCTAAACCTCTAAATATGTAGAACAAGTCGAATAGACCTAAAACAAATTTCATTGAATTCCGACCACCAGACACGAAGAAATTGACGGAAGAAAATCAAACATCAAACCCTCAAGCATCTCACGGCCAAAATCCATTGTCCCTCCGTTTCCATTAATCTCCCAAATGAAATCCCAACAGAGACTAGTATGTGTTAAGTGTGTATGGTGAGTGGGGTCCATATCCAAAATAATTTAAAATTCCATTAGCTAGCGGCGGGACACGTTGTAATGGCATGCAGGATACACATGAGCTTGTTTAGTTTCATTTCAATAACAGTGAGGCTTGAGGGACCGTCCAAAAGGACCCCCAAGTGAACCGTATGAGAGAGGAACCCCGGTTTCTCTCTCATCACGTGTCACTTGGGGGTCCTTTTGGACGGTCCCCCAAGAGTTTTTGTTTCAATAACAATGGTGCCACGTGTCAACATATAAGGAACCACATGACATAATTTACATTATAATCCCTAGTCCTTATATAACACATTAACGAGTCCCGCCACATTTATATTGTTACTAATTCAACTCCCACGAGTTACTTTATGACCCCTAATTTAGCCTTTTCCTTTCTTTTTCATCCCACAAGCAACCATGAAGAAACTATATGGTCCCGCTAAGTTCGATACTAAAGAAAATTGTCGAATACGACTCGATAGTCAAACCATGTCCGCTAATTTCGTGTGACCAGTCAAAATTCATAATTTTTCGAGAATTGTCCAATGAGCTATCTGAATCAATCAAAATAAGTATTCGAAACCAAATCCCAAATGAAGCCACTTGATCCGCTCGGCGTTTTAACTTGTCCGATTCTCCGACTTGAAGGTCTAGGCGCTACAGTTCAACAAAAAAAAATGTGTCGGTTGGTCATCAAACAATTTTGCATGCCAATTACTATCAGTCTCTCAAAAAAAAATTACTATGGGGCAGGACACGCTGATGTCTAAGCTATAACACTAAAGACATTTGAAAGTGACTTTCATAATTAGGTTTGTGGAAACCTCAGTCAGTTGTAGCGGTCACTCCATAATTTAACGTAGGAGTTTCAGTTATCTGAGCTAAAATAATTTTTTTTAATTAACAAACATTTCATAATTATTATTTTGATCAAAAATCATATAAGGACTAAAGTACCTTCCTCGGTATCATTTTTCTCTTTAGTTTTGAATGTGCTAGGTCAAGGTGAAAATAAGTTAAATACTCTTAATTAGTAAATTGATTAGGTGAAGTAAACAGGTTAAGCATGGAAGACATTGATTCTGCCCTAATCAACATGCATTTATTTTGTCTCACCCAACAACACAAGTTCTTCTTCGTAAGAGATGTCTTATTTATAGATGTCGGATTTCGATAAAACTTATATATTTAGAAATGATTTCTCATAATCTTTCCAACAAGATTCACTTTCGTTAATTTTTTCTCAAAAATAAGAACCCAAAAAATAAAAATAAGATTCCCTTTTCTTATTTTTGTAAACTAGGTTTGCAAATTACGCAAACTCGATTGCAGATGCAAATTGAACTTGTAAATCTCACAAATTCAGTTTGTAGATGCAAAATTGGGTCAACGAATCGTTTGCACACTAGGTTTACAGATCTTGCAATGAGTTTCCAAATTTGCAAATTGAGTTTCTAAAAGCTGACAAACTAGGTTTGCGGATTTCCGCAAACGCAATTTATAAATGCGAGCCGATCCGAACCCAAATTTAAAAAAAAAAAAAATTTAAAGAACAACATCAAAATCTTAATTATCCTCAACGAAGAACATTAAACCTAGTTTTGGAGGTCATTAATAATATCACAACTGAGGACATCATGACTCTAAAATTTTTTCCACTTTTTCTTCCTTCGAAAAGTAGTAATTATGACATAAACAATTCTCTATGGAAAAGTTGAGAACTTGAGTTTCTTATTTAAGTATTCTTGTTTAAAATTCGTTTTTTGGATTGATGATTTAGTTGATTTGTTTCAATGACGGAGTCGAAATCGTTCATATTCAGATCTAAAGAAGAATTTCACCTTCGATTGGTAGTGTTGCTAACGAAGATGATGATGGCAAAGAAGTAAAGAGAATAAGAAGTTGAATAAAAGAGTAAACAAACGTACTACTGCTACAAATCTTGTTGTTGAAGTCAGATCTGGAAAAAGAAGAAGTGCAACAAGGATAATAATCCTAAAATTATAAGTTATTCTTGAGAGAGAATGAGTTTTTTTCTTAAGGATATTTTCGAAATGAAAAAGATAGAAAATTACCTGAATAATAATTATAACTACTATTTCATATATAAGTCACAATTTTACATAATAAACATGACATTTTAGTTATTCAAAAAAACACTATTTTTTTTACTTATTATGTATAATATTTTGACTCAAATAACTATTTCCTATTTAATTTCATCTGAGCCCGAGTGGTCTCACATGTCTAGATTTTAAAATAACGAGGCTTAAATCTCTAGTCTCTACTTCCTTGCACTCTTCTTGGTTGTGTCCTAATTATTCAGAAGTATTCATGAGCAAAACACAGGGTCTCTCTCTCATATTGGATACAATCCTTTTAAACAATTAATGACAAAGGTGTGGAAGAAAACCTAGTACCCAGGGACGGATCCAGGATTTTCACTTTGGGGGTGCAGATTTATACCTAATTTTTTTTTTTTTTTGCAAACAAAGCAATTAATCAAATACTTGTATTCATTAAATATTAATACATCAACAATTACAAACGCATTAACTTCTACAAGATTTCCTGTTTTGAAATGTTTTGATAATCGACTCATTATCAATTTTACTAAAAATTTATTTTCAATAAAGGTTACTAAACTATCATTCAACCACGAATCATTCATCTTGTTTCTTAAACGTGTTTTAATTAGTTTCAAAAAAGCTCTTGCAATAGAGACAGTCGCAACCGACAAAGTTTGTGCTAAAGTGATAAGCAAATAAACTAAATAATATGTTTTATTTCTCTTAATCTCATCCAAATTTGGAAAATCATCATTCTTCCTCGTACCGTAAATGTAATTATCAAGCTGAGAACTAAGTAGCAGTGTCAAGACTAATGAAATCTGACAGATAAAATTCAGCAAGACGCATCAACTTACTTTTGTCAAAAAGGACAAATCCTCTAGATAGACTCAAACATGTCATACAAAAGAACAACTTAGTACTCTTGAAACGAATTCAAACATAAAATACTTAAAAATGGGTATAATTAATATACAAATATATCTTTAGAAAAAAACATAAATTACTTATGGGTACCCCTGTATATTTAATGCATTTCCAGTGCAACACTTAATGCATGTTTGGTGAAAAAACAGCTTTCAAAGAAAAATCTGTTTCTGGAAGAAAACCGGATTTTGCAAACAATTATTTGGGGAAGAATCAGTCTCGGTGAAAAAATCCGATTTTGGGAAGAAATTTTTTTTGAAGAAAACAAAAATTCGAGAAAAACATTATTTAGAAAAAATATAATTTTTGAAAAAAAAAATTTAATAATCATTTTGTAGAAGGAAATATTTTTTAATGATTTTAAAAGTCTGAAATTTAGATTTATTAATCCAAAATCTTAGCAAATCCTAGGGGGTAGGGTGGGATTCTTGAGCCTTACCAAATCTCACTTTTGATGAAAATCCTACTTAGGAATCCTGCAACCATACACACCATAAACAATTGGAAATAGTACTACTGTACAGAGGCGGCCCTGGCCCAAAGCGAGCAAAGTCTCGCTTTGGGCCACCAAATTTTGGGGCCCCTAAAGTTTCACTTCTTAATGTTTAAATTTTGAGGTGCCTCAAACAAAAATGTGACCTATGCTGGCCCATGACCAGCTAAGAGATTGGATTCTAGGGCCCACCGTTCTTTTTTCACTTCCCAACGCTGTGTGGGTTCTTCTTGGGGTTAAATTTGAAACTAAAAAGGGTAAATCTCTAGTCGGCCTAAAGTTACCAACATTGGTGAACAGTTTCATGAGCTTTAACTTTTAATTGAGCCTTTTCATTTTTACCCTTTATCTTCAAACTATTTCTCACAAGCTTTCAACAACAAAAAAAACTATTTCTCACATTATCTTTCCCTTTATCTTCATATTTATGTCTAATAACAACTTGCTTAAAAATAATAACTTGCGGATGTATAAGTGTTGATCGACCATCTACTAGCGACTCCACCACCCACTAGCGACTCCACCACCCACTAGCGACTCCACCACCCACTCGCGACTCACACAGTCTCCCTCTCTAGGAGAAACCATATTAAAAAATATTAATGGAACCTTTTAAGAGGGTTTCAAAGTTTGAATCGATATGAAAGACACTTGTGATTTTACTCCCCGTAAAATGGTATAGATACTTTTTTTTTTTTTATGGAAGGTATAGATACTTATTATTTCTTATATTATGAACATGTATACAAGTCAAAATTCATGTTTTTCATGGTTAAAAATAAATTTGAATATTGTTCAGACTTTGGCTCCTTATGCAAGTATGTAAAACAATGTGTGAACTTGTACAAATTTGTCAGTAAATCTTGCATGATATGTATAACCTCGTGCAAAAAATACTATGTGCAAAGTTGTACAGACTTTCATACAAAGTTGAAAAAAAACACCTAGAGACTCTTGGCAAATTATACCTACACAAGTATAGGGGCCACATGTGTTTGATCCGCTTCGGGCCTCACAAATGTCAGGGCCGGCCCTGCTACTGTACGATGAGAAAATTGATATTTCTATTAGTTATTTCCAAAATGGCCCCTACTTTATGACCAGCTTCCCGCGTAACCCCCTAGTTTAGGCCCTTCTTCCCCTAACTCTTTCCATTCTACCAGCGAATAATCTGTAATAAGTCCTAAGTCCGGATCAGCTAATTGTTCTCTGGTAGCACTTGCTCCAGTCGAGATTTCTCGATTTCAAAATGTATCGAAGCCTTGAGTAGTAAAAAAAGTGGGATGCTGTATTTCCGGGATTGGATTTCATATTCGAATGAACCTCGTAATCGTAAGAAAGTAGGATCTTCCGCTGCATGGATTTCTTGGGAAACGAAGTCATAGGCACGTAGGTTCAGAGCCAGACCGACTACTCCAAGAGAACTCATCCATAAACTGGTTACTGATACAAATAACACAAAGAAATGTAACCAACGTTTACTGGAAAAAGCAACCCCAAAGATTTGGAGACCAAAAACGGTTAGCGGTGATCATTGAATAAGTCTCTTCGGCTTGAGCAGCATTATCGAAACTACCCAGATGACTCCTTTTGACCGTTACCGTCATTTGACTGTTAACTTTTCTTCTGATTTTTCAAAAATATTATCATTTTTAAACGGGCAGTCAACTCTCCCTATTTTCTTGAAACAAAAAAAAAACTAAAAATAAATAAAAGGAGGTCAAACGAAAACACCCCTTGTTAAGCATGTACATCTTCTCAACAAAAAAAAAGCATGTACATCTAATATGTTATCTTAATATAATCGTAAAAAAAAAAACAATTGTTCTACGTTCGTTCCTTTTGCTTTAATTCTCTTTCTTTTCGTTTATTTATATCCAGTGGTGTGATCTAATTAGTTTGTTTTATATATTTATTATCATCGTATTATGTCTGACTTTCAATTAAGATCTATCTTTTTTACTAAGATTTATTTTTTTATTTTTTTCCAAACATTTCTAAAATGTACTAAGAGCCTTTTTTAACATAGACTCCAAGATCATTACGTTCAATTTGGTATAGGTTCAATTTGGTATAGATACAATACGGATAGTATGAATATCATTAATTGAATAAGTTCAACCATCATCAAAGACATCTTGGACCCTAAAAGTCATCCCTACCTTTATTTCATTTATACTGTTTAACACGAGTCAATAAATAATGATGAATTCCTCCTCTACCCAGAACTTTCGGATTAGAGAAGTGTAAAGACTAATAAAAGTTGTATGATGAACGATTTTCAAGAGATAAAAAAGTAGAACTTTCGGATTAGAGAAGTGTAAAGACTAATAAAAGCTGTATGATGAACGATTTTCAAGAGATAAAAAAGTTTAAAATATTACGAATTTTATCTTTCTGAACTATCAATTGGCCTTTGAAAAAGAAACTTTGTTTGACAATTAGCATATATAATCAAACAGCATTCACACTGAAAATTGCCTCCTCAAATCAAACAATTTTTTCTTTCTTTATCACTTTAACTTAAGGTCAGGGCTGTTGACGTAAAACTCTGGCTACACCCTCGATTTAATATTTATCCATAATACTCTATACTATATATAATGTAATTGTGTTGATTTTGTAATTATTGCTTTCACAATTCTTTCTTTCATTTGGATATATAACTTTCGCTCCCCTTTTAAATCTTGGATCCACCGCTGGACTCAGCTTGACCTCCACATCTAATTATTCTTTCATTACAAAACCCAGCTGAGAGGTTGGAGTCTGGAAAAAAATCTATATCAGTGATATATGTTGATGAAATGTCATTGCTAGGATCTAGGTCCACAGCACATCAAGAGAAGCATTTCATGGCGAGATAAAAGTGCCCTTTGGTCAACTCTTTGATAGTGCAATTCTTACATCAAAAGATTCACGGGACAGACCGATATAGGGATTGGACATGCAAGTTACATGATTGATCTGCAAGTTTAGAATCAATAGGGATGTTCATTACAAACTCCGTGGTTAGGGTTGACTCCGAGTTGGGGAGGTTCTTCCGGTTGAAAAAAAAAGAAAAAATTTGCTTTCAATCTTTGGTTGCAAAGCTTCAACCCCATAGTGGAACCACCTCATGCAATTAGAATTTGTTTATTCACATTAATTTCATTGAAAGGGGCGTTCATTATGAGAAATATGTTTCTTGTGACTACTTAACAGCTTGTTCAATAATGTTTTCATTGACTTGGCCTCTATCATGGTTCTATATAATGTAGCTATGTAGCTTATTTTCTTATCTAAAAGGTTAGAAAAAGTATGGAAATAAAAATCAAAGAGAAACCTTTATGAGATGTTGGAGTAAATTGAGAAAATGAAAAAACTCGACAAATTAAGGAGAAAACTTATATAGTGTTATTAAGTGTCAGTGTGGTCTTGCTCAATGGTGAATCTAAAATTTACTTTAACATGTAACCTTACAGTAACATCTCAAGTAAAAAATGTAAGAGAACTTCGCTTCTACATATGTTTTAAAAGGATAGTCTCTTCACAACTTGAGTTGTAAAACTTTATAGATGGAAGTCATATTCTTGATTCTCCCTCCATAAAAATCAATATCTTTTAATTCTAAAATCTCACATGGTATCACTTCAAGGCCCAAGTTTGATTTTTTCCCCCCCAAATCCCTCTATAAATGTAATTGATTGTAGTGAGCTCATGTTCAACTTAACTCTGATTTTGACAATTTACATACCAAATAGTTCTTGTCGAACAACGATCTTCAACTAGTATAGATAGTCTTTGTTTCCATTGTCAAATTTATAAGTATCTTACAAGATTATGAGATGCCAACATTGGTTTGTTATCCTTGTGAGCGTTTTCGTCCCAATTTGAAATGAGCTAAAAATCTAAACATAACATGGATACAACTAACTTAACACTTCATGCTCATCAAAAAGATAAAAAAACTTAACACTTCATGGGGAGATTGGCAATTATACATAAGTTTTTAAACCTGTTTGAACATTGGAAAGAATGTTGGGCAAAAATACTTCCATGTTGATAGTTTATTCCATGTTACTTCCCCAAAAAAAAGTTTTCATTATCGTTGGAGTCCCCGCGCTTTAAATATCAAATCTAGTTTGACCACTAGAATGTGAGCCTACATAAACGTTAAACCTGAAAACAACTTAGCTAATAAAAGAACAACTGAAAACTGTCTATAATTCATTCTCAGGATCCTCTGTTGCTTCGGAATCTGATGGTTTACCGTTCACAGCCACAAGCTCAGTTTCAAATATCAGTGTCGCTCCGCCTGTGATTTTTCAAAGAAGGCCTTAGAACTACAGCTTTTGGAATGGATAGACATTTTTTATCTAATTTACATGAGTCAGATGGGAGATCACAAAGCCGAAATACAGATAACAAAATAAGGAGCAATGGTACATAATATAAACTCAAAAACTGATAAAGTTTCAAAATTGTAGTAGTGAATGAGAATGATCTTACCTGGAATGGTAGGTGGCGAACCCTGAGCACCGTATCCGAGTTTCGCAGGTATCTTCAACTTACGCTTCTCACCCACACACATACTCAAGAGACCCTGGTCCCATCCTGCAAGATATACGAAGTATTCAAATGCGGACAGTTGCATGATGATTTGTCAATCACAATTCCAAAACATAACCACCAAACATATCAAATGAGTATTAATTTGGCTTGCTAAAACACAATTTATCAGTTCTTCATTAGACAAATTGATTAATGACAGAAAATGTCAATGTATCGTTTGTTTGTAACACACCTTTAATCACTTGACCGCCACCAAGCTCAAATTCAATAGGGTCACCTCTTTCAAAACTTGAATCGAAAACAGTTCCGTCTACAAGAGATCCCTGCGATATTCGGAATCAAATTAAAAATGTAACATGGGCATTAAGCTAGTTAAGTAAGAGCTTTGTGTCAGATATGACAGCCAATATCTTCAAAACTAAACAAATTCATTGTTTTGATTTATACTAGTCATGGCGATTGAGTAAAACTTATCTTACGCATACGAAGAAAAATGCTTAACATTGTTGGAAAAAATGCTCAACTAAACGCATGTAAAAACTCGACCATGCAACATTCATTTCAAATGCCCCGTTAACAGAACCTCAAAAAAAACGTAATGCCCACTAAGCAAGCCCAGCTTTTCACGGATTTCATCTTTTTGCCAATATAGATGGACCAGAGGAGAAGTACCATAATAACCCTATCACCATTTTGGTGAAAGTTACCCGCACCCTGTCCCTAGAGATAGATCAGTATCCACGCTTGCAAGCGCAGATACATCAGATATGACCTCCAGCAAATATAGTAGTTGTTTTGAAGGAACATTCTATTCATCTAAAAGTCTAGTTAAAGTGCTACAGAAATTGAATTGCTCAACCAAGATACAGAATTTTTATTTCTGTGAATCTCATAAAGGCTTGGTTATGGAATCAAGAAAATCAGAAATCTAATCTGGATAATCAAAAGTTAAGAGCATCTTGACTAACATCATTTGGTGAGATATTCTCAAAATCCCGTTCAAATAAGACAGACTTCTGTATCCACATCTAGAATTTCAGTGGACGTAGCTTTGTCAATCAGACGACTATTATGGATGTCTTCAAAAAGTATCTGAATTGTACTTGACGACAAGGAAATTAAATTAAATTAATTAATGAGGTAAAACTGAACAATCGCCACGTTTGAACCAGCTTAATACCAAGACAAGAATAAACTAACAGAGCAATAATCGAGTGAACTGAGATGCCATTGTCCCACTTTGTTTCTATTATAACATTATCATGAAACCAAGTTTTTTGATATCATTATTCATAAAGTAAAGTAAGTAACTTAGTCGCTTACCCGATAGTGTACTTTGATCCTATCACCCTTACGTGCCTGGATCTCGCAAGACTTCGGCTTATACTGTGAGAACAAATACCAGGTTAAAACGAATCACAAAGAGAGAAGTCAGTAGAAGACACGTAATTTCCTATCATCGTCTATCAAAAAGCACATCATTCATTTATTTTTCTGTTACAATGGTCACAAGAACATGTGGGTATTAAGTAAGCTCCAAACCCGTAACCATTATGAGAATTATAACGCTAGACCAAAGTATCTACTCGACCTTCTTCTTGATTGCCTAGCTTATCAGACAGTTGTCTCAATATGGTAAAGATGAATACACACATTTACATACAATCTTGGTTATCAACTGTGAGGTCATCCAGATGGTAGAGTGAGAAGATTATCGTTACGAGAAATCGACCACATAACTCACCAAACAAAAGTCTCTTACCAAATGGATTACTACAAATCCGGAAAGACCCATCATCTCATAAACTAAATTTTGCAACTTGCAACCAAGAACTTGCAATAAATCGTCAAAACGGAACATTTTTGAAATCTTTCAAATGAACATGAAATTAGGGATGCTTAATCATTGACAAACATACCTTAACACCAATCTGTAACTCAGTAACATCACCAGTTTTCTTAGCTGAAACTGAGACAATAAATCAACAAATTAATCCATCAATCTTATCCCAAATTTAAAATTGTATAATGTCCTCTCTAAGGTCAAATTTTCAGTACACCAAGTTCAGATCTAGGTTAAATCAGATCTGAATTCACAGATCGAGAAACGAAAAACAGGGAATATAAACAATTAACAAAAGCAGATCTTAAAAATGACCTAGTTTACCTATCGCCGATAGAATCAAAATAGATAACATGAACGACGACAAGCAAATATTCATTTTCCCCATCTTCTCTTTCTTCCTCTTGATTTGGAGTCGGTATAAAATTGGCCGGGTGTATTATATCAGCTTATATACTGCAGAGTATTTGTATTGGAAGTCTGTATAGGTGTAATCGTTTACACTGTTATGCCAACTTGAGGTTGATTTTGTACAATTCCTCTTCTAGAGTGATGGAATTTTAGAGAAATATTTTTCACAAAATTAATTGGTTTGTTATTGTCAGTTGAGGTCTAGGGGGAGGACTTGGCCGTCTAAAATATTGTGGGGAGCATAAAGATTTTAATCTGTCAAATTTGGCATAGAATAAACTTTTGATAGGAGGAATGAAACATATTTGGGTGAATTTAATCTATTAATAAAGTAAGAGCATTCAAATTTTAAGTCTATAAACTAACATGTTTATTATTTACTCCCTAATATTCGTCTTCAATCTTCACACAACGTCATATCCGGTTACATCATTTTTAAGCCCAACTCCGACGAGGTTTACGGTTGAACACTTTTTGGGGTTTTCTTGTTTGTGCTTTATCTAAAACCCAACCTTCGAAAGAAAGAGGAGTTCGAGAGAGGGGAAGAGAGAAAAAAATAACCCTGGTAGAGTGGAGAAGATTGAAGATGAAGATGAGTACAGACAAGCAAATTAGTTTTTTGGAACTTAAAATTAAGGCGCCTCTAACTTATACCAAGCACAATACTCAATATCTGTGTCCAAACCTTCATCAAAAAAAAAATATCTGTGTCCAACACCATGATCAAGAATAATTTGTTCCACCCATTGATTTTTCTACTCAAATCCTATGGTTCGGGCACAACCAGGGGAAGGATTTCACAATATTCTTCTCTCCACAAAAGAGGGCATCAGAAGAGTACAACGAAAATAAAGAGCATTATAACAACTACATAAGGTAATTATCTAAAATTGATGAACAACGAGAATTAAGCCATTCAAAAATCAGTTTCATAGTAGTTTCATAAGTAAATCCTGTAACAAAATTTGTAATCCCCAAGTTTGAAACGAAATCAAAGTTCAACACCATCTTTTTACTCATCCTCTTGGCTGCGCAACCTAGCAAGTTTGTTAGTCACCACAACATCAAGCTGAGAAGCACGCTCGACAATGTCCTTCCTCTTCCGAGTTGAAACGTTGTGTGCAATTTCTGCACAATAAGTCCTGTATAGAACAATATAAGCATCATTAGGATTCCATTAAGATGGATTTTTTTAGATATGATGTTTATGTAATCAGATAATAATCGTAAGCGGTTCACACATTCGACCAAGCTCATTTGTATGGGTTTAAATTCAATAAAACCATGCTTGCCGAGGATGCTTAACCAGATTTAGTTGGCATGGCCTAAAGGCCCCAAGGGATAACAAGAAAAAGCGAAAGAAACATTACCTGTTGTGCATCATCAATAGTTCAAGCTCCTTCACATTATGCACCACAAATTTCTTGAACCCATTAGGGAGATAGTGTCGGGTCTTCTTGTCTGATCCGTAACCAATATTGGGCATAAGAGTCACTCCTTTGAATTTTCTCCTCACACGAGAGTCAATACCCTTTGGCCTACGCCAGTTTGTCTGCAAAAATTACATTTTATTCAACACAACATCCCAAACACCAAAATCACTGAAAGTAGTAAAGAAAATATATGAACTTCTTTCAATATAAGGATTCTTCCATCCTTCTCTCTGTATAAATATTTGAATGAGTAAAACAATAATATACCAATGGTGTCATAAACCAGTACCTACTACCTAGCGTAAGATAACTACTTAGAAAGGAACATAAAGCTATAAAAACAATTGTGTGATATGTATAGTTTTTCTCCATACACTAAAAACTACTTAGAAAGGAACATAAAGCTATGACCTTAAAAACAAAAACCTTGAAGCAGAAACAAATTTACTGACAACACAACTTAGTAAGAGATTGTACCTTCACACATATCTTTCGATCGCTTTGTGGCCTCTTAAACTGCTTGACACGCTTCTTGATAATCTTCTTGGTAAGAAGAGGGACAGCCATGGTTTCTGCAGTATAAAAAACAGGAAACGTAAGACAAATATAACATGTAAAGCATTATCAAACAATAAGCTTATACGCATCAGTTCTCACATAAGACTTAATGCTTTAAGAACGTAATAACTACTCTGACCTTTTCAGTAGATAATCACAAAATATGAAGGATGACGACAATTCAGTCCTGTATTTCTAATTAGGATCTTCCTATTCAGTTTTAGTCAATGTAAAAATAATAAGAACATTCACTTGTGATTTTCTATATCAAACAAATTTTTAAAACCATCAATGAAATAATAACAAACCAGCCAGATATATTTTTTCAAAATATACTCATTCTCTTTTTTCACGGTTGTTTTTTGGACAAAATCCAATACAAGAAATCGGCAAGAACGAACTTCCTACATACCACGTTACGAAATGATTAACTTGCCACGTTCACATAGCACAACTGAAACCAAGGCACGATTTTTTTAACAGTTAGATGGAGAGTATTAATCACTCAAAAGAATGCCACTACCCATACTAATCTACAAATTTCTATGAACTAATTGAAAGAACATATCTACCCTTTGTGAATCCAATGTTATTTTTTTGGCAAATGTCAGTGAAGTTTTAAAGAGGAGGCAATAACCTCATCACCAAGGATCGATCCCCGCTCTCCACATTAGAGAGAGACACCTGATACTACATACCAACTAGGGTTTCTTTTCTAGAGTGAAATGCTCACAGTTGTTGACCAGTTATCATTAACCAAAAACACAATTTCATCTTAACACCCCATTATAGCATTTAAAAGGCTTAGCTCTAAGAAAGAAAAGTTAGTCAAAATTCTAAATGGCGAACCCTAAACAGCTTAATGCCTTGAAAAAATGAGGAAATGTTCTGAAACTTAAAAACTCAAGCGTGAACATGCTAAATGAATATGTAATTAACTTCAGTGAAGGATTTAAACAAAATAAAGATCAAAGAAGCTGTATATCGATAGAATAAACAAAAAATTTCAAAAACAAACATACAAAACTGCATAAGATTAGAGAGAAAGATGACTACTTACAAAGTAGGGTTTCGGCGAAGCTTTTCTCCTCGTTTCTCTCTCTAACCTAAACCCTAATACCTAAAAGGAGAGAAGATGAAAAGAAAATGTTTCACTATTTATAGTGACAACAAAATATAACATTCTGGCCGTAATGGGCTGGGCCTTCCAAATAGTGGATAAAGGCCCCGGCTAGGCAGTCTAATCCTCAGGCCTCACATGACCTAAAGGCACCTTCTTTTTTTTTCCTTTGGATAGAAAAAATAACTTGAGAAAAGTAAGTTTGTGTTTGATAGCCTTTATATCCATCAAAATAAGTGTTTTAGGTTGTGTTTGCTAGCTTTATTCTGCTAACATCTTTCTCACTGTTTATCTCCCTCGTATCTGAAACCTTCGATGAGCAAGATAGGTATTGCGAGTTCGAGATCATCGAGAGACAGACAATAGAGTTGAACATGACAACAATGAACAAGAGATATAAAGTTTGTGGTACGACGAGATGATGGTGGTTATTGGCGGTGGTGGCTGCAATGGGTAGAGAATTAGAGATAGAAAAGGGTTTTCGCGAGAGTCTCAAAATAATAATCCTTCCAATGTGAGAAATTTTGGGCTCCCTTTAAACTAGTGAGCCTATAGTAAGCGTTCATGCAAGTAGCAACCACCAAACTCAAACATGTCAAATGATGGACCTTATACTAATAAACATGGCCCACAGCAACTCAACAGAAAATAATAGCAGAGACGGAGGTGCCCAAGCAAATTATTAAGTAATAAAGTCAACCAAATAATCAGTTACTTATAGACGTGCTTTCCATAACGTACTAGGAATATTCACCTAAACTCTTACCCCCATTTCTTAACTAAATTACAGAATTACCTCCAACATTCCTTCTGGCTTCTTCTGCTGATTAGTTAGTATATATTGAGATTTACACGGAATCACCTTCAAACTCACTAAATTTAGTGATTTTTCCACAACTAGAATTACCCAAACAACTTAACAAAACACACAATTTGGACTTTCTCTAACTACAAATACCCTTTTCTTTTTCTTCAAATTATGAACTCAAATTCATCAATGGGGTTTTCTTCTTATTCTCTTACTTTCTCTCTAGGTTTTCTTCTTCTTCTCCTCCTTTTCCAACAATTTCAATTCTCTTACTCTCTTACTTGTACATCTCAAACATTTACAAAAAATAGAGTATATGAAAATTGTAATGATCTTCCTTACTTAAATTCATATATTCATTACAATTTTGATTCATCAAATTCAACCCTAGATTTAGTTTTTCTTGCACCTCCTGTTAAACCTAATGGATGGGTAGCTTGGGCAATTAATCCAACTTCTGTTGGTATGATTGGATCTCAATCTTTAATTGCTTTCATGGGTGAAAATGGGAAAATGAATGTGAAAACATTTAATGTGAGTTCATATGAAATGGTTGAAGAATCAAAGATTGATTTTGAGGTAAAAGATATGGAAGCTGAATTTGTTAATGGGTTAATGAGAATTTATGCTAAAATGATTTTGCCAAAGAATTTGGGGACAGTTGTTAATCAAGTTTGGCAAGTTGGAACATCTGTTACAGATGGGAATCCAAATATTCATGATATGAAACCTGAGAATTTGAATTCTAAAGGAAAGCTTGTTTTGGTTAGTGGACATAGTAATACTACTACTATTGTTGTTGTTGATACTGGAGATTCAAAGATTAGAAGTGGAATTGTAAGTTGATTCTTCTTTTCTATTTTAGATTGTTTTAAATTTGTATTTAGTTTGTTGCAATTCTAGAAATACCTACCATGGTGGATGAGCACCATTCTTCGACGGTTCAACATTCCATAGGTGTCGGATTGTTTATCTATAACACGTAATGTTACCACATCGAAACTGAGACTATTGTGTTAATCACGTGCTATTTTGTTATGTTGCCTCAGGCCCTCAGCTATCTGAGTTGCTTGTGACACTGTCTGCTTTGGTGTTTTCGATTTGATAACATATGTATCTCTCTCAAATACCCCATAAACGTTTCGAAGTTGTATGGCTTATTTCTAGCATGTCAATTCTATTCGAGTCATTTACAATTCATAAATTTAACTACATGATGATTATGTTATACACTAGTCATTTTTCTTGTTTTCGAACTACTCTTTGTACATTCTTGTCTTTACCATTTTCTTGACAAGTTATAGATGGTTTCCTTGTAGATCCATGGAATTTTGAGTGCTGTGAGTTGGGGAATTATGTTTCCCGTTGGAACTATAATCGCTCGGTATTTAAGGGCATTCGAGTCTGCAAATCCGGCTTGGTTTTATCTTCACATATTCTGCCAAGTCTCAGCTTATGTCATTGGAGTTGTTGGTTGGGGAACAGGTTTGAAACTTGGGAGCGAATCAGAGGGTATTCAATTCACTAAACATCGTTACATTGGGATCACTCTATTCGCCCTTGCAACCTTGCAGGTATTTCTTCTTAAATCTTTTCTTTACTTGTTTCTCGTTGTGGCAAGTCATTGTTCTTTTTCTTGCTTTAACATGAGAGGAATCCGTCTTTTCGATTTATAAAATAAATGCTCTTCTAAAGTTTCTCTCTTGAAGTTCATCAAGGATATCACTAAATGGGTTCATTATGATTTGATTTTTTTGTAGTGTTTCGCGTTGTTTATAAGACCGAGTAAGGATCACAAATATAGACATTATTGGAATTTCTACCATCATGGAGTAGGATACATTGTCGTCATTCTTGGCATTGTAAATGTGTTTAAAGGTCTAAACATCTTGAACCCACCTTCGAAATGGACAACGGCTTACATCATTTTGCTCTTCGTGTTGCTTGCAATTGCTATTTTGTTGGAAGTTATTACGTGGATCGTACATAAGAAGAAGAAATCAAGAAAAACTGTTAACTCGTTCGGTGCTTGAGAAACGAGATAAGGGAAAACCATCATTTAAAGATCAAAACATGGAAATACATAAATATAAGAACTCTGTTTCTGCAATTCTAACTTCATGCTTTTTGTTACCTTCTTTGCCATGGATATAGGTAGTAAACTAGTTTTAGGGTATACAAATTGGTCTTGATATATAGCTTAAGGTGAGTTTACATATGGGGTAAGGTGAGTTTAAGGCTATACCTTCTTCAATGTCTTTAGGGAGGTATGAAAAGAAAAGATCTTTTACATGGGACACAATAGTCTAATAACATTATGGGAACAGTTATTACTGCTCTAATTGGAAGGACTAATGTTCAAATTGTACAAATCTGATTTTAACAAATTAAGTAAATGTTGTTATAGTTGTGCTTTCTCTAAAAATAAATCTAAATCCATATATGCTGGTAAAAACAAAGAAGATATTTACGCTTCGGATGCCAACGGATGACAGGATATTTTTTTTGTACATGGACTCCCACCCTTGATACAAGTTTTTTCTTTTTTAACGTTGGACAAAGTACTAAAACTGATTCGGGTATGTAGGGCAAACTTTTTTAGAAAAACTTTCACGGGGAATGACCCACCAGTGATACCGATATTATCCTCCCTTTCGCCCCAAGCCCGGCAGTTATTGATATTGTCCTCCCGTTCGCCACCACCCTCGCACGGATGGTAGGAGGTTTTGTTCGTGGCAAGAGCACTCCCAGCTCCCCCAAAAGGCCTCGGCACTTACCGAGCTTGAGCATACACCTGTAGCCCAGGCGGCGACACTCTCGTGAGCGATGTGGGACTATCACAATCCCCCCACCCTCAACGAAGAGCCGTCCTCGACTCTGATACCACTTGTGACGCCCGAAGCCCAGCAGTTACCGATATTTTCCTCCCTTTCGCCACCACCCTCGCACAGATGGTAGGATGTTTTGTTCGTGGCGAGAGCACTCCCAGCTCCCCCAAAAGGCCTCGACACTTACCAAGCTTGAGCATACACCTATATCCCAAGCTCCGAACACTCTCGTGAGCGATGTGGGACTATCACAACATCGATGCATCATAAATATAATATGGAATACATTATGAATTGAGTGATTACTATAACCCCAAATTAAAACATCTTGGGCTCTAAAGTCCATATAAAGCCCCTTAGCTCATCTTAGGAGGCCGAAAATCCATCTGTTCCTGAAGTACAAACCCTCCAGGGTTAAGGCCACAGTAGGGTGCCTAAAATTCATCTATTAACTCCGGTCTCCGGGATAGTTTTACTATTAAATTGCTTCCACGTGAGCTTTAAGAGGGGGTGTCGCACCAAAATGTCGTGTACCCGTGATACCATATTGGTATTATATCAACCAATCAAAACAATTTCATTTAACCATGAAAACAGAATGAAGTGAATTTTTCAGTATTCTCGATTGAAAAAACTTTATAGTCATAAAACTTTTATAAACTTTATTTCATATAAATATTAATCGCTTCTCTCTTTTCTTTGGGTCCCAAGGGAATAATATTTTCTTCTCAAATATCAAAAACACTTCCTATTATCATATTTGTTATCCAAATAAAAATCTGAAGAACAATTCCATCAATAAAACCAACAAAATCAAGGGCAAATTAACCTGACGAACCTCAATTCGGCTAGTGAAAACTGGAAGTTATCTTCAACAACAAGAATATTTGCTCTGAGTTTGCTTTGATCCATCATCAATGAGACTCACTCGATTCGTTGATAATTCGGCTTTGTAAGAATCAGAATTCAAGACTTTACGGCTTACATTGTTGTATATTTCTCGAATTACCATCTCAAAAGCTATTCGAACGTTTGTTGAATCAAGCGCTGATGTCTCCATGAAAAACAACCCTTCTGCTTCTGCTAAGCTTTTGCCTTCTTCAACACTTACATCTCTGATGTTTGTCAAATCACACTTGTTTCCTACTAAAATCCTTGCTATAGTTGAATCAGAATGTACTGCACAATATTTCCACAGATGTTATGCTTAAATTGGGATAAAATTGGAAGTATTTTAAGAAACTTAATCAAGAATGGAACTGTTACAAAAGAAAACCGAAACAATAACAATCACAAAACTTATTAATTTCACATGCTATAATCACACTATTATTGCCCAAGTGTCTAGGTTGACTTTGTTTCAGTAAAAGCTATACTAGCGTATGTCCAGAAATACAAAATTCAACCAAAACTTCTGAACTTATCAACAGCATAACACCCATCCCTAAAAAACTATCTTGTTACTTCGTGTGAAGTGTATATTACCTCATATTCTAGTCTAATTGTAAATAACATGGCATGATTCATATTGTCAAGTATCCAAATTGGTATGTTTAGAGTCAAACACACACGTTGCTGAATTAAGGTCGAGGTACAACGTTCATATAGCATTTTTGAGTTTTGATCATTAGGACCCATCACAAATCACATGATTTTAGTACTGATCAAGGAAAAAGTCACACGTTAAAGAACTAAGTTGATTTCAACCAGCTACACTTCCATAGGGTTCTCCACAAAAATACGAGAATCTAGGATTCTTTAAGGCAACTGAAATAGCGGTTAAAAATTAATTCATACACTAAAGTAAGCTGATATTTCAACCAATGATACATGGAGACAGATCGCGGTGGTAGGTGATATTGTATGTGATATACTACATGTAAGTATATAGCACGCCAACGCTGCCATGTAAGTATGTAGATGATATTTCAATTTACGTACACTATACACTATATTGCTAGACAATATCTACTTTTTCATGATGCATATATAATACATGCACACAGTTTCAGCGATTCTATATCCATTAACTTAAAATCTTAACTAGTTTACTAGTAAAATTGTAGTCAAGTACTTTAGTTAAGTTGATACATTTTTATAAAGAAATTGGGTTAATCGAATAGTAAAAGTTGTAGTTAAGTACTCTAGTTTAGCTGATACACTTTTATAAAGAAAATGGGCTAATCGAGGTTGATCATTTCGGTACGCCAAATTTTGAGTAACTGGATCACAAAAATGCCCCAAAATGGTAGGGGGAATCCAAGTACAGTAAACGGTACACAAGGGGGATCGAGTATCTAGTAACATTTGGTGTTACCCGCATCTTTTTACCAATCCTTTTAGATTCACCAAACATCTTTATATAGTATTTAGTAACCACCTGGTGGTAGTAAGGTGGTGGGAAACTTTCTAAGTGGGTCATGGGCAAGCAACTAGTAGCAATAGTCCCATTCGGAGAGTGGGGTATCTCTCGACTTCAAATAAAAAGTCATCATTTAGTTGGTAAATAAGGTTCCATAGAAGTAAATCATGTGATCAATACGCTAAAGTTTATTTCCTTTCAAGGACACACCATATACGAAGACCGAAGTAACACAAGATCCTACAAGCTCAAAATGCGGTATATCATCCCAAAATCAAGTTATTGGTAGGTGATGTTATTCGAATTCATCTTTTCTATTTTTGTTTTTTATCGACGAGACACCTAGATGGAGCGGCCAGATGTATCTTAGTATACCACTATACCCAGCCAGTTCAAATACAAATGGAACAAATACCTACAACTAAGGGGAACGAAATTTCCACCATTCGAATAACATTAGAGTATTGATCATCAACTACACTTTCTCATCAAAGTAGTTATTAGCAAATACTATATAAAGACCCATGGAAACCCTCACAAAACAGACGCATTCGGAATCACATATGCAACAAAAGCATTTCTACTTACAGAAAAGATCCATAAAAGAAACAAATTACTCTGAAATCAGAAGAAAAAACCCAAATCTTCCACATAATCACAAAGGAGAAATTTTGCCTGATTAAACCAACAACTTTTTTTTTGCTATAAAAGAACTAATCTTTTCTTTTTGGCAAACATCCAGAATCATAATAACATCTTTTTCAGATCTAAAGAAATCCTATCAATCTAAATAACCAATCAAAATCACAACTTATATAATCCAAAACAGAATATACATCATTAAACTAACAAAACCACAAGATTCAAACAATGGGTAATTTAAAAAATTGAAACTTGATTTAGGGTTTCAACAGATAAAGAACTACTAATACTAGTAATAGTGGGTACTTACTATTGAGTTCATCAAGCCATCGACCAACACTTTCAAAGGTAGTACGTCGAGTGATATCATAAACAATAAGGGCACCAACAGCTCCTCTATAATAAGCAGAAGTAACAGCCCTAAATCGTTCTTGACCAGCAGTATCCCAAATCTGAGCTTTAACTTCTTTACCATCAATATCCATACTTTGTGTTTGAAACTCAACTCCTATTGTTGCTTTTGAATTCATATTGAATTCATTTCTTGCATACCTAGATAATAAATTTGATTTACCAACAGCTGAATCTCCTATTATTACTACCTTAAACAAATACTCCTCTCCTTCATCATCTTCCATTTTCTTTCAGCTCACTCACGTCTTTGATTTTAGAGAGAGAAAGTTTTTAGAGAGAGAGAGAGAGAGGGAGGAAATGAAAGTCGTCTTGACACTGAAAATGTTTAGAACAAGAAGAAAGGCTGGCCGGCACGAGACATAATGCGCAAGTTGTGGGGTTCGTCTTTGATTCAACAAAACAATGATTCTGTACTTCGGGGCTATAGTTTTTATTGTTTCCAAGTCGTCGATTTTATAGACTGGCTGTTATTTCTCTGGTTTTTACATCATCCAACGATTGTATTAATCGGGTGTAATTAGGCGAAAAGGTGACTCATAGTTTGGACTTTTATTTGACAATTTTTGCAAACTTTAACAACATTAGTCAATGATCATGTGATATTTTTCCACCTGTGGGCTGTGGTTGCTTTTATTTTTTTTCATCTTTTTTAGATTTCTTTTCTTGTCAATGGATTTTTATTTCTTTTGTTTTACAAGAATGGCATTCATTAATTAACCATTTACAATCCATTGACGAAGAAATTGTTTGTGACAAGGAAATTTTTTAAAGTCTCGTTTAGACATTATATTCTATGTTGCTAAATAGATAGTATTTTCATTTTTGTCGGACAATTCTCATACGTCCTTACGTGTGTTTCTTTCTAGTGACGTAGAACACTGTGGTTTTTAAATATATCACTTGGATATGACATAGACATTATATTTTCAATTACTAGATAATGTTTTTCTCATTTGAGACTATTCTCACAATAAGAATATATAGGATCAAGAACGTCAATTACGTGTTTACTTTTCTATTTACACAAAACAAAAGAAAAGTTTCACCCTCCTATAATGTTATGTTATGTGTGGGGGCGGATCGACCTCGACATCCGAATAATGAACTTGAAAACCTCTATTGAGACACTATTATTAACCTTTAAAAAGTTTTCTACTGTGTTGTATCCATTGGTATTTTACGATCAGTTTTTAGGTCAAATTGTTTGGAAATGACTAAATATACAACTAAACGAGTATCCAAAAGAAAACTTCAACTGCAAAATAATTTTGTGTTCTGAATGTTTTTAGGTTTCTGTGGCACTTCAAATATGAATTGTTTCAAAGCTAAAAAATACGAATTTTTCTGTTTTCTTATTAATTATGAAAGAGAGACAAATTATTATAATCAACAATGGAAAATTTGAGTTGTATACAATTTTTTTAGAAAAAACTAGGTGCTAACATGACAAACTACGATTTTCAGCAATAAGTTTATATATATCTTCATATCAATAGCGAAAAATATTTTATTTGACAACAAAAACTACGATTTTCATCAATTACTTGATATATATCTTCATGAGGTTCTTTTTCTTCAAATTCACCAAATTGAAGATGTCTTACATAAAGGAAAGAAAGATGAGCATCATACAACAAAGTTGATTGAGTTTTCAACGAAGATTCGTTGATTGATTTTTTTTTAAACGAAGAAGATAAAAGTTATGAAATAACTCAATCTTCATCTTTAAAATCAAATGTCAATGTTTCTAGTGACATTCATAATTCTCCTCCGAAAAACTTGGTGGTGTTTTTGATGCAAACGTCATTCGTCTCTACTTGGATCATCCTTCTTAGTTAAGTATAATAACGTTCACGATCTTTAGGGTCTTCTCATTCGTGATTTTTAGGATCTTTTTATTTGTAACCTTTGGGGTCTTTTAGTTTTGCAATATTATACCTTTTTCCCTTCACGATGTCTTTACTTTTATAAGTTTCATGTTGTAATTTACTTTAGTAAATCCATGTTGTACTCAAATGAGTCAAAACTCTCAAACCATGTAATGTATTGGATTAAATTTCTTTGTATGAATGAAAATTCTGGTTTTACTCAAAAAAAAAATTTTACTTACCAAAAATAAATTTAATCTTGAAATTTATTAATAAATTAAAAGAATTTTGTGAAATAGATAAAGGTGGATCAAGTATTAAATCGTAAGCATTGGAAGAAAAAATAAAGTACTAAATTGTAGGCATTGAAAGAAAAAATAAAACTAGAAGCGAAGATACGTTCATGGGCTCATGACCCAACTATAGCTTACCAACTAGGCAAAAAGTGTTTCATATAATAAATTTGCTTTTCTTTTTATATATAAACTAAGGTATAGCCCGTGCAGACGAAAGTTTTGTCAAGTACTTTAACTAGATTGATTTAATAGAGTGCATTATCGTTCTAGATTGATGAACTATTTTAGAAATCAATCTCGAACTACAAAATTTTCTCAAGATAAAATCAGAAAGACAAAAATTTACGAAGTTTAAATACATGAGAGATTGTCGAAGGAGATCGATTTAAGCGAAGATGGCTGAAGCGAGGTCGATTTAGTAAAAGATGAAGTAGGAAAGAAACCCATGGACTAGGAAAAAAAAACAATTGAGTATGAAAAAAGTTTAACTTAATAAGCTGGACCGTACATTGATGGGCTAGGGAAAGAAACAATTGGGTAGAGAAAGAAATAGTTGAGTAGGGAGGGAATTTTTTGATGGGCTAGGGAAAGAAATCAATTGGGTACGGAAAGAAATTTAACTTAATCTAGACCGTACAATGATTTCCCTACAGTTTTTAAATCGAAAGACTATATTATAAATTTTGGGAAGAGCTGCTAGACAATATCTTTTATTAAAAAATGAGGTTTGTCCAAATCAACATAAAACACTTCTGTTTTATTATATATTTTTCAAATTTTGTGCCTTGATAACTCCCCTCGGAGCTTGGGGCCAAAGCCACTGATTTGGTGGCTTTGGGCCTATGTTGGCCTTGATATCTAGTTATTAACCTTATATTTGCACACTCAATTACTGATTTAAACGAGAAATCCAAGTTAATTTTGATGAATCCAAATGTAGGAGGTTTTCATGATTCCAGAATCATTCATGTTGAAGCTAAAGTTAGTGGTATGTGATGATCCAAAAAATCGTCACCAGTTGAATGAGGTCAAGGAGCCAAGAAAAGACTGAAAGTCTGTGGGTCAACTCGCGTCAAGTCAGCAGGGAGGTTGAATCCGAAGGAGGACTGTCACTCAAGCTCATAATTGGACGGTCGGCATGATTGTCCTGGTCGTCTTAAACCTTGCCCTAACTCAAATGCAACTAGGTTTGCCCCTTGGATTTACAAGAAGACTATGGGGTTCACGTAAGCAAACTCCTTACCTTAATCCCGAAACACAGGGAGGAAGAAGCGTGCCTAAAATTTACCGACTTAATCCCGCATCGAATCAATGATCTCAGTTAGTGAGGATCTTAAATATTTAATTAACTTGGACTTCAAAAGTCTTCCAAAGAGGAAACATTTCCTAAAGAATCTACGAACTCGGAGACAAATCTATTAAGGATCCTCGAACAGATGAACTCGTAAATATCAAATATACTGTATAACTTCAAAAGGAAACCTTATTATCTTCTAACTACAAAAAAGTAATTTGAATCCAACACGGTGGATCTCGACCGACTCAATCACGCCGCCTAACAACAATCAATCAAACACAGTTTATAAAAGTTCATCAACTTGCCTCGAAGAAGGTAAGAACGCCAAGGTTCACTTAATACTCAATTCTTGAAACTCCAAGGACAATTTGACTGTCTTGAGCGTCGGAGAGATTTTCAAGCTCTTTTGCAAGTTTTCTGCTAGGTTCAAATGAGCAGGAGCGCAAGCAGGATTGATCGTAAGGGATTCAACGTATCAGTCTCATCAATTACAACGGGATCCAGCATCACGGATCCGTTATTCTGACTTATACCAGATTGAAATATTTTGACATCAACTATGTTTTTGTATGTGGATTGAACTAGAATGTTGATTCTCCAAGTAATTGTGTATGGTCTTCAACAAAAAGAAAAAAAAAACAAAAAGTAGTTGTGTACGGATTGGGAACACCCACCTTAAAACGCATTCACAACTATGTATACGCTCTTGATCAATAAAGGCTATCTGTTTGATTTGGTCTAAGAGATATGTTCTTGATTGCTTGAAGTACTACCCATACCCGTGCCTATAACACAACGTTTTCATTGAACATTTTACATGTTTAAAGGCGATATGTATACTATGGTAGGCTTTAGTCTATGGTTGAATTTAAAGTAATTGGCATCCAACCGATACTCAATTCTCTATGTAGTGTAAGAATATGAATAACATGTAAGCAAATAAGCAATGAAAACAATATCTACGGGTAGAAATTGTAAGTGTGCATTGATAGTTGCATTCCCTTCTGAAAGTATGTGCATGGTGGACACATATGAAGACAAGGTACTGTAACATCCCGTGTTTTAAAAGGTTGGTTTAGGGGCTATTTGACATTTAGATCAAATCAAAAGAAGGGTTAAACAACAAAGAGGACAAATTAGGGGGTATTTTGCGAACATGGAAAAACCAGGGACCAAACTGTAAATATGGCAGATTCTGAAAATGGTGTTTGCCCGGTGGGTTTGTAAGCATGTGGATTTTTAAATTGATTGGTTAATAAAATTTGTAAATGGATTGACCCAAATGTTGGCTTATAATAATATTTAATTACTTTCAAAGAAAACCAACCCATACCTAGTCACTGCATGCTTATACACGTGCCGTCCCAATTTCCATCTATCTCACCCCACCTTTTATTCTCCTTTCCATCTTTGTCCCAAATTGATTTGAGAATCAATAAACAGCATTGAGACTTAGCCGTGGGAAGTGAAAGAAATTTAGGGTTCAGCGGCTATGAAATTCTTTCGTCGATTTCTTCGTGATGGTTTGTCGGAATTCAGTGAAACTTCTTCCAGGTAATCCCACTCGACTTGTTCTACATATCTATCCGTTTAGAATTCTCAATTTCGTCCGTATTTGGTGGATTTATGATGGTTATTTCGATAACAATATAGTTGTACTAGTTTCTTTTGGGTTCATGATTTGGAGCAGTTATTCTTTAGTTTCGTCGAATGATTAATGTTCAGGATCATGTTTAGTATGTTATGAACTATTTTGGGGTGTCCGTATATAGACGGGGTGCTGCCGAATTATTTTACGGCTCGAATTTCAGATTTGGACTAGTTTTGGAAATGAATTGGAATAGAGATTGTTACCCAAATTTTGTCGTATTTCATATAAATGGACAATTTCGGTTATAGATTTATATTATAAAGTTCATTATATGATTTGTCAGCTTATGAAGACTCTAAAATGAAAAATAGAGTTTTTGGAAAATTGGTTAGTTGGTTTCTATGCATTTCAAGTATTCAATGGACTTGGTTATGAAAGTTAGAGATCGATTCGATAGACACTTGAAGTCTTCCGAAGATAGCGAATTTGCTTTTGAGTTTTCATCGTTTTGTTTTATTTATCGTTTTTGTCGTGCAAGGTTCTTCGTTTAGAACCTAATGTTTCTTTTCGATTTTGGTTATTCTTCCTTATCCCAGAGTATGCGAATGAGGAGGAATTTGGTCGTCTGGTAGGCGGGAGGTCTTTGGTTATGCAAGGACTGAGGTAGGGGTTCTGAATCCTTTATCTAGCATAGTTTTATAGATAATGAATATGCTAGATTATACAGTTATATATGCGCCATTATAACTAGAGTTTAGGTAGCATGAAACTCGATTTATGTGATGAACTGAAATATGCTTGAAATGTTTTGATGCGATATGAGAAATGTTTTCGAACTGATTTTACGATGATTGTGAACTACTGGGATTTTCTTGTATGTACCCGACTGCGGAGTATGTCAACCTACGGGCACGTAGCCATTGAGGGTAGGATGACATGTGGACACGGGTGTGACCCGTGTGAGACCGGTGAGGTGGGCGACACTAGTCATGAGACCTGTGGGAGTAGAGTGCTTCACTTGATGGCCATTGGTGCTCGTGCCTCCAGTTCGAGGCTCAGGGACGTACTCCTGACCGCTCGTCTGGGAGGTGACATTGATTGGGAATCCCTCTGCTTTGTGGCGATATGACTCTTGGTTGTTCCACTTCCGTGTTTGATAAGATAATGAATATGAATATTGGTTTTGAGATACGAATGTAAATGGAACTGATTTTGAAAGATTGCATTAGATGCATGACAGGGTACCGAAGAGAATGAGGTTCAGGTCCTTCCATGGGTATTGGGGGACGGCTCTCTTATTCGAACTCGGTGATCAAAAACGTATTTAGATACTTAAGATATATATGTATCATGAGGTAAACTCTTCAATGATTGCGGAGTCCCTTAGTGGGAGAGGGGCTTACCGGCTAGGGGTAAGTCTCTTTCTCGAGGAGACGTAGTGCATTAGCTAGTGCCATAAATGGGCTGGTACTATCTAACGCACTCTAGGTTCTCCTGAGGTACTCTCCTCTTATTGGGAGCGCACCATGGGTGGGCAGCTAATCACTGCTATTGCTTGCTAGATTAAGGAAAATGGTTTTGTATATAGTATATATGGTAACTGGTTTGATAACTCGATTTGTCATGATGTTTACAACTTATTAAATGAACTTTTGAAAACGTGATGGGTTTTGGATTGGTCTTCTACCAGAATAACTCGTGTCGGTGAGTATTCTGACCCCCTACCAGTTGTTAGTGTGCAGGTGCTTGGTTGTAGCCTCGAGGCGGAGTGTGTATTCCAGCCGGTGATCTTGTCTAACGAGGCTAGAGGTGTTGCGGCGTTTTCTTTGGTTTTTGCTTATATGGTTTTTCGTTATTTCCAAGTTATGTATTTATTGCAGATAGCCAAACTCTAATATGTATATACGTAAAACTTAGAGTTGTTCATAAGTTGTATCGGTGTTTTCAGAGGCTTTTATAGTTCTTTTTGTGGTTCGGGTTTCGACCCGAAACTGAGTTGAGTTTGTTTAGCTTCCGCTTAATAGTTTATTCTTGTTTATGCGAATGTATGGTTTGCATGACAGGTTTTGCAGGTGCGACCGGTTCGATTTACAGAGGAGACTCTGTCGGATTTCTGTCTCGTCTGTGAATTGCCGGGGCGTGGTCGTGTCTATTTTGGGACACGGGGCGTCACAGTTGGTATCAGAGCAGTTAGTTCTGGTGACCTATATCAGAGCAGTTAGTTCTGGTGACCTATATCAGAGCTGTTAGTTCTGGTGACCGATAAGTCGTGTATAGTTTAGAGCATTGACTGCTTTAGACTTTAGGGAAAGATAAAATTGGACAAGATTAGGTGTCTAAAAGCTTCAAGATTAAAAACGACCAAGAATAAAAGATGCTATATATGTATTTGTTTCGTTTGATTTTCGTTTCTTGATTCGTTTTATTCTCTAAAGGAAGACTCGACGGATGGTTTAAGATTGTTGTAGATTTATTGCAATGTTGTACAAGATGTTATGGGAGGACAGTCAAGGGTTAAGATGTTTCAAAGGTAAATTTTGGGCAAGTTGACATATCGATGTTGTGGAAGTATCTTAGACAATAGTAGATGAGGAGATGAGTCAGACTTGGTATTGTGGACCTCATAGTAGTTATACACATTCCTTCATTTATGAGCTTCGATCAGATCATTCTGAGATAGTTTAGATTGATATTGATTAGGTTGTTTCGAGCGTGTATTGTTTCGGTTTGATTACAGATAAGTATGGGTCTGGATTTTATTGTGTTGACAGAATGTTTCGATATTAGAGGTTATATGGATTGAGTTGGTGTTGGTTATTAGAAGTATCGGGGGTTCTTAAGTTATTGTAGAATGTTTTTCGACGGTTGGTTTATCTACGACTTGTATAGATATTATAGCGGTCTTCTACTTCCATTTTATCATCTTATCGACAACAACTATATTTTTCTTGAGATTATAGTGTCAACACCGATGTTGACTTGAATTTATTATAGATGTCTTCATTCTTTATTTTATTATGGACAACGATATTTTCTTATATTATTGAGAACGATATTTTCTGAGGATGTGGGATCAACGGCAACTTATACTTATAGATAGATTATGGAGGTCTTCAATCTTTATTTTATTATATTATGGACAACGGTATTTTCTTATATTATCGAGAATGGAATTTTCTTTGAGGATATGAGATCAACGAGAACTTATTCTTATATATAGATTATAGAGGTCTTCATTTTTCTTTATCTCTTCATATCGTGGATAGTCATTGTTATAGAATACTTTTGGGTTGTGTAGTTATGTAGAAGAATTTGGGATATGAAGGATTGAATCTAGTTTGTTTATAGAGTTTAGCCAGATTGACTTTGGTTAGATGCAGTGAGTTAGTAGTTTCAGAAATGATTATATGTGTGGTCAATTTGTTCGATATGTATGGACTAGTGGTAAAATTGGTGAGCCTAAGTCACTCGAGCAGGTGATTCTTATATGAAGGCATTGCCAGGAGTAGCTACCCTAGGCGAACCGGAAATGTGAGAAATGCCATCGAGTAACGAAGAAGCTACTGATTGAACCACTGGAGATGTATTGTGACCACAATGAAGTGACCATAACTTCAGGAAGGATACATGAGGGTGGTAGAGAGGTTCCGAGATTCAGATGCAGGAAGAATGTAAAGATGGTGAAAGATATGATGTTATCTAAAAAAAAAAAAAAACTCATAAGTTTCAATGAACAAGAGAAGCTTTTGGAAGATCTATCAACATATTTAGAGTTTCCCATTACAGGGGAAAATGATAATGAAGAGTTGTGGTATGATTTGGTTAAGAAGTCGTTAAAGGAAAACGATTCAATTCAAGTGATGCATTGGGACAAAGTGTGAGTTGATCCAAATTTCGAGGACGAAATTTCTTTAAGGGGGGAGGATTGTAACATCCCGTGTTTTAAAAGGTTGGTTTAGGGGCTATTTGACATTTAGATCAAATCAAAAGAAGGGTTAAACAACAAAGAGGACAAATTAGGGGGTATTTTGCGAACATGGAAAAACCAGGGACCAAACTGTAAATATGGCAGATTCTGAAAATGGTGTTTGCCCGGTGGGTTTGTAAGCATGTGGATTTTTAAATTGATTGGTTAATAAAATTTGTAAATGGATTGACCCAAATGTTGGCTTATAATAATATTTAATTACTTTCAAAGAAAACCAACCCATACCTAGTCACTGCATGCTTATACACGTGCCGTCCCAATTTCCATCTATCTCACCCCACCTTTTATTCTCCTTTCCATCTTTGTCCCAAATTGATTTGAGAATCAATAAACAGCATTGAGACTTAGCCGTGGGAAGTGAAAGAAATTTAGGGTTCAGCGGCTATGAAATTCTTTCGTCGATTTCTTCGTGATGGTTTGTCGGAATTCAGTGAAACTTCTTCCAGGTAATCCCACTCGACTTGTTCTACATATCTATCCGTTTAGAATTCTCAATTTCGTCCGTATTTGGTGGATTTATGATGGTTATTTCGATAACAATATAGTTGTACTAGTTTCTTTTGGGTTCATGATTTGGAGCAGTTATTCTTTAGTTTCGTCGAATGATTAATGTTCAGGATCATGTTTAGTATGTTATGAACTATTTTGGGGTGTCCGTATATAGACGGGGTGCTGCCGAATTATTTTACGGCTCGAATTTCAGATTTGGACTAGTTTTGGAAATGAATTGGAATAGAGATTGTTACCCAAATTTTGTCGTATTTCATATAAATGGACAATTTCGGTTATAGATTTATATTATAAAGTTCATTATATGATTTGTCAGCTTATGAAGACTCTAAAATGAAAAATAGAGTTTTTGGAAAATTGGTTAGTTGGTTTCTATGCATTTCAAGTATTCAATGGACTTGGTTATGAAAGTTAGAGATCGATTCGATAGACACTTGAAGTCTTCCGAAGATAGCGAATTTGCTTTTGAGTTTTCATCGTTTTGTTTTATTTATCGTTTTTGTCGTGCAAGGTTCTTCGTTTAGAACCTAATGTTTCTTTTCGATTTTGGTTATTCTTCCTTATCCCAGAGTATGCGAATGAGGAGGAATTTGGTCGTCTGGTAGGCGGGAGGTCTTTGGTTATGCAAGGACTGAGGTAGGGGTTCTGAATCCTTTATCTAGCATAGTTTTATAGATAATGAATATGCTAGATTATACAGTTATATATGCGCCATTATAACTAGAGTTTAGGTAGCATGAAACTCGATTTATGTGATGAACTGAAATATGCTTGAAATGTTTTGATGCGATATGAGAAATGTTTTCGAACTGATTTTACGATGATTGTGAACTACTGGGATTTTCTTGTATGTACCCGACTGCGGAGTATGTCAACCTACGGGCACGTAGCCATTGAGGGTAGGATGACATGTGGACACGGGTGTGACCCGTGTGAGACCGGTGAGGTGGGCGACACTAGTCATGAGACCTGTGGGAGTAGAGTGCTTCACTTGATGGCCATTGGTGCTCGTGCCTCCAGTTCGAGGCTCAGGGACGTACTCCTGACCGCTCGTCTGGGAGGTGACATTGATTGGGAATCCCTCTGCTTTGTGGCGATATGACTCTTGGTTGTTCCACTTCCGTGTTTGATAAGATAATGAATATGAATATTGGTTTTGAGATACGAATGTAAATGGAACTGATTTTGAAAGATTGCATTAGATGCATGACAGGGTACCGAAGAGAATGAGGTTCAGGTCCTTCCATGGGTATTGGGGGACGGCTCTCTTATTCGAACTCGGTGATCAAAAACGTATTTAGATACTTAAGATATATATGTATCATGAGGTAAACTCTTCAATGATTGCGGAGTCCCTTAGTGGGAGAGGGGCTTACCGGCTAGGGGTAAGTCTCTTTCTCGAGGAGACGTAGTGCATTAGCTAGTGCCATAAATGGGCTGGTACTATCTAACGCACTCTAGGTTCTCCTGAGGTACTCTCCTCTTATTGGGAGCGCACCATGGGTGGGCAGCTAATCACTGCTATTGCTTGCTAGATTAAGGAAAATGGTTTTGTATATAGTATATATGGTAACTGGTTTGATAACTCGATTTGTCATGATGTTTACAACTTATTAAATGAACTTTTGAAAACGTGATGGGTTTTGGATTGGTCTTCTACCAGAATAACTCGTGTCGGTGAGTATTCTGACCCCCTACCAGTTGTTAGTGTGCAGGTGCTTGGTTGTAGCCTCGAGGCGGAGTGTGTATTCCAGCCGGTGATCTTGTCTAACGAGGCTAGAGGTGTTGCGGCGTTTTCTTTGGTTTTTGCTTATATGGTTTTTCGTTATTTCCAAGTTATGTATTTATTGCAGATAGCCAAACTCTAATATGTATATACGTAAAACTTAGAGTTGTTCATAAGTTGTATCGGTGTTTTCAGAGGCTTTTATAGTTCTTTTTGTGGTTCGGGTTTCGACCCGAAACTGAGTTGAGTTTGTTTAGCTTCCGCTTAATAGTTTATTCTTGTTTATGCGAATGTATGGTTTGCATGACAGGTTTTGCAGGTGCGACCGGTTCGATTTACAGAGGAGACTCTGTCGGATTTCTGTCTCGTCTGTGAATTGCCGGGGCGTGGTCGTGTCTATTTTGGGACACGGGGCGTCACAGGTACAACTCCCAATCTCGTAGAAATTTAGTGTAGAAGCGGATATGTAATAAACCTAACATGAATGCCTGAAATACTATGGAGAATGGGTATCTAAAGGCTGAGTGTGTATGTATACAAATCCATTACACTAAATTGATGTTAGGAAAAATAACCTAATTAACTTGTTTAGGAATATGAAGATATACGACGTGAAAGTAAAAACAGAGACACCAAGATAATTTAACGTGGCAAAAAACCCCTCCACACTAGAAGAAAAAACTACGGGACCTAGTCCAGAAATCTTCCACTGTAATGATAATAATGGGTTACACACAGGGCCGGTCCTGAGATTTCGGAGGCCCGAAGCGAGTTTTAAAAATGGGGCCTATACGCGTTTCACAAGAAAAAAAATTTGTACATCAGAACTTTTTGTGTTTTCTTTGCACATAATGTGAGATTTAAACATGAAACTTGTGTTCACAATTAATTTGCACTCTGAATTGAATGATTTGGTTGAGTTACTCGTAATTCGGCATGGGTTCGTGGAGAGTCCTTGTCGGTCTATGAACGACCTCACAGTTAAGTGGTTCAGCGAATTCAGAATTCGGTGAATCAGTATATTGTTTAGTATTTTTTTAAACCGAAAAAATATATATTAGATAATGATTCTCCAAAAAAGAAAATCAATAAGTTTCAACCTTCTTTTTTTGTGTTTAAGGAAATAGTGTTGATTGTGGTTTGATTGTGATTGTGGCCCTGGAGGTTTTATCATGGTGGTAGTTGTAGTTGTGGTGGTGGTAGAAATCAACTAAAGTAGAAAAGAAAAATTAATAAGAAAAAAATTGCTTATGCTTGAGATCGAACATGGGTTGTTTGGACTGCTAAAAATGTTTCCTACCAATTGAGCTGATGTTAATTTCTTGTCAAGTTTGATCATTGTTTGTATAAAGATACAAAAAATCGGGGCCCCTTCGATTCTTAGTTTTTTACCTTTCGTGAGGCCCTTTGGCCCTGGAGGCCCGAAGCGAGGCTTTGCTCGCTTGCCCCTCAGGGCCGGCCCTGGTTACACAATTCTTCCCTAAAGCAATATGTGATTAACCAATTCTTCAAGATGTGTAGAAGCACTCTTGGTTAACAACTCTTCACCAAAACTACGGTGGATAAATTGAACAAAGAAATAAAGAAATAGAAATCTCTTACTCCTTAGGATTTGAACAAATCCTAGATTACCAATGGCTGAAAAAGATAACCACAGACTAAATTGCTTTACAAGATTAATAATCTTCTTTCTTTAAACCAATATTCTTCTTTTTCAATCTCTCTTGAAAGAACCACTTCAGAAATTTCTCTTTCTCTGACTTCTCTTTGATCTGAAAGTTGTGAATAATCTCTTCCCTTTCATTCCCTTTTATAATGATAAATAGGGAGGTTTACCAATAGAAACATGAAGTCCTTTTTAAAGCTTGAAAAAATAGAAGTTTCTATTTTTATCCCCAAATAAATAAGGGAAATCCTATTTCAACTAGGAGTCCTTTTATTATAAGGAGGGACCTCAACAATTGACTCGGTTCTGACTAGCCAAAAAACAAAAACGTTTGCTCAAGCTTACACTCGAGCACAATGCTAAGAGAGCCAAAAACTGAGTCTGATCACTGGAAAAATGTTGATGTGTCCATCTCATGTTAGCCCATGTGAAGAGAAAAACACCAGGCTAAATTTGAGCCGACTACATAGCATTCAACCTATTTCGTGTCATTTAGAATTAGGGGCCATGGGTTGAAAGTCCAAAAGTTAGGAAACATTCGGTCCAAGATCCACCCTTAAAGATCTATAGATTTTTAGTCCTTTGTCTAAAATACCAAAATACCCTCAGTCAACAGATTTTATACATCTGGTAGTTTGTGCAATGCATCTGGTAGCTTGTTTAATGCATCTGGTAGTTTGTATATTGCATCTGACAGTTTGTACAATGCATTTTTAAATATGTAATCCATTTTAGTCTAAGATTTTAGGTTCTTAGCATATGAAAAATTAGGTTACGAACTTGACTTTGTAAGAGTCTTAGATGTAATGCATTTCTAATTCAATGTTGATATATTGTATCTGGTAGTTTGTACAATGCATTTTGAAGTGTGTAATTGCATCTGGTAAATTGTACAAACTATGTGAATAATGTACAATAATTCTAAAAATGCATGGAGAATCATAAGTAATGTTTGAAAAACATGATGAGCAATGTAAGGTACAAGTTCGACAATGATAAAGTAATGGTTGAATTATAAAATACAAATGAAATATACATTGTATGTAATGTATGGTACAACTAATACAATGCGACAATAATGGCTAAAATATAAAAGAAGCTTGAAGAAAATACATTGTATTATCATTCCTTACACATTCTTAAAAATGTACATATTGTAAATCATTAGACAATTAGAACATACATTTTAAAAAATGTACAATCTATCTGAATATTGTACCACACTATCTGAATAATGTACCATAATTGTGAAAAATGTGTACAGAATTATACGTATAGAGGGGTAAAGTTGGAAGAAAGAAAAAAAATTTCCCTAGAGATGAGATTTAGTGCATTGAGATCCGTTTTTAGACTAGATGTGGGTTTATAGTTTGTTTTTGGACTTTTGATTCATTTTGGGAGATGAATAGACTATCTGTACCCATAAAGTAAGAAAAGAAAAGGGTTATTTCCCTAATGGCCCCCTACTTTGTGACCAGCTTCCCGCCTGACCCCCTACTTTACGAGAAATACCCATATGGCCCCCTTCCGTTATAACACCGTTACTCTCTCTCTTCACAATCTTTTCTCTCTCCTCCAGCATGTTTTCTCTCTCTGTCGCCTGGCCGGCGACCCGTCGGTGAAGACGATGATGTGGCTTGTTTTAACGAGGTGGCAGAGAGAGAAAACATGCTGGAGGAGAGAGAAAAGATTGTGAAGAGAGAGAGTAACGGTGTTATAACGGAAGGGGGCCATATGGATATTTCTCGTAAAGTAAGGGGCCAGGCGGGAAGCTGGTCACAAAGTAGGGGGCCATTAGGGAAATAACCCAAAAGAAAAAAACCCACAAGCCACATGTGATATGAGTATGACACAGGTGATGTGAGGATGACGGTACAAATCCCCGACTAATTATCTGGTGGATAATGTCGACCCATGATAAGAGGAAAATTGCAATACGTCCATTTTACTTATCCTCTTCTCTCTCTCTCTCTCTAAAATTCTCTCTCTGTTTGTGAAGAACAGAGTGATACTCAATGTTCATCAGTGTTGCATCATCAGCATCACTAGTAGTTGGTACTTCAATCACAACCCTTCCATTTATAAAAAACAATGATACTTCTTCCTCTTTCACTTCTTCTTCTTCTTCTTCAAATTTTGATTCTATAATAAGATACCCATCTCTTTCTTATTATTCTTCTCTCCAACAAAGACCTCCTTTCCCTCTTAAGGTTTTTTCTGTCTCCGGTGGCACCGACACCACTAAACCCATCGTTGAGCCAGATGCTGGAGGAGTAGGAGGTCAAGATGGACAGGTTCCCAGACAAGGAGAAGAAGAAGATTCAGTCACTTCCATTGACGATCTTAAACAAGCTCGGGTGTGTTTTCTATTTTCTTTCTTTTCCCCAAATTCAACCTCTTTCTCACTGAATCATAGTATGTTATACCTTTATGGTAAGTTCATATTTTTGTATCAATTTCTTTTGGAAAGAGGCAAAAATTCAATTCAATAATGTCGTAATTCCTTCTACATTAGATACTATTAATTGGTTTCAATTAGGTTTAGTAACTGGCATAGATTCTAATGTGGTATCATGAGAGAAATCTGCAATTTTCTCAATAAGATTATATCAGCTTTTGATTATAGTTGAGAAAAATGAAACTAGTTCCTTTTGATTTATAATTTCCATACATATAAACCGAAGTAAAACAGTACTTATGCGCGAGTATGGATGGGATCATTAGGAATCGCATTCCAAAATAATGTCCGGTACACGAAATGAACCAGGAAGCACATTGTTATCCTCTTAAAGGAAGAATCCTAAACCCTAGAGGAGGGTGGGTTTTGTGATATCATATCCTTTGGAATCCTCGATCAAATAATCTATGTACAAAATCAAATTTTACCAGTCCTATTTCTGACCAAACCATACAATAGAGTAAGGTGTTGCCGATTACAAGGAATCTCGTTATGGGATTGTTGTTCCTGGTATCCGTGTTGAACTGATGTTTGTCGAATTTTGAGCAAATTTTGAACTCCTAGATGTTTTATACCTTACTAGTGTCGACTCGAAGTTAGCAGTTGAAAGCAGGCGTGTTGCTACTTTTATAGGTTGGCACCTTCCATATGAAAGTTGATCTTCATTTCCTTTATGGAATGAACTATAAATTTATTATTCACTCTGCTCTAATTCTTTCTTGATAGCTTAGTTCTTAAAGTACTATTCTCTAGGCTTAATACATATTATGATCTAATACTTAGTTTCTGCAAAGAGGTAGAGATCTGCTGATTGGAAGGCAGCAAGAGCTTATAAAGATAGTGGAGCCATTTTTGAGGGCAGGGTTGAAGGATTCAATGCGGGAGGCTTGCGGGTTCGGTTTTATTCAGTTCTTGGATTTGTTCCTTACCCATTGCTGAGTCCTTCATATGCATGTAAAGGTATTGTCTTTCTGAAATTATAGTTTTTCATTTAGCAGGTTTTGCTGTCAACCAGCTTCTCATTAGTGGAAGTGATTTTTGAATAGATGGGCAAATGTGCATACTTTTATTTATTTGACCTTATACATTGTCAGTTTGTGGCTAATGATTATGAGTTATAACTTAATGCTAGCTTTAGTCTGAAATTATTGAAACAAGCAAAGAATTTGAATATCGACTTCAATCATACGATATCTTTCAATTTATATCATTATAACTAGTTACAAGGTAAGGTCATGTACTCATGTAGTCATGTGCACCAAAGACCACTATGACATAAGCCAGTTGGTTAAAGTCTGAAGCATTGGAGGCTTACGACTGATATGTATGATGGTATCCGGTTGGAATCATAATCTTCGATGCACATATCTCATAACAAAGTTGCGGGTAGCTTGTTAGGAACTGAGACTACTTAAGGTTCTAATCCGTGTCATTTTGCCATCCTATGCAATCCATGTTTTAAGGTTGTAGTTCTTCTCTTATTTTTTCTTGTAACTGTTAGATACCCGGTACTTAAAACTAAAAAAACTAAAAAATCTGATATCTATATGCAATAAATTGGAAAGGTTGCAGAAACTCCAACTTCAGATATCTCAAAAGTCAAAACTACTTTTCCTTGGCAAAATTGCTCACAGATACTCTATGATCGGCTGATAGCGATTTCAGTTGATCAAAACATGATAATCAGATAGTTTAGTAATAGGGAAATGATAGAGTGACTTAGAAATTGGTACTTAGAGGATGACACGTTTCCTCATCTGGAAACAAAAGCGGTCCCCACCGTAGTCAAACTTTGAAAAAACCTTGTCTTTTAGGGAATTCCACGTCATTATGTCACCCTCCGAGTCATCCTCTAAGTCACTCTAGCATCTCCCTTAGTAATTTAGATTCACAATCTGTAAGGGGAGTGAGAAAAAGATAGTCCCACATTGATTTTCTCTAGAGTCTCTTCTGTAAACTTTATACATAACATCTCATATAATAGTTTAGATCACTCAATGCATCACTGTTTCTTGACTTAATAGTCATCCATTCTTTTTATACAATCATCCCTTTGTTGACTCTCTCGTGGTCATGGTTTGATTTTTAGTTAAAAACTAATAGGCTGTTATTTGAATTTGCTTACCTACTTTTCTAATATTTGTATTTTTTTGCTCACATTGTCGGGAGGTATATACATACCTAACTTACTTATATTATGGTTATAATGTTTCGTGCAGAACCACATAAATCCATGCAAGAGATTGGAAAAGATCTTGTTGGTTTACCTATTTCTCTAAAGGTTCACGACTTTTCAGTTCGAACATTTCTGAAGTTTTATTTGTATTTCTCTTTAGTAGACATTTACATGCCATCAATTGTATTTTGAGTTATTGTTTAAACTTGACGATTCTGTAAACATCTCAATTTCATATTTTGCGGACTGCATGATCCTGGAAACAGAACCACAAACTTTTAGAGGGGCACTAGTCCATATAGGCTACTAATTCTATGAGCTAATTAGTCTAACCCCGAAAATATTTGTACCTATTAGCCTAGCCCGCTTAGACAAATCAGCTATAGTATGGGTTAGCTTACTAATGATTTAGTTCCCGCGTAGTTCATGTCTCACTTTTATGTCCTCTCTTTAGCAGGATCCGAACTTCATTACAACCTAAATCAAGTACATACCTTTGAAGTAACAGTTAATTTAGGCATCCTGACAAGCTCTGGGACTCTCGGTAGTAGAAATGTACTATGATAAGTTAGTAGAACCCATTTCTATCTTTCCAAACTTCGATATGATCTAACACTAATGAAAATAGTTCTGGGAACTCAATTAGGTGGAAATCAAACTGAAATACATGAAATATTGCATATTATGCATAATAGATTTGGATGATGGAATTTATATATAAGGTGAACTGAAAGAGTTGTGCTTTTCCAACAGAAACATAGTGATATTTTCGAATTCAGTCATCAATCTTCTGCAACTCTCTATCTTTTCCCTCATTCCTTTTCTTTTCCTTTACGGGAAACTGCAGCTATAGAAGATTGTTTTGTTTCAAAACTTTCACTTCAAACTCGGTTTCTTTGTGGAGTTGAACTTTGAAGTTCTGCCACAGGCATAATCTATTTGTTTAGAAACTCCGTTCCCAAATAACTATCTGAAAATAGATTTATAGAAACATTTTAACTAAATTCATCGTCAATTGATTCCAAATGAAGATTCTTTGGTGGATATAAGGAAAAATTTAGTACCATGCTTAACTGTTAATAAATGGTTAACTTTGTATTCCTTTAGGTAGTACAAGCAGATGAAGATGAGAGGAAGTTGATCTTCTCAGAAAAGGAGGCGAATTGGGTAAAATATTCGGGACAAATTAAAGTAGGGGATATTTTCGAAGCAAGAGTCGGTTCTGTTGAAGACTATGGTGCCTTCGTTCACCTACTTTTTGCTGACGGTAACTTTAAGCTCTGAAACTTGTATTTCATTCTAACGTCAAGCTTCTACAGAAATTCTCCTTTCCTAGTTACCTTTATAGTGTCTGCTATAGGTGACTGAATCGTGGTGCAGGTAATTACCATATTACTGGACTTGTACATGTATCTGAGGTCTCGTGGGATTTGGTTCAAGATGTCAGAGATATTTTAAATGAAGGTGATAATGTGCGTGCAAAAGTTATTCAAATAGATAGGTGAGTTCCAATGTTCAATTGTATGATCTTTGCCTAACTGAGCAATATTTTATGAAATGTGGGCGACTCACACCAGCCTTCTAGTCCGCCTCGCCATGTTACTCTAAATCTACACGTCCCCCTCACAACGCTTTTTAATCCAATGACAACCTTGTATATGTTTGTTGCATCGTTCTTCTCTAATAATATAATTCACAGATTGAAGAATACGGTTCATGTTAGGACCACTTTCCAAGTTTTCTCTTATCGTTTCTTACAAAAATGACATGGTAAAATAGCAGAAACATTCTTTAGTCTTCTCATTTTGTTAATGAACTCCTAAAAGATATCTTCTTCGATGTGCATGACTGTTTTTTAGCTAACCGTTTCCTACTTCTTTAGACTTGCATTCTTTTCTTGAGTTTCAATTGTTTCTTGTATTATCTAGAACTTTTCTTCTAGTACTAACAATAACAATAACATGGGATATGATCTAACTCGATTATGCAGGCAAAGGTTGAGACTTACTTTGTCAATCAAACAGTTGGAAGAGGACCCTCTTCTAGAGACATTGGACAAAGTGATACCTCAGGTGAAATTCATATTTCATATAACCATGATTTTGTATTATCTCTTTCTTTCTTGAAAAGCAGGACAAAATTCATTTCTTGAAATTCCACTGCAGGATGGCCAGTTAGGGTTTGATTCTTCTACAGATCCCAGTCAATTGAATATTGAACCTCTTCCAGGACTTGATAGCATCTGCAAAGAGCTTTTACAAGAAGATGGGTAAGGTTTCTTGTTGCTTATTCTTGCATCTTAGATTTTGTTTTCGAAATGTTTGTCGGAAATATATTCATAAACTGCGTATAAATATAGCCGATCGATATGTTAAATGATGGTTCTGAAACTACAAAACCAATGTACTTGAATTCCTGTAAATTGAATCAACCTGTAACCATCACAGAATAGTGGCACATCATTGAATCATCAATGAAAATTTAACGAAAGACTTCCCATCTTTTATTTGTTTGCAGTTGTGAATATACTCACTTTAGTTTCATATTGTAAGGGATTTTAAGAACTGCTTCAAATACAGAATGAAGATGCGTAGCTTGTTTGAACCTTAATATCCACGAGCTTACAGTAATCCGTATCTTTTCTTGTGGATTTTCATAGCCCTGATGAGCAAAACTTTTTTTCTATTGTGCCCTATACTCCTATTCTTATGACAATCCCTTTTGTTAGTTTGAAAGCCACAAATGTCTAATGTTATTGACAGCTTAGACCCGGTGTCTGCTGTGTTGGGATCAAGTATTGTTCTTATGACAAAAGGCTTACTTAATAACTTTTGGCTGTGTGATTTTCTGAAAAAAACGACAAGGTAGTATATGTTGGTCACTGTTTAAGATTTCATCAATCTTGGTGGTACAGTATAAGTGAAGTGAGAATCAGTCGACAAGGCTTCGAGAAACGTGTTGTTTCACCCGATTTGCAGCTCTGGCTTTCAAATGTAAGTTGCTTATGCTCTTCTTATTTAACTCCTAATTTCCAGCCTAACCGAGTTTTTGCATATTGTCATGTCTGCTTTCTTAAATATGCTCATTTCACATTAACCACAGGCACCGGCTGTCGGCAATCAATTTATCCTCCTTGCTCGAGCTGGTAGACAGGTTTGTTCCGACTTCTACTGCTGTTCATGAAGTCACTTTTCACCGTTTCGACATAATTTATACTAATAATAGACCAGTTTTCCTGCTTCTTTTAACCAAGACCAACAGGAAATCAGGTCTTCCACCCAATTCCCTGTCACTTCTTAACACATTTAAACAACTCGTTGGTGGTAAAGACCTTGTATAAGTCTCACAAGACCGATATTATCTGTTCGTAAACCTTATTGGTCACCTCTAAAGAGTTTGATCTTGTCCTGCAGATAAATATGGAGACAAAAATCTGGACCATAAGAAAATAAAAATCAAACTAGTTTCCTCTATACCAAATTCTTACAATTTTTTTCTCTTTCACCTTGTATACTTATTTATGGATCAGGTTCAAGAAGTGCATCTAACAACTACACTTGATCAAGAAGGTATCAAAAAGGCGTTGCAGCGAGTATTAGAACGTGTACCGTGAACGTTACCAAGTTCAGTTTTTCGGCATATAAGAGGCTGCCTCTTGCGCATCCCCTCTGTTGTTGGTAAAGAATCTGTATTAACTATAAGTTCAAATGCTGTACAGAAAATGATTTAATCCAAACGAGAACCACATTTATCTATATACTAGGTATGGGGTGTGCCTCCGGCACGACCAATTCCATTGAACATGCAATCCAGATGAATTCGCGTGGTGGCAGAAAATATTTTGGTGGTCTTGTTCATGATTTTTTTACTGGCAAATAAACTTAAATTAGTTTTGAACGAACAAATAATTCTTTTCAAAAAGTAGTGGTCTTCTTAAATTGGTCAAAATTTTCTTATTAAATTTGTAAAAGTTGAAGAACTTAGAGAGAGACATGGTGGAGGGTAGATTAAAGTAAGAGAGATTAAAATAATGATTAAGTTTAAAGATACCAGCCAGATCATTATAAATCAGATAGATGTTGAAATACATCTAACTTTTTTTTTGGTGAAAAAAAAAGTACATCTAACTTGTTATAAACAAAAAGATAAAGGAAAATTTTCCTGAAATACATAAAAAAGGGAGAGAGAAGACTGTAAAAATGTTCATGTAAGTATAAATATCCGATGACAAACATGAATTAATTTTAAACATTAGTTTTGTTTGTGCACAAAGTGGAATTTTTCCACTCTCTCTCATATGCTTCGTACCACTTTATAACCTGCTTTTGTACAATTTAAGCTCCACCATGAAATACCATAAAAACTCAATAACAACAAACATTTTAGGTTGTGTTTGATATCAGGGAAACAATTTCATGGAAATAAAAGAGTTCAATGGAAAGTCTTCCACGGAATTTATTCCTTAGAAATAAGAGTTCTTTCGTTTAGTAGTCATTTATTATTCTGCGGAATTACGAACTCTGTTATTTGGTTGACGACCAACTTCTACGAATATAATAATCAATTAAGAGTTTTTATTTACTCTTTATGTAGTCAAAATGATACTTTTTTACTTTTATGTTATTAAAATTACATTTTCATTCTTATGTTGTCTAAGTTACATTTTTGCTCTTATGTTTTACCTTATATTCTTACCCCTATGTTGTAAAATTATTTAACCTTGTGTCACTTTGCTAATTTAAGAGTAAAAATGTTATCCAGACCACATAAGGGTAAAACTGTCATTTTCATATTATATGAGGGTAAAAATGTCATTTAGACCACATAAAAGGTAAAATGACATTTTGATATTATAAGAGGGTAAAAATGTCATTTGGTATTATACGAGGGTAAAAATGTCACGTTGACAACATAAAGGTAAAAGGTCAATTTGATATTATAAAAGGGTAAGAATGTAATTTTGCTATATAAAGCCAAACTATATTTTGACAACTTTGTAAACATGTCATTCGGTCAGAAGCACAAAAATGTCATTTGCCCAATGTATAAGTAAAAATTTATTTTGCTAAATTTTATGGGTCAAAATATCATTTTAAACATATATGGAGATAAAAAATATTAGGTTTCAAGTATCCGAATATATTAAAATATTTTTATTTTGATTTAGGAATATTTAATGTTTCGGTCAAGGATAAGTACCAGCTTTAGTGTTTGGGTCACTAGTTTGTCCGTTGTAGGGTCTGGGTCACGGACTAACCATTGACCCCGTTGACTGTTGACGAAAGTTAACTACCGTTCAAATTCAATGGAAATTAAACGAAATAACCAAACATATTTACGTTAGGTTGACGGAATAAATCGACGACCCATATACGATATGAACGGACGATCAAATTTAATGATTGAAATGGGTTGTTAAGTGGATTTCCCGCGGACAGAATTGGGGATTTTGTTAAATCCTAGCGTTTGTGCGATTTGGGAATTCTCGGCTTAGGGTTCTTGCGATTTGGGAGATTTCGACTGTGAAGGGTTCGTGTGAGCTTAAGGGTTACTTCGAAATCATATTGTTAGGGTTTATAAGGCAGAGTAAGGTAAGTGTTCTTCAATGACTTCTTAGTTGACCTAACTTCTGTTTACAAGTTATCCGTTTATGTTTGAAAGATATCGAACTTAAAAATCTTTCCATTTGTTGGACTAATATATGAATGATTAACAAGTTATTGATTACTAAGTTAGAGTTAGGCTAATCATTATTTCATTTCTGTTTCCGATTGATAAATTTGAGTTTTTCAACTTTTTCTGTTTAGAAACTCTTAATGTAGGTTTTCCATTTATTCCATTTTCAGATATTTAATTCCATGTTTGAAATTTTGAAACTCTTGTACCGTTTTTCCATGTTTCGAAGCTGTTGTGTTGTTTATTATATGTGGTTGTTGTTGTGGTTGTAAGTTTCAAAGCTTTTGTATTGTTATATTATGAATAACTTTGCAAAAAAAAAAATGGTGGGGTCTACCTCTAAAGAAATAATTAACAGTAAGGGTAAAGAAAAATGCTGAATTAATTCCTATATGGCCCCCTACTTTGTGACCAGCTTCCTTTATGGCCCCCTTTTTTTCGTAAATTCAAATATGACCCCCTTTTCTTAACACCGTTAGTCAACTTTTATGGTTAATCTTTCTGTTTCCATATTTACCCTTCTTATAAGAATGATTTCAAAATTCAAAATTGACCCCCTTTTGAATTTGGGTCAATTTCCAAAAACTTATAACTACTTTAGAAAAAACTAGGGGGCCAAAACAGAATACATATAAAAAAATTTTAAAAACACCTCATCTCTCCCTCTCTCTCCTCCATCTCATCGCCTCTCTCCTCCACATCATGAATCTCGCCACCTCATCATCTTCTCCGATGAAGGTCGCCGGCCGGCAAAATTTTCCGGCGACCTTCAAATTTTTTTTTTTATCTTTCTCTCTCTCATCTCTCTCTCATCTCTCTCTCATCTCTCTCTCTCACTTCCATCTCTCTCTCTCTCTCATTTCTCTCTCTCTCTCATTTCTCTCTCTCATTTCTCTCTCTCTCTCCCATCTCTCTCTCTCTCATTTCTCTCTCTCACCTCTCTATCATTCCGGCGAAGGGGAGGAGCCCCTTCGCCGGAATAACCAGACTCGGTCTGGTTTGAAACCAGACCGGGATCTGGTTTCAACCAGCCAGACCGAGATCTGGTTGGTTGAAACCAGATCCCGGTCTGGTTTCAAACCAGACCGAGATCTGGTTGAAGCCAGATCTCGGTCTGGTTTGAAACCAGACCGAGTCTGGTCGTGAACCAGACCTTGAAGGGCTGGTTTCACCTTGAAATCAGACCTTCAAGGTCTGGTTATTCCGGCGAAGGGGCTCCTCCCCTTCGCCGGAATTATAGTGAGATGAGAGAGAGAGAAATAAGAGAGAGAGAGAGAGAAAAAAAATTAGAGAGAGAGAGAGAGAAAAATAGAGAGAGAGAGAGAGAGAAATTAGAGAGAGAGAGAGAAAGAGAGATGGGAGTGAGAGAAAGAGAGAGATTGGTTAGAGAAAGATAAAAAAAAAAAAAAATTTGAAGGTCGCCGGAAAATTTGGCCGGCCGGCGACCTTCATCGGAGAAGATGATGAGGTGGCGGAATACATGATGTGGAGAAGAGAGAGGGAGAGATGAGGTGTTTTTAAATTTTTTTTATATGTATTCTATTTTGGCCCCCTAGTTTTTTCTAAAGTAGTTATAAGTTTTTGGAAATTGGCCCAAATTTAAAAGGGGGTCAATTTTGAATTTTGAAATCATTCTTATAAGAAGGGTAAATATGGAAACAAAAAGATTAACCTTAAAAGTTGACTGACGGTGTTAAGAAAAGGGGGCCATATTTGAATTTACGAAAAAAAGGGGGCCATAAAGGAAGCTGGTCACAAAGTAGTGGGCCATATAGGAATTAACTCAAAAATGCTTGGGTAAACAAACTAAAACAAAGGGCATTGACTATGTGTCTGAGGAAGAGATAAATTGGTTTCTTATCATAGATTTTGTTAGAAGGTGTGAAGATCAAGTTGCCAAAAGAGGTTCATATACAAATGTGTTAATTAGTGGTGTTGAAGATGACGAAGAAGATGGTATTGAACCAGATGAGGAATACCATTCTAGAAGAAGCAGTGATGGTGAAGAATCTGTCCCCGCAGATGCAAATGATGAAGATGAGTTTGTAAGAGGAGATTCTGATTGAGAAGATTTGTTCAATGCAGACTTTGTCAGTAGATCACAAGATGTGTATGATGAGGGAACACATGAGTTATGGGACAAATACGAGTTATTCATTGGTATAGAATGACAAAGTGTCACCCACGGTAGAGATTTTTATCAGGGCTTACTCCATTTCAAAGAAGTTTGTGACAATTAAAGTAAGGAATCACTCAACTCAACAAGAGTATAAGTGTAAAGATCCAGACTGTGAGTGGAGAGTGTATTACTCTGTATTGCCAGACAAATAAACCTTTAGACTTAGAATGGTGTTTTAAGACACACTTGTAAAGTGCTTAGGGATTTAAAAAATCCTATGGCAAACAACAAATGGGTGGCAGATAAGGTTCTTGAAGATTTGAGGGAAAACATTAATCATAAACCCAAAGACATCAGAAAATCATTTTGAGAAGGCACCATGTAAGGATCTCATATTGGACAGTTTGGTTGACCAGACACAAATACCTAGAGAAGATCTTGGGTGTTTTGAGGAGTCTTATAAGATAGCACCAGAATGTTGTATGCATGTACTTATATCAAACCCTGGTAGTGTAGCCACCTGCAGTAGAGATGATAGATTTGAGCCGTTCAAAGCTATGTGTGTTGCATATAAAGCAAGTTTAGATGGATTTGTTAAGGCTTGTAGGCCTATTTTAAGTTTAGATGGTTGTTTTTTGAAGGGGAAGTATCAGGGTATGTGTCTTAGCATTATGTCACTTTATGCTAACAATGGTTTGTTTCCTATTGCTATTTACATATGCAAGAATGAATGCAGAGAGACATGGACTACATTTCTGAGGACTGCAGGTGGCTATCTTATGCTACATCCAAAACCCCTAACAATCATTTCAGACAGACAAAAGGGTTTGATTGGGTCAGTACATGATGTGTTTGGTGAGGTGAATCATTTCCAGAGATTTTGTTTCAGACATATGTATAAGAACTTCAAGAAATTTCACCGAGATCAAACCTTAAGACTATCACTTGGAAGGCTGCATAAATTCATAGCAAGAGTGAGTTCAAGTCATATATGGAAGAGTTAGAGAAGGCAAAGAAAGAAGCAAGGCAATGGATGGACAGAGAACGCCCATCTCAATGGGCAAGATCACATTTTGATGTTGCATCAAAATGTGATCACATTATTAACAACTTCTCAGAGTCTTTCAACTCTTGGATTCTTGAGTCAAGAGCTAAACCAATATGTAAGTTTGTGGATGCATATCAATGTATGATAATGAGATTGTTTTATGACAGGAAATTAAAAGGGGGACAATGGGATGCGAATGATATGGTTCCCAGAGTGAAGAAGGTTATAAATGATCACAAACGAAACTACCACTTATATCAGACTTAGCCATCCACATAAACAAAGTGGAAAGTTGATGATTACAAGGAGATGTCATGGAAGGTTGACCTTCAACAATTGACATGTACTTGTTGTGTTTGGCAAGTGTCTGCATACCATGTGTTCATGCTATTGCAGTAATTCTTCCAAATTATGGACTTTCTAATGTTATGAAGTAAGTTTATGTACTTAATGTTGTGCCCAATCGGGGTTAATGTGAACAATATGAGTAATCCAAGACAAGCAACAAGAACAGTAAAGAACAATCAAGAACAGAACATAGAGATTTACGTGGTTCGTTTGTGAGACCTACTCCAAGGCGACAACGGCGCGATGATTTCCACTATGATAAGCAAACAAGTTTACACAAGAGATTTGTGAGATTGTGTCTTACTGATATCTCCTTAGGGTTTAGTTTATATAGCCACTAAACCCTAATCCCACCGCCTCACCGGCTCTCTCTTTACAACCGACATGATACACGGATAACACTAATCACCGACATAAGCCTAGCTTCGCATTCCAGCTCTGTCTCGGAGTCCAGCTTTGCCTCAGAGCATTGCTTCGCATACCAGCTCTGTCTCAATAATTAGCTCTAATGGGTCCAAGCTTCGGTAGGTTGTACCGGGTTCGATACCAATCCATATTCGAGTCACTTCTAACACTTAATATGATGGTTACTTATGTTATGGGGTAAGTTTATGTACGTAATATGATCTTATTTTGACAGGTATTTAGATCAATCACACACTGTAAGTACATACAGGAAAAGCTACCAGGATCACATTGAAGCATTAAACCATACATCAGAATGGGGGAGAGGTAATCATTTGCATCTTATAATATGTTATAAAGTTTAGTGTATTGTGTACTCACTTTAATGTTACTTGTGTAGCCAACATACAATGTGAAACCACCACCCCTTGTAAGACCAACAGGAAGACCAGGAACTCAGAGAAGAAGGGACAGAGATGAGCAAATTGGAGTTGTAAGAGATAGGAAAATGTGTGGAAAGTGTAAGGAATATGGTTACAATAGGAGTACTTGAAAAGGTGCACCAGCTACTATAGTTTCAGCTGCTGGAGCTGGTTCAAATGAAGGCCCACATATAAGACATCAGACTACACAAGTTGTTGGTGAATCAAGTGGCAGAGGCAGGGGCAGTGGCAGAGGCAATGTGAGAGGAAATGGTACTAGTTCAGTTGGTTTGAGTAGAGACATTGGTTCAGTTGGTCTTGGCAGGGGCATTGGTTCATTTGGTTTGAGTATAGGCATTGGTTCAGTTGGTTTGAGTAGAGGAAGGGGAGCTGGTCCAGTTGGTCTGAGTAGCGACAATGGGAGAGGAAGGGGAACTAGTCCAGTTGGTCTGAATAGAGGCAATGGGAGAGGAAATGCCATTGGTCCAGTTGAACCATCTCAAACCTTCACCCAAACAATTCAAGAGTCTCAGACCACACAACAATCAGAGATATCACAAGGTAATCAAAACTAAAAGCAAAAGTTGACTCCTTTACGCAGAAGTGGAAGAATTGGTTTCAAAAGTAATCCTACTCTGAATGGGAAGACATTTGTCATTGACTCTGACTAAATTGGGCTGTGTTCTAAAACTTGGCTAAGTATTTTGTGTAGTTAATGTTGATTTTGAATGGTTTCTTGTGTTAGTATTTTGAATGGGATCTTATGTTAGTATGGTCACAGTGGGATCTTATGTTGGTACTTTGAATGGGATCTTATGTTAGTACTTTGAATGGGATCTTATGTTAGTACTTTGAATGGGATCTTATGTTAGTACTTTGAATGGGATCTTATGTTAGTACTTTGAATGGGTTATTCAACTCTTGTTTTGAATTCTACTCTTAACAACAATTTCATTGATATACTAGTAGTTCATAACATATTCATATTCATTTGTTTTGATTTTTCAATACATCTTCAAGCCACATAAATCCTGAGCATGATGGTTTAGTGCATGAAAAAAACTTCATTTCACAGCTATGAGCTCTGCCACTATCCTAGTTTCATTTCTGACATTACATGAGTTTCTAACACATCTAGTAAACAAGATAGGACAGTTACTTACATGGTGTTCAAATGAGTTACAATGGTAGCACTTGAGCATCTTTGACTTGTTCATAAATTCCTCACATAATTCATCCATATGTAGACCGAGTGTGTGCCTGCCTTTTCCCCTCAACAAGGATTGTTGTTTGGTGGTTGCTTCATGTTTGACAATTGCACCTGACAACCACTCAGAAATCCCACATTTTTCACATCTCACAAACTTTTTCCCTTCATTTTCATGTGAATGTGAAACCCCTATATGCAACATACCCTTGCATCCTTGTTTAGAACATGGGCATCCATCCCATGGGCAGTCTCTTGCTTTATGATCAATATCACCACAGTAGTAGCATTTTGAGAATGAAGACGACCCAGTTGAATTTGCAATAGCTTCATCTAACCATTGGAATCCATCACATGAAGGAAATTGACATTTTAGATACTTTTTCCCTTAACAAGTGTTCCTTCAAGTTGCAATACCATTGTAATACCAAGGCATCTTCTCTTGAAGCATTTAGAGTACATCCAACAACAAGAAATTGCAGAATGTGAAGCTTGGTCACACAACTGACATATCTAAAAATTAAATACTCCCTCCGTCCCATTTTGTTTGGGTGTTATTCCTTTTAAGGAAGTCCCAAAATGTTTGTCCACTTACTTTAAATAAGACTCATTTATTACAAGTCTTATTGATGTTTCCCAATCTACCCTTACTTTTAATACTAATAAATTTTTTTTATTGGTTCTACACTACTTCCAATTTAGTTTTCATTGTAATACTTTAAAGTAAATATGGGTAATTTAGGAAAATACATTTAGTTAGGAAGCAATAAATGAAAATCCTTAATAAGTTGGATCTCCCAAAAGGTCAAACAAAATGGGACGGAGGGAGCATATATTAAGACACGGGTATATCTGTTTGTGCATAATGTAAGTATTTGGGTCAAAAATGCAGAAAAACTTACTACTTGGTTATTTGATTCCATATTGGTTCTTTCCCTCTTAACTACAATTGATGTTAGTAGACTTCTAAATTGAAGAAAGAAAACACAAATTACTTGTTGAAATCAAATGGTGAGATTATGATACGAATAAGAGGGAAGAAGAATATTTAAAGGAATTGGGGGGGGAAACAGTAAGATTTGAATTGGGGGGAAAACAGTAAGATTTCGAAGTGATCTCGGCCGTTCATTTGGATGATCTAGATCTATTTCAAAAAACGGTCAAATGACGCCAGCAGACGACCGTTAAGTCGTCATAGTCACGCCGTTAACCTTTTCGAATTCAAACGGTACTTAACTTTCGTCAACAATCAACGGGGTCAATGGTTAGTCTGTAACCCAGACCCTATAACGGACAAACTTGTGACCCAAACACTAAAGCCGATACTTATAATTATCCTTGACCCAAACGCCAAACATCCCTTTGATTTTTGACTTTCTACGGACACTAGTTCCCTTGGGGATCTATTTCCATGAAAGAAGAGTTGAGAACGAATAAAGATTTCATAGTGAAGCCGAAAGTCCAAAATCGATTCATTGACAAACATTAAATTGTAAGAAGAGTGGAGTAAAAAAAAGCAGGTAACAGAGAGGCTGTTGAGTTATAGAGTCTCCTAGTGTCTAAGCGGAATCTCAGACATCTAATATCTAACACTAGTATTCCCAAGATCTCATGCATAAGCTAATAATGTACTAAGAAGTTAGAGATTATCTTAATCGCTATTTTTCCCTCGAACCTTTCCAATCGCTGAAGAAGACCAAAAGCTCCAATTGTTGCTCCTCTACTCAAGACACCGAGTAATCAACTTGGTCTCCACCTATTAGTTAGCTAGAACTTCAATGGCGGTTAGACGAAGAACACCTTCTTCTTTAGACTAGATAGATAGTTAGGAATTTTCTCTATTTCTTTCTCTACTTGATGTTGTAGATGTTGTCTTGAGATTCAAAACAAGGAATCTAAGAAAGAGTTCTTGAGATTCTAAAGGGCCAATGGTCATTCAAGAGAGACAAAAGAATGGAATTATGAATTCTGGTTCCAGTATCCTTGTTAACTAAGTTAAACAAGTATCGTAAAATCCCTTCATCGGGTGTTTAAGACCGGATGTGGGCTCAGTGGGAGCTTAAGGGAACTTATTACTAGACTAAAAGAGAGAAAAGCTCTTTAATAGCTAATGAAGCAAGCGGTTGCTGAAATAGCTATAGAGTCCTATAGTCTTCTTTTAGACAATGATCTAGCTTAGAACTTAATAATTACTATTAAGTTCTCCTAGAAACATCAAATGTTTTAAACCAGTGGTAAATTAACAAAAGTTTCTTGGAGAACCGAAATTGTTAACATTGATAATGGCTAAAATCAAAAGATTCAAACTCGTTAACTCTAGCATTGTCGCTTAGGTCTTAAGGACCAATTGACAAAGTCACCCTTTTTCAGAAAGGCATAGAGACTGGTAATCTATTAGGACTCATACTTGGTTATGCAGACCTATAAGTTTACTTGCAGAAGCTAACGAAAGCTACTGCAACATGTACCCTGACAACTTCATGAAGTACAGAAACGTACAGGTCATAAAGTATAAAGTTGGAATGTTTAAAAATGTTCAAATAAAGTACAAATCGAAGTAAAGAATCACCTTGCCAAAGAGTTTAAGCCATCCGATTAAGTTGGTATGGCGAAAATTGAGTCGAGAATTTGATAACCATCAAAGAAGTTGAGAAATGGCTTCCCAACTCAATCCATAGAACTCATCTGATGGATGACGGGTCCAGTGGGAGTAATTGAACACTGCTATGCATGATTTGATTAATGATGGGTTTAGGCTAGTCTTCCGAATGTTTTGGCATATATTCAAGGTACGGTCGTTTTCTCACTTAACCTACTCCGTCTAAAGCTAAAGTCATGTAACAGGTTTACAAGGCACACAATTAGCTAGTCTGACGCAATTTCTTTAGAAGAAATTTGGGACTTTTCCACAACCGATGAGAGAACAAAGTTGCTATTGCTCGTGATGGTGGTAGTCTCCTAATAATTATTTTAACAAAAAACTAATTGGGAGAACGATAAGTGGGAGAAAAGTACAAGTCGAATAAGTTCGACTATGAGAAAAGCACAGGTCAAACGAATTCGACCAAGAGCAACAAAACTGTTGAGAACAGACAATCGCGGTTCCTGGAGGAAGAGGAATAAAAGGTAAATACCTACCGCACAAGATGAATTAAATTCGCAAGAGAACTCTCAAGAAATTGAAAGTTACTCAAACGGAAATATCTCAAAAATTGAGAGTATCCCAATAGTTGTTCATAAGCCCGTAAGGTCATAATAGCTTATCCAACAAGTTCATAAGATTGAAATCTTACTAATAAAAGATAAAAGCCATAGACCTATGCAGAGACGAAATCCAACTCTAAAATTGGCTTGAAGCCAAAATATCATGGAATCCATATCTCATCAAGTTTTGGAACTTGAAAATTTGGTCAATGAAGTAAATCCCATTCGACGAAAATTAATTTTCCAAAGGAGAAAACTGAGAAGGATGGAAACATTAAAGTTTCCTAAAACTAGACAAGGATATAAAGATCATAGATTCATACCATGAACGAGATCTTCACATCAGTCCAAGTTTTAGTCCATACTAACATGGGAAAGTCAAAAACCGTCTTCCTTAATAAATTTATGGAAGCAAAAGGTTAACGACTTCAGAAGTTATAGAACACGCATGCTACGGAAATCCATTGATGGATTGAAGCAGCCATAAGTTGGAATCTTCGATTCAACGAAGTAAACAAAAAAATGTTTGATTCCTAAAGAACGAAGAAAATCTTGAATCTCGAGAATTTCAAGAAGGTAAGTGGGAGTGACATGTTTTCTAGGTCCGGTATGCAAAGGACATACTAAGATTGAGAACAACATCGAAATATTGAAAAATAGTTAAGAACTGACTCAATAAAGGACCACACACAAAAAGATGATATGCTTTTGGGCATTAAAGATCTATGAGCATAGATCAACAGGATGATAGGGCTAAGTTAAGAAACTTGCTATGGTAAGATTCTTAAAGTCCGAACTCGAAAGACTTTATAAGATAAATTCAACCCAAGTCTCATGACATAGAGCTAAGCAAGACTCAAGGTCTAAAAGGCCCTGATAAGCAAGCACGCCTGAGAAAGATATTTATGCCTCGAACATAAAATTGGTCATGTTGGATATGATTAGCATTTAGACCTCTCGAATACTGGAATATAAAGAGACGTTGGTATCCGAAGTCAGATTAGATAATCTGAACCACAACTAAAGAACATCTTAAAAGGCTTTAAAAGTAATCAGGATGAATTAGTATAAGAGTTAAACATGCCACACATTGCAAACTTCCAGACATGGAAGGAAAGTAGGCCGAAAGGTATTCCGAGCTGGGAACTGTTGCAAACTCAACATACGAAAGATTAGAATTGCAGCTTTAGAAGTTTTAAAAATTAGTACAGGAATACAAGAAATTATCAAAGAAATTGAAGGGAACGACCATCAATTGATTGATAATAAGAAAAGTTTAAATTGGATTACATCCGCAGTCAACTAAACTGTCACCTAAGACATAGTATGAATGAATTCATACATGGGTCTTAGGCATGAAGTACATTCTAGGAATAAACTTGACTAACTAAAATTGAGCGAGTAAAGAAGTTTACGGAAGAGACTCAAATTGAAACTCTTGTTATAGGACATAAATAAGTTATTTCTTTCGTCGTCTAAATTAGGTTTAGTATTTAAACGACAACCCATCGATAATAAAATATTCCAAATAAGTTTGTCAGATACGTGATCTGATGAATGAAACCCTATTAATTAAACTTGGAATTATTTCATTATCATCTCCCTAGTCTAGGTCATTGCATGGACAACAATGACGCACGAAGACTAGCATGTGCCATCGACATAATAGCGTTGTTTCATGGGCTATGTGAATAGGATATTAAAGTCGACTACGTGGGTGTATAAATGAGAATATACACTGGGTAATCCACGAATGAGAGTACATCAAGAGCGATGAACATCAAAAACCTCTCATTGGCAAAGTTTGAGAGATTCCTCAAAACATGAGTATTTCACTCATCTTATGTAAGAAATGTCTGAATTTAGTTCTGTTAAATGTCACGTCATAAAAGGAGGTTATAAAGGCAGATACTAGGTCATGCATGATAAACATGAAGCTGACTGTGAGTACAAGAATGAATTGTGTCATCTTAATTAAATTAGAATAGTATCTCAAGGTCACTTGATGAGTAGCAACTGAAAATGCGTGGTCACGCTAAAATGGATTAAGTAATTAATCATTTGGATTGACAGTTGTACTCGGGATCAAGAAAGTCTGAAAGATATAATTAATCAGATGGGATTCAAATTGACACAAGAATCGAGCATTGCACTTGTTCTAAGTACAAGTGGGAGACTGAAGGAGATGTCCTTAAACTAAAGATGTAATGCGAGCAACTTGTCGGATAGGACAATTAATGAAGAAGATTATCAAGTCCGAACGATTTAAGGATCGTAGTGTTTAGCTAGGAACGAACTACGATCGTCGAATCACGAAGCAATTTGGGCTAACTTCGTTCAGATCCTACATCGGGTAACACCAAAGAGTGTCGACTTGATCGGAAGATATGACTAGAGGGATGAGACATATATACATGGGTTAGACCCATAAATATTTCCCTAAGACCTAAAAGAAGTTTGGGCAAAGATAGTACAAAAGGCCCGAATAAAGGGATTTTTGGTCGGGCATCTAAAAGGGGATTTAGGCGTATTATAGAGGCCGGCCATGCTTGGCCGTCCTGCTTGCAGGGGCCGGCCTGATCTGCCCTATTGGGGCTTATTCTGGCCGGCTAGAGTAAGGGATTTGGAAAACAAGAAACATATCTCTATTTTTGACTAATACCTAAATCTTATTCAAAAGGGTCTTTTAGGAAACCTAATTAGGGTTTTACTCTAACTTAGGATTCTATTTTGTTGATGTCAAAAAATGTATTTCAGTTAAATCAGCAAGAAACCGGGACTTGATGCATGACATCGTCCGTTATGATCGAATATTCTGTTTGGTCGATTGCTCTTTGCAGTAAAAGATTGCATATTGATTGAACCTTTTGGTCCTCGCTCTTGCTCCGAACTCCTGCTCCTTGCTCATAGCTCCTCGAAACTTGGGGGAAAAACTGCAAAGGATTCGAAAACCTCTATGTCGCTCAAGACAGTCAGATTGCTCTTTGCAGTAAAAGATTGCATATTGATCGAACCTTTTGGGGGCGAGTATGAGTTACTCAGTAAACATGTCTTGTGGAAGACGATGGGGGGGGGGGGGGCCTTTTATAGGCTGAATTAGGCCGACTGTGATAGGCGGCGTAGGTGAGGCGGTTGCCATCTACCGTTACGAAAGTTTCCTCCTGTTCGTAGTTAGGGTTTCCCTTTAGAGTTTATCTCGTATCTTGGATAACTAGAAGTTCCAATGTTCAAGGATACTTCGTAAGTATCCTACCGGGGTGATAGATCTTCGGGGAGATATTTCCTCCTTTGAGACTCTTGAAGTCGAAGCTTGCTTAAACACTTAAGATCTTTAACCGACTGAAATCTTTTAGGGATATTCCGGGATTGAGTCGGTAAGCTTGTGGCGCGTTTTTGCCTCCCCAGTTTAGGGCGTGAAGCATCGACCTAGCTTATGTGGACCCCCTCATTCCTTTAGAGATTCCAGGGGTGATCTGGTCATGTTATAGACGAAACAGGGTTGGAACCCCTTAGCTGATCCTGGGCGACCTCCCAACTTTGGGCGTAGGTGGCGGGGCGTTCAAGGTCAAGCAGTCCTGCTGCCTTAAGACGGGTTGACCCGTTGGACTTCCGGTCTATTCTTGACTTCTTGACGTCAGTCAACCTCTTGACATTTTGTGCACCATCATATATAATTCTTCTTAAGAATTGAATGTGTGGAAAATTCTCAAGAAGCTTTTGAGCTCTACAACATCAAGTAGACAAAAAAATAGAGAAAATTTTCAGCTATCTATCTAGTCAAAGAAGAAGGTGTTCTTCTTCATCTAACCACCATTGAATTTCTAGCTAACTACAAGGTGGGAGATCAAGTTGATTGCTCAGTGTCTCAAGTATAGGAGCTACAATTTGAGCTCTTGGTCTTTTCAAGCGATTGGAAGGCTTCGAGGGAAAACTAGCGATTGAGGTAATCTCTAAACTAACTTGGTTACATTATTAGCTTATGCATGAGATCCTAGGGATACTAGTTAGACATTAGATGTATGAGATTCTGCGAACAACACTAGGAGACATTAAAATCCAACACTAATGCCTTTATTTAAAGTGAGAAGTATTATCCAAGAAACAAAGAAATGGTATCTAGTTCATCGCAAAAGCGTATTATCAGTTTAGTTACATTTGAATCTAAGCCTTTAGTCTTTGCTCTGTTTCTTAATTGTTTTAATCACTTTTGATTGATAACATTTATCTCCTTTGCCAATTTATTAGCATCTTAGATCTATATATTTCCTACCTTGAAATAGCTTAATAGTAGCTTGTCTTGGTAGTTCTGTGGCATTACATATTTGGAGGAAACTCCCATTATCGATCATATTGGAAAATACGTTGTTCAACAACGACTTCATGAATCCACTAGGTGTTGAGTCTAAGTACGATCGTTAAATATTTATTTACTTAAGTTATTTATGCATCACAATCACATGTAGTCCACTCGTATACGATTATGAGAAATTCCAAGGAAAGAGTTCTAAGTTCTTATACTCCTTAGTTTCTTTTCTTCCAGCTAAGGAACAAAAAGACTTGTGATGATCCAAAAAATGGTCATCAGTTGACTAAAGTCAATAAGCAATAAAAGATAAAAAGCCAAACGGGTCTACCCGTACCAAGTCAACATGCCAGTTGAGCTCGGAGAGGTCTACCACTTAAGCCCAGAATCAGACTCAGCACGACAGTCTTAGGCTCCTCAACCCTGCCCTGCCTCAAATATAACCAGGTTTGTCCTGGGATTTACGAGAAGACTAGGGGGTCAAATTTAGCGAGGCCGATACCTTAATCCCGAAATATGGGAAAGAGCGCCTAAAGATTATCGACTCAATCCCGAATCTAATCAAAGATCTTTGTCGGTTAGAATCTTAAGTATTTAATTAACTTGGGTTTCAAGAGTCTTTCTAGGAGGAAACATCTCCTAAAGGTTCTACCATCTCGGGAGCTGAATCTATCGAGAATCCTTGAACCAATAACTTTTAAATCAAAGATACGGGATAATCCCAACGAGGAATCATAGTATCTCTCAACTACAAAATAATAGTTTCAATCTAACACGATGGATCTCAACCACCTCAGTATCACCGCCTATCAACATTCGGCCAAAGCAGCCTATAAATGTAATCAAATCATGTCGAAGAAGGAACGTTCACAAAACATCCTAAAACTCCAAGGATCATTCAACATTCAATTATTTTAACTGCAAGGGCTATCTGAATGTGTTGAGCACCGGGTAGGTTTACGAGCTCGTTTCAGATTTTTTTTTCCCAGGTTCATTGGTGAAAGGCGAGATACAACAAATCAGTCTCATCAATCAAACTAGATCTAGCTTCACGGTCTCATTATTCTGACTGATACCAGAAGGATAAATTTTGACATCAACAAGTTTAGTATCTAATGTATAAGTAACGTGTACAGAAAAATCTTATGGGGGCTAATGGATGGGGATTTCAACAGACATTCATAGAGAAAATATATTGTAAACATTTGAAGACATTTCAGGACATTTATCCATAGATAAAATGACTTTATAGACATTTCAAGACATTGAGTTTGTAAACAAAATGTCTTATAGACATTTCAAGATATTTGATCCCTATACAAAATGTCTTGTAGACATTTGGTCAGTAGAAAATGTCATGTGGACATTTTAAGATATTGAGTCCATAAAAACGATTTGTAGGGATATTATTATTATTATTATTGTTATTTTTATTTTTATTGTTATTGTTATTATTATCATTATTACTATTATCTTATCATATGAATATATATTGAAAATATATTTTTTGACTTTCATATACATCCCTGGATATCTGTGGACATTAATTTAGATATCTATTAGTATAATATTATTATTGTCTTATTTACAGAAAATAACATATTTTTACTAATATTTCAAAATTATATATTTAGATTTTCATAGATATCTCTGGTTACGTTTTGACATTGATAAACAATTAGTAGATATTTATTATTATTATTATTATCTTACTCATTGGTGTTTATTGGACTGGGTCAGGCCGGCCCGACCCAAAAATAAACGACACAGTCCGGGCCTAAGTAACCCGGGTTAGAATAGTTCCGGACAGATTGAGTTCGGGTTAGCTATACCCAAGGCCCAACCCTGGACCAGGACTTGACCCAGGCCAGGCTTATCCGGACTGGATCGGGCCAAACCTGGGTTTGGCAGGGCAGTTTGTTTTTTTATTTTAAATATGAAATTTAATTAAAAGCTTATTTGATCCTAAAACTAATTTAGAAGAAAATATTGCATATATAATACTATAAGATAACAAGTCAAATCAATAAAGATTTTTATTTTTTAGAAAAATATTAGATCTTAGAATATAAGGTCTGTTCCGACCTCCAATGGAGGTCTCCTCTCTCTCTAGATCAGATCTAGAGAGAGAGGAGAAGAAAAAAAAAATTTATTTTTTGGTGAAGGTCGCCGGCCGGAAATTGGCCGGCCGGCGACCTTCACCGGTGAAGACGATGAGGTGGCGAATACATGAGGTGTTAGAAAATATTCCCCATAAAATATATTTCTCCGGAAAATTTTCAAAATTCTACATATTCCCTTTAAAATTTCACACCCCGGAAACTATTTAGCTTTCCCCAAAGCGCTGGCCATTCTTTTATATTCTCTAACATAAAAAGAAATGATTCTATATAACTTACATAAGATATAAACCCTTAATAGGATATAATTCCTTAATATGATTCTCTACATAAGATATAAATCCTTAATTTGATTAAAATATTTAATGAATCCAATACATTTACCAGAGGATAAGTAGAAATACACATCTTGAAAACCTTAAAAGAAATATGCTTTCCATTATGTACACAAATATTTTAAGAAATTTTTTAAATATTTTGAATCTTAAATGATTTTCAAAGAAAAAAAAATTATACCACCGATATATATGAGGGCAGAACTCAAAATGCCTATGTACCACTGAAAAACAATCTGTATACTGCCAAAGAGTTATGAGTTGGTTACTCAAAATGCCTATGTACCACTGTAAAACAATCGTGGCAATATCCGTCCTGCTTTTGATGATATTCAATTTTTCGATCTTACAGTTGTATTAATCGAGAATTTGATATCTGAAAAGACGATGTTGTCCATCCATTGTAAATCGAAAGACGACGATATACAGGAGCAAAAAATTGCTTTCAAAAAGTGATATCGATTTCAATTTGTGATTAATTTTTGGGGAACGACATTGTTTTGGTGCAATTTTGGGTGGACGAAAGAAAATGGTCAGTTAGTACAAGGATGTTATCAAGTATTTGACTTTAACAAAGATAAGGGTTGGTGTGGTGATAGTATTTGCTGGTATGGATCATATGCTAGCCTGGCTGTTGATAACTATCACTTAGTCTACCCGTGGCAGAACTCAGCATCAACACGCTGACTCGAAAGAGTATTAGATATGTGTGGGTATCATATCCATTCACGGTAATCTTTGTGGACTTCATGCACAGAGTCTGTTAGGGTCGTCTAAATGTGTGTTTTTTACTTACATTTCTAAATTAACTAAGATTTCTGTTAAGAGTCTTCTAAATGTGTGTTTTACTTACTTTTCTAAATAAACTAGGTAACCCGTGCCCTATTTCGAACGATTCTGTTACACCGCAATTTAAGGGCATCTCAAAATATTTTAAGGATTAAAGGTTTAGTCATTAGGGGCATCATTTTTTTAGCTAAAATTATTCTTAATTGTATTTTACTATTTTAGCCTTTATCTTCGTCTTCATCTTCAACTCATAACATCATACATATCCAGATACCCAAGAATAAAAAATAAAAAATATATTGAATCAAATAGGAGTTCAAGAAATTTTAGAAAGACAAATATCTTAGAATGGGTTATCCATGAAGAGAAGAAGTTAGGTTACATGGGTTTATATAGGAAAAATAAAGTGATGGGGAAGGAATCTAGAGAAAGTGAACATAACGTGAGGGTGAACAAATTTTTTTCTTATTTTATGTACGTGATTGATCGAAAAATTAAAATAGTAGAAGGAATGAAACCGACGACCAGATTTATTCGTATGTTTGTCCCGGTTAGCATTCATCAACCTATTTTATATAATAAACAGAATATGAAATTCAATTAAAAGCTTCCTATCCTAAAACTAAACTAAAAGAAAATATTACATATATAATACTATAAGATAACGAGTCAAATCAATGAAGATTTTTACCTTTTAGAAAAAATCTTAGTTCTTAGAATATAAGGTAATGAGTATTTACCTAAAATAGAATTTACCTAATGCCAAAAATAAATTAAAAGAAAATAGAACTTACCAAAAAATTTCTTAATATTACTCAAGTAAGAGATTTTAGAGAACTAATCTAAACGATTTTATAGTATTTACCAAAAACTTCTTCTCTAGCCTAAAAAGAAAAGATTTTCTACAATTTATATAATTTTTTTTTTTGTAAAACTTACCCAAATTTTTTTATATTCTCTAATTTAAAAGGAAATGATTTTATGTAACTTACATAAGATATAAACCGTTAATAGGAATATAAGTTTTTCTTCCCTAACTTCAACTTTTATACATTCTCTACATAAGAAATAAATCTTTAATATGATTAAAATATTTAATGAACCCAACACATTTAGAAGAAGATAAGTAGAAAAACACACACATATTGAAGACCCTTAAAAGAAATATTCTTTCCATTAGGTCCACAAATATTTTAAGTTCTTTAAATATTTTGAATCTTCAATAATTTTCCAAGAAAAAAGAATTATACCACCCATATATGAGGGCAGAACTGAAAATGCCTATGTACCACTGTAAAACAATTTGTATACTCCCAAAGAGTTATGAGTTGGTTACTGAATTTTATCATAGTATTATGGGTGTTGTTTGGGTTTTCATGTTCAAACTGTCGTGGCGATATCCGTCCTGCTTTTGCTGATATTCAATATTTTGATTCTACAGTTGTATTAATCGAGAATTTTATATCTGGAAAGACAATGTTGTCCATCCATTGTAAATCGAAAGACGACGATCTACAGGAGCACAAAATTGCTTTCGAACAACGATATCGATTTGAATTTGTGAGTAATTTTTGGGGAACGACATTGTTTTGGTGCAATTTTGGGTGGAAGAAAGAAAATGGTCAGAAGCTACAAGGAGGTTATCAAGTATTTAACTTCAACAGAGACGATGGGAGGTGTAATGAAAGTATTTGCTGGTACAAAGCTTTTGCCGATGGATTATATGCTAGCGTGGATGTTAATAACCATTACTTGGTCTGCCCATGGGCGAACTCAACATCAACACGCTGACTGGAAAGAGTATTATTAGATATGTGTGAGTATCATATCCATTCACCATAATCTTTGTGGACATCATGGACAAAATATTTGTGTGAAGGGTCTTCTAAATGTGTGTTTTTTTACTTACTTTTCCAAGTACACTTATTATAGACAAATTGTCCCGGTAGACATTTCAAGACATTTCGGATGACTTATTATAGACAACATGTGTCCATAGACATTTTCAAGACATTGAGAGTTTGTAGACAAAATGTCTTTATAGACATTTCAAGACATTTGATCCATAAACAAAATGTCCTGGGGGACATTTTAAGATCTTGAGTCCATTGACAAAATGTGTAATGCATATTATATTTGTGCTAATCAAAAATATATTTTTCGACTTTTGTAGACATCTGTGAATATTTGTGGACATTGATGGACATTTGATAGACATTTATTATTTTAATATTGTTATTATTGTTTAATCACATGAAATAATATATTTATACTAACATTTCAAAAATATATTTTTCAACTTTCGTAGACATCTGTGAATATTTGTGGACATTGATGGACATTTGATAGATATTTATTATTTTAATATTATTATTATTTTTTAATTACATGAAATAATATATTTATATTAACATTTCAAAAATTTATTTTTCGACTTTCGTAGACATCTGTGAATATTTGTGGACATTGATGGACATTTCGTAGACATTTATTATTTTAATATTATTATTATTGTGGATCGAGACTTTCACAGACTTTCATAGACAAATTGTCCCGTAGACATTTCAAGACATTTCGGATGACTTATTATAGACAACATGTGTCCATAGACATTTTCAAGACATTGAGAGTTTGTAGACAAAATGTCTTTATAGACATTTCAAGACATTTGATCCATAAACAAAATGTCCTGGGGGACATTTTAAGATCTTGAGTCCATTGACAAAATGTGTAATGCATATTATATTTGTGCTAATCAAAAATATATTTTTCGACTTTTGTAGACATCTGTGAATATTTGTGGACATTGATGGACATTTGATAGACATTTATTATTTTAATATTGTTATTATTGTTTAATCACATGAAATAATATATTTATACTAACATTTCAAAAATATATTTTTCAACTTTCGTAGACATCTGTGAATATTTGTGGACATTGATGGACATTTGATAGATATTTATTATTTTAATATTATTATTATTTTTTAATTACATGAAATAATATATTTATATTAACATTTCAAAAATTTATTTTTCGACTTTCGTAGACATCTGTGAATATTTGTGGACATTGATGGACATTTCGTAGACATTTATTATTTTAATATTATTATTATTGTTTAATCACATGAAATAATATATTTATACTAACATTTCAAACATATATTTTTCGACTTTCGTAGACATCTGTGAATTTTGTGGACATTGATGGACATTTGATAGATATTTATTATTTTAATATTATTATTGTTTTTTAATTACATGAAATAATATATTTATACTAACATTTCAAAAATATATTTTTCGACTTTCGTAGACATCTGTGAATATTTGTGGACATTGATGGACATTTGGTAGACATTTATTATTTTAATATTATTATTGTTATTTGATCACATGATGGACTTCAAATGTCTCTTGTTTTTTGAAAGACATTTTGGCTTCCAAATTTGTCCCAAATCCTTCACAAATCCATCAAACTATGGAGTCCACCAAAGTCTGAGACATTTTGGAAGACAAATCGAATGCCTCGGACTTTCATAGACTCTCAAATGTCTGGATTTGAATGCCTCAGACTTTCGTGGACTCTCAAATGTCTGGATTTGAATGCCTCAGACTTTCGTGGACTCTTAAATGTCTGGATTTGAATGCCTCGGACTTTCGCGGACTCTCAAATGTCCGCGAAAGTCCCAATCCAATACCCCCCCCTAAGATTTCTATTAAGGGTCTTCCAAATGTGTGTTGTTTTACATACTTTTCTAAATAAACTATGTATAACCCGTGTCCTATCATAGACATTCTGTTATGCTGCAATTTAGGGGCATCCCAAGATTGACATGGATTGATATGACAATTTATGCATAGTAGATTTCATATTCAAAAATTGAAGAAGAAATTAATATAGGGTTAGTAAAATCTAAAATTAATACTAACACTTATATATTGTCGAACTTATATATTGTCGAACGACTTGACAAGTTTTAGACCATATCGATCTGCTATTATGCCATAAAAGACGGAAGTCAAAGCTCTTCACGACATATATGAAGCTCCTTCAAAATAAAACAACGGGTAGCTTAGCTAGATTAAACTTGTTTCGCTTCTGATAGATAGAAACTCAACGAACATACTCGAATGAAACAAAAAGAACCAAATGACCATTATAGATAGTTGATTATAAACCCAAAGGATCTAATCAAAATAGAACTAAATGAATCAAGAAAACCGAACAACTTGAAATATATCCAATAATGTAGACGGTGAGAAGTCTACGGGTCGGAAGTCAGATGGTCGGAAGCGTGAACGTCTTCTGGAATTCCAAACGTCGAGATCTTGATTGGTGGACACCAGCTGTAGGGTACATATGTATCTGATACACTATCTAGTGTTTATTGCGGAGTCTCAAACATCTATATGTTAACACTAGACATCCAGGATCGATATATACATGACTAATCAATGAACTAGAATGGAAAGAAGATTTCCTTAATCGCTTTCCCACGAACAAAATTCTGACTAGATTCGGAAGATCAAGAACTCCAACTATAGTTCCTTTACTTGAGACACCGAGTGTATGACTTGAACTCCTTCCTTCGAGTCCGCTAGGACCTTCTTGAAGGTTGAGATGAAGAACACTTTCTTCTTGACTAGATAACTGAGAAAACTCCTTTTTCTCTTTCTTGCTTTTTCCTCTTGAAAAGCTCTCTTAACTTTGTTTTTGATTGCATACATAATTATGTCTAATGAAATCTATTTATAGGGAACATAGTGTAGGAGTTTGTCCCAAACTAGGATTCCTAAAATATCTCACTTAAGACATATCCTTAGAAGTTCCACATAAAACCAAATTAGGGCTTATGGTGTGGCCGGCCACTATATCCCATTATGGGCTTTGTGGCCGGCCCACTTAAGGGTCTAGCCGGCCCCTTTTCTAAGGTCGGCCATCACATGGCCGGCCCCTTTATGGGCACTCCCGGGCCTCCCTTTTAGTCCGGGTTTATGTATACTTGTCCGGACTCTTCCGGACACTGAATAATAGATCCAATCCACTTGTTTGCCACTTTAGATCTAGTCGATCTCTCTCCGTTCAAACCATCACTCTTATGTGTAACCTTGTAGGATCCGGTCTATGTTAGTTGCGGATTACCGAAGTCATCCGACGATCGTAGTTGGTTTCTAGCTAAGTATTACAACCCCTAATTCGATCGGACTAATGATCTTCCATATAAGGTCATTATGATCCTATTCGCCAAATCGTACGCATTGCCATCTTGGTCAAAGGACATTTCTTTAGAACGAAACCATTCCTTCGGACCGAGGGAATATATCCTTCACCAGCAACGTGTGGAAGAAACCTGCAAAAGAAGGTTAATAGATACGAACAAACCTGTGAAGGCTTGGGGGACACCAGGATGGTGTCTGTCAAGGGCCCTCCGATGGTCAAGTCAGTAAACTGTAATAAAATATAATAAATTGAATGTTGGGGTATAACTGTTGACGTGTAATCGGAGAGTGGCTAGGCTCGTAGAATGGTCGGAGCTCGAGTCTAAGGGAGTGAAATGATCAGAAGTGTGAGAGTAGATGTTACCAGAAGCGTCGAGACACTTTGGTCTCCTTGGGGATTTCTGGAAGCGTCGAGCAAGAAAATTGTTTTAACACCCTTGAGGCGTCAATTAGTACAACGACCAGAACCAGGTGAACGTGTCAAGTAAAGGAGATAAAGCGTCTAGGGACCAGGTAACTCGTATGCAAGCGTCTCAAGAACATTCGAAGAACAATGAGCGAGTGGAGAAGAATAAGTGGGAGTTGCTTTACTCTGCTTTTGATGCCTTGAAAACTGGAAGTACTCCTCTTTATATAGGTGTGAGGAGTGATAAGTTAGAAGGAGTAATGGTTGGCCGTTACAGAGTAAATGCATGGCAAGATACCTGGGATGTGGTGACGTGTACACGAGTTGTACATGCACAATAGTTGTGCATGTTATCTGGTAATTACTCAGAGTGTGCATGTACATGATCTCATATTTATGCGAGACGTTATCATGCTATAAATGTCATCAATGGCGGGAATATTTGTCTTTGTAGTTACGTTGATCAAGTCTGAGATCTTTTTCATTATGGGTATATTTGACATGTAGAGGATCTCGTCGTTAAGTGATCGTGGAGATCTAGCCATGTAAAGCGATAGACGTGTGGAGATACGGACATGTGGAGTTTTGTGCACGTGGAAACTCTTTGCACATGATTGGGCTTTGACACGAGTTTTAGGGTCTAGTCGACGAGGGCCCATTAAGAGACTCCTCGGCTAGGCCCGAGAGTGTTGCGCTGGGTTTGACGTCTTAATGGACACTCTAGCGCTGAGGGCTCTGGTGTGGATTTTGGTCAACACAATTCGTCCCCCACCCTCTAAGTAGATATTTTATTTTCTTAGAGAGTAGATGAGTATCCGAAGAAATGGCGAGTGTGGCCTCCTAAGTCGAATAGTTCTCGTGTTAGTCGCATAGGGCCAGATAACAATATGGCATTGTCTTGTGCGGGTTAGTTTAGGAACTTTACCGGGATTCAGTTTCATAGTGCCGGAGGCTTTTACGAACGATACGTGAGTCTTTTGTGCGATCATGTGGGATTGATGACCTCCCCGCGCTGCTGGGCAGCGTGGATGAACTTCCCACGTTGCCTGGTAGTGTTGAGGACATCTCCACGCTGCTGGGTAGCGTGGTGGAACTCCCCATGCTGTGCGGCAGCGTGGAGGCTTTCTTGTTGTCGTTGGGCGGCATGGGGGCCGAGTTTCGTTGTCTCGAGGACGCGGCGTTGTCCACGCGGAGTTGGCTTTGAGCCAAATGTGTAAGGAGGCAAGGGAGGTTGACAGCTGTTGTGGCGTCAGCTTTTGTGTGAAATTTTTCCGGGTTGTGGAACGTGCATAACATTTTGTCTTGGATCGACCAGATCTCGCCATGTGGCAATGTGACCTGTGGATCGATGTGGTCCTTTGATCAGGGGTTGAGAGTCCTATAAAAGGGTTCATTGGGCCCTTACAATTCCTTGTTGCTTGAGTGAGTTTGGGGCTCTGGAAGTGTTTTTCATCTGTTCTTGGCGTTCTTCGTGATTTTCATACCAACTTCTTCAAGTAAGTTTATTTTTCAATTTCTGAAATTTCGATCTTTCGATCTTTTGTGGCACAAAGAGCTTTGTCAGTTCGTGTTTGTCTTGCCGCTTAGCATGTTTGTTCATACTAGCTCTTGTGAATCTTGACGCGTATATGACCTTTCTTATGCATGCGAACATGTAAACTCGTCATACACGTAGGTGCACACGTGAACTTGGAGTACATGTAGGTGTATACGTAGACTTGTAGAAAGTGTAAATGTACACGTAGACTTGAAGTACACGTAAGTGTACGCACAGACTTGTAATGCACGTAGATGTACACGTAGACTTGGAGTACAAGTAAGTGTACGCGTAGACTTGTAATGCGCGTGGATGTACACGTAGACTTGGAGTACACGTAGGTGTACACGTATATTAGTAACATGTGGAGGTTCGCATGTAAACTTAGTCATTTACATATGGAAGTCGCGGGTTACCTGCATGTGAGAAAAATTTATTCAACCTTTAGGTAGTATAGAAGGTACCTCAACTCAATGTAGCTCATTCGTACGTGTTTTTGTTTCGCAAACGTCTTCATTTTGTACACGCATGTTTTGTCCTTGTATATCGAGCGAGACGGTCTTGAGAGTGTTTTCCCTTTGATACGTAGGATGACCAGGACCTCCCCATATAACCGAACACAAGGCAGTGCTGAGATCATTCCACACCTAAGTGAAGAACCTCATGTTGATTCCTCTTCTGATAATGAAGTTGACCTGGAACAACAATTTTCTATTCTGACCGAAGAGTGCGTGGAAAACTTTAAGGCGAAGTATGGTCTTCCGGCGACTCTTGTGATGAGAGCGTTTGAACCTGGTGGAACCGTAGTTGGTCGCTTCAACCAGGGTATTATGCCCTTTACGTGAAATGAAGACAAATGAAGACTTGCAGGAAAATTCAGGCAAAATCTCACCTTGAAAATGAATCTAACGTGAATCCATTTGGTAATGGAAACCCCAAATTGAAGCCAGAGAGGTTTTTAACAAGAACAAAAACAGAAAACCCAATTCGTTGAATGAAATCTTACCTCGATGAATGAAATAAAAAAACCCTAGTCATCAAGTGTCGAGTCCTCACCAGAAATCTGAGTATCCCCAATCTTGGAGTATTCCAAAATTGAAAGTTCAACCGAATCCTTGAGAAAGAAAGTGAAGATTTAATGTAAAACCCTAGTTTCTCGGCAGGTCGCGTCCTTGTTGTTGTCGACTTTACATTTTGAGAAAGATTCAACTTAAAACCCTGAACAAAAATCCTTGAGAGAGATAAACCCTAGTACTTGAAATTCTCTCTCTCTCTCTCAAACCCTCTCAAAATCGAAGGGATAGAAGGATGCTGAGAGCTGAGAATATCTTTTAGGCCTTCCATTTATTGTAACTGCCCCATCAGAAACAAGTCGTTACAAATAAGAGGTGTTATAACGGTAAGAAGCCGTTACAACTGCACTAAATTGGTGGCACATGATTTTGGGTTTTTGTAACGGCTCTTATTTCACAAAGCCGATACAATTACCAAAATATAGGTGACAAAAGTGTCGCCAACTCATTTGGGTTATTTATAACGGTTGGCTTACAAAAGACTGTTATAACTAAGGAGACGTTTATAACGACCATAGCTTTAGCCGTTACAACTAGTGTATTTGTAACGGATTTTGGGAAGCCGTTACAAGTAACTCGTTACAAAAGCTCTGTATTTTTGTAGTGGGTATTCGATTCCCCATTTCTTGTTTGGTGAGGTATATCTTGGTTAGGTTTCGAATAGCTCCTACTTAACTCACGCCGAACGCGTGGAGGTTGTTGATGGTTTTGGAGAAGCTTGAAGAGAAGTTAGGGAAACTTGTAACTGCACAAGATATAGTCGCCACTATTTTATGAAGGAAAATGATCATGGGAAGAGGCAGTACCAGCTCAAAGTTCGTCGACGGATGCCGCCTATTATAGTCGGTTTGACACGTTCTGAAAGGAATAGGCAACGTCAATTATTTTTCGTTAAGAGGTATGGTGTGTTTACGCAACGCGAGTATGGGAATGTCCCGTTCAAGTGGAGAGAAGCTCGTGAGAGTTGTTTTCACATGTTTTGTTCTCACTTGTTTTCACACGTGTTGTTTTCACATGTTTTGTTTCATGTATCTGACCTTCGCTTTGTGTGTTGTAGAGGTAGTAGACGGAAATTCCACAGACTTTCTCGCAAAGATCATATTGACAAAGTTTCAGACTTTCTTACAGAAGCCTGCATTGAGCAGACATTGGAAAACGTTGACTTTTGGAGACGTTGGACCTGTAACTCCCAATCGAGCACAAAGTGTGTGATCTACCCTGGGCTTTCTTTGCGTGTACTAGTTTTCTCCACCTGTTCATTCTCTATTTCCTTTCGACAGGTGGGAATATGGCTTAAAGAAATACTTTCAAGATATCGTCAGCCAAGGAGGTGGCGACTAAGTAGAAGATTCCAACTAAGAAACAAAGGATCGACTCGTCCCCCAAGCGCCCACACGTTCTCTCTCTTATTGGCGGTGCTGGACCATCCTCTTCGAGAGTTCACGTGCAAGAGGAGGACTCTGAGGCGATGCAGGTGGAGTTTTCCTCTTCGACATCGGTGTTCGAGGATCCCTCATCCACAGGACGTGTATTTAGCTCTTTGTCTTCTGAGGAAGACAAGGCATATCTCCGGAAAATAGGTGTTCAGAAGGCTTTGGAGCAGTCGGCGCTTAGCGGCTACTAGATTTATACTCAGTGTTTCCCCGTGCGTTGTTGCTTTCTTGACTTGTATGGTGCTGATACATTTGTCCTTCGTTGTAGGCAATGATGAGTGCAAACTATGCCCAGTATCATATTGACGCGTTGAACAAGCAGATCGAAGCAGAGAGCAGTCGCTGTGTGGAATTAGAGAAGGCAATGCAGGGGTGTTATGAGGAGTTGGAGGCCAAGTACTCGAAGTTGAAGATCTCGCATAAGAAGTGTGTGGGTGTGCTTAAGGAGGGGTCTTACCATTCTGTGGCGGTAGCTCGAGGGGAGGTGATGAAGGAATACCTTGCGAAGAAAGAGTGTGACGTTGAAGGAGAGATTGCGCGTTATGAAAATCTGAAGGGCAATGATTATGGTGTGGATTCTTGCTCTGACTAGAGGAGTTCTTCGAGTCGTGGACTCTATTTCTTTCTTTGCTTGTTTGCCTTTGATTCTGTACAAGTTGATAGACTTCATGAATGGGTGAGTTTCTCACCACATTCTTGGTTTTAAGTGTTTGTGACTTGAACTTGGTGAGAAGTTGATTCTCACTTGCTATATTTTCAATGAAGTATTTCATTTACGTTTATATTGTGCATACAAGTGGTGAATGCGTTCCTTGTATAAGCAATCGGGTTGTCTTTTATAAGTCATGTTGACTTATATTTTGTAGATGTAAACACTGCTGAACTTGTGTACGTAAAAAGACAAGTCGAAGTAAGAGACTTAGACTTTGGTGTGCACGCATAAGTGAATTAATATCTCAGGAAATCCTTTATTGATACGTGTGAAATTTTCATACACTAGTACAAGACAATCGGGTTGTCGTATGTAAACCTTTTACAGGAAGGGAGGCAATCGGGCTGTCGAGTACATGTAAAAATGAGTAGGCAATCGGGTTGCCAGGTACAAGTTGAGAAAAGGCAATCGGGTTGTCGTCTTGTTGATGCTTGCGAATACAGGTATGGAGAGTGACACAAGCGGGTTGTCCAAGTTTCACATGGTTTCGGTTAGAAATACGAAAGATATTGTGTTGTTCAATTCCTTAGTTTTTCTCCATTAATTTGGAAAGAAAGTGTTTTTGATTGATTTACTAATAAAATCAAAGTAGTGCAGTTTCACCAGTGATCCGGTTAGAGACTCACTAAATCAACTCGTTGAATCGGTACGCCAAAAACGAACAAAAAGAAAATTAGAGAGTTTGACCTTTTAAGCATATAAATGATTATTCCCAACATTTCATAAACTAAAAAAGAATTGATGAGAGGCCATCGTGTAGTTGGTGTAGCGTTAAGTAGTTAAGTCTTACTCCCAACAAATTGATCAATTTGGTTTCGTTCTGAACCAACCAAATTTATATTGAACTGTTTATAATCAATTATATTGTGAATTAGATAAAGAGTTATTTCTTTTTTGGCCCCCTACTTTGTGATCAGTGTCCTTCTTGGCCCCCTATTTTTCATAAATTCAAATTTGACACTTATTTTCAAGTAAATGCCATAACTACCCTTCTTAATTTCAAAATAAAATTATAAAAAAATTATTAAAAATATTTTAAAAAAAAAAATTCCGGGCATTTACTTGAAAATAGATGAGGGAGAAATATCTCTTTTTTTGATATTTTATTTTGAAATTAGTAAAGGTAGTTATGGCATTTACATAAAAATAGGGGGTCAAATTTGAATTTAGGGTGATTTCCCAAATGGCCCCCAACTTTGTGACCAGCTTCCTGCCTGACCCCCTACTTTAGCAATAATTTTCGTATAACCCCCTTTTTTCCGTTATCTTTAAAATTCCGTTACTCTCTCTCCTCCAACTCATTTTCTCTCTCTGCCCCATCATATCAGCAAGCCACATCATCATCTTCACCGGCAGGGTCGCCAGCCGGCCAAATTTCCGGCTGGCGACCTTCAATTTTTTTTCTCTCTCTAAACTCTGGCGAAGGGGGTTTCCCTTCACCGGAGGCCTGTTCATCACGAACAGACCCAGATCAGGGTATGTTCGTGATGAACAGCCCTTCGTCGAAGGAAAACCCCTTTCGCCGGAGTTTAGAGAGAGAGAGAGAGAGGAGAGGATTTTTTAAAAAAAAAAATTTCAGAGAGAGAAAAACAAATTGAAGGTCGCCGGCTGGAAATTTGGTCGACCGGTGAAGATGATGATGTGGCTTGCTGAGATAATGTGGCAGAGAGAGAAAATGAGATGCAGGAGAGAGAGTAACAGAATGTTAAAGATAACGGAAAAAGGGGGTCATACGAGAATTATTGCTAAAGTAGGGGGTCAGGCAGGAAGCTGGTCACAAAGTTGGGTGTCGTTTGGAAAATAACCCTTGAATTTATGGAAAATAGGGTGCCAAGAAGGAAGCTGGTCATAAAGTAGGGAGCCAAAAAAGAAATTACTCTTAGATAAAGTTTGAACAAATTGACCTAAATTATTATAGTTAAAGAGTTGGCAATTCATATTTATTTAAGTATAAAATTTGATCTAATCACCAAGAACAATTTTCTTACATTAATCATCTTTAATATATAATCAGAGTGCGTGCACTCACAGCTAATTATGATGAAGGTAGAGTATTTTCTCCTTTTCTGCGAATAATATAATCCACTAAAATCCACAACATCTCTTTTTTAAGATTGGATCAAGATAAACAAACAACTGCTTTTTCTTGCTTAATTCACTATTAATCAATTAATTAGGGCCAAAGCATAGAGAAAATGTCCCATAGTGCAAGCACATGAACATTTTTTACTTTTTCTTTCTTTCATTTGATCATTTTAATTCTACTGTTTTATTTTGGTCAACTTCTTGTCTTCTTGTTTGACTTTTTTCCACCAAATTGGGTAATTTCAAAAATAATATCTGATAATCCATTACTCAAACTTGGCTAAGTATTTTGTGTAGGTAATGTTGATTTTGAATGGTTTCTTGTGTTAGTATATTGAATGGGATCTTATGTTAGTATGGTCACAGTGGGATCTTATGTTAGTACTTTGAATGAGATCTTATGTTAGTACTTTGAATGGGATCTTATGTTAGTACTTTGAATGGGATCTTATGTTAGTACTTTGAATGGATCTTATGTTAGTACTTTAAATGGGTTAATCAACTATTGTTTTGAATTCTACTCTTAACAACAATTTCGTTGATATACTAGTAGTTTATAACATATTCATAATCATTTGTTTTGATTTTTCAATACATCTTCAAGCCACATAAATCCTGAGCATGATGGTTTAGTGCATGAAAAAACTTCATTTCACAGCTATGAGCTCTACCACTATCCTAGTTTCATTTCTACATTACATGAGTTTCTAACACATCTAGTAAACAAGATAGGACAGTTACTTACATGGTGTTCAAATGAGTTACAATGGTAGCACTTGAGCATCTTTGACTTGTTCATAAATTCCTCACATAATTCATCCATATGTAGACCGAGTGTGTGCCTGCCTTTTCCCCTCAACAAGGATTGTTGCTTGGTGGTTGTTTCATGTTTGGCAATTGCACTTGACAACCACTCAGAAATCCCACATTTTTCACATCTCACAAACTTTTTCCCTTCATTTTCATGTGAATGTGAAACCCTTATATGCATCATACCCTTGCATCCTTGTTTAGAACATGGGAATCCATCCCATGGGCAGTCTCTTGCTTTATGATCAATATCACCACAGTAGTAGCATTTTGAGAATGAAGACGACCCAGTTGAATTTGCAATAGCTTCATCTAACCATTGGAATCCATCACATGAAGGAAATTGACATTTTAGATACTTTTTCCCTTAACACGTGTTCCTTCAAATTGCAATACCATTGTAATAATACCAGGGCATCTTCTCTTGAAGCATTTAGAGTACATCCAACAACAAGAAATTGCAGAATGTGAAGCTTGGTCACACAACTGACATATCTAAAAATTAAATACTCCCTCCGTCCCATTTTGTCTGGGTGTTATTCCTTTTAAGGAAGTCCCAAAATGTTAATTTGTCCACTTACTTTAAATAAGACTCATTCATTACAAGTCTTATTGATGTTTCCCAATCTACCCTTACTTTTAATACTAATAAAAAGTTATTATTGGTTCTACACTACTTCCAATTTAGTTTTCATTGTAATACTTTAAAGTAAATATGGGTAATTTAGGAAAATACATTTAGTTAGGAAGCAATAAATGAAAATCCTTAATAAGTTGGATCTCCCAAAAGGTCAAACAAAATGGGACGGAGGGAGTATATATTTAGACACGGGTATGTCTGTTTGTGCATTATGTAAGTATTTGGGTCAAAAATGCAGAAAAACTTACTACTTGGTTGTTTGATTCCATATTGGTTCTTTCCCTCTTAACTGCAATTGATGTTAGTAGACTTCTAAATTGAAGAAAGAAAACACAAATTACTTGTTGAATCAAATGGTGAGATTATGATACGAATAAGAGGGAAGAATAGTATTTAAAGGAATTGGGGGGAAAACAGTAAGATTTCGAAGTGATCTCGGCCGTTCATTTGGATGATCTAGATCTATTTCAAAAAACGGTCAAATGACGCCAGCAGACGACCGTTAAGTCGTCATCGTCACGCCGTTAACCTTTTCGAATTCAAACGGTAGTTAACTTTCGTCAACAATCAACGGGGTCAATGGTTAGTCCGTGACCCAGACCCTATAACGGACAAACTTGTGACCCAAACACTAAAGCCGATACTTATCCTTGACCCAAACGCCAACCATCCCTTTGATTTTTGACTTTCTACGGACACTAATTCCCTTGGAGATCTATTTCCATGAAAGAAGAGTTGAGAACGAATAAAGATTTCATAGTGAAGCCGAAAGTCCAAAAATCGATTCATTGATAAACATTAAATTGTAAGAAGAGTGGAGTAAAAAAAACAGGTAACTGAGAGGCTGTTGAGTTATAGAGTCTCCTACTGTCTAAGCGGAATCTCAGACATCTAATATCTAACACTAGTATTCCCAAGATCTCATGCATAAACTAATAATGTACTAAGAAGTTAGAGATTATCTTAATCGCTATTTTTCCCTCGAACCTTTCCAATCGCTGAAGAAGACCAAAAGCTCCAATTGTTGCTCCTCTACTCAAGACACCGAGTAATCAACTTGATCTCCACCTCTTAGTTAGCTAGAACTTCAATGGTAGTTAGAGGAAGAACACCTTCTTCTTTAGACTAGATAGATAGTTGGGAATTTTCTCTATTTCTTTCTCTACTTGATGTTGTAGATGTTGTCTTGAGATTCAAAACAAGAAATATAAGAAAGAGTTCTTGAGATTCTAAAGGGCCAATGGTCATTCAAGAGAGACAAACAATTCATCAAGGAAGACGAATAATTCATGATCAAGATTTTTCCTCATTATTGTAAATGTTTCTAAAATAATGGCTAAACCATTTAAAAGGAAACTACCCTTAGTAGTTGTAGGACAAAAGAATGGAATTATGAATTCTGGTTCCAGTATCCTTGTTAACTAAGTTAAACAAGTATCGTAAAATCCCTTCATCGGGTGTTTAAGACCGGATGTGGGCTCAGTGGGAGCTTAAGGGAACTTATTACTAGATTAAAAGAGAGAAAAGCTCTTTAATAGCTAATGAAGCAAGCGGTTGCTGAAATAGCTATAGAGTCCTATAGTCTTCTTTTAGACAATGATCTAGCTTAGAACTTAATCTTGAAACATCAAATGTTTTAAACCAGTGGTAAATTAACAAAAGGTTCTTGGAGAACCGAAATTGTTAACATTGATAATGGCTAAAATCAAAAGATTCAAACTCGTTAACTCTAGCATTGTCGCTTAGGTCTTAAGGACCAATTGACAAAGTCACCCTTTTTTAGAAAGGCATAGAGACTGGTAATCTATTAGGACTCATACTTGGTTATGCAGACCTATAAGTTTACTTGCAGAAGCTAACGAAAGCTTCTGCAACACGTACCCTGACAACTTCATGAAGTACAGAAACGTACAGGTCATAAAGTATAAAGTTGGAATGTTTGAAAATGTTCAAATAAAGTACAAATCGAAGTAAAAAATCACCTTGCCAAAGAGTTTAAGCCATCCGATTAAGTTGGTATTGCTCGTGATGGTAGTCTTCTAATAATTATTTTAACAAAAAACTAATTGGGAGAACGATAAGTGGGAGAAAAGTACAAGTCGAATAAGTTCGACTATGAGAAAAGCACAGGTCAAACGAATTCGACCAAGAGCAACAAAATTGTTGAGAACAGACAATCGCGGTTCCTGAAGGAAGAGGAATAAAAGGTAAATACCTACCGCACAAGACGAATTAAATTCGCAAGAGAACTCTCAAGAAATTGAAAGTTACTCAAACGGAAATATCTCAAAAGTTGAGAGTATTCCAATAGTTGTTCATAAGCCCTTAAGGTCATAATAGCTTATCCAACAAGTTCAGATGATTGAAATCGTACTGATAAAAGATAAAAGTCATAGACCTACGCAGAGGACCAAAACCAACTCTAAAATTGGCTTGAAGCCAAAATATCATGGAATCCATATCTCATCAAGTTTTGGAACTTGAAAATTTGGTCAATGGAGTAAATCCCATTCGACGAAAATTAATTTTCCAAAGGAGAAAACTGAGAAGGATGGAAACATTAAAGTTTCCTAAAACTAGACAAGGATATAAAGATCATAGATTCATACCATGAACGAGATCTTCACATCAGTCCAAGTTTAAGTCCATACTAACATGGGAAAGTCAAAAACCGTCATCCTTAATAAATTTATGGAAGCAAAAGGTTAACGACTTTAGAAGTTATAGAACACGCATGCTACGGAAATCCATTGATGGATTGAAGCAGCCATGAGTTGGAATCTTCGATTCAACGAAGTAATCAAAAAAATGTTTGATTCCTAAAGAACGAAGAAAATCTTGAATCTCGAGAATTTCAAGAAGGTAAGTGGGAGTGACACGTTTTCTAGGTCCGGTATGCAAAGGACATACTAAGATTGAGAACAACATCGAAATATTGGAAAACAGTTAAGAACTGACTCAATAAAGGACCACACACAAAAAGATGATATGTTTTTGGGCATTAAAGATCTATTAGCATAGATCAAAAGGATGATAGGGCAAAGTTAAGAAACTTGCTAAGGTAAGATTCTTAAAGTCCGAACTCGAAAGACTTTATAAGATAAATTCAACCGAAGTCTCATGACATAGAGCTAAGCAAGACTCAAGGTCTAAAAGGCCCTGATAAGCAAGCACGCCTGAGATAGATATTTATGCCTCAAACATAAAATTGGTCATGTTGGATATGATTAGCAATTAGACATCTCGAATACTGGAATATAAAGAGACGTTGATATCTGAAGTCAGATTAGATAATCTGAACCACAACTAAAGAACATCTTAAAAGGCTTTAAAAGTAATCAGAATGAATTAGTATAAAAGTTGAACATGTCACACATTGCAAACTTCCAGACATGGAAGGAAAGTAGGCCGAAAGGTATTCCGAGCTGGGAACTGTTGCAAACTCAACATATGAAAGAATAGAATTACAGCTTTAGAAGTTTTAAAAATTAGTACAGGAATACAAGAAATTATCAAAGAAATTGAAGGGAACGACCATCAATTGATTGATAATAAGAAAAGTTTAAATTGGATTACATCCGCAGTCAACTAAACTGTCACCTAAGACATAGTATGAATGAATTCATACATGGGTCTAAGGCATGAAGTACATTCTAGGAATAACCTTGACTAACTAAAATTGAGCGAGTAAAGAAGTTTACGGAAGAGACTTAAATTGAAACTCTTGTTATAGGAAATAAATAAGTTATTTCTTTCGTCGTCTAAATTAGGTTTAGTCTTTAAACGACAACCCATCGATAATAAAATATTCCAAATAGGTTTGTCAGATACGTGATCTGATAAATGAAACCCTATTAATTAAACTTGGAATTATTTCATTATCATCTCCCTAGTCCAGGTCATTGCATGGACAACAATGGCGCACGAAGACTAGCATGTGCCATCGACATAATAGCGTTGTTTCATGGGCTATGTGAATAGGATATTCAAGTCGACTACGTGGGTGTATAAATGAGAATATACACTGGATAACCTACGAATGAGAGTATATCAAAAGCGATGAACGTCAAAAACCTCTCATTGGCAAAGTTTGAGAGATTCCTCAAAACATGAGTATTTCACCCGTCTTATGTAAGAAATGTCTGAATTAAGTTCTGTTAAATGTCACGTCATTAAAGGAGGTTATAAAGGCAGATACTAGGTCATGCATGATAGACATGAAGCTGACTGTGAGTACAAGAATGAATTGTGTCATCTTAATTAAATTAGAATAGTATCTCAAGGTCACTTGATGAGTAGCAACTGAAAATGCGTGGTCACGCTAAAATGGATTAAGTAATTAATCATTTGGATTGAAAGTTGTACTCGGGATCAAGAAAGTCTGAAAGATATAATTAATCAGATGGGATTCAAATTGACACAAGAATCGAGCATTGCACTTGTTCTAAGTACAAGTGGGAGACTGGAGGAGATGTCCTTCAACTAAAGATGTAATGCGAGCAACTTGTCGGATTGGACAATTAATGAAGAAGATCATCAAGTCTGAACGATTTAAGGATCGTAGTGTTTAGCTAGGAACGAACTACGATCGTCGAATCACGAAGCAATTTGGGGCTAACTTCGTTCAGATCCTACATCGGGTAACACCAAAGAGTATCGACTTGATCGGAAGATATCACTAGAGGGATGAGACATATATACATGGGTTGGACCCATAAATATTTCCCAAAACTTAAAAGAAGTTTGGGCAAAGATAGTACAAAAGGCCCGAATAAAGGGATATTTGGTCGGGCACCTAAAAGGGGATTTAGGCGTATTATAGAGGCCAGCCATGCTTGGCCGTCCTGCCTACAGGGGCTGGCCAGATCTGCCCTCTTGGGGCTTATTCTGGCCGGCCAGAGTAAGGGATTTGGAGAACAAGAAACATATCTCTATTTTTGACTAATACCTAAATCTTATTCAAAAGGGTCTTTTAGGAAACCTAATTAGGGTTTTACTCTAACTTAGGATTTTATTTTGTTGATGTCAAAAAAGGATTTCCGTTAAATCAGCAAGAAATCATGACTTGATGCCTGACATCGTCCGTTATGATCGAATATTCTGTTTGGTCGATAGATGCTTTCTTCTTGCTCCTCGCTTTTGCTCCTAACTCCTGCCCCTAGCTCATAGCTCCTCGAAACTTGGGGAAAAAACCTGCAAAGGATTCAGAAACCTCTATGACGCTCAAGACAGTCAGATTGATCTTTGCAATAAAAGATTGCATATTGATTGAACCTTTTGGGGGCGAGTATAAGTTACTCAGTAAACATGTCTTGTGGAAGACGATGGGGGGGGGGGGGGGGGGGCCCTTTTATAGGCTGAATTAGTCCGACTGTGATAGGCGGCGTAGGTGCGGCGGTTGCCATCTACCGTTACGAAAGTTTCCTCCTGTTCGTAGTTAGGGTTTCCCTTTAGAGTTTATCTCGTATCTTGGATAACTAGAAGTTCCAATGTTCAAGCATACTTCGTCAGTATCCTACCGAGGTGATAGATCTTCGGGGAGATATTTCCTCCTTTGAGACTCTTGAAGTCGAAGCTTGCTTAAACACTTAAGATCTTTATCCGACTGAGATCTTTTAGGGAGATTCCTGGATTGAGTCGGTAAGCTTGTGGCGCGTTTCCGCCTCCCCGGTTTAGGGCGTGAAGCATCGACCTAGCTTATGTGGACCCCCTCGTTCCTTTAGAGATTCCAGGGCTGATCTGGTCATGTTATAGACGAAACAGGGTTGGAACCCCTTAGCTGGTCTTGGGCGACCTCTCAACTCTGGGCGTAGGTGGCGGGGCGTTCAAGGTCAAGCAGTCCTGCTGCCTTAAGACGGGTTGACCCGTTGGACTTCCGGTCTATTCTTGACTTTTTGATGTCAGTCAACCTCTTGACATTTTGTGCACCATCATATATAATTCTTCTTAAGAGTCGAATGTGTGGAAAATTCTCAAGAAGCTTTTGAGCTCTACAACATCATGTAGACAAAGAAATAGAGAAAATTTTCAACTATCTATCTAGTCAAAGAAGAAGGTGTTCTTCTTCATCTAACCACCATTGAATTTCTAGCTAACTACAAGGTGGAAGATCAAGTTGATTGCTCGATGTCTCAAGTATAGGAGCTACAATTTGAGCTCTTGGTATTTTCAAGCGATTGGAAGGCTTCGAGGAAAAACTAGCGATTGAGGTAATCTCTAAACTATTTTGGTTACATTATTAGCTTATGCCTGAGATCCTAGGGATACTAGTTAGACATTAGATGTATGAGATTCCGCGAATAACACTAGGAGACACTAAAATCCAACACTAATGCCTTTATTTAAAGTGAGAAGTATTATCCAGCAAACAAAGAAATGATATCATGTTCATCGCAAAAGCGCATTATCAGTTTACTTACATTTGAATCTAAGCCTTTAGTCTCTGCTATGTTTCTTAATTGTTTTAATCACTTTTGATTGATAACATATATCTCCTTTGCCAATTTATTAGCATCTTAGATCTATATATTTCCTACCTTGAAATAGCTTAATAGTAGCTTGTCTTGGTAGTTCTGTGGCATTACATATTTGGAGGAAACTCCCATTATCGATCATACTGGAAAATACGCTGTTCCACAACGACTTGATGAATCCACTAGGTACTGAGCCTAAGTACGGTCGTTAAATATTTATTTACTTAAGTTATTTATGCATCACAATCACATGTAGACCACTCGTATACGATTATGAGAAATTCCAAGGAAAGAGTTCTAAGTTCTTATACTCCTTAGTTTCTTTTCTTCCAGCTAAGGAACAAAAAGACTTGTGATGATCCAAAAAATGGTCATCAGTTGACTAAAGTCAATAAGCAATGAAAGATAAAAAGCCAAACGGGTCTACCGGTACCAAGTCAACATGCCAGTTGAGCTCGAAGAGGTCTACCACTTAAGCCCAGAATCAGACTCAGCACGACAGTCTTAGGCTCCTCAACCCTGCCCTGCCTCAAATATAACCAGGTTTGTCCTGGGATTTACGAGAAGACTAGGGGGTCAAATTTAGCGAGGCCGATACCTTAATCCCGAAACATAGGAAAGAGCGCCTAAAGATTACCGACTCAATCCCGAATCTAATCAAAGATCCAAGTCGGTTAGAATCTTAAGTATTTAATTAACTTGGGTTTCAAGAGTCTTTCTAGGATGAAACATCTCCTAAAGGTTCTATCATCTCGGAAACCGAATCTATCGAGAATCCTTGAACCAATAACTTTTAAATATGAAAGATACGGGCAAAGCAGCCTATGATCCCAACGAGGAATCATAGTATCTCTCAACTACAAAACAATAGTTTCAATCTAACACGATGGATCTCAACCACCTCAGTATCACCGCCTATCAACATTCGGCCAAAGCAGCCTATAAATGTAATCAAATCATGTCGAAGAAGGAACGTTCACAAAACATCCTAAAACTCCAAGGATCATTCAACATTCAATTATTTTAACTGCAAGGGCTATCAATCAAACTAGATCTAGCTTCACGGTCTCATTATTCTGACTGATACCAGAAGGATAAATTTTGACATCAACAAGTTTAGTATCTAATGTATAAGTAACGTGTACAGAAAAATCTTATGGGGGCTAATGGATGGGGATTTCAATAGACATTCATGGAGAAAATATACTGTAAACATTTGAAGACATTTCAGGACATTTATCCATAGATAAAATGACTTTATAGACATTTCAAGACATTGAGTTTGTAAACAAAATGTCTTATAGACATTTCAAGATATTTGATCCTTATACAAGATGTCTTGTAGACATTTGGTCAGTGGAAAATCTCATGTGGACATTTTAAGATATTGAGTCCATAAATAAGATTTGTAGGGATATTATTATTATTATTATTATTATTATTATTATTATTATTTTTATTGTTATTATTATTATTATTACTATTATCTTAGCATATGAATATATTTCGAAAATATATTTTTTGACTTTCATATACATCCCTGGATATCTGTGGACAGTAATTTAGATATCTATTAGTATAATATTATTATTGTCTTACTACAGAAAATAACATATTTTTACTAATATTTCAAAAATATATATTTAGATTTTTATAGATATCTGTGGTTACGTGTTGACATTGATAAACAATTAGTAGATATTTATTATTATTATTATTATCATTATTATTATTATTATTATTATTATTATTATTATTATTATTATCATCTTACTTATTGGTGCTTATTGGACTGGGTCAGGCCGGCCCGACCAAAAAATAAACGGCACAGTTCGGGCTAGAATAGTTTCAGACAGACTGAGTTCCGGTTAGCTATACCCAAGGCCCAACCCTGGACCACGACTTAACCCAGGCCAGGCTTATCCGGACTGGATCGGGCCAATCCTGGGTTTGGCGGGGCAGTTTGTTATTTGATTTTAAATATGAAATTTAATTAAAAGTTTATTTGATCCTAAAACTAAATTAGAAGAAAATATTGCATATATAATACTATAAGATAAGAAGTCAAATCAATAAAGATTTTTATTTTTTAGAAAAATATTAGATCTTAGAATATAAGGTAGTGAGTATTTACCTAAAAGAAAATAGAATTTACCTAATACCAAAAATAAATTAAAATATAATAGAACTTACCAAAAAATTTCCTAATCTAAAAGATTTTATAGTAATTACCTATATATTTTACAGAATTAATCTAAAAAATTTTATAGTCATTACCAAAAAATTCTTCTCTAACCTAAAAGGAAAAGATTTTTTGCAATTTACATAAAATTTTTTCGGGAGTGCTACATGTACAAGATCCTTTACAAAATTTGTGACTTAATGACTCTTTTTCACTAAAAGACAAAAATGGATTAAAGCTTTTCAAAGTTTGACTCTAATCAGGACCGTTCAAATGGCATTTTGTGAAAAATCTTTTCAACGATTCTTTCTACATTTAGCATTTCCCAAAAATTTTTGTGTGTAACTTACCTAAATTCTTTTATATTTTTTTTTTTTTTTTTTGTTGAACAAATTCTTTTATATTCTCTAACATAAAAAGAAATGATTCTATGTAACTTACATAAGATATAAACCCTTAATAGGATATAATTCCTTAATATGATTCTCTACATAAGATATAAATCCATAATTTATATATTCTCTACATAAGATATAAATCCTTTATTTGATTAAAATATTTAATGAATCCAACACATTTACGAGAGGATAAGTAGAAATACACATCTTGAAAACCTTAAAAGAAATATGCTTTACATTATGTCCACAAATATTTTAAGAAATTTTTTAAATATTTTGAATCTAAAATGATTTTCAAAGAAAAAAAAAATTATACCACCGACATATATGAGGGCAGAACTCAAAATGCCTATGTACCACTGAAAAAAAATCTGTATACTGCCAAAGAGTTACGAGTTGGTTACTCAAAATGCCTATGTACCACTGTAAAACAATCGTGGAGATATCCGTCCTGCTTTTGATTATATTCAATTTTTCGATCCTACAGTTGTATTAATCGAGAATTTGATATCTGAAAAGACGATGTTGTCCATCCATTGTAAATCGAAAGACGACGATATACAAGAGCAAAAAATTGCTTTCAAGAAGTGATATCGATTTCAATTTGTGATTAATTTTTGGGGAACGACATTGTTTTGGTGCAATTTTGGGTGGAGAAAGAAAATGGTTTGGGGAAAGCTAAATAGTTTTTGTTAAAAGGCCTCCCCGCTAAAAGCGCCCCTCATTATACTTTAACAAAAGAGCACCTCCTTCATCAATATTTGACTTTAACAAAGATAAGGGTTATAGGGCCCAAAACTATTTAGCCCCCCCGTTTTTGTTAAAAGGCCTCCCCGCTAAAAGCGCCCCTCATTATAACCCATTTGGTTATAGGGCCCCCTTTACAAAAGAGCACCTCCTTCATCAATATTTGACTTAACGACAAAGTTAACGCCGTTAGGTCAAACTTAACCCAAGAAAGGCCAGCGCTTTGGGGAAAGCTAAATAGTTTCCGGGGTGTGAAATTTTAAAGGGAATATGCAAAATTTTGAAAAGTTTCCGGGGAAACATATTTTATGAGGAATATGGTTCAAAATAAAAATAAAAAACTCTCCACCTCACCTCTCTCCTCCATCTCATCTTCTATCTCTGCCACCTCACCATCTTCACCGACGAAGGTCGCCGGCCGGTCAATTTTCCGGCCGGCTACCAGATCTAGGTCTGTTCTTCACGAACAGAACTGCCTGGTCTGTTCGTGAGGAACAAATCTGTTCCTCACGAACAGAACTTAAAGTAAAAAAAATTTTTTTTTTTTTTTGTTAGAGAGAGAGAGGAGAGAGAATTTTTTTTTTTTATTTTTAATGTTTGAAGGTCGCCGGCCGGAAAATTGACCGGCCGGCGACCTTCGCCGGTGAAGATGATAAGGTGAGGTGGAGAGAGAGGTGAGGTGGAGATTTTTTATTTTTCCCCCTAACAATTTACAAAATAAAATTGTCAAACAAAATTGACCAATTTTTGACCAAGTCTTCACACCCCGGAAACTATTTAGCTTTCCCCAAAGCGCTGGCCATAAAGAAAACAGAGATAAGGGTTGGTGTGGTGATAGTATTTGCTGGTACGAAGCTTTTGCGGATGGATTATATGCTAGCCTGGCTGTTGATAACTATCACTGTGTCTACCCGTGGCCGAACTCAGCATCAACACGCTGACCCGAAAGAGTATTAGATATGTGTGGGTATCATATCCATTCACGGTAATCTTTGTGGACATCATGCACAGAGTCTGTTAGGGTCGTCTAAATGTGTGTTTTTTACTTACATTTCTAAATTAACTAAGATTTCTGTTAAGAGTCTTCTAAATGTGTGTTTTACTTACTTTTCTAAATAAACTAGGTATAATCCGTGCCCTATTTCGAACGATTCTGTTACACCGCAATTTAAGGGCATCTCAAAATATTTTAGGGATTAAACGTTTAGTCATTAGGGGCATCATTTTTTTTAGCTAAAATTATTCTTAATTGTATTTTACTATTTTAGCCTTTATCTTCATCTTCATCTTCAACTCATAACATCATACATATCCAGATACCCAAGAATAAAAAATAAAAAATATATTGAATCAAATAAGAGTTCAAGAAATTTTAGAAAGACAAATATCTTAGAATGGGTTGCACATGAAGAGAAGAAGTTAGGTGACATGGGTTTATATAGGAAAAATAAAGTGATGGGGGAGGAATTCAGAGAAAGTGAACATAACGTGAGGGTGAACAAATTTTTTTCTTATTTTATGTACGTGATTGATCGAAAAATTAAAATAGTAGAAGGAATGAAACCGACGACCAGATTTATTCGTATGTTTGTCCCAGTTAGCATTCATCAACCTATTTTATATAACAAACTAAATATGAAATTCAATTAAAAGCTTCCTATCCTAAAACTAAACTAAAAGAAAATATTACATATATAATACTATAAGGGCTTTTGGTATAGGAAGAGCACTATTTAGTAAAGGCAGTGCGTTAGAAAGATCAATTTATGTATTTGCTCTTCCTTTACCAAATTAGTTTAAGGAGGGCGTTATAAGGATCATTTAATAAATATTGCCAAAATAGAAGGACTTAGATAAAAATTAATAATAAATCTAATATTTTATTCACTTATATTTTCTCTCACATAAACAACCAAAACCCTAATTATGTGATTGACTGAAAAAGAATTTTCGGTTGGATCGACTGAAAAAGACAACAAATTTCGATAGGATCGGGTGAAAAAGACAATAAATTTCGGTCGTAACGACTGAAAAATATGACAAATTTCGGTTGGGTAGATTGATAAAGATAACAAATTTCAGCCGGTCCCGCTAAAAATAGTAACAAATTTCGGCTGAGATGGCTGAAATTAGCCTGTTTTTTCAACCACTCTGGCCGAATTTTTTCAAAATTTTCAGTTTGTATTCATGAATTTTTATTTTATACTAAGCGAAATTTCTATTATGTAAATGTTGCTTATATATTTTTCGAGTTACATCCTTTTTGTATTCTTCGTTGCAATATTAATACTTGATATCTTCAAAAATTACTTTAATTAGTGTTAAAATCCTAAAAAATCGATGGAGAAATCAAGCAATAACAAGAATTACAAACTTTCTACGGAGATGAGTTTTGTGTTAGTCATCTAGGGTTTAGGTTTCTCTCTATATCTCTCTTTTTGATAGAATCAAACAGATTTAGGGCTTTTATCCTTTTCAGGATGTTTATCTCTCTTCTCTCTCTTTGATTTTATCGGAGGTTTAGGTCGAACAAAATTCTCTCTTCTCTCTCGAAAGTTTTTAGTCGAACAGGAGGATATTAGATCTCTTCTCTCTCTTTTGGTCCAAAATAGTTTTGATGGGAGGGACCAAAGTATAAGTTTGGAATATTTAAAAAAAATGTTTATCCCTCCCTATTCTAAAAGGAGTGCTCTCCCTATCTAATGCAATGCCTTTGCTAAAAATTGCTCTTCCTATACCAAAAGCCTACTATAAGATAACGAGTCAAATCAATGATGATTTTTACCTTTTAGAAAAAATATTAGATCTTAAAATATAAGGTAATGAGTATTTACCTAAAATAGAATTTACCTAATACCAAAAATAAATTAGAAGAAAATAGAACTTACCAAAAAATTTCTTAATATTACTTAAGTAAGAGATTTTAGAGAACTAATCTATACGATTTTATAGTACTTACCTAAATTTTTTTATATTCTCTAATTTAAAGGAAATGATTTTATGTAACTTACATAAGATATAAACCCTTAATAGGAATATAAGTTTTTCTTCTCTAACTTCAACTTTTATACATTCTCTACATAAGATATAAATCTTTAATATGATTAAAATATTTAATGAATCCAACACATTTAGAAGAAGATAAGTAGAAAAAAACACACATCTTGAAGACCCTTAAAAGAAATATTCTTTCCATTAGGTCCACAAATATTTTAAGAATTTTTTTAAATATTTTGAATCTTCAATAATTTTCCAAGAAAAAAGATTTATACCACCCATATATATGAGGGCAGAACTGATAATGCTTATGTACCACTGTAAAACAATTTGTATACTCCCAAAGAGTTATGAGTGTGTTACTGAATTTTACCATAGTATTATGGGTGTTGTTTGGGTTTTCATGTTCAAACTGTCGTGGCGATGTCCGTCCTGCTTTTGCTGATATTCAATTTTTTGATTCTACAGTTGTAATAATCGAGAATTTTATATCTGAAAAGACAACGTTGTCCATCCATTGTAAATCGAAAGACGACGATCTACAGGAGCACAAAATTGCTTTCGAAAAACGATTTCGATTTGAATTTGTGAGTAATTTTTGGGGAACGACATTGTTTTGGTGCAATTTTGGGTGGAAGAAAGAAAATGGTCAGACTGTACAAGGAGGTTATCAAGTATTTAACTTCAACAGAGACAATAGGAGGTGTGATGAAAGTATTTGCTTGTACAAAGCTTTTGCCGATGGATTATATGCTAGCGTGGATGCTAATAACCATTACTTGGTCTACCCATGGCCGAACTCAACATCAACACGCTGACTCGAAAGAGTATTAGATATGTGTGAGTATCATATCCATTCACCATAATCTTTGTGGACATCATCGAAAAAATATTTGTGTGAAGGGTCTACTAAATGTGTGTTTCTTACTTACTTTCCAAGTACACTAAGATTTCTGTTAAGGGTCTTCTAAATGTGTGTTGTTTTACATACTTTTCTAAATAAACTATGTATAACCCGTATCCTATCACAGACATTCTCTTATGTTGCAATTTAGGGGCATCCCAAGATTGACATATCCTTAAAAAAAAAAAAGATTGACATAGATTGATATGACAATTTATGCATAGTAGATTTCATATTCAAAAATTGAAGAAGAAATTAATATAGGGTTAGTAAAATCTAAAATTAATACTAACACTTATATATTGTCGAACGACTTGACAAGTTTTAGACCATATCGATCTGCTATTATGCCATAAAAGACGGAAGTCAAAGCTCTTCACGACATATATGAAGCTCCTTCAAAATAAAACAACGGGTAGCTTAGCTAGATTAAACTTGTTTCGCTTCTGATAGATAGAAACTCAACGAACATACTCGAATGAAACAAAAAGAACCAAATGACCATTATAGATAGTTGATTATAAACCCAAAGGATCTAATCAAAATAGAACTAAATGAATCAAGAAAACCGAACAACTTGAAATATATCCAATAAATGTAGACGGTGAGAAGTCTACGGGTCGGAAGTCAGATGCTCGGAAGCGTGAACGTCTTCTGGAATTCCAAACGTCGAGATCTTGATTGGTGGACACCAGCTGTAGGGAACGTATGTATCTGATACACTATCTAGTGTTTATTGCGGAGTCTCAAACATCTATATGTTAACACTAGACATCCAGGATCGATATATACATGACTAATCAATGAACTAGAATGGAAAGAAGATTTCCTTAATCGCTTTCCCACGAACAAAATTCTGACTAGGTGCGGAAGATCAAGAACTCCAACTGTAGTTCCTTTACTTGAGACACCGAGTGTATGACTTGAACTCCTTCCTTCGAGTCCGCTAGGACCTTCTTGAAGGTTGAGATGAAGAACACTTTCTTCTTGACTAGATAACTGAGAAAACTCCTTTTTCTCTTTCTTGCTTTTTCCTCTTAAAAAACTCTCTTAACTTTGCTTTTGATTGCATACATAATTATGTCTAATGAGGTCTATTTATAGGGAACATAGTGTAGGAGTTTTTCCCAAACTAGGATTCCTAAAATATCTCACTTAATACATATCCTTAGAAGTTCCACATAAAACCAAATTAGGGCTTATGGTGTGGCCGGCCACTATATCCCATTATGGGCTTTGTGGTCGGCCCACATAAGGGTCTAGCCGGCCCCTTTCTAAGGTCGGCCATCACATGGCCGACCCCTTTATGGGCACTCCCGGGCCTCCCTTTTAGTCCGAGTTTATGTATACTTGTCCGGACTCTTCCGAACACTGAATAATAGATCCAATCCACTTGTTTGCCACTTTATATCTAGTCAATCTCTCTCCGTTAAAACCATCACTCTTATGTGTAACCTTGTAGGATCCGGTCTATGTTAGTCGCGGATTACCGAAGTCATCCGACGATCGTAGTTGGTTTCTAGCTAAGTATTATGACCCCTAATTCGGTCGGACTAATGATCTTCCATATAAGATCTTTATGATCCTATTCGCCAAATCGTACGCATTGCCATCTTGGTCAAAGGACATTCCTTTAGAACGAAACCATTCCTTCGGACCGAGGGAATATATCCTTCACCAGCAACGTGTGGAAGAAACCTGCAAAAGAAGGTTAATAGATACGAACAAACCTGTAAAGGCTTGGGGGACACCGGGATGGTGTCTGTCAAGGGCCCTCCGATGGTCAAGTCAGTAAACTGTAATAAAAGATAATAAATTGAATGTTGGGGTATAACTGTTGACGTGTAATCGGAGAGTGGCTAGGCTCGTAGAATGGTCGGAGCTCGAGTCTAAGGGAGTGAAATGATCAGAAGTGTGAGAGTAGATGTTACAAGAAGCGTCGAGACACTTTGGTCTCCTTGGGGATTTCTGGAAGCGTCGAGCAAGAAGATCGTTTTAACACCCTTGAGGCGTCAATTAGTATCAACGACCAGAACCAGGTGAATGTGTCAAGTAAAGGAGATAAAGCGTCTAGGGACCAGGTAACTCGTATGCAAGCGTCTCAAGAACAATTGAAGAACAATGAGCGAGTGGAGAAGAATTAGTGGGAGTTGCTTTACTCTGCTTTTGATGCCTTGAAAACTGGAAGTACTCCTCTTTATATAGGTGTGAGGAGTGATAAGTTAGAAGGATTAATGGTTGGCCGTTACAGAGTAAATGCATGGCAAGATACTTGGGATGTGGTGACGTGTACACGAGTTGTACATGCACAATAGTTGTGCATGTTATCTGGTAATTACTCAGAGTGTGCATGTACATGATCTCATATTTATGCGAGACGTTATCATGTTATAAATGTCATCAATGGCGGGAATATTTGTCTTTGTAGTTACGTTGATCAAGTCTGAGATCTTTTTCATTATGGGTATATTTGACATGTAGAGGATCTCGTCGTTAAGTGATCGTAGAGATCTAGCCATGTAAAGCGACAGACGTGTGGAGATACGGACATGTGGAGTTTTGTGCATGTGGAAACTCTTTGCACATGATTGGGCTTTGACACGAGTTTTAGGGTCTAGTCGACGAGGGCCCATTAAGAGACTCCTGGGCTGGGCCCGAGAATGTTGCGCTGGATTTGACGTCTTAATGGACACTCTAGCGCTGAGGGCCCTGGTGTGGATTTTGGTCAACAAAATTCGTCCCCCACCCTCTAAGTAAATATTTTATTTTCTTAGAGAGTAGATGAGTATCCGAAGAGATGGCGAGTGTGGCCTCCTAAGTCGAATAGTTCTCGTGTTAGTCGCATAGGCCCAGATAACAATATGGCATTGTCTTGTGCGGGTTAGTTTAGGAACTTTACCGGGATTCAGTTTCATAGTGTTGGGGGATTTTACGAACGATACGTGAGTCTTTTGTGCGATCATGTGGGATTGATGACCTCCCCGCGCTGCTGGGCAGCGTGGATGACCTTCCCACGTTGCCTGGCAGTGTAGAGCACATTTCCACGCTGCTGGGTAGCGTGGTGGAACTCCCCACGTTGTGCGACAGCGCGGAGGAATGTCCTAAGCTGCCTGACAGCGTGGAGGCTTTCTTGTTGTCATTGGGCGGCATGGGGGCCGAGTTCCGTTGTCTCGAGGACGAGGCGTTGTCTGCGCGGAGTTGGCTTTGAGCCAAATGTGTAAGGAGGCAAGGGAGGTTGACAGCTGTTGTGGCGTCAGCTTTTGTGTGAAATTTTTCCGGGTTGTGGATGAAGGATATGGTGCCTGAAGTCTGAAGGAATGGTATCCTTCCGAAGGAGTGTCCTTCGACCAAGGATGCAATGCGTGCAATTTGGCTATTAGGATCTTAATGACCTTATTCGGAAGATCATTAGTCCGGTCCAATTAGGGGTCGTAATGCTTAGCTAGAAGCCAACTACGATCGTCGAATCAAGAGTTGATTCGCGGCTAACATAGACCGGATCCTACAAGGGTTACACAACAGAATAATGATTTGGACGGAGAGAATTGACTAGATGGATAATGGCAAATAAGTGGATTGGATCCGTTATTGGTAAGTCCAGAAAGATTCGGAGAAGTCCGAAAGGGATAAACATGTCCGGGCCCAAAAGGGAGGCCCGGAATGGCTTTAGGGAAGCCGGCCATGTGATGGCCGGCCAAGGCAATAGGGTCGGCCATGTGATGGACGGCTAGGCCCTAAGTGGGCCGGCCAAGGAAGCCCATAAAGGGCTATGTTGGCCGGCCACACTTAAGTGACCCAATGGAGGGTATTTTGGGTGTTGCCTATTAATTAGGTTTATGGAATCCTAGTTTGAGTCTAATACCTCTTCTAGGGAATTCTATATATACCTAATTATACAACCTAAAGAGAGAGATTGAATTCTCAACAACTGAGAGGGTTAACTGAAAGAGTTTCAGAATACACATCTCAGAGAGAGAGAGAGAAAAGGAGTTTTCTCAAGTATCTAGTCAAGAAGAAGGAGTTCTTCATCTCAACCTTCAAGAAGGTCCTAGCTGACTGAAAGGAGGGAGTTCAAGTCATTATTCGGTGTCTCAAGTAGAGGAGCTACACTTGGAGCTCTTATCTTCCGAATACTGATCGGAATTTAGTTCGTGGGAAAGCGATTAAGAGGTAATCTTCTTTCCAATCTAGTTCATTGGTATGTTCATGTATAGATCCTGGATTAGTGTTAAACATATGATGTTTGAGATTCCGCTACCAACACTAATAGACAATTAGGTGTATGAGATACACTAGGTTATTCCCCTACAGTGGCATCACGAGCCGTTTGCATGAACTATCTTTGACTAGATGAATTAGATTCATACTTGAACAACTAGATATTAGTGTTTTAATGTTTGAATAGAGATTTAAACATAAGTTTGATGAGATCAAATTAGGGTTTTGGATGAGATTCATGACCTAGAAACACTAGAAACAAAGTTTTATGAAAAGAGTTTTCATAAACAAGTGTTAGGGTTTTAGAATTTTGATAGAAATCATCAAAACCATGAAGATTGGTTGATGATTTGATAAAAAACAGTACCTAACAGCAGCTGGAACAGAAAGAAAGAAAAGAAAAAGAAGTTGGAACGGCAGGATTTTCCAAAAAACATGGAAACCCTACTGGCCGGACCGGCCAGGACGCGTCCGGGCCGGACCAGCACGTCTCGGACAGACAGGGACACGGACTGGAAATCCCAGTCCGTGAAGGACCGGGAATCCTAGTCCGAGCTGGACTAGGAGTCCGAGACTCTCGGGTCTCGGACATCCCAGAGCGTCTAGGACGCGTCTGGGAATCCCAGTCCAACACGGACTAGGAGTCCGAGACTCTCGGGTCTCGGATGTCCCTGCGCGTGGGACGCGTCTGGGACATCCCAGTCCGAGACGGAATAGGATTCCGAGACAGGAGCGTCTCGGATATCCTTGACGCGTCTGGGACGCGCTCAAGGAACCTATTTAGAGTCTCGGTCTAGGACCGAGACACTGGACGGGCGTCCGGATGCATCGAGGATGCGTCTGGAGCAACCAGAAGCATCTCGGATGCGACTGGAAGCTTCCAGACGCTACTCGGATGCGACCGGAGCATCCAGAAGCGTCTGGGACGCGTCTGGACGCGTCCAGAAGGCATCCCAGATGGGATGGCCTAGCCGTCTGTGCACAGAAGCGTCTGGGACGCGACTGTGGGGCACGGGTGCATCTCGGACCAAAAATCCGAGATGGCACGTGTGCTGTCCCGAGACCAGACACGTCGGGGACGCGTCTGGGAGTTCCAACAGCTCTCGGATTAAGCATCCGAGAGACATATGCAGCGACCGGATGGCCTGGACGCGTCTGGGACGCGACCAGGACGCATCCTAGACATCTCACCCGAGATGTCTATGGTCTGTCCTAGGACAGAAGCGTCTAGCTGGGCTAGGACGCGTCTGCCCGAGAGACATAGCACGGCAGGAAGGTGCTGTCTCTAGGACCGGACCTTGACTGGGCTGAGTCAAGAGTTGACCAGAGACCAGTCAAGGGGCTTTGACCAGGGTTGACTCATATATTTTGAGTGAGACTCAGAGGCCTTTTGGGCCATGATCTGAAAGGGAGTTTTTCAGACTTTTCTCCCGGTTCCGAGCATAATTTTTTCCGACCTAAACCCGGGTTAGAGGAGTACCCGAACGGAGTTTTTCCTTATTTTGATTTTGGAAACAATTAAGGAAGAAACGTAATGTTTTAGTTTGAGTATTGAGAATACGAAACTTTAGAAACATTAGACATAGAGATGTCACAAATTCCCACGAATAGCTATGCGATAGCAAAACCTAGAAACGAATCTAGGATACATACTTTATTTATTATGATTGTCATATTTTTTGTATGTATGTATATATATGTGATTGCGTAGAATAGTATACCTTTAGATAGGATTATCGTTTCTTGTTCTAAGCGCAAGGAGTTGTGCCCGAATAATACTTAGAGTATAGGGTCTTAGATTCTATTGACGAACTGAATGATGAGATCATGGTTCAAGTGGGAGTAGTCAATAGAGGTTCTTGGATAAGAATCCAATCGAACCATAGGCGAACAAGAAATAAACTTAAAAGATGGGATCTTTTAAGGGGTAATACTAAGATTTAACAAATCATTACGCAAACCCACATAAACTTTTACGTAATAAATCATGAATGGTTATGCAAGAGTTCACAGTAACGCAACTTGATAAATTACGTAATAAGTCCCAAAAGGAATTTTGAGTAAAGCCTACCCAGATTAAGACACCTGTTGAGCCCTTGTTCATCGATGGTGGGTCATGCCAAAGCAGGGTGCCATCTTTTACCTCGGGACAATACGGGTAGATCTATGAAGAGGTCTACATGTCTAAATGGTTATTCTCAAACGAGTCAGCAAAAGGGTTTTGGATTTCGAGGCTAAAGGACGATTTAATGTTTAAATCGTCAACCAAGAGTCATATGAGATATGATCAGTAAGGGGTTACTCACCCAGGAGGGTGAAGTTAAGGGCAGTGCCAAAGTACGCTTAGCTTCACAGGAATGGGATCTTGGAATTATATTATTCTAAGGGGACAACAAAAGTAGAATAATATAGGCAAATTAGGAAAATTGCCAGGATAACAAGTTTAATCACTTTCGCATTTCTTACATGTAGTTTAATTATGACAACAAAAGACTCAAGCAGCATTCGCTGGCTTCTGGAAAAAGAAAAGTTGAATGGTGACAACTTTATGGTATGGGAAAGGAACTTAGGACTTGTCCTAAGATCCGAACATAAGGCAAACGTATTAGACACACCTATTCCTGTTCTCAATGAGGATTCGACTGAACAAGAAAGGGAGCAAGAAAGGAACATTCGGAAGAGGTCCGAACCCATAACATGCCTCATGTTGGCAACCATGGAACCTAATCTTCAGGATAAGTTCATAGAGATGGATGCCTACACCATGATTCGACAACTTAGGAATTTGTTCCAAAAGAAGTCAAGAATGGAGAGGTATGAGATTTCAAGAACGATATTGGATATGCGTCTTGAAAAAGGAAAGCCTGTAGGGCCACATGTTTTCAAAATGATTAGTCTTTTTGAAAAACTGAATCGACTGGGAGTCGATAATGGCCGAGATTTTGCCACTGATATTATTTTGCATTCACTTCATAGTGGGTTTAATCAATTTAGAATGCACTATAATATGAATGGCTGGGACAAATCTCTAGAAGAACTACACGCTATGCTCCAAACAGCCGAAGAGAACATTGTAATAGCTGAACCTAAGAAAGAAGTTCTAATGGTTCATAAAGAAAAGGGATTTAAGAAGGACGGGAAGCAGAAATTCAAAAGGAAGAAAACGGGTAGAGTGAAAGGTAAAGAAGTTGCCATGAACAAGAGTACCCATTCTGATTCCAAGTGTTTCTATTGCGATGGCACGGGCCATTGGAAAAGAAACTGTCCAAAATTCCTGGAAGACAGAAAGAACGGAGCTGGGAGTTCCGGTCAAGGTAAAAATTGTTAAAAGTTATTCAATTAAATACAGATTCCTCAAGGTATGCGATACCTAAAAGACTCTTATCATTGTGAATGACAGGAGCGAGAGGGAGCTGAGTATTTATTGAAGAGGAGATGAACCTGTCGAAAGCTGAAGAAGGCAAGAGTTGCTGGAAAAGCTCAAGAAGGATCATAGACTCGATAGGCAATACTTTAAAGTAGTTTTAGTATTTCTTTTTCTTTTAGAACATTGACTCTGTAATGAGATTATGGGAGTGAATAAAATATGAGATATTTTATGATGTTCTTAAAGGAGCCTATCTAACTTTTAAGTAAATTTTAACGAACGATCCGACTTAGTCATTCTAAATCTTGTAAGAGTACAAGAGTACAGTTAATCGTAGAAAACAATGTTGGACATGAAAGTCTGCGATTAGTGTGATTAGAATGGACGTAGGACTTGATTGTGGAGGAGTTTTAGAAACAAATCCAAAATCGAGAAGTGGATCTGGATGACTAAAGAATATGATGAGATCATGAATTCGATAGTCATCAGTCTTCCAAAACACAAAGTCTAATACGTATCTGCCAAACCACTAAAAACCTAAAAGCTATAGTGAATAATTGAGTCCATTCGGAAATGGATATCATTTTAGAAGGAGTTCTAAAATTATCAATTATTCCAATGTCTAAAAGAGTTTTAGACATAGGTTCTTCGAGAAGAAGAACGGGGTTTTCCTACCAAACATCGGAACACAATGAGATTGTTGCTCTCGATGGTGTCTTCATTAAAAGGAGGGTCCTTCTAAAAGAAGACAAGTGGGAGGAAAAATCGAATGGGATTCGATAAAGAGCAACAAGAGGAAGTAAGGAGTTACTTGCCTTAAAACAAAAGAGAGTAAGAGTTACTCGGTTTAAAACGAAAGAGAGTAAGAGTTACTCGTCTTACGTAACAAGGGATGTCGACTTGAATGGTTCAAGGGACGATCGCCTAGAAACTTCTTAAGGAGTTAAGAAGGTTGCTCAAAAACCCCAATGAGTCTTGGGAAGATTCATAAGAACTATAGCAGAAACCACTCTGAAATTGGATCGGAAATCCAAAGAGATAAGAGTAAGAATGGTTGAATCTTGTGAGACAAGAAGGTAAGTGGGAGTGAAACAAGAGTTGTTTCAGGGGTCCTGTATGTGGGAGACATACGAGAAAGGACAAGAAGACGAGGGTGAATTAACCATGGGCGTCAAAAGTCTATGGAGATAGACTTTAGATGATAAAGACTCGTTCAAAAGGAGTTTTGGAGAGGTCTGAATAAGAAGTTCTCTGGGAGAGAAATTCTACCCAACTCCCGTGAAAAACACAGGAGAGACACTTATGTTAGGAAAACATAAGAACGATCATGAGATGATTGTTGTTTACCCGTACATCTAAAAAGGTACTTGGAGTACGAAAAGATGTCGTCGCCCATCCAAGTCAGAAGATTGAAGAAAGTCATAAAAGTAATCTTCCGAAAATAAAGATAGGAATCTTTTAGGAAGGGCTAACAGATGGGAAAGAGTTTTCCATGCTGGGAGTCGTTACTTAACTCTACTAGATAAGAAAGTAAAATTAGAACTTGGGAAGTACTAATTTCAGTGGGAGAAAACTGACAAAAGCTTACGAAGAGTTCGAAAGCAAGATAGTTACAAAGCGAAGTGAAAAGGAAACTAAACTGTCACCTTAGAACGATCATGAGATGCTCGGGTCTAAGGAATTAGGATCCAGGAGGAGAATCCTAAAAAGACTTGTAAAATTGAGAACGTGAAGGAGTTCACGCGGGTGCTCAATGTTTACAAACTCTTGTTATCCGAAATAAACTGGGTTTATTTCGTCATCTAAATTGTGGTTTAGAATTTAGACGACAGTCCAAAAGGATGGAGTGTTCCAGGTAGGTTTATTAGATACGTGATCTAATGAAAGAAACCCTACTAAGTGAACATGGAAGCACATCATCCTACTATCCCTAGTCCAGGTCATTAGTTGGACAATAATGACTTATGAAGACTAGCATGAGTGATTGACAAGATAGCGCTGTTTCTTGGGCTATGGGAATAGGAGTATTCAAAGGTCAACTTCATGGGTGTATATCAAGAGTTGATGATACACTGGAAACCCGCCGAGTGAGAGTACTTCAAGAGTTGAAGTTATAAGATGTCATAACTCTCATTCAAGCAAATTGGAGAGATTCCTCAAAACATGAGTACTCACTCAGTTTATGGAAGGAATGTCGAACTATGGTACCGTCAAACGCCATCCGTAAAAAGTGGTTATAAAAGCGGCATACTGGGGGAGACAGGATAGACATGAAATTGAGTGGGAGTACAAGAATGGATTATGTTTTCCTGAGTAAAATCAGGATAAAGTATCTCCGGGCCACTTGATGAGAAACGACTGAAAAATGCATGGCCGTGCTCAAACGGATTAAGAGTTAATCGTTTGGATTGGAAGTTGTTCTCGGGATCAAGAGAGTCTGATAAATATGACATATCAGATGAGATACGGAAAAACATGGGAATCGAGCATTGCACTTGTTCTAAGTACAAGTGGGAGACTGAAGGATATGGTGCCTGAAGTCTGAAGGAATGGTATCCTTCCGAAGGAGTGTCCTTCGACCAAGGATGCAATGCGTGCAATTTGGCTATTAGGATCTTAATGACCTTATTCGGAAGATCATTAGTCCGGTCCAATTAGGGGTCGTAATGCTTAGCTAGAAGCCAACTACGATCGTCGAATCAAGAGTTGATTCGCGGCTAACATAGACCGGATCCTACAAGGGTTACACAACAGAATAATGATTTGGACGGAGAGAATTGACTAGATGGATAATGGCAAATAAGTGGATTGGATCCGTTATTGGTAAGTCCAGAAAGATTCGGAGAAGTCCGAAAGGGATAAACATGTCCGGGCCCAAAAGGGAGGCCCGGAATGGCTTTAGGGAAGCCGGCCATGTGATGGCCGGCCAAGGCAATAGGGCCGGCCATGTGATGGCCGGCTAGGCCCTAAGTGGGCCGGCCAAGGAAGCCCATAAAGGGCTATGTTGGCCGGCCACACTTAAGTGACCCAATGGAGGGTATTTTGGGTGTTGCCTATTGATTAGGTTTATGGAATCCTAGTTTGAGTCTAATACCTCTTCTAGGGAATTCTATATATACCTAATTATACAACCTAAAGAGAGAGATTGAATTCTCAACAACTGAGAGGGTTAACTGAAAGAGTTTCAGAATACACATCTCAGAGAGAGAGAGAGAAAAGGAGTTTTCTCAAGTATCTAGTCAAGAAGAAGGAGTTCTTCATCTCAACCTTCAAGAAGGTCCTAGCTGACTGAAAGGAGGGAGTTCAAGTCATTATTCGGTGTCTCAAGTAGAGGAGCTACACTTGGAGCTCTTATCTTCCGAATACTGATCGGAATTTAGTTCGTGGGAAAGCGATTAAGAGGTAATCTTCTTTCCAATCTAGTTCATTGGTATGTTCATGTATAGATCCTGGATTAGTGTTAAACATATGATGTTTGAGATTCCGCTACCAACACTAATAGACAATTAGGTGTATGAGATACACTAGGTTATTCCCCTACAGTGGAACGTGTGGAACGTGCATAACATTTTGTCTTGGATCGACCAGATCTCGCCATGTGGCAATGTGACCTGTGGATCGATGTGGCCCTTTGATCAGGGGTTGAGAGTCCTATAAAAGGGGTCATTGGGCCCTTAGAATTCCTTGTTGCTTGAGTGAGTTTGGGGCTCTGGAAGTGTTTTTCATCTGTTCTTGGCGTTCTTCGTGATTTTCATACCAACTTCTTCAAGTAAGTTTATTTTTCAATTTCTGAAATTTCGATCTTTCGATCTTTTGTGGCACAAAGAGCTTTGTCAGTTCGTGTTTGTCTTGCCGCTTAGCATGTTTGTTCATACTAGCTCTTGTGAATCTTGACGCGTATATGACCTTTCTTATGCATGCGAACATGTAAACTCGTCGTACACGTAGGTGCACACGTGAACTTGGAGTACATGTAGGTGTATACGTAGACTTGTAGAGAGCGTAAATGTACACGTAGACTTGAAGTACACGTAAGTGTACGCATAGACTTGTAATGCGCGTAGATGTACACGTAGACTTGGAGTACAAGTAAGTGTACGCGTAGACTTGTAATGCGCGTGGATGTACACGTAGACTTGGAGTACACGTAGGTGTACGCGTAGACGAGTAACATGTGGAGGTTCGCATGTAAATTTAGTCATTTACATATGGAAGTCGCGGGTTACCTGCATGTGAGAAAAATTTATTCAACCTTTAGGTAGTATAGAAGGTACCTCAACTCAATGTAGCTCATTCGTACGTGTTTTTGTTTCGCAAGCGTCTTCATTTGTACACGCATGTTTTGTCCTTGTACATCGAGCGAGACGGTCTTGAGAGTGTTTTCCCTTTGATACGTAGGATGGCCAGGACCTCCCCATATAACCGAACACAAGGCAGTGCTGAGATTATTCCGCACCTAAGTGAAGAACCTCATGTTGATTCCTCTTCTGATAATGAAGTTGACCTGGAACAACAATTTTCTATTCTGACCGAGGAGTGCGTGGAAAACTTTAAGGCGAAGTATGGTCTTCCGGCGACTCTTGTGATGAGAGGGTTTGAACCTGGTGGAACCATAGTTGGTCGCTTCAACCAGGGTATTATGGCATTTACGTGAAATGAAGACAAATGAAGACTTGCAGGAAAATTCGGGTAAAATCTCACCTTGAAAATGAATCTAACGTGAATCCATTTGGTAATGGAAACCCCAAATTGAAGCCAGAGAGGTTTTCAACAAGAACAAAAACAGAAAACCCAATTCGTTGAATGAAATCTTACCTCGATGAATGAAATAAAAAAACCCTAGTCATCAAGTGTCGAGTACTCACCAGAAATCTGAGTATCCCCAATCTTGGAGTATTCCAAAATTGAAAGTTCAACCGAATCCTTGAGAAAGAAAGTGAAGATTTAATGTAAAACCCTAGTTTCTCGGCAGGTCGCGTCCTTGTTGTTGTCGACTTTACATTTTGATAAAGATTCAACTTAAAACCCTAAACAGAAATCCTTGAGAGAGATAAACCCTAGTACTTGAAATTTTCTCTCTCTCTCTCAAACCCTCTCAAAATCGGAGGGATAGAAGGATGCTGAGAGCTGAGAATATCTTTTAGGCCTTTTATTTATTGTAACGGCCCCATCAGAAACAAGTTGTTACAAATAAGAGGTGTTATAACGGTAAGAAGCCGTTACAACTGCACTAAATTGGTGGCACATGATTTTGGGTTTTTGTAACGGCTCTTATTTCACAAAGCCGATACAATTACCAAAATATAGGTGCCAAAAGTGCCGCCAACTCATTTGGGTTATTTATAACGGTTGGCTTACAAAAGACTGTTATAAATAAGGAGACGTTTATAACGACCATAACTTTAGCCGTTACAACTAGTGTATTTGTAACGGGTTTTGGGAAGCCGTTACAAAAGCTCTGTATTTTTGTAGTGGGTATTCGATTCCCCATTTCTTGTTTGGTGAGGTATATCTTGGTTAGGTTTCGAATAACTCCTACTTAACTCACGCCGAACGCGTGGAGGTTGTTGATGGCTTTGGAGAAGCTTGGAGAGAAGTTAGGGAAACTTGTAACTGCACAAGATATAGTCGCCCACTATTTTATGAAGGAAAATGATCATGGGAAGAGGCAGTACCAGCTCAAAGTTCGTCGACGGATGCCGCCTATTATAGTCGGTTTGACACGTTCTGAAAGGAATAGGCAACGTCAATTCTTTTTCGTTAAGAGGTATGGTGTGTTTGCGCAACGCGAGTATGGGAATGTCCCGTTCAAGTGGAGAGAAGCTCGTGAGCGTTGTTTTCACATGTTTTGTTCTCACTTGTTTTCACACGTGTTGTTTTCACATGTTTTGTTTCATGTATCTGACCTTCGCTTTGTGTGTTGTAGAGGTAGTAAACGGAAATTCCACAGACTTTCTCGCAAAGATCAATTGACAAAGTTTCAGAAGCCTGCATTGAGCAGACATTGGAAAACGTTGATTTTTGGAGACGTTGGACCTGTAACTCCCAATCGAGCACAAAGTGTGTGTTCTACCATGGGCTTTCTTTGCGTGTACTAGTTTTCTCCACCTGTTCATTCTATATTTCCTTTCGACAGGTGGGAATATGGCTTAAAGAAATACTTTCAAGATATCGTCAGCCAAGGAGGTGGCGACTAAGTAGAAGATTCCAACTAAGAAACAAAGGATCGTCTCGTTCCCCAAGCGCCCACACGTTCTCTCTCTTATTGGCGGTGCTGGACCATCCTCTTCGAGAGTTCACGTGCAAGAGGAGGACTCTGAGGCGATGCAGGTGGAGTTTTCCTCTTCGACATCAGTGTTCGAGGATCCCTCATCCACAGGACGTGTATCCAGCTCTTTGTCTTCTGAGGAAGACAAGGCCTATCTCCGGAAAATAGGTGTTCAGAAGGCTTTGGAGCAGTCGGCGCTTAGCGGCTACTAGATTTATACTCAGTGTTTCCCCGTGCGTTGTTGCTTTCTTGACTTGTATGGTGCTGATACATTTGTCCTTCGTTGTAGGCAATGATGAGTGCAAACTATGCCCAGTATCATATTGACGCATTGAACAAGCAGATCGAAGCAGAGAGCACTCGCTGTGTGGAATTAGAGAAGGCAATGCAGGGGTGTTATGAGGAGTTGGAGGCCAAGTACTCCAAGTACTCCAAGTTGAAGATCTCGCATAAGAAGTGTGTGGGTGTGCTTAAGGAGGGGTCTTACCATTCTGTGGCGGTAGCTCGAGGGGAGGTGATGAAGGAATACCTTGCGAAGAAAGAGTGTGACGTTGAAGGAGAGATTGCGCGTTATGAAAATCTGAAGGGCAATGATTATGGTGTGGATTCTTGCTCTGACTAGAGGAGTTCTTCGAGTCGTGGACTCTATTTCTTTCTTTGCTTGTTTGCCTTTGATTCTGTACAAGTTGATAGACTTCATGAATGGGTGAGTTTCTCACCACATTCTTGGTTTTAAGTGTTTGTGACTTGAACTTGGTGAGAAGTTGATTCTCACTTGCTATATTTTCAATGAAGTATGTCATTTACGTTTATATTGTGCATACAAGTTGTGAATGCGTTCCTTGTATAAGCAATCGGGTTGCCTTTTATAAGTCATGTTGACTTATATTTTGTAGATGTAAACACTGCTGAACTTGTGTACGTAAAATGACAAGTCGAAGTAAGAGACTTAGACTTTGGTGAGCACACATAAGTGAATTAATATCTCAGGAAATCCTTTATTGATACATGTGAAATTTTCATACACTAGTACAAGACAATCGGGTTGTCGTATGTAAACCTTTTACAGGAAGGGAGGCAATCGGGCTGTCGAGTACATGTAAAAATGAGTAGGCAATCGGGTTGCCAGGTACAAGTTGAGAAAAGGCAATCGGGTTGTCGTCTTGTCGATGCTTGCGAATACAGGTAAGGAGAGAGACACAAGCGGTTTGTCCAAGTTTCACATGGTTTCGGTTAGAAATACGAAAGATATTGTGTTGTTCAATTCCTTAGTTTTTCTCCATTAATTTGGAAAGAAAGTGTTTTTGATTGATTTACTAATAAAATCAAAGTAATGCAGTTTCACCAGTGATCCGGTTAGAGACTCACTAAATCAACTCGTTGAATCGGCACACCAAAAACGAACAAAAAGAAAATTAGAGAGTTCGACCTTTTAAGCATATAAATGATTATTCCCAATATTTCATAAACTAAAAAAGAATTGATGAGAGGCCATCGTGTAGTTGGTGTAGCGTTAAGTAGTTAAGTCTTACTCCCAACAAATTGATCAATTTGGTTTCGTTCTGAACCAACCAAATTTATATTGAACTGTTTATAATCAAGAATTAGATAAAGAGTTATTTCTTTTTTGGCCCCTACTTTGTGATCAGTGTCCTTCTTGGCCCCCTATTTTTCATAAATTCAAATTTGACCCCTATTTTCAAGTAAATGTCATAACTACCCTTCATAATTTGAGGTGGAAATAAGTTTTTTGAAATGTTTTAAATTTAGAATTAGGAAGGGTAGTATTGACATATACTTGAAAATAGGGGGCCATATTTGAATTTACGAAAAAAATGGGGCCATAAAGGAAGCTGGTCACAAAGTAGGGGGCCATATAGGAATTAACTCAAATTATTATAGTTAAAGAGTTGGAAATTCATATTTATTTTAGTATAAAATTTGATCTAATCACCAAGAACAATTTTCTTACATTAATCATCTTTAATATATAATCAGAGTGCGTGCACTCATAGCTAATTATGATGAAGGTAGAGTATTTTCTCCTTTTCTGTGAATAATATAATCCACTAAAATCCACAAAATCTCTTTTTTAAGATTGGATCAAGATAAACAAACAACTGCTTTTTCTTGCTTAATTCACTATTAATCAATTAATTAGGGCCAAAGCATAGAGAAAATGTCCCATAGTGCAAGCACATGAACATTTTTTACTTTTTCTTTCTTTCATTTGATCATTTTAATTCTACTGTTTTATTTTGGTCAACTTCTTGTCTTCTTGTTTGACTTTTTTCCACCAAATTGGGTAATTTCAAAAATAATATCTGATAATCCATTACTCAAACTTGGCTGAGTTGGATTTAGAGTGGGTTTTTCATTATAACATATATCCTCTCAATCACAATTAACCCAAACAGAGATGGCAGTAAGCAACCTTTGGGTAGTCACTCAATTATCTAGACAAGTGATTTTACTTGTGGGACGAATGAAAAGTTTGTCATGAGGGTCTCCCTTCAAGCCATGTATAGAACACATTAAAGATTATTTAATCAACGATTTCACCTTCCACCCCACTATGCTTTTTTAGTTCACCTTTCCACCTCTTAACTTCTCCACCCACCACCTCCACTTCTCAACTAGACCAACAATCACCTCTTGATCATTAACCATCTTTGAAAAAGATGATAGAGGGACGCATCATGCATGTGCAAGCTATAAATTATAACAAATGGGACTCAATTATTTCCTCAATGTTTCATCTTATTTTAACCATTGTTACTTTCACCAAATGTTATTTACACAACAAAATTACTTGGCTTCAAAATCCATAAAGTTAGGTGAGTCAAATGGAGACGAATTGAGCTGGTGCATTATATAAACTAGTTGAGAACACAACTATAAAAGAAGATTTTAGTAAGTACAAACATCTCCATGATTTAGTACTATTGCAAAGTACAAATGACACTAGTATAAAAAATGTAAGCATTTTTGTCTTTTTCGTGTTACCTCAGCAATAGCATCTTTTCATAAACAAAATTACTTACACATTAAGTAGACGACGGTGTAAAAAGTGACCCCTAACCGGGCCAAATGTGTTAAATATTTGAGATATATAAAATACTTCTCATATTCCTACACTGTGGCGGCGTAGATGACCGTTTAGAAATGACAACCTTCAACTTTTGTAACTAAAACATTTATCAAGAAAGAACACAGAAAAAGGGTAAGATAGAAATATTCTAAACAACCCCGCGTCATTATCCTTCAAGGGCACAATTTTTACAAATTTGAAGGTCCCAAAAGAGATGTGAATTTGAAAGTCTGGTTACAGATACGTATAAAGAGAGAAGAAGTTACAAATATCATCACAATAGCAAATGCAAGACTTGCATGTAGACCTGTCATATACCGATTCCTGCCATATTGTATAAATATAAACTTTTAAGGGGAAATAAGATATTTCTTCGACAAATTCATAGACATTTCAGATTCACGAGAAAGAAAACCATTGAGTCGGGCTTCGTTGGTGGAGAACATAAAATAGAACTATAAGGATCTTGACATTCATTCATGAATGAGATATGAGAAGGTAATAGAATTGTTTGAGATGTTCTTGGTTTGGAGAGAAAACAATCACCTCTTTTCCACTTTCATGAGCCATGAGGCTATGTTTACCTATTCATCTGCTTCACATAAGATAATCAGCCATCCTCCATGAGAAGGTGACTGCCAATACCTAAACAAATTACGATTAGTAAATTGATTGTCCTTCAAGGAAATTGGTGGAGCTATGAATCTTCCCTCCCTACTTAGAACTCCGTGTGGGTTGAGTTTGAAAGAAGATGACTGCTAGTTTATGTTTCTTGCAAGTCTAAAACATATTTTAGGGTTACAAGATTCATGTTTGTGAACTTGATGAAATTATGAAAGATTGTCATCCGACAAAAGGAGAAGATATACATTCGGTAAATCTTATCTCCGGCAGCGGCCCTTGCCGGCATGGAGAAGAAATAATGAATGTAATTTTATTCCCGTCACAATTAGAAAGGATATTGGTCAACTTTAATTGACCAGTTCTTTTATAAAATCTTTACACACCGATAATTTCTTATTTGTAGCCATAATTAAAATAAGTATTAAAGGTATAGCAACATGAGGTAATTTCTAGAAAGGTCAAAATAATATTGAAAATGAGTAGAAAAGCACAAAACATTTGAAAATTATTATTCAGGTCAAAAAGTGTGCAAATACTAAAATACCCCTTTTTGTCATTTTGTGTAACAAAACTCTTTTATTTTTCTTTAAAATTTAAATCGATATAACTTTTGTTTGAGATGTCGGATTTCTATAAAAGTTATATATTTAGAAATGATTTTTCATTAGCTTTCTAACAAGATCCACTTTCAATACCTTTTTCCAAAAAAAAAACCCAGAAAAAAACGCCGTTTTTTCCTTTACGTTTTTCTGCAAACATGTTTGCGAAAATCTGTTATGCAAACTGTTTGCGAAAATCTGTTATGCAAACGTGTTTGCAAAGATATGTTATGCAAACGTGTTTGCAAAGATCTGTTATGCAAACGTTTTTGAAAAGATCTGTTATGCAAACGTGTTTGCAAAGATATGTTATGCATACGTGTTTGCAACAATCTGTTATGCAAACGTGTTTGCAAAGATCTGTTATGCAAACGTGTTTGCAAAGATCTGTTATGCAAAAGAAAACTAGACTAAGGGTAAGAAAATGGCAAACTTGTCCACCTCTAGTTTAGATATTCTCTATTGAGGAGAAATGAATCCTCCTTCAAAATGTGATTTCCTAGGGATGGAAATTTGTTTAGCAGAAAACACTACCCTTGGTAACACACTTGGTTGCGTTGTGCCAACTTGGTGGTCATGGCGTGCCAAAAATCCCTCCATATCAAAGAAGTTGGCATGCCCACGGATGACGGACTTGACACACCAGGCATTTTTCGTGCAGTTCCGATAGGTAAAATTTCAGGCCGTGTTGGTGTAGCTCGCGGGCCAACGCGACCCGAGCTCAAACCACTAGTGATTTATTATGCCCTCTCGTGCACCAAACTCCATAATTGATCCTTCGGAACCTTTACATTTTTGATACAAAATTCGACCCAATGACCATTCATTTTTGTAAGCATTACCTAGTATTCTTACTACTTATACCAGCAGCTAGGTTCAAGTGGCAGTGATTGGAAATGCAACATTAATGAAACCCGGTCAGACCATGCCAACAAAACATAGATATATGAAAAGAAAACTGCATTCACCAAAACACCAATCACTGTCAACTATAGACATATGAGTTGTATTTACAAACCCTAGTTCTTTTTTTGCTTCCACAGATAAAACCAAGTCAATATACACACTGATAAATCATATATAAGGTGGTTTGAGATTGGGGGTATGACTCAAAATGAATCACAACAGTTTTGGCTGAAACAAAACTATATCGATACGGAGATTATCGAAACAAAACTATATCGCTTCCTGGTGTTTCGTAAAAAATCTCCACTTTCCAACCAAGGCAAAAGTGAAGCTGTGAAAAACGAACAAAACGACCCCCATATCTCCCGAAACAGTGGAACTTAGAACCTTCCTCGCCCACCAATCCTTCCTCGGACACCACCACGTTCATAGCTTCCTCCTATCCACCCTCCTCTACCTCTTTCATATCCACCACCTGTGAAAACACACTATGTCACGAATGGGTCGACTTGCCAATTCAGATTAAAAGATAATAAAGCTAAATGGAAGATGAGGTTCGGTTCTTATATAATACCCACAAAAACAGAGGTATACGAGGCACGAATTGGTCGACTTCCTAATTCATATCAACTTCCACTATTATAGATGAACTTCCTGAACTACTAAATATTAGGTCACAAAGTTCTTGGCTATTTATTCTTTGCTTTAGACACCTAGGTCCAAGTCCACAGGTACGGGGTTTTGTTCTTGGCAGAGGATCCACGAACCCACCCAAAACGACTCGACATTGGCGAAAACACACATCCACGTTACCTATCAAAGTGCGCAGCTATACCGTGGTCTCTCACATGTAAGATTTTGACCTTACTTAGCCACCAACCACCGTGGTGTGAGGTTTAGTTCCACTGTCAACAAAGTGAAGATTGTTCATTTTCGATTCATGTGTGGTATTCAAAACGCATTTACAAATGCAAACATGTATGGTCAAATTGGCCTATATGCACAAAGAGATACTTATATAAAAGTCTTTACCATGATTATCCCAGCCCCTACTCTGGCCGCCTCCTCCACCCCAATTCCCAAAGCCACCATTTTCTGTGCCAAGCAAATTTTGTGGTAAGTATACTGGATAACGACAAAAAGCATGTTAGAATCGTAAAATACCCAGAATAAGAAGTACTGGAGCTGGGTGATTCTATGTGCTAAATCGGCTTAAGGATTATTGTGTTTTTCAAGTAAATCAGAGTTGATCTGGAGCTACAAGTAATTAAACGATCCAAAAGTACTGGACTAGAACCGAATATGGATACCGGTTATACTCAGAACAATAAGATGGTGGAATAGCAATAATGACTTCTAAGAGTTCATAAGCACCTAAAACATAATCAAATGTGTTTGAACAAGTAACTAATAGTAAGATTAAGCTAACAGACAAGTAACTAAATTGCAAATTAGGGTAAAGATAAGATCTAACAAGAGCTATTCAATTAGGGGTAAAATCAACAAGTAAAAGATTGTCATAAATTTCATTATTTTGACAACCAAGCAAGATCATATATGAACAAAGTGTAAGAACAAGTTTGATCATCATATTAACAAACCCTACTACAATTCTAAACTTTATTAACAACTTACTAATCAAACTTAAAGAGTTGAAGTCAATTTTGTACTAGTTTTTCTACATTTCTTCAACCAAACACCAATCTTCATCTCCATCCAGATAATCCACCACATAACCCACATCACAGAAACTCATATGATCATCATCGTCTTCGTCTTCATCTTCAATTCCAGTATCAGGAGAACTAGGGTTAGGGTTTTCTTCTTTAACGGAATGGATAGTTATCTCCTTTGGTTGAGCATGACGATCAGAGGGCTTGATATTACGTTGGTGATTAGGGTTTTGTTTGTTGCTGTCTTGCTGAGAAGAAGAGGAACGGAGAAGAACGAAGAAGAAGAAAACCTAAATTTTTTCTGGGAGTTTTCAGAGAGAAAATAGGTTTTTAGTAAGCAAGGATATTTTGGGAACGAAAATATTAGAAAATGACCTGATTGATAATTATTCATATTATTTAGAACTCTATCTCTCATTACTTATAATATTTTGGCACATTTTGATCAATAAAAAAAGATGCTTGCTTTTTTAGTCATTAGGTATAATTTCTTGACCCATACAATCATTTTTCCTAGCAACATTGCAAGGGGGACCTTTCAACAAAAAGAAAAACATTGCAAGGGGGACAAGACATGAACACTATCAAAACCTAAATTGAACATTTTGTTGTTTTCTTGACCTAAGATATCAACACCAAAATCACTGCCATAAAGATGTTTAAAAGACTACACCCTTTGCCCCCAAAACAGTAAACAACCCATGTTTTCATCTTCATGAATACCCTTCAAAATACGCCATCCCATAATGTGTGTTCATGCAAAACAAGAAACAAAAACCCCCATCTTTCTCTCTCTACCCACAACTTATATGATCCAACCTCTCCCTACCAAACCCAATTCATCAAAAACCCTAAAAACCCATTTTAATTTACACAAATGGGTAAGACAAAACCTAAAGAAAACTACAAATTATGGGGTGGATTGAAAATTAAAATAGATTCAAACACTTTCAACAGTTTTATCAGAATTGTTGTTGGTGATAGATTTCTCTTCTGATGAACCTCTGTAACGCTTGACTGGATGTTTAATGGCATTAAGTTTCACTTTTCTAAGTGCTGCTTTTCCAAGATCAATTCCACAATAATGAGAAAGTTGAACAAGATATAACAAAACATCTGAAAGTTCTTCACCCAAATGTTCTTTCTCTTCTTCTTTCCAATCTGGTAGTCCCTTTGGTACTTCCCCTTTCCATTGAAATATCTCTGATAACTCTCCTACTTCTCCTACCTGATACAGATTTTAGTGAGAGAAACATTGAGATCGATAAGAACAAGAAAAATCAATGAAACAGCAATTACCCATTTTGGGTAAAAGGGAAAAGAAGATATAGAAAGTGGATTTGTAAGGATCTGACTCTTGTTTCTTCTTTATCTTGATACATACACAGAAAAATGAAAAAACAAAACCCTACCAATTTCTTTTCAAGCAATAGCACAGTAATCCAGAAGATTTAGATGGAGAAACAATTTTTAAGAAATTTGGGTAAATGGGTAAGTGTTAAAAAGATATACTAATATGAGATTTATCCTTGATAAAAACAATCGATTGAATTTTGGGTAGGTCCAAAAAAAAGAAGTTTAGGGTTTTACCAGAGCTAAGAGTAGATTTCTTGGACTATGATACTGTTCCCAGTTTCTTTCCTTCGCGAACTCCACCACTTTCTTCCTCAAATCTTCAAGACTCACATTTCCTTCATCTGAAACCCCTGTCATCTCTACTCTTTCTCTCTCTACTCTTTCTCTCTCTACTTTCTCTCTCTAAACTGTAACAAGAAGATGGGTACGCAGTAACGCAGGTCTCTCTCTCTCTCTCTTCTTATACAAAGAAGGGTTAGGTGTCGTGAAAGGGTTTTCTTCTTTTCCTCGAACACTTCTTCGTTCCTTCCAGAATATATAGTAGTACATTTTGCTACTTCGCCATCACATCAAACTAGTTGGACCCACTTTTGGCTGTGGATCAATCTAACGGTGTAGGATCATTAACGACTTGATCTATTGGGTTGCTGAGGCTAATCAGGTTTAGATTAGGGTTACGTTTCCACCTGTCATCTATATTAGGCCTGAGGATGATTAGGCCTTCTTCTTGGAAGAAGGGTAAAAGAGTCATTTTCATTCTTGTTGGAAGCGTGCGTTTTAGCACGGTTCTCTAGGTTTGACTATAGTCAATATAACCTAATTCATAAGATCAAGACACGTGTGCAAGAAGATGCATCCTGCCCTCAATACGTGGATCCTAGTAGGTTTTGTAGGACCTACATGGTTCTCAACCTCTCATCTCTCCCTTGATTTGTATCTAATTTGTATGAAAAAATGAGGGAATGGTCCCAATTTTGCCCTATCAATACGCGTTCAGTCCAAACTCGGACCGAAATGCGTTTTAGGTCCAAATATCAGGGACCAATGGAAACTCTCCTGTTTCTTGTTGCTTTCTGACGTGTTGTCAGCGTGATAGAAAGGGAGAATTTAATTCTTAAGCTGGATTTGACGTTAATTAAACCCCCAAATCTCTCAAAATCTTTATAAATATCTCTACATCCCACAAAATACTCTGTTTACTTTTTTTTATTTGAAATTTGTCAGCGGGTTGAAGGGACCCTACCCTTTACACAGAAACATTAAACCAATAAAGAATAAACCAACTATCCAGAAAAGGGAAACAAAACAATCGAGCGCTTGATTTGTTTCGCGATACACGTGTATAATTGTGCAATCATCCATACTACTCCATATGGTCCGTATCTCTCTGACTAATCTTGTGATCTGCCATAGTGGCTCTCTCTCGGTTTGTGATAAAATAAGAACAGCTAGTGAAGAGTCTGTAGCAATTAAGCCGATGATTCTTGTTTACTCTGTTTACTTTTGTTTCTCTCTCTAAAACCTTCTCAAAACCGATGATTCTTCCCTATTTCGTTCAAATTTTGAAAATTTTGGATAAAGTTTTGGCGAAAATTAAGCCTCCCCCCCCCCCCAGATTTGTGAAAGATTTCATCTAAATTAATTAAGCCTCCCTCTCTCTGTAAAAATTTTCCCCCTCTATGTCTAAACTAATCTTAGGAAGTTGATTATATTCTTCCTCTATCTCTTTCTAAAATTTTATTAACTTCTAATATCTCTATCTAAAAAAAATTCTGTAAATATTTTTAGAAAAACAGAGGAAGAAGATATGTAAAGTTTCTCTATCTATATAAATATTTCGAAATCGATTATATTCTCACCTCTTATATTCTTGCCATCTCTATCTTTTTGAGAAAAAGAAAGTAGTAAGATTGGAGAGAGAAAATTTTGGAGAGAAAATATGAAAAAGGAATCAAATTTAGAGAGAGGCAAAATAGGAAAAATCTAAAGAGAAATTCGAAAAGTGTCTAGTACACAAGAATATCCTCAGTAAATTAAACAGTTTCTAGTAAACTAGAAAATTCCCAGCACAAAAGTGTCTAGTACACAAGAAATTCTTAGTAAATTAAACAATTTTCGATAAACCAAAAAATTCGCAGTACAAAAGTGTCTAGTGCACAAGAAAATTCCCAGTAAATTAAACAGTTTCCGGTAAACCAGAAAATTCGTAGTACAAAGGTGTTTAGTGCACAAGAAAATTCCCAGTAAATTAAACAGTTTCTTGTAAACCAAAAAATTCTTAGCAAAAAAGTGTCTGTTCTTTGTGAAAATTCCCAGTAAATTTAACAGTTTCCGGTAAACCAGCACAAAAGTGTCTAGTACACAAGAGAAATTCCCAGTAAATTAAACAATTTCCGGTACACAAGAGAAATTCTCACTACAAAAGTGTTTACTAGATAACAAGAAAAATTGAAATTAGTTAGAAATTGGTTAAATTTGAGAGAAATTAGGAATTGGTTGAATTAATAAATATGGAAAGTTGGAGTGAAAAAATAGAAATTTGAACCAATCTGGAAAAATTCGAAATTTGAAATAAGAAATAAATCACGAAAAAAAAGAAAGAATTTTGAACCGATTGGAGAGAGAAATTTAAAGAGAAATATTTGTTGAGATTGGAGAGAGAATTTTAAAAAGAGAGGAAGTTGTTGAGATTGGAGAGCGAATAGGAATTGGAGAGAGAAAAAATTCTAAATTAGTTAGAAATTGGTTAAATTAGGAGAGAAATTAGGATTTAAATAAATAAATAAAGAGAAATAAATCTGGAAAGAGAATTAGAGAGAGAAAGTAAAAGAGTAGAGAGAGAAAGTAAAACGCGGAGTGAAGAATCCAGTGATTTTTCAGAGTGGCAATTCCGTAAATTTCTGGGTGGCAGCTTCCGTAAATTTGATGGAAAATCGAGGGGTTCACGGTAATTTCCAGTGTGTGTCTGACCCTTTGGACTGAGTTTACATATTTACCCGGTAATGGACTGGGTTTATATTTTGGGCCCAGTTTTGGGCCCAACGCTCATTCCCTCATTTGTTATCGGCCATGAAGTACTAATGTATATGGACTTGACCATAATTAGTTTATTTTAGGTATGTTTTTGTTTAATGTGACAGTTATAGTATTTATCACATCTTTCATGCATCAATATTATTGTATTTGTCGAGGTCAAATTTCAGAAAATGAAAAAATAATTTCATGAAATGTGGTGAAAATGAACATTTTTAGGTCTTCTTATGTAAAAATAATTTCACGTATAATTAACCCTATGACTAAGCTCGGGATATTCTTCTTTCCCCTTAGGGTTAATTAAAAACTCAAGAGCATCTCATGTAGCATGTTTGTTTTCCCTCTTGGGTTGCTATTATTGTATGTGGATTTTAGGAAAAAAAAAATTCTTTGTGAAAGGCAATTTCATTAAACAGCAAAAGAAACACAAGGTCTTTAGAGCTTGGGAACAAAAGAAGGTATAACATTCCATATTTCTCTCTGACCGTAACGTCTTCCCCGTTTCGCGAGTGCCATCTGCCTGAACGTTGATTTTCCGAGGAACATAGGTGAAGCTTGTTCACCGATCTTTCAAAGCTAACACCTGTTTCAAAATCTTCTTGGATCGCCAATGTAGCCCTTCATTGTTACCATTTATGAATTGGATCACCCTTTGGTTATCACTTTCGATATTAATATGATTGATCCCGTCTCAAAAAAAAAAATATGATTGATCCCCAGTTGCTGTGCCCATACCATACTAGAGTGAATTGCCATGCTCTCACATTCTTCCGCATTTTGGTAGCACACTGTGTCGGCTGCTGCAATGATAAAGTTCCCATCTTCATCGTGAATAATACACCGATATTTGCTAGTTCGGTGATTGTGGAGAAGGAAGCGTCGACATTTAGCTTTAGGAATGGTGTCGATGGAGGTCTCCATTTTAGATTGATATAGTTCTTGAACCCAACACATATTAAGTCTAGGCACAGTGTCCTAGGGTCGGCCAATGTGTGGTCCAGTCAGAGTATCCTAGACCGGCCAATGTGATGGAACGACTGGAGCCTGTCCTGGATTAGATCCTACTGGGGTGGGTTGGCGGGTGACACAAAAATGGGTTGACCCCTTATTTGTTAATGTAGCCTAACCTATTCTTTTGGCCAATAGCCGCAAGGGCCAATTAAAATAATCAGGGCAAAAGTCATAATGGATGATTTGCTTAATCTTTGAAGTACTTAATATCACATTAATTTAATTGCACGAGTGGTTCTAACATGGAACAATATTTTACTAGACCTTATGGACTATACAATTTTGATTTTCTTTTTGTCCGTCTCAAATTTTATTACTTTTTTTTGTCCCAATATTGACTCTAGGGTTTTCGAAACATTAATTAGACTTGAGTAGTTAAGTCATCTGTATTTCTACTAAAATATTGATTTTAGATTACTGCAATAAAATCACTTCTAGTTGATTTACTCTTCTCGATCGTCAATCTTATTTTGATCCTAACAAGTAACAAAATGAGAAACTTTGTCAAAATTTCCTGTAAATTTGGTTTTTAAAGGATCACTCAATTTTTATACTTTTCAGTGTCCTAGATATTTTCGTAATTTACAGTTTGCTAGATATTTTCAAAGTTTGCAATTGCTTGCCAGAGGTCTGCAATAAAACAGGCAAAATGAGCGCAAGTGGTTGCAAAAGAATGAGAAACTTTGTCAAGACTCCCTACAAATTTTTGTGATGCAGGGGCACCCGGCGTGGAGACTATTTCCATGACCGAACCCGGTTATGGACCAACCGGCCGGAGAGAGTAGATTTAGGAAGTCCTTATTTTAGTATGATTATTAGATAAATTAGGTTTAGGAAATTATGCTATTTTAATAATTCCAATAATTAGAAAGGTCCAGATTTGAGTCTAGTTATTTAGGCAGTTGCAGTATTTTAATTATTTAGGAAGTCTAATTCAAGTCTATCTAGGAAAGTCCAGAATCCTATAAAAGGATATCTAGTTTGTCTTTTATTCTCAGATTGAAGAGAAAAACCCCATTGAAGTTAATCAAAGTTTACAGTTTATTCAGTTATTTACAGTTGTTTACAGTTATTTTGATCGTTCTTCGTATTAGTTTAGTTTATTCTTAAAATCCGCTGCGTTCTACATCATTTTGGCTTTAAAGATTACTTAATTTTTATACTCTTCAGCTTCCTGGATATTTTCATAATTTGCAATTATTTGCATAAGGTTTTAGGTCCGCAGTAAGCTTTCAAAATGAGCGCAGCTGGTTGCAAAAGATTGCAAAAAAGTTAAGTTATTGACTAAACAAAATATAAATTTTTGGATTTTAAACCAAATAAAATACAAATTTTGAGTTTATAACTAAATAAAATATAACTTGTCTTTTTCACTTAAGCTTCAAATTGTTGTAACAAAAATCATATTATATACTCAGAGTTTGAGCTGATATGGTTGGTTGGTTTTGATGGATTTGAAAGAGTTTTCGCTTTTTTAATCAATTTATAGGTAAATATAACTTAAAAATTAGTTGTGAAAAAAGATAATGTAAAGAACCTCATAGAAAAATTGCACAATTTGTTTGTTTTGATTTCATATCTTTGAGGATTTCCCAATCCAATTACCCTATTCTTTATTGTTTTGACAACTAATGCATGGCTCTGCAATTAATATTTATTTGTTATGAAAAAAAAACTCCCATTTAAACAATGTTTGTTTATTTATTAGTGGTTATTTTGTCAATTTAGTAAGTACATCTTTTTGTCAAGATGGTTTTCAATATGACATTGTGTTGAGCTAGAAAGTCAGCTCTATATTAAAACAGGAGATATTTTCTACACGGTTTCATTATCTCCATCGACTTTTTTTACAGACTATTAAAACTTTAATGAGATTAACGACCCTTGTAAAGTCAAATGATAAAATATGTGATAATTTGATACACAAGTCAACGATCTAATTTGACTCAGTGAACTTTATGGCTATCATATTAGATTAAGGGTCCCTTAGATTAATATGGAAAAAATGAGCGAAAAATCCAAAAATCTAGACCCTAATAAGAAAAAAACCCACTCAAAAATAATAATGTCAAAAAAACCCATTTTTTGAACATTTTTCAAAATGTTCACAAGATATGTAATTATGTTGTTAACAATACAACATATTTTTTTCATAATTCCATTTTTACCCTTATATGTTGACAACATATATCATTGTGTTGTTATAAAATGTTGACAATATCTATAATAATGTCCCGACTTATTATAAAATGTTGGCGTCATATATAATTATGTTCTTAACAACATATATAATGTATTAGTCAAAATATTATTTGTTCGTTAACGGATTTGTTAAATACAAAGGATAACATGCATAACATTTTAATTTTTGTAAAAGTCAAATAAAAAAAATGTTTTAGTCTTTATATTTATGTCGAAAGCAAAACAAAAAATGCGGTAACCATTTATTTTTTCACAAGACAAATTGAAAAATGTTGTAGCCAAAATGTTTGTGTTAATTTGTTTATGTAAAATGCAAAAGAAAAAAATGCGAAATATTTTGGCAAAACAATGTCTAAGCAAAAACGAATTTGTTCACAAATTTACAAATTGTTGAGACAAACTAAGATTTGTTCAGAAATTTACAAAATTGTCGAGAGCAAACCAATAATTGTTCAGAAATGTTCAAAATTTTTTTTGACATTGATTTGGGCGGAAAATTTCATTTTAGAGGGTAAAATTGTATTTTTACCTACTGGGTTTTTTCCTCATTATTATTTAGTATTGGGCCTGATTCTCTTTATCGGATGAGACACGACATTGCTAAACTCCATCTTTGCTGGTCACAGTCCATGGTTGTTGCGGAAGCGTAAAAGTGATGGAATCCACCATTAAAACTACGATCAACTAATTAATAAACCGATAAAATAATAATAAACAACGACACGATAAACTTAATAATAAACTTGATTGATTATTCTTCAAAGATTTGAATAACAAAGACAGACTGAACTTCCTTTTATAGGAACTTAGACACTTCTAGATAGACTCAAACTAGAATTCCTAAACATCAAAGATACTCAAACATGGAAACTTCTAAACCTAGGCTTAGTAGGAAATACTAAAACATATAAACTCTCAAATCTAATCCTAATGGACTTGGCCGTGAGGTCCAATGGCTTGGTCGTGAGGCCCATGATGATGGTCTCAATCATACTCTCAGTCCGAGAATAAACTTGCCCTCAAGTGGGTCTCGATAATGCGATCCTCAATTCTCACTTTGCACGAAAGTTGTCGAAAATCCGAAGAGGACAAATATTGACCATATCACCAACTATAATTTGAATCTTATATTGCCAAGATACTCGCAAAAGCAATACCAACGTATAAACGCCCAATAAATTGCGACACTGCCCGTCGTCTTTTAGTTTGATGAAAGAAACTACATATACTACCTTCTTTGTTCTTGGAAAAACAATGAATGTCGTCATCCCCTCCAAAATGTAAAAGACGGGGCTATTAAGAACTTAAAAATACCATATTCCATCATCTTTGAACAAAATGAGTGAAAATACCACATCCTTCTTGATGGAAAAATCAACATTGAAATCCTTCACTTGAACAATCTTTCAGCGTTCATCTTCGTGATGCTTATAAACCAAACTCGAATATTTCTTAATCAAATCTAAACCAGAATGAATGGACTTTTTCAAGCTAAAAGAATATAACACACTTTATTCTTCTTCTTCCATTAGATCAGGAGTTTTAGAAGTATTAGCAGCAGTCCTTGTTCCAAACATGCCCCTTCTAACAGGTATACCCATTTCCGCTATTATTTTTTTACAGAGGCCATTAGTATGTTGAAAACTAATAAGTAATTTCCTAGAAATAATTACCTATGTTTTAAGTATGTTTTTCATTATATAAGAGTTATGTTAATCAAGAGTTATGTTAATCAAGAGTTGAGAGTTTAGGAAATCAAGAGTTGGGAGTTTGTAAGTCTAAGAGTCTAGAAGTTATTGTAAGAGTTATGTCTATCATCTATGATCTATATTAATAGATGTGTTTGTAATGAGAAGATATCGAGCAAAAAACAAAAAGAACATTCAACGGTAACATCTATTTCAATACAATTTAAGTTTAGCAATTATCTTCTTGTTAATCTTCGTGTAAGAACAAGTAAAACACCCAACAAATTTGGTATCAGAGTCATCTATCTCATTTTGTTTTATTCAAAATCAATGGCGACAAACAATTCATGTTTCAACCTCTCATCAATTTCAGTTCCTGTTTTTTATGGTGACCACTATGACTATTGGAGCATTCAAATGAAGACAATTTTTATCTCACAAGATTTGTGGGAGTTCATTGAAGATGGATATGATGAAGAAGCACTAAATTGAACACAACTAAAACAAACAAAGAAAAAAGATGCAAAAGAATTGTAATACATCCAATAAGGAGTAAGTAAAACGATCTACCCTAGACTTATGGGTGCAGTAAAATCAAAAGAAGCTTGGGAAATTTTGAAAAATGAATTTCAAAGGTCTGAAAAAATTATTACAGTTAAACTTCAATCCTTGTGGAAGGACTTTGATAGTTTAACCATGAAAGAGAGTGAGAATATTCAACAATTTTCCTCTCATATTACTACAATTGTTAATCAAATTCGAAGTTGTGGAGATATACTTGAGGACAAGAAAATTGTTTAAAAAGTTCTTCGTAGTTTTCCTCAAAAATTTGATCATGTAGTTGTAGCTATTGTAGAATCAAAAGATCTATCTACATATACTATGAATGAACTTATGAGTTCTCTTCAAGCACTAACTCACAATCAAGCTCATCAAGTGCCACAAGGCCATACAGTCTAGATCCACCACCAAGAAGGACACGGTCATTACAAGATATATATGAGTCGTATGATGTAGCTTTTCTCTCTAGTGAGCCACAAACTTTTCATGAAGAAACAAATTAACAAGTTTGGAGAAGCCCCATGGATGACGAAATTACTACAATAGAAAAGAACAAAACTTGGGAACTTGTAGACCTACCAAAAGGCAAGGAAGTTGTTGGCCTTAAGTGGGTTTATAAGACAAAGTTTAATGAAGATGGTTCTATCCAAAAACATAAGGCAAGGTTAGTAGTAAAGGGTTACTCACAACAACCCGGAAAAGCCCCATGGATGACGAAATTACTATAATAGAAAAGAACAAAACTTGAGAACTTGTAGACCTAACAAAAGGCAAGGAAGTTGTTGGCCTTAAGTGGGTTTATAAGACAAAGTTTAATGAAGATGGTTCTATCCAAAAACATAAGGCAAGGTTAGTAGTAAAGGGTTACTCACAACAACCCGAAATTGATTTCAATGAAACGTTTGCACCTGTTGCAAGAATGGAAACCATAAGAACAGTTCTAGCTTTGGCAGCACAATTTGATCTAGATGTTTATTAGCTAGATGTAAAATCAACATTTCTTAACGGAGAACTTGAAGAAGAGGTCTATGTGGAACAACCACAAGGCTATGAATTACAGAACATGAAGACAAAGTCTATCGTCTTCAAAAAGCGCTTTATGGGCTTAAACAAGCACCAAGAGCGTGGAATAGCAAAATTGATGATTATTTTCAGAAGAATGGATTTCAAAGAAGTCCAAGTGAACCATCACTCTATGTGAAGAAGGAAGGCCAAAATGATTTTTTATTGTATGCATATATGTTGATGATTTAATTTACATGGGCTCAAGCGTGGATATGGTGAAAAATTTCATAAATAAAATGATGAAAGTATATGAGATGTCTGACTTGGGTCTTATGAAATATTTTCTTGGGATCCAAGTGAAGCAATCAAAAGGTGAGATATTTATTTCTTAAGAAAAGTATACTGATGATTTATTGAAAAAATTTCAGATGGACAATTGCATGTCGTTGTCTACTCCTATCTCATTGAATAAAAAATTACAAGTCAAGGATGGAGCAAAAAAAATTGAATCAAAATTATTTCGAAGTCTTGTTGGATCCTTGATTTACCTCACAAATACAAGGCCGGGCATAATGCACTCGGTTAGTCTTACATCGAGGTTTATGAATGAGCCAAGTAGACTTCATTATGCAGCAGCAAAAAGAAGAAGATAACAATGCCTTGTATAAGATAGAAGAAGATAACAATTTAGTTGGCTATACTGATAGCGATTGGGTTGGATCTTTAGAGGATCGAAAGAGTACATCAAGTTACATATTTTGTCTCGGAAGAAATATTATTTCATGGAGTTCAAAGAAACAAAAGACTGTTGCATTATCTTCTGTTGAAGTTGAATATCTTGTTGCTAGTGAGGCAGCATCTGAAGGAGTTTGGTTGAGAAGAATTCTGGCTGATTTACTCCAAACTCAAGAACAACCAACTCTCATTCATTGTGATAACATGTCAGCAATTGCTATGACAAAAAATCCAGTGTTTCATGCAAGAACGAAATATATTGAATTGCATCACCATTTCATTAGAGATTTGGTAAACAAAGTGGAGATAAAATTAAAGTTCATTGGAACGAATGATGAACCAGTTGATTTTCTTACAAAGTCCGTCAATAGTGAGAAATTTGAGAAGTTCAAGAAGTTCTTAAAAATTACAAATTATGAAGGGGTGTTGAAAGCTAATTAGTAATTTCCTAGAAATAATTATCTATGTTTTAAGTATGTTTGTAATTACATAAGAGTTATGTTAATCAAGAGTTGAGAGTTTAAGAAATTAAGAGTTGGGAGTTTGTAAGTCTAAGAGTTTAGAAGTTATTGTAAGAGTTATGTCTATCATCTGTGATTAAATAGATCTCTTTGTAATGAGAAGATATCAAGCAAAAAACAAAAACAACATTCAACAATAGTATTTATTTCAATACAATTTAAGTTTAGCAATTATCTTCTTGTTAATCTTCTTGTAAGAATAAGTAAAACACCCAACATAGTATTGGCATCTTGGCTTGCATGAAGGTAACATTAGTTGCTACAAGGTTTTATTTTCTCTTTAGGATCAGACAAATATGGCTTCTTTTCGACAGTAGTGAGCACACTTTGAGAACATCCATGTAGTCGACAATCAGAAATCAAGCAACGACGACTGAAGATATGATCGAAAGAATTAAATGCCTCATTAAGATTATCATCCATAAATGTTCCGATTTTAGATACTCTTTTGTTGGAACCTTCAACTTGTTTTTCATTTTCAGTCAACAGAGTCTTGTATTGCTCCTGAATTTCAGCAGATTTGGCCTTAATAACTTTGCTCAGGAGAGTTAGCACTTCCTCAGTTAATTCATAATCTTCGGAATTCTTCAACAAAATCCGATTTTCGCCTTTAGAAAACTTTGGTTTCTTCTCCTTTGGTTCTTCAGTCTCTTCTACATTCTCATCTATAGTCGGGACTTCTTTACCAAATTGTTTGCAGTAAATATCTTTCATCGCAAGCATAACTTGTTCTTCAAGAATTTTTTGGTTTTAAGCCACGAATGCCCATAACATATATGGCGGCAACTTCTCAATATAAGGAAGCTTGGTATTTGTTGAGGTAAAATCTTCTAGATAGTGAAAATTGTATCTGCCTCCTGATCCTTTAGCATGCCCATACAACATACAACAAGGGTTTCTCAGTCTAGACACAAGCTTGTATTCTGTCTCAGTCAGTTCGGTTGGATTAAGATCACATGATTCTGCCAATGAATGAAATTCCGATTTGTTTTCTTGTCTTTTCTCAGCGTTCTTTTGTATTTTTTTTCTAATGGCAGCAAATCTTTTCGCTTGAATCCTCTTCTTTATATGAAGAACCCTAGATGATAAGGTTTCACAATCGTCCATATCATGTTCATTCAGATTCTCATGTTTCTCTACAATAGATGTCGATTTAGTAGTTGCGTCTTCGTCTTTGGTTTTTTCTTCTTCTCCTGCGTTAACTTCTTTCTTTGCATCGTTAACTTCTTCTTTTTTATCTGCATCATTAGGTTTGACGTTTTTTCTTTCACTAGTAAGATATTATGTGCGGGTTTTCCTGAAGCGGAACAAGGATAACAAGTTTCTTATGACAACCAAACTCATAAGTATTTTGACGACTTTTATTTAAAACATCAACATCGAAAGTCCATGGTCTTCCTAAGATGAGATGACAGTTCTCCATGTCAAAAATATCACAACAAAGAGAGTCGTGGTAATGAGTACCCATAGAAATAAAAAAAGGAGCATTGTTGTTTGACCTCGAGTTTCCCTCCTGTTTTGATCCATCCCACTTTGTATGGTTCAGGGTGGTCGGGTACATCAAGGTTAAGTGCACGAACGAGTCGAAGGGATATCATATTTGCTTCGCTACCATTGTCGATGACAAAGTCACAAACTTTGTTGTTGATAGTTAGTCTAGACTTGAATACCTTGTTTCTCTTTGAAGGATCTGATGGTCTAGTAGGATTGGGAAGGGTGTGGAGGTTTGGTGTAGCCGAGTTGATGAGGGTGGTAGAAGAAAAAAAAAATTGGTCTTTGTATCCGGATTTTTCAAGCTCATGATACCAGCTGATGTAGGTTGTTGCGGAAGCGTAAAAGTAATGGAATCCACCATTAAAACTATGATCAACTAATTAAATAAACCGATAAAATAATAATAAACGACGAAACGATAAACTTAATAATAAATTTGATTGATTATTCTTCAAAGATCTGAATAACAAAGACAGACTGGACTTCCTTTTATAGGAACTTAGACACTTCTGGATAGACTCAAACTAGGATTCCTAAATATCAAAGATACTCAAACATAGAAACTTCTAAACCTAGACTTAGTAGGAAATACTAAAACATAAAAACTCTCAAATCTAACCCTAATGAACTTGGCCGTGAGGCCCAATGGCTTGGTCGTGAGGCCCATGATGATGGTCTCCATCACAATGACATGCCACATCTAGTTTAGACATGAAATAACACCTAGTCTGCCTCAAGCGTGCATTCATGTACGCGAATTATGTATATGTACAGACGTGTAACACTTTAGCATGTCCCGTTGGCAGCCAAACCTGTTTATCATGTGAAGTGAAGCTTGCCCTCTTGTACAACGCAAGCCATCTATATAGTATCGCTTTGTTCCTCTTTTGTCCATAGATATATTATATAATTATCCACACCATATTTTGGTTTACTAATTGGGAGTTGTTGCTCTCTAAATGTTCAAATTTCCATTCGCTACAAATATCTATTTTTTTATTCTTTCACAAAAGCATAACCCTAAGGTATGAAGGAGGTAACCTAGGAGTTTTCATTAATTTATACGCAGGGTCCTCCTTGAGATTTCAGAGGTCCGTAGTGTGTTTAAAGAGTCTGGCTCACATGTGTTTCACAATAAAAAAATCGTATATTGGAACTTCTACGTTTTCCTTACACCTTGTGTTGGGTTTAAACATAAAATTCGTGTTAATAACTATGCAGTATGACTCGAAGGATCTAAATTGAGTTATTTGAAAACCGGTCCGGGTTCGATGAGAATCCTAGTCGGTCCTTAGTCAAACTTCTGATTCAGTGGTTCAACGAGATACTAAGCACAATAAGGGAGTCAATATTTTGGTCTGTTTCCCTTTTATTTTAAATACAAAAAATAAATAAATAAATAACAAATGAAAGAACTAAGAAGCCACGATTCTCCAAAAAGAAGAAGTAAGAGAGCAAGAAATTTCAACCTTGCTTTTTCTTTTGAAGTACGAAGGTGATAGTGTTGGTAGTCGTATGGTGATGGTCGTTATAGGGTAATAGTGGTAGTGATGGTCGTGGTCATGGAGGTGTCGTAATGATGATGGTGGTTGTATTAGTGGAAGTCTTTTGTAGCGGAGGTTTGATGGTGATTTTAAGAGAGACTAGACAAAGACAAGAAAATTTGGGTTGAACAATACCCAAAATTTAAAAAGAAATCAAAATCTTAACGTAATTGAAGTAAAAAAAGCGTTCTTGGAATTACTTATTTTTTTGTTGTCAATCGACCACCCCACCATCTCTCTCTCTCTCTCTCTCTCCATCGAAGTGGAGAATCCCACGAATGTTGGTCTAGCTAGAGTTCCCTAAACCAGATCCGCTACTGGTTCGGACTATATCTCTCCAAACTAGTCTTTTGAAATAAACAGATAGAGAAAGGGAGGAGAGGGAGAGAGAAATGAGGAATGACAAATAACGGTGGTGGTCAGAATTGGAAACCGAAAACGGAGAGATACGAGGAAGAAGATGAAGTTTTGTTGTCCATAAAATTTAGTAGGCCAAAAAAAAGTAGGTAGTCTTTTCACATGGTTCTACCGACACTAGTAACTGACCATAGCTCTAAGAAAGGCAAACAAAAAAAAAAAAAAGAACACGTCAAGAAACATGGAAGATAAAGTTCGTGCTTATGACATGTTTGGTTTGTTGTTGTTCACTTGTCTCCATATTGGATCTATTCAACCTTTGATAAAGGTTTCTTCTACCTTTTAGTCTTCTTTTTGCCAAACGAAAGTGAGAGTCTAACGGACCTAACCCTAAATTTTGAATGATGATATGATGAAATTAATCACCCCTCACCTAACCCTACCAATTCCTTTACCTAATAATCACTATTTGAGAGTACTAACTTTTACTCATAATACACTTTGTGAGAGTCCAACCAGTAAAATTTTATGTCAGACCAATATTTTAAAAGAAAATTGCGAGTCCACTATCATTTGTTGTAGTGGAAATCTCATAATTTATTGAACTGAAGTATGAATAAATGAGTTTCCACGCTCCATAAGATTTGTTTAAGGGCCTTTATGTGACTCGTAGAGTCGATGATGTCTTTGTAGTGGTAATTATAGTGCTTATTCAATTCATGATGGCAATAAATTGATGTATCTATGTTATGTAATTGAATCATATAAAAAATAAAAAAATCTTGCAATTTTAGTATGCGAATGAAAGACAATTTCGTTTTTAAAAATGGACTACGATAGTCATTATATGACATTAATACATCATCAAGATGTGATAATCACGATAACCGTCTAAGTTACACCACCAACAAAGAAGTCTAAAGCCCAACAACATACTAAAGAGCCTAGAACCCAAGTAACTTATTTTATATATACTTTTAATAACTCAGACCTCCAGAAATTTGAAGTTTATGTCAACACTATCAACCGCTTGGACAATCAAATGTTGACGAATGAATGACAATAAGAGTTAGGAATTTTATTTTTACTTCTTACAAATTCAGAATCTTGTAAGATCATAAATGCATAAAAATCTATGGGCACACAGTAATCGGTTCCTCAATAAAATAAATAAATTCAAAGGCCCCTCCCTTTTCCTTTTGGGTTGGCCACAGGTGTTTAGGTATCTATAACAAGCTCTGCCCCATCTCGAAGAAGACCATGAAGAGGAAAGTGGGAAACACTTGAAAAGTATATGGGAGTCTTCGGCTAGAGAATAATACTAGTGGAAAGAGAAATGTATCGGTCTTTTGATGCATCTGTCCAAATTTACCCAATTATTATCAAATCGGTTGCACCTGACTGAAAATATAAAATGGATTTAGAAGATTACCACCAATTAGTTTTTGAATTTCGTCTAAAATTTCCTTCTTCGAGCAAAAGAAAGGAGACCAAATGAGGAGAAATAAAAAAAGAGAACTACTTAAACAGACTATAATTCCACCACCAAGAGAGCATCACCACTAACCTCCACAACCACCATGGCACCACCACCCTTGTCACCAACATCATCTCTCTCTACTCTCTGATACTCCATCTTTTTGTTTACTCTCTCATCTTCATCTCATCTCCATCTTCTTCAACCTCCATCAACTACCACTGTTGTCACCACCATTCCATTCCCAGGCCCCAGCAAAGGTAGAATTCATGGTATTGATCGAATTTGGGTTATTAAAGATATAATCATATAAATAATGGTCTATAGGGTAGTGAGGTGACTTTCAGGAGTCTTGTTAAAATTGGCGCACGCGGTTAGAGGCACACAAAGCAACATAATATTCTTACAAGAGCACACGAGGCACCCACTTTCACCACCATCAACATCTTGTTCGTCTCAGACGAAGTAGAGTCTCGAACTCTCGATCGAGGATCTGTAACCCTCATTGGGGGGTTTTGCCTTTGACCCTCAATGAAGGGTTTCAAGTGCAACCCTGGACGGCTGGACAGATGGTGTGGCTTCGAACCTTCGACAACAGTTACCCCAGTTACCCCCTTCGTCTTAGACAAAGACTTGGTTAAAGTCTGAAGACCAAGTAAAATTGAGATTGTGAGCGCCATTTGTAAACCTCGTTGTGCCTCGAACACTTTTTTATATTATTGGACTTGGCTCAATATTTATTGAACTTTTTCTCATGGATAGTCCTAGAAGCACTCCATTTTAACCTCTCCAAGAGGAATCTCTTGGCAACCTCTCTTATCTCTTAATCCCTCAATATTTTTCTGCAATCCCCTCCTCCAACCAATTCTTCTCTAATCCTCTCAAACTATGTGCCGGCCATTCTAGGACTGCAAGCCTCTGCAATGATGGTGCCATCTAGATGCAACAAACCCTACCCTACAAACAAAGAAAAAAGAAAAGATCCCTAGCTTTTGGTAACTCTAATGCATGGAAAAAGGAAAAAATCTGTCACTATAAAGTAGGGAAGTCCAACAAAGTGAACCATAGACAGAATCTGTACAGTACCTCTTACAAACAAAGTATATAAACCATAAACAAAAAAGTATTAAATAGAATTCTCATTTCAAAAAACTCACAAAACTTACAACTCTATAGATTCTCATATAATACTAGCTAGTTCTACATTGCAAAAATAAAACCACTAGAGAGAGAGAGAGAGAGAGAGAGAGAGAGAGAGAGAGAGAGAGAGAGAGAGAGAGAGAGCTTTAGTACTAGTGATGGTAGGAGATGAAAACCATGGGATTTATATTGAATGGGTAGTGACCAAAAATAAAGAATGCATGAAGTCATCCATCATCTGTGGCAGACACATCTGTAGTGATAAGCACTATTAATGGGGTCATTAGCATCAACTGGAATTTGCTCAGCTCTACACCTAAATCTACACCCTCTACATTCATTGTAAGTGCAAATTGGAGCTGTTGACCCTATCATCAATCTCCTTGAATTCCATTTCTTCCATCCTTGGCCCTAACAAAAAAAAAAATTATTACAAAATGATTTAGACTTCTCTTTCTATAGACTAAAAAATTAGAGAAATATATTAATTTGCAAAATAGGCGGCCGTAACGTATGCGTTTCTCCGTAGTACAGTATCTGGCGGAGACTAAAGTTCGAATCTTACTGTATCAGAAGAAACTAAATTGTAAAATGGGTTTTTGGTTTTTAGTTTAATTCATTTGCTCGCTTGAAAATATAGAATTTGAGTGATGGATAGAAATGTAAAGATACCCTTTGGTAATGAGGAGGCAGATTTACTACTTCATGATGTTGAGTTATTGCAAAACCTGCAGCAAAATCATTAAAATAAGAATGAATTCATATTACATGCATGAAATTATAGAGGGAGAGAGAGAGAGAGAGAGAGAAACCAATGGAAGTTTAGAGAGAGAAAGTTAAATGACCTTGTAAGTAAAAGGCTTGAAGAAGAAAGAAGGTGAAGAGTAAGAAGTAGATAGGATGTTTAGTTTTAGCCATTATTAGTGTCTCAAATTGAAAAGAGGAAAGTGAAATGATAGATGAATGGGTGGTCAATCTCTTAAAAGATTAGATAGTAGAAGGCAGTAGAAGATAAGAGAGAGAGAGAGAGAGAGAGAGAAGTGAAAGGGAGAGGAGTGCTACTTTGATAATTGATGATATCTCCCTAATTGGTCAATAAATATAAGTGTCCATTCATCATTGGCGTGGTCAATTCATATTGACCAATAGGAATTCAAAATTTACAATTGAATTCTTTACTCCTTAATGAGCAAACCTAGGAAGAACAACCACAAAGTTTTGGAAGATTTCTCATAAATCTTCTACGTTATTCGTTACAAGGCATTGATACATCGAGACGATGTGATAAGCACAACAACTGCCGAAATGCTACTTAGCCTAAATCCCGACGAACGAAATGGCCTATAGTCTGACGAATAAAATGGCCTAAAGCCTACATAAACTACTTTATTTATACCCAAGTTCATTATTCCTGGATTTGCACTTCCATGGGATCGAACTTGGATTGCCTTCCAATACATAAACACCTATCGATATGCAGTAGGTGCCTGAGAAAAAAGAGGTCCCGTGCTAAATTTTATTCAGGACCTCAGATAATATGAGATGTTATTACTTATGATCCTCTTATATATATTTTAGATAACTTTATGAGCGTAATACTTAAGGCCGACACTTTGGAGAAATAAGAAAAAATTTCAGAGTACAAAATTTTGAAGAGAAAATGTGAATTTTGTCAGATTTTCTGGGATGCAATTTATTAAGGGGAAACAAAACATCTTCTTCCACCACCACCGACCAGCAACACCATTTTTCTACTTTTTTTCTTTTTGGTCCCCATCACCACCACCTTCATTTATCTTTTTTATTTCTCTTCTCCTCCTTCTTTCTTGCCTCTATCTCTCTATGTCCCTCTCGATCTCTCTATTATTGTTTGTCTCTCTTACTCTCTTGCTCCCTCTTTCTCTATCTCTCACTCCCACTTTTTTCTCTCTCTTGTGTGTTTCATTCGCAGAAACCATAACTCGATGAGGGTTTGGCGAAACCCTCCTCGAGGGTTTCGTGGCCGGCTGGCTACGAAATATTTTGTGGTCAGACTGGCCCACGAGATGAAGAGGAAACATCGTGGCCGGACGACCACGAAATCTGAAACCTCGAGGGATCCCTCCTCGAGGATTATGGTTAGGGAGCGAAAAAGACTTAGTGAGATAAAGAGAGACTGTGAGAGAGAAAGAAAGAGAACGAGAGGGAAAAGAAAGAACGAGAAAGAGAAGAGACACAGTGAGAGCGAGTGATGGAAAAGAAAAAAGGACAGAGATAGAGGGGGGAGAGAGAGAGGGGGACACTGAGTGAGAGAGAGAGAGAGAGAGGGGCAAATGATGGTGGTGGTTGTCGGAGGTGGTGACCTGGGTTGGTGACCAAAAGAGGAGACTTGAGAGAGAAAGATTTCGAAAAAAAAATAAAGGTCACCAACAATGGCAGTTTACCGGTTACCGTTACTGGAATAGAGATGAAATGGTCAACTAAAATGGTCCCCCTCTAACAATTAGAAAATAGATTGGTCAACTAAAGTTGACCAACTTTTGACAAAGTCATTGCACTTCGAAAAATATTCTTATGTCCTTAAAATGCTGGCCATAATTAACTATATATTGGAGCTTCAAAGTACTTGCGAATGCAATAAGCCTTCTAACCAAATTACATTTTAGTTCTTTATAAAAACATCTAGGAATCATTTATCTATGAAACATTATGAAAAAATAAATATTTGAATTTCGAATTCTATAACCATTGGCCTAGAAGCATACCAATTGAAGTACTCGTAATTGGTTATTTGGAAAACAAAAAGAGTTAATTCTTATCTGGCCCCCTACTTTGTGACCAGCTTCCTTCTTGGCTCCCTATTTTGTAAATTCAAATTTGGCCCCCTCTTTTAAGATAAACTCCTTAACTACCTCTCCTACAAATTATATGTTTCAAAATAAAATTGAAAATAAAACCTTAATTCCACCTCATTTCCCTCTCCACCACACATCTCTCTCCACATCACCTCTCTCTCTCTCCACCTCACCTCTCTCTCTCCACCTCACCTCTCTTTCCAACTCACCTCTCTCTTTCTCCAACTCACTCCTTTCTCTCTCTCTCCAACTCACCATTACCTTCTCCGACGAAGGTCGCCGGCCGAAAATTTTCCGGCCAACGACCTTCAAAAATAATTTTTTTTCTCACATTTCTCTCTCTCTAAAAACTCCGACGAAGGGGGTTTTCCATCGTCGGAATCGGTCTGTTCTTGAACAGACCTTCAAGGTCTGCTGTGAACAGACCAGATCCAGTCTGTTCAAGAACAGACCGACTCCGGCGAAGGGAAACCCCCTTCGCCAGAGTTTTTAGAGAGAGAGATGAAAGAAAAACAAAAAAAAATTGAAGGTCGTCGGCCAGAAAATTTTTCGGCCGGCGACCTTCGTCGAAGAAGGTAATGTGAGTTGGAGAGAGAGAGAGAGAGGTGACGTGGAGAGATGTGTGGTGGAGAGGGAAATGAGGTGGAATTAAGGTTTTATTTTGAAAAAGTATTTAAAGGAAGGGTAGTTAGGACATTTACATCAAAAAATGGGTCATATTTGAATTTACAGAAAATAGGGGGCCATAAAGGAAGCTGGTCACAAAGTAGGGGGCAAAATAAGAATTAACTCAAAAAAATTGAAGTAAAGAGTATTCAACTCAGCATCTCAAGCTTGCAAAACAAAGTATTTACCAACTATGATACAGAGAAGTTCATGATAATTATGACTTTCAAACATTTATACCTAATTAGTAATTATAGGGGACTCTTGATTTGAAGAGGATCAGATGTCGTCTCACTTATGACACTCCCTCTTCGCGTCCCTTATGCCATGAATATACGAGGATAATGTAATTTGAAGAGGATCAGATGTCGTCTCACTTATGACCTCCTAGTTGACCGTCTCACATATGACAAGCGACAAATTTGTAATTTTACAAGTGAGAATTGCGGTTTTACCCCTAGTCTTTTGTTGGGCGGTAGAAATTAATGTAGGAGTTACAAAAGTCTTTCACAATAGGGAGATTTTATAGGCAATGTCTTTTATTGTTAAAAGCATTGTCTTTTGCAAATTTGACTTGCTCAATTCATTATGACCAAGTTCTGTTAAAGGCAATGTTACCTTAGCTCTTTAGTTTTCTTCTTCTTCTTCTCCATCTTCTTCCTTCTTTACCTTCTTCTTATCAGTGTTATACACCAATCAAACTCACTACATATCTATCATTGAATCTGGACAACCAAGGGCTGCTGGCCCCTTTTAACTCCTTCCCCCTCTTTTTTCACTGGTTGAGACTAGAGAGAGATAGAGCCTCAAACTGCAAATCCATTTCAACCTCATTGTTTTCATCTCCATTACTTCTTTCTCTAACAAGGGTTTATTTGGATCTCGGTAAGTTTATGTTTCACTCCCCATATCCACCTTAACGAAGAAAACATAAAAATAAGGGTTATTTCCCTAATGGCCCCCTACTTTGTGACCAGCTTCCCGCCTGGCCCCCTACTTTATTTATTTTTATTTTTTAGTTTGAAGGTCGCCGGCCGGAAATTTGGCCGGCCGGCGACCTCTGCCGGAGAAGGTGATGAGGTGGCCTAACAGATGAGGTGGCGTGACATGGCAGAGAGAGAAAAAGAGATGGAGGAGAGAGAGTGACAGAAAGTTAAAGTTAACGGTAATAGGGGGCCATATGGGTATTTCTCGTAAAGTAGGGGGCCAGGCGGGAAGCTGGTCACAAAGTAGGGGGCCATTAGGGAAATAACCCTAAAAATAACCAGTCAACCATCAATTTCCCCAATTTTGATTCAAAAAGGATGGTAGGGGAAAGTAAATTTTAGGTTTAATTATTTTCCTTTCTTACTTGCATTTTCTTTTCCTAGATTAGATTGGAGTTGTGTTCAATTTCAACATCCTAGGTTTAGTTTACCAGACAATCAGGGATCAAGGTAGGATGCCATGCCCCGACAGTAGATAACTAAGAGAGAGATGAGAGGAAAATAGAGAGAGAAGAGAGAGATGAGAGGGAAGAAGAATGAAGGAGAAGGAAGAAGAGAAACAAAGAAACTATGATTCAGCTAAGGTCGCCTACGACAGGTCAAACTTTAGTTGAGGTATTGTCTCCTAACCCACATTGCATCTAACCAAACTAGGGATTGCTTTTAGCAAGATTGCCTATAACAACTTCGAACATTGCCTATAAAATCTCTCTTTCTAATATGGGATACGATATATTAGAAATTTAGAATAGAGGGTCAGGATTGCTTGGACACTCCTAAACACCTCATTCACGTTGGAATTATTGTTAAATGTCAAATTTTATGAACCAAATTTGAAAAACAGTTAAATCATAAAAGACCATTAGCACTGAAAAAGTGTATAGATATGTAGAAGATTTCAGTTTAAAATACATCTTATTGTTTTATAAATATTTTGTACCGTGTTCATAAAGAATATTAATATTTTGTTTTTTTTTTGTTAAGATTAATATTTAGTTAATAACAATAGTGATAAAGACGTCATAAGCAAAACAAAGATGATAACGAGAAATATTACGATTTTCTCTCAAATTTGTCAGCAAAATAAATTGAATTTCTCTCCCAAGTCTATCTATAATTTTCGTACTCTATTACTACCAGCTCAACTACCTTCCTGTTAGAGAAATATTGGACCATTCAAATTTCAAGACCCATCAAATCTGTCTAGGGAATCCTAAATCCAATTGCATGAAACATTTTTAGTGGACAATGTTTTTTTTTTTTTTGTTAAGAGTTTTAGTGGACAATGTTGATACTGCCTAAAATTAGCCCATGATTTGAAAGGAGTGGCAGCTGTGGGGGGTTGTACAAGAATAAACCCAAGGACCTCAAACCGACATTCACGGCTCTACCATTTCTAATTCTAACACAACAAAGAGTGAAGGAGCTACTGACACACTCATTAATACACTCTAATCTCTAATGTTCTGAATTAAACGTTATAATAAGATAAAACAGTTATTTTTATCTAAAATGGTATAACTGTTTACTGTTTTTCTGCTGTTAAAACATCAAACTTTTTATGAGGAAATCCTACTAATTCAAAAATGGGTGCTTCTAAAGGCATCTGGCCAAAAATTAGCATCCAACTCTATTAGTACCAGACCCAACTGCTTATTTCTCTGTTAGCACCGTCCAACTATGTAGGCACAGGTCAAAGTGGAGAGTTAACCCACCCCTCCATCCATCTCTCGCAAAATCTGAAATTCTTTTCCATTCTCCATCCAATAATTTAAAACAGTGGAAGAGGTTTCTAGCTTCCATAGCGAGGGGCCATGGGGAAGAGAAATTATTATGATATTTCTTTCAACAATGTTTGTCTCATTCGAGATTTATATTATGTTGTTATTGTTGTTACTGTACTATACCACTCGTACACACGATATAAATGCGTCTTCTTCTTGAAAAATAAAGACAATTTTGCTCAAATTGTAGAATGCCAGCTAAAACACAGATATATGTATTGAGATTCACACAAATGTAGTGCACTGTATTGATGACATAGAGGGGAAGATTCATTTAGGGTTTCATTCATGTCGCCATGTCGGGGATGAGATTATACACCAAAATAACAAACAAAAAAAAGTTCAATCATAACAATATGTAAGTACTAATATTTGTTCGTAATATTAATACTGGACATTAAAAACTCAATTGACCTTTAAGTCTGTGGCTGACATATTAAGTGTCTAGTGTCAAACTTCGAACGTGACTCTTTTGTACGAAAATATTAGGATTAAAAGAAACTATTTTACGTGTAGAATAATAACCAAGAAATAATTGAAACATATATAAAAGAGATATTTAATCATTGATGAATCTAAGTTCACTGATATATGAATAATATAATATAAAAAAAGATATTTAGCGTTAGGGTCAAAGAAAAGTATCGACATTAGCATTTGGGTCAAGAGTTTGTCCATTATAGGGTATGGATCAATAACTGACCCTTGACCCAATTGACTAGAGACAATCGTTAACAACCGTTAGTTTGTAACCCAAATGCTAATGTCGGTACTTTTTCATTGACACTAATACTAAGTTTATCTTTTAATCATCGGAACATTGGCGTCTTAAGAGAAATTAGTGAAAGATGTGTGGGTTCAAGAGGTGTACATATTTTCGATGGAGGACTTGTCAGATTTGAGAACTTGTCATGGACACCGACGACCTACCATTGGCAGAAAGACAAGTTGTGTTTGCATAAGTCACTCCAACAGATCTAGTGCTGAACATAGGTCCTTTAATGTATCAAGGAAATAGTCATAAGAACTCGTCCGATGAGATTCTCAGGAAGAAACTGTATCAAATGCTCGGAAAGAAAATTAAGTCCATGTGATATTTGTGAAAAAGATTTTCGGAAGTATACAGAGTTCCACAATAAGGAAGACGAGTGCCATGAGAACAAAATGAAAGTGATCTAGAGAATTTGTAGGGAAATAATCTAATATTTCGAGGCACTAGTACAATAATTTTCGCACTAGCACAATAATTTTCCCATTGAAATGACGCAAAGATTTGAGAACGCACATTAATTGCAGATTAAAGCAAGTTCCCCCGTATCTATGTTTTTGAATTATATTGCAGTTCTGCTAAATTGATCAATATGCTTTTATTTTGGTATTACAATTTATTTCTAAGATATTTAGTGTCAAGGTCAACGTAAAGTACCGATATTATATTTGGGTCACAAACTAACGGTTGCTAATGACCGCCTCTAGTCAATTCGGTCAACGGTTAGTCTGTGACACGGCCTCTATAGCAGACAAATTTTTGACCTTAATACTAATGTCGGTACTTTTCTTTAACCCAAACACTAAATATCTCTATAAAAAAGGATCTCTTTTGGTAGAGCCCGTATGGACGCACAGTCTATTTCCCACGACCTTGTTGACCTCAACTAGTTTTTTATGTTTTGACATAAAATTATAATATATTCTGGTCAATTTTGCCAAAAGAAATGGTAAAAGAATATTCTTCTTTCTATAAACACGAAATAGTTCCATCACTCAACTACTCATCACGGATCTTATCCAGGTGTCTTTTGACAAGCAAAACTATAAAGACTTTGTTTGTAGTAGAAGTACTTCAGCATCCATAAAATAGAAAAAAAATTAAAAGTGTAATTGCAAAATAACTGCTTAAAAGTAAAGAAAAAACAAAAAGTTCATTTGACAACATGATTTACTTTTCGATTTTTAATCTCTTTTTTATTCGTAGAGACAATTCATTTTTAAGTTTACTCGTATCATTTCAGGATGACTATGTTGGTAAAGGTGGTGGACGATGATTAGGGTGGCTATAGTTACACAAGTGATAGTGATGTTGGACACTTAGAGAAATGTGGTTGAGATGTAGTTGTGGTGGTGACGGACATACAATGGTGGTGGTAGAGGGTGCGGTGGTGGTGGTGGTGGTGGTGTTGGAAAATATTGCTAACAAGTTTGAAATGGAAAATCAGAAATATATGATGTTGTTATACACGAAACTTCAAAGCTCGATTATATCGATTCTTTTAGACAGTAATTCACTCCCTTCTGGTAAAACCACGAGTACACAACGGGTATGGAACTATGCCTTCAGGATACGATGAAGTCTTAACAACTATCTTAGTTCAAAGTATGTACGCTTTGACTAAGATCGAGAACACTCTGAAATGTGAACTGATAATGCCAAGAAACCGACTTCAAATTCACTAAATAACTTGTATAATGAAATACCCAAAAGAACTGCTTCACATGTGGAGGAAAACGAGACAGAGAGAAAGAGACTGGAAATTGGTGGATGCTTGTGTCTCTCAAATGGGTAGGGTGATGATTATTTATAATCATCAAAAAGGTGCCACTTGAATTGATACATTCTTACGGTGGGATGTGCCCATTAATTCAAGTCTACTGGTGGTGAAGAATTACACCCATTCATATTCATAAATCCATTCACTAACACATCCCATCAATTGGAAATTAAATATTTGAAAATATTCAACATTCCCCCACCATTTTCAAAAGATTGGAAGTATAAAATAATATATCCAACCGAGACAAATAAAATAAATAAATAAAAATAAATAAAAATAAAAAGAAAAGAAAAATTAACAACTTTGGCATTATCGTAGAAACTTGTACATACATGATAGGTATCTTATGGATTTGAACCTTCACTTAGTGCGGACAACTCAAAGTTTTATCAGAATGCTATGGTGAACGTATCTTGAACTAAGAATCCTTTAGTGATGAAACCGGAGCCATCGCACATACTTGTTTCGGTGAATCAGAGTGTTCATACTCCGCACATTAATGGCCATGTGCAATATCCCTTTCATGAGTCTTCTTCGGAAAACGGTCTTATTTTCTTAGGAGACGGCCTGATCTCCACACTCACTTAGGTAAGTCCACTTGAGGTGTTTCCGCGAGGCACCACTTAAAAATTAGGACTTATTAAGGATATATCATCCATCCTTTGTCTTGCAGAAAACCAATACTATCTCAGAAATGGGAGAATGTAAATTGCTAGTATTCCATAATCGCGAAAGCTTTAACTTGTTGGTACCCGTTGAACTTTGCCTATCTATTTCAAGACATAAGTTGGGTTTCCGTTAAAGGCGATCAACCTTCATTCACAGACCTGAGTCCCATTTCTTTATTCTTAACCGAGACCATTACTTTAGGAAGTCCTTTAGTTAATGGGTCTGCTAAGTTTTTCTTTGTTTCTACATAGTCGACTGTAATTACTCATCTCTTGAGTAATTGTCTCACAAATTGATGTCTGAGACTCACGTGTCTCGACTTGCCATTGTAGGTCTTATTTGCAACGTTATAAAGTGTTGCCTGGTTGTCACAATTTATCATGACTGACGGAGATGGCTTCTTCCATATGGGAATTTCTTCTAGCAGATTTCTAAGCCATTCCGCTTCCTTGCTTGCATCTGCTAATGCAATTAATTCTGACAACATAGTTGAATCAGAAATTATGGTCTGCTTTTTGGATCCCCAAGACACAGCAGCACCACCTAAAGTAAAAATCCATCCAGTGGTAGATTTTGACTTTGTCTCAATACTATTCCAGCTGGCATCGCTATATCCTTCTAATATAGCGGGGTCTCCTTTAAAATGTAAACCATAATCCATGGTTCCCTTCAGGTAACTTAACACTCTAGAAATAGCTTTCCAATGCTCTGGTCCTGGGTTACTCGTAAATCGACACAGTACACTGACAGCGTAGGCTATGTCAGGTCTAGTGCAGTGCATCGCATACATCAGACTACCTATAACACTAGCATACTCAAGTTGAGCTTGGGCACGACCAGTATTCTTCAGTAATTTAATACTGGGGTCCATTGGAGTTGGAGCTGGTTTATGATTGAAGTGATCATACCTTTTCAGAATTTTCTCGATGTAATGTGTTTGACTTAAAGCCAATACATTATCCTTTCTTAGAATTTTAATTCCTAAGATAATATCAGCCACCCCAAGATCCTTCATATCAAACTTTGATGATAAGAATTTTTTCGTTTCTTCAACAGAAGATAGATCAGTTCCAAAAATGAGCATATCGTCAACGTACAAACAAATAAGTACACAACTAGACTTATTTACTTTACAGTAAATACATTTATCTGCATCATTAACGACAAATCCATTTGATCGGACAATATGATCAAACTTTTCATGCCACTGCTTGGGCGCTTGCTTCAGACCATAAAGAGATTTTACCAACTTGCAAACTTTCTTTTCTTGGCCTGGAGAAATAAATCCTTCAGGTTGTTCCATATAAACTTCCTCCTCTAAGTCACCATTTAGAAATGTTGTTTTCACATCCATTTGATGAATAACTAAATGGTGAACTGAGGCAAGGGCAATCAACACACGAATTGAGGAGATACGTGCCACTGGTGCATAAGTATCAAAATAATCAATACCATGCCTCTGTTTAAAGCCTTTAGCAACTAATCTTGCTTTAAACTTATTTATGGAACCATCAGGATTTAACTTCTTCTTAAATATCCATCTACATCCTATAGGTTTAGCCCCAGGAGGTAAATCAGCCAATACCCAAGTTTGGTTTGATAAGATAGAATTCATTTCATCATTTATAGCTTCTTTCCAAAAACTAGAATCTCTCGAATTCATAGCTTCAGAAAAGCTAATCGGATCATTATCAATATTCAAAACAAACTTTGTAACATCTGTTACTTCACTTCTATCACCTTCTATGAGATAAGTGATGAAGTCAGGACCAAATGAACGTTCAGTTCTAGCCCTCTTACCTCTCCTTGGTTCTAATTCAGGAGGTTCACGAGACTTTGGATGTTCATTCATATTAGTGTCAACAGTAGTAGACTCAGAATTAGACAAATTTATGGGATCTACTAAATTATGATTATTAGCACTAGATCTCGTCAAGTTCTCAAAAAATTCTACGTCTACAGATTCTATAATTTCAAAAGTGTCTAGATTTAAGAATCGATATGTCACACTATTATGCGAATAACCTATAAAAGCACACTTGTAGGCTCTAACACCTAATTTCGGTCTCTTAGGGTCTGGTTTCCTAACATATGCAAGGCAGCCCCAAACTTTTAATCTACTAAAATTAGGTTTTCTTTTAAACCAGAGTTCAAAGGGAGTCACATTTTTATTCTTTAAGGGAATCCTATTCAAAATATAACATGCTGATAATAATGCTTCACCCCATAAAGATAATGGTAAGTCAGAACTAATTAACATTGCATTGACCATCTCAATCATAGTCCTATTTTTCCTCTCTGCAATACCATTTTGCTGAGGAGTGTAAGGTGCAGTGACTTGGTGAACAATTCCATGTGTTTGGCAGAATTTAATAAATTCATTTGGATAGTATTCACCACCTCTATCAGATCTTAAAATTTTAATCTTAAGACCAAGTTGATTTTCAGCTTCCGCTTTAAATATTGTAAATTTTTCAAAGACCTCATCTTTACTTTTCATTAGATATACGTAAGTATATCTAGAACAATGGTCAATGAAAGTTACATAATATTTGTTGCCACCCTTAGTTATGTGATTTTTTAAATCACCCACATCACTATGAATAATGTCAAGCAAATTAGAATTCCTAACAATAGATTTATGGGATTTTCGAAATATTTTAGCTTGAACACAAACATGACATTTACTAGTAGAATTAAAATCACAATTAGAAATTAAACCTAATTTTTCCATATTTCTAAGAGAACCATAATTAACATGACCTAATCTACCATGCCATAAATTAACGGAATCAACAATATAAACCGAAGAATTATTATTTATTAGATTCAACTTAACCATTCCGTTACAAGAGTACCCTTGACCAACAAACGTGCCCCTTTTGGACAATACAAATTTATCAGACTCATACACCATCTTAAACCCCTTCTTATTAAGACGGTCTCCCGATACAAGATTTTTAGTCACATCGGGCACATGATGAACATTTTGAAGAGTTAGAGTCTTTCCAGAAGTAAAGAAGAGTTCCACAATTCCTAATCCCATGACTTTAGAACGGATATTATTGGCTCCTTTAATATCGGTTCCGTCACCGCCAACTTCGTAAGTCTTGAAAAGATTACGGTCATTACAGACATGGATAGTAGCTCCTGTGTCGTACCACCAACCACTGTCGGCATCTATTGTATTGGCTTCAGAAACTGTGGCTATAAATTTTTCTTCGACCATGTTTGCTTGCCCTTTAAGATTTTTCTTTCTTGAGCGACAATCACGAGCATAATGGCCGGGTTTGTTACAATAGTAACAAATTACCTTCTTCTTGTCCTTTGGAGTTTGTTTCTTAAACTTTTTATCCTTCCTAGGCTTTAGAGAATCTTTCTCAGATTTCCCTTCTTCAACCACATTAGCCTTAGGTTGATAATCAGTTTGGGTCTCTTTTAATTCTCGAATACGAGAATCTTCTTCAATACGAAGGTGACGTTGTAAAGAATCCAATGAATAATTTTCTTCGTCATGCTTGAGTTTTTTCTTATAGTCGCTCCAAGATGGGGGTAGTCTAGAAATGATAACCCCCACCAGAAAAGCATCCATAAGAGAAATCCCAGCGTTTTTAAGATTGCTAACAATAAGTAAAAATTCATTAACTTGAAGCATAACAGACTTATTGTTAACCATCTTAAAATCCATAAAATTACCAATTAGAAATTTTTGATTACTTGCCTCTTCAATGCGGTATTTGCTGTCCAGTGCTTCCCATAATGCTTTGGCAGAATCAATTGAACGATGAGCATTGTAGATAGAAGTAGACAAAGCGTTCAGTATATGACCACGGCAAAGAAAATCGTCTTCCTTTCGCTTCCTTCGTTTTTCCCTTAATTCAGTCGAGTCTTCAGGAGTCTCATCGGGAATTTTGTCGAGTACCCCTTCTATTATATAGAATAATTTAATAGAAGTCAGAAAGAACCGCAACTTTTCTTGCCACCTTGTAAAGTTTTCTCCATTAAAACTTTCAAGACGAGTGTAGTCTTGATTCATAAAGCGAAGAGATTGAGTCAATGCTGTTGATGCTTCCATTTCAAAACTAAGCGAGACTTACTGTCTAAAAATTGTTGGAAAATATTGCTAACAAGTTTGAAATGGAAAATCAGAAATATATGATGTTGTTATACACGAAACTTCAAAGCTCGATTATATCGATTCTTTTAGACAGTAATTCACTCCCTTCTGGTAAAACCACGAGTACACAACGGGTATGGAACTATGCCTTCAGGATACGATGAAGTCTTAACAACTATCTTAGTTCAAAGTATGTACGCTTTGACTAAGATCGAGAACACTCTGAAATGTGAACTGATAATGCCAAGAAACCGACTTCAAATTCACTAAATAACTTGTATAATGAAATACCCAAAAGAACTGCTTCACATGTGGAAGAAAACGAGACAGAGAGAAAGAGACTGGAAATTGGTGGATGCTTGTGTCTCTCAAATGGGTAGGGTGATGATTATTTATAATCATCAAAAAGGTGCCACTTGAATTGATACATTCTTACGGTGGGATGTGCCCATTAATTCAAGTCTACTGGTGGTGAAGAATTACACCCATTCATATTCATAAATCCATTCACTAACACATCCCACCAATTGGAAATTAAATATTTGAAAATATTCAACAGGTGGTGGAGACATGGTGATGGTGGTAGTGGTGACGGATACTTGGTGATGGTGGTGGTGTGGTGGAGGTGGGATGGTGGCAATGGAGGTGCGGCAGTGGTGGTGCATGGTTGAGGCATGGTGGTGGTGAAATTTGTATAGTGATGGAGCGGATGTAAACATGAAAAAGAAAAAATTAGTCAAGTAATATTCGCGTATATGTTTAACTTAACTTTGAAGTCAAAAGCAGAAATTTTGAACTTTAAAATAAAGTCAAATTTTAATTTAATTAAAGTTAGAAGTTTTTGTATTATGAAACTAACTTTTTAACTTTTTACTTAAAAAAGTTAGTTATTTTTGTGTTGCCAAATAACACCTTAGTAAGCGTATCGATCAAATTCAAAGTTTTTAGAGTTTGTTCATGTATTTAAAGTATTGCAAGTGTCTTGAATATGGGTGGATATCTAACTCGATTCGCGACCAGCGAAACCAGTTTCAAGGGACTCGACACAAAATTTGGATGCTACTATATGCAACTTTAGTTTTGTTTTTTTTTTTGAAAGCCATAAATTACTTAAAATAAACATTACAATATTCAGTCCCCTACATTGACAGTAAGTTAAAGTAGGGACGAGATTGAAATGGAATTAACATCATAAGGGCTAAAAGATAATAATTTAAAGGACGTTGGATAGAACCGAAGCAGCCAAAAAATGGGCGTCCTCATTCTGAATTCTCGGGCAGTACTTCAAATCCAACGGTCTATTTGCTATTCTTGCTCGGATGCCGTTGATCTTAGCTGATATCCTCCACGGGATCTCTGGATTGACGGCCCCGATTAATTCGAGTAAAACCCTAGCGTCCCCCTCGATTATAAAAGAGGAAAGTTGCATCTCCTCTGCTAGGGTTAACCCAAGCTCTAAGCCGGCGATTTCACTTGCTATCGGCGAGATTGGTTCCGTTAGGGTAGCTCGAGCTGCTATCGTTACTCCCTGTGAGTTACGAATTAAAGCTGCACATGATGCTTTTGTATCCCGAAAGGATCCATCGAAGTTAATCTTCAGGACTCCTTCCGGTGGTGGACACCATCGATTTCCCTGCAAATGATGGTTAGTTGTTAATGGAGGGTTTGAAACTACCACATACCTGAGGGCTTCTGTTATATTCCAGTAGCATCTGTTCAGATCCGGTTGTCTCTCTTGAAAATGAAGTTCGTTCCTGGTTTTCCACCAAAACCACATGAGATAAGTATATCTATACCACCATGCTTCCCTATTTTGTTTATTCTTTAACATTGTGTCTAAAGCTTTAATTGGATCTGTTTGAATATGTTGTAGATGGTCTAATCCGGCTTTTTGAAGGAGTTTCTTGTACAAAGAACATGATCCGAATAAGTGATTGATGCTTTCTAACTCCTCTGTACCACACAACTTACATGTCTGATCGATTTGAGGAACCCTAGCTCCGATACTGGTGAGTACTGGAATCCCATTTTGAATTACTTTCCATATAAAATTTTGTATCTTTGGTTGAGCTTGATTCATCTTCCAAAATTGAGACCATGCAAATTCTTGCAGTTGGATTGGTAACTCTGGGTTTGCCTTAATTTCTGCATAAAACGATTTTGATGTGAATTTCCCGTTTTCTTTGGGACACCAGATTAGTTCATCCTTGCTGTTGGTAGTGTGGATTGTTATATTAAGTATGTTATGAGCATCTTCTTCATTAAACCATTCTCGAATAAATGCCTCATTCCAAGTTAGATTATCCTGCATAATTAGTTCAGAAACAAACACAATTTCTTGTGGTAAATTAGTAACATCTGTAGGAATGTTGTGATGGCTATTGTTGGGAATCCAAGGATCTGATCGGATTTTAACAGAAATACCATTATGAATATGCCAAATACTTTTCTCCCTAATTATATTCTTTGTATTATTAATAGCTTTCCAAATGTGGGAAGAGTTACTAGAATAAGTATGAGCCCAAAAGTCCCCATCTTTGATATATTTAGCATGAAGTAGTCTAACCCATATGTCATTCTTTTTAGTAATGAAGTTCCAAGTCATCTTGGCTATTAGAGATGAATTGATCTCAACAATAGACCTAATGCCTAGACCACCTTTGTGCTTTGGGGCAGTTATAATGTCCCAATTGATAAAGTGGATTTTCCTCTCTGAGGGAGAGTGACCCCACCAAAAACTTCTCTCGATTTTCTCTAGACTATTAGCCACTGCCTTAGGCATTACTTGGTAACTACAAACATAAGTGCAAAAAGAAGATAAAATGGATTTGATAAGAATTGACCTACCTGCTTGAGTAGTGAATTTGTGTTTCCATCCGGCTAAAGATTTATTGAATTTCTCAATGAGCCAGTTATAACTCTCGATTCTGTGATCTTTTTTGAGCACTAATGCTCCCAGATATTTATCTCTATCAGTCATCAAGGGAGCATTGAGGGTTTGAACAAATTGCGTGGTTATATTAGAAGGAACTCCTTTGCTAAAATACAGAGAAGACTTGGAGTAATTTACCCGTTGACCCGAGAATCTTCCATATTCATCCATTATCTGCATCACTGTATTTAAATTCTCTTGTGTTGCCTTTCCAAATACAATCAGATCATCAGCAAATAGGAGATGTGTAATGTTAGGGGCTGCTTGATTGATCTGATATCCTGTAAATGTACCTTTGTGCTCATAATAATTGAAAAGGAGAGAGAGAGACTGTGAGGTAAGGATGAAAAGATAGGGCGATAACGGACAGCCCTGTCTTAGACCTCTAGTGGCTACAAAATCACCCACAGTACCCCCATTTAGTTGAATATTAAATCTGGAAGTGGTGATGCAAGACATAATAAGAGATAGAATACGGCCAGATAGGCCCGTCGATTTTAATACACATTCTAGAAATTCCCAACTGACTCGGTCATAGGCCTTAGCCATGTCCACAACTTTAGTTTTGTTAAGGACAACTATTAGACAAAAATAGCTAAATAATACTAACAAACATAGTGTCCTAAATTCAGGGGCGGAACCAGGATTTCATATTAGGCAGGGCAAATCAAAAGTCTATGAAGTAAACTTCTACATATAATACGTATAGCCTTACAAGATACATCACAAGACAATTTTTTAAAGAACATCATTTCATATCATGATTTTTTTACATTTATCTTAATAATCTAAATAAAACAATGGAATCGATATTTTGACTTAAATTTACAAATTAACGTAACATTGGATAACTCAATTGAGTAACAAAATATCAATAGAACTTTATCAATTATTTTACATCTTAAAGAACAAAAAAATCACACAATTTTATTAACATTAATCTAAGAGCTTCGTGTTATAATTATTCAATAACATTTGAAGTAGAAAAAAATTACATAGCTAAGAGTATACCCAAGCAAAAACAAGACTTTCTCTTGGGCGCTTAATTTAGCTTTGAAGCAAAAATGCAAAAAAAGATAAAACTTAAGGCAGGGACAGAGGTTTGAACCCGGGTCTAAAGGTTGGAAATGCACAAGCTTAACCACTTGAGCTGAGGTGAAGTGTTAAAATTAGTGGAAGCTTGTCTTATATATGTGGAGATCAGGCCGGGCAACTGCCCAGCCTGGTCTCCACATAGATCCGCCCTTGCCTAAATTGCTAACCAACACCAACACAAAAAATGAAGTATAACCGAATCTCTCCTCCATTCTATACACAACTCTAAAAAAATTATTACACAAAATAACTACATAAAATTAATTGAATTTTGTCTTAAATTGGTAAACCCAATACTAAAAAAAAAAATCAAATATCATCGAATTTTTTCTCAAAATTCAAATTTCTATTACAATAATTAATTATTCATAAATAAAATTTATTCGAACATTAAACTAAAAAGTTAACCAAATATTAACAAATAACAAAAAAAAATCCAACGGATATTGTTCAACAAAAAAATCCAACGGATATATTTTCAACAAAAAAAAATCCATGGGATATTCATAAAATCATACTACATAAAATCACTATGTATATTTTTAAGCTTAGTTTAAACCTTAATAATGTATATTTCATAAAATCATATTACATAAAAATAATGTATATTTTTTTAAAACCTATAACACGTTTAAGTATTTTTTTAACATTAGATAACACTAATACAACCAATTTTATTTTTGTTTAATAATTTAATAAAGGAAAAAAATTTGTCTAGTAAATAATTTTGGGAAGTTAAAACATAGTTGATTTAGCAATCTAAAATTCAAAAAATTATTTGCTAAATAAAATCAATCGATTGATCTCTGGTGTTGTTTAGCAATTTAATAAAAAATAAATGGTTGTATCTAGCAAATAGCTTTATGAAGCAATAATGCAGCTTCATTTAGCATTTGTCCAAAATTTTGGTTCAATAGAGAACGACAAAGCTACGAATCAGATCAGCAAAGCTAATGAGTAGGATGATCTTTCTTGCTCGCAAGGCAGAGCTTTTGTTAATAATGGGTATCCATGTGATTTCAGAATTAGAAAGGCAGGAAGTGAGGCGGTGGGGTTAGAATTTTCAATGGACTATATAAACTGAAACCGTAAAGATATCTTTGTAACTTGTCTTTCAATCACAGTGGAGATCATCACGTCATTATTCACCATAAAGTATGTCTCACCAACCGAACCACGTTTATATCTTGTATTATATGTGATTGTTTATTTGTTTTCATCGCTTTTCTTGGTCGGTCGTTCTTTGTCATAACATAGGGCTAGCTTTTAAATTTGTTCTTGTGAAAGATAAAAATAGATACTTTCTTTATAAGTGGATGAAAATAAACTCAAGTAGTTCCTGAGTCCTGACTAAACATATTCTTGGGTTTAATACTTGCATAGATCATATATGGATACCAGAGCTAACATTTGGGTGATCAAGAAATGCACAAATCCTCACTAAACCAGAGAAAATAGATAGTTAAACCAAATCAAATCAAATGATAGGTAAAATGGCAGATGCTGGTTAAAAATGATATAATTGATTATAATTCTGGAATTAAGCCATCAGGCACAATGTCATATTCATTATTATTGTCAATTTCTCTTTCACATAACTAAACCCATCATCAAGAGTACAAAAGTTATGTACTTTAGTATTTCTTGACGCAGTTATCAGAACACGAATCCAGACAACCATGCAATTTCTTTTCATCTGCAAGTAGAAATATGTAATGAATTAATAATTAGTTTTGTTTTATTTAATCTAAAATTAAAAAGTAGAATTAATGAATAAAAGTTAGAGAAAATAAATGAAAATAACATTTATAAAATACGTACCAAGATCTTGAGATATTTTGATATTAGAGCATTCCGAAGAGACACAGTTTGCTTCACATAATTTATCAGTATATGGCATAGAAGTCCCACATTCTCTTGCGCAAATCATTGCGCAAACAACACCTGGTTGGCGACATCTAACAAGACATCCCATGTAACACCAAAATCTAAGTTTTGCTGTGGCCTTTTCGACAGACATGGACAACACCAATATTGTTATCATCAATATCAATGTAATTGACTTCCCATTTCTCATCTTACCTTCCATAATCAAATCAACACTCTTTCTCCCTATACAACCCCTCTCTATGCTTTGGGAGTTAATAGAGAAATCAAGCAAATGAAGGCATATTTATAGGACTTTCATACATTTGATTTAAGGGTTTTTCTTCCATGTGTTTTAAACATAAATTATAAGTCACTTAACTCTTTCTGCTTTTAACAAATCAAAATTCAATCCCTCTATTAATTGTGTGATCTTAAAAGTTTTGAATTTAGAAAGGAAAATCATGTGTATAAGAGCCCATAGTAGATAAATCCTCGATTTAAATGTATGAGAATGAGACTTTTATGGAAGAGAATTATCTCACTAATTAAGTTCCTTCAAATGGTTCATGGAAGAAAATCATCTCATTACTACTCATGCTTTATTCTACTGATATACCCCATTGGCATATGATAGGACAGAAGTTATTTATCTTTTTAGTTTTTTTTTTTTTTTTTTTTTTTTGTTGAGGGTATTTATCTTTTTGGTTGAAATCATTTCTTTTTAGTTGAAATAATTGATATTAGTGATATTTGATAGTTGGTTTAATAAAAATAGAAAGAGTTAATGACTATATATATATATATATATACTAGGTTTCCTCCCAGTCCTACGGACGGGGAAGATCCCTCTTGGCTAACGCCGTTAGATCGATTATTTCTTATTTTTTTCAGTCCAACAAAAACAATGCAAATTAAATTAATGGTGAGAATTTTTTTTTGGAAAAGTAGTTTCTTCTTGAAGAGTAAACGTGACGATTAGTGGAGAGATTTGAGGGCACAACCTCCCCTTTTTTCTCTCTATTCTAAAGGTGGGTTACTTTTACTTAATTACCCCAAAATATTTATGTAATTACAAAAATGTGTTTAAACGTTTTTTATGCATGAATTATCGTCCGTTTGATCAGACTCCAACCAAATCTCTAAAATAAAATGGACGGCCAGACTTATCCCCTAGATAACCGACCGACCTGTTTTTTTTTTTGAAGCCAAGGGAACCATTTCCATTAATAAGTGATAAAATCACATTGTTTACATGGATGATACATCATTCTTATTTCTCTCTTCTGAAAATTTCATGAGAGTTACATACCTTTAAATGCAAAGTGCCTCATGAAGAGAAAGAAATGGGACTAGACACAGACTCAATAAAATGACCCTAAAGGTCGAGAATGAGAAGACCCTGAAGGTCGTGAATGAGAAGACCCTAAAGGTCGTGAATGAGAAGACCCTAAAGGTCGACAAAAAAAAATAATAATACAAAAACTAATATTAAAATCACCACCGTAGTCTACACCGGAAAGTCGTCGCCGTCACCGGAAAAACCGTTTCATCACCGGAAAACCGTCTTCATCGTCGGAGAACCGCCCCCATCACCGGAGAACCGCCCCCATCACCGGAGAACCACCACCACCGGGGAACCGCCGTCAATGTAACCACCCACTGCCCCATATCTTAAATCACCGGAAAATCGCCTATGTCGCCGGGAAACCGTCAACACCACCATCACGGAATCCACAAAGTCCCCCACCACCACCATCATTGGATTATGTAATAACAAAAGATCGGTTCAATGATCGAACTTGTTCTTCAAAAAGGTTGCAAACCTGTCTGCAAGTAATGAAAATAAAATTAATGGATGGAGGTTTTGGATCTGTGTTGGTATTTGGTAAAGAAAGAAAAGAAAGACGATGGAAGAATGTGGTGGCGTTGGATCTCTCTCTGTTAGGGACTTAGGGTTGATTGAAAGAGAAGAATCGGAAATGATGAAGAAAATTAGGGTTTCCCAGAGAGATTCAATGATACAACATAAGTGGTTTGACAGACAAGCGTTTCGATCAGACTAATTATTAAAACAAAGAAAAAGAGGAATCCGGCGAAGGGAAGACCCTTCGCCGGAGAAGCCAACCAAGATCTGGAACTGTAACGAGAATCTTCTAAAAAAAACCACAAAGCCTATCTCCTACTCCGGTTTTCCTCTCGGATTGACCGACCTGTTTTAATATAATAGATATATATTCTACAAACTTCTTTTTAAGGTATCTAGAAACCTCCTTTTAATGGTATAACTGTTGTTGGCATTCATTAATACTTTAGCAAGAAACTAATAAATTTTGATATCTTTGCATATTCTGGACAAAAATTTCATTAATTTTTCTTTTGTTTTAGAAACCTTTTTAACTCTTGGTTCCAGCTTTGACACGATAATAGTAAATTTAATCCGTTATTCTACCATTCACACCACCCTTACAAGTTACAAACTTACAATAGTTGTAGTCTTTGATGGTTTATAGGGTCTCGTATCGTTGCTTTAGGTATAGTTTTCGAGGTGGTGATCAACCTTTAGTCATTGATTTGCGTTATCTGGAACCAGGAATTATATTCCAAGTTTGTTGTTTAAGATGAAGAGTTGTAAGAAACTCATAAATCTCAAGAGATTAACTCTTACTTTGTCAAAGTAGGTTGAATAATACCTTCAACAAAAAAAAAAGTAGGTTGAATAATAATGTGCGCTCACTTCCCATTGGTACTACTCTCATTTGGTGATTGTAGCTCCACCACCACACCAGTCACCAGGCATCCTCCATTCCCATCGGTTTCTCATGAACCACCATCAGACTTGGTTCATAGCTAACCTCTTGGGTATTTGTTATCGGTAGTGGTCATTCTCCATTGAGTCATCTCATTCACAATAGATAAAAGCTTGATTGGTCTTCTTGTTATTCCGATGATTCTAGACCAGACCTTCCTCCTCAACGGGTTTCTCTGCTCGAAATGATATCTGACCCTCAGTTAGATGGTTATCCATGCAACTGCCTTGGTCAGAGTAACAGCAGGCCCCTGACCGTTTCTACTCTTTGTAGCACTTTCTCATGGACAATTCCACGAGCGCTTGAGATCAACCATGCATACAGTGCCTAAAGCTATTACACTCATCGCACTTGGGCGGCTAGGGCAACCATGCATTCTGTGCCTAAAGCTTGTGAAATTATTGTCTCTGTCGTGTTGCACCCTAGGGCTATTGTGGTCCCCGTAGTTTTGGTCTTTTAAAATTCTCGCCTAATTTCAGACATATCACAAAGATAAGAGAGCGCACGAAACTGATTTGGCCTAGATTCAGACATGTCAGTGACCATTGAGATGCCCTGAGCTCCAATTATGCTACAAGAAATGGTCTTGCATTCAGATTTTTTTCAGATTCAAGTACTTAGATGTATAAAGAAGAAAGGAAAATGATGCAAGATCTTAATGGAGAAGTCAGTAAATGAACATTAAACAGAATCTTCCAATTGCAAGCGGTGAGGAAGGCAACAAGGATTATTCAGTTTGAGATAAGATATAACCTAACATCACTTAAAAGTTAAAACCCTAACTTTCACTGATGGCATTATCAAAACCTTCTAGGTTATAAATTAATCTATGATCAGATACCCAAGTTTATTACTCAGAAAGATAAGTTATCCTAGAGATCACTAAAATGATCCAAGTTTCGAAAAAAAATTGAATCCCAAACCGAACCCACCAACTTACCAGTAATAAGCGAACTTCTAATAGTTGAAACCTCTTCCGCAACTTCAAGCTGCCGACACCCAGTTCGCATCCCATTGGATATCAAGAACTTGCATTCTGACCAGAGGAAATCTTTTTAAAAGGAAGCGGTGAGCTTCACAAAAACTCACTTGAAACGTGAAGGAAGTCGTTCTACCTTCTCAGAAAACCTTGGACTATACTTTGGTTGTCAGTCATCCAATTGCTTTGTGGAGAGTAACGAGAACAGAAACATGTTAGATAACGTTGCCAATGAAGCGGAATAGATATTGTAAGATTCTTCAAGAACTGCGAACTCTCTACTCTTTTTCAAGAACTGGTTTTGTTTTGCTGGACTTTGGAGGTTCTTTTGTTTCCTTGGTTCCATTAAGGCCCAAAGCATGCGCGAACATCCTCTTAGCAGCACCAAGATGTTCTTGTTTCAAATTGTCCTTATCCAAATGTGCTTTACCAGTAATAGCTGCTTTATTACCTGCTGGTTTCTTTTGAACTTCCCCCTCACTCCGTGAAACACCGACATTTCTAGTTTGCGATTTATCAAAAATTTTCTTCTTCTCAGACGAGCTAAAGCTTTGGCCAGAAGAGGGAGTGGTTTCACGTGAAGTTCTTAACCTTCGGTTTTTATGACTTTCACTCTCTTCTCTGGTTTTCAACTCCTCATTTTGTACTTCTCCTTCACACTCTTTACGATCTACATAAACGACTCTGCTGGATGAGTCAGACACATTTTTTTGTCCTAAAGCATGAGCAATCATTCGACGTGCGGCCACAGGGATATTACGTGGTTTTGATGTGACGGAGTCTTTAATTTTGTCTTCATCGCCTGAAAAGATTCGTTGACGGGCAGCCAAATAAGCAGCTTCTCTCTCTTCAAGTGAACATTGAATAGATATTTTTGTCTTCGAGGCTGAAAATAAAAAACATACTACATTAGTACATTTAGTATCTGGTTTTAAAAGCAGCGGACTCCACTTAAGAGGGTGCTTTTGTGCACCCATATGGACAAATTAGTAATAGATAAGTTTGTCATGGTTGTTCATATTCACATTGTTTTTCGCCAAATTTTGTACAATTCGGTTGCTACTTATAGCACTTGAATCGAGAAAGCGCATCTCCAATGCCAAACTCTAAAATTTAGAGCGCCACAGGATTTTTTTTACAGTTTTTCTTTAAAACCCACCCCCAATCCAAAACTGAACTTGAATCCCTACAATGATGTGGCAACATTTATTATAGAGATCCTCAAGAAGAAACTAATGCTAGAAGAGGCTACAAGTCAAAGCCTACTCCAGACCGACACGAACTCAACAGTCGCCATTTTCAAGTCAATTCTCTCTTTATTCTCTCTCTTGATGGACTTTTTCATTCTCGATGATAGTTGATTCCTATTTAGGTCTAGGGTGGATCTACTTTTTTAGCCTCTTCTATCATTTTTACTAAATGTAGAGAGTCCTCTTGCGGATCTCTAAGTACCACCTAAGCAATTCGATCAATGTTATAGTCAAAATATAAGATCCGGAGTTTTTCTTTAGTGTCCCATTGGAGAAAGTTTTCTAAAAGAGTATCTCCACACGACTACGATTTTTAGAGTTTTTCTTGAGTGTTGCATTGTAGATGCTCCGAGTAAGCATAAGTTTTGACCGTGTCTTGCAAATTCAAGGCATACACAAATGCAACAATTCTATCTAAGCATGAATGTAGAAAACACCAACTTACCTGGTAACACCTCTTTTCTTTTAAGGAGTGTGTGAGACTGCGGAGAGTGATGTTCATCATTTTGCCATAGAATATCGCTAACAAGAATCGAAGGTCTGCAATTAAAATACAAAGTTCTCTAGATAGGAGGACAAAATAAGGATAATCATTTCACTTTACAGTTACTGTATCACAAAATCGGAGGAGTAGGGCAATTCTAGTGGACAAAATTTGTCAAAACAATAAAAACATTAAAAGAAAAAAGAAAAATCATAGGATACTAAAAGATATTAAGATTAATAGCATTAAGCATTTTCTAGGCAATCTACAGAAAGACAATTTTTAAGACAATATTTATGAAGCAAAAAGAACAAGATTTATAAGGGAATTGAAAAGGTGAGCAACTAACAAGACATAAAAAAGAATCCTATTATATGGATACTACGGGACACATTAACATGTACAGAAAACCCTAAATAAGACATACAAATTTCAATTCTCAAGTAAGGTTTCTGGTAGGAAAACGAACATTGATGACTCGGTGCATCGCTCCAAAACTAAATGACGATCATCTCCATCACCAATGGATACATGAGCAAATCTAAAACATGGAGAAGTCATCAAATAATTGAATAAAGCCATTATACATGATGGAGGAAACTGTCAGCATTTTCAAATCCACCTTATTGAAGAAACTTACCCGAAAATATCTGCAAGGCGATGCAAAAGAAGGCGGTTGTATGAGCTCATTGGTTCCAACTCCAAAACTCCATCTCCGCTGCAGTCAAATTTGCTCATTTAATTACGTATTTCTATATCCGATCACCAATGTTTAGCCTCGTTTAGTCGAAAGCAGTGTCAATTAACATACTTCACTAAAAATGTTGCTGCAGCATAGGCTTTTAAATATAATAAGTGATAACCAAATATATAAGCCTATCTCTTTACAAGAGAGTAATTTTATTTTGGAAGGATCCAAGAGAGTAATTGTTCCTACAATATCTGCAAATTATATTCCATAAATTTTTCTGAGGATATAATAAAGTTTTCATGTGAAATATGTTACTGGTTGAAAATCTGTCCAACAGTAATACCAGATGATCTTCAGTTACATTAATCAACTTGAATTCGGGACAGCTATTTGAAATCTTAGTGAAACACTGGATTTGTTATGTCGTGTCTGCTTTTCGTGAAAAAAGACCAATTGCAGTGGAGGGTTTCTTCAAACAACAAGTAGCTGAGTCAACTATTCAATCATATGATATTGAGCATGTTTCTCGAGAAAGAAGTGGGGTATTTCTTTGCAAATTTGTGCTCAATTTCATATGTTGCAGTTCCGCCAAGATCTCTTCGTTAGTTGGGGACAAATCCAATTCGTAATTTATATGGTTTAATTACTGCATTTTGAGATTTTGGGTAGTACTGTCTTATCCCAAGCCACATATATAACCTCTGGCCAACTTGAAAGTTTGAGATCTTTCTGTTCTAACCTACAAAAAGTACTACTGAATACTGAAATAGAAAACATTTAAGCAATTGAATCGCATTCGTGCGAGGAAGATAGAAAGTAGCGGATCAACAGATGCACACACTAAGAAAAAAAGTCAAAAAGCTAATGTATATCATTCGATAAAACAAACCTTCCCACTCCTCTTAATGCACAGATACCTTGTGTCATGCAGAAGAAAGTCGACTAGGATCTCTTCGATGGAGAGAACAAGATGCTTGCTTGGTAAATTGTCTTTAATAAGAAAAGCCAACTCCTCGATCTAAAAGTTAACATAGATTGAATCATATAAGGTGTGGAAGGTACGGAAAAAAAGAAAGCAGTAAGACGAAGAATCAAATGTGAAAATGTTTTCCTTTTATCTTAATGAGGTACATAATATATCCGACCAAACTGCTATAACCATAACAGTAAACAAATAAATTTTCCATGAATTCAATACTACTAATGTGAAAAGTTCAAAAACAGTTGGGTACTAAGCAAAGAAAACCTCTGCTCAGTCTAGACTCTACAAATAGTGAAATGCGAACAACAAAATGGAAACTGAGACGATGATACCCATTGCTCTAGTATGGCATAAGACTTAGAGTGATACCGATGGTCCATTACTACCGTACGCATACACATCGTTAAAGCATTAAGCATATATAATACTAAAACAAATACCTAAGAAAACATAAAACAAATACAATCTTGTTTGAGGAAAGAAGATAATTAGCTCCCAAAAGAGCAATCCCTTTTACTCAGTTCAAATACTATTGGCAATCAACTATGTCCCAGTATATTTCTCTCAATTCTAAGTGAAATTCAAGTATCAAAATTCAAGCTTTCTGAGAGGAAAGCCTTGTACATAAGAACTTCCTGCCTGGTATAACATGAACTTACTGAACAATCAACTCAAGGGCATATTTGATTGAACAACTAACTAAAAAAGCTTGCTTTTTTCAGCAAAAAAAAATGAAAAACCATCAGATACAAACAATCACAAGTATAAAGATGACTGTTTTCATGATTAGAGCAATTCCCCAATTTAAAAAGCCGAAAAAGAAAAAGAAGAAGAGGGTTTCAAAATTCAGTTAATAGAAGAAGAAAAATAAGTAGGATTAAAGGGTATTACCATGGCGAATTGGGTTATGCTCATATTCGAATCGTGTCAGCTTCCCCTGGTGATCTAATAAACCCTAGAATTTCGAAGAGAGTAATTTGTGGGCGGAGTACTCGTTTAAGAGTGAAAACGATCCCAAGATTCCCCACCTCACCTAATGTTATCCAAAACACAACTAGGATGTTACCACGTGTCTTCCTCTGTTCTGAAAGTTGATCGCAGCCGTGAAAATTGGCACTTTCGGTCAATATATTGACGTCACAAGATATCACTATAGGAAACCATCCGGGCTGGGGGTGGAAATTATACCCCGATACCGTTGTGGTCATCCGGGTCCGATAAGGCCCGTGGGTAGGGGTGGGATTTTGGTCCGAAAACCCGGAATCCGCCCACGACCGCCAGAGTTCGAAGCGTCCGTGACCGTCCATTGCCCGAATCAGTCCGTACCCGCTCGACCGAAAGAGCTTAAGCGGACGGACGCGGGCATAGGTGGACCCGGTGGTCCGACCGAATCCGCCCGCTTATATTGTCCGCCCGACCGAATTCGTCCGTACCCGTTCGTTTATCCTACCAGTTATACCCGCCCGCCTATATGATTGATTTTAAGCCTTTAGATTTGTAGGGTTAGCTACAACTGTTAGATTTCAAGAGTAAAAATATATAACTCTAGTCTCTCTCTCTCCTCCAAAATCTCAATATCTCACCAGTAACCCTTGAACCCACAATACACCGTAGAACCCACAATGCACCGATCGTAATCCATGTGAAGAAGAATAAAACTGATCGTAATCTATGAGAAATCACAATGATTATCTTTTAATTTTGTATTCATGTACTTTTTGGAATTGTAAAGTGGGAGTTTAGAAAGTTGTGTATAGTACTAAACAGTTTTAATTTTGAATAATTTCTTTTTATGTGTTCATTAGTAACCGGTGACCGACCGACCGATACCCGGTTGCCCGACTATCAAAACGGTCGCGGACGGGCACTTTGTTAGAGAAAAACCCGAAATGCCCGCCCGTTTTGTCCGGATGTCTGAATGGACACTTAAGACTTATGCCCGTTCCGCCCGGACCGGTTGACCTAGTGTCTGTTTCCTGCCCGTCCGAACCAATTCCCACCCCTACCCGTGGGTGCCCGCGCCCGAAGACGGGTACAACCCACCCAGCCCGATGACTTTTCATGGGCTGGCTCGGGTAGAAAGCTCTGTCCGGCACCCCTCCCATGTCTGAACCCGTCATGTTCACCCGATGGTGCCTTTAGATGCCGTCATTTTTATGCCCCTTATACACCAGGTGACCAAGGATACCAAGAGCAGCCCTTTTCATAGAATCCATCATATTTACTGCTTCTAATTGCGCCAAGATATATATTCCAAGAGCAGCACACTTTATCATCCCATTTTTACTTGGAAACTTCTCATCTCTCTCTCTGTCTTTGATTATTTCACTCTTTTTCTTTGGTCTTCTTTTAATCTTTAACCTTCTTGTAAATGGATTATGAATCTACTTCTTTCATTTTCCTTGCATCTTCATCTGAACCCATGTTATATGATCAAGTTTTAGGATCTTTTTGGTGCAAAAGAAGAAAGCAACAGATGAAGACATTGAAAAAGTGAAAGACACCCAAATTTGTGTTGCATGTTTGTATATACTTATTTTTCTTGGATCTGGACAATATTTTCATCTTTTTCTTTCTCTATCTTTAGAGATTTGTTTAGATTTGGGTTTATGTATATGTATATCAATAAAAAGTATATTGATTTAAATCATTTTTGTTCATTGATAGTAATTTTTTGGTACTGTTTTTTCTTGATTTTTTCATGACGCCCGATACCCGTACACCCATTACCCGAATTACCCGAGTATTTTGGCGGGCTTGGACAAACTTTGAGCATGGCAAAGTTGTAAAATGCCCGCCCGAGTCCGCCCGACTACCTTAATAGTCAAGAAGAAAATCTACCCGACCCGCCCGAGTCCGACTCGTCTCCACCCGTGGGCGCCCATACCCGCCCGATTCCCACCCCTAATCCGGGTTAGTAGCCTTCGGCAGTTTGGCCTCTCCGTCTATGAATTGACAAACACATATAACTAGGGTAGGGGTGAGAATCGGTCCGGGTCGGGCCGGTCGTGTTCATGTCATTCATCGGGTCGCCCCGGTCGGGCTTTTAAACTCTCTGTCCATTCGGGCTTTCGGGTTTAATCGGACGGGTTATTTAAAAAATCTTAGTGTCCAAAACCCGTCCAAGTGCGTCAAACTTTTCGAGTTTCTCACCAAAGTTTTAAAATATCTCGGTCGAAATGACCAAAATATTTCTATTTCGATGGTACCGAAATTTCTATCGAAACTAAAATTTGATTAAGTTTCTCTTAACAATGTTGTGTCAAGGGCACTCCGCACTTGGACAACAATATATGTATATATATATATATATATATATTATACACTTCAAATACTTTAAAAATATATCTATATATATATTATACATGCACAGATAAATAAATACAAGCAAGCATACATATAATGTGCATAGGTATTATCGTATAAATGGATGACATTATTAAGCGGGTTATGTCAGGTAAAGATTATCGGGCGGGATGCCGGGTAGCACTTCAAAACCCGTACCCGATTCATCGGGTCGGTCGAGCTAAATCCACCTTCGGGTTTCGGGTACCCGCGGATCTAACGGACTCGGGGTACCCGTGACGGGTTTCGGGTTTGCAGACTTTTTCCCCAACCCTAAACTACGGGATAACAATGTCACTCAAAATTAACAATGCTTTTGTCAGTTTTGGGTCCTCATTTTCATATTCGATAAAGATTTAATATCTGACAAATTTTGTAACAACTTCGAACATAAAATAATAATAAAAAAAATGTTCTAAATTTTAATAATTCAATCATCTACCTCTTATTCAATAAGTAATAGGAAAAATAATTAAATTTTTAAATGAAGTATAACTTTCATAATTATTAGTAAATATGACTAAATAACAAGTCTTAAAGTTAATCGATAAATACCGATATCTGGCGGGTACCCGTATCTTTTATAGGTTCTAGTTCTAAATCCTTGTAGTATGAAACCGGAAACGTTACGAACCTGAACCATGATTTTTACCAGATTCCGGTTTTGGATATACTTGGACCAAAACTGACCCGTTGACATCCCTACATATAACCCCATAATTAATATTTGGATATTTAAAAGCGATAGAAAAGTTTGTTTAGAGGTCATCTTACTACAGCGTAATGGGCTCTAAAAGCTATCTAGGCACTATACTTCTATGGGTGTGTTTCTAGACGACCCTTCTTTTTTTTACTCTTCCGTCGCCCACGGATTGTGGGTAATCTGAGGGCACTGCATTGACCTAATCCGTGTTAGGCTAAAAAAAACACAGTCTCAATCTGCTGCCCACAGGGAATTCGAAGAAAAGGACGACCCAAGAGCAAAAGAATGGGCCCCCTATAGAGACACCCTACTTCCATTTACATTTATCCCAAGAACCGTTACAAGAGGTGAATGCATCGTGAAGAGATGATACGAAGATGCTATAAAGATTCATAAGTTGAATAAACATAATACAAACTACTTTGACATTGTGAGCCCATAAAGACCGTTATAACACTTGAAGCCTGTCGTAAGAAGAGGTGTCCAACCCTTTCAACAAAAGAAAAGAGGTGTCCAATGGCTGCATCATTTACACTAGGGTTGGAAAAAAAAGTCCGCAAACCAGAAACCCGTTACCGGTACCCGAATCCGTTAGAGCCCGCGGGTTTAGCCCGACCGACCCGATGAAATCAACGGGTCGGGTACGGGTTTTGAAGTGCTACCCGGCATCCTGCCCGAGCCCACCTGATAATCTTTACCCGACATAACCCGCTTAATAATGTCATTCATTTTATACGATAATACCTATGCACATTATATGTATGCTTGCTTGTATTTATTTATCTGTGCATGTATAATATATATATATATATATAGATATATTTTTAAAGTATTTGAAGTGTATAATATATATATATATATACATATATTGTTGTCCAAGCGCGGAGTGCCCTTGACACAACATTGTTAAGAGAAACTTAATCAAATTTTAGTTTCGATAGAAATTTCGGTACCATCGAAATAGAAATATTTTGGTCATTTCGACCGAGATATTTTAAAACTTTGGTGAGAAACTCGAAAAGTTTGACGGACTTGGACGGGTTTTGGACACTAAGATTTTTTAAATAACCCGTCCGATTAAACCCGAAAGCCCGAATGGACAGAGAGTTTAAAAGCCCGACCGGGGCGACCCGATGAATGACATGAACACGACCGGCCCGACCCGGACCGATTCTCACCCCTACCCTAGTTATATGTGTTTGTCAATTCATAGACGGAGAGGCCAAACTGCCGAAGGCTACTAACCCGGATTAGGGGTGGGAATCGGGCGGGTATGGGCGCCCACGGGTGGAGACGAGTCGGACTCGGGCGGGTCGGGTAGATTTTCTTCTTGACTATTAAGGTAGTCGGGCGGACTCGGGCGGGCATTTTACAACTTTGCCATGCTCAAAGTTTGTCCAAGCCCGCCAAAATACTCGAGTAATTCGGGTAACAGGTGTACGGGTATCGAGCGTCATGCACATATATTGTTGTCCATGTGCGGAGTGCCCTTGACACAACATTGTTAAGAGAAACTTAATCAAATTTTAGTTTCGATTGAAATTCTAGTACCATCGAAATAGAAATATTTTGGTCATTTCGACCGAAGTATTTTGAAATTTTGAAAACCCGATACTCGACCGCCCGATACTCGAGAAACCCAAAAAATTTGACGGGCTTGGACACTAGGATTTTTTAAATAACCCGCCCGATTAAACCCGAAAACCCGAATGGACAGAGAGTCACAAAGCCCGACCGGCCCAACCCGATGAATGACATGAACCCGACCGGCCCGACCCGGACCGATTCCCACCCCTCATTTACACTCTAGTCCAAATCCCAACTAGACCTTTTTCACACGTGTATACTCTAGCCATGCTCCAGTAGCCCGCCCAATTGTAATCTTACCATTTTTTTAAGTGATGATGTGAAACTGAATACTGATTATATATACTTTATATTTAAAAATAACTTTTTTTTTGAAGTGTATGACTCTTTTAGTTGAAAAAATGCAGAATGAAAAAATATGTTCTTGCTTTTATGTAGTTGGACTCTCACGACTGTTTACTATTTTCAAATCATTTGAAATTTCAAATGTTCAATACATCACATTGAAATGTTTGGTATTACTTGTTACATTATCGTGGAAGAAGCCTTTATAAATTTGACAACCGACTCCAAATTCTCAGTTATGCCATTGGTAGAAGAGGTTGTGCGGTATAGATACTTCTAATGGTGATGGTGGTGGTAGAGGGGGTGTAGGTGATATTGACAGTGACTTGGTTGAAAATATGCAAAGAAGATAAATAAAAGTCACAAGTCATAGAAAGAGAAAACTCGAAAAAGAACATTGGCATTTATGAAGTCGCCATTCCGATGAGATAATACCGATGGCATGGCATAGTATGTTCTTAATGGATATGAAATGTAGAACCACAAGTAAGTTCCAATCTATTCATTTTCTTGATAAATAGATACCTATTGAGACCCCCCCATACAATAAAACCCCAAAGAAATCATACAAATTCATCAACTTTATATGAGGTGTAGTTCTCACGTAAGATAGTGTGGTACACAGACATAAACCCTAGTATGGTCAAGGATAACTATCAGTTAGCCCAAAGTAGAAAGATTCACAATCTAAGACCTAAAGTGAGTCATGTGTGTCTATATATTTTGACACCCTCTAGCTCTGGAGGACATAAGTGTAAAGGCCCATGTTTTAGCAATTATTAATATTGATTTGGTTTTTGACCTGAGATTTAAGTTTATAGGTATGGAATTTTGGTCTTGGCAAAAGCTTCACGAGTTTACCCAAAGACCTTGACACTTCGCCCTTGCACATATAGTCCAACCGGGAGCCTGTCCAAATGATCTGGATTGTTACAATCTCCTACCGTCAGAGACTAGTCGTCCCGAATTTGATACCATATGTCAGGCCTCAGGCCTTTAGAAATTATTAATATTGTCCCACTTCTGACATCCAGACTCAAGTTCATGGGTACGGGTTTTGTTCTTGGCAAAGGTTCTACGAGCTTACTTAAAAGGTTTGAATACTTACTAAATTTGAGTATGTGCACGCATAACCTCGGTTTTAGACACTTTCCCATAAAACTACTACAATAAGTCCATCATATCCACAACAAGAAATTGAGCCGAAGACCCAATTTTTAATTTTTTTTTAGTTAAAAAGACAAGTTATCTTTTTTTGTTAAAAACTAGAATTTTGTATTTTTGTTAAAAACTTGAATATTTGTATTTTGGTTGGTTAAAAATCAAATATTCTTTTATAAAAGTGTTGCAAGACATTGCAAAGGTGTTGCAAAGTTGTTGCAAGCAGTGACGGATTCAGAAACAATTTTCACGGAAGGCTAAATCAAAGAGGCCTAAAATAAAATTTGACTAATTTCTAATCTATGTAAACAACTTCCTTTAAAATTATCTCTAACTAAACTTACATTACACCATAAACTAATATTTATTGGAAGTGACGAAAAAGAAATAACCTAATCTGGTGATGACACTCTATGACTCTACTATAACTAAAGTATTTTCAAACATATATATCACATGTTTGTCGTTAATTTAGACTCTTGATTTGGAGTTTCAAATTTATTTAAAATCATATCTATATGAGCTCATTACTAATAAATGTAGATGTAGTAACATACGGTGATATAGTCTTTGTCGACTTATCGTTCATGTGAAACAAAAAAGAAACTTTTGTTTTAGACGATAATGGAAACTAAATTAAGCTAAATGGATAAAATTGAACAATAATAAACCTCATTTTAGCATAAAGAAATTGTTAAAGTTCAAATATTTAATGAACTCATTTTGAGTAAATAAAGTTACTTGAATCATCCTGAAACAAGATTTACAAAGGTATAAAAGTTTCAACTGCTACATTTAAAAATGAATCATAATGAGGTATAAAAGTAATAAAAAGAAAAATTTGGAAAAGTTGGGACTCGAACCTAGGTGGTTCAGTCCAGAACCTAACACAGGACCACTTCACCAAAGCAACTTATATATAAGATAGTATATTACACGTAGCATTATACAGAATATCAACCTATGAATCAAAGGTTCTCGAGCCAAGCCTTCTTACTTAAATATGGTATACATAGGGTTGAGGGGAGACTATAACCTACCTTCGCCCTTATGTAGATCCGCTACTGGTTGTAAGGCGCTCAAAAGCTATTGCAAAGCAGTTGTAAGGCGTTGCAAAAGCTGTCACAAGGCGTTACAAAACTGCCGCAAAGCGTTGCAAACCTGTCGCAAGGTGTTGCATATTAAAAAAGTACTTAGGGAGCTGAAGACTTAAAAAAAATTGACAGATCATTTTTAACTAAAGTCCAAATTTTGTAAGGAGATTTGACCAGATTTCCCTATCCACAACCTACACTCACATCTCATTATGTATACTATCTTCGCCACTTGCAAAACAGGTAAATGGTGAATTTTCCATCTACACATCAGTAGATCACCCTATACATCAATCATCCGTAAAACATGAGAAATTATATGACTTACTTGTATAATCTTTCTTCTATGGATATAGTAGAATTTAAACTCCCTTCAACACAATGTAGAGATGCACATATTACCACTAAAGTAAGCTTGAGACAAAATCCTATTTACTTAACAACCACATGTACAAATGAAGTTTGCCAAGTAGCTTTTTGGTCAATGGATCACATCCTAATGTTGGTTTCTTTTTACAACAACTAGATTAAAAAAAACAACATAAAGATACTTGTTATTCCTTTTGCCTCTTATGGTTTAGTCCTTGTTTTTTTTTCAAAGAAATTAATAATCAGGTAATTGGATGAAAAGAGGAATTTCTAACAAATAAATACGGCTAACCCTAGAAGTTATGATAACCCTAGAAATCAAATCGGTTGGAAGCTTTGGAGGGAAAGGAAGGAATTTTTTACAAGAACAACACCACGTTAGTGGGACCTATTGCCGTCCATATAAATACCACAATTAACAAAGACACTTCATAATAAGATATTAATGAAAATTATTCCACATGATCAAAGATACCAGGTGGGCCATAGCACAAAACTTAACTTTACTCTAGCCATATATTAGGCTCATGGTGATCGTGGGATGTCTTTATCTGGATCCGTCTCATATCTCATATATATAGTACTAATTTGAACAATCCAAGTTATATGTTGGTAGGCGAGTTGCAAAATTTGGATAATAAGTATGTCCCTTTGATCTTGAAGAAATGTTGGTAGATTGGCTTCGATATCAGGTTCAATCATTGAGCGAAACTTGTATAAGTTTAAAAATTCAAACTATTTTCTATCCGAAGTTAGTTAATACTTGCATATTCATCCTAGACGTCTATTTAGTGCCTCACTTAATCTTTTACTAGCTCATAGAAAAGGAACACTTACCTCAATGGAAGTTGAGAAATGATTCTGTACTTCTAACTTGTACTGACTACTCTAATTCAGGCTTTCACTCAACTATAGCTCAAAATGGAAATGTTATAAGTTCAAATGCCTATGACCCCCACAGACAAATCAATCAAATCCTCTTTCCCACATTTAACCATGAATTCGCCCGTAATGGATTTGGTTGTCAGGGTGCAACTACTATTCGTCTGTCTATATATCCATCGCTAGGCAGGCAAGAGGCGCGGCCTAGTCTCTTCATCCTTGGAGTGGCCCAAGTAAGAAAGATCAACGAAACATACAATTGATTCTCGTTACGAAGAAATGAGAGGGTTGGTCCAATGGGGTGTCCTATGAATAGCAGGGGCACGTCATTCTTCTAAAGAGACCAAGAAGGAAACAGTCGAAACGGATGATCAAATTCATTTTTCTCGGAAATATGTTTCTGAATTTTAGTTTAGACAGTGGGAACTACACCATGCTTTCTCATTTGGTGTCATTTCTCTTCCAATAATCATGCCTACAAAAGCATTGATAGTAGCTTAATTTCTTTCTTTCTTTTGAGGGCTAAATGAGTCTATCTCTATTTCATAGGAGTAGGTAATTGAATATGGAGCTATAGACGAGCATTTTCTAGTTGTCGAAAATTGTCTTCGGGCCTTTGAGGAGCATAACACACGGACAAGCACACACTATTGGTGTCGGTGATGAGGCTTATTGTATACACGGTGGAGCTCAGGAATATCTAATGCAAGATGGGTATCTGAGCGACAATATAGCGGATTTTTGTGGGTTGGGTAACGCAACCTATTAAAGTTTGTCAACTCTTAATTGTTTAGGGTTTAGGGCTATTTCTCACCTCGATAATGGATCTGGAAAACCTAGTACTCACTCTTTAGCAAGAACATGAAGTTCCCTAGGGAGCTTATCATTATGGGCTAGAACCATCCCCTCCTCTTTCCATCCGACAACCTTCTCATCGAGTCTTTTACTATTAATTCGACGCTTGAGTGTCAGACCAGGGACGCCTCTAATTGGACACATAATGACTTGCAACCAAGACAAGCTAACTTCAATCTTGAGTTAAACAACAAAAGAACCTTATCAATTGATGATGATATATTTTCGTTTAACTTCCAAGAACATAGCTAGCTAGCTATTCAGACCTAAAGAAAAACATCTAACAGTAACTAAGAATTAGTTACCTTAAACAGTGGACTCACTCCAGATATCACCACTAGGGTTAAGTAGATTACCTTCACCTGCAAAGTAATCGGAGAGAGATCGAAAAAGAGGGAGAGAGAAGTAGAGGAAAATACATAAAATAGATATATGTTATTCTCAAGCAGGTCACTTATGTACAAGGGATTATTATCACAAACCGCCCATTGTATAATGTTTCCACAAATATCATATTCAAACAATATTATATATGTATATATATATATATATATGTCTAATTTACATACAATCCTCCTCCCATGGCTCATAAAAGCTATATCATATAATATCATTGTATGTATATATGCATGTAAAAGCCAGTTATTTATAAACTTTTATCATCACTTACCATCTAGATCTTAGAACCCTTTTTTTTTCTTTTTCCATTGTGTAACAATTCCAACTCTTGCTGCCTTTCACTCTCGTCGATCGGTATGCCGGAAAGTTCCAAAACCTATTTTATCATCAAGTTGTGTATTTATCAGCTATTTCCTGCATGACTTGAACCTTCATGTTAAGGCACTTTATATAATGTGCAGTTTCTTCCAATAAGCTACACAAATCCATGGCTTCTCCTCCCGGTACTAGTTGACGAAGTTTATCCGTTCGGCTCCACGCTTTTTGACCTTCTTTATTCTGTATAGTTTTCTTCTTCCTCTTCACCACCATCTTCGTCTTTCTATTATTAGCAACCACTTTTTTCCTTATCAAAACTCGATTTCGTACTTGGTTTCGATGTTTCGAAAGTATTGCACGGCTCCAAGATCGACTAGACCCAATGGTGGTAGCCATGGATGTATCAGCTGCAACCTTGATTTTATGACTACATTCTTTTAGGGTTTTGATAGATGAAAAAGTTGGGTTGTTGGTCTTTTTTATTCTTGATAAAGCTCTAATGAATCGAATAGTAAATTGGGTCTTAACAGAATTTCTGTTTGAAGATTTACTTTGATGATTCATGGATGACAAAATTTTGAAAGAACCTAGGATAGTTTCAATTAAAGATTGAAATAATATAAGATGAGAAAGAGAAGGTGATATTTACTAAACTTATTTAAGGTGTGAATTCACAAATTTGAGTGATGTGTTTGTTGACTTAAAGAGAGAGAGAGAGAGAGAGATTGGTGGTACTTGTTACTACTAAGTTTCAAGAAACTCATGAAGAATGAATCCAAGGGAAATATAGTATCAATGGGCACATAGAGAGATTTTCTTCTGACACAAAGGGTCCTCTTGTCAGAGATTTAAAAGGTAAAATTCAATTCTGACACAAAGAATCAACACCCACACCATCTACTACAACTTATAACTAAATTATATAGAGAGAGAAAGAAAGAAAGACTCACATATAAGATAGGAAGAGAATGAATTGAGAACTAGAGAGAGAGAGAGAGAGAGAGAAGGGTTAGAGAGATGGGTAATGAAAGATGAGGAGATGAATGAAACTTGGGAATGAAGGCTAGTTGTTTTTTTTCTTCTTTTTTGGGTTAAAGGGTTGGAGAAGTGGGTTTATGGGCCCACCAAAGGATCAACCACCACATGTTAGCACATGGTTGCAATCACTCTTATTGGTCGAGGGGACCTTTCTATTCCCTCTTTTAATATCCTTACTAATTTTTTATAATTATTTCTTTAATTACTTCATTAGTCCCATTTCTTAGTCAATTGAATTCTCCCATTTCATGTTCTTCTTTTCTTGTGTTTTTATTAAAAACATTTATAGGCGGCTGGTTTCATGTGTAATGCAGTTTACTTGGACCCAAATATATTCTTCCATGATCGATTCCAGCTTGACTCTTCATATACACATCTTCTATCCCCACCTATAGCATACAGATAAAAGTATTATGTTAAAGTGCTCTTATAACATCGTTGTCGTCTGTTTATATCTAACGATGATCTAGCAGACAATCATAATTATGCAAGTAATGTCTTTTGTTTTAAAGTAACATTTTAATCTTTTTTTACTTCCCCATAAAATATTGTAGTAGGAAACTCAATGTAAATTAGTGTCCTAAGTGTCTACACAAATAACCCTAAACATGCTAAGAAACCATGGTATATAAAAGTAAATCATAGTTTTCATATCTGAATTCAGGAATTCTTAATGTTTAGAGGAATATAACTATTCGATTATTACCCAAATTCTCTTTACATTGACTCGTCTAACAAATAAGTACATAAAGTAAATATTAGAAGATAGCATGCTACATCAATTGGAGAGAAACAAGATAAAAGATGGTTATTGGGTATACTAGATACTTGCCCTAAAAAGCAAAAGAATGAAGAATAGAACCTCCTAGCCCGACTTTAGCATCAAAAAGCAATTACTACAACAAATAATCTTTAACAAAAAAAAAGTTAGTAATTGTTAAATATTCTAATATTATTAAATATTCTAATATTATTAAATATTAATTATTCCTTTTCTCAAGTAGTTTTAATTTAATAGAGAAACCGAAAAGAGACAAGACAAGGAAGCATATCAAGACGCACGCTCGACCAAGGAGCATTAATTTTCTTTTTAATTGGTGGATTTCAATCACAAAAGATAGAAGAAAAAAATGAAAATGTGGTCCCATGGTTGTCTATAAGCTTATATTAATCAACCATTCTAATTAGACCTCTTAACCAACACATTAAAATACTCTATTATTGGATAAGTAAATCAACGCGTTCGCTTTTTATTCGTTGGTCAGCCTCACCGATCATGTGGCATGTGTCTATATGTCGATATTTATTATTATTTTATTTGTTCTAGTTGTTGAAATGGATCAAAATCTATTGAGAAAAACTTAGGGAAACTTAATCAAAATCCCAAAATTTAGAAAACCTCGTATCTAATTGGTTTTTTGAAGGAGGTTTGTGAAGGAGGTTTCCAATTTTGGTTTCAAATTGGTTTTTTGAATTATGGCGGTTTGAATGCTCATAGGCGGTTCCAATTTGGGTTTCCAAATTGGATGGTTTCTAAATTTTGGTTTCCAAAATTTGGTTCCCCACCGGCTTATATTGTAATATAAATAAGGGTCTTGAGTCTTTGTAACATACACCATCAACAAGCAACAACAACTCTTCTTTAGAGAGAGAGCTAAAGAGAGAGAGCAAGTGAGAGAGAAATTTTTTGTTCATAGTTTTGAGCGGTGTTAAATTTCTCGGTCGTCGAAGATTTAGTATAGAGGTTAATTTCTATACGGTACCATCTTGGGACGAACTTGCGGGTTGTGTGAGTCGTCTTCATCTATCCTTCAATAAAGATTTCTTGTTCGCCCGAGGACGTAGGCTTTAAAGCCGAACCTCGTTAAATTCTGTTCGCATATTTGATTTTGACTTAGCTTTTCGATTAATCATCATAATCGGATCAATTTCTAGGATAGGTTCGATAGCTTCCCCGACTTTTAGTTATAACACATCTTACCACTCCAATGACGAGTTGTTGGCATTTGCATCATATATATCATATCCATTTTGATGGGTTAAGACTTAATAGTATTTTAATTTTCAGTGGAAACCCTCTTACCGGCATTTTCTTTGTGTGTGTATACCAGCGTATGTGTATATAACGAAAATAGAAATACTAAGAAAATGTTTCAGTGTACTTGTAGAATTGTATATAACACTATCTTAAGTGAGGTGCATGTATTGTACATATAAAGAAAATATGAGAACAAGGTAACCTTGCTGAGAGCCCATTTTGAACAGAATTTGGATTAGTGAATTTGGATTAGCGATTTTGGTGGTGCCTATAAAGCTTTGCTTGACCTTATTGGGTAGCCAGAGAGAGCTGGTGGCAGAGAAGAGAGAGAGAGAGAGAGATACTGGTCGGCAAAACTTCTGCCCTACGTCGGGATCATCTTCAGTTTTGGGTTTTTTATTTATATTTGGCGTGTTGGTTTATTCAATGACAAAGGTGTGCCTCTATAACTTCCCTGCATTATTTACCTCAATTTCCATTTTCCTTTTGGATAAGCTCTGGGCCTAGCTCTCAAACAGATCTTCTTTGAGTGCTTCAAAATCTCTTAAACACTGTTTGTTGTGGGCTCCTAAGAGCATCTTCAATGCAACTCAATATTAAAATATAAGTGCTATCTATTATTTTAGAATTTTTTTTAAAAAAAAAAAACCTCTTCAATGCAAAACTCAAATGAGATCTTAAGATGATGTGGAAACATTTAATTTTAAGAAGTGTCAATTACAAATTCTATTTTTAAGATCTCTTTTAATTATCTTAAGTATCTTACTCATCAAATTCAATTTTTGTACCAATTGAAATCAATTACTTTTCCCTATTAAACATGTGTATGTAACTATTAGAGTTATTTTAGTGTTGCATTTGAGAAGGACTTGAATTTAGTCATATCGGACATCTCAAGAGACTTGACACATAAGTCAATTAGAGTTTTTTTAGTGTTGTATTTTCTCCAATACAACACTCAAAAATATCTCCAGTAATCTTATATGTTAAGTTCTAATTGAGATTTTCATTTTTAGGTGAAGCAAATAGAAATTCTCAAATTTTGTGTCCCCAATGAAAAACTCTAACCTTGTTTGGTTTATTTATGTGGCATGATTACGCTTGTAGAAAAATAATTAATTACTTTGAAAATGTATTAAGACTTAATTTCTATTCGTACCATTTCAATATTGATCAGTTGGACAAGAGATATCTCAAGATGACACTCTATTTTTAAAGTGTTTAAGAATAAACTCTAAAAATCATAAGTGACACTCAAACATTCTAAGATGGTCTAAAACATTATGAACTCTGAACCTACACCTCTATTTTCTTTTAGAGCAAGAACATAGGATTTTTACAGTTATTGTCAACCATCCATCTTCAATCAGACACTATATATTTGGAACTCATAACGATATGGAGGTAGTTATTTGAGGCATCCTAATCAAGATTTCTATTGTATTTTCACGAATTGAATTTTTTTTTTTTCTTAAGTACTTAACAACAATTTTTGTCTATAAAATTATCAAGTGACAAAAACGTAAAAAACACGAGTTGTTCTTGACAAAATCTCAATTCTATTGATTTCCAATAATGATAAGCATTTGAAAAAAGAAAGGCAAGATTAAAGTTATCTCCAATAATGAAAATATTGAGAACACATTCTTGATTGTCTTTTGGTCTGGAATTCGAGACATGAATATTATGTTACCCTTTCTCAAAATAAAAGAACACAATCTCGAATCAAATATAGGGTAACATAAAAAACAACGAAAGAAACGTTTAAAGCATTTATGAACTTTACAATGACTCACGTGGACAAAGAATTTACAAATTCACATTTATAACACCGAACTCCAAAGCAAAATTAGTCCGTGTATAAGATATAGAGTGTGCCCTTAGCCATTAACATAACAAGAATAATGAGGAAATGATTTAAGAAATGAATTATGGTAGAAGTTTTGAGCCAAAGAGATAGGAGTTTGGAGGTAGATGAAACTTGAGCAGGAACAACACTAAATTATGAAATATAATCACCTATAGAAAATGAGTGAAAGTAAGACAGAATTGTAGGATATTAATAAAATGTCACCAAAGTTTGAGATGTAATTGATTCTTTTTCGAATAAATCTCAAAGTGAACCCTTACAGTATCGTAGATATCATGTTGTCATGAAAAGAGAGCATAAACAATAGTAGTTTTTTGTCACAATGACATTGTCAATTTTTGAACTATGAGATTATCGTGATTCACTTCAGTCGATAAGGTGGTAACATAGGCGGAGAGACAAACGGTTTTTTAGTATGAAAAAAACAAATTATAGAATGTTATAACTAAAAGTCGCGGAAGCTATCGAACCTATCCTAGAAATTGATCCGATTATGAAGATTAATCGAAAAGCTAAGTCAAAATCTAAATATGCAAACAGAATTTACGAGGTTCGGCTTTAAAGCCTACGTCCTCGGGCGAACAAGAAATCTTTATTGAAGGATAGATGAAGACGACTCACACAACCCGCAAGTTCGTCCCAAGATGGTACCGTATAGAATTTAACCTTCTATACTAGATCTTCGACGACCGAGAAATTTAACACCGCTCAAAAAACTATGAAAAATTTCTCACTCTTGCTCTCTCTCTCTAGCTCTCTCTCTCTAGCTCTCTCTAAAGAAGAGTTGTTGTTGCTTGTGTTGGTGATGATTAGTGGTGGAACTCAACCCCTATTTATAATAATAATATAAGCCGACATCAATAGGGACTTGCCGACTAATTGAATCCAAAAATTGGAACCCATCCAATTTGGAAACCGCCACAACCCAAACCGCCATTCAAATTTGGAAACTGCCTCTTAAATCCAATTTGGAAACCGTCTCTTACATAGAAACCAGTTTTTTGGAGGGCTCCAGCCTCTAAATATGTCATGAGTTTAAAACTTCATAGTGACCTGTTTATTTCAGGCAGCCCTCGTGTCCCAGCAGAAAACACCAAATACACACATAACGCTCTGAGTACCAACAACTTGACCCACCAAGTTTGATGGTGGGATCCAATCCCACCACCTTTACAGGCTGTTGACAGCCGTTCATTAACCCTCAATCATATTGTAGGTCCTGTTCACCCACGTCTATGTGTAGTTAACAGAATTTAACATTGACCAGCCCAATAGGTCAAATAAATTGACTCTCCTTTTCTTTTGGGTTAATTCCGTTTTGGCCCCCATATTGTGACCAATTCACTGTTTTGGCCCCAAATAGTGTCCGGCAGTTCGTTTTGACCCCAAAGGGCCAAATATTTTACCAAATTATCTTCGGGGGGGGGGGGGGGGGGGGGGGGGGGGGGGCCAAAATGGAATTATTTATGAAAAAAAGGAAAAAGACACAAAATCCACATCACCTATTTCTTTCTCCTCCGCTTCACCTTATCTCTCCTCCATCACACCACCTCCTCTCCACCTCACCTTTCTTCTCCGGCGAATGGTCGCCGGCCGTAATAAAAATTTTGGGCGGTCACCTTCAACATAAAAAAAATTATCTCTCTTCTTCTTCTTCTTTTTTTACCTCTCTCTCTCTCTACCAATCTCACTCTAACCCCCCCTCCCCCCCCCCCCCTTTATACAACTCCAGCGAAGGGGAAGAGCCCCCTCCGTCGGAGAACCAGATCTTGAAGGTCTGGTTTCAAATCAGACCGAGATCTGGTTGTAGAAACTAGACGGGAATCTGGTTTCTACCAACTAGAACCGGGATCTGGTTGTAGAAACCAGACCTTGAAGGTCTGTTTCTCCGCCTTCGTCGGAGTTGTATAGAGAAAGAGAGGGGTTAAAGAGAGAGATAAGAGAGAGGGGTTAGAGTGAGATTAGTAGAGAGAGATGCAAAAAAAGAAGAAGAAGAAAGAGAATTTTTTTTTATGTTGAAGGTGACCAGGCGGAATTTTTATTCCGGGCGGCGACCATTCGCCGGAGAAGAAAGGTGAGGTGGAGAGGAGGTGGTGTGATGGAGGAGAGATAAGGTGAAGTGGAGGAGAAAGAAATAGGTGATGTGGATTTTGTGTCTTTTTCATTTTTTTCATAAATAATTCCATTTTGGCACCCGAGGATAATTTAGTAAAAAATTTGGCACTAATGGGCCAAAACGAACTACAAAACACAATTAAGGTCCAAAACGTTGAGTTGGTCACAATATGGGGGCCAAAACGAAATTAGCCCTTTTCTTTTTTTACTTTTTCAGGGGACGCCCCAATTTTTACTCTTGAGATGCCCCAAGTCCCTAAAACACATTTTCACCCAACAAAAAGTGCCAAATGGCAACTTGGGTATCAAATACCAGAAACATCAAAATTTGGAGTAGAAGTGAAATTCCAAAGCATTTATTTGCAATTTTGAACATTTGGAGAGTACTAAGGTTAAAAAAAGAACAATAGAGAGTTCATATATCAAACAGGGAATGTGAGAGGATAAACAAAGGGAAAACTCCAATTACAACCTTCTGTCAACATGCCATTCAAAGCTACCTCAAACAACAATTTCTTCAACCTTTTAAGTGGCGCAACCATATACTGCCACCGGACTACCACCGGATGTGATCCAACCGCCATTCCTCTCCGTTTACTACCTAATCTTATTGTCCCTCCTCTCCTCCTCCTTAGCCGGCTCGGTCGTGAGCGATACCAACCCACAAAACCTGGTGAATTCGATCCCGTTGACAAACTACTACCATTGCTCAATGATCTCTTTAACATTTTGAATTGCTTTCTAAATTTTCAAGAGAAAGCTTTTTCTTTCTAGGGTCTAACTAACACTAGCTTCAATGATCCTTATATAGAATGTGGGCTATTGTTTATATATGATCATGACCAACATAATTACTACAATAATTTATAAATATACTAATTTATTTATTTTTTTGAAAAAAATATTAATTGTTCAATCATACTTAATTCATTTTTGTACCATTAGAAATGTCTTTTTTCATATGGGTTATGGTAGTAATCATCAAAACTGGACCCATACAACCATTTCAGAAGTTAATTAGAAAGAAAATTAAGAAGATAATTAACCCAATTTTTCATTGAAAGGTTAATGACCTTCAAATAATCAACCTTTTCAATACAAGGAAAGGGTTTATTGCCACGTGCCACATGGATAATAGAAACATATTCAATCTTGACCGTTTGTTACATCAAGGATTCATGGGATAAGATATTTAACTTTTTGTTAATTGCCTTTGCTTAGGTCATACCTAAGACTATTGATATTTATACTTTTCCTTAAACTACACCTCTCAAGTATAATAAGTTTTCTTCCAACAAAAAAAAAGTATAATAAGTTTTCATAAAGATCCATCATATCTAATGAGAGCAAATGTCTTTTAATTTACTCCTCTTTATATTTTTAATTGTATTTAAATAGTCAAATAATACATTTTTATTTAATCTTTGCAGTAGTCCAACAAAAAAAGTATCATATTTTTTCAACTTCTTCACTACATCCACTTTAACTTAAACTAGTTATTTTTAAATCTTAATTTAAAAGACATTCTATCTATCGTTAAGTGGAAGGAGGTGTTTGGAATTTTCAACTTTTCGGGCGGGAGTATTTTTTGTGGTTAACTGCATCAACCTATCTCAATAACATATGGTCTCAATAACATATGGTGATAGGATTCATACAGAGAAATAACTTCGGGGTGTAGCTTAGGTTTCGATCGTGTCAATCTAGCTTTTGAAAAAAAAACGAAAGTGCTACAATCACAATGATTTGACAAAAGAAGTTACCCAGCTGATGTGGCAGTTGTGATATTTATCTCTTAACGGTCTAGATTTAGTCAAAGTTTGAAATCACAACCGCCACATCAGCTGGGTAACTTCTTTTGCCAAAATCTTTCGTGATTTTAACATGTCCCAAAAAAAAAACTAAGTGGAGTTGCATTTGAGGTTACCCTGTTAGGCAGTTACTAATTATCTCGGAGTAATATATATAGTTGCATTATGTATATTCCTTTTAAGAGATTAATCAAGGTATCATAACTTTTTTCTACTACTGGTTGAGTTGGGTGGCCGGAGGGGGCACCCCTGTGTGGCTCACCAACTTTGAATTATTTTCACATTATTTGTCATGCGAGGTATATATAAGTTTGATAAAATCATTGCTTGAGTTTTCTTATCATAACTTTGTTATCTTATTGATTGTCGGTCTTTATTTTTCTTTTTATATTAACAAGTTTTAAGAAAATGGCCTGATGAAAAATAGTTTTTAGTTACAATGATTACACTCATTGCCCTTTATTCATCTTATTATTCAAACATAACTTTAAAGATGACTTTTAGATAGTTTTCTGAATTAACTATAAAAAAAAAAAAAAAAAAACAACTTACCAAGTGGTAGTGAAGTTGGCTGAAAAGTTGAGACTCTGAGCCTGAGGGTTGAGATTATGATCATGATCCATTAAAATTAGTATTAAATAAAGAGCTTTGTCACAGTATCTTCTACCCCACAATTCAGTGATATCCCCTTCCCTGTTTTTAGGGGATTTGGGCTCTAAATTTTCCATATTTTATTACTATTTGTTGTAATAAAATCTTCTCTTATATATTAGATTCATATCATATTTAGATAATAACCCTAGTGTGGGTGTTTTATACTCAAAAAAATTATGTTTACTTCAATATTAATTATAAAGGCAATTCAACACGACAATTAGGTTTATATAGCCCATTTTTGTATCAAGAACATTAGGTTTTATTTTATAGCAATGCAGCTCCAATATTAATTATAAAGGCAATTCAACACGACAATTCGTCACTGATCCATAATATAAATTTTGTTTAAATGATCATTATAAACAATATAATTGTAAGAGTAAAGAGATAAAGAGGCTGCCGTTAGATGAAGAAGAATAGAAGCTGGACTCAAAGAGTATGATATGGGCACTCAAGGTGTACGTGTAAGTCACACATGTGACAGATTAGACAGTTAGTTAAGAGAGGTTTTCTGTTAATGTAAAGTTAGTTAGGATTAACTAACCATAATTCTCTTTTCTATCTTTTCTGTTTTCATTCTTCTATATAAAGGGAAGTATGTAATCTTGGTCAGTAATAAGAGAAATCTATGAATGTTAATTGAATACTTCTAGTTTTCATGGTAACAGAGCCCTAGAATTTTTTTTCGAATTCACCAAATCACGATTCGAGAAAACCTAATTGGGACCATTGTTATTCAAAAGTGAGTTGCTTCTTCTGTCATCCAAGAATCAGAGACGCAATCTTTACAAAGAAGCTGTTGAATCTTCTGCAATCAACGAATCAGAGATCGTTGTCTTCTTCAAATGGAAAATCCAGGAGCCACTGTTCATGCTCCAACTACGAATTTAGGTCAGTATTCCCACAATCCTAATATTACCAGACTGATTTCAGCTAGGTTAGATGGTTCTAATTTCCTAGTTTGGAAAGATCAAATTGAAAATGCCCTAATTGGCAATGATTTGATCTGTTATATTGATGGTTCTTATGAAGAACCTCCTCAATTAATAGTAATTGGGGGTAGAGATGTTGTTAATCCCACATATATTCAATGGCGAAAGAATGATAGTTTTGTTAAAGCATGCATCAAAGCCACCATTTCTCATTCTATAGCTTCAGATATATTAGGGTTAAAAACAGCTAGAGAAATTTGGCAATATCTTGAGTTAATATTTCTTCAAGAATTTGAAGCCAAGAAAGCATCATTGAGAAACAAGCTTCAAAATATTAAGAAAGGGGCAGCTTCCATTTCAGAATACCTAAGTAAGATTAAGAATCTGGCTGATTCTCTTGTGGCAGTAAATGATAAGGTAAGTGACTCTGAATTAGCAAGAATTGCTCTTCAAGGTCTTGGAAAAGAGTACTCTCAATTCGTGATTACTATTCAAAATAGAGAAGGAGCTCTTAATTTTGCTGAACTAAGAAGTAGGCTAACTCATCATGAACATTGGCTTCAAGAACAAGATACCAATGTTGAAGATGAGTCCTATTTTGTTAAAAGATTCCCAAATAAGAAGGTTATAAAATCATCTTTCTCAAATCAGAAACCCCAAATGTCAAATTCCAGTTTTGGTCAAAGACCTCAACCCAGACAGAACCCTTTTCCTTCCTCTTCTTCTTCACAATCAAGAACTAATTTCTTTGACTATACCACTATTCCTTGTGCCATTTGCTATAAATGGGGTCATACCGCAAGACAATGTCGCATGAGGTTTAGGGATTTCTCAGACTCACCCTATCCAAAAACCCCTCAAAGAAACTTTGCAAACTTACATTTACAAGAAACAGAACACGAAGATGACTATGAGGAAGGTGTGGAGGTCCAAGAAACAGAAGAAGAAGAAGAAGAAGAAGAAGAAGAGGCACACTATGGTGCTGAAATGTCACAATCAGCACTAGACATTACATCAAGAGGGCATCTTTCTGCACCTAATCTTGAAGAAGTTCACTTGACCTGTCACAAAGAAAAAGATAAGAAATGGATTGCTGATACTGGGGCCACAAGCCACATGACCCACTCTAAGAGCAATCTGCATTCTAGTACTTCCTATACTGGTGACAATGGTGTTATGATAGGAAATGGAAAATGCTTGGACATTGATAGTACAGGCCAAGCTACTGTTAGTACAGGTACACACTCTTTTCAACTCAAAAAGGTGTTACATGTACCAAGTATTAAGAAGAACCTTCTCTCTATTTCCAAGTTCACTAAAGAAAATTTCTGCAGTGTTGAATTTCTTCCATGGGGGTTTCTTATTAGAGATCTTTGGTCCAAAGAGATATTGGCAGATGGACCTATGGTGAACAATTTGTATAGCATTGATTTCCAAATGAGTCCTTATGATAGCTACACCAATAATTCTGAAGAAGCTTATTCTGTCATAGCTTCAGCCAAAGTTTGGCATAATAGACTTGGGCATCCCTCCAAGGATATAATCTTTGCCTTGGAGAAGAATGACAAGATTAAACTGTCCTCAAAAGATCTTGATGGTATTTGCTCATCTTGTCAACTAGGAAAGAGTCAGAAACTCCCTTTTCTTCCATCTGATAGTGTCACTCATGAACCACTTGAGCTCATCCATTGTGACATATGGGGACCAGCACCTGTGTCAACTAAGTCTGGCATCAGATATTACATTCTCTTCATGGATGACTATAGTCATTTCTTTTGGATCTATCCTATGAAGCTAAGATCAGAGAGTTTGCGTTGCTTTCAACATTTCTAGAGACACTATGAAAGGTTGCTTTCTACTCCCATCAAGTATTTTCAAAGTGATGGTGCACCAGAATTAGCAAAGGGAGAATTTCAGGCACATTTGAGTAAGTGTGGCATATTGTTTAGAAGCTCATGCCCATATACTCCCCAACAGAATGGGAAAGCTGAAAGAAAGAATAGACATATCACTTCAATGGGAAATACATTGCTATTTCAAGCATCCTTGCCTAAGGAATTTTGGTTCCATGCCTATTCTACTGCAACCTACCTCATAAATAGAACACCTAGTAAGGTACTCTCTTTCCTTACTCCTTATGAAGTTTTATTTCACAAATGTCCAAATTATGCCATGCTTAAGGTCTTTGGAACAACTTGTTATCCTTATTTGGGAGACACTAAAAGTGATAAGCTCAGCCCCAAATCTGCAAAATGTATATTTCTTGGTTATAGCCCTATTCATAAAGGCTACAAGTGCATGGATTTGGATTCCCACAAAGAATATGTCTCTAGACATGTGATTTTTGATGAGTATAGCTTTCCCTTTGCTGAAAAAGGCAATACTTTGAAGTATTCATCTACTGATCCTGGTACAACCTATACCATTTTACCTCTACCACCACTTCCAGCTAGCACTGATCCTTATACTGCTCCATATCATATAGACTATCCTTTGACTGACCAGGAAGTAGTGTCCACTTCTAGTCAAGTACAAGTAGCTTCTCCCCTCACCACAAATTCTACTTCAGAATCTTCTCCTGCTTCTTCATCTTCCCAACCAGTTATAAATTCTCATACTATGCAAACCAGACTTAAAAGTGGTATCTCTAAACCAAAGATCATTCCTGATCATGTTGCTCTCTCCACATCTCCATATATCTTAGACTCCTCTTTTTTGGCTAATTCTTCTCCTATCATGGAACCCAAATCATACAAAGAGGCAGCCAAGTCTGCTGATTGGTGTCAAGCCATGAAAGCAGAATATGAATCACTTATGCTTAATCACACTTGGACATTAACACCTAAGTTACCTTCTATGAATGTCCTTGGAAGCAAGTGGGTGTTTAAGGTAAAGTACAAGTCTGATGGTTCTTTAGAGAGGTTTAAGGCTAGACTTGTTGCTCAAGGATATGCTCAGCAAGAAGGAATTGATTATCAAGAGACTTTTAGTCCTGTGGTCAAAATCCAAACTGTAAGAGTTGTCCTTACATTGGCTGTGACAAACAATTGGAAAATTCTTCAGCTTGATGTATCTAATGCCTTCCTTCATGGAGACTTGCATGAAAATGACTATATGAAACAACCTGCTGGTTTCATTGACACTCAGTTTCCAGACTATGTTTGTCATCTTCATAAGTCCTTATATGGACTCAAGCAAACACCAAGAGCATGGTTCACAAGAATAGCTTCCTATCTTGTCAAATGGGGTTTTACTAAGAGCTGCTCTGATACCTCTATGTTTGTATGGTATGTTGATGGTCAAATGTTGGTATTTCTATTATATGTTGATGATATCATCTTAACTGGATCAAGTTTGAAGTTGATTAACTCCCTAGTGGCTGCTTTGGGAAAGGAATTTGCTATGAAACAGTTAGGGGATCTTCATTATTTCTTGGGAATAGAAGTCTTGAGGTCTTCTTCTTCTCCTTCTCTTCAGCTCACTCAAACTAAATATATTGTTGAATTACTCAACAAAGCAGGCATGATTGAATGCAAACCAAGCTTGGTTCCTGTTTCATTTGGCAAAAGAGTCTCTAAGTTAGATGGGGATTTGGTTGATGATCCTCTCTTTTACAGAAGCATGGTTGGAGGGCTGCAATATGCTACTATGACAAGACCAGATGTGACATATGCAGTTAACTATCTATCCCAATTTATGCACCAACCAACATCAGTGCATCTTATGCTGCTCAAGAAAGTTCTGAGGTATCTCAAAGGCACAATTGGAGCTGGCATAAGTATTTCTCCTGGTGATATTTCTACACTTAGTGGCTACTCAGATTCAGACTGGGGTAGCTGTCCAGACTCTAGAAGATCTACTAGTGGCTATTGCATATACTTAGGCACCACTCTAGTTTGCTGGTCTTCTAAGAAACAAATGACAATGTCTAGATCTTCCACAGAAGCTGAATATAGAGCACTGTCTTTGGCTACTTCTGAGCTGCTTTGGATGTCCTATCTATTGAAGGAACTTCATGTCTCTGTCAAATTTCCAATGACATTATATTGTGACAATATGGGAGCTAAGTACTTAGCTTATAATCCTGTTTTTCATGCAAGAACAAAGCATGTTGAAATTGATCTTCATTTCATCAGGGATTTAGTTCAAGAGAAGACCATTGAAGTAAAATTTGTTGCTTCTGATAGGAATCTTGCTGATGTTTTTACAAAAGGACTACTGTTCTCTCTTTTTGATACTATTCGACACAAACTTATGTTTCTTCCCAACTTGAAACATCTGTTTGAGGGGGGATGTAAGAGTAAAGAGATAAAGAGGCTGCCGTTAGATGAAGAAGAATAGAAGCTGGACTCAAAGAGTATGATATGGGCACTCAAGGTGTACGTGTAAGTCACACATGTGACAGATTAGACAGTTAGTTAAGAGAGGTTTTCTGTTAATGTAAAGTTAGTTAGGATTAACTAACCATAATTCTCTTTTCTATCTTTTCTGTTTTCATTCTTCTATATAAAGGGAAGTATGTAATCTTGGTCAGTAATAAGAGAAATCTATGAATGTTAATTGAATACTTCTAGTTTTCAATAATATTTACTGAAACTACAATATAAAAATGAATTGTGCAATTGAATTAAAATTTGAATCATTATATTCGCATGCGAACAACTTTAAGTCTCTCACCACCTACCGTTATCGCCCTAAACAATCATAGAATTGGTCTCTACATCAAGGTGAATGATATTCTGCAATTTCGAAAGACTATATATCATTCTCAAATAATTATATCAAATTATTGACAAATGTTTTGGAATTTTACTTCCCACATTTTCTTGCTTATGCTGTCTGAGCTATCCATTTGTGAAAGTGACTTTAAGACAATCAACCTAATTTTTTATATTAGAGTCAGATAGATCAGATCATTATTAGTTGGCCTAATGTCTTTTTCCCCCGCAATCCTTTCATAGACATAAAATCTCCAAGTTGTCAAAGAACTGTGCCGTTATTTTAGATTTTTGCTACTAGGTCATATTATTTTGGACTTTTTTTTGTTGAACATATTATTTTGGACTTGGCACGTAATGGTTTACTTTTATTTTTATTTTGTTGCAATCGTAGTGGTTTATTTGTTACTAATGATAATATATGTTGAACATAACAACTAGACTGATGTATCTAAAAATATATATTCAAGATGGGTGACTGGGCAAAAATCAACCATAGCCTGAGCCCGGCATAAGATGCATATTTTGGGCATTACCAACCATCAACTGGGCTATTCTAACACTAAGAGCACTTCTAACGGAACGGTTAATCTTGAAAACTTGAGTGTTACATAAAGTTTTTGGATTTTTTTAAGTCTGCTCTCATACAATATTCAATTACGATCTCTAAGATGATGTGGCGGTAGTTAATTAGAGATATCTCAATAAAACATTTTGTTTCTAAAAAGTCTTCTTAAGATATCTCTAATTGTCCACCTAATCAACTTTTTAAATTTAACCAATAGAAATCAAACTTAGTATATATCTCAAAACTAACTAAATATTTTTTTACAAAAATTGTTATGTTACTTAAGTAAACAGAACAACTTTAGAGATATGTGTTGGAGACATACACAAATTGAAGGATCTCTATTTCCGCTTATCAGAATGAAAATCTTAATTGAAACGGGAGGCACACAAAAAATCTTGGGTTATTTAGACATTGCTCCCAAGATATTTACTGTTATGATGGTTGTACCCCCAAACTGAAATATGTATGGTATTGACTCTCATTCTCGATTTTTTCGTTAAATACCAGTTAAGTGGTTCTCGTGTCAACCACATGCTTGACTTGTGACAAGAATACCCTTTTTGAAATATTTAAGTTATTTAGACATTGACGTAATCTATTTATTGATATTAGGACTACACCTCCAAAACAAAAATATGTTTAGGGTTGACTCTCATTCTCGATTTTTTTTTGTCAAATACCAATTAAGTAGTTTACGTGCGGTTTTGTATTTTTCTCATTTTCAAGATTTTCATAGATAGCTTTTATGATGGGAAACTCATCCTAATTTGACAACATGAGAAGTTAAGATCTCAAATCGCATAATTTATAGAAAGTGATTGGTCCATGAACTCGAAGTTAGTCTGAGAGTCCGATTTAAATAAGCTAGAAACATTAAGAAAAATAGGCTACCCGAAGTCCGAGACGAATTCGACCCGTCTGGTTAGAACTACCGATGGGAAACACATAAAAAGGGCTTAACCCAAGTATTTTGTGATTCAATAAGTCTGGATGATTAAAAAGATTAGAGAAGGTCTCAGATATATAATCGTTAATACAAAGTCTAGCCCTTAGTTAGTTTTAAACTTGTTACTCATAATATAAAAAATGCAGGTAGTTGGCAAGCGACCCACTTTACTGATGTTTAACGAAAAATCGAAAATGAGAGTCGACCCCAGACATATTTGCATTTTGGGGGTAGTCATTAAATTACTAAATAACGGGTTATCAATGTCTAAATAAACCTACATATTTCGTGAAGGATATTTTTGTCATAAGTCACGCATGTGGTTGACACGCGAACTACTTATCTTATATTTAATAGAAAATTTAAGAATGGAGGTCAATTCCGCATATATTTTTATTTGGGTTATTTTTCAAATAGCCCCCAACTTTATGACAAGCTTCCTGCCTAGTCCCCCTACTTTATCAAAAATACTAAGATGACCCTCTTTTTCAGTTACCATTATAAGTCCGTTAACTAGTCATCACCTCTCTGTCCTACATCTCATCACCTTTGTCTGCCACCTAATCTTCTCGCCACCTCACCGTCTTCCCTGGCGAAGGTCGTCGGTCGGCCAAATTTCCGACCGGTGACCTTCAAACATAAAAAAAAAAACTTTCTTCTTCTTTTTCTCTCATGTTCTCTCTCTTCCTCCCCCGTTCTCTCTCCCTCTCTCTCTTCCTCCCATGTTCTCTCTCTCTCTTCCTCCCATATTCTCTCTCTCCCTCTTCCTCCCTTGTTCTCTCTCTCTCTCTCTCGTCCTTTCTCTCTACTCTCTCTCTCTCTCTCTCTCTCTCTCTCTCGTCCTTTCTCTCTACTCTCTCTCTCTCATCCTTTTTCTCTACTCTATCTCTCTAAACACTCCGACTAAGGGGTATCCCTTCGCTGGAGGTCTGGTTTATCAGACCTAGAAGATCTGGTGAACCAGATCTAGGTCTGGTTCGAACATTAAACAAACAGTTAGTTTTCATTAAACAACTAAAAAAGATGAAAAAATATGATTAATGAACCAAAATAGAAAAACTCAATGTTGTCAAAATTTAAGAATTAATGAAGGAAACAAATTATTTTTCCTAAGATTCAACAAAAACTAAGAACTAAACAAATGAAGTAGAGGAATGAAAATTTCATTATCTCTGTAAATCTTTGTTAGTTTAGAGAGAGAAGACAACTCAGGGGTAACAAAATGATGAATCAACCGCGAAACACTTCCGATTCAACCAAATTCATCCACAAAAAATCAATGAAGAAATTCACAAATATCAGACCTCAATATTGCAATATTCACTCCAATTTCAGTTCAAATTCATGAGAAGATAAATCAGATGAAAACTTGAAGCTGAAAATTCTCCTATAAGAAGCTTCATCAAAGTTATTAACTACACAAAATTCAAACTAACAAGGAAAAAAGAACTAAAACTATATCTGAAATCCGAATTCTCTTCCTTCTTTGTATCGGCCATTTCAATATCAAGAAGTAACAAAACAATCAAACACAAACAAAAGCACTCGATTAGAGAAACCTCCGTTGTTGTTTTCATTTCTATATTCAACTTTCTCTCTCTAGATTTCTTCGAGAATTTAAGGTTTGGTTAATGAAAACTAAGAATAGTTTGTTTAATGAAAACTAAGATCTAGGTCTACTTCAAACTGTTTGTTTAATGTACGAATAGACCTTCAAATGTCTGTGCGAACCAGACCTCCGGCGAAGGGAAACCCCTTCGCCGGAGTGTTTAGAAAGAAAGAGAGGGGAGAGAAAGATAACAGGGGAGGAAAAGAGAGAACAGGAGAGAGAAATTATTTTTTTTTATGTTTGAAGGTCGCCGACCGGAAATTGGCCGGTCGGCGACCTTGGCCAGTGAAGACGATGAAGTGGCAGAGAGATGTGATGAAATGAGATGGAGGAGAGAGAGGTGATGACTAGTTAACAGTCTTATAACGGTAACTGAAAAAGGGGACCATCTAAGTATTTTCGATAAAGTAGGGAGTTAGGCAGGAAGCTGGTCATAAAGTTGGGGGCTTATAACGGTAGTCCTATTAGGGTAATATTGCTAAATAGTTGGGAGTTATTGTCTAAATAATCCCAAAAATTTTATTGCTCCAGGTGCTCCATTTACCCATAAACTCCTCCTAAGCTTGGGCTTTGAGGATATGCGGAACTAGGGGTGGCAGGGGAGGGCAATGGCCCTCCGTGAAATTGGGTTAGTAAAGGCTCTTATTTTGACTTGCCCTCCCTGAAATTGGGTTAGTAAAGGCTCTTATTTTGACTTTCTAACAATAAGATTGACTCCAACAAAATTTTTATGTATGATGTGATATAATAGATTTCACCTTTCCCCTCCCTAACACTATTTTGTGGTTTCACCTCGCTTTGAGTGAGCAATAAACTATGACGCTTTTAGAACTCCCGATTAGGTGATGTAGAGATAATGAAACATTGACTTCACTTTCTTGACTTGGTCGGTCAACAAAACACCAAACTTTAGCAACCTTGGAACAAGAAGTAGGTCGTTATACGTTACCTTCTTCTTAGTGACTAGAGAGAGAGAGAAATTGGCTTGTTTGTTGTTACAACTACCTCGAGATACACATTTATCAACGGAAACAATAATCCAACCGTTCCACCATTTTCATACCTAATTCGTACTTCAATAATAAACGCGCCATCAAGTTACCAACCTCCCTCTAATCAAACATCCTCTTTCATTAACAACCGTTGGATTAAAATCTATTAATCATATAGTAGATCTCTAGGTTAAATGAACGGTCATAATTTAAGAATGAGTACAAATACTGGGGTGTACGTTAAGGAAAAAACAGCCAATAATGGATTACCGCTCTTGGTTGTTCAGTTGTTCTTCTCAAGTTATTCAAAGTTGCTTTCGTAATTCTCTAATGGCGACTTCAGTCAACGTTAAACGACAAAGTCAAATTTCCAAGTCGTCATTATCTGTCTTTAAACTTTACTACTATCACTTTTGTTTCTTAACCCTAACTCTCTCTATGGTTTCTCAAAAACTGCTGATTTTTTCTTTCTAGGGTTTTTTTTTTAATTGAGGTTTGATGATGGAGGAACAACAACCCATTGAAATTAAAGCTATGAAAGCTTTAGGGTTAGGGTTTGATTTAACTTCTGATTTTAGATTGAAATTTGCTAAAGGAATTCGAGATAGTGATAATGAAAGGTTAGTAGTTCTTGATGAAGAGAATCTTAGAGACATTGTTATTCCTGGTGGACCAACAATTTCTGGTGTTCCAAGAGATATTGGTTGTGATAAAGGGGATCGGATTAGGTTTAAATCAGATGTTCTTGAGTTTAATCAGGTAAAAATTCTTTCCCCCTTTTCTACTAAAATGTCTGATTTTAAGAGAAAATCATGCTTAATTGTTAATCGTTTTTTAGATCATATTTAACATAAATTTTAAGGTGAATTTTTTTCCATCCATGGTGATTATAGTTAGCAAAATTTAGGGTATTCTTTTATCTCTCTTTTCTAATTTAGGTATTACTTCTGCTAAACTAAATCATGTTAATTTCCCATAATTTAATACCATTGACTAACTAATTGAGAAATCAAATCCTAGTATGCTATGATATTCTTAAGAATATAATCACTCCTAAACCTATGTAACAACGATACTCGGTTTTAGAATCGATGCTCGTATAGGACACTCGATACCCTAGTCAGATACTTCAATCATTTCAGTGGGTATAAATTTTAGGGTTGAGTTGCATCTCCTTGAGCTTTAAAATGATCGTTTTTACGAGTGACAACTCGATACATGAGCTTTGAGGGCATCCCTTGTTTTTGTTCTTTGAAATTGATTGCTCTTCTTGAAAGTTAGTTTTTTCCCCCTTGTTGTTTGATTGCTCTTATTTTGATGTATAAGTGTGGTTCTAGCTTATGGTCGTTTTATAGAGAAGACCCGTTCCTTACTGCTCTTTTCGTTGGCAGATGTCGGAATTACTTAACCAGAAGTGTGCAGTACAAGGAAAAGTGCCTTCGGGTTATTTTAATTCGATTTTTGATTTCAGTGGTCTATGGTTGAATGATGCCACCGACACTAAATATCTCGCTTTTGATGGTTATTTCATCTCATTGTATTATTTACACCTAACAGCGTCTCCATTAATCCTTCAAGAGAAAATAAAGAAAGCTGTTCCTTCTAACTGGGATCCGGCATTACTATCTAGGTAGTTATCTTTAACTTCTACTCATGGCTTAGATGAATAATTGTCACACTCATGGTTTATAAGAAATTTGTTTCTTCTGGTTCTTCTTTCCTTTAAATGGTTTGTTAGTTGCCAAATAGTCGGCCAGTAAGCTTCTGGAGGTGCCTCTTATAGTCTGTCTAAGAATTGACACTAACCTATTTTTCGATCTTTATTGTACATTACAGGTTCATCCAGAGATATGGGACACATATAATTGTAGGAATGGCTATTGGAGGTCAAGATTTAGTTTGTGTTAGACAAAACCATTCTTCCTCCATTGCTCCTGCAGAACTAAAACGACTTCTGGAGGATCTGGGAGATTCTTGGTTTTCAGATGGTGGGGGTTTTTCTCCGTTAAGGAGGACTCCAGAAACAAAAAGAAAGGTAGTTTAAAGAATACTTCTTATACTATTTTTGCTGTGTCAGATACGGATACTCCGACACATGTTAGATAATTCCAATCATTTTCATGCTAAAATGTGAGATTTTCTTTTTATGGGTATACTTGCACAAATTTGTGAGGACCGTGAAATACTACTATAGGCTAGTCCTCTTATTGTATGAAATATGTGATAAAAGTTGATCCAAAAATAAATATTCAAGTAAAAGTTAAGGACGAGGACAATGAAATTTAAGTGTATGGGTGTATATACCCATATCTTGATTCTTAAATTGTTTTATACGCTACTTTGTACTGGTTATACAAAACTGTACTCATGTCTATGTTACATATCTTCAAATCATAAAGTACGTTTTTTTATTTAAATTCATGCATGATTAGACCTAATTTATGTTATCCATTCACATAGGTTCCGGAGATCTTCAATCGCATCATGCAAGCAAACACTATGCGATTGACAAGAATTACAGAATCATCAACGAAAGATGTAAGTCCAGATCACCAATTGGGTTTTATATGATTATAAGAAATGGCTTACGGGCATGTATTTGGAATACTTCACCCATCAAATTGTAATTAGTTTGACTTCTGCTCTGTATCTTGTCTAAAAGAACCCAAATACGGTATCTTATATCAGCTGATTATGAACAGGGGCTGACAATTGTTTGCTCAAAAAGAGGAGGGGATGCTTTTCTGCATAGTCATTACAAGTGGCTTCAGACAGTGCCTTCTAACCCCGAAGCTATACTCTTTAAGTTTGTACCCATAACATCTCTCCTTTCGGGCATCCCAGGCAGTGGCTATCTTAGTCATGCAATCAACTTATACCTAAGATGTGAGTTTTTCACTTCCTTCTACTTACCGGTATTGGGAACGAAAAGAAAGTTAATTTTATCCCGTGAGGACTTTCTCCACATAACTAGTTGGTTTGATGAATAACTTGCTAAATTGCTTCTCTCATCAGATAAACCTCCACCAGAGGATTTGCAATACTTCTTGGAGTTCCAAGTTCCGCGGCAGTGGGCACCTATGTTTAATGAGTTGCCTCTTGGGCATCATAGAAAGGCCTCTTGTCCTTCCTTACGGTTTAGTTTCATGGGACCAAAGCTTCACGTCAGCTCCACTCAGGTATAAACCAAACAGTACTTGTTTTATTCAAGTAAGTTACCATTGACTTCTAAGATACCAGAAGCAGTACTAATTTCCGAAGGACGAAGAGTTGCTTAGATAAGTTTCTAGTAGTTAAGAGCCATATCAAGGAGAGGTTTCCTGCCAGTTGATCCCAGCAACGTTGACCTTTATGTTTCGTTCTCGTTATTGAATATGTTGTCAGCTTTGGGTACTTATTTGCTAGCGTTCTTTATCAATTTGCAGTTATTCCCTTTAGTTGCCACTTTTTAACATCGATTCTGATAATCTGCAGGTATCAAGTGAGAGAAAGCCCATTATTGGTCTCCGCTTGTACTTAGAAGGAAAGAAGTGCAACAGATTGGCCATACATGTCCAACACCTCTCAAACCTCCCAAGATTGCTTGAATCTTCATGGGCCGGCCCAACAACACTCAGACCATGTCAGTGGCAAGGATCCGATGAATCCGGTAGTCAATACTTAGAACCAGTTCAATGGAAACGATACTCAAACATTTGCACATCAGCCGTGAAGTATGACCCAAGTTGGTTACAAGGAGAATCACGGGGTGTATTTGTTGTTACGGGTGCTCAACTCATCACTAAAGGAAAATGGCCGAAAACTGTACTTCATCTTCGTCTACTTTTCACTCATATCCCATATTATACTATACAAAAGAAAGAATGGGCTCTTGCTCCAACTTCTCAGAAATCAAGCTTTCTCTCGAACCTCAGCACAACATTCATGCCTCCTGGCCCTCCAAAACAAGTACCTGTCGCACTTAACTCCGGAGTTTATGCAGATGGCCCTCCAAGACCGATTCACTCGCAAAAGCTTCTGAAATATGTGGAGACAGGAGAGGTCGTTCGAGGACCACACGATGTGCCAGGACATTGGATGGTGATCGGTGCTAAGTTGAATAAAGAAAGCGGTAAGATTGGTTTGCTTGTAAAGTTTGCTTTGTTAGATTATACTATGTAAGTAGCTCAGATGGATTGATAGATCTTACAGTTTCTTCTGTGTATAGTAATAAGTCCTTTTTTTTTTACTATGAGTAAGAACTATGTACAGATATTTTAGCCCTAATTTTTGGTTTCTCTATGTGTTTCTAAATGCATAAATATTTTTGAGACTCTACATTTTGCTTCAGCTGTGGAATTGCTAGGTAATGTTTGGATGCCACCTACGACGAGGGGTCTAAAAAGGCCGTTGACCCAAAGATAACCACCATTTTCTATTTCCTTTCGGTTCTCGATTTCAGACTCTGTTTTGTAAAATTCAATGACTAAAGAAGCTTCAAACTAATCAAGCATAACTACATTCATGGTGAAGAACTACTTGAAGCTCAAGCAAACCATTATTCCTGCACTCATAGGCTTGAAACTCATACACTTAGACTCAATGCCTTCAAAAGAGTGCTAGTTCAACCCTCAATAACTAATTTCTATGATATCTATTTGAATACCATCCTTCTGACATTCTTTCCCAGGTACTCTTGAACCCCTATAACTATAGAACTCTTTCTTTTTTTACATTAAAGTGGTGGTTGTTTTTCTTATAATCGTCTAAATCTGATTCATTTGAAGGAAAGGCAAACTCATTCTTAAATCTCCTCTATTGTGCAGGTATTAAGACTAGGCGAAGAATTAAATGAATCCGTTAGCTTGACCAACCCCAACCTTTGGGCCTCAAGTTCTTATTTTGCTTACATCCTTCGATGACAGGCCGATCGAAGGAAGGCTCGTGGAGATCCTACTTCTATCTCATCACAAGCAGGCGCATAGGCCTCTAAGAATGTAGAATATCACCTTCTACTCTATCAGCTATTGTGCCTAATCTTGAGCTTTTTGGTCATAGGTTGCCAGTTTTCGAAGCTCACTTTGTAGGTCAGAACTATTGAAAGACGAAAGAGAACTTATTTGGACGAAACTTCTGACTCAGTGAGATTATTTTCGCTTTAACATAGTAAAACACTCGCTTTATGGTTGAACATAGAACATCCAAAACTATCAAAAGTGGTTATTTTATTTTATTAGCGCGACACCTAATAGCTAAAATGTATAACCTCGTTCAAAAGAAAATGTACATATCGACAATTTTGATCCAGTGACCTCTTAGTTGTCTCAGAGGATTGTTATCCGAAGTCTTAACACCCTCGGACCTTGGCCAATCAAAAATTGTATGGACATTTTCTTACTTGGTGAACAAAAGCTTATAATAGGAAGGAAAGAAAACAGATACATAGCCAAAACAAAAGATAATCTAGTTTTCACATGAACCATGATGAGAAAGATCAAACCCTTGATTTAGGAACAATGAATAGAGGTGGTTCTTTTTGAAGAGTCAACCCAAACTTCTCCTCCACTATCAAACGGTCAACACTCATCCCATTTGGTAGACACCATTCCAAATTCTGCACAATTGTTGCCACTAGCAATGCAATAAACTGATTTGCTATTGGCAGACCAGGGCATATCCTTCTCCCCGCACCAAATGGTATCAAACTGAAATCATTCCCCCTAAAGTCAACACTAGAATTCAAGAATCTCTCTGGTGAGAAAGTCAACGGATCGGTCCAAGTCTTGGGATCACGACCGATTCCCCAAGCGTTGACCATAATTTGACAATCTTTTGGGATGGTGTAGTTGAGGATTGTACAGGTTTCAAGTGCTCGACGTGGGAGTAGCAATGGAGTTGGTGGGTGAAGTCTTAGGGTTTCTTTAACAGTAGCTTCAAGGTATGGAAGATTGGGGAAGTCGGATTCTTTTACCGATCTCTGGCCTACCACTGTTTGAATTTCTGATCTAATCTTAGCTGTTATCTTTGGATTCTTTGTTAGTTCAGTCATGGCCCACTCAATTGTCGATGCGCTTGTTTCTGTGCCTGCCCCAAATAATTCCTGTACATAAAAAATACCACAATTATTGAAGACAAAAGAAAGAAAATGATCAAGTGTATAAAAGGATATTTGCAACAATCCATGAGGATATTTAGGTCATATAAATTGGTTTCGGACCATTCAGACAAGTCACATTCTAAAAAAAAAAAACTTATGCTGTGTTTGGTCGCAGGATTCCTATCAAAAGTGAGATTTGGTAGGAATCATGAATTCTTGGTCTGTTAAGCCACCAAGAATCCCAGGACTCTTGAATCCTAAAGATTCTTAATTCCAAAATTTGTATAGACCAAAATCCCACCCTACCCCCTAGGATTTGCTAGGATTTTGGATTAATAAATCTAAATTTTAAACTTAAAATCAAAGAAAAAATATTTCCTCCTACAAAATAATAATTTTAAATTTCAAAGAAAAGATCTTCGTGAAAAAAATACTTAAATAATAATAAATCATAGGACTCTTATTAGTTGCCAAACAAACCAAAAAATATTACTTGAATTCATGAATCCGTAGAATCATGAATCCCAAGGACTCACGAATCCGCAGATTCATGATTCCGTCATCCAAACACACTATTAAGAGATATATTAGAAACAACAGTAATGGTATGTCCGACCAGTCTCACAGCCGATCACGGTCGAGTGACGTGGCCGGTCGAGATTTAGAGAGAGAGTTCTCTCTCTCTAAATCTGGACCGGCCACGTCACTCGACCGTGATCAGCCGTGAGACTGGCCGGACATACCATCATTTTTGTATTAGAAAACTAACCATAAGCAAGGCATTGATCTGATAATCATTAAGTCCAGAATCAAGACAAACATCAACAAAATCATTCTTGCTTTGATATCCATCAACTTTTTTAGCTAATTTCCTTTCTTGAAGCATAGCTCCCCATATAGCATAAATCCCTTTTAAACACTCTGCAACTTCTTTCCTCTGTCCAAACAAATCAAATTTACCTAACATTGGAAAATAATCAGCTGGATTTGTTGAATTCCCCAATTCCAACATCCTCCATAGATATTCCTTGAACTCTGAACTTCCACTATTTGGATCACCCAATTCAAATATATTCTGTGAAAATATCAAATTTCCAAATATATTCACTAATGTTCCAAATATTACTTCCACAATTTTCACTTCTTCCCCTTGTTTTTTCATCAAATATTCAACCATTTCTTCACATTTTTTCTCTCTAACATGAGCTTGACTTTCTATCATCTTCTGTGTGAAAAGTTCTGTCCTACAAACTTTTCTTAAATTCTTCCAAGTTTCAGTACAATCTGACCAAACTATTGAATTTTCTACATGCCCTTTTACTCGAAAACTTTGAAAAACGTAACGAGCGGATAGAATTCGATCATGGGTTTTTAGTATTTCGGAAGCTGCCGAAGATGTTGATGCAACAACTACAGTTTCAGTACCCATTTTTAGAGTGAAAATATCACCATAGGTTTGAGCTAGTTCGGCGAATTGAGCGTGTGGTTTCTCACCAAGTTGGAGGAGATTTCCAACTATTGGCCATGGTTTTGGTCCTGGTGGGAGATTTTTGTGACCACTACCACCAAAGAGGAGGTATAGTATTGAAGAAATTATTACTGCAATAAGTGCTACTGTGACAACCTCCATTTTTTTTTTCTCTAACTCTGTTTCTCCCTCGGACTTGTAGTTTGGTTTGTGGTTGGGGTTTTGAATGATAGAATAAGGAAGAGTTAGGTGAGTGGGGCATGTGGTGGCCGTGGCACTCGTGGGAAGACAATTTTGGTGAACTTCTAAAATGCATAGGGCACGTGGGATTATCCCCCTTAGTTATCCAGGAAAATTCATTTCTTAGTGTTTATTTTTTCAAGGATTCAAATGATCACGGGATTCCGGGCACCCAAGGTCCACAAACCGTCTCTTTGAAGTTTCCTTGAAAAAAAAAATCTCTCTAGAGTTTCTCAATTGATCAAGGCCATCCCTTTCACTTACTTACGAGGGCACAGATAAAATGAAATGGACATCCACACTGTCTGGCCATTTCTCTGTGAAATCCATGTACCAACAAATATTAATGCTAATATTGGAATCAGTTTAATTATTCATAATCATTAGTCAAAATTTATGGAAGTAAAAGTGCAGACAGCTCGCGCGCGAACTAGTGAGGAAAGTGAAGCTCTAGCCATACTCAAATGTATCATATGGGCGGAGGAACACAAATACAAATCAATCATAATTGAAAGCGATAACCTCAACTTCATACAACATATGAAGAACCCAGACACTTTATCCAGTGGCAATCAATGAACCATATCCGATAAATCAAGGAAATCAACAAAAAGTTTGAGAATACCCAATATTCCAATTCACATATACAACACGCGCTCAGAATACCCATGCGGACAAACTGGCGAAATGGTCAAAGAAGACTAATAGAACTAAATTCTGGAAATACATTCCAAATTTTTTGTCTCGTATGTATTACAACTATACTCTTGTGAATTAAATGTGATGTATCTTTCAACAAAAAAAAATGATTTTAATTGAACAAATAATTTTCCTACCTAAGATTTGATTTCACCCAAAACTATGATAGGGAGATGTAAATGCCATCACAAAAAAAAAATCGTTTTTGTTCGAGACTTGGGGTCATACATAAATGGTGTTTGTTTGTAATCCTCGTTTAAACTTCATTGCTATGATTTTAAGTGTCCAATTCAGCTGGTTCGAACATCTATATAACTCAATAAAACCTAAATTTCAGTCTAGATAAAAGGATATTAATCCCATAAATGAAATTTAATAAATTCGATTATTAAATTAAAGAATTATTTGAGTGATTCTTTGGACGTCGATTCAACATCAGGAGGCTGTCTATTCATAAGAGGGGAAATGGAATACAAATGTTACTTATAGGTGATGTTATTTGATAAGTCAAACGTCGATTCAACATCCACTTATTATGTACTTGTGAAGATAATCATTTTAAGTCGAGCTTGCGCGAGCATATAATTCACCACCTATAAAATAGTTATTGTTTATTTTGTAAATAATGAAAAGAAATGATGAATGAGTAAAAATAGTAATGATATGTACACATTATTCGGTATGGTCACATACAACATAACAGCTGTGATGGTATGTTGTTCAACAAAAAAAAAGTTGTGATGGTATGCCTAACTCTCTTTCTAAATCGAATCCGGCCACATACCTCAGCCCGGATTCATCCAGGATTGTGGCTGGCATTTGATCATTTTCCTACAACATAATATAGCAAAATTATATGAAGAACTGATTCAACTGAACCACAATCGACAGAAGCCCAAATTAATTTTATAATTTAGGGGCGTGTTTGAGGGGGTGCGACCGGTACCGTCAAACCACATAATTTTCTTATAGAGATAGGGGCCCCTAAATTCCGATTAGTTATATTAATTTAGCAGTACACAATGAAACAAGATGGTGATGTAGCTGAATTGGTAAACCTCTTGAGTGTTAACAGAGAGGTCTCAAGTTCAATCCACCCAACAGTCACTTTTTTGTTTATTTTATGAACTCGTTATTATCTCCAACTGTTTCTAACAACAACTATTTTCTTCACAAAAAAATAACAACTATTAGTTTATTTTGTATGTTTATGAAGTCGAATAATTATTGTTCTATCTTTTCGTGGAAGGAGTGTTGTCAAATGTGTATGGTTTTTGCATAGAAGTATTTGGGATGAAAAAATACACAACTTAGAATAAGTATTCAACTTCACGGAAGGAGTTAAACTTTTTTTCTTATCGAACTTAGTTTCTTAAGAGATAATTACTAAACGTATAATGTGTGAAAAGAGTTTACGTTTTGATATCAGTGGAGAAAGGGCCCCAAATATTTTTTTCGCACCGGGCCCCCAAATTCTCGGCCACGCCACTGTTTTATATAATATCATTCAATAATTAAAGTCTTCAATCATGCTTCTTTTGTTGAACTTTCAACAAAAAAAGAAATTTCAAACATGTTTCTTATCCTAAATTTATTTCATATTTTCATAAGGGTTTGTTTGGGTCCCAATTTTACAACTTCACAGCTTTTGAAATCCCAAATTCATAGTAGGCGAATAAACTAATTTTTTATTTGTTATAAAAAGTTTTGTTTTCTTCAATAAACTTTGTAAGTTTAAAGATGGGACAACTTCTGTTAGCTGAGGAAATTTATTTCCCAAAGCTCAAGGAAGCTTGTTTAATCCCATAATAGCTTCCAGTAAGCTCTGAACTGAACCGAAAAAATGTTGAGTTTTGGGTTGTTAGTTTCTGATGGGTTGCATCATGTTACTCAAGCTAGGTTTTAGATCTATCTTGGCTAACACCTTTGCAGAAGACAACATAAAAAACGTGAAGATGAAAAAACTGCACGTTGAAAGTGAAAATGTGTACCTCTAACAAGCTCTCTATCTGGAAGATGAAAAAAATGATTCGCCCTTCCAATCACTAAAGCTCGAACAACAGCAAGACAAAATGATTTCTGCATAAAGTCTGCCTAATTTTTATTTTTGTCTTATCAATTTTTTTATAATATAACATTCTCTCCAAAAACTGGATGTGAGAAAGAGAAAGAGATTGGGAACAACAGTTGGGACTGAAAAGAATATAAAACTTCCAAGTTCAATAAAGAAGAATCAAAAGGCATTACAAGAGAATTTTAACTCTATTCATTTTGCATGCCTACCATTGAAGAACCTCCTACATGAATGAGAAAAAAAAAACATAGAATTGAGTAAAGATCTCGCCAGGATATTCAATTTCAAGGTACAACATTTCATTCGTCAAAAAGAACAAAACAACATAAATTTGTCATATGGTGTAACCCAATTAAGCCAGAAACTTCGTCACGAGAAGGAAAAAAAAACAAAAAAGAAAAGAGGATGATGAAGACTATAATGATGATGATGATTCAAGTGTGAGATGGCCAGTCCTTTCGTATTTCGAAGCAGTAATTGATATCCAAATAGCATTTCCCATCATCATCGACAAACTGAAAAATACAAAAAAAAAATGAGTTTCGCAGACGCATATTTAACATTTGTCTACAATAATATTAGTAACATCGACATGGCATTTCACAGACGTATTTGTATAACTGAACATTATTTAGTTATAATATCAACATTAATGTGTAACATAATCTAAAAAGGTAACGAAATGACGATAGATGTACAGATTCTAAAGAAAGCTTCGGCTTCACCACATATTAGAAAAAAAACTTCTTCTATACCATGCAGTTTCATATTCATCTCATTGGACCAGCAAGAATGTTACTTTGATTACTACATGCTAGATAGAAATGATATCACAATATAGTATTGGGAGCGAATACTTGGATTTTTCCCTAGGAAATGTCATTCTCTACAATGTATGACTAGTAGATCCAAGGATTAAAATTGCGATTCAAAATAGACAACATAACCCAAAGTATCGAATTACTAGCAATACTTTTTGTAGTCTAAGATTCTCAACTAAAAAATGAATTTTATAGTACGATAAGCGAATAATGCCGTGTATGCTCGGTTCCTTACTTCCCTATTTTATCAGTTAAGAAAGAATAAACTTTATGAAGATGCAAGAGCAAAACTCGGAATTCCTTGTCTTTTTGTAGGTTTACCTTGGTTCTTGCAGAATATGAACCTCTGGCAAACATCCCAGAAGGAGTCGTCTCCTCTTCTAATTCGTAAGTATAAGGTTCTTGCTGAGGGCTGAAGGTTCCTAGCATCACTTTCGTATTCTCGACTGCCATGGATTGATCAAATACCAATATTAGCTAGATAAGACGAAATCAAGTAACCACTTAGAGTTGAATCTTAAAAAGAAATTAGGGTTTGTTTACTTTTACCTCTCACACCAGTCTTCCATACAGTGTTGGTATACTTAAGCCCAGAAACAATATTGTTAGTGACTCTGAAAGAAAACTTGAGATGATAACGGCTTCCGTCTTTGAGGGAAAATGCATAGCCCTTTGCATTTGGTTCAAATGGAATTGGCAAAACTAGTTCTGGTCGATCTGGGCTCAAGATTGTGAGGCTCAGAATTTGTACATCAGGTTCCAGAGTTTCTGTTTATATTTCCACAAGTAATAAATCAAATTTTTTAGATGAATTTCATGTTCCTAATTTTCAACAGTAAGATCTTATATGGTAATGGCATAAAATGGGAAATGCAGGAAATAACAATCAAAATGATGACAAAGAGTTGAAAATTATGTTTTCATGGTTTCCGCTAGAATGAGCGAGAGACTCTGCCTAACGCGCATTGGACTGTCAACCATAATTTAAGCAACCAAATCAATAGATTTATGGTATGAAAGAATCATGAATCCTATGGAATCATCATGGATCATAGGATTCATGAATCCCTAAAATTTTCTTGGTCTCTTTGGCAACAGGAAAGCAACAATCTCACCAAATCTTACGGGTAGACTGGGGTTTGCAACCAATACAAAACAATTCCATGGAATTTAGGATTACTAGGATTTCTAGTTGCCAAACAAACCAAGCAATTCAAATTCTAACCAAATCCTACTCTGCCAAAATCAGACCATTAGTGATTTGTAATGGTGACTTAGGGTTCATAATTTGTGTGTGTGTGTGTCTGACTAGTGTGTGTGTGTGTGTGTGTGTGTGTGTGTGTGTGTGTGTGTGTGGGTTCTCCAAAGGGAGCTCATTATTAAAGAAGATTAGGCAAAACCCCAAGTAATGATGACATAGGTATGTTAATTATTATTAATAACATAAGAATCATTAAAACCCTCAATTTGGGAGTACTTAATTTAACAAAAATCCAAGGAAATTGTTGAAATTAGGTTCTTAATAAGTTGAGATAACTGGAATTAGGGTTTTTGAGAAGAAAAAATGAACCTCCAACAGCAGATAAATCAACAGATCCAAGAAGCTGTTCCTTCCATCGCCTCAGACTCTCATCATCCTACACCATTCATTATAAATGAAGATCTTCATTTTCAACTAAAACCCATTAAAGAATATCAAAATCAAATTGAGTTAGAGAGAGAGAGAGAAAGACCTTATCTTTCTCGAGCTGTTCTTTGAGGGAAAACTGAGGACCAAGTTCTAATTCTCTATCAGTTTCAACATCAGTTTCTTCTTCTTCATCGGCATTATCATCATGTTCAGAACAAACAGAAGTAGTACTGAATTCCCTTGATAACTTATCTGCTTCATGACCATCACTGGTTTCACCACCACCACCACCGGCAGCATTAGCAGTAGCACCACCGGGGACACCGGAGGCATTTTTGGTGTTACGATCTTCTTGTTCTTCAGGGTTAGCCATGTCAGAATTGAAAGAAGGAATGCATTTGGAAGAAGGAGAAAAAGTTCCTAAAAGTGCCGACATTTTTGGGGTAAAAAAAAAACAAACCCTTAGACTTGATTTCCTGAAAAAAACAAGGGTAGAAATTGATGGATGGAATGAAACAAAAAGAACTAGTCTTTAGTAGTTTACCGATTCTCTCTCTCTCTCTCTATCTATCTATCTAATGGGAGTAGTTTTTAGTGGTTTCTCTCTCTACTCTGTTTTTTTTTCTTGTCGAATTTACAGGGTGTTACGAGGTTGGGGTAAGTGTGGGGAAGAAACTAGAGAGAGAGAGAGACGGATGGCCTTATCATCAGGAAAGGAAGAAGACCGTTGCGAAAAATATTAAAGTTAGGAAAAGGAATGGTGTAATGAGCGATTTTAGAAGGGGTAATGGATTCAGACTTTCAAAGACTTTCATAGACAAAATGTCTCGTAGACATTTCAAGACATTCAGATGACTTATTATAGACAACATGTCTTCATAGATATTTTCAAGACATTGAGTTTGTAGACAAAAATGTCTTTATAAACATTTCAAGACCTTTGATCCATAGACAAAATGTCCTGGTGACATTTCAAGATCTTGAGTCCAATGACAAAATGTGTAATGCATATTATATTTGTACTAATCAAAAATATATTTTTCAACTTTCGTAGACATCTGTGAATATTTGTGGACATTGGTGGACATTTGGTAGACATTTATTATTTTAATATTATTATTATTGTTTAATCACATGAAATAATATATTTATACTACATTTCGAATATATATTTTCGACTTTCATAGACATCTGTGAATATTTGTGGACATTGGTGGACATTTGGTAGACATTTATTATTTTAATAATATTATTATTGTTTAATCACATTAAATAATATATTTGTATGAACATTTCAAATATATATTTTTCGACTTTCGTAGACATCTGCGAATATTTGTGGACATTGATGGACATTTTGGTGGATATTTATTATTTTAATATTATCATTATTGTTCAATCACATGGAATAATATATTTGTATGAACATTTCAAAATATATTTTTCGACTTTCGTAGACATCTTGTGAATATTTGTGGACATTGATGGACATTTGGTGGTCATTTATTATTTTAATATTATTATTGTTGTTTAATCACATGATGGACTCCAAATGTCTCTTGTTTTTGTAAAGACATTTTGGACTCCAAATTTGTCCCAAATCCTTCACAAAGTCCATCAAACTATGAAGTCTACCAAAGTTTGGGACATTTTGTCTATAATCAAATGCCTTAGACTTTCATAGACTCTCAAATGTCGGAATTTGAATGCCTCGGACTTTCGAGGACTTTCAAATGTCTGGATTTGAATGCCTCGAACTTTCTTAGATTCTCAAATGTAGGTCAAGTAAAACCCTCAATCTTTCAACAACAAAAAAAAAAGATAAAGGTAAAACCCTCTATACACTTTGTTTTTTTGCCAAACAAGTTTACTCGAGTACAATGTTAGGTTAATCCCACGACCCTTAACCAAAAAAAAAAAAAGGTTAATACCACATTGATTGTGGAAGGGGCAGAGCCGTAGAGGGTGTATTAATAAGTGTGGAAGAAGCCTTACCTCTTGAGCTAGCTTTTGAGGTGGACGAAGAACAAACAAACTAAAAAAATAATAGTGAAAGTAAATAATTTACAGGTTCGGTTTGTGAGACATTCTCTACGAAGGATAATGACGTGATGATTTCCACTATAAATGAATGGGTTATTTCCCTAATGGCCCCCTACTTTGTGACCAGCTTCCCGCCTGGCCCCCTACTTTACAAGAAATACCCATATGGCCCCCTACCGTTATAACACCGTCAGTCTCTCTCCTCCATCATGTTTTCTCTCTCTGCCAACTCACGCCACATCATCTGTTACGCCACCTCATCACCTTCTCCGGCAGAGGTCGCCGGCCGGCCAAATTTCCGGCCGGCGACCTTCAAATTTTTTTTCTCTCTCTAAAAAAAAAAAATTTTTTTTTTTTTTTTTTATTTCTTCTCACATCTCTCTCTCTCTCTAAACTCCGGCGAAGGGGGTTTCCCTTCGCCGGAGCTGTTCGTGATGAACAGACTCTGTTCATCACGAACAGCTCCGGCGAAGGGAAACCCCCTTCGCCGGAGTTTAGAGAGAGAGAGAGATGTGAGAAGAAATAAAAAAAAAAAAAAAAAAATTTTTTTTTTTTAGAGAGAGAAAAAAAATTTGAAGGTCGCCGGCCGGAAATTTGGCCGGCCGGCGACCTCTGCCGGAGAAGGTGATGAGGTGGCGTAACAGATGATGTGGCGTGAGTTGGCAGAGAGAGAAAACATGATGGAGGAGAGAGACTGACGGTGTTATAACGGAAGGGGGCCATATGGGTATTTCTTGTAAAGTAGGGGGCCAGGCGGGAAGCTGGTCACAAAGTAGGGGGCCATTAGGGAAATAACCCTAAATGAATTATAATATAATATTAAAGAGACCTTCTCTCATGTGAGACTATTCTCACACGCTCACTCACATTTGGGGTATTTCATCCTAACACGTGTTTTTCTTTCTTTTCGAGTGGTGTGGTATCTGTGGAGCATGTGTGGCGTTAATCAATCACGTGTCGGCCTAGTTCAGATATCATGTTAAGTTTGTGGTCATTCAACTCAACACCAATTGGCAACGAGTGGAGAGAACCTAAATATTATATGCTTGGTTGCTAGACATCCGTCACATCCCTTCTCCCGTGTGAGACTATTCTCACAAACCTCTATGAAATTAGAACATATATAATTAAACAAGTTTGACCAGAATTTCACTTCATTGAACATTTTTACGAATCGGATTAGACATTAACTCGTATCCAAAACACTTTAAAGGAAAACCTTATACACCTTAAAGATCATACGCCACTGTTAACACCCCATTACACATTTGTTAAGTGACCTCTAAATTTGTATGAGTATATTTACTGTGGCAACAACCCCAAGTGGGACCTTAGGTTTTTCAGTAACTGTGGCCCATGACCATTTATTCCTAAAGAGATTGTATACCTCTTTAAGCCACTCACGGGATGTGGTTGGATCTATAATTTCGACTGTGCTAATGCAGTAGGCAAAATTGTCCATCTCATACCATAGTAGAATTGTTTGGTTCATTAATCATAATTAATATTTTGAGTTGTATAGTGTTTGTTTTACCCGTAAGCCACATCCAAAATCTGGTCGGAAGTCTAGTTTATTTAATCTAATTCATGAGGTACGAGTCGTTTGGATTGTTAGTCTAGACTGATCTTAAATATATTTAAACTTTGATGATTTAAACTTAGACAATAAAAAATGTGTGGACTTTAATTCTTCATCTGAAAGAGATGGTATATGTTTTTCTACTGCAATCTACGATGGTCATTACAATGGCATTGATAAATCAAAGATGTAATAAGCACGATAACAGTCAAGTTTGAACTCTTACAGGAACGGGTCTGAACCCCAATTATGTTATTTGTACTTTAATAACTAAAGTTCAACAAACAATGAAATCCACTTCTTCTGGTAATCTAATCTGGGACCTCCAAGGTTTAAGTGTTTATGTCAACATTTCAACAACAAAAAAAAATGTTTCTTATCGACCACTTAGACAACCAAATGTTGACGAAACAAATTGTACAGAAAATTGTCGTAATGGAACAAAATGTACAAGTATCTCAATGTCATTGTCACTTCTATTCATTTGAAAAAAGAAAGTCTAGAGTTTTTCATGTGGTTGGTATAACCATTATGATGGTCTTTTTGTTTCTTCATAATTGTTTTTGGTCTTTTTAATAGATATGTATCTTCGAATTAGATAAATAGATTATGGAATAAATCCAATTCATTTACGAAATTGATAGTATCTTTGACTAACATCGTTTTCCGAAAAGTCACGAAATCTCAAATATAACAACAATAGTAGTTGGTTTCCGATTATATTAATCACAATGGTTAAATGTCCCGAATACTAGTTTTGTAAATTTTAATGCCCTAAACATTCATACATTTCTATATCAAACCACATACACATTTAAGTTCCAAATAATAAATATTAAAACTCTATTTGAGAAATTTTCCTAAAATTTATGGGGTTATGCTTTAGATGTTCATCTTTGAAATAAAGTTAAACTACTACATCTTAGAGAAAAACTTTATTTTCACCTGGAATGATGACTTTCATGTAAGAAAATATTAAACCGAAAAGAAACTACTCTCCCATAAAAAGGGTAGTTTTAGTGGCACCCCAATAAGTGTTATAGACGCCTCTCTCAAACGAATTTGTGAAGGAGTTTGTTAAAGAAGGAGACGCCTATAACACTTATGGAAGGCCCCTATAGAACTTCCCTCCACGAAACAAAAAATCAAACATAATAAACACTTGCTTCATTTTTAGACTAAAACGGCTCAATTTTTCATAATGATTTTAGAAAAATCATAAGATATGAAGCCAAGTCTAGTTCTCCAATCTCATCAATTACTTCCTTTCCATACTAATAACAAGGGCGAAACATCGAATACAAAAGCGATACTTAAATTTTACACATAATGGTAGAAACCAAAAAAAAATTCAAGTGAGACACTCAACCAGCAACAAGTAAAAAGTACACAACTCATCAATTTAGTACACTAATTAGACATGTTTAAGTCTGGCATGTCCATTTTGAATGACCGTTCGACGTGAACGACCCAAATTTTGACCAACTTTTAAAATAGTGACATGTTGAACTAGTAGACTAAATTGACGAGTTGTTTAATATTTCCTCGGAATTTCACCTACCATTCCTTCCTTCTTGTATATATACATAAAAATCAATCCAGTACAAACCCATTTTCAAATTCAGAGGACACAAGTGGGCCTAAAGCAACTTGAAATAAAGCTCAACACTTTCACCTGTCAATGTTAAAAAATTACTAATTAGAGTTAAACCTAAATTAATTATGAATTTGGTATTGGGGGAGAATAGAAAAGAGACTGACCTTGATGTAAGATTTGTTGCTTGGTATTTTATATAGATCTTCATCAACTACAACTCTTTGTGTTCTAATTTTTGGTGGTGGTTCTTTTGGGTCATAGGCCCAATCTTTCTCATTCTCCTTCTCTTCTTCTACGTAAAATTCATATTTTTCTCCTTTCCTTTTTGTCTGAACAATATCATTGATTATTAGTGATACTAGCAGACTATCACCGACACAATTGTTATTTGTTTACTGTTTAAATGAAAAGCAATCGAGTAAAATCAATTGTATTAGACATCAATAGTCATTAGGTTATAACTTTTCCAAGTTTGGATAGAGGTCAGTGGTTACAATGTTTAAAGAAAAGTATTTTTTTTTGATGAAATTTAAAGAAAAGTATGAAAATGAAAAAAGAAAGGTGATAAAGGGAAAAGAGAAAAAGTGAACAGACCCGTGCTAGGTGACCCATACATTTAAGGTCAATGAGTATAGATGGAAACAAGCTAGGGTTAGAGTTAATATGTAAATAACACTCGAGTAATATTCAAGCATAGTATCAACCAAAATTTAACTAATTCTCTGTTGTCATGAAAAGCCATAACTAACAGTCAAGAAAACCCAAAAGAAAATGAGAAAGAAAAGTGCCATATGATTAGACAACTAAGGTCAAGAACAGTTGGTGATTGGTTTGTTGCTAGTAGACAGCTAGGGTTAGGGTTGACCCTTGAAGAATAATCTACTTACTTGGTGGTAACATATGTCTATCTACTCAAGAGACCAGAGTTCAAATCATACCGTTTCAGCATTTCCTAGAAAAACCCATATAACAACTATGTGGTTCCAACTAATAGAATTGAGGACAGAGTTGCTCCCATATGTCATACTTTAGTGAATAGATTTCACTCAACACTATGTATGTTAGAATTCAACTAATTGCAAACCTAATCGCTGAGGAAAACAAAAATTGTTTAAAATTATTTAGTACGACCGATACTTTTTGAATATCTTCTAATTAGTTAATCAATTGTCAATTTATAAATGAAACAAGACACACATAGACAATATATTCAATATACCAGAAAATCTAGGGACAATCAAACAAAGGTAAATACCAAGTGTACAAAAGATTTTGATCACATGAATTAACTTAAAATCGTTTGTGCACATAAAACTCTGGTAAACAAAACTTTAAGACGGAAATATAACAAAGAAAAGTCCATATACTTATTTTATTAACCATTATTTTTATATGGAGATGTTTTGGGGAACCGAAGATAAATCCCTATATACCTCCTTGTAATAAGAAGTTCATTAAGTTTGACAAATGCATGTAGTGTTTTCTTCTTTATTTTCTAAATTTGATTCGACCTGATTTGATTGTTCGGGTTTATCCTGTTTGTGATTGGTCAATATGGCTAATCCGAATTGATTTTGGAACATTTGATTCAGACAATTGAGATTCAGACAACAGACAATATATTTAAAAAAAATAAAAAGGTATTGTTCAATTACCTTTCTAGGAGAAAAAATAACAGCATTAGTAGTTGTGAGTAGTGTTGGTTTATGCAGTTGATCTTCATAGTACCCTTGATCACCTCCATATAAATCTTTTTCAACCACATATAGATCTTGTTGTTTTTCACCACTAACATCACTACCATTTCTAGTATTGTAATAATAGTGATAGCAATAATAGTTCCAATCACCATATGTTGGGAAAGATGTACTATTGGGCCAGTTGATCATCATCTCCTCCTAAAAATACCCAAAAATCAAGCTCTATCATGAGATATTAATTTAAAAGTAAGATAATCTTTTGTCTATAGGTAATGAAAGAGAGTAGTTAAAGAGAGAGAGAGATCAAACTACAACTATAGTTTTCAAGTTCACTTACATTCATTGTGAGACCACTTGAAAATTAAGGAACCAAAAAGCAAAACTTAGTAGAAACTTAAGTCTCTCTTTCTCACACTAGATGTATAGAACAAGTTGGGCTTGAACTTTGAAGTATGAAAAATGAAGTGAGGCTCTTCTCTATCTCACAGTCACTACTTAAAGAGTCTCTATGTTTCAACAGTGTGACAAAAAGTAGAAAAGACCCTCTTTTAATTTTTTTTTTTATTGAGGTATGGGTCTTTTTAACTCTTTCAAGTTTGAGGTTTTGGAAAGGGTAAAAAAATAAAGAAGAGACAAAAGTAGAGAGCATATAAGGTCAAGACTGGCAAGTCTTTAAGGGATTCAGAGAGTTTGTTATGTCCATACAAAGGGATCATTACGAGTCATTGTAGAATGTGATATCTCTCCTTTTCATGGTCCTGTAAACAACAAGAGTCAGGTACTGTTAGTTTTTTTATGGTTTTATAGGCAGCCCATATTATTGTTCTAGGTGCCCACCACAAGCCAAATTTTGCAACGGAATAGGGTCTTGGAATCAAAGCCGATTTTAGTTAGATCCAACTCATCAAACTCAGAAATAGAGCATGTTATTGTGTTTATCTCGTTGAGCTCTAAAATTTAGATCCAAGAATCACTCTAATCCGATTCAGGATGAAATAAGACATTCAACTATAAAATATGGACGAAGTTCAGTTAACCTAAGGACGGACTAAAAATCATCCCTTTTTAATTCTTTTCTCTCTGCTCCGGCGAAGGGTTCTCCCTTCGCCGGATCTCCTTGTTCTTTCCTTTTTGATGAATCTGATTTTCCTTTCCGCCAGCATACATCTTCATCTTCTTCTTCGTTTTCAAAAACTCTCGAAAACCCTACTTCTCTCTCTTGGTCTGTTTTTCCTCTCTCTCATCAATTGAACGCCACCACATCTTCCTTCCTTCAAAATACGTCTATTCCTTCATCTCACCGTCCATGTGTCAACCCTATCTCCACAGTTGTCCCTCTTCCCCGTACAACGCGTCCCAGTGTTATTTCGTCTGCTATGGAACAGTACCCTGCTCCACCTGTCTCTATTCCTGCCACTGATTCCACTACTCCTCCTGTCACAGTACCAGATGTCTCCCCTCCCTTATCCACGTCTCCCACTACTTTACCGTTGGACTCAGCAAATGTCGAGTCTGCTGCACCCATTTCTCGTGTACCCTCTATTCCTCTAACGGAATTATCTTCACGTCATCCAATGGTAACGCGTACTCGTGACAGCACGAGAAAACCCAAGGTTCTCTTCAGCTCCTCCCACGTGATCCCTCACACGCTTATCTCTCATATTGATAACCCCAATTTCTCTGAACCTTCCAGTTTCAATCAAGCTTCGAAGATTCCTCACTGGACAACAGCCATGAATGATGAGATCAGTGCTCTCAACAAGAATAAAACATGGACTCTTGTACCGTGGTCTCCTTCTATGAATCTCATCGACTGTAAATGGATTTATAAAGTTAAACAACGACCTGATGGTACTGTGGATCGTTATAAAGCTAGGTTAGTTGCTCGTGGGTTCAATCAACAACATGGGGTCGATTATAAGGAAACTTTCAGCCCTGTTGTTCGTCCGGCCACCATTATAACGATTATTTCTATTGCAGTCAATAATGATTAGTCGGTTCGGCAGTTAGATGTCAAAAATGCCTTCTTGAATGGTGATTTATCAGAAGAGGTTTTCATGCGACAACCTCAAGGTTTTGAGCATCCTAATCTTCCGAATCATGTATGTAAATTACACAAGGCCATCTATGGCTTGAAACAAGCCCCTAGGGTGTGGCATCAAAAATTTACAGACTCTCTATTTCGATTAGGGTTTCACCAATCCATCTCTGACTCATCAATGTACAGTAGACGAAATTCAACAAGTTTTTTGGTGTTTATGCTTTACGTCGATGATATTTTAGTTACTGGTTCATTAAGTACAGAGGTAAGTAAATTAATTTCCCATCTTCATACTCAATTTTCTCTCACTGGTTTGGGCAATCTGTCTTATTTTTTGGGTATGGAAGTTATTAGAAATCAAGACTCCATCTTGATCACTCAACGGAAATATATTGTAGATTTACTTAATCGTTTTGGTCTGCTCAATTCGAAACCATCTCCTACTCCAACGAGATCTGGTTCGAAACTCTATGTTCTTGATGGAAAACCTATTTTGGATCCTCAAATATATCGAAGTCTTGTTGGTGGATTACAGTATCTCAATCTCACTCGACCTGACATCACTTATGCTGTAAATCAAGTTTCCAAGTTCATGACAGCTCCATCGGATATTCACTTCACGGCGGCCAAGAGGATTCTCCGCTACCTCAAAGGTACTATCACCGATGGTCTCACCATCAGAAGATCATCTTCGTTGAAGATTAGAGCTTACTCAGATGCTGACTGGGCAGGCTCTCCAGATGATAGACGGTCCACTTCAGCATTGTGTGTCCTACTGGGTCCAAATGTCATCATCTGGACATCAAAGACTCAACCGACGGTATCCCGCTCATCCACCGAGGCAGAGTATCGAGTTGTCACCCATTCAACGGCTGAGGTTACATGGCTTCAAAATTTGTTAGTTGAATTGGGATTTCAGATAGAGGCACCTCCTATTATTTTCTGTGACAACATAAGTGCCACCTACTTGGCAGTCAATCCAGTCCTCCATTCTCGCGCCAAACACGCGGCTATTGACTTCCATTTTGTGCGTGAACAAGTCAATAATAGATGTCTAAAGGTTCACTATGTCCCAGGAGATGACAATATTGCGGATGTCTTCACAAAGAGTCTTGCTACTCTTAGGTTTCGTTTTTTGATATCCAAGCTTTCTCTTGGTTCCCCTCGTTCAGCTTGAGGGGGGGTATAAGTGTATTCTCATGTTATGTATTTTACTCTTTTCTCAAGGGTAGTTTTGCCCTTTTCTATCTTTGTAACTTTATCTATATATATAGAATGATCAACCCTCATTAGGGCATCTTGACCTCATTTACAGTTTCCGATTATATTAATCACAAGGGTCCGTGGGTATATAGACCAAAATAATATTCAAAAAAGGTTTTTGATCCAATCTTCCCAAAACATGGATATTTAGTCCTTTTACATTATGGACATAATAACCCATTCTTTATGAGAGAACTACCGTCCATGTCCCTCCTACAAAAATCACGGGATTTTTAATTTTGTAGGGTGAATTTGGAATGTTTCTAATGTGGGCGTGATTTAGGGGATTTAAAGCAACTAACTATAAATCCGAAATTGATTTTTCTCTATCTTCTAACCGTTTTGGAAAGCAAATCTATTTCCAAATCAATTCAAAACAAAAATCGTAACCAAATCAATTTTCTCTCTCTTCCTATGTAAATTTTTTTCGATTCAAATCAATTTTCTCTCACTTAACTTTCAGATTTGGAAATAGTATATTTTCTAGGATCAATTTACGTGATTTGAGGGTTAATATACAAAACATATATATCACTTTCTCTCACTTAACTTTCAGTTTTGGAAATAGTATATTTTTCTGGGAACATTAAAGCAACATATGTTTTCGTTTTTACTCATACATAAATACACATAGAATAAAAATTATGAAACAAATACGTAAATTATGTATTGTTTATGACGAGGAAACAAATACGTAAATTATGTGGGTCTTGTTCAATAAATTACACATAATTTCTTTTACATGACACATAATTTTTTTTTACATTACACATCCTTTACATTCTGTTACAAAAAAAAAAGTACAAAATCTTCTTTGGTTCAAAAATGGTGCCCATCCATGCACTTTCCATTAGTTTCGTTGACTCACTTTGATTTGATGATTCTCTTTGAAATTTCATCTGGTATATCAAATCTACACACATAAATACACATACATTAAAGAAAAAAAAATCATATATTGTATTATAAACTATATGTACAGTTTCGTAAATTATATATAATGTTTGTCAAAGTTTGACAACATTTGAAGGTTTTGAGTAGTTTGGTAAACTTATCAAGGCTACTGTTTTGGGTGAAAAGTACACGTAATGGTAAATAAATAATACATAAGTTATGTGCACTTATACATAAATTGTATACATAATGGTAAGAACATGAAGATATACGTAAATTATATATACTTTATTGCAAAGTACACGAGATTTGATAGTAAAGCGAAGTATTTCTACTAATGAAATGAGTATTGTTTTGGTGTTAAAGCACGGGTAATGTTCTATAAATTACTCATAATTTACTATAAATTGTGGTAATTTACGATACAGTACATGTACTGTAAATTCTGTTATGAGTAACCGTACGAAAGTACAAATGTTTCATAAATCCGTACGGATTGAAAACCAGATCTGAACAAAAAAAATGAGAATATCATTAAGCTTAAACTACAAATCTAAAGATATCTGCTATGATGATTGATTGCAATAATGTCAAACTCGAGTTGAAAGATTAAACATCAAGATCAAAAACATAAATGAAATTTTAAGAGAGAGAAAGAAAATAAACATCAAACATTCGATTGATGATTGATAATCTGATCTCACGAAATATCAGAAACAACTGAAAATTAAACATAGATCTAAAGAAATATGATATTATCACTGGATGCAAACATAACATACTAACTTTGAAGGAATCATTGAATAAGGAATAAACATAAAGATCTTAAACAGTTATGAAAATTTTAGGGTTTTAGTTATAAATCATTGAATAAGGAATAAACATAAAGATCTTAAACAGTTATGAAAATTTTAGAGAGAGAAAATAAACATCATACATTCGAAGTTAATGAATTAGTAAACATATCTTATAGATATGTATAATAAATCTGATACGTTTTATAATAGAGCGAAATAATTAGGGTTTTAGTTATAAGAAGAAATATTAGATATTAACAATGGTGTTTATAAAGATTTCGAAAGTATTAAACCTGATAAATGATGAATTTGGACAGCAATATAATGTAGAAGAAAAAGATTTTCTGAGTTTAATGGAGGTTTGTCAACTAAATCGGTTTTAGAGAAATCAAATAAAGAGTTTCCGTTACTGAAAATAATGAAGATATCCTTACTTTGAATAGAAACATGATTGGAGAGAAATATGGGAGATAATAATGAAGATATCCTTACTTTGAATAGAAACATGATTGGAGAGAAATATGTGAGATAAATATGGAAAAAGATATGCATAGATTTCGAAGATAAATTAGTTATAAAATATGGAAATGTTAGATTAGGGATTATGAAATAATATTTATTCTAGAGATTTGTGTTTTCTCTCTAGATGAGACCAGATGGACTAGATATCCATTTATGTTATTTTTTTGGTTTTAAAACCCTTTATAGGATTAGAGAGGATTATATCTACTATTAGGACCCGTTTTTTGGACTATAAACCTAAAAATTCTAATCACAATGGTTAAATGTCCCGAATACTAGTTTTGTAAATTTTAATGCCCTAAACATTCATACTTCTGTATCAAACCACATTCACATTTAAGTTCCAAAAAATAAATATTAAAACTCTATTTCAGAAATTTTCCTAAAATTTATGGGGTTATGCTTTAGATGTTCATCTCTGAAATAAAGTTAAAGCACTACTACATCTAAGAGAAAAACTTTGTTTTCACCTGGAATGATGACTTTCATATAAGAAAATATTAAACAGAAAAGAATCTACTTTTATCCGTCTCTCATAAAAAAGGGTAGTTTTAAAGGCACCCGATAAGTGTTATAGACGCCTCTCTCAAGACAAATTTGTGAAGTAGTTTGTGAAAGAAGGAGACGCCTATAACACTTATGGAAGGCCCCTGTAGAACTTGCCTTGGCAAAACATAAATCAATCATAGTAAACACATACTTCATTGTTAGACTAAAACGGTTCGATTTTTCATAATGATTTTAGAAAAATCATAAGATATGAAGCCAAGTCTAGTTCTCCAATCTCATCAATTACTTCCTTTTCATACTAATAACAAGGGCGAAACATCGAATACAAAAGCCATACTTAAATTTTACACATAATGGTAGAAAGAAACAAATTTTCAAGTGATTCACTCAACTAGCAACAAGTAAAAAGTACACAACTCATCAATTTAGTACACTAATTAGACATGTTTAAGTCTGGCATGTCTATTTTGAATGACCGTTCAACGTGAACGACCCAGATTTTGACCAACTTTTAAAATAGTGACATGTTGAACTAGTAGACTATATTGACGAGTTGTTTGATATTTCTTCAGAATTTCACCTACCATTCCTTCTTGTATATATACATAAAAATCAATCCAGTACAAACCCATTTTCAAATTCAGAGGACACAACTGGGCCTAAAGCAACTTGAAATAAAGCTCAACACTTTCACCTGTCAATGTTAAACAATTACTAATTAGAGTTAACCCTAAATTAATTATGAATTTGGTATTGGGGGAGAATAGAAAAGAGAATAACCTTGATGTAAGATTTGTTGCTTGGTATTTTATATAGATCTTCATCAACTACAACTCTTTGTGTTCTGATTTTTGGTGGTGATTCTTTTGGGTCATAGGCCCAATCTTTCTCGTGCTCCTTCTCTTCTTCTACGTAAAATTCATATTTTTCTCCTTTCCTTTTTGTCTGAACAATTATCATTGATTATTAGTGATACTAGCATACTATCACCGACACAATTGTTATTTGTTTACTGTTTAAATGAAAAGCAATCGAGTAAAATCAATTGTATTAGACATCAAAATATCATCAATAGTCATTAGGTTATAACTTTTCCAAGTTTGGATAGAGGTCAGTGATTACAATGTTCAAAGAAAAGTATGAAAATGAAAAAAGAAGGTGATAAAGGGAAAAGAGAAAAAGTGAAAAGACCAATGCCAGGTGACCCATACATCTAAGGTCAATGAGTATAGATGGAAACAAGCTAGGGTTAGAGTTAATATGTAAATAACACTCAAGTAATAATCAAGCTTAGTATCAACCAAAATTTAACTAATTCTCTGTTATCATGAGAAGCCATAACTAACAGTCAAGAAAACCCAAAAGAAAACGAGAAAGAAAAGTGCCATATGATTAGACAACTAAGGTCAAGAACAGTTGGTGATTGGTTTGTTGCTAGTAGATATCTAGAGTTAGGGTTGACCCTTGAAGAATAATCTACTTACTTGGTGCTAACATATGTCTATCTACGGAAGAGACTAGAGTTCAAATCATACCGTTCCAGCATTTCCTAGAAAAACCCATATAACAACTATGTGGTTCCAACTAATAGAATTGAGGACAGAGTTGCTCCCATATGTCATACTTTAATGAATAGATTTCACTCAACACTATGTATGTTAGAATTCAACTAATTGCAAACCTAATCGCTGAGAAAAAACAAAATTTGTTTAAAATTATTTAGTACGACCGATACTTTTTGAATATCTTCTAATTAGTTAATCATTTGTCAATTTATAAATGAAACAAGACACACATAGACAATATATTCAATATACGAGATAATCTAGGGACAATAAAACAAAGGTAAATACCAAGTGTATAAAAGATTTTGATCACATAAATTAACTTAAAATCGTTTGTGTACATAAAACTCTGGTAAACAAAACTTTAAGACTGGAAATATAACAAAGAGAAGTCCATATACTTCTTTTATTAACCATTATTTTTATATGGAGATGTTTTGGGGAACCGAAGATAAATCCCTATATACCTCCTTGTAATAAGAAGTTCATCAAGTTTGACAAATGCATGTAGTGTTTTCTTCTTTATTTCCTAAATTTGATTCGACCTGATTTGATTATCCGGGTTTATCCTGTTTGTTTTTGGCTGATTGGTCAATATGGCTAATCCGAATTAATTTTGGAACATTTGATTCAGACAATTCAGATTCAGACAATATATTTAAAAAAAATAAAAAGTTATTGTTCAATTACCTTTCTAGGAGAAAAAATAACAGCATTAGTAGTTGTGAGTAGTGTTGGTTTATGCAGTTGATCTTCATAGTACCCTTGATCACCTCCATATAAGTCTTTTTCAACCACATATAGATCTTGTTGTTTTTCACCACTAACATCACTACCATTTCTAGTATTGTAATAATAGTGATAGCAATAATAGTTCCAATCACCATATGTTGGGAAAGATGTACTATTGGGCCAGTTGATCATCATCTCCTCCTAAAAATACCCAAAAATCAAGCTCTATCATGAGATATTAATTTAAAAATAAGATAATCTTTTTGTCTATAGGTAATCAAAGAGAGAGAGATCAAACTACAACTATAGTTTTCAAGTTCACTTACATTCATTGTGAGACCACTTGGAAATTAAGGAACCAAAAAGCAAAACTTAGTAGAAACTTAGTCTCTCTTTCTCACACTAGATGTATAGAACAAGTTGGGCTTGAACTTTGAAGTATGAAAAATGAAGTGAGGCTCTTCTCTATCTCACACTCACTACTTAAAGAGTCTCTATGTTTCAAGAGTGTGACAAAAAGTAGAAAAGAGCCTCTTTTAATTTTTTTTTTTATTGAGGTATGGGTCTTTTTAACTCTTTCAAGTTTGAGGTTTTGGAAAGGGTAAAAAAATAAAGAAAGACAAAAGTAGAGAGCATATAAGGTCAAGACTGGCAAGTCTAAGGGATTCAGAGAGTTTGTTATGTCCATACAAAGGGATCATTACGAGTCATTGTAGAATGTGATATCTCTCCTTTTCATGGTCCTATAAACAACAAGAGTCAGGTACTGTTAGTTTTTTTATGGTGTTATAGGCAGCCCATATTATTGTTCTAGGTGCCCACCACAAGCCAAAATTTGCAACGGAATAGGGTCTTGGAATCAAAGCCGATTTTAGTTAGATCCAACTCGTCAAACTCAGAAATAGAGCATGTTATTGTGTTTATCTCGTTGAGCTCTAAAATTTAGATCCAAGAATCACTCTAATCCGATTCAGGATGAAATAAGACATTCAACTATAAAATTTGGACGAAGTTCAGTTAACCTAAGGACGGACTAAAGTGGCAAAAAAGACAGGTAAGGGTAAATTCTGGGCAAAGTGACGTCCAGATCTGGATTTCTCGCTTTCAACCCACGGAAAGTCTAAGATCCAACAGACGCGCACTAGATCCTTTAAGATCTTGATGGGAGTCCACCACGATCGTTCGATTCGCCAAGATCGTTGGATACACGAGGACCTTTATGATTTAAGTGTCTAGAAATTGAACTGTTCGAAAAACAGTTGACTCTAATTGGGGGCAGAAAATTCAAAATTAGTCATCTTTTTGAAGGGATGTGTCCCAAGAACACAAAAGGTGTATGTGTCTATTCGATTCATATATAAAGAACTCAAATCCACTCCATTTTTTTATTGTTTGAAGGTCGTCGACCGGAAAATTGGCCGGTCGGCGACCTTCGCCGGTGAAGACGATGAGGTGGCGAGAAGATGAAGTGGCAGAGAGAGGTGATGAGATGGAAGAGAGAGAGAGAGAGAGGGAGAGTTGATGACTGGTTAACAATGTTATAACGGTAACTCAAAAAGAAGGCCATCTAGGTATTGTTGATAAAATAAGGGGGCTAGACAGGAAATCGGTCATACAGTTGGGGGCTATTTGGAAATAACCCTTTTTTATTTTATAAATTAGACTTCCAAATCAGTCTTTTCCAAAAACAACTTTTTTGAATCTAAATAATAGGAGTTAGCATAATTTTTCTGAGTTGCAATAGTCATTTTAAAATATTCGGATAAATTTAATTCACATTTATGTCTCTTTTTTTTGTTGAAACAATTCAGATTTATGTCTTTTTTTTGTTGAAACAATTTAAATTTATGTCTTTTTTTTTGTTGAAACAATTCAGATTTACGTCTAACTTGAATTAACGTAAATAAGTCTATTGATCTTATGTAGGCTCCCACCCTAAGCGTCACATTAGTAAATTTAAAGAAAAAAAGTTTAAAAAGAGGATGTTGTTGACACGGGTACTTAGTGGTCTCGTGCATTGGGCAGAAGTTGTCGAGGGCGACAAGCAAGAAGGTCCACCATGACCCACGCTCGTTTGGGGAAAAGAAAGAAAGTAAAAGAGAAAGATTGAAATAAAGAAAAGTAAAAAAGCTAAAGCTAATGAAAGTGAAAATATTAGACCTACAACATGCTTGTCAATAGCTGGGAGGTTTAGTTTGCCAAACATGTTTTTTTTTTAACTTTCACTTTTGACTGTACTACATGGATTAATTTTTGTGGCTTAAGGCGAGAAAGGGCTAGCCGTGACCGCGCACAACCACCACCGAAACACAAGCACGGTTGTTCTCAGAAGAGATGTAAAAGGGTCGCTGCACCTTATGTATCTCTTGTATACATGATGTATTTTCTTTCGTTACTGTTGGAAAGCGAGAGACACGGGTTGGCAACATAACCAAATGGAAAAATAAAAAGAAGTAGAGTTAACGTCTGTCAAAGCTGACTTTTCTTGACCACAATGCCTCTGCAAAAATACAAGCATACTATGTGTGAAGCCCTCTTTGATATAGTGGTACTATTTGTTATGTCTTAATCTTTGAGAGGTGTTCCATCTCTCATGGTGAAATTCTTGGTCCTTTGTTTCAACCAAGATGACCACTATAAGCATAAGAAGGTTTTGTTAATTAGTTTGTACTAATGGAGAGAAGCTAAGAAATAGGTTCTTTTTTTTTGTTGAAGATAGCTGCGAAATAGGTTCTAAGTTTGAAATGAAATAGTTAGTTGTATGAAATATATATCGGAAGTGCTAGAAGCACAAAAGTTTTTGACAAAAAAGATTACCCAGCTGATGTGACGGTTGTGATATTCATCTCTTAACGGCCTAGATTTAGTCAAACTTTCAAACCACAACCGCCACATCAGCTGGGTAAGTTCTTTTGTCAAAATCTTTTGTGATTTTAGCATTTCCCAATATATATATGGTTCTTTACTGTTAGCCTAGTTTTATATCTGCCTTAACACAATAGAGACTCCCTTGAGCTTGAGTAATTAAAACCATTTATTTTTATTGAAAATTTTATCCCCAATCTTCTGAGAGACTGAGTTGATTAAAGATATCAGCTTAAATCGCGTAGTATGATCCAATGTACAAGTTGTGTGGTATGACTTTACCTTATAAACTACTGAACCGAATGCCTTGTACATTTTAAATGTTCTACCAAAATTACAATGTGAACCCCATATGTCTGCACCTGCCATATGAGCTCGCTCGATAGCTCGAGAGGCAAAGAGATAGAGATGCTAAGTAATAGAAGATGATCAACTTGCAGCTTTCTGCCTCATCCACTTTGTGGCAGACCATTTCTCTCCTGACAGTACTTCACATCCTCCATGAATGCTGTTTGGGTCTGATTGTCCATCTAATCCCTAAACCAAAATATAAAAAAAAAAAACAAATCATCAACCATAATAACAATATCAAGAACACCAAATTGTTAAGATAAACATCCAAAAGTTGTATTCCTGAACTTCTTTTTTTTTTAAAGAGTACAGGTGCTCGGTTTCCATCCACTTCTTAAACAGTTAAACTACCCAGAACTAAAACTTATTAAACACTTCACTTATAAACTACCCAAGGTTCTGCATTTTTGTTGGTTTCCCATCTGTTCCAGTTCACGTTTCGACCTTTAAGACCGAAAGAAAATTAGTTGCTGTAGTCTTATCTCTATCCTTATTCGGTCAGTTTACATTCCATCAGAAATCGAAGTGCCCAGAACTGAAACCAATTCCAACCGTTATGGCTCAGTCCCAAGTGATTATAGTTTTAAGATGAAATTGGACTAGGAAATTCTCAGGTAAATATGAACCCATTGACACTTAAAATAAGCTTAAGATACCATTGGTTATGGAAACAGGAGGAAAGAACAAACCATGCTCCAAAAAAGGATTGCGTCTCCTTTTATTGGTTTCACAGATATTCCTTTCACGGTTTTCCCTCCGCAGCTACAGTCTCCGCTTCCAGCCTGAAATCATGTGCCATTTAAATTCCACAGAAATGTCACTTTTCCCTTCTAAAATCAGTGGAAGAATCTATGTTTGAATCAGCAGACACACAAGTAGAAAGTGGAAAACAGTTGGAAATCTAAGGCTCATTTTTGTTTTTTTGGATTATGTGTGAAAGTGGTTCAGTCTTCAGACATCAGTAACAAAAATAAAGCCTTCATTTCATAATCTAATCTAAGTAAGAAGTTATATATCAGAATGCAACTCAAATCTATTAAAAGGGAGAATATGAAGAAAATGGGTAGAACGCGAACTAAAACGATTCTTCTCGTAGGAAAAGACCTGATAGCCATTGGGACATTTATAAGCCAGCTTGTACGAGCAAAATGTAGTCCAGAGATCAATAGAATAAGAATTACAATAAGGAATGCAGTACGGAATATGATGCATAAACTAACCATAGGAAAGTGTGTTTCTCCTCCCTCAACATTGTCACTCAAATACATAAGAATCGTTGCTACACGCTGACCTCCACGCTTCAAATTAAACTGCAACCGCAACAACCCTCTTTGTAAGTCAAGAAAATGTTAAAGGAACATCAAGCAAGACTAAGTAAGTTTGAAGTGTACAAAATTTGATGAGAACTGAATTAGGAAAAACTATGTTCTTATTTGTGTATGTGAATTTCTTAAGCGGTTCTATTTTGTTAGTTTTCTCCTTTAGATTTTTCGTCATAGCCTTTTCGAAGGTATTTTAGGAGACCTTAACTTTTTACTCTCTTCAGGAATAAAAGTAGCTGTAACTACTAAGATTGCTAGTTGCTACTTAAAATTGTTAGCTAGTGTTAGTATCTTCTAGAGCTTTTTCAATGGAGTTATCTATATAAAGCAAGGAATGAAATTTTGGTGGAAATTTCAGTAGGCATGGAAATGGAAATATGGTCATTTCATGATCAGGCGTTGCTAAGAGAAAGCAATTAACTTTCGGTTTCGGTGGAAATTTCGGTAGCCACGGAAATGGACATATTTCAGTCATTTCGGCCGAAATATTTTGAAATTTAATTTCTTAATATAAAGGAGCTCCAATATGAAACACAAGTAGTTTCTAGTCAATTTCTCTAAAGAGAAGAAAGTTTCTCCGATGTGACATTTTGAGCAAAACTAAAAAGACATAATTTATTCCAATGACCAAGTAAATGTCATCCTTTGCTTCTACTGATCAATTGACATTAGAATAAAAGACAGATAAAAAGAACTCACAGTATCCGAAAAATAGTCATGATGTGGCTTGTAATATTGATCCTTTTCATACCTGCACCATTGATGCTAATCTTGATAAGGGCACATATTAGCTTTTGAGATTATATTGAATCAATATATCAGAAGAGATTTTAGAAGCTCTACCGCAAAACTTGAATGAGCTCTCCATTTTCTATTGGCACTTGGGCGTAAACAGCAATTCGTTTTTCAATTGCCTGGGTACGAAATTCATGAAAATAATCATTTCAAAGTTAAATCAAGCTGCTTGGTTATATTCATAGCCATCCTTCTAGATGCATCGTGCATCATATTACAAGAATATAAGGAAAAAAAAGGTTGCCTGGAAGGCCATTCTGGACGAAATGAAAATGGTTCTCAGGAAACTACAACAGTTATGAGTTTAGCATAAAGCAGACCTGTATAATAGGATACTTCCTTTCCACACTATTCAAAAACATACCCGAACTTGTTCTGACATCACTTTTAACTCCCTGAGAATTATGAAACGAACTAATTAGATAATATTAAGAAATTAAGAGTTAAATCACTACCATAATTAGATACGGACAATTTGGCAAAAGAAACCATTGAGCATCCATTTTAAGACGTAACAATATTAGATTATGTTGCAAACAGAGTAACTATCCACACTTTGTATGCACCTAATACACACCACTCGGATTCAAATGCCAACGAGAAAAACACCACAAGTTCAATGATGGTAGATATTCAAAAGAAAATCAGAAAGACTGGAAGAGAAATGCAGACACGTTACTACACATTATGAAATACAAACCAAAATTAAAAAAGTTAACAAGATGTTCATTCCAAGTCCAACATGCCTTTCCTGTGGCCCTGTCCACCACAGTCGAAATCTGGAGACGAGGTCGGGCAAGTGCTCTGAGATAATCACATTCCTGCAAGCAGCAAAGGTACTACCACAAGTCATTTTTTTAGAAAAAACTTTCCCGAAAAAAAATGTAAAACTTCATGTTTAACTAGTAAAGAAGAAATGGTTTTCAACCAATCCTTCCATTCATGATCTGAACTGAAAAAAGTTAAATTAAGATTATGCTTGTAGATCCATACCACCGTACTCAAAAAATTATGGAGCACAATAATTCGTGGTGACCAGCTGATTATTTCAGGTTTAACCTACATGAGCAAAAGAAATATTGTAAAGAGGCAAGTGACGAAAGTTCCAGATAAAACAAAGAAAAACCAAGACAATGAATATACTCATCAGATTTTAAACTAAGTAATACTATAAATTCCACAATTTAATACAGTAAAATTTAGGATGCTGTGAATAGAGTATCACGTATCATTTTCCTATCTTACACTAGTACGGAAGATTGGAATGAGTCTAAAACTGACTATATAACAAGAAAAAGTTGAAATTCAATAGACGAACACCAATTAATTTCTAGGCCATCTATATTTGTAATCATCAAGATACTCCCCCAATTGCACTTCCTCTAAAGGACACTTTGTCTTGATAGACTTAACATGGTATAAGAGCTAGACTCACACGAGATAGACCTAAAAGACATGTTTAAGCTCAAAATGATGCCACGCATGAGGGGACACATGAGAATAGACCCACATGGACAAAGGGAACTCTCGTTAATAAATATAGTATCTATTCCTTCTCACTCATTATCAATTGATTATGAGTTGGATGGTCACAAACTTAACAGGTAACCATCCCACCAGATAGGGTTGATTAGATAAAATGTTGTCATTTCTGTAGGTTTAAAGGTTTAATTTATGCAATTTCATTTCAGAAAATGGTAAACCAGCAAGAAAGAATCTGACAAAGACCCGAAATTGCTATGATATGACGACATGAATCTATTGTTGACTGTCAATTCTGTACATCAATACATACCAAAAAGTGAAATAATAGATTGCCAATTGATGTAGTTACATATGAACTATTGAGAACTCCTAACCCAAGTGGATAGTCACCAGGATATAATAAATTAATAACTTGGGTTTTGTAGGGTTTTGGGAATTTGGCATGGTCTTTTTATTTTTAACCCAGATTCAGTTAGTTAAAGTGAGAGTGTGAGACAAAAGTTATAGTGAAAATAATGTGGAGAGAATCCAGGGAATAACATATGAAGTATGCATGGTAAGACTTGCTGTCTACTTCTTTGTGTATTTTTTGTTCTCTTGGTGATGTCATTTAAGAAGAAGAATTGTGCCTAGTTGGACATTGATTCCTAAACCTCTTTAATTGGAGCTAGCCCTATTCTTAGGATTTTCTTGAGAAGATACAGGCTTAGTTTTGTGCTACACTACGAACTCTAAAATTCTACAAGAATATACAGAATATAAGTGAGGAAACATGAAACATATGGTCGAAGTACAGAAAAAGCATAACATAACATTGACCCATGCCAAAGAAAAACATACAAATCCAATTCGGAGCATTGCTGCCTCTTTGTCATTTTCCCAATGAGAAACACCTGAAACTATACAATACATACCAATTTCATCTGTCAGCTATAACTAGCATTGAGCACTTTGAAACATTAAAAGCAACTATGAAAAGAAAACGAGAACCTCTCAACAATCTTTTTTCCACCAACATCAAGCTAACACTCAGTAGGATTAGAAGTTTCAGAATTACCTTAGTTTTGGAAAATGTAATTTTTCCTTCTAAAATTTCAGTGAGATACATTTCTACATGTGGGACGAGGAGAACGAATGTTGGTCAACTATAAAAGGGGAGACATGATCGCTTCACATGAATTTAAAATCGGGACTATATGGAGATGACATAGCTGTTCTATGGAGATAAACAGGCAAAGTGGAACGAGGTCGACAAGGATGGCTCACTTGCTGGGTTTTACAATCGATCGTTAACCCATGTTATTTCTGTTTTCTGTTTATCTTTTACTTGTTGTCACTTATTCCGCATTCGATCCTAGAAACTGTTCCTCCCTTTTGTGCTTATGTCTAGGAAATAGGATTACTTGACAAGCAAGTACCCACCTAGAATTAGGAATTCCTAATTACTTTCAATTTAGGAAGTCCATGAGAGAACGTTATCATTTCCCAATATACCTATTCCAGACTAACCAATAAGGCAGCTTAAAAGAAATTAATTTTTTTTTTTCAATAGTGTTTGTTTTAGAGAATTCTTGCTTGGAGAAATAAGTTGTCACTGAATTAAGCCTCCATTAAAGCTCCCACATGATCTACTCAACACGTTGATCGTGATTGCTAGAAATTGCACAATTCTAAAACCTCTAACTCCTTAAAATCGACATATTTGCACGTCGTTCTATAAGATGGTTTATGTTATAAGAGGGCATAAATCCTCACTTGGCATGTTATAATACGGGCCCAAAAGCATATGTTAACTGATCTCTCTATCTATTATCAATCAAGATTTTCGAATAGTAAAGAAATCTACCAGCAGATTTCTCTTGTAATCTTTCTATAAATGCCAGCTGAAACAAAGCACCTACAAAATCCAAGAATTAAAACATAAATAATCAATTGACATTTCTTGAAGCCAAGAAATCAGAGAGAGAATATGCTAAAGCCGATAACATAATTACTTTAGGTCAGAAAAACATGGAGAATTCGTTAGTACCATATGAACATTTTAACAAACTAATGTTGATCAACTTCAATACCCTAACCTAGATGTTCATACTCACTACAAATTTAAGTCCCAAATTAAACCTAAAAAAAACATATTAGATTGCTTTCAAACATTAATAACTGAAGATCCTCATAAATGACACAAGCTAATTAAAAGTAGTAATACATGTGTTTACATTAAAAATTTTAGAAACTAATAAAAGAAAAAACTGAAGAGATTTAAAGAGAAAGATCGTTACCAATTATCATTCCAACTGTAACGAAAGTGAGTAGTCCGAAAATGATCTTGGCTCCCACCATGACCGAAGAAGTAGAAGAGATTAAAGAAAATTGTCCGAGATTTACGTGGAAAGTGAGAAGGAAATAATTCGTTAAAGAGAAGGAAATCTAGAGAGAGAAAGAGAGAAGTAGATAGAGAGAGTCTTGAAAGACTGGAAGAGTCAAAAAAAGGGAAGGTTTTAAGTTGCGGAAGAAACCATCAACAAAAGAAAAGAGACGCCCATGGCTTTAGCCTGAAGGTAATAATACACTACTAATACTCCAAAACAAAATGTTAAATAGGCGCCTGAGCTGAGATAAATGACCCAACCAATCTTTATACTTTAATGAAAGTACCGTTTGGCAACACAAAGAGTAATACTCCTAGTAACTAATTCTTTTGTTATGGAAAAATAGGGAAGTAGAAATTAGTTTGGAAAGGTCACTCAGGACTAAATTGGACTTGTCGGGGTCGGTCAGATCTTGATCCTTCACCAAACTATCATTTGGTGCTTTCCAATGTTTACTATACTTATCTTCAGTTAACTTTTTCTGCTTCGTTCGGACAGTTTGGTATAGATTCATATATTATAATCATGAGTATATTTGAAGCTTGCGATCATCGCGGTCACATTGATTGGGTGCCTTCAAATCACAAAAGTTTCTCAAACATATAGGGGGTGCTCAACCCTGAACTAAGTGTAATGAAATAATGTTGAAATCATTTTAGAAAATTGTTTTAAATAATGAGATGTAGCTTTAGTTAGTAAGTATGGTATAATGCAGTTAAAACAAAAATAAAGAAAGTATGGTATAATAAAACCATTAGTTTACGCGATCAATGCCTTTTTCGTAATTTGATATTTTCAACCCATTATTGTCTAGAACTATTAATCCAACAACTATTAGTCTTGGATAATCGAATCAATTAGGTTGTTTAGTTTTTCTGCTTCAAGACTAGAGATTACACGATTTGAAGTTCAATATTTGTTGCTTAATGTTTTGTTGTGTTTGTAACAAATGTAATTTAATGTAAAAAAATTTTATTATTTATAAATACTTAGAGCAAACAATCCACTCAATAGATAACCATTTAGGTTCATTTAGAAAAAGTATTATTTAATGTAGATCATTTTACCCTTCTTCTATTTGCTCTAAGGGTCTGTCTGATACGTGGGAAAGTCAGCTGAGAAAATCGATTTTCGTAGAAAAGTCAAATTTTCATTGTTTGATAAGGGTAGAAGAGTGAGAAAGTTGAGTTTCCATTGGAAAAAAAAGGTTGGAAAAAACGTCAGAAAATTTTCTCACTAAAAAGATGGGAAAACTAATTTCTCGCCCTCACAAAAATCACACACTCTCTCTTCCTGTGCTAATCTCCCTCTCTTCCTCGGTCATCTTTTGGGTAACCACGGGATCCCCCTTTAATCAGCTTCTTTCTAAATCTTTGTTCCATTCCATGGACGCAATGTTGATTCGTGTTTAAGGAAGAAAGGACGACGAATCTAAATCTAATAACTTACTTATTGAATCGTCCTGAACATAATCGAAGCGTTCTCATGGATGAAACTCTGGCAACCCCACATCTCCATCTCTCTTCCATGATCTTGGATTCTTCATGTTAGCTTAACAACATGAGTTTAGGACTAAAGATATTAAGGTGTTGTTTGACAACCAAAAGTATAAGTACTTTTGCTTGTAGTAGAAGTTCATTTACTTTACAAAGTAAGAAGTTTACGGGTCTAATTCTGGTGGTTCTTTTTTTATACCCTCCAAATGCGTTATGTTGGGCTTTTGAGGAGACCATAAAGAAAAGCGATCGTTTAGTATCAGGTCTGAGTTGCTAGTAAAACAAGAAATAATTTATTTAGTCAAGTCAAAGTGGCCCTATTATGTAAGGCATTAATTCCTTACTTCCAAGTGGCCCTATTACGTAAGTCCTATTATCTAAGGCATTTCTTCTGTCTTTCCCACAGGAGCAGAACACAAATACGAGAAGACAAAGACATACGCCATTTTAGATAGTGGACAAGAGTAGGAAATGTATGGAGACATACCCTACTTGAAGAAAAGCAGCCCGTCCGGGGACCAAAGTAATAGCGAGGGACATCCGTTTTTGTTCCTCTAGTCCCGAGATAGGACCTTTGAATTGTGAAGGGGGAGTCAATCATTCCCTCAAGTGCTAAGTTACTAACTCCTTCATTCCCCTCATTCCGTTTCCCCATTTGCCTTCCCAAGAATCGTCTTCTAATTCTAGACTATAAGAATCTACCTCCGGGTCGATCCCTCCCATTTCTATTTCTTCATCTAGCAACTTCGGCTACTGATCCCTATTTGATTTGTTCTGTACCGTTATGTTCAACTGGCTAGCGAGAACTTGCTTGGCGGGGCTTGCTTGACTTGCCTGCTTTGTTACTTGCTTTTGAAAACTCCCCTTCCCCAACCTTACTACCTATTTCTCTTCTCCTACTTTCCAAAATCGAAAACAACTTAACTTGCAGAAAGAACACCATAAACTATCAAAAATGTTGCTTATAAGTGAAAAAGTTCGTCTGATAATGTAATTTACTTTTTTTTCTTTCTTTGATACTTGGATTCTAATTAAAATTAATTTTCATGATTACTCCTTAAAAGAGGTGGTGGTGTATTGGTGGTAATGGGGGTGGTGGAGTCTTGGAGGTATGTGATGGAAGCGTGGTGTTGATTGTGATGTGATTGAGGTCTGGTGGTGGTGGAGTACAGTAGCGGATATATAATGGCGGTGGTGGTGGATGTATAATGGTGGTGGTGTAGGTACGGTGGTGGTGACAGATTTACGACGGTGGTGAAGGTACAGTGGTGGTGATTGAGCTACATTGGTGGTGGATGTAAGGTGATGGTAGAGGTATGGTGGCGGTGGCGGTGTATGGTGGTGGTGTATGGTGGTGGTGTATGGTGGTGGTATAACGGTGTGGTGAAAGTTATGGTGGTGGAGCAGAGATAAACTAAGAATTTTTTTTGGTAAAGTTACTTAACTTGAAAGTCAAAAGCTAAAATTCTGAACTTTAAAAGAAAGTCAAATTTTAACTTAAGGGAAGTCGGAAATTATCATGTTACCAAACTAATTTTTAATACTGTTCAACTTGAACAAACGAAAAAAATAACTTATTTTAGTGTTACCAGACGACATCTAAAATTAGATTCTGACTTAACTAAACCTGATTCAGTTCAACCTAAATTTATATACTCCATCCCTCCCATAATGAAGGACTTATTTTCAAAATGCTAAGTGTACAAAGAATCTTTGACAAGATTCTAGACAAATTAAATTCTAAAAGAAAGGTCCCGATCAAAGTTAAACTTTAAAAAACTTTGATTATTTTGTATTTTAATGAAAATGAGTCATTAAGTCGAGAATTTTGTCAAAGATTTTGTACATGTAGCACTCTCAATTTTCAAAATCCAACTTTTTAATGGAAAATCATTAATTAGAGTTTGACTTTAAAAAATAACATGATTTTTTCAATTATACCCTCATAAACTTTTTAACCATAAAATGAAAAGGTTTAACTTGCTTCTAAAATAAAGTAATCAGTAAATTGATAGTAATGGGTATTTTTGAAAAGAGCGAATAGTTCTATTTTTTATTTTTAGAAATGGGACAACTCAGAAAAGAAATTAGGTCATTCATTTTGAGACGGAGGTAGTAATTGATTTTGTGTTCAAGATCTTGAATGAATAATCAAGATTTGACAAATTGAGGTTCCATCTTAAAAAAAGGATTAGGGTTTCTGAATCATAAGAAGAAATTGAGCAATTTGAGTGTCAGAGAGAGAGAAATCCAGGAAGTTTGTAAGAATTTGATAGTAGATCATTTTTTCTAATTTCCTAAAGGGTTATTTTGCGAAAGAGACATATAAATACCGAGTTTTGCGAAAAGGCATGACTATTTATTATTTTGCGAAGGGGTCGTGGACCAGCATTGACCGTTAAATAACTGCATTGACCGTTAAATAAGGAGTATTAAATTTAACATCACATTACATGAATATTTAACATCGTTATGTAGATGTAACGGCCACCCCAAGTCAATCTGAGGGACACTATTCCTCTACTTGGATGATTAAAATCTATTGATCAAACTTATGCTATCACTTTTTTCTTTGCAAGAAGAGAACCTCTTCAGTTCATCTTCTCCTTCTTCTTCTTCTTTTTTTCGTTCTTTCACCTTCGATTTTCATCGAAAATTGAAAGGGATGTTGTTGATTGAATTTTACAAATAGATTGTGCCGACGAGAGAAGAACTTAGATTTTTTCTGTTAGCTTTCCGGTCTTTCTATTAAATTTCTTTTTTACGAATCCTCGTAACACTTCTTAAATTTCTTCATTTTCTAACTATTTCACTTGAGTAGACAGAGTATAGTTTAGGTTGATCTTCATGTACTTTTAGACTTTCTCTCTCATGGTTAAGTTAAATTTTTGCCTTTTTTTTTATGTTCCACATAATATATCTTCTTCCTATCATTTATTCATTATGTGTTACGTTATGAAATTCATTATTTAGATGTTAACTCTAGAAAGTCTGGAGAAATAATATTTTTCCACGTGGTGCCTTAATTTTCCACCTTTGCGAAATCGTATAAATTTCCTAAATGTAACAATATATTTTTAAGTAATGGAGTTAGATTAACGGTATTAACATCTAACTGTGTTAGAATTTAATTGGTCAACACTAGTCCACGACCCCTTTGCAAAAAAATAAAATGTCATGTCCCTTTTGCAAAACCCGGTACGTGCAAAATAACCATTTTCTTAATTGGTTGGGTGTTATAGAGCTGGTAATATTTGATATTTAGCTTGAAAACCTCATGATAATTCTTTGCAAATCGAGCAAACCGTGGGGCGATTCCTTCCTCAATCTTCTTGAGTCCCTCCTCTAAGGTTGCAATCTTTCTTCAACTTGTAATCTCTCCCTGTCGATCAACTCTCTCTTTCTCTCGAACGATTTGGCCTTATAGGAAGATAAGATGAGATGATGGCAAGAGTCATGAAGGCACCACCTCAAAGCCCAAGTAGCAGATCATTTTCTAAAGGTACACTTATTTTCCTACATTCCTATCAAACACTTGAAGTTTAATTTCACTTAGAAAAACTTAACTTTATTTTCCATCAGAAAAAGTTGATTTTCACATCCAAATACTTTTCCATGTGTCGGGCGGACCTTAAGTGTTAAAAGAAGAGTTTTGTTTTTTACAAGTTTACTTATTGGAGAAAAAAAATCCAACTGAAATTTGGTATCATTTCAACCAAAAAAAACTAAAATTTCATATGGAATCTCCAATTTTTCAACCACACCCCACGTGGAATGCAACTTCATTTTAAACACGAAGTTAGTATTTCTACTCAAAATGTGTACGTAGTGTACATACAAACATATCTATATTACAAGTGAGATGCGGATGATTGTAATTTGTCCAAAGTATCAACTTAAAAGGAAAATGGTGTGATGTCAAAAGCAGACCACTTACATCTTAAAATGGGAAGTTTATTTTTCTAAGTCGTTGTCATATGATTTCAATAATGAAATAATAATAATATCAGTAGATTCGAATAATACGATATAGTGTAGAACTCTAATGAGTTTGGGCTTTGGTGTCAACAACTTCTATATTTTGCAAATTATGCATTTTCCCCTCTCTCTACAACAGACTATAATAACGAATTAGTAGCATTAGCAACACACAACATTGTCTAATTGTCTATGGTGTTTGAAATAGGGTTAATGTTTCGATTTATATTGTAACTTGTACCCATAATGATAATTCATAATAAAGTTTCTTGTTTAAGAAAAACCAATTTTGCAAACAAGTGTGATTAGTTTAGGTTATGAAATGTAATCACTACAGTTTCTAACGTAGCCGTCTTAGCTCAGCTGGTAGAGCGCACGGCTTTTAACCGTGTGGTCGTGGGTTCGATTCCCACAGACGGCGTTACCTTTTTTGCTTTTGTCATCTAAAATTTTTTCCTCCCTCTCTCATTCTCTCTACAAATTTCTCGCTCTAGAAATCACCCACTACCCCTGTTCACTAACCCTCTTTGAGTTTCAAAATTTTAGGTTAAAAAACGATGTTAGAGAGATTATTTATCTCATCAGCTTGTCCTTGTTTAGCTTCTAATCTGAACCCAAAAACAATTTCACTTTCTTCTATTCAAATATTATCTGTTTCTTCTCTACCCACTGCAAAATTTCACTCTTTCCAACCCAAGAAAAGAAATTCTAGGTTGAAACTTTTAGCAGCTTATGAAGTTGGTGGAGGATTTCCTGAAGAAGATTTTGGAGTAAAAACTAAAGAGAAAGGAGAAGATGAGAAATGGGACCCTTCTTATTATGAAGCTCTACTTAATGGAGGTGAACAAGTTACTTCTGTGTTGGAAGAAATGATTAAGCTAGTAAGTTTTCACTTCATTTTATGCTTACCCATTAACTAATCTCTTGCAATTTCTTAAAATTTGTCTTAATTCTTTGCAATTTAGCTAGTTTTGGTTTCTGTAGAGATTCTTTTAGTGTTTGTTATTGTCTTATTGAAGTAAATGAATGACTTGATAACTATATAGTGATGAATCATCTGATATGCCTAAACTTAGTGATTTCGAATCATCTAATTCTGGTAGGTTTTGGTAGTTCCCACTGTCTTCTCCAGCAGAAAGTATGAATATTTTTGGGTTCGATCAAACTGGACTTTACGTTTTCATGGTTCCCCTTACTTTTATGTTTAACCTTGTTCCTACGTGGGTCATCCTTGAGCTTAAAATTGAGTAACTTAGTAGCAAATCTTAGTTCAAAAAGAAAACTTAGTAGCAAATTTTGGAAAAGTTTCGACATTTTTCCACAAGGATTACTTTAGTCGTTTCCATTGTTCAGTAGGTACTTGCTATATACGTCTATTCTAAATGTCTACCGCTGAAGAAACTTTAGAAACAAAAATACTCGGATGCATTTGCTTTGTCTGAAAAAATAGGAGAATTGATGAGTGTTGCATATGATGAGTGATCATTATCTGTGTTCTAGGAGGTGTTTTCTACTTCCTAGTCACGAGCTAAGTATAAATTGGTAGCAATATGTCCTCAATAAATGAAAATGCCTAGCAAAGCATTCATTGGGAATCTTATACCAGGTAATGTATATCATGATACTATGTTTTTTATTGGCAAGTAACATTTACCATGTGAACTCTCGTATATTTTGTTGAAGTTGGAAGACATGAACATGGATGAAGCATCTGAAGAGGTGGCTGTTGAGCTAGCTGCACAAGGAGTCATCGGTAAGAGAGTTGATCAAATGGAGTCCGGGTTTATGATGGCGCTTGATTACATGATCCAACTTGCTGAGAAGGATTATGATGATAAGGTATGAAATCTTTTGGAGTGCACAATTCTAAATTCTCAATGAGGGTTTACCACTTTACCTACGTGAACCTTCACCGTCATTTATGTATTGGTAATGCTACTATAGGCTTGTAAGTATGAAGGGTTTTTAGCATTGACATAAGTTGTGGTTAGAAATAAACAACAGAATGGTCACACAACTAGAACTGACTTCTAGGGTGTGTAACATGAAGACGGGCATATGTATTGGTTCTGGACACCGGGTTTGAGGTTAGTAAAGATGCAACTGTACAGAGAAGGGTAAATAGATAAGATAAATTTTCTTGAAAATAACAAGATCGAGAAAATATTTACCCTGTGAATTCTTCGAAGTTCAGTACCCAGTTCCATGATTTTTATTTGAACATAGTAAATAAAAATGTACTCCCGATACGTTACTTCCTACTCCTAGTAGATACGTCTATTTCCCTGAACTTTGATAATTAGTTGCTAATTTGTTCTTGTTTCCAGCGCAAGTCATTATTGGAGGTTATCAAGCAGACAGTTTTATCCCATCTCACCAAACAATGTCCCCCACATGTAAGGCTGTGTTCTTTGGCGCTAAACTTGAAACATTCAAGCAACTTGTAGCAACACAAATTCATTCATCAACTGATGCTACTTTTTCTTTTCAATGTTTAGGTTCAAGTGATTGGGCTACTCTGTCGAACTCCCCAAAAAGAAAGCAGACATGAATTGCTACGCCGTGTGGCTGCAGGAGGTGGTGTATTTCAGAGTAAGAATGGTACAAAAGTTCAACTCCCAGGGGCAAATCTAAATGACATAGCAAACCAAGCTGATGACTTACTAGAGGTAATACTGGATAATCTTGCTTTCTATATAGCATCTTGCTCTTGGTGATTTAGTAGAGTAATCATGGAGATTCATGGTCTCACTTTTCGTTACTATTCCTCTATTTCTATTTTTCTTGCTAATCTGATTCAACCACAGCTTTTGCAGCTCAAGTTGGTAGTTTGTTGCTATAGTTTATAGTTATGTGTGTAATTTTTATAATGGAGAAAGAGTTAAGAGAACGATATACATAAACTAGATAGATCTTGGGTACCAGTTCTGTTTCTATTGCATGAACAGGAGTTGATGAAATGGGTATAGTCAGTACTGATTTCTTTTACCTAGTTTCTTAAAATTTCATTGGTGACCTAGCTTCTTAGTTTCACAAGTGGATAAGGCACATATTAATTCTAAAAAATTTGTAGTAAAAGATGACATTCTATTTGCTCTATCATGCTATCTGCAAAATGAAGCTGAAAAATTAACTAAGCTGTGCTTTTAAATTTATTGTTTCTATCAAGTGATCCTCGCAGTCCTATAAAGTTATATAACTATTTTGCAGACAATGGAATCTAGACCTGCCATTCCTGATCGAAAACTACTTGCTAGGCTTGTTTTGATAAGAGAAGAAGCACGGAATATGATGGGAGGTGGATTATTGGACGAAAGAAACGACCGTGGTCTAAGTACTCTCCCTGAAGCAGAGGTTGGGCTGTTACTATATTTTGTCTTTCTAAGTATTACACATTTGGTTAAGACATTATTCTCCTAGTTAGAACCAATATGATTCACGTGTTCACGAAAACCCTTTGTTAAATGCAGGTAAACTTTTTGACGAAGTTAGTTGCGTTGAGACCTGGGAAAGCTGTTGAAGAGATGATAAAAAATGTGATGCAAGGAAAAGATGAAGGTGCAGACACTGAGGAGGAAGATAAAGCAAGTACAGAAAAGAAATCTAGTGGAATCTCCGGAAGAGTAAGTTCGATTATATCAATGTATAGCTAGATTTTGTATGGTAGCTGTTATTTCGTTGTTTACGAGCTATGCAGTTTGGCCTCGTTAGTTACAAACCGAGTCACGATGAATTCAAACGAGTTAACCACATATACTAGTGCCAAAATAATATATAAAAACAATCAGTATGACAATAGCAAAATTAGCTCATGAATCATAATGTAAAAATATGAATGATATAGTTGTGATCAGGGTAAAGAAAGTATGTATGCATAACTTTGAAATTTAAACTCTGGAACTTTCCCAGGGTAGCGTGTCAGGACGCAAACCACTTCCTGTTCGCCCTGGTATGTTTCTCGAGTCTGTTTCCAAGGTACGTGTTTTCGTTTACTTTACTTAAATCTTCGTAGTCAATATTTGATCTAAATTCTTATCTATGGGGTTTTCAGAGGCTCATGATGCTTATTTTTTTCCAAAATTTTAGGTACTGGGTGGTATCTATTCCGGGAAAGAATCTGGCATCACAGCCCAACATCTTGAATGGGTAATATCTCATTTCTACTCTACAACTCCCTTCGGAGTTCGGGAAAATACCCTCAATTAGTTCAACTATTTTGCGTGTTTATATAGTTTTCGATATTTGCGTTTGTGTGATCCATAGACCGGACCTAAACTATTTCAAATGCTTCCAGGTTCATCAGAAAACACTCCATATTCTTGAAGAAATAGCTTTCTAGTTTGCTTGGGATACTATTAATGGCATGCACCATCTTGTTATGGTTTTTCTCTCCGTTCGTTGACTTATAAGGTAATGTATCTCAACTTTCTAGATTTAAGTATCCCAATTTTGAAATGCTTAGATATGAATTCATAAACAAAATAAAGAAACCGTTTGATATGAGATGAACAGAACTTCTCATCACTTGAAACTTGAATTTATATGAAAATGTTTATATAATGCATTATTTGTCAAGACCGTCCTACTAGCCTATACAGGATTTAAGACCCTTGAACCTTTTGATTTCTAATTGGTCATTTCAATCATATATAATAGTTCATCCCTACTTGCAACAAGTTTTTGTTTGGAATTTGCAGGTCTGCAAATCCTTGTCGAAAATTCCTTCTTAAGAAATCATAAGCATAATTCACAATAAACTTTTTCATGAAAGAAGCACCTTCACTAGCCTTCACTTCACTATGACCCAGCATGTAAATAACTCCAGAATTTCTTGAGCTTTCCAAAAACCTAATCTCTTCTTCTACCACTTGTCCTCTGCTCATCTCTTCTGTATTTTCGTGCCACGATTTTTCCCCGAACTCTGTTCTGATAAACATTTTCAGATGCTCCATTAATAAATTCTCGAATTCTTCATTTCCGACTCTCATATCTCGATACCCATATCTCGCTACACATCGATACATTTTATACTCTTTAGGGCCTACTCGTCTGAACAAAAATCGTTCTTCCACTGGAACTTTGTTCATTGGCAAATACTTTACTGAGACTAAAACCAACACAGAATGTATAGCTGGAAGATTTGTTAGGAAATGAGAAAATATTGCAGGAATTCCTTGAGTTAATTCAGTGTAGAGTAGTCCGATTCCGGGAACTCTAGTGATACCTAGGTCAGAGCCAAGGCTAGCTAAATATTGAGTCGATACTTTCTTCTCTAATTCGAAGTTATGACGTTTCTTTTGTACATAATGCCACACATACATGACAAAGAACAAAACTCCGGCGAAAGTTAAAGGTAAGTACCCGCCTTTATTGAACTTGTAAAGTACTGAAGAGAAGTAGAGTAGCTCGAACGAACCAAAAACCAAAACGAAGAGACAAATTAGGATAAGATTTGTTTGCCATATCATTAACATTATTAGAACGAGCAACGAACTTGTAACTAACATAACTGCCATTACTGCGATTCCTGCAGGTTTGTCGAAGAACAATAAACGAGTTAATGAGAGTCATGAGACCAGAACGGGCTGAATCAGAATACAGGTATCTATCAACAACAAAAGAATTTATCAACTAAGCTAGTTGGCACTTGTATGTACCTATTATATTGAACAATGATAATTTTATGTATCGTGATCGACTCACTTACCATAAGCATTTCCAATCTTAGTAGTTTCTTTGAAGCTAAGAGTAACCAACACACAAGCTACCATAAGCAAGTAGTTGATTTCAGGAATATAGACTTGGCCTTCATGTTTGGGAGAAGTATGAATAACGCGAACTCGAGGAAAACAACCTAGTGCCATCGACTGTTTCACGATTGAAAATGTCGCAGAAATCATAGCTTGACTGGCGATGATTGATGCCAGCACGGCTACCGCGAACATAGGCCAATACACCGCTTCTGTTCGTTGAAGCAAAAGGAAAAAAAAAAGAAGTAATTACTTAGATAATCGAAGGAAATGAGTAAAAGTAAAATTTTGATGACACTAACTAAGACTTTTAGTTGTTTGGGTAGAAACCCTAATTGAGATTAAACATAATTTACCTGGAGTAGATTTGTAGAAAGCATCTGAGGCATTTTTAGGGAACTTGGTTAAATATGCAGCTTGTCCAATATATGCACAGAGTAAACATGGATATACTAATCCAGTGAATGCAATCTGAAAGCAAGAAAAGTTAATCAAGAAGTTGAAGTAAAAAAAAAGTCAATTGGGCAAACTACAAACGAGTAGGGTTTCTTACGTCGTTATGGTATATTTAATTTTTCATTAAAATGTAATGCTATTGTTAAATAATACTATTGTTACACCCTCGTATTCTATATAAGATGAAATTCAAAAATCTAAAATGTAACAGTGTTAAGTGGTCAAACCTGAATCGATCTTACAGAGAAATGTCCTAAATCAGCAAACATTGCTTCAGTTCCTGTTTCATTGCATGTGAAGAATCATCAAAATTGGGGTTCTTACTACCTAATTTTCAAGTTTAGCTAGGACCTCATTTTGAAGGAGAAACAACAAAAATTTCTGACAAAATTTGAAAATAGTAGATTTTGGCAAATTTTTCGAGACGACAAGACTTCATCTTCTTCCTCATACTCTCCCATCTCTGATTAGTAATTCTGAGCACAACAAGGTCTGACCACCACTACCTCTTGCCACCACAATCATTTCTCTCTTCCTCCTCCCACCCTCTCTCTATATTTGTTACGGCGAAGGAGATGGTCCTTTATCCCCCTCGGTGACCAATTTGCCGTTTTGATAATTTTACATTTGTCCTTATTTTCGTTCTAGTTCTTTTATGTTTTGGTCCGATGTAACCTGTTAAGTCATATCTCTATTTTACTTTTCTTTGACATATGCTGCGTATCATAATAACTTGATGTGACAGTACTGTGTTAAATCCTAAAATTATCTAACAAACCCTTGACCAGACAAGTCGGTAAAAAGATGTACATTGTAGAATTTTTGTTTTAGTTTAAAACTATAATTTAGATGGAGGATGATAAATTTTCTCTTTACCTGTCATACAAAGGATAATTCCTCCCAGAGAAATCCAAGCTTCTTTTGTATCTTCTTTGAAATATGTAAATATGTAAGTTGGATTGAATGCTTTAACCACCATTGGTTCATGTTTGATCAAATTGAATAATCCAATGACTCCTATCAATATATACCAAATAAGAATAGCCGGAGCGAACGTGTACCCAACTTTATCTGTTCCGAATCTTTGGATCGAAAATAAAACAACTAAAATCACTACAGAAATTGCCACCACCACATCTAGAAGAAACACCCATAGAGATTAGGATAATTACGTTTTTGAATATATTTTATAATAATTTCATAAATGAAAGAGTTGTTTTTGTATATACCTTGACTCAAGTTTGTATCAATTCTTTTTACTCCATCTACGGCTGATAAAACTGAGACAATTCTCGAAATTAATCAAATATTAGTGGACTTAACTTCTTAAGTTTATTGATGAAGCTAAGGCCTTGAGTTCTTTAGGGTTTCCTTTTGTGTTCCTGAGAATTTGGGTCAATATAAAGTGAAGGGGTTTTAACTAATAAGGGTTTTAATATGGGGATATATGTAAATATTAAAGATCAATGTACTCAATTATAAGTTTCCTGCAACTGCTTGATGGGCCTACGAGATTCTAATGCACTTTGATTGGGAAGAAAGAGTTCACCTAAAAAAACTTGGATAGAATTAGAAAAATACCACATGTGAGTCCTTGATCAGATTACAATTTTCATTGGACTCAATAAGTAAATAAAGTAATTGTCATCCACACACCACAAACTCCCTCCTAAGTCCTAACAAAACAAGGGGTATTTTAGTCTTTTCATCAAAGAGAAAGACCAAGATGCACTTTGTCTTACTCACCAAGTCAAGAAATTCACTCACGAAGTATTGTTATCACATTTGAATTGTATTCGTAATATAGTTCAGCAATTTTGTCCACTAGTTAGACAAATTCGAATATAGGCAGTTCGTTTTAAACGATCACCTATTTACCTACGTACTTAAGTACTTTCTCATCTCTCTTTGTCTGAATTTTTGTATTCTTATATTTACGTTGCTAAAAAACCGAGCCTGAATGAAATGATTAGAAACTAAAGAGAGAAAGAAGAGAGTTTGGGACTAAGTATACCTGAAATGCAAGGAGTCAAGATGCCATCACCAATAACCATACAAGTACCAAGAAGAGCAACAATGAGAAGACAAATTTGAGCAAAAGGGCTTTTCTCCATAGCTTGTTTAATCTTTTCAGCTCTCCTTAAATTCTTATTTGGGATCTTCAAATTATAAGATGAAAGTTTCATCTCATCAACTCCTTGTGTTTGTGTACTTGGAATTGCACACACTTTTGCATGTCTACAAATCAATGAATACATTGCAAAAGTTCCACCTACAATAAATTACCCTCACAAAATTAAAAAACAAAAATGCATGCATGATAAGTAAAATTAAGATTATTGATAGAGTAAATAAGTAATTAATTAATTACTTACCATCACCATTGTCATTGGCACCAAGAACAATAAAGATATATTTGATGAGAGGGAAAAGAGTTAGAGAGTAGATGATGAGAGAGAGAGCTCCAAGAATGTTGTTGTGAGTGGGGACTCTATCACTAAAAGTACTTGGAAATACATAAAGTGGTGAAGTCCCTAAATCTCCATAGACAACTCCTATGCTTTGAAATGCTAGCTTCATTACCATAGCTAGTGTTGTTGCCTATAACCATAAAAAAATACAGATGTAACATCCACTAATTCAAATTCTTAGAGAAACATTCTTAAAATACAACATAAGACAAAAATAGACCAACTTTAAAGACAAAAACAAAAAGAAATCAAACTTCATAACCTTAAACCAATGACAAGTAAAATAAATAAATAAATAAAAAGAAGAAAAATCCACTTAAATTGACGATGTTTTAAAACAGTGAGATTTGAACCCTAGTCTGTTTAGTCGAGAGATTCACAAATCTTAATTTTTCAAGATAAATAGTTTTCACAGTTGCTATTTGATTCGAAACTCGGGGTCGACCACAAGCTGAGGGCTGACGTGGCCAACTCCAATTAGTCCGACCATGTGGAGAGAGGATTGTCCTAACCAATGGAATCCGGTCACGTGATCGGCCCAAATTTCAGGCCAAATAACATTTCTCCATGGTTTTTTTATGGAGATACAAAATAAACTAAGACCGCAAGATAAATTTCCTCAAGTTTTGGTGATTAAAATATATATAGCAACCTTAAGTGTGGTAGGCATTCCTGACACCTTACAAGCTTCTTTATCAAGAGAATCAAATCTCACAAATTTCTTCAATATCACTTGTTTAGGTAACTCATCTTCTTCATGAAACTCATCCTCCCTTTCCTTATTCTTCACTTCCTCATGAACTTCTTTTACATTACTTTCTTTCTCTACCATTTCTACTACATCAACTACAACTCTATCATCTCTCATTTCTTCCATGACTTCAAATGAGAATAAGATGATGAGAAAAGTAATGAAGAAGGCTTCCCTTTTATAGAACTTCCATCTCTAACTCGCTTCAATTACATTTTTTCTTTGGGTTTGTTTAGTGAGCCAACTAGGTCACCTTGATTTGGCTCAGTACTACTATTAAAACCCACGTGCAAAATTACAAAGTTTTCCAAGTCCAATAATGTTAGCTTATGAATATGCTTATGGACAAGATCTCATGAGTGTGTCACTGTGGACTGTTAGGCTGTTGATTTTTTATCTTTGTTTTGGATAGTTATGGTAAGTTGCAAGTAGGGGATTTATGTAGAGGGCTAGAGGCAAACCCCCCTCACCACACTTTAGCTAGTATGGGGAATATTAGTATCCTTTCCTAGAAAATGAGAATTTTTTTGACAAATTTAAGATTGAAACCGTAGTTTATCTGGTGGAAATACATACACGTGACCACTCAACCAAAGTGAGGTATACAAAACGATAATTATTCGGTAAAATTCTATCATGATACACCATACACCAAAAACGTTATGTAAAATTTGAAGAAAAGCCAATTCAAAAAAAAAATTGAAGGAAGGCAACAATTTTTCGTATTTGACAAAACTTGTTAGAGAAGTACTGGTAAACCATTTTTATTGTCGTAATAGATTTACAGTTGTGAGTTTTAGTTGGAAGATACAATTTTCAGCCCGGAAATAAATTTTTAGGTGGTTTAGCACTTTCCACGATCGAAATTATGGTTGATACTGTAAACAACTGAAAATGTGAACGAGAGATACAGAGAGAAAATGGTAAAGATCGTGGTAGTTGTGATGGCCGAGATAGCAAAAGGAGAAAGGAAGAAGAGAGATGAACAATTACCTTTTTTTAAGAAGATAGTCGGTGTTGGTCGGCCAACCGTCTGCTGGCGATTTTCATTTTGACAAAAAAAAAAATAGAGAAAATATAGATAGATTTAAAAGAAAAATAAGAAAAAAAATCAACTGGTAAAGTTTTTTTTTTTTGAAACCAAGCGAAACCATATTTCATTCATAAGTGATTCAATCACAAGTTACATGGATGATAATTTTTATTTCTTTGAGAACTACATGAGAGTTACATACGATAAGTTCATAGAACTTTGGAATGTAAAGTGCCTCATGAAGGGAAAGAAATTGACCAGACACAAACTCAAACAAAAAATCCTAAAGGTCGACAAAAGATCCTGGAGATCGAGAATGAAAAGACCCTAAAGGTCGACAAAGTATATAGAATTAAAACTAAAATTACTCCAACCGAGAGAACCACCGTCGCCAATAAATGTAAATCGCAAGGCCAACCACCACCATCACTGCCGAACAAGTCTTTGAGTCCTTCTGTTTAGGCTTGTTACTTGACGGATCCAAAGATTCAGGAAGCTTCGATCAGCCAATGTTGTTGTTCCAATTCCTGTTGAACCCTAGAAATCCCAAATCTCTCTTATTTCTTCCTCTCTCACTCCATCAATTTGTTACTAAATCTTTCGAATCCTTTAACAAATTGAAAGAATCGATTTGTGGTGAGTCCAGAAAACAATCCCTAGAAACTCAATCTCAGAAGGAAAACAACCCTAGAAACTATTTACTGATGGAGAAGAAACTACAAATGGAAACATAAAAAGGTTCCGGCGAAGGGAGGACCCTTTGTCAGAGGAAAGAGACGTAGATCGCTTTAAGAGAGAGAGGCGGTTATTTTTTACAGAGAAGAGAGAGAGAACTCAACTGGTAAAGTTACTAACATAAATTTCGCCTAGACCATTTAGAACTTGGACAATATGGGTTAGGTTTTCTAATTGATCAGAAATTGAGGCGAAATTGAAATTAATGCTTATATCAAATACCAAAAAGAAAATTGTAAATCCCATGCTTACTAATTAGTCCACACTTGTTTCAACAAAAAAAAAAAAAATTAGTCCACACTTAAGTATCATTGATGACGTCCACCAAAAGATGTGGGAATTTATTTTATTTTATCTTTAAAACGGTTTCAGAAAAACAAAAATATATGATACGTAAGAGAATCAATTAATATTTGAAGCCCAAGGAAAATAATAAGGCCGCGGCTTTGGGGAATAAAAAAAAATCTCGGGGGAATAAAATTTCTCTACAAAATTGGTCAACCAAGATTGACTTTTTTATATCTATTTGTTGTTATAGGGCTCCCAATTTTAGAGTTAAACAAAACTAAATTTTTAGAAGATCCTATAAACGAATTTAGAAATAACTTTTATAAATTTAAGCAAAATCTTTCTAGGGTTTTAAACCCTAAACTCTTTACAAGTTTCTTCTTTTCTTCATCTTATTTTTCAAAGCTTTGTTTTCTTCTAATCACTAAACCCTAAAAACATAGGAGAACAACCTAATATGTTTAGAAGTGAATATGTTTTAAGGTTTCAAAATTAATTGATTTTTAGGGTTTATAACGTATTTATCTTGGGGAGGATTAATGGAGAAAGAAACTTGCTTTGGACATCCCATGGAAGATGTATTAAGAACTTCAAAATATTTTGTTTGATGATTTTTAGGGTTTAGAATATTTTTTTCATCTTTATCTCTCTAACTTTGTTGTTGATTTTAGAGAAATAAGATTAGTATGTATTTGAGATTTGGGGAAGATAAGAGAAGTGAAGAGAAGGAAAAAAGATGAGATGAATAAGTTTTTTTTTCCGGAGAAGAAGAAAGAAGAGGGGAAGAAGAAAGAGGTGTAAGTTATAAAAAAAAATTGTGTTCCCCATAAAAAAATATTCCCTAGAGATTTCACAAAGAAACATGAATTCCCCAGAGATTTTTCTTTATTCCCCAAAGCCGCGGCCATTAATAATAATAATTTTTGTAGTAGATAAATTAGAAATTTTATAACTTCAAGTCAAATTGAAATTTCAGGACAAAATTGGAGGCATTTCTATTGCCAATTTAAAATTTGTGATGAAATTTGGCTTGAAAAATGAATAACTAAATGTATGAAGTATGCTAGTCCAATTTGTCTTCATGGCTAGACTTGTTCATTTATTTCCTTTTTTGATCGGGAATAATCTTACTAGTTCTAAAAGAAATTCGGACCTAGTCTAGGCTTCCGGATTAACATGCTAAAATTGATCGGATATTATGAACCACTACCTACTCCCTCTAGTTTATTTGAAACCAGATGATAACTGATCAACCACATCTTTGAGTAAGTTTATCCTAACTAAATCTAGAAACTATAACAACAATACGAACGAAAAAGAAAAAGAAAAAATTATTTAAGTATGATAATGATTTCTTTATTCCGCGAAACTGATTTGCACTAGCAAGTAACCAACTAGCTAAGAAGTTGTTGGTCATTTTACAAGTATTAGTACAAAAGGAACAAACAAACCCTAATATTGATCTATCAAGTAGAAAAAAATCTTAAATTAGCAAATCACTATCGGGACCTCAATACAATTCAAGCATAATAGGACCACCCTAGCATCCAGTTGCCTTTTAGAGTCAAGAAAATATTGTTTTGTAGTGGATAGTCGCCATCTTCCAACAAATCTGGAATTATTTTGAAATTTCTAAACTACAAACTAACGTCGATATCAGTTTATTAGTGACAAATCTGAAACTAGCACTTGTTCTTAAATGCTATAACCGTAGTTTAATATTTAGATGGTATTAAATAAATCAATAAGTCAATAACTATAGCAATAACATATAATATATATATTTATACCCAAAATCCTAAACCCGAAAACTTATATATATATTTAATTTGATATACTTACTTAATTTCTAGTTCTCAATTGGATGATTAATGCGAATTTATCACATTCTCAATAAAAATTTATGCTTTTACATACATAGTGATTAATGGAGTCCTTTGAAACAATTGTATTACACCAAGTCACCAACTTGTTGCAGTTTTACCATCTTTTAATAAGTTTTTGTCAATAAAGAAGACAATCTTTATTTTTTTGTCGAAAATATTGAAATATCTGTGTACCTGCTTGATTCTTCCTAACTAATTGTACCCCCCTTTCATGTAATAAAATCAACAAAAAGAAACAAAAGAGTTTGGTTTCTCTCCTTATCTTCCTCTTTCTTTTGTCTTATAATTTTCTAAGATTGGTAGTTCATGCACACAACGACTTTTAGACCAACGTACGATAAGAAGCATTTTTCTGAAAATTTGTGAGACTGTGAGATCATTGGGGTTCAATTCAAACTTTGGCATATGATGTTAAATTTGTGAAATTCATTTCAAAATTAGTTGGTAATGAGGGGAAAAGGTTTTCGTTTTTTTAATCTATGTGACTTTTCTTCTTCTTTTTTAGTTAACAGATGTGACACTATTCTTATTACCCGTGGCGTATGACATTTACACTAGCTTCGACATTTTTTCTTGTGACATAGATCTTGTGTGATCATTGGGGTTCTATATTTCTATTCGTGAAGTTTTGAATTTTAATTACTCTTCTTGAGTTCTTGGGGTTAGTTTTCTCAGCTTCATCTATCTCTTCATGGTTCATAAACTCGTCGACCTTTAGGTAGTTTCAAGGTGGAGATTGGCAACAACATCTCATCTATCTCTTCATGGTTCATAAACTCGTCGACCTTTAGTTAGTTTTCTCAGCTTCATCTATCTCTTCATATATATATATGAAGAGCGATATGTTTGTTAAAATTAGACTTCATATCTGAAGTTCAATTTTCATATTAGGAGCATATAAATACATTTTTTTTGTCCATACTTTATACTTTTCTTTCAAAGAGAAAACATTCTGAAATGTATGGGCTGCTTTGGCAGGGAATAGCGTATAGCAACCCAAAGGTGCCTATAGAACTTTCTTAGGTAGACTGAACTTCGTCCAAAGGAAATAGGTGAGGTTGCCCTAGCCAGATTACTTGGGCCACCGCCATTTTTTTGGAAATTTGGGTAGTTAATGGCGCCTCCTTTCCTTAAATTCCCCTTGGGGTGTGGGGGTGGGGGGGTCGGTGGGGGAGGCATAACACTTTGTCAGGCGCCAAATAATCCTTTTACTTTCTATCAACACAATTTCCCCTCTAACTCACACTTAAAATTCGACTTTGTATCTATGGGTAACATGTCCAACTTTATCTAATGGCTCTAAACATCCAAGCCTATTAGTCGGGCCATATGTCGCGATAAGTGTTTTTAATCTGTTATCTATTGTATTCCATCTTATTTAGCTTCTTAGATGGATGCAGTCTATATTGGACGTTGACTGACTAATTTTTCTTAATTTTTGAAGCCTTACAAATGAAGTGAAGAACTTTTAGACTATTTAGGTGAGACTGTAAGGTTACAAATTTGGGCATGTTAGAGCATTCTTCAATCCAAAATTCAAAATAATCTCAATTAGTCTTATGTGTTAAGTTCCAATTGAGATTCTGATTCTTATGAGGCGAAAATAGAGATCTTCAGTTTTCTTGTGTCTTCAATACAAAATTCTAAACTTACTTATGTGATATAGTTATTTTTATAAAGAACCAACTAGAGATATCTCTCAAGATGGTACTCTAGAAATAAAATGTCTTATTGAGATATCTCTATTTAACTATATCCGCATTACCTTAGAGATTCAAATTGAATTTAATTAAAATTTTAAAAAAATTTATGTGACACTCAAAATTTATAAGATTGAGTGTTGCATTGGAGATGTTCTTATGGACCAGACCGGGCTCAGCTAGCCTAACCCACCTTAAAACCACTCAATTAATAAACAATATGTTATGAAAGTATGGTTACATCATAAAGATTTGATCGATGCATAACTACCACAAAATAACACTAAACAACTAACAACTACTTGACAGTTGGGTGTGAATCTGCTTCGAAAATCTAGAGATTACATGTTCGATTCAGGGTAGAGGTAAAATATGTCATTTATTGACTTGTGTTAAAGAGTATAAATAAAGTAAAAAAATGTGTTTTCATGCCTTTAGGATAACCTTAAAGATCTTTACATGGACTTTAGAGGCAATATGTCTTTTATGATGGTAGTTATAAGACTTATTTAAAATCATCGTTTTATTCATGATGTACTGATGTGACGTTAAAAGGTCACATTTGGATCACTTAACTTCAATGAGTTAGTTCGTTTCAGATTTTATTTTTAATGATTAATGTGTTCTTTTGTTAGGGAGCTTATTTGGAGTTTGACGTTAGATTTGGAATAAAACGAAGCAATTCATTACATTTTCTCATGTGAAAGAGATCGGAAAGAGAATCAGGAGTATTTTGGTCATTTATGTGAAAATCAGAGGTCAAATGATAAGTGGAGTCTATGGTGAGTCCAACGGCGAAGACGAAGGTCGAATCAAAGTTCAGACAGAAAAATTATGATAGAAAGAAGTCAAGAGACATGCTGATGTTGGGTCACAACAAATAGTACTTTGGTGTTGAAACATGTTCAATGTGTAAAGCAAATTTACATATTTTTGCTAGAAATTAGCGATAGCTTTTAATTTTCAATCTTCAATGCATTTTAGTGTTATATGACACATTTCCAAAACTGTTATATGTCTTGAACGCATTATTATTTGTCAAAAAGAAAGGTCGCAGCTTCTGGAAAAAAGAAAGATTCCCAGAGAACAAAAATTTAGTCAATAAAGATTGATTTAGGGGGCACATTCTTTTTTAGCCCAGAAATTGACTTGATCAAACATTGCCCCCGATCTTCATATTCTTTCTCTCCCACTCTCTTATGTCTCTCTCTATATCTCTCGAATCCATCTACCCTTGTGTAGACTAAAGTCCTCTCACTTGTCTCATTACCAACTCGAACTTCCCACACACATTCCGCCATGTGAGATCAATTCCCACTTATTCACTCTCATCTTTCACTTCAGTGGCTTTCTTTTCTTCTTAGTCCTTAGGTGGTCATGGTGGTGGTCTTCTTCAGTCAAGAAAACCGAGTTTGATTGGTGAAGGAAGTTTCAGTAATGTTTATCTCTCTCATTTCTCTGATTCGTCTCTTGGTGCTCTCGAGATTCATACTGGAAGTAGTGAACGTCTTAACGAATGTTTAGACATAAACTGGAAATTTTGCTTCATCTTAAACATGATAACTACTGTGACGAAAGAGGTACTTAATTTTTCACTAATTTTACACCTACCTAGATCTCAAAATTTGAAATTAAAATCTGGAGTTGGTTTAAATCATAAAATAAATTCTGTGTTTTGATTATTTTGTATTGATTTTATTTTTTTACTATTGCAGAAGAATGAGCTTTTTTATTTGAATACGTTTCAAATTAAAATTTACACCAAAAACTCCATGAGAGAGAAAATATGCTAGAGGTTATTCTAACATGGAAGAATCGAATGTTAACAACATTTCAATTAACAAAAGCAATTGAATACCTACACTAAGAATGCAAACCTCAAATCATTCATGGTGATATTAAATCATCAAACATACTTTTAGATGATAAACTTAATCGCAAACTCGGTGATTTTGGATTTTCAAAAATGGGATTTTCAACTATAGTTACAAGATCTTCAATGACTCCATTAATGGGTTCTTCTGTAGGGTTTTGGTGTCACCTAGTGTTCTAAGCGGAATCTCAAACATCTAACATGTTTAACACTAGCTACCAGGATCACATGCAAGAACTAAAGATGAACTAGAATAGGTTAGTAGATTACGTTAATCGCTTTCCTATCGAAGTAAATTCGATGCCTTTATTCCGAAGATGAGAGCTTCAATTGTAGCCCCTCTAATTGAGACACCCGAGCAAGTTGACTTGATCTCCCTTCTTTTGTCAGCTAGGACCTCATTGAAGGTTGAGAAGAAGAACTTTTCTTCTTTGACTAGATAGATAGGAATGTGAGTTTTTTCTCTAAAATCTCTTTCTACTTGATGTTGTAGAAATTGATTTTCTCTAGAGAAAATTCCACACATTTTCTGTTCTATAATGGTCCTTATATAGAAAATCCTAAGTTAGAATCATATCCAAACTAGCATTCAATTCAAACAACAGAAAAGATAAGACTCAAAAAACTCTTTCTGAGTAGGATTCCAGATGGGAGTTAAGTCCCATATGGACTACTTTATTCTGGCTGGCCAGAGCAGCCCTTTAATGGGATGAGCCTGGCTGCCCAACTTAATGCGGTCGCCCATAACATGGCCGACCCATTCCCTTTTCATCCGGGCCTTCTTTCGGGCCCGGTTCTTTCTATCTTTGTCCGGGCACTACCGAACCTTTTTGGACTTGTCAAACTGGAACTAATTCATCTATTTGCCTAGTTCCCTCTAGTCAATTCTCTTTGATTAAGTCACCACTTTTGGTGTAACCTGTTGTAGGATCCGGTCTATGTTAGCCGTTGATCACCGAAGTGATCTGACGATCGTAGTTGGTTTGTAGCTAAGCATTACGACCTTAATTCGACCAGACTAGATGATTGTCCAGATAAGGTCATCGTTATCCTATTTGACAAATTGAGCGCATTGTTATCTTGGTCGAAAGACATTCCTTCAAGAAGGACATCTCCTTCAGATCGAAAAAACATATCCTTCATCTCCATGATATATAGATCCTACAGGTCCTCTTCGTTCGGGTTCCGGCGAAGGGGACACTTCCCTTGGCCCGAGTTGTGTGGGAGAGGGAGAAATCACGAAATAGAGAGAAGCCAAGTGAGAGAGAGAAACAATGAGATATAGAGGGAGATGAAGAGGGAAAAAGAGAGAGAAACAGTGAGAGAGAAAGGGAGAGATAGAGAGTAACAGTTAGTGAGAGAGGAGAAGATATGAGAGAGAAGATGTGACAATGGTGGTCGGAATGGTAGTGGTGGGAAGTTTTTTTTTTTGAATAAAGCTTTCAAATAGATATAACATCCCAATGTAAGTTACAAATTCGAGTTGATAAGAATAAGATAACTAATCTAGGATGATAAAATGAACTGAAAGGACCAGAAAACTAAATAAGCTCTAGTCAGGGGGTAATGCATGATTTCGCCAAGTTATGAGCCTCCATATTAGAGATTCGGGGACAGTATTGTAAATCAATGTCCACCGTAGAAATGTGTCCACGAATCTTCTCTATATCACTGGATAGACGCCACGGAGGTTGGCAAATAGGGTGTGAAAGCATCTCCACCATCGACTTACTATCCCCTTCTATTATATAAGCCTGGATCCCCAACTCTTGACCTAGCCAAAACCCTAGCTCGAACGCCTTCATTTCGCTATGAAGCGGCGATACCGATGGAAACATGATCTTCTTTGTCCCTAAAATCTCTCCCAAGTGATTTCTAGCTATAGCTCCAGCAGCTGCTTGTGGTGGATTAATAGCACCATCAACATTTATTTTGATTTTGGAAGAAGGAGGAGGCAACCATTGTGTTTCCTGTTCATCAACCAGATCAGAAGAAATATTAGTCAAAGGGGTAAGTATTAGTACCTCTTTCTTGGCTAACCACCAGCAGCGAATCGGATCTGGTTTTGTAGATCGGAATATCCATGCGTTTCTTTCCTTCCACCAACACCATAAAAGATAAGTAAAGATTCTCCATTCTGCTTCACCGTTCTTACCTTTCATTAGTATGTCTGTGAATGGGATCCTCGCTTAAACTTATTAGACTATTATTATTAGTTATATGAATTAATTCTCTGAATTTAGGGCAAGACCCAAAAAGGTGATCGATAGTCTCGATATCACCTGTATCACATAACTTACAAATTGGTTGGACTGTGGGTATAAATTTAGCTAAATTACCGAAAGTTGCTAGTCCATCATGAAGAATTTTCCATATAAATAGTTGAACCTTAGGGTTAATAGAAGTATGCTTCCACATCTTTTTCCAAGGAAAATCATGGACCCTCTGGTTTAAGATAGGTCTAACCCTGATCTCCTGGTAATAAGATTTGGAGGAAAAATTACCTGTTTCAGTAGGTTTCCAAATGAGTTTATCAGACTCAGATGAAGGATTGATAATAATCGAATTAATGGCTTCTATAGTTCCTTGATCAAAATACTTTCTTATTATCTCTTGATCCCAACTTTTGTTATCTTGCTTCATGAGATCTGCTACAAACTTAATATTAGAAGGAATAGGTTCAATAATAGTAGGTCTACAATTTTGTTGGTCTTCTAACCAAGGGTCTGTCATGATCTGAATATTATTGCAATCACCCACCTTCCAAATAATATTAGATTCAAATGTATTTCTACTTTTGAGAATAGCTCTCCAAAATGGAGTAGCAGAGGAAGGGGAGTTAATACTCCAAAAATTACCAGACTTAATATATTTTGAGTTTAAGAGTTTGACCCAAACTGAGTTAGGTTGAGTTAAATACCTCCAAGTCATCTTACCAATGAGAGAGCTGTTGACTTCTGATAATGCCCTTATGCCTAGTCCACCATGTTTTTTAGATGAACAGATGATATCCCAGTTGATGAAATGTATTTTTTTCTCTGAAGTAGAATGGCCCCACCAGAAACATCTCTCTGTTTTTTCCAATTGCTTAATCACTTGCTTGGGTATTTGTTGATAACTGAATGAGTAAGTGCAATAGGCACCAAGAACAGATTGAATAAGAACAGTCCTTCCAGCTTGAGAAGTTAATTTGTTTTTCCATCCTGCTAAAGTTTTATGAAATTTATCTGTTAACCAGGAAAAACTGTCAATTCTGTTCCCTGATTTAAGGAGAAAGGAGCCTAAATATTTTGCTTGATTATTCATTCTTGGAGCTTGAAGGGTATCTGAAAATCGGGCTTGGATGTCTAAAGGCACTCTCTTACCAAAAAATATGGAGGATTTATCGAAGTTAACAAGTTGACCGGAAAAGTTAGAGTAAGCTTCAATGATATTAATGATGGCTGTAAGATTTGTAATGGAAGCCGACCCGAATAGGATGAGATCATCCGCGAAGAGAAGGTGGGAAATACTAGGACTAGATGGATTTATTTTATAACCACTGTACAAACCTTTTGATTCATAATGATTAATGAGGAGCGAGAGAGATTGAGAGATTAGTAGGAATAGGTAGGGGGATAGAGGACACCCCTGCCTAAGACCCCGAGAAGCCACAATATTCCCATAGAGCTGTCCATTGATCTGTATACTGAAAGTAGAAGTAGTAATACAAGATAAAATAAGGTCTAAAATAAGACCTGAAAACCCAGTGGCTCTCAAGACCTTAGTTAAAAATTCCCAATTGACCCTATCGTAGGCCTTGGCCATATCAATTTTAAGAAAAAATCTTCCCTTTCTGGATTTAGACTTAGTCATGGAGTGAATGATTTCTTGTGTTATTATAATATTGTCCATGATTTGACGCGAAGGGACAAAGGCACTCTGAGTCCACATGATACATTGATCCAAAAAAGGTCGAATACGATTCGCCACTATTTTAGTGATGAATTTATAAATTGAGGTGCATAGTGATATTGGCCTGAAATCAGAGGCCATACTCGGGTTTCTCACTTTCGGTATAAGGGCTAAAGTGGTGTTATTGATAATGGGGTCTATCTTGCCTGTTTCAAAAACATTTTGAATATAAGAGATTAGATCCGAACCTATTACGTCCCAATTGTGTTGATAAAAATGGCATGGAAGACCATCCGGTCCAGGGCTTTTGATAGAACCCATTTCCATAACCACCTCTTTTATCTCTTCCGAAGTAGGAACTCTTGAGATGTAGCCCATTTCTGTGTCCGATATCAGTTTATATGCTTCCATGATCTCAATTGGGGCTTGGCCGATAGGCTCTGCCTGGAATAAATTCTGAAAAAACAAAACCAATTCGTTAGCAATTTCTTTTTCTTCAGTGATAGAACAACCAGAATTACTAGTTAGTTGTTGTATTTTATTCTTCTGTTTTCGTTGAGTCATGGCCACATGAAAGGCCTTAGAATTCCGATCTCCATTGTGAGTCCATTTTAATTTGGAACGCTGCTCCATTTTGGTTCTATATACTTCTTCTAAATAAAGAAGTTGTTCTTGTATATCACTTTCAATCATGAGAGAATTAGAAGTAGGGGGTTGGGTCTGAACATCTCGGAGTCTCTTACGAAGAATTCGCAGTCTGTCTTTAAGGACTCCAAAGGCTGATTTACTCCAAATAACTAGATTATTTTTAACTTGACAGACTCTATCATGGAAGGGACCAACACTTTCTTCCCAACTTTTACGAATAGTCTCATTATAATTGGTATGTTTGGACCAAAATACCTCATATCTAGATATGGTCTGTAACACTTGACCGGCCACTTTAAACTTAAGGAGAATAGGCGCGTGGTCACTATTGTATCTAGGAAGGTGAAAAAGACCCGCATCCGGGAATTCCATTAACCAATTATAATTAGTGAGTGCTCTATCCAAGCGTTCCCTAGTAAGATGATGAATGGACCGATTATTTGTCCAGGTAAAAGCCGGGCCATTAAAACCTAAGTCGATTAGACCCGATTGGTCTATAAAAGACCTGAATTGGTTAACAAATGGGGTGTGGACAGACCCACCCCATTTTTCCTGAGAAGATACAATGTTATTCAAATCCCCAATGCAACATAGGGGTTTTGAATTATTATTAATACGGACAAGAAGATCCGACCAAAATAGGGCTCGGTCTTGGACCCTCGGAGGTCCATAGATACAAAGTAAATCCCAATCTGGTTTATTATCCATATCGGATATAGTGACATGGATTAAATTAGAAGAGGAAAAATGTAAATTAACAGTAATAGTATTAGACCAAAGGAGTAATAATCCACCGCTTCTACTAATAGAAGGGACAGGAAAACAATTAGTAAGACCAAACTGACTAAAATTAGGTAACAAACAAGAGGAAGATAAACGAGTTTCTGATAAGAACACCAAATTGGGTTTGGTAGACCCGAGGAATTGAAATAATGTATCCTTTGTCGGAGTATTCCCCAAACCCCGATAATTCCAGGCCAGGCAACTCATGGTTCGGTCGGCATTGAGGGTGCCGAATCCCTATCCATTTGTGAATCCAGATTGCTTAAGCGAGATGATCGTTTATAAGTTTTTCTTTGTCTATCCTCTCCACGTCCTCTAGAATTGGACGATTCTGCCTTGTCCGCCTGCATGAAGTCCAAAGAAAATGAATTTGTAGTCACTCCTGTTATTTGACCGTCGGGTAGCATCATCTTAGATCTCTTTGCCTGAGATAAATGTGTAAGCATGTCTCCAAAAGAATCTTTTAGGGGTGTTACAGTTGGGTGAGACTCCTCATCCTGAATGATATTACCGAAATCTTGATCACTAATAGCCTGGATTTGTGTGAATGCCAAGTACGATACCAACTCCCTCCCTGGGCCTCTAGCAAAAAAAGGAACTTTAAAGGAATCAGTATAATTAGGTTTAATAGCCTTGTGAACCAAGGCTTGTTGTTCAGGATTTAAATCCCATTTCAGTAAATCCGTAAAGTTAAGGACAACTGGACAGAATTTAATGGTGTGACCAATTCGACCACAATTAAAACAAAAACGAGGGAGACGTTCGAATCTGAGTTCAATCGCAATAAGTTTGGACTTCGAAAGAGTAAGATTAACAACTTTAGGAAGCTTTTGACTAAGATTGAATTCAATTTTTGCTCTCCCATAGACACTCCATCGAGTAGCATCTTCCGGTGTAGTCGGTATGTAATTTCCAAGAGAACTTGCTAATCTGTTGACCGTCGTGCTAGTGAGTAAACCCATCGGAATTCCATGCATTTGAACCCAAAAACTTGCAGACTCAAATGTGTGTTCTTCTGGAGCAAGGGAAACATTACATTCCTTTAAAACAACTAATTCGTCTGCAATGGTCCACGGAGAACTTTCTAGTGCTATGTCTAATTCACTTGTTGTTGCAAAACGAATAAGAAACTTGTTGTCTAGAAGTTCTGTCAGAGAGAAACGATTAGGTCCGTGGATGACCCGTGATAATCGGATCATAGCTTGACCGATTTCCATCTTTTTTTATCCAAAAAACTTAAGAACTCCCCTTTTATTGTTCTCTGAGAAAGAACTAATAAGATCAGTCCCTTCTACAGTTGTCGGAGGTAAGTCTTCTGTAGTAAGAGCAGCGAAATGATGGAGAAACTGTGAATTGGGAGAATCCATGATCAATACGAAATTCCTGATGTTAAAGATTAAAATGGGAAGAAGAGAAAATGGTAGGAGACTAAATCTCATGATGAAAGGCTCCTTAAGAGCAACAGAACAATCTAATAAACTTTGAAAATTTGAAAAAAAAAACTACTGTAACCGTCCTATAACCGCCGGATAGGCAGAATTCTAGGATCGATAACTGCCTAATAGTAGCGGCGCCGCCTTAACCGAGAATAAAAGTGATTTTCTCCACCCGGCTCTTTCTCTCTCCTTTAACCGTCAACTTTTATTGCGAGTTGTCCTTCGGTAGTGGTGGGAAGTTGTGGTGGGAAGTTGTGGTGGTGAAAGTGTTAGAGAAGATGAAAATTAGGGAACAATATTTGTTCAAGTTAATTTTTAGGCTAAAAATAAAATATGCCCCCAAGAACACAAAAAAAAAAATATGAATTTGTTAGATAATTTATTCACCGGAGATTATACTTTATGTCCCAGAATAGCGACCAAAAGAAAACCCAAAGTTAACATGCCCACCAAACACAATAGAAACGGTCTAAAAGAAAAACACAATAGTTAACCCGACAGAAGATAATAACAAGAACAGTTACGAATCTCTTTAAACAAAGAATGAATATCACCAATTTCATATTCGATATAAATTCTCAAAAATTTCAGACCCGATTTTCAAGGCACACCCACAAAGTCAAAATCATCCTCCTCTCCTCTCCTCTCTTCTTCCCCAATTCTCCACCGCTGTCTCTCCTTACCCTGGTGACCCCTTTCTTCCTCTGTCAAGGGGTCGCCTCTCTCTCTCTCTCTCTCTCTCTCTCTACCTGCAATTTTCTCTCTCTAGCTTTCCCCCTCTCTTTCATCGAAACCCTAATTATATCTATCTAAAATCTTACGAGAGATGTCGGAGATGGCTGGAGCAGCACCGGAGCTTGAAGGAGGTATCGACGGAGTACGTATGACATGGAATAATTGGCCAAGATCTAAAGTTGAAGCTAGTAAATGTGTGATCCCAATTGCTGCTTCAATCTCTCCGATCCGTCCTCATCCTGATATCCCTAATCTTCCTTACCTTCCTTTAAGATGTAAGTCTTGTTCTTGCATCTTAAATCCTTTTTCTGTCGTTGATTTCTCTGTTAAAATTTGGATCTGTCCTTTTTGTTTTCAAAGGAATTCATTTCCTGTTCATTACTCCATGATTTCTGAAACTAATGTTCCTGCTGAACTTTACCCTCAATACTCAACCGTTGATTATTCTCTATCTTCTAATCAAATCCCTGATTCTGTTTCTGCACCACCACCTGTGTTTTTATTCGTCCTTGATACTTGTGTCATCGAAGAGGAACTTGAATTTGTCAAATCGGCTCTTAAACAAGCTCTTGGATTGTTACCTGATAATGCCCTTGTTGGGTTTATCTCATTTGGGACGCAAGTTCAGGTTCATGAGCTAGGGTTCTCTGATCTGTCTAAAGTTTACGTTTTTCGTGGTACCAAGGATATTACGAAAGAACAGATTTTGGATCAATTAGGGCTTAGTGTGGGAGCACAGAGAGGAGCTGCAGGTGTGGGTTTTCCTCAGAAAGTGGTTGCAAATGGGTTTACAAATTCCGCTCTTGTTAGTAGGTTTTTGTTGCCTGCATCTGATTGCGAATACACGCTGGATTCGGTCGGTTTAAATTTCAAATTTTCAAAATTTCAATCTTCTTTTAGTTCAATTTTTCATCAAAAGAAAAAAAAATAAACTCAGATGAACTTGCAAATAGCAGGTTTTAGATGAATTACAAAGAGATCAGTGGCCAGTTGAGGCTGGTAATCGACAATCTCGATGCACGGGTGTTGCACTAAGTGTTGCTTCAGGTCTATTAGGAGCTTGCTTGCCCGGCACTGGTGCACGAATTATTGCCTTAGTGGGTGGTCCATGCACGGAGGGCCCTGGCACAGTAAGATTCTCTAATCCTATTTATATGTTTCTTCCTTTTGGAATTGTTGTCAATTTCTAGTGCATGTAACTTTGTGAATCTCATTGATGATTTAGGATCTTTGAATGGATAACAATTAAAAGATCGTATTGCACTAGCATTTTTGTTTGTGAAATACCTCCGAAAGATTGTATAACAGGTTGCCAATTCATGAACAAAAATGAAGAAGAAACATAACAAATACATGGTTGCAATCCACACTAGTATCTTAACGGAGATGCATAACATTTAATGACGTACTCTAATGAAAACAATCCTATATATTAGTAACAGCTATGAGGTGATACAGAGTACAGCCATATACAACTACTGCAATTCTGGTCGAGTTTAGTTTTTCGACCGGGCGTGAGAGAAATAAATAAAGAAAAGTATATCTAATGCTAGCTAAAGTGTGTAAGGTGTATTAAAGAGATACTTATATTCGAAAAGAAGGCATGGATGAAAGGCAGGAAGGTTTGAATATTTACATCATGAGATTTTTTTCTTGGCTTTAAGCCTCTCACAATCTACTTTATGACATATAACATATAGTGATCTTCTATTAACAAACAATGATTTGTTTTGAGCTCCATAAAGCGTATGAATCTTATCAGTTCAAAATTTGTTTTGTATTTGTGTGAGTGTGACTGTTTCTGGTTATTTCTGCCTACTGTAAAGATATTTTAACTGTTACACCAGATCTCCTTTAGATAGCAACCAAACACTTAATTTCCTGGAGTTCATTATGTATATCTCTGGGCTGCAATTGTAACAGTGATTTTACTAGCATTTTCTCATATTTACTTTGCTGAGCTTCACGTGTTATATAACATCAGTTTGAGATGATGCTCGTTATTGACAGATTGTTTCAAAAGATATGTCTGAACCAGTACGGTCACATAAAGATCTTGATAAGGATGCAGCTCCACATTTTCGCAAAGCAGTCAAATTTTATGAAAATCTGGCGAAGCAGCTCGTTAGCCAAGGGCACGTCTTAGACCTGTTTGCTTCTGCACTTGATCAGGTTTGGATTGCATTTTCTTAACTTATATTATGATTATGTATTTTATTGTTTTTGAGTTTATTGTTCTCTACTAGGTTGTTGTATGAAGAAGTTTTGTATTTTAGTGTTATCTGCATTCTTCATTGCCAACTGAAGCAATTGTGTGAAAACTTCCTATGATCTTTTTTGAGCTAGGAATAACCACAGATTTGATTCAAACAACCTTTTGTATTTCCCTTCTGTTTTTTCTCTTTTTATGAAGATGAGTAAGATCTAGAATGTTGTGCTTGCATGGGATTTAGGATAATATTAAACTATGTGGTAAGATTATCAACTAGGAAGTAGGAATCCATGAAACATAGCATAGCGAACAGTTCCAAAACACAAAAAAAGTTGGTAAAAAGTACATAAGAAAAGGGAAACTTGGCGAGTTTGGTTTTCATTTACTCAAAGGTGATTAACATAAGAATAGCAGTGTTTACAGTCATTTACAACTAACCCTAACACGCAGCTCAAAATATTAAGCAAGATAGCAACTCCTACATGTATGATGTATTGTTATCTACTTACAACAATAAATACCTAAACTAACCAAAATACCCTCTATAAATGCTACGATTACTTGGCTGGGACTTGGGTAGCAGTCAGCCTATAATGATTCCACGACAGTCTATTTCTAGTGAAAACTAAGGGACATTTTATTCAATACTTTGAGACAACTTGTTTCAGGATTAAAGTCGCTCGGCAGGAGTCATAAATAGTGTCTTTATTGGTATTGATAGGTGCAGCATGTGATTTGTACACTTCCGACCTATGTATATACTGGAAAGTAGAAACATAATACCTGTTCTATCTACTTGCTGTATCTTGGGATAATAAGCAAATTTGTTTATAAAACATGTCCATATTGATTCTAACCTTATAAATATTTGTGAATGTTTACTTTGCTTTATGTTCATATATGGCAACTCGTATGCTGCTGGAATGCCAGTATCTGGTTGCTTTGTCGTGTACTGGTTGCATCATTTCACGTGACATGTGGACTTCACATGGACTTAGAAGTTCTGTTTGCTAAACTGTATCCAGAAAATCGTGTCCTCGTTCCTCGCATAAGAAAACAAATCATATCCAGTTTTCCACCTTTTTTTGTTATTCTGTTCATAAGCCGAAGTGTTTTTTCTTGTTCAAAGATTGCAGTTAAAGCCTTCGCTCTAATTATTTTGGTGATAACAATAATTCTAGGTAGGGGTTGCTGAGATGAAAATTGCAGTTGAAAGGACGGGTGGTCTTGTTGTTTTGGCGGAAAGTTTTGGGCACTCTGTATTTAAAGACTCTTTCAGACGCATGTTTGAGGAGGGTGAACAATCCCTTGGTCTTTCCTTCAAGTGAGTATTTTATGTCTATATCATCTAATCTATGAAGAAATACTAAAACCAGTCAGTCAGTCTTGGTGTTTGGCCTTTTTTTCTAAGTAATTTATTTCGTTGTCCGAAAACAAGTTCAAGGTGCTTATAGTTGTTACCTTTTGCTAATGAATGTGGTAATGAGTAAGCCCATAATACTAAATTGTATAATAGAGAGGTGTATCTCAAACCCAAGTGATCATCCCTTAAAGCAGTGACTCCCGAATAACAGAATGCTGAATGCTGAGACTATACTAAGAGAATATACTTCATTTATGTGGCACCATGAAACTATTCTCAAATAATTAGGCATAAAGAAAGTTAAGATCTTTAATTTCATTACCAAGATCAGGTGTAAGTGGCCTTAATTTACTAATATATGTGATTCGAGTTTATTGACTCGATACTCCAGGGTATATAAAATTCATGAGTAGCAGAATCCTACTTAAATTCTCCAATATTAGTAATTAATCTTCCAGTTATCTTTATTGATCTGTCAGTTATAGATTCCAACTATGGATCATGTTTATGAACTCGTATTTCTACCTTCTTTTTGTTGCAGTGGCACCCTTGAGATCAACTGTTCAAAGGATATAAAAATCCAGGGAGTAATTGGACCGTGTACGTCTTTGGAGAAGGTTGTGATCTTCTCCTTCTCTATCTTAGAATTCATGCACTTAACTTTCTGAAGTTCTACTAGTTATTCTGCGAAGATTGTCTTTTCTTTCATTCTTTGCCGTGTAAACTTCAACTGATTATAGTAAGATTTGCAGAAAGGTCCTTCTTGTGCCGATACAGTCATTGGACAAGGAAACACAACAGCGTGGAAGATCTGTGGCCTAGACAAGAGTACGTGTCTGACGGTTTTCTTCGATATTTCAACCAGTGATCGGTCAAACCCTCCAGGAAATGCGCATCCACAACTTTATCTACAATTTTTAACAACGTATGATTATGTTTTAACAGGGCACTTCCTTTTGTCCATTTCTTTATTTAGTTTCATGGGAGTTGCTTTTCATTTTTAATTGCATCTTCATGGTCATATCTGGCTGTAGTTATCAGAATCATGAGGGACAGATGAGGCTTCGAGTAACCACTGTTACGAGAAAATGGGTTGATAGTGCTGCTAATAATGAGGTAAACCGAATAATGTCAAGTGTTATTCTACTGCTTTGTTTGGTTATACGACTGATTCTTGGATCTCTAGGATAATAACTCAATCTTTTATGACCTATTGGTATCCATTTCCCTTGTTTGACTGTACAACCTCATGTACATTTCCTTACTCCTTATTGACTAGCATTTCTAGAAAATTGTATCCGCCATGAGGGGTCAATCTAGCTATCCATGTTTTGACAGTTCAGTTAATAAAAAATACAACTTTTTTTTTTATTAACGAAAGTTACAAAATTTATGGGGAGTAGTGTTGCATTTACAGGAACTGGTACAGGGGTTTGACCAAGAAACTGCTGCAGTTGTTATGGCAAGATTAACTTCGCTAAAAATGGAGACAGAGGTATTTGCTCATCTTAAGTGAATTTTGTTCTGGCAGTAGTGAGTATATGCTGCTGTACTATTATGTAGTTTCTACGTGTAAATTAACACTTTCTTCCTCTGTATTGCTGCAATTTCAGCTTGTAGGCCTGGTGCAGAATGCAAAGTTATTTTCTTGTTCATTTCCACATTTACATCAAAGCCTAGGCTAGAAATTGTTGAATTTTAAAATTTAAACATCAATATAAAATTGTCAGCTGGCGTGTCTTGTTGATATCTAGTATTTACTTTGAGGTACTTTTAGGTCAACAGCATATGGCAGTAACATACCTTTCTCCGCTTCATCTTGACCAGCCTTAATTTATTATCTCCGAAATCTTAATGTGAATGTAACTTCCTATCTTGCTTTTTTCTACTTGCGTCAATTGGTTTTCTCTGTACTACGAACTTATTCACAAGAAGTGTACGAAATTTAGTAAGTTGTGTAGCTGGGATACATACTTATATAACAAAGTTTCTTATTTTTATAAATATACACATAAATTAGATATTTCTTATGTAGAACAAAAAAATATACTTGCGTCAATTCTCGTTTCAAAGTTCCATATAAATAACAAAATATACCGAAGGAAAAAATAAATAAAGAAGCAAGAAGTGGGTTGGATTGGGGTTCCCCTAATTCGGCTCGGACTGAAGCTACCCAAGCCCAACTACAATAGTATTACATGTCAAGAAGCTTATTCTTCTTTCTCTTTTCTTTACAGGAAGAGTTTGATGCAACAAGATGGTTGGATCGATCTCTTATCCGCCTCTGTTCTAGATTTGGTGATTACCGGAAGGACGATCCAACTTCCTTCACATTAAATCCTAGTTTTTCGATATTTCCACAGTTTATGTTTAATTTACGGCGTTCACAGTTTGTTCAGGTAATTCAAGCAATAATTCTCATCAAGTTCAGTTTACTAGATGATTGAACTCTAGTTTTTAGTTTTGGAAAGTTTACTTTTGAATCTTTTCCTGCAGGTGTTTAACAACAGTCCTGATGAGACTGCCTATTTCAGAATGCTATTAAACCGGGAGAATGTCACCAACTCTGTGGTCATGATACAACCTTCGCTGATTTCCTATTCTTTTAATTCACTACCTGGACCAGCATTACTAGATGTGGCTTCAATTTCTGCTGATCGAATCTTGTTGCTGGATGCATACTTCAGTGTGGTTGTCTTCCATGGAATGACAATAGCTCAGTGGCGAAACTTGGGCTACCAAGATCAACCTGAACACCAGGTTTGTTCTTCAGATTTTCGCTGCTTGTAGTTTTATAATTGAAACGAATTATTCATCTGAATTTAAGTCAAACGGCAAACAATTTTCTAAGGCTGTCAAGTTCGAATCGAAAAATCTGGTTGTTGGTCCCGGACTCGGTCCAGACTCTCCTGGCAGAAGCCCAAGCTGAGTTCGGCCTCCCTTGACTCCTTGAGTGATAACTGGGCCATATATAACTTATAAGTCCCCTGAGTTGACTCGTGAGCTCAACTAGACAACATTTGGTTTTCTTATATTTCTTTGTCGTCTGCAGACATTTGCTCAACTATTACAAGCTCCTCGTGAGGATGCTCAACTCATCATCCGTGAGAGATTTCCTGTCCCAAGATTGGTGGTCTGCGATCAGCACGGCTCCCAGGTTGGTAGCTTATTCCATTGATCTTATGCTTACAATTTGGCCAATATCTTGTAATTGTCTATGCTGACGACAAAAATGCTGGGATTATTGAGTTCATATCCAGTAATACGTATTATTCTTCAATTATAAAGAATCCCGAGCTTATCAGATAAAATACAAACAATATCATCCTTATCGTTTGCGATCTTGTGTATAGGCACGATTCCTTTTGGCGAAGTTGAACCCATCAGCGACATACAACTCATCCCATGATGTAGCTGCTGGTTCAGATATTATCTTCACAGATGACGTCAGTCTTCAAGTGTTCTTCGAGCATCTTCAAAGGCTTGCCGTGCAGTCATGAGACTATACAGCGTTCGTTTTGTTTATTTTTCGGCGGGATATACTCATTAAGTGTGACCATTTTCAAGATTCCCCTTTACTTCTTTATATCTTGTTTTGCCCTTTCTATCTCTTAATATCTTTTTCTTTAAATCAGAGGGCAGTCACTAACACTAGTTGAAAATAAGGAAAAGATACAAAAATGTCGATTGTTTAGGATGTTGAGAGAGAGGTTGGCTTCTGATTTTCAAGAATAAGACCAAATTAGAAGAACCTGAGGTTAAAAAATCTATCTGTTGTGTTTAAGTAAAAAAGGTTTTGCCACTTCTAGCGGTGGCGGGGCGAAGTTGTCTGTGGCTCTCGTATCTGTTGCTTAGTTTTTGTTTTCTTTGTTTTGTAAGTTGACTTAGGATTCTAGGAGTTAAGATATACCTGTTGGTATTTTTTTTTCATTCTCATTTTGTGTATTTTGAATTTTAGATTATATAGCTCTTAGACTGAAAAACGACGGTCTTTTAGTTATTTTTGTCCAAAAAGCTGCAGGCTATCCAACAGATATCATATTACATTTACAAATTTAGCCGACTAGGGGATAATCCGTGCCTGAGGTACGTGATAATCCTCGAGTCCTCTATTTAGGATAAAATTGATATGCAATCTACAGCTAAATCAACAATTCAGAACGACGAAGATAGGAAGCAATTGAAAGTTTGTTTGATGAAATGCAGAAATTTGGTAAAGAATCAAGGAGAAATTATAATTGAAAGATAAACAGAGGGTGAGGGTGATCCGAAAGTTTTATATGATTTACCATTCATTTCGGCTGTGAGACTAAGATGTTATTTGAACTTCAAATTTACTAAATTACAAATGAAAAATACGCCCATTCATTTTGGCTTTGAGGTTATGATGTTATTTAATTTGAAATCAACTAAATTACAAACGAAAAGTTCGCACCGTGGAGATACATAAAGAGTGCTTCTGACATCATATACTTAGTTACATAGATCGCATCATTTTAGGCGTTTTTTAACTTGTTATCTTATAATGTGTTTCACTGGTCGTGCACTTTAACTTGGGACACAGTGGCCCCTAAACTATGAACTCTTAATTTAAACTTACCGAATTTGTGACAGGAAGCTAATTTGGTATGAGTCAGCTATTCCTTCTTTTTTTACTTTGGAACTGAGTCAGCCACTCAGATCTTCCAGTTAGATGAAAAACGACATTCTTAAAGTAACCGTTTTACTCTGTCCCATGGACAAAGTAAAAATCTGATGTTCGGTAGAACCATCAAAAGAGAATTTTTGGAAAAAGTACGACCATCTCCTCCTTTCTTTGTGGCAAACAACATTTCTCATTCCCGAGTCATCCAATGTTTCCGAGCACACGACCCAGGTATCTTATAAACCCATATTTTAAGTGTTGACCCACCCATATTTTAAGTGTTGACCCAAATATATTATAAACACATAATTTAAGTATCCTTTTATCTTTCAGTCGTGATGCTATGCCCGACAAATCTCCCGGTTGAATCCCAACCGCCTGATGTGTCGGACATAGGTTTGGAGAGAGAAAGTTCTATGTCCGACACACCAGTCGGTCGGGATTCAGGTGGGAGATTTGTTGGGCATAGCATCTTTCTCCTTTATCTTTCTTTCCAAAACATAAGAAATAATGAAACAAGAATTCTTCCCAACCTGTAGTCAACCCAGGAAAAATCTCTAGTAAGATGTATTACCCGTTCTCTAATTTATTATTTTACGTTTGAATGCATCGTGTTTAATGATTAAACATTAATGCTTGTGAAAAAAGTCGAGTGCTAATAGATTTGTTTTTTTAAACAGTCCAGGCGCTAATAGTGGACCTTGTGTCTTTAACGGCGCCCTAGCTGAAGTTTGTTTTATGCAATTTTGGCGCCAATTATGAAGTAATGCCCCAAATTTAAGAATTTTGCTCTTCCGTCATGTGGAAATATTGAACTTAATCAGTTTCTCTCTCTACTTTCTCTCTCTAGCTCCAGTGGTGATTTTCGTCTCAAACTTTCTAATCTGCTTCCGTTCGATCACCAAACGGAAAAAATGTTCTTCAGAGGAGAAGCAGGATTCAAATTTCAACGAGAAGAAGAATACGAAGATCATTATTCATACTCGTATCCTCATAATCATTCAAATTCGTATGTAGAAGAAGAAGATGAAGAAGAAATAATAGGTTCACCTTCATCTTCTTCATGCTCACAAGGTCATAGATCCTCATTAAAACTCAATACCTCACAAGGAGGAAGCATTTGCTTAATATGTTTTTGTAATCTCATTTCAAACCCTAATTCACCTTCAGTACACGTTTCCTATGCACTTTCTCAATTATCTCTAGCAATTTCTGATACTGATTTTCTCCATAACCTTCGTACTTTTCATGTTCATCTTCTTGTCTCTCCTCTTGTTCATCTTCTTTCTAATTCTGATGATGAACCAATTGCTCGTCAGACAATTGATCTAATTTCTTGTCTCTGTGATTCTGATGATCAATCTGTTTTTCATGAGATTTTTGTGAGGATTTCTGATCAGATCTCTTCTGGTTCATTAGGTTGGAGTCGGCGTCAGATCTATACGGTTAGTAAAAAACGTTTTCTTATTTCTCCTCTAAAAAATGTTTGATTCTCAGAAAAAAACGTTTTTCCTTCTTTCATTTTGAAGTAAATATTGCCAAGAGTTTCAACTTATTCTTACACTGATATTACACCAGAGTGACAAATCTCTCAAAAGGATTAGAAGCAAAATTTTATACAACACCAGTTAGAATGGTAGTTTTCCATGGTGGGGAGTCAATTAAACAGATCGACTGCTTAGTTTTGTACTTATAATCGACATTTGAATGCAGCTACATTGTTTTGGGGTTCTTCTAAAACGTCAGATGGACGATCTCCCAGTATGCGTCAAAGACATTGGAGCTCTCATTACCAACCTCGTGACTGGTCTTCAGCTTCCTAGGTATACTCATTTCTCTACTTAGTTTTATAATTTGCATTAATTTACGTTGTGAATTACATATACTTGCTCTTTTTTTTTTTGCTTCTGTAATGCCACAGCGAAGAGATCCGTGGGGAGATATTTTTTGTGCTTTACAAATTGTTCATCATACAAGCAACATCTGTTGGTAACAATGGATATGATCTTGACGAATTACTTGTCTTCTGCCCCAAGCTCTTACATTTATCCTTGGAAGCTCTTCTGAAGACCCAGAGTGACGAAGTCCGAATGAACTGTTTAGGTATGTCTACACTTCTGCGAAGGCTTTCCTGCAAAACGATCAAATAAGACAGGTTAAGTTTCATTATCAGTCGAAAGCTGCTAAGCTTAGCTCACTGTGGTAACCTTGTTTCCAAACTGTTACATTGGTCTATTTTTCGGTCTTCTTCCTCGAGTACCAAGAAACTACATAACAGTAAGGAAAGAAGTAATAATCTATGAAAATGGATGCTCATGTTTAATATTTTTTCTGTAATGGGTATAGTTTGAGATTTTGTATGTAAATCTTCTTAGTAGTTGCACGAGTTGATGCCAGATCTATAAAACATCACTCTAGGTTAATGTTATTTGCGTATTAAAAAAAAAAGGTTGGTTCTAAACTATAATACTCGAAGTAAAAGTAAAAGGATTAAATAATTAAAACAAGAAAGTGTAATTTGAGTTTTTTTTTTTTCCTTTTCTCCTTCCCACGTAACAAAGATAGTGTTTACCTTCTCAGCACTACTGACGGTGTTAGCTCAAAAGGGGTGCTTCGAAAGCTCATTTGCAACAGATGATGCGAACAGGAGCTCTGGAGAAGCAGATAATTTCATGCAATCAGCAGATTACGCAACAAATTGTACTCCAATGATAAGCTTATTTGCTGAGGCCATCAAAAGTCCTCTTCTTTCTTCAGATATTCCGGTTCAGATAGGCACACTAGACTTGATCCTTTATTGCTTGTCAACGGAAGGTGGAAGTGCGAAACATGCAGAAGTCCTGGTTGAAGAAAATATTGCTGATTATGTATTTGAAATACTGAGATTATCAGGTAATTTTGCACGATAATTATTGAAAAGCTTTTACAATGAGATTAACCTCGATTTATTTGTAATCCATTTCAATAGTTCTGTAACTTCTGGTAGATGTTAGACGTTTCAAACGCTAAATCTGAATCTTCGGGATCTTGTTTTTCTTGTGATAGTTCTGTAAAAGTTTGATAAAAGCTCATTCCTTTGCTCCAAAACTTCAGATACCTGCCTATGTTGGTCTGACAGAAGCTAATTTTTTCTCGCAGGGCAGAGAGATCCAGTAATCAATTCCTCTGTCAGGGTCCTGAGCCTTCTATCAGTTGCCGAGCAAGCCTTCAGCCAAAGGCTTGTTATTGGGTTCTCAGCACTGGTTCCTGTTTTGCGTTATCTATCTGAAATACCTTTTCATCCAGCTCAATGTCACACATTGAAGCTTATTTCGGGCTGTCTCTCAAATTGTCCAGGAATAGTATCAAGTTCCCATCTAGAAGAACTAACGCAGCTCTTGACAGTGATGTTCCAGAGACACACTGATGGTGATATGGGCATGCTTCCAGAGACTTTCATATTGGCATGCTCAATCATTGTTGAGGTCCTCAAATCTCCATCTGCTCAAGGGATCCTAACTCTCCCTGCGTCCACAAAAGAAGTTACAAGGAGTGTGATCTTATGTTCATTCAGCAACCACCAAAAGCATCCCAACGATCTATACTTGTACGCTTTATATCTTTTGAAAGAAGCTCATACATACAGTTACGAAGTGAACAAAACTTCAAACAATATGGAATTAGGGAACTGCATTATAGAGTTATGTGAGGCACAACTATTACCTTGGCTTCGAAGAGAAATAGATGATACAGAGGAGGAAATCATTTTGGGAGTACTTGAAACTTTTCAATCGATATTGCTTCAAGGACCTGACCCAAAAACCAGAAAGTTCGCAGAAAATGTGGCTTCCTCCTCTTGGTTCAGCTTGTCCTATGGATGCCTAGGATCATTTCCAACAGAGAAGATGAAATGGAGAGTATATCTGTTGCTTAGCTCAGTCATTGATGGAGTTTTGGGGCATGACTCTGGCCAACCTATTAGAGATGCAGCTCAGCACCTCCCATCAGATCCTCTAGATTTGCTATTTCTACTCGGGCAGAAGAGCTGTCATGATTTGAAGTTAATTACCTGTCAATCTGCAGTTCTTCTGATACTGCATACCAGCTCCTTATACGATGAAAGGTACCTAATTATAGAACTCTAAACTTCTTTTTGGTAATTATGAGTTTACCGTTATTTGGTCGTTGAAGTTCTGATTGACTCTTCCCACAGACTTGCAGACGAGAAGCAGGTTTTGGCTTCTTTGGATCAATACATTTTAGTTAACAGTAGCAATTTCCAATCTGAGCTCGTCAGTTCAACGACATTGATGCAATTGGTGAATCTATATGCCTTATATAGGGGTAGTGCGAAGATAGGCTACCAGATTCCTTACAGCCCAGAAGCCGAGAAGCTCTTGTTTCACCTTATAGTTGAAAAGGAATTTGATATGCTTTCCACCCGAATTCACCCAGTGGCACTAAAATGGCTGTTTCAACAAGAAAAGATCAGCAAACCCATGTCTCACCAGATACTGAGTTTCTGCAGATCAAACTGCCCAAATGGCATGGACATCATTGCAAATGGAAATCGTGCTAGTAATATAGACATAACAGTAATTGGAGAGTTGGTTGCAGCAGGCGATACATTCGGAGCAAAGTTATTGGTATTTTTACTGAAACATGTCCAAGAGGAAGAAGGACAAGAGGAAAACATAACGTCGGTAGTGAATTTCATGATAACAATCATCAACATCTTTCCAGATGCTTCCGACCAGTTGTGCCTGCAAGGCATTGTCAATGTGATTCACAGTTTGTATTCAAATTACTCCTCTTCTCCCAAGATCTTCATCTCCTGCTCCCTTCTAGCCTTCAATATTTTACGCTTAGTCCAGCCTGAAACAATCTCTGATCACAATGGTTGGTTTTTAGTGATAGCAAAGGTACTTCAATTGAATCTGTTCCGTCTTTTCTTTAAAGTGATTTCAAGAAGCTAACCCATTAGTGATATTTTTTGTAGTTGCTGGAAGTTTCAATTCCTTCAATTGTTGCAGGCAATCAAGAAGGGCTACTTATATTAGGAATTCTTTCTTTGGTCCTCAATCATTCCACCAACCAAGTATTTGAAGAAGCTTCAAAAGCCATACTTCTAAATAATTCCTTAGCCACAACAAACAGAAATATAGTCCAATCAGCCTGCTCCAAGGGTCCAGCTCTAATAGATCACGATGAGAACACCAGGAGTGGGGAAACCTTAATTTTTGTACTTCTCTTACTCTTTTTCTCTTTACGAAGGTTAGTGTTTACCAAATTGATAACACGCTTCATAATTCACTGTTTTCTAGACTAACACCTCTCTACCACAGTCTGCATGTTCTTCTACCAGGATCTCTAGAGTGGCAGCATTTCGTCGAGCCTTCTAGTGAAGAGCAGCCACTTACTAAGATCTGCATTCACTGTCGTGATTTATGCAGGCTAATACATTTTGGTTCTCCTGTGCTCAAACTAATTTCTTCATATTGCTTGTTGGAGTTAATAACCAGAATTTCAGAACAGACAAGCAAGAACCGTGAAGAGATGAATTGTTCTGTTAAATACCTACAATCCGTGACAGCTGTTCTGGAAGGTCTGGTATTTGATAATGATGTGAGGGTGGCTATAAACAGCGCAATCTGTTTGTCAAAGATCTTGGGTTGGGAGAAGCCGAGAGTGATCAAAGATAGTAAATGGTGCAGGTTAGTTGTTGAAGAGCTGGCTTTGTCTTTGGCTGCACCAAGTCTAGCATCAAAATCATTTACGAATCAGCATAAAGCTCCAACCCACATTGCAATTGCTTTGCTAAGATTAGATCAGGAACCTGAGTGGATGAGATCTGTTTTTGATTCTTCCTGCATATCTGGTATAGTTAAAAACCTTTCAGCCAGTAATGTGAGTGCAGAGATGGTACAGTTATTTCGAGAATTAATAATCAGTGGCTATATGAAATCAGATCAGATTGCTGTTCTAAATCGAGTGTTCCAGGTGAGAAATCTTGGGCTTGTTCCATTCTTTTACATTATCTTCCCCAGACTGATTCATGGTTTCCATCCCATATTTTTTTTCGTCCGAGGTTGCCAAGGACGAAAGTGAAGCCTGAAATCAATGGGGGCGGTCTAAGGCTGGGCCATCCCCTTGATATAAAATATATAATTATATGATTCAATATCATAGAATATTTTTACAAAACTGACGTTGTACACCATGGATTAGTTAATTAAACCAACAAATAAATTATGGTATATTAGAAAAATATAGTTCTTGGAATGCCGAAACGAAGAGCTTCACTTTGGTCTTTCAAAAAGGCGCTAAACTAGTAAGACTTGGTATTCAAAATACAAAATAGAGCCAGGGTGGAGCGAAATCAATGCCTTAGACAACATAGTTTTGGTTCAAAAGAAATCTCTGGAGTTCTTTTTTATTATAGATTTGATCTTCATCTCTACAAAAGCAGTTAAAAGAGTCACCCAAGTTCATTTTTCCGTGACATTTTGCAGGCATGCAGAAAACATGTCTACACAGAGTGTTCTAAGGAGGTTAATCGACAAGATCATTTTGAGAAGGTGGTCGCTATGCCTCATGATCTAGATAAGGTACTCAAGCTGCTCATTTTGCAGCTATCTCCAAGTAAGCTCACTGATGGAGTCCAAACTACAAATAATAGATTGTTGGAAGAACTAGAAATCTTTTTTCAAGAATCATCAAAACGAGAATGACAATAATGAGGTAAATCTCATAAAACTCCATAGACATATCTTGTCATAGTTGCTGCTCAAACAGAAAAATGATATACATATGATTGCGAAAAGATAGTACATATATATATATATATATATATATATATATATATATATATATATAGATATGAAAGGATATATACAGAGATAGATTGTTTCAAGTCAAGCTAGATACCTGTAACTTTATTTAGTTGTGTTTGATTACCAAATCTATCATATGATGATAAGTCCAGACACTCTTTTCTCTTACATCCGGTTTGACAGAAGTGTACTTCTCTTCACAATTTCTAAGAAAGTGACCCTTCCCAAAAGCCGTTAGAACTAGGGGATCAGTCTTCATTTCTACAGCTTTTTCTAGTAACCCATTCTTTTTCCATACTTGTAAAACCCTAATTCCTTCAAAGCCGATTTCATTAGCATCAAATAAAGCCCCCACAGTCACAATATCAGGTTTAATATCCAGAGTTTGATATTGTGAAAATAAGATGTCCAATTGCCTTAAATCTTTCATTTTCAAAGAAGATAATACCATTATGTTCATAACCGTCACATTCCATGAAAACCTAGATATCTCCATCTCATGTACAATCTTGTCAATTCCTTTCTTACTCAAAAGACAAGCCGGAGAAAGAAGCCGGAGACACCAAACAACATCTTTTCGACCATATCTTGAAGCAAAATCAATTCCTAAATCATCCAGTCGTGAAAACATGTAATTTCTTATGTAAACATTGGCTATTTTCCTAATCAAACTTTCATTTAACGAAACCCTCAAGTTCAAAAGCTTCCGATATACCTTTTCCATATCCTCCAAAATCCCCAAATCTGTATAAGCCTCAAGCATTGTATTCAAAGTTGAAGATCGCAGTTCCATCCGCTTCGACATAAGAGTTCTATATGCTCGTTCCATTCTTTTTAATAACCCTCCATGGGCAAACCCCACAATAAGTATGTTATAAGTAACATCATTAGGAAAACATCCCCCCGATTCCATCTTTTTCACACACTTACCCATCTCATCATACATTTCGTAATTTCCATAAGATTGAATAAGTCCATTGTATGTTTCAATTCCGGGCTTCAAATTGATCTTTCCCATTTCCTTTATGTACATTAACGCCTCGTCAAACTCCCCTTTTCGAGCAAACCCATGAATTATAGAATTGTAGATTTTCAAAGTTGCAGTAATACCATAAGTCTTCATATCTTGAAGTGTTGATATTGCTTCTTCCATAAGACCTACTTCACCTAATATCACAATAATCTTCTCGTAATTAACTTCATTGATTCGTGACTTATCTATATTCTTCCACACATCAAACACCTAAAATAAGACGAACCCTAAGATTTAATTCAATAATGCACAAAAAGAAAAGCTCAATTTAATATTTAAACAGTAGTTCATCGAATAGCATGTAGTTAACTTCACAAGTTTGTAAATTCTCTAAGTTCTTCCACAAATACAATCACCTATTCGCAATAACCCTATACCTACAGTTTATTAACCATCACATAAGATTAAAATATTGAACTTTTACATAATCAAATACCCAAATGTCCAAATACCAATTTCATTCTGTTCAAGCTTTTTTTTAAGGGTAACCTAATGAAGAAAACAGAAAACTTAGGTTAAATATAGTACCTGAAGAACTTCTTTAAAACGAGAGGTTTCTTTGAGAAACCTAATTACAGTCCAGAACTGTTCTCTGCTCCAATCTCCTTCATCTTTAAGGATCTCAAGAGGTTCTGAATCCTCCTCATTGAGCTTATTAACTAACTCCCTCAGTCTATGAGTTTCATGAGATGTATTGTGAACAAGTAGGGTTTTTTGTTCTGTTGAACTTTTTGGTGGGGTTTCATGGTGATGAGTATAGGGTTTAAGGTAAGGTTTTGGAGATGATAGAGAAGAGAAGCATAAAAATTTATAAGTGGGTAATTTGAAAAGAGGATTCTTGGGTAGAATTAGGGTTCTTTGACAAATGTTCTGGTCCAAGCTGGTCAGTGAAGAAACAACAATGGCGTTCATGGCGTTTTTTCACTTTTTGTGCTGGGAGAACTTTCGCGGTCATTCGTGGGTTACCTTACTTCTAGTCCATGTCTATTCTTGAGTAGGTGGACTTTCATGGATTCTCATTATCATTTTTATCGACGTTGTATAATCTTTGTAGATTCTAATCGACAATTTTCATTGACATTGTATGAACTTTAATAGATTTCATGTCAACAAAAAAAATAATAAATTGTGATAAATAGATTTATAACCAATGTGATATTATTATGTATTATTATATAAAATTTATTACAAAAATATTTTTTATGTTTTTGACATGGACTCAAAGAATCGTTACATTCACATAGTGTGGATACATTACGAATAATATATTAATTAATTACCATCACTAAAGACATCTTGGACTTTAAAGACCAATATTGAACGACATGGAGTACATTATGTTGAAATTCATGTTATTAGTATAGTGTAGTATGGGAGATCATAGACTTGCAAATTGTAGATATGTTACCACTCTTCATTAATCATCCAACGGTTTACAAAGTGTACTGTTGTTGTTGAACCGTAGGTTGGTGATATTCCACCTAGTAATTTTCCGGTGTAATCATCAATCTTTGGCTCATATCGCTGAGAATTTAACGGGACGTAATTGGTCATCTACTTGAACAAAAAAATGTTTGAAATTGAAATTAATAAGATTTTTACTTGATAAGATTTTTAATGTTTAATGCATGTTCATTGAGTTGATCTACTTTGAAATTGTATGAATTTACATTATCGTGTTTGTTGAAGTTTGAGTGGCGAAATTGACTCAAATTTACGAGCATTGTTGTTTATGAGCATTGTTTTAGTATTTGCAATTTATCACCAATTTGTTTAAATTGAAGAAACGTTTGTAGAGGCATGTTTGATAAAATAAAGAGGCAAACACTTTCACTACTATAATGTGTAAGATGTGTAAGCTGATTTGCATACCAAACAAACAACTAGTAATGTGAAAGACTAATTAGATGAAAATTAAAGGTCATATATATATATATATATATATATATTTGATGTAGTCTTGGAGATGTTAATTTTTATACTCAACCACCATGGTTGGAGCTGGAATTGGAGTTGGAGCAAATAATGGTGCATGAGCAGGAGGCTGCACCCCTACTGGGAGTGGGGTTATGCCGAATGAAACAGGGGATGGTGCGGGCGACGACGATGATGAAGCATCATCACAATAACCGCGTAAAATGTCACCTTCTTCAGCAGAGAAACCAAGTGAAGTAAGCATATTAGGCCAACATTCCCTTGTTATAATACGTATAGCTCTACAACAAGGAAGACCTAGATATGCTTCTCCATCAACCAAGAACAATATTATCTCATTTGTACAAGATCGTAACTCGATAAGTGAGTTCCAACATTCGCCTAGTAGTACTCCACCACCACTCTTGCCGTTGAGTCGGGTTGCTAGGTGTTCGCCTCGTTTACTATTACTAGCAGTGGAAACAAAATCTCTTGTCACTACTACTTTTGTACTAGTAGTTACCATGAGAGCTGAAACTAGAAACCAAAGTACAACAAGCATCTTGTTGTTGTTGTTTGCCATTGCTTATAGTCTTATAGAGATTGAGATAAAGATGAGAAGAAAATGTAAGAGGTTGGAAATATATATAATAGTGAGGGATGGGGAGTGGGCATTTAACACCATTAGTATAGTATGAATCGTGGAATTGAAAGTGCAATTGAAACTTACCAACTTTAACGTCCTTCCAATTGTTTCAAGTTGAGATACAAATCGACTGTGAGGTTGTTGTTGTTATGAAGATTAATCGTTTTATGAGAGAGATAGAGAGAGAGAGGTGGTGGCTTTGTAAAAGCTTTTGGTGCCACAAAAACTTCCTATAGGCAGGCCTTTTTAATACCAATCCAAACTGGGTAGCCCAATTGTTTGTGAGGAAGGCCTATTTGTTTGGCACAAACAAAAAAATTTCTTCCAGCCCATTCGGGCTCATGGCAGACAGGACAAAATTTTATTCAGGGTGTGTTTGATATCTCCCATTTCCATGGAAATGGAAGAATTTCCATAGAAATAGGTATTTCCACCGTTTGATACGAAGTGTAATTCCATGGCTTTAATTCCGTTGGGAATCTATTTCCATAAACTAGTCCACTTTTAATCCTTGCTCCCCCTAGGAATTACTTTCCGTGGAAAATCAAAAATCAAAATAAAAATATTTTAATATATTCGGATACTTGAAACCTAATATTTATCTACATACATGTTTAAAATGATATTTTTTAATAAAAATTTAGCAAAATAAACTTTTACTTATACATTGCACAAATTAAATTTTTGTCCTTCTGACCAAATGACATTTTGACAAGGGGAAATTGGCCAAAACTCCCTAAAAAATTTGAGCTTTGGTTAAAAAGGATTTATCAACTTTTTATAGGTTTCAGCTCCCTATGGCGTTTTTGTAAATAATCTAATATAGGAAAAAGACGAAACTGACCTTATTGCAAACCAGTTTGCAAACGAGAGTGATTCAGCTCCCTATGGCGTTTTTGTAAATAATCTAATATAGGAAAAAGACGAAACTGACCTTATTGCAAACCAGATTGCAAACCAGTTTGCAAACGAGAGTGAAAACCAGTTTTCAAACGAGATTGCAAACCAGTTTGCAAAGCTCTGCAAACCAGATTGCAAAGTGTGTGCAAAGTCATTGCAAGGCAGACCATATTGCAAAGCAATGCAAACGAGATTGCAAAGCAATGCAAACGAGATTGCAAAGCTCTGCAAACCAGATTGCAAAGCAGTGCAAACCAGTTTGCAAAGCTCTGTAAACCATATTGCAAAGCAGTGCAAAGCAGTTTGCAAAGCTTCGCAAGCTAAGATCCTAAGGGCAATCTCGGCATTAGAAATGGGAGTGCTTTTAGAATTGTCCTTCAAGACTATTTCCAAACTATATATGGGGCCTAAAAGGACAAAAAGATAACTTGTCTTTTTGACCAAAAAAACACATGAAATTAGGCCCCCTGCCCAATTTCCTGTTCTAAAAATACCAAATATGATCCCGGAAAATTTTACTCATAATTTTAGGCCGGTATTTTGGGGAATAAAAGAAAATTTTGTGGTACAAAATTTAAAGGAAAATTGAGAATTTTGACGAATTTTCTGCATGGAGTGCAAAATTGGAAAGGGAAGCAAAATATCTTATTCCTCGTCTCCTATTACCAACATTGGCCACCGCCTCCATCACCACCATTTTTTCTTTCTTTTTCTTCCTCTCTTTCTACCACCACCATCTTCATGAGTATTACGAGGATAATGAATTAAAGCAGAGAGTTTTGTACGTTTGTTTTCTGTGTGCGTAAGTTGGGATGAGAAGTTTACCTATTTTTGTGATTTCATGTTATGAATGAATCTCAGATTACAAAGAGAGAAGTTGTTTTTATGGATTTGAAGAAATTAGATTTATTCAAAAAGATGAAGATTGGATGGTTACAGAAAGAAAATGAGGAGAGAGAAAGGAGGAGAAGAGAGAGAGGGAAGAGGAGAGAGAAATAGGGAGGAAGAGAGAGATAAATAATGGTGGTGATGGTGGTAGAAGCTGATGGATGGAGGAGAATAAAGGAAGATTATAGTCGACTAAAATTGATTTCCTATAACAATTAGAAAATGAATTGCTTTCAACAAAAAAAAATTAGAAAATAAATTGGTCAACTGTAGTTGACCAATTTTTGACAAAATCGTTATTGGCTATATTATGTCCGAGCCCGTCGGAACATGCCCGATTCCCACCCCTAGACCACACCATCCTAAAAGAATGTAATTTATTCACATTAGCACCGACCATAGTGGCATAGTTCTTACTTTTTTTTTTTTTTTTAAAGTGCATAGTTTCACTATCAGTCTATCACTTGCCCAAGAGGAGCTTGGCGAAGGTTTTGGTCGAGACCCTTAGTTCAAGCTCGTAATGAAACTCCTAAACTCACTCTAAAATATCTAAAAGTTCTCAAGAATGGCAAACTTGTATTAGTCCTTCTTGTTGATGGACTGTTAAACTGTTTATTTATAATATCTTTTGTTGAATGAAGCAGATCATTTTAAAAAAATGCAACTCTTCAAGAGGACTTGACTAATTCCTCTAAACTTCCATCTAGGACCTAGGTTACTCTCCATGCATGAACTAATCTAAGCATTGCTTTATATCAATAAGAAACATCATATGGGAAAAGTAAAAGTTGTAATGGCTTTGTTTCACAAAGGAATAGTATTGATCGCGAAACTAGTCGCGAGAATCAAGGAAACGGATTAGAAATTGAAAATAAATTTTGCAGGTAGAAGCAATACGAGAAACGAACTAGAGATTGAGAACAAAAAATGAAGAATGGCACGACTAGCTAAAAACCATATCTAGGACCTGAACCTAGCATTAGTACCCTAGTTCTACAGCCTTGGGACAGGGGGTCTAGATGGCACAACGAGCTAAAAACTCAGTCCAATTAGAGACCGTCCCAGATCCTGGGCCTTGTATCTAGGTTTCGCGTCGGCCTTAAACGGGTTGGTCCCTTGTCGCCCCAGACAGACAATAAACATTACCAAATGAACTCAAGTTTCGCAATTCGTAAGAATAGGCTCTTTCCATTCTCTTGACGTTTCTCAGTAATCAATGAATAAATGTACCGAAGTCTGGAAAGACGTAGTCCAATGTTTGGAAACTGCCTTCCGAGCAATAGGCTCGGGTTCGACTCCTTGTAAAGCCAACTAATTTGAGCCTCCGTTCTAACATACGTTGGTCGCACAAAATTTGAACCTCTGTTGAGCAGATAGCTTGCTATGTGGTCATCAATACATAGTTCCGACAACATTTTCTGCGCAGGTTCCTATTAAAAGAAATATTGTAATAAAAAACTCATTAACCCTTCTCCTCTGATCAACTATCTAACAAGATTTCTAACGAACAAGATTCTGCTTTTGTTTCTTGTACAGAGTATGTTTTCTTTGTTAGATTTTTCTTTGCTTTAGTCTTCGCTCAAGGACACGAGTGCTATAAAGCAATTCAAACAGACTTGTTGAAAAATAATGTCTTTAGGATGAGAACTTTATCTTTGAAATATATACTTTTATTTCTCAAAGATAATTACAAACACTTTGCTTTATAGACTTATGACTCACAACTCAAACACTCTTTTTAACTACACCCACACTCACTCTTTATATACTCTCACTTATACACAACCTCTCAAGTTGCTTGATCTTGTGATGATCAAATGAGAAGGGTTACATAGGTATTTATACTAGTCCTAGGATATTTCTAGAGTATGTAAGATACTTTCTAGAAGCTTCTCTAGAAAGTTGTAGAACCATTATTCTAGAAGTAGTTTTCTAGAATACATTAATAAAATAATAATCTAGATACTAGATATTTTTATAGTTAAGGATAATTCTAGAGAAAGAATTCTCTAGAAAGAACCTTCTAGAAGATGAAGGAGAGTTTGATGGTGATACTTTCAACACTCCCCCTCAACATCAACTCTCCTGGCTTTGCTCAGCTCTTGAAGTCATACCAAGCTTCTTTCGAAAATCGCCAAGCTTTGCAACGCCTAGTCCTTTCGTGAATATATCTGCTACCTGGTTCTCTGTATTGATTGCTCTCATCTCTATCTCACCTTGAAGTACCTTTTCTCTAATAAAGTGATAGTGTACCCCACATGTTTAGTTCTTGCATGGAATACTGGATTTTCAGCTAGGCGTACCGCTGACTGATTATCACAGTATAATGTCACTGCAGAATCTGTAATCTGATGTAAATCTCTCATTAGCTGCATCAGCCATGTGCTTTCTTAAGCTGCCATAGTTGCTGCTCTATATTCTGCCTCTGTGGTTGACAGAGATACAGTTGGTTGCCTTTTGCTGCACCAAGATATGGCTCCTGAACCAAGGCTAAATGTATATCCTGTAGTTGACCTTCGTGTGTCATGATCTCCTGCATAATCTACATCGCAATAGCCAACTACTTTACAAGCTTCACCTTTCTTGTATAAAATACCGTAGTCAATAGTACCCTTCACGTATCTCAAAATTCTTTTCACTGCTTCCAAGCGAGGCTTCTTTGGGTCCTGCATAAACCGACTTGCGACTCCGACGGAAAATGCTATATCAGGTCGTGTCAGTGTCAGGTAGATTAAACTTCCTACCAATTGTCGGTACATTGTTGTGTCAGTGAGGTCCTTGCCTTCTTTTGCACACAACTTAGTATTAGGCTCCATCGGTGTTGAGATGGGCTTGCAATCTTGCATTCCATACTTTTGTAGTAAATCTTTGGCGTACTTGTGTTGACAGACAAATATGCCATGGTTAGTTCGATCTACCTCAAGCCCAAGAAAGTGTTTCAATTCTCCAAGCTCCTTCATCTGAAATCTTACTGATAAGTTTTCTCTTGTTTGATGGATTTCTTCTTTGTCGTCTCCTGTGATGATTAAATGATCTACATAGACTAGTATAATTGTTAGTCTTCCTTCTCGTACTTTTATGAACAAGCTTGAATCAGCATGTGTAACCGAATATCCACTTTGAACTAAGAACTCTGCTATTTTGTCATACCAAGCTCTCGGGGCTTGTTTCAATCCATATAATGCCTTCTTCAGTTTCCAAACATAGGCTGGTTGGGCTTTGCTCTCAAATCCCCTTGGTTGCTCCATGTATATCTCTTTGTCTAATTCTTCGTGAAGGAACGCATTTTTGACGTCCATCTGCCACATTTTCCAGGACTTACTTGCTGCTAGTGCTATTAAGACTCTTATGGTTGTCATCTTAGACACTGGACTAAATGTCTCATCATAGTCTAGTCCATATTGTTGTGAGAATCCCCGAGCTACCAGTCTAGCCTTATATCTATCAATAGATCCATCAGGACGAGTTTTTACCTTATAAACCCATTTGCAAGATATTGGGTTCACATCCTTTGGCTTAGGAACTAGCTCCCAGGTTTGATTTTGCTTCAGTGCAGAAATTTCTTCTTCCATTGCTTTCTGCCACTCGACCCTTTGTGAAGCTTCTTCATAACACGTCGGTTCTATGTCCTCGGCTAAATTTGCATTATGATACTTAGGGTTAGGTTTTCTTTGCCTGGTTGACCTTCTAAGTGTTGTCTCTGCTTCTTTATTTTGTTGATTTGTTTGTCTTTCTTCTGAAGTCTCTGAGTGTACCCCAGTTTTCCGTGGACTATGTAATCTTTCTGGACTAAGTTCAGCGTCTCTGATTCCTTCTAGAGGACTTAGTTCCTCCTCTTCCTCAAGTTGTACTTCTTTTTGTTTATCTTCTCCTAACTTTTCTTGGAGCTTTTCTTCTAAGCTCTCGGAGTCTGGAAGCACCACCTGTTGTGTCGTCCACCAACTTGCAGCTTCATCAAATACTACATTTCTTGATGTATGACAACGACCGGTCGTAGGATCGCAACATTTCCATCCTTTTCTTTCATTATCATATCCTACGAAGATACATCGTATTGCTTTCTTATCGAACTTGCTACGTAGATGATCAGGTACAAACACGTAGCACACACATCTAAAAACTCTAAAGTGACTTACTACTGGCTTAGCTTTCCACAACTTCTGATAAGGTGATACAAACCCTAACTTTGCTTGTGGAAGTCTATTTATTATATCTGCAGTTGTTTTCATGCACTCTGCCCAAAAACGACTAGGAACATTTTTGGCATGTAACATGCTTCGACATATTTCTGCAAGATGCCTATTTTTTCTCTCAGCCACACCATTTTGTTGTGGGGTATTTGAGCAAGTTAGTTGTCTTCGAATGTGACATTCTTTAAGGTAGTTTGAGAACTCTTCGGAGGTATACTCTCCCCCATTATCTGTGCGTAAACACTTGATTTTCTTTCCTACTTCGTTTTCAATCTTTTCTCGAAACTCTTTAAATATGCCGAAGACATCAGACTTATTTTTTAAGAAATATACCCATACATACCTTGAGTAATCGTCGATGAAGGTCACCATGTATTGTTTCCCACTAATAGATGCTTGCTTCACTTTTCCAAACACATCTGAATGAACTAGCTCCAGAGGCTCCTTAGCCCTGAACTTTGATTCTTTGTATGGTAGTTGATGTGCTTTACCATATTGGCACCCCGCACAGATGGTATCTCCTCGAATATCTAATTGTGGGAGACCTTTCAACATTGATCTTTCCATCATTATCTTCAGCTTTTGATAGCTCACATGTCCTAATCGTGCATGCCATAAGTCTGCAGTCTCATTCTTTCGTGTCTTATCTACGTATGCTGATTCTGCTGAGAATACGTAAATAGATTCTAGTCGTTGCCCCTTCATTATTGGTGTCCCTGAAATTTTAAGGTCGTGATATACCTTTACATATTCAGGACCAAACAATACATAGTTACCTGATGATGTCATTTGTGACACTGATACTAAGTTCTTCTTCATTCCTGGAACATGGAAGACGTTTTGTAACTGCACTTGTTGAGGACTGAGACGAGAACTTACTATTGACTTTCCTACATGTGCAATTGGCAATCTTGAGTTACTGGCTGTAAGTACCACTCTGCCTCCAGTGTACTCACACATATTTGACAGCTTCTTCTTGTCACCGGTCATATGATTGGAGCACCCAGAATCAACGATCCAATCTTCATCATAATTTACTCTTTTAGGGTCAGATGCTGCAACTACTGCTAGCTCTTCTTCATTTGTACTTGGATTTATCTTCTCTCCAGCACTCGATTCTTGGGCGGACCCAGTTACTGCCACAGTAGCATGGAAGTCCCATTCATCTTCACTACTATCTTTTTGACCACTCGAAGTTACTACATTGCCTTCGAATGGTTTCTTTTTGTACCAACAATCTCTGGCAAAATGACCCTTTTTTCCGCAATTGAAACATTCATTATTGCGTCTTTGATCTCCCTTAGTAGACTGATATTTTTCCTTGGGAATTTGAGTTCCCTTTGATCTTAAACTCGTATCATGTGACTTCTCTGTCTTTCTTTCATATTTTGTAAAGTTTTTCCTTTCATATTTTCCTTTACTCTTGTTGTTGAAGAGTGCCTCCTCTTCATTCCTTATTGAGACACCAAAATCTTGTTTGGACAATGTCTCCTCTTCAGCTAATAGGTTCTCTAACTCTAGTAGAGATGGTTGAGTGGCCCAGCCACGAACTGCTGTGATTGTTTGCTTGTATTCAGGTTTCAAACCCCGAACAATCAATCTTTTCATCCGATCTTCGTCGATTTTTGCCTTTGGATCTAACTCATTAATCTCTCGACAAATATTTTTTATTTTAAGAAAATATTGATTGATCGACATTTTGCCTTGCGTGGTACTCATCAACTCATTTTCTAAGAGTTGGAGACGAGCTAAGTTAGTTTTAGAGAAAAGGGATGCAAACCTGTCCCATGCTGCCTTAGGTGTATCCGCGTCTTCAATATGCTCAAGTAGTTCATCCTCGATTGTAGTCTTCAGCACATATAATGCTTTTCCAGCTTTGATTCTCCATTTTCTAAGTTCATTAATATTATCTTTTGGTGGAGTAGTTTCGATACCACCAACCACCACCCACAAGTCTTGTCCTTCCAAGTAAGACTTGATACGTGTCTGCCAATATCTGTAGTTACTGTTGTTGAGTTTAGTGAGTCCACCAGTTGAGCTAGCAAGATCCGCCATTGCTTTGATGATGCAAAGTTACCAAACTTGGTCCCAGACCAATTTTCTTCACAGTCCCAGACTGTTCTCCAAATGTTGAATAACACTTAGCGAGCCTTAACGGATAAAGAACGATCCTTGATTGTCTAGCTCTGATACCAGATTGTTGAAAAATAATGTCTTTAGGATGAGAACTTTATCTTTGAAATATATACTTTTATTTCTCAAAGATAATTACAAACACTTTGCTTTATAGACTTATGACTCACAACTCAAACACTCTTTTTAACTACACCCACACTCACTCTTTATATACTCTCACTTATACACAACCTCTCAAGTTGCTTGATCTTGTGATGATCAAATGAGAAGGGTTACATAGGTATTTATACTAGTCCTAGGATATTTCTAGAGTATGTAAGATACTTTCTAGAAGCTTCTCTAGAAAGTTGTAGAACCATTATTCTAGAAGTAGTTTTCTAGAATACATTAATAAAATAATAATCTAGATACTAGATATTTTTATAGTTAAGGATAATTCTAGAGAAAGAATTCTCTAGAAAGAACCTTCTAGAAGATGAAGGAGAGTTTGATGGTGATACTTTCAACAAGACTATCCTACATTGTTCTACGCACACTAAATGCTCAGATATTCGACACGTTGGGTATTATGAACCCTTTCGTCGAAAAGCAATTGTTATAAATAAGGCACATACAACCAAGTTCTAGACTGCGAAAGGTTACAGAACTTGCAGCTATTTGTTAAAACTTATATATATTCTCTCACGAATAATGAACCATAAGTTATTAAACAAATGCCTAAGCAAACCACAATAAGCAGGGTTAGAGATACAACTACTCTCATCAAAGTTCCACCCAACTTCTAATTGTATCGGAGCTATAGACAAAAAGTTTAGGTTAAAACAAAAACCCTTTTTCTCTCTATAAAAACAACCAATTTTTTGCCCTCTAAAATCAGCCGAAACTTTATTTTCCTTGTTTCTAATCGTCTTCTTCCTCTCTGTTTAGTCAGTCAATTAACAATGAAAACTTACTTGCTACTTGCTAAAGCAAATCTAAAGAGACACAGAGCCTATAATACGATGTTGTAAGAAGAAAAAGACATATAATGAGACTAATAAAGTTACATGAAAAGGAATGCCAAAATAAATTAAAAAATACAAATAAAGTTTTTACATAAAGTGAAGTTGATTCTTCTGCTACCGTGGTAGTTCAGGGGGCATTGTTATTGTTAAGGGACAAAAGACTTTCGCAGAAAGTAGTAGAAAAGCTATGATGGCATAGTCGTGGAACTGAGGACGGGATTTCATTTACATCAACCTCTGCCCAATTACCGTTCTTCCAATTGTAACAATAAATAGACACACATTTCTTCCTCTTCATACCCAAAATAGATGATGTTATGAAAATCTTGTCATCTGATCCTTCGAAAGTATGAAATTTAACACGATGATCGTTTCCCATTTGGAAAGGCAATGTGATTTTACTTACTTCACTCCATCTTCCATTCTTCTTACGCGGAGAAGAAATGACAGGTGTTCCTTTGATCTCCTCTTTGTCCTTGTAATCATCATCTTCGTATATATACATCCTAAATGTAGAATTGTTCGGTCTAACTACCATACCTAAATTCCCATCCACTTCGAATAACTTAACAAGCCTCTCATATCGGTTAAAAACGTGAGGCTGGTCAAGAATGAAATCAGGGATTGTGATTGTTCTAAACTTCTCACTTCCTACATCAAATGCCACTAAGCATACAGGACGACGTTTTGGCATAAACTCCCAACAGAAAAGGGAAAAAGTGGTCCAGTAAATAACACCATTCACATAAACAGAATCAACCCATAATGTATCCGGAGGGTCATCTTCGACTCTTCTCCATCTATTATTATTGTTAATATTATTACCTTGGCGCCCAATGGTCAATACTTCACAAATATCATAACTACGTGTAGGTGAGTTTATGTAACTACGTGTAGGTGAGTTTATGTCCCAGACACATACTAATTTGTGTTCATTAGTGGTAGGATCAAAACCAAATCCGTAGCGGGTCACTTCACACACATATTCTTTTTCTACTCTCAATGATGATTGAAACCAAGGTGATACTTCTCCAGTACAAATATTGGGTATACAAGCAGCAGGTTCTCTATATGACTTAATGAGACAGATTAAGTCGTTGAGAGGTTTCGAAATGGTAGCGTATGAAGACGAGTCTATCTTCGGTACTGTGTCAACCACTAGTTTCAGTTTTGTGCCACAGCCAGTGAGGCGGCCACCACCATTGTTGTTGTTGTATACTTCTTCTTCTTCTTCTTCAAACAAGAGGTCAGCTGTAATGTGATATTCCTTATATGGCCAAGGGTCGAAAGATGTGCCTCCTCGCGTTCGCCTTTCTTCTTGTTGTTTCTTTGTGCGTGGTAGAGGAACGACAATAAATATACGAGGAGGAAGGTGTTTTCGAGAATGGGTAAGGTGTAAATCAATCAAGTGCTGATCTTTGTGAATCAAGGAATACCAATTCTTGCAAACGGATTTGAAACGGAAAAGGGACTTGACCGGAAGTCTGGTAAGTATCTCAAATACTAACCAATCTTCATCATAATTATATCTACTACTACTAGTAGTACTAGAAGGATTGGGTGAAGTGTTGACATTACTACTAACCTTCTTCTTCTTGTTTGGGATCACCCCATATTTAGATTTCTTTCTTTTGAAGATGGTGGGTGGGGGAGGATTAGAAACACCACCACTACCACCAGCACCAGCTTTCATCCTCCTACTTCTAGAAATCGCCCCCACCATAACCTAATTGAACCAATCAATATAATATTAAAACTAATGGAGGAATTAAATAAAACCATTAATAATAGATAAAATAATCATTCATTACCTTTTCTGAAACAACCCACCGGAATTGTTGTCTGACGAGGAGGAGGAAGAGAACTTAGAGAGGGAGAGGTGTTTTACTTTACTCTGAGAACTGGATTTTGGGGGGTTTTACTTGGGATGCCCTTTTGAATCTATACCGTCAATTTTAAACAGATGAGATATAAAACCAGAGATCACTGATGATTGGGTCGGTGGAGTTGTTAAGTAATATTGGATGGTGGGGACCAGTCTTCTGACGGCTTGTGATACAGACGGTGAGAATGACACTTAACTTCTGATACAGCGCAGTAAGCAAGAGATAAAAAGTATAGAAATCACTCCTCTATGTTTGATTAAATCAAACAAAATTTTATTCAATTGACTAAGCTCCCTTCTAGAACACTTAACTTTAACAATGAACATAAAAGGCTTATAAGGCTTGAAACCTTAAAATAATAGAAGTCTGAAATTACTAAAACTTTAAAATATCTAGAATCTGGAAACTGCTAAAAACTAAGAAAATAACCAAAATTGAGAAACTGCTAAATATTAGGAAATCTTCTCTAAAGCAACTAATATTATAAAACTACAAAAACTAAGAAAATATAGATTTCGGAAACTACTAAAAATAGAAAATCTTCCTCTAGATCATCAAATCTCTGACTTGTCACGCCCCCACTTAGCATAAAATTTTAATGTTATTTTGTCACTTGCATCAACTTCTAAACAGGAACACCACACTCTTTTTCACCACCAATGTGAGATTGTTTACGACACACCGTTCCAATATCACATCATAGTAGAGTGAATCGTGTTGAATGACATGTTATAGGATGGTGCGGATCAGCCTTCTAGACTGCTAGTGATACTGTTTCTTTGGACCTTTGAGTCTCACGGTTTTAAAAGGCCTCACTGGTTGGATTGAGTTAATGGTCTTGTTATTTAGGCATTTGTTAATGTTCCACCAAGTCAAATTAGTTCAGAATTATTAGGAACTAGTTTAGTCTAGAAGAATTTAATCATTGAAGTATGTTAAGGAGAATTTATTGAGATTGAAGGAACATTAGAACCTCATCGGAACTAGTGTTTTTAAACCAAAATCTGATATCAACCACAAAATGGAGAATGTAAGACCGAAATTAATCAAAAATAATTTGATTACAGAAAAGATACGAACTTAATGAAGGATACACAACTAATTGAACTATTAGCAATTGTGTGCCTAAATATCTTGTAAGACAATATATATAGCTCAATTTATCTTCAACGATATGCAAATGATATGTAAAGTTTTGAAGATCCATAAAAAATAGCTTCTTTTCTAGATTTAGCTCAATTTCACAAAAGAAAAGAATATGTAAAGTTTCCAAGATCCATAAAAATCACCTTCCCATGTCAAAGTTATTAATATAAAGCGACCAATATATGTTCAATGATATGCATATGATACTAAGCAACTAAGCAAGGTTGTTATGGGTGAAAATAAGAGGATTGGGAGCCCGAAATTAGTGATGCAAATGAGGTTCACGTGGTCATCTAGACCCTACTTAGAGCTGCATTCACTATGTAGCTATACATCATGAAAATGTACTCCTTATGTATGGATTGAAGGGAAAGGAGCAAAATTCTTAGGCCCAAAATTCGGCCTAAAATACCAAACCAAACCCAATCCGGAATATTATTTCAAAAAAATCCCAAAAGTTGAAAATACCATCTTAACCTTTTTCCCGCTCAAACCTTTTTCAGCCTTCCATTCGCGAAAACCGAGACCCAAAAGCACGTGCCTCTCTGATGAGAAGTGACGTTTTGAAAAACCTTTTGCATTTTTTCTCTCTCTTCATTCCTGGGAAAGCCAAAACGAAACATTACACTCTTTCTCGCTCCACCATTTCTTCTTCTTCTCTCTCTACATTCGATCGTCTGCTCCAAGCATTTACAGCTTGTATCTCTCCTAAAACGAAAACGGTTGACGTTTGAAGCAGTGAATCGTTTCTTTTAAGAATCTTTAGGTGGTTTTCTAAACAAACAACCGAAGAGTTTAGGGTTGTGTCTTTCTGAATCATCCATTCATTAGATATAAAAGAATCATTAGGGTTCTTGAAATTTTTTTACAGAAGCAAGAGTATTATGTGGGGGTTTTTGTAAGTTAAAATTTTCTGAAATGTTTCTAAATCTAGTCTTTTGTTATTAAATGTTGAAAAACGTTTATAAATCTAGCTTTTGATTTCAAGATTTTGGGTTTTGTTTCTAACATTTGGGGATTTGTTGGAAAAATTTAGGGATTTGTTGGTTTAAACATTTTGGAGTTTGTCTCTAAATCTAGGGTTTTGATTTAAACATTTAGGGTCCTGTTTCAAACATTAGGGTTTGTTTCTCTTAAAACATTAGGTGGTTTTTTAAACATTTACAGTTTCGTTTAAGACATTTTGGGGTTTGCTGAATGCATTTCATTACAGATCTAAACATTTCATTCTCTGCAGACGATTTAAAAGAAATGGTGAAATCAGCAGCACCCAAGCAAACTGCTTCGTCAAAAGCCGCAACAGAAGCGGTTGTTCCAAGATCTAGCCCTAGGAAGAGGGCTAGTGAGGGAACAAGTGAACCGGCCTCCAAATGAGGCAAATGTCAATCTAAGATGATGGTGACAACCCAAGTAAGAAAACTTGTTTGCATTTATAGAGTTGTTTGAGGAACTATATCTTCGATTGAAAGAAGATCTTTGTCTATTAAGATCTATTCGATGAGTGAACGACGGAGATGATGAGGCATCCTAATGTTGGAGTTTAGGTTTTTTGATTTCGAAAATATCTCTAATCTCTAGTTGGAGAAACATATAGGTTACGAAAGAGTTGGTGGATATATGTATGGAAGTAAATTCATGGCTTCCTAGAAATTTTCTTTGTTGCGTCGTTTTTTTAACCTAATCTGGATTAAAATTTTCTTTTGCCTTTGGGTTCTTTGTTGGGTTACAAATGGATTTGAAGTACTATTTTGACTCAATTTTTAGATCACGAAGAGAAAAATTTATCAAAATAATACCTGAAAAATGAGAGAACAACCACTTATACGGTCAAACACACTAGTTGCATATCACATTTTACTTTAAGTGGGGTGATGCCAAATAGATGGATGGACGAAATGAAACTTAAAACCAATAAAAAAAGGGAAATGATAGAGTGCCCAGCTAGAATGCTGGGTAAAATGCCGAAATTTCCTTATTTACAAAAGCGATCCCCACCGTAGTCAAACTTTGAAAAAACCTTGTCTTTTAGAGAATTCCACGTCAGCTGACCACCGAGCTGGGCACTCTAGCATCACTTCATATTATGTCAAGAATCACGAAATTTTTTTTCAATATTCCATTTAATGTTTATTCAATTTTAAGCGATTCTGTACCGTATAGAGATAAGCAATCTTACCTCTTCAGCTACACGTCCTATGGTGTTCAAAACCACTATTTTTATTTAATATGAAGTGAGCCGACTAGGGCTACAATCGGAGGTGGTTTGCCTATCTCTCGTGATCAGAAGAGGTGGGTGGAGAGATGGGAAGAAAGATTTGGTTATATGGGGAAGAAGGGTTTCCCGTGAAAAATAATAATTTGTTGTATTAGGAAGATTTACTTAGAGCATCTCCAATGCAAAACTCAAAAAAATCTCTATTCATCCTACGTGTCAAGTTCCAATTGAGATTCTCACTCCTAGGTGGCGTCAATAGAGATCCTCAAATTTTTTGTGTCTCCAATGCAAAACTCGAAACTTATCTTATTTACTTATGTGTCATAGTTATTTTTGTAAATAAATAATTAGTTATTTTAGAAAATATAGAAGACTCGATTTCTATTGGTTGAAAATTAAATATTGATGAGGTGGACAATTAGAGATATCTCAAGAGGACACTCTAGAAATAGAGTGTCCTCTTGAGATATCTCTATTCCACCCTAGACACGTCATCTTAGAGATCCAAATAGAGTGTTGCATTGGAGATGGTTTTTAAGAAAAAACTCTAAAAATCCTAAGTGGCACTCGAAGTTTCTAAGATTGAGTGTTGCATTGGAGATGTTCTTAGACAAAGAGAACACGAGAAGAAAGATATTTGGAAATAATTATAGTAAATTATTGTAGGTCAGAATAGTCTTTTATACATCATACTCGAAATAATAAAAAATCAAACCAGAATGCCTAATGAAGATCTTCAATGGTACTTTATATTGTGACTAAGGTGGATATGAAGAAGATGATGGAGACGGCAGTACAGAACGCCACCGCACCCTTAACAAACGGCTAACACAATGATTAAATACTTTTCCACAAGAGAAGCAAAATAGGGTCTTGCAATGCACTTGTCAAAAAAGACATCTCATAACATTTTTATAAGTTGCGAATAGAATTATTATTGTGAAGTAGATGATGAAGATGATGAGGATGAAGAAGATGATGGCGACTATCGTATGCCCCCACCTCGCAAACAAACCGCAAACACAACGATTCAATACATTTCCACAATCGAAGCAAAATACGGTCTTGCACCTGTCACAAAGGACATCTCATTACATTTTGAGTATTGTAAATAATGTATTGAGGATCCTAATGTATTCACATTACAATTGCTTCATTCAAGGTTCATATAATAACATGGTAGGGGTGACAATCAAGTTAGTACTTAGCTTAGGGTTAGGGTTTTGAATTTTTTTTTTTTTTTTGTATTTTGTAATCATTAGAAGTAGTGAAAGTAATACCTGCAATGAATGACATGACAACCACTTGACCGTTCAACATAATGATAGCAGGTTGGGCATCTAGTCCATTTCTTGTTTCTAACCATCTTCATGAACCTAACGTCGTTGATGTCGACGACATGACAAGCATGGCCACCACCACCACCACTTCTATAGGTGTGGCATTTGTGAGTATCCACCCATGGAACCATGCAAGAAAAACACAACAATCTCTTGCAATTAGGGCATGTTGATTTTTTTATCCCTGATCTAATAATTTCACACTCGTTCAAAATCAGCTCTGAACAGTCCCTGAAAGGGCAATAAGCTCTACTGTAAGCAAACCCACCTTGATCACCTCCATTATTACCTCTTGAAGAAGAAGAAGAAGATGATGGTTGAAGTAGTACTAGGGTTTCGAAAAGAGAAAAACACCATGTCTCAAAAACTTTAGGTGAGAGTATGGAACGGCAAGAAAGAGGATCAAGAATTAGGTCACAGTTGACGTGAGGGCATTTGATTTGAGATGTGTTATTTTCATTCAACTGAACCTCAATGTACTTGGCAATGCAATCTTTGCAAAATGGGTTATGATCTTTGGAACAATCTCTGTTCTTGTTGATGAATTTCTTGCTTTCTTTGAGGTCTTCTTCTACACAAATTTCACAAGTGAAGGTATTCATATCTTGATCTTCTGCTATCTGATCCAACAAGGAGAAAGAGTTAATGGAACAAGAGATATAATACTCCTAGCTAGGGTTTATGTTGGAAGTAGTAGCTGCTAGCTAGGGTTTCCTTCAGCAGCTAATATATTACCGGTAAAATATGATGATGAATAGATACGGAGTATCTCATTAATATCGGATTTAATTTGTTAGATTTTTCTGAGATGATTAATTAGATTTTGTAGCTTATTCAAGTTTAGTCTCTGTTTTTGTCTGTTATTCCACGTTCAGTCCCTGTTTTTGACTCTTATTCCAAGTTCAGTCCCTGTTTTTGTCTGCCTTCTCTGCTTTGGATCAAGTGCTTCCTTCAATCGATTAGGGCTTTCTCCAATAAATTGCCCCAATTTATGAATTAGATATTCGCGATATTGATGAGAAGGGCAGGATCTAAATTCCTTGTTGAACATCCTCGATGATGATTGATGCATTACCAATTGTTGACTTATGGGCCTTGAGTTTCCAATGGATGGATAACCTTTCACGATTGAAAACAAGGCCGGCCTTGGGCCCAAAGCAGGCAAATGCTTTGGGCCTCACAATTTTGGGGGCCACGTTTTGGTTGTAAAGTTTCTTTTAGATAGTGCCTATAGTAACTGAACCTAATCCAACCCACATAAGGGGACTAAGACTAAGAGCATCTCCAATGCAAGACTCAATCTTAAATGCATCTCCAATGCAAAACTCAAAAAAACTCTAATTAGCTTATGTGTTGAGTCTCAATTGAGATTCTCTTTCCTATGTGGCTAACTTGAGTGTCTCTAATTCAAGTCCTTCTCCAATGCAACACTCTAAAAAACTCTAATAGATACACATGTCACGCATACATTTAATAGGAAAAAGTGATTGAGAAAGAAAAGTTTTCTATTGATCCAAAAATTAAATTTGATGACTAAGCTACTTAAGACTCTCAAAAGAGATCTTAAAAATAGAGTATCTAGTTGAGACATCTTAAAACTTAATGTTTCCACATCATCTTAAGATCTCAATTGAATTTTGCATTGGAGAGGTTCTTTCTTAAAAAAAACTCTAAAATCCTAGGTGGCACTTAAGATTTTAAGATTGAGTCTTGCATTGGAGATGCTCTAAAATCTTAAGTGCCACCTTTGTCCTTCATCCCCCCTCTATTTATACTCACACACTCCATTATGAGAAACTCAGGTAGAAACCCTCGTGGACACATCTTAAAAAAGAAATCCTTGACAAGGGTTTCAAAGTTTGAGTCAATACGGAAGATCATGTTTTCAAAAAGATTTGATACAAAATGATATTGATATTTTGGGTGAGAATAATATAATTATTTTGCACCAATCTATGTATGACAATCGAAATAAAAATCTCATTATAAAGAACACGAACCTTAGAAATATGATTTTATATATCAAGAGAATTGAGATGTAAGTGATTTAATTTGAAAGACTTTTTCGCTGCGAAGGGATACTATAAGAATTCTGACGCAAGTTTAATTAAAATTGTCTATATTTACAATCTTATATTTTATATGTATCTATATAATATGAATAAACGAAATTTCTTATTCCTCTTAATACAAAAAAAAAACTTTCTTGTTCGGCTTAATTAAAGATAAATGTGCAAGCCACTGGATGCCATACATACCAAGATGAACCCAGAAACTGATAGATTCTTTTTCGGAAAAAAGTTAGCTACAAGAGTTTTGGCGAATTATACCTATATATCGAAAAATACGAGGCCACATTTATTTGATCCGCTTCGGGCCTCAGAAAAGTCAGGACCGACCCTGATTGAAAATAGAGTTTAAAATCTTCATACATTCAGTGATTATCCAAATTATACAACACATGAACGAAGGGCACTAACTTGGATTGTAACTAGGTTTCTTCTGGATTTTCTTCGTTGATCGATTTTCAGTTTTTTTTTTTGTTCGATTTGTTTGTTGATTGATTGTTTGCTGACCATATTTGTTTACTGATCAAAATGGACAGATTTGTTTGTTGATTGATTTTGCTGATCAAAATGAACAGATCCAAGTCTTACCTTAAGTTTTAATCTCATGTCCAACTTATTTAATACTCTAGTTGAGATAGTTTGTATCAATCATATGGTGATAAATCTTGGATTAAACATTTGGGATTTTGTATTTTCCACTAATTGATCAAAATAATACTTGAAAAATGAAATAACAACCACCTCAACACACTAGTTGCATATCACATTTTACTTGAAGTTGGGTGATGCCAAAAATAGATGGATGAAAAGGAATGAAATTTAAAACCAATAAGAAAAACTTCATATTATGTCAAGAATCACGAGAACATTTTTCAAAATTAATGTTTATTCAATTTTAAGTGATTCTATACGACATAGAGATAAGCAATCTTACCACTTCAGCTATGGTGTTCAAGACTACTATTTTGTTTAAAATATGAAGTGAGCCGACTAGGGCTACAACATTTCCAAAGGAATAGTTTGATTTTTGGTTGGATAGGAAGATTCCAAATGAAGTTCCATTCCTTAGTCTCATAGTCATAATGTTCGGTACGTAAATAATAATACATAGATTTAATGGTAAATTTACCTGATTTGGTAAGCGTCCATCTAGCAGTATCGTCTAGTTGTTCCTGTAAGTTTATACTCAAAATAGAATTACATATATCATTATTAAAGCATTGGGTTATTATATTCGTATTCCAATGATTATCGATAATAAGTTGAGAAACCTTAGTGAGGGTACTATTAGTAGTGTTACTTATAGGAGGAGGATGATTAGGGATCCAATAATCATACCATATGTTAATATTAGTACATTTATTCACATCCCAGAACGTTAATTTGGTAACTTTGTCCACATGCTTGGAGATGGATTTCTAGAACCACGAGTGATGATTCTTTGCCTTTTTAGGTTTGTGATCCTTGTTGAAGTATTTCGCTTTAAGAATATTAGCCCAAGGAGAGTCAGGATCTTTGAGAAGACGCCAAACTAACTTGCTCAGAAACGCGTGGTTGTCGAGAATCGGAAAATGAAAACCAAGACCTCCTAATTTCTTGGGAAGACAGATAGCCGACTAGTTAATGGTATGAATAGATTTAGATTTTCCCCACCAGAAAGTTCTCTGAAGAACTTCAATGCGGTTGCTTATACTCTTAGGGAGGGCAAAGCATTGCATTTGGTATCGGGGAACAGCCGCAGCTATTGTATTGATGACAATAGAGCGGCCAGCTGGAGAGAGGAGAGAAGCCTGCCATTTAGAAAGTTTATTCTGGATCTGAGTGGTGAGGGAAGAGAACAGTTTCCTTTTATTTGCACCTATAAAAAGGTGAGTGCCGAGGTATTTGTCCATATTAGAAGACTGGTGAACTTTAAAGTTACGAATGATCATACGTTTGAATTTAGGATGAGTGTTCTTCGAAAAGAAGATAGTAGACTTTGAGAAGTTGATCATCTGCCCTGAAGCAGAACAGAAAGTGTCCAGGATATGCTGAAGAGAATTAATATTAACAAGGGAGTTCAGACCAAAAATGATGCAGTCATTTGCAAAAAGAAGATGTTTGATATTGATGTTGGTTTTGGGGATGGGGAAGCCTTGAAAAGGCACGGAAGCCCTATTGGTCTCCAGAAGGCGACTGAGGCCTTCCATCGCAAGAGCAAACAGGAAAGGAGAAAGAGGGTCACCTTGCCTAATACCCCTGCTAACATTAAAGGTAGGACCGGGACGACCGTTGATCAGAACAGCCATAGTCGAAGTAGATATGCAAGTATGGATGAGGCTAATCCACTTGGAGTGAAAGCCCATTCGTTGCATGAGGTTCTCTAAAAAGCTCCACTCAATCTTATCAAAAGCTTTCGACATATCAAGCTTGAGCGCAAAGTAGCTCTTCGAACCTTTAGTAATTTTAAAGGAATGAACGATCTCTTGGCTGATGATGATGTTATCCGTAATCTGTCGACCGGGGACATAAGCCGCTTGAAAGGGAGAAATGATATCAGGAAGCACAAGTTTGAGACGATTAGCCATGATTTTGGTTATGATTTTGTAGGTGGTATTCATCAGGCTGATGGGACGATAGTCCAATGTGGTCTGAGGGGTTTTGGTTTTGGGGATGAGACAGATATGCGTGTGGTTGACCTGCTCAGGGAGAATAGTATGAGAAAAGAAATCCGAGACAAGTTTGATGATATCCATTTTCACCGTGTCCCAGTTAGCCTGATAGAACAGAGAAGGGAAACCATCCGGCCCAGGAGCCGAATCTGCTTTAAGAGACTTCACGGAAGCATAGATCTCCTGTTCCGAAGGAACACTAATAAGAGCAAGATTAGAAGAGTCTTGAATTTGACTAGAGAAAAGATCAAGTAATTCTTCAGAAATAATCGGATCAGAAGTGGTGGAGATACTACGAACATTAGTAGAAAAGATGTTAGCAATATCCAGGTCCTCCTGAACCCAAGTACCATTAGTGTCCTTAATAGCGGTGATACGATTCTTCCGATTCCGATTAATCGCTTTGGCATGGAAAAACTTGGTATTCTGATCACCAAGCTTGATATTGTCGTTTCTAGACTTCTCTTTCCAAAGACTCTCAAGCTGATTATAGGCTTCCTCCAGTTGCTGATTTAAATCGTGAAGATCTTGACCATTAGCCGCCTGCTGAATGGTCTCAGTAAGGTGGCGAATTCTGGTATCAAGGTGGCCAAACACCAGCTTATTCCACCTAGCAAGATTAATCGCTAAGTGGTTAAGCTTCGGTTGGATAGATTGGAGGGTGGGAGACCAGTGACCTTTGATGAATTCACCACAATCCGGATGGGACATCCAAGTTTTAATGAATTTAAAAGGGCGCTTACCAAGATTAGCATTAGCAGAGGTAGTCAAAAGGATAGGAATATGATCAGAACCTACTCCTGGCAGATGAGTAACAAGGGAAGAAGGAAAGTCCATAAGCCAGGAGTGATTCGTGAGGGCTCTGTCTAATCTTTCTTTAATGAGAGTGCCTTTAAATTGTCTGTTGGTCCAAGTAAAAGTGGTGCCCTTATAACCCGCATCCCTAAGACCAAGGTCATTAATCATCTGGTTGATTTTAGTGACTTGGCTAGTGATTTCACTACGACCACCTTCTTTTTCCGAAGGGTGTAAGATGGTGTTGAGGTCACCTATGACAACCCAAGGGGTTGAGGATTCAATCTTCTGATTATTAAGGGAGATCCAAGGGGACATACGGTTTTTCCGATAGGGGCTACCATAGAAGCCAGTCAAGACAAAACTATTTCCATGATCATTGTGAGTACATCTAGTGTGAATCATATTGTCATTAACATGAATAGTATTAACCTCGTATTCCTTAGTCCAAAATAGGGCCAGCCCTCCAGCTTTATTTTTTTGTTCAACTACCACCAGATTATAATTAGCGTGGAGTTTGAGAATTTGATTGAGGTGGTTGGTCGTGGCCTTGGTCTCGGAGAGAAAGATAAAGTCAGGTTTGTGGTTCCTAATAAGCCGGTAAAGGTGTTTTCTATTTAAGTATTGCCCACAACCACGAATGTTCCAAGCTAAGATGGAAAGGTCTGGTTTAGGTTGGTTCATCTAAACTATCTAAAGGCGCCCCTACAAGGTCTGGTCAAGGAAGGACTAGCAAACTATCTAGAGGCACCCCCACAAAGACCAAGCACAGGAGCAGAGACAGGGAGAAAAGGTCCGAACTCGAAAGAACAGGAGAGGGAAGAGGAAACAAAGAAAAAAACTACAAGAAACGAAACAAAACAAAAGGAAAAACAAGGAGGAAGAAACTACAATACTACATAAACCACAACATAATATAAGATAATCATAACATTAACAGAGACAGGGGACCATAGTATCAACATCACATAGCAGAAACAAAAAACCACAAAAAGGCCACCCCTAGCTGGTACTGGTTGCCAAGGAAAATACTCATGCCAAAGAAATCTAGAAGAATATACGAACTAGGATCTAAATAAAACCTAAAGAGTAAATTAAACAGTAAAGAGGGATTCCCAGTTAGACTATTGTAGTCATCTCTGTTCCACATGCAAAAGGGAGAAAAAAGAGAAGAGAAAAGTAATTTATACTAGCAAGAGAGAACAAGCAGAGAAAGAAATAAAAGGCCAATAATGAAGATTAGTGTTGAAAGGTTACTTCCCTGAAATGACTAAGGAGGCATCGGTCTTTCATGTGCTTCTGAAACTTTTTCCTTCTGTTAATGGGTGTGATTTTTCGAGCTTCCGAGTTGAGATGGTATGTTATTCCAAGGGAATCTAGGGTTACTGCTTCAATAACTGATAGGGATTAATTTAATGAGAGAGATGCTTTGGTAAGTTCTTTTGATGGAAAGGATTTGTAGATTTAGAGTTAATCACGATTTTGGTTTGAATCTGAAACGATTTGGGGATTAGGGTTTGGTTTTGGTAAAGGTAGAAAGGAGAGGAAGAGGAAAAAACGCAAGAACTGCTGACGTCAACCCCAGACACTCTCTCTCCTCAAAAAACCCCATTGTACTTAGACAAATAGAACATGGGAAGAAAGATAATTGGAAATAATTACAGTAAATTATTGTAGGTCAGAATAGTCATATATATAATACTCGAAATATATAACAGAAAATCAAACCGGAATGCGATATGAAGTTTTTCATTGGTACTTTATTATTGTGACTTATGTTGGATATGATGAAAATGATGGAGACGGCAGTACAGTCCGCCACGGCACCCTTAACAAACCGCTAACACAATGATTAAATACTTTTCCACAGAGGGTCTTGCACTTGTCAAAAAAGACATCTGATTACATTAGAAGATGACATGTTTCCTCATTTGAAAACAAAAGCGGTCCCCATCGTAGTCAAACTTTGAAAATATTTTGTCTTTTAGTGAGCTCCGTGTCATCCTCGAAGTAATCCTCTAAATAATTGTAGCATCTCTCATTGTTAATGGAACTATTATTATCAAGTAGATGATGAAGATGATGGTGGAGATGTACAAGATGATGGAGACGGCCGCCCGCCACTCTACCAAACCGCAAACACAACAGTTGGATACATTTCCACATTCGAAGCAAAATACGGTCTTGCACCTGTCACAAAGGACATCTCATTACATTTTCAGTATTGTAAATAATGTATTCACATTACAATTGCTTCATTCAAGGTTCATATAATAACATTTGCAACAAAAAAAAAGTTCATATAGTAAGATGGTAGGGGTGAGAATCAAGTCGGATGGGCACTATGGAGACAAGTATTTTAATGGTTCATCGTAAGATATACTATCTCTCGTTATTCTTGATGCCAGTCTCTATCAGTAAGAAGGTTGATCGTATTATCAGGAACTTTTTATGGGGAACAACTGCAAATAAAAGAAAATATCACTGGGTAGCTTGGTCTAAAATCAACATCAGCAAGAAATCAGGTGGACTTGGTATTAAAAACTTGGCATTGATGAACAAAGCACTTATTGGCAAATGGGTTTGGAGGTATGGACAAGAACCTGATAGCTTTTGGAGGAAGATAATTGATGAAAAATATAAGGGAGGTGCTGCTCCGTGGTTCCCAAGCGACCAAATAACATCCAAAAATGCTGGCCCTTGGAGAAGAATATCTTCCCTGACCCCTATTATCATGAAGAAAACCAAACTAGAGATCAATAGAGGTCGTCAGCTTAGCTTTTGGTTGGACGACTGGATGGGCAGAGGGTCTTTTAAGTCTAGATTTCCTACTTTATGGAGAGCTACCAAGAAGAAATTTGCATTTATAGAGGATAATTTGGGTGGTGCTTTCGTCGATGATTCATGGAATCTTCATTTTTCTCGACCAATTAGAACATCAGAGATTAATCCCCTTACTTCTCTCCTCGAGTCCACAACGGAAGCTTCATCTTCCCTCAATTCCTCGATTAACTCACGTAAGTGGCTCCCTTTGAACCATGGTTTCTCGGTCAAATCTTTATATCTAGAGCTAGAATATCAAGGTGCATCCTCACAACAACCCGTTGCAAGTTGGATTTGGAACAAATGTATTCCTTCGAAAGTCTCTTTTCTTCTCTGGGCTATCATCCATAAAGCTGCTCCAACCATGGACAAGATTATTCGAAGAGGCTTTATAACTCCAAACAGATGCTCTTCGTGCAAGTCCAATTGTGAATCATCTGATCACCTATTCCTTAATTGCACCTTCACTTCTAAGATTTGGCAAGCTTTAATCCCCTCTCATGATACAAACAGTAGCACTCAATCAATCTCCAACTTCTTGATAGAATGGAAACCAAAGAAAGTAACAGATAGAAAATCCTTCCTCCATCTTTGTACCCCTCCGGCAATCATTTGGGTCATATGGTTAGAGCGTAATTATAGAGTTGTGGAGATAGAAAGTGACAGAGAAGCTACACGGGATAATATCATCATTCAAGCTAAGAGCCTAATTCACTATTGGGCAACCAATCAACAGGGGCGTGGGAGAGGGGGTGCGACCGGTGCGGTCGCACAGGGCCCCTCTCCATCTAAGGGCCCCATTTTAGTTATCTCAAAACTTTTTTGAGATAAAAGGTAGAGCATTGGAAACATGCAAGGAAACGTCAGTAGCTCAGATGGTCGGGAACATAATCACGCGCTCGTGAGGTCTCGTGTTCGAGTCCCCTTGTACACAAGCTAAAATCATTTTTTTCACATGTTTTTATAGGATATGATACTTAAGGGCACCCAACCCAATATACATGGCCCATATTATTACATTTTAACTATTCTAAAGGCATCTCCAATCTCTTTCTCTATTTGGGCTTAAATATTTTATCTAACTTTATCTCTATGAGGCTATGTTTCTCATTTTTTCACTCTCTACCAAGGGCGGACCCATTAAGAGACCAGGCCGAGCAGCTGCCCGGCCTGGAAATGGTAAAATTTCTAGACAGCTAGGGCAGTTTAGTACTTTCCCTAGGGAATAAGCTAGGGTTTGTCCGGAGTGGAAATCTTGAAAGGAATTGGGCGCCGGAAGAAGGAGAAACCCATGAGTTAATCCAAGAAATCCCTAGTTGAGAACAACCAAACAATTCAATTTTTCCATTCTTAATCTTCATGAATCAAATTCTAAGTTAAGGTTGGTAATTTTGATCTACATAAAACTTAGTTTCCACTGATTTGGACCATATGTTAAACATAGTCTTCATGTTTTCTCTTTTGGAATGTAAATTTGGTATTTTTTGACTTGATCTTCTCTACTTTTCCAACCAAGAAGAAATTTTTGTCTCTTTAAATCTTTCAATAATCTTTTTGTTGGTGGGTTTAGTTCTTTTATACTCCATTTAGAGTTATGATTAATTATATGTTTGTTTAATTCACTTTGTTTACTCTTTCTACGAAATCTGTTTTTTCAACTTTTTCTTTTTACTGTTAAGTCTATCTTATGTTAAGTTTTCTGTATGCTTTATTTTAATAACATTGTCTCACTTGTTTCTGATTTTACTGATAATTTGAATCTTCTTCCATAATTGAAGGCCAATAAGTTCTAAATTTAATTTTGATTTTGCCTGAATATCAATTAAGAAACTCCGCTTTTTTTTTGGATCTTCATATTTTTTTTGAATATTATGAAGTAAGAAGTTTTGTGCTTCTATGTCTTCTCATATATGAAGTTCTTTAATTTTTCCCATCACCCATTAATCCTCCTATATCCATTAAAATGAACTACAGGCCTAATTCGATTTTTTACTTGGCGGTGAAGTTTCTGTTGTTCAAGTCTTAAACATTATGTTTAGGTACCACATTGATCTCTTCTAGTGAACCCATGAATTTTTAGCATGATAGATTCTTATACTAACATTGTCTAATACCACAATGAGTAAATAAACACATAATTTATCTTAATACGTAAAAGTCGGTAATATTTTTTTTTTAAGTACAGAGTCTGCCCACCCGGACCTGAAATCCTAGTTCCGCCCCTGCTCTCTACTATTGTCTTTATTTTTCTTTGTTTCTCTCTCTCTCTCTCTCTCTCTCTTTAAAATACAATAGGATTGTATGTCTTTTTTTATAATTTCTTAGGCAAAAGGTATTGGCTTTACGTGTTGAATTGGGTTCTCCAAGTCATACTTATTTGCTATATTCTTCTTTAATTCATATAATTGAATCTTTCAAATAATCATATTGTGTTCTTGGACTTATTTACGTACATTAAATATAATTTAAATATTCTTACTAGTGTTATGCAATACATTAATACTTTTACATAATGTATTTTAGTCATGATAATTTTTTCTTCAGTTAATTTTAGCTATTTACTAATATATCGCATGTAAATATTTTTCGGTTCTTACATTATATGAAGGGCCCCAGTTTAAAGTTCGCACCGGGCCTCCAAAATCTCAGCCACGCCACTGCCAATCAACTATGGAGCAAGTTGACCCCTTTTAGCCAATACATTAGGAATTGGGATGCTTTATCTAGGCTATAAGCCTAATGTATCTATATTTCCTTGTCTTTTGTCTGTGTAATGGATGGTTAGCTATCTAGGCTTCTGCCATTGCATTGTTTTTTCTTTAATGATACTATTTTATCTTCTCCAAAAAAAAAATGGTTCATCGTAACAACCACATTCTCCTGACCTGACCTTTGTGGCTGTAAGACCAATCAGACGGACTTTTCAAAAAATTCCAAGGAAAAAGTTCATCTATGTAATTGTATGACTCAGGCAAATCGTATACTACTACTACTTAGCATTTAGCTTAGGGTTGGGGTTTAGAAAGTAATACCTGCAAAGAATGACGGAGCAACCACCTGACAGCTCAACGTAATGATTGCAGGTTGGGCATCTACTCCATTTATTGCTTCTAACCATCTCCATGAACCTAACGTCGTTGATGTCCACGACACAAACGCCGCCGCCACCGCCACCACCACCTCTATAGGTATGGCATTTGTGAGTGTCCACCCATGGAACCATGCAAGAAAAACACAACAATCTCTTGCAATTAGGGCATGTTGATTTCGATATCCGTATACGACCATTTCTAGTTCCAGTTGATGATCTAATAATTTCACACTCATTCAAAATCAGCTCAGAACAGTCCCTGAAAGGGCAATAAACTCTGCTGTAAGCAAACCCACCTTCACCTCCATTACCTCTTGAAGAAGAAGATGATGGTTGAAGTAGTACTAGGGTTTCGAAAAGAGAAAAACACCATCTCTCAAAAACTTTAGTTGAGATTATGGAACGGCAAGAAAGAGGATCAAGAATTAGGTCACAATTGACATCAGGGCATTTGATTTCAGATGTGTTGTTTTGAATCACCTGAACCTCAATGTACTTGGCAATGCAATCTTTGCAAAATGGGTTATGATTAGAACAGTCACTGTTCTTCTTGTTGATGAATCTCTTGCTTTTTTGGAGGTATGGTTCTACACAAATTTCACAAGTAAAGGTACTCATCGTATATATCTTCTAGGAAGAAGCTAGGGTTTCCTTTGGCAGCTCATATATTACCGGTAAAATATGAATGAAATTTGATGATCAATTTGTTAGATATTTGGATAAATAGATATCACATTGACATCGGATTTAGTTTGCTAGATTTCCTGGGATGATCAGAGACAAGGGTTCCTAAACATCCCAACTCTCCTACTAGTACTGCCCAAGAATTAACAATCAAGTTTCTCACAATCTGGCAGCTTCTTGCTTAGTCCCTCATATTTGACCTACTGCTGAAATGGTCCAAAAATGTTAACTTTGATACTGTTTAGTCCTTAAATTTTTCTGTAAAAGTTATGTATAGATTGATTTACAGAGCAGTTTTGGGCATGTATGGAAACTCTTTATATTAGATATGTTTTCTTTCTCTGTTCTCCTTCTATGTCTCTCTCTGTTCTCTTTCATCTATAGATTGATTTCGCAAAGAAGATTTAATCTTGTATAGATCTCTTTATATCATATGTTATCAACATATAGATCTGTGTAAGAAACCCTAAAAAATTTCCAAAAAAAAAACCCTAAAAAGAAAACTCGTGACCCGACCGCCCGAGTCCGCCAAAGTCCGACCGGGCACGCAGGCTCTCACGGGTCGCGGGCACTGAAATTTGGAAAAGTGACCGCCCGATGAGTCCGACGGTCATTAGTGGGCTTAAGATTTTCGAGCCCGGTCCACTCGAGTCCGAGAACAAAAAGTCTACGGGCGTCCGAGCTCGACCGATTCCCACCCCTCGTCAAGTTAGCTAAGATCTCATGCATAGGTGGACCCTCCAATTTTGCGTATCTCCAACGCAAGTTTGAGTTGGACAATTAAACATTGCATTAATTCTGGGGAAATTTATAAGCAATGTCCTTTATTGTTAAAGGTAATGTATTTTGCAAGTTTGACTTGGTCCATTCATTGTGACCAAGTTTAGTTAAAGACAATGCTATTTTTGAGGGTTAATCTCACCCCCCGGCAAAATTTGGTGGAGGAAGAAGAGAAAGCAAAGAAAAATAGTTTAGTCAAGATCGTCGGGTGGAGCCTGCTAGCGACTAGCTAACAACAGGTCAAGCATTGGTTGAGGCATTGCCTTTAACCAAATTAGGGATTACCTTGAGTGAGATTTCTTTTAACAACTTTGGGCATTGCCTATAAGTCTACTTTTTTAGGGTCCACGGGTTTTAGGCCCAAAATAAAATTCAAAAAGGGATTAAGGTCCAATCTTCTCAGAAAATAGGATTTTAGTCGTTTTCCCTTTTGGAAGAAACATTGTTGATACATTATGTGTTATGTATGACACATATAAAAAAAAAAATGAAATTAAGTAATGAAACTTTAACAATAAATAACACGTTATTTATGAAACAAAACAAGAATTAATAAACAGAAACACACTGTAACTTTGAAATCTAGACATACTTTAACTATACTAATTGTGGTTTGTTGTAGAAATATAGGTAATTGATACTAAATAACGTGTATATTGCGAAACAGGTAGTACGTTTGAAATCAATCGAAAAAATCTGAGAAAAAAAGAAAGAGAATTTTGGGGATTGGTTTTCAAAAGTGGGTTTTTTCTTATATAAAACTGGGATGTCAACGGGGCGGGTTTGGGACGGTTCATCCCCTTCCCAACTCCGTCCCGTTAGTAAACGGATTTTACCATAACCGTCCCAATAATTAATCGGGGTGGATATTCAACTACCATAACTGTCCCAATTAAAATTTGTTAAATCATTAACGCCCCGCCCCGCCCCATTTAATATAAAACGAGTCGGGTCGGGTCGGGTTCAAAGTATTTTGTTTCACAAAAGTTATTTTAGTTTGACGTAACATAACAATTGTTAACAAAATTTTGTAAGACTTTGAGTTTATCAATCATAAACACTACAACTACTTAAATTATATAAATCATAAAAATACTTAAATTGATAATATAAAGTTAAAGTTTTAGAACATAACCTTAAATAAAACATATATTTAATATATAACATACTAATCGGTGCGGGGCGGAGTTTACTATCTAAAACCAAACCCGCCCCAAACCCGAACCGTTTAATTAACGGGGCGGGTTTGGGAAAAACCCCGTCGGTTCGGACCAAATTGCCACCCCTACATAAAAGGTTATAATGGGTATTATGATTAAATAAAAATGATAGAGATCTGTTTTTTCTATAGAGATGGGTCAATTTGGACTAAATATCCATTATAATTATTATTTTTGCTTAAAATCCTATATTAATATTAGGGTGGACTAAATGTGTGTTTAGGGGTAGATTTTTGGACATACCTTTTTATTTCCCTTATTACCCTTCCTTTAAAAAAAGCCGCGGCATTGGGGAATAAAGAAAATTCTCCGGGGAATAAATTCTTGAGGAAATCCAGATTTTTTTTGAAAATTCTTCGGGGAATAAATTTTTATGGCGAATACAGAATATATTTTTTTGAAAGTTCTCCTCCATCTCATCTGTTCCCCCTGCCACTTCATCTTCTCGACACCTCATCATCTTCTCCGGCGAAAGTCGCAGGTCGGCGACCTTCAAACATAAAAAAAAAAATTATTTTCTCTCTCCTCTCTCTCTCTCTAGATTTTTTTTTCTTTTCTCTCTCTCTCTCTAGAACAGATCATCTAGTGAGAGAGAAGGTATGTTCTCACGAACAGACCTTTCGTGAGAACAGACCTTCTCTCTCTCTCTAGATCTGTTCTAGAGAGAGAAAAAAAGGGAAAAAATTAGAGAGGGAGAGGAGAGAGAAAATGAAAAAAAAAAAATCTTTTTTATGTTTGAAGATCGCCGGCAGGAAAAATGATCGGCCGGCGACTTTTGCCGGAGAAGATGATGAGGTGTCGAGAAGATGAAGTGGCAGAGAGAACAGATGAGATGGAGGAGCCTTTTTTATAGCATCTTCTAAAATTAGAAGCCCCTTAGCAATAAAAAGAAACATAAAAAGTCAATCTTATTTGACTAGTTTTAAGAAAAGTCTTTATTCCCCGGAAAATTTTCTTTATTCCCCAAAGCCGCGGCCTTAAAAAATAATTTATCTCTATCAACTTTATATTTTCCGGCGCCACAAATGGTCGTTGGCAGCTTTGCAGACCGGCCAACCGTCGACGACCTTCATGAAGAAAAGAATTTTATTTCTTCTTTTCTCTGCAACCTTTTTCAAATTCTATTTAATCCAGATTTAAGAGAAACCCTCCCAAATCTACTGAGGATGAAGAGGGTTTCTCTCCCATTCATCGTCCTCGGAGCAGTAGTTATTCCTTGTTGGTGTGTTCTTTAGCAACAACAGTTCACAGCCATTAAAGATGCAACAAATCAGAAACAACGGGAGTTGCAGCAAATTGTTGTTGCTGCGGAAGACGACGTAGTGGTAAACGTCCCCTTCGCCTTCCTCAACAAATATCAGAGATTCTCTTCGAGACATGACACAAATAGAGAAAAGAAAAGAACAAGAAAGAAAAATTGTTCCTCATGAAGGTCTTGGACAGTTGGCCGACCGATCCAGTTGTTAGCGACTATTTCTGGTGAAGGAGAAGATTAAAATAACAGAGAGGGATTACTCTTTATAGAATGGGCATAAGAGAAAGAAAAAGGTTAAGTGCTAAAGTTGATTGACTGTGTTAATAGAAGACCGCCTTTTAGATTTATGAAAAGTGTGGAGCTAAACAGAAAGTTGGTCACAAACTAAAGGTCAAATAAGAAATAACCCCTACAAATATTCTCAAAATAATGTCTCTATTGAACTTAATTTACACTGGTTTGAATATTGGTCCTAATAAAAATTGCAGCTGGAGTTAACCCTAGAGGCATGTATTTGATACACATCAAGCGCCCCTTGCAAAATCAAACTTTTGGTAGGGGAAATAAAGAATCAAATTTTTGTTTAGGTGGAAACTTCAGAGTATTGGGTAGGTTTTTCTTCTTTTTTTTTTTGTTACTGAGAGTATTGGGAAGGTAAGTTTCAACCCCAATATTTAGAGATGCAATTTCTTGATCAAGCGGCTAAGAGAAGTGACTAAAAGGTCAATTTTGGGTGGAAGTGTTGGTAGGCATAGATAAGATATTGGTATATTGCTATCATTTTTGCAGAAATATAGCATCATATAGTCTCCCAATATAGCTCAGTTTAACCTAATTATCATGATCATCGCATCAAACTTAATCAAATGAAGCTCCATCCAAGGTCTGGTTCGTAGCAAGGAAGGTTCGATCCAATTAGGGAAAGGCTGTAATCATCACGTTTCACACCTTTGGGCAGTAATAGGCAAACGAAGTCTTCAACCACGAGCAAATCAAGCATCAATGATCAATACTACCATCGTCACTGATCGTAGTTAATAGGGAAGTTCCTTTTTATTCCCACACTTGGTATTAGATTTTTACAGTTTATTTATATTTGTTTCTCACCTAAATCAGTGTTTGCATGTGTAGTTTAGCTTTCATTTCCCTTCTGATAGTATTGCCGACTCCATCATAAACCTTAGGTTGTAGTGGTCTTCATCTTAGATTTCTCAGAAGTGGTAGTGTGGGTAGTTTTGTTCCAGGTGATATGAGAGTAATTAATTAGCTAAAGGTTTCATCCTGATTTTTTCTTCCAATTTTGTCTTTGATTTGAGAAGGAACCCATAACATTCCCACTAATCTCCTCTGAGGCCTAGTGATATTCACAGTTGCCATCCTTCCCTATTAATCTTATATCTTTCTTTTAGTTCATCTCTGGTTAGACTAGTTGGTTTTGCATATGCTAATTCTTCAGGTCTCGAGTAGCTAGGACTTTCAGTTTTCTTGGCTCTCTCATAGAGTGTGAGTCTTTATCTTGTGTTTCAACTAATATATAGGTAGGTTTCCGTCCCACTTCAATAGTAGCGTCGAACCGGATTCCGATACTTTCAATCGCCAACAACCTTTCTCCAATAACAAACAAAGGATCACAACTTGAAACCATTTGAAGCAAGAAGCAAGCAGGAGAAAGAAAGAGTTGAGTGAAGGGGACGATCAAAGACATCCACTAAAGATGTACATCTTGTTGACTTTTCCTTTGACCGGCGATTAGGAAATCAGTAGAAACAATCAATTGGAGGCAGCTGCGGGAGGAGATCACTGCTAAAATCTTCAAAATCAAGGCTTATTTCAGATAACTAGGGAAGTACCCTTACTTTGCTTTATTTTCTTCTTATTAGTAAAGTATTTTAGTTGCTCTCCTTCCCTCTATCAGCACATAATATTGTATCCCCATCTCTTTGCCTTCCTCTCAAATTTTTAGTTGGGTAGTGTGTGCCAGGTCTCCATCAGATTTACATGTTCACCTTAATCCTCTTAGCTGTACATTAGTTAAGTTCTTTTCATACTGCATGAAACTAAAATATTTATGAGGGATAGGCGATTTAGTTTCTTTGTTGTCTTTGCTTTAATATATATGTTATAGTTCAATATATAGGTAATAGTGTTAGCGATTGTCTTCTTTCATTGTAGTTTATGTATCTGTATCTTACTAGCTTCTCATTATAGTTTGTCTGCTTAGTTAATGCTCTTTATTTTTCTATTTGTGGTGCGCTTCGGGAGTGCCTTTATACTTTTGGTCTCGGGGACTTTAGGTCTGCCTCTATTCCTTAGTATGCTGAATAACACCCCCACCATGGATAATCCATCCATTTTAAGTTGGAACGTGAGGGGAGCCTCAACTTTCCTCACTAAGAAACACACCCTCAATATTATCATGAAACACAAGCCGGACATCATTTTCCTTTCGGAAACCAAAAACAAATCTTACAATATGAACAAACACATTCCCATCTCCAAAAACTACTCTAGTTACTTTGTGGACCCTATTAACAAAGCAGGAGGCCTCGCTATTTACTGGAAGCACCACCTCAACCTCAAAGTTATATACTCGGACAACAACATTATTCAAGCTGAATTGAAGAATGCCAGCTGGCCCACTCCCATCATGATTTCTGGCTTCTATGGGTCCCCTTACCACAAGAACAAGTTGAAGCCTTGGAAAACTCTCAGTCAGCTGAATCAAGACCAAGAGAACCCTTGGGTGATGATTGGGGATCTCAACTCTATTCTTGATCCCATAGAGAAGAGTGGCGGCTCTAAAGGGTCCTACTCTAATATTACTAAAATCTTGGAGATTATCAATAAATTAGGTTTATTAGATTTAGGCTATCAAGGTAATCCCTACACTTGGAGTAATAAACAACTTGGAGAGAATCTGATTCAAGAGAGGCTGGATAGGGCAATGGCTAACCTTCAATGGCTTCACCAATTTCAATCTTATGGAGTCACTCACTTGGAAGCAGTCGGATCAGACCATTTGCCCATCCTTCTTGACAACAAAGATCCTAGTCAAACTACCCCCAAACCTTTCAAGTTTATCAGAACGTGGATGACCCACCCTGACTGCTATAACTTCATTGCTGACAATTGGGAACACATAAAACAATATCAGAACGCCAACAATATTCAACAAGACCTTAAAAAGCTTAGCAAGCAGCTATCTAAATGGAATAAAAAGGTCTTCGGTAACATAGAAAATAACATTAATCAGATTACAAAAAGCCTTCAGAATAGTAAATCAAAAGAGGAAGTCCACAAACTCACACTCGCCTTGGAGGAGCTCTACAACCAGCAAGAGAGTTTATGGAAAGAGAAATCAAGAAACAACTTTATCACCTTAGGTGACAAAAATACCAAATATTTTCACTCTCGGGCTATTCAACGCAACAGGACCAACAAAATCAGTGCTATCAAAGATAAAGAGGGAGATTGGCACGAAGATATAAAAGACATTCAAGATACCTTCACTTCACATCTCCTTGATATTAGTACGACGATCAATCCTGTAGAAGATCAGAATACTCTCAACCTTTTCACTCCCACTATCACGCAAAATCAGAACAGAGACCTACTAGCTATTCCAGATAAGGAAGAAATCGATTGGGCTATTTATAGTCTCAAGAAAGAAGCTGCCCCGGGCCCTGACGGTTACCCTCCTTTTTTCTTCCAATCTAACTGGGAGACTGTCAACGCAGATATCTATGACCTGGTTCAGAATTTCTTCAAAAAAGCCTACCTTCCTCCTGATATAAATCATACTCACATCTGTCTGATCCCCAAAACCCCTATCCCCCAAACCCCGGACTATCGACCCATCAGTCTCCTGAACACCACTTACAAGATCATCACCAAGTTGTTGGCTGAACGTTTCAAACACACCTTAAACCATATTATCTCTCCCTTTCAAGCAGCTTACGTCCCCGGTCGACAGATAACAGACAACATCATTATGGGACAGGAAATTATCCACTCTTTTAAGAAGATGAAAGGTTCAGCTGGATATTTCGGTCTTAAGTTAGACATGTCCAAAGCGTTCGATAGAATAGAATGGAAATTTCTTATAGACATCATGAGAAAACTAGGCTACGACGAACATTGGATTAAGATGATCTATACTTGCATCTCTACTTCATCAATGTCAGTGCTTATTAATGGTCGACCAGGTAAAACTTTTTACCCTTCTAGAGGTATTCGACAAGGTGACCCGCTTTCCCCATTTCTCTTCACTTTAGCTATGGAAGGCCTAAGTCGTAAGTTGATGATGAATAATAATCAAAATAGGTTTTTGGGTTTTCCTACTTATCATACAGACTTTGAGATCTCCCACCTCCTATTCGCTGACGATTGCATCATTTTTGGTAAAAACACAATAGACAACATCCACATCCTCAAAAAGATTCTTCAGGACTTCTGTGATAGCTCGGGTCAAATGATTAATTATGCTAAATCCAACATCTTCTACTCAAAGAATTCACATCCCAAGTTCAAAAGACTGATTATGCGCACTCTGAAAGTTAAATATGCCTCCGCCTCAGAGAAATACCTAGGAGCCCAGCTGTTCATTGGAGCACAAAAAACCAAAGTATTCAAGGATATCCTGGAGCACATCAAGAATAAGCTCAACAAGTGGAACCACTCGTTCCTATCTCAAGCTGGTCGCACTGTGGTCATCTCAGCCATAGCGGCGGCCGTACCCCGATACCAGATGCAGTGCTTTGCAATTCCTAAAGGAATAAGCAAAAGCATCAAGGCCGTTCAACGGAATTTCTGGTGGGGTAAGTCGAAAGGTATTTGCACCAAAGCCTGGTCTTATATCTGCACTCCTAAAAAACTTGGAGGGCTAGGGCTTCATCTGCCAGATCTGGATAATACAGCTCTCCTTTCTAAGATGGCCTGGCGGCTCAAGACTGAACCAGAAGCAATATGGGTCAAACTCCTTAAAGCCAAGTATTTCCCGCACTCCAACACCCCAGGCCCTGCTAAATCTCATCACTCCTGGAATTGGAAGACGATCAGAAAGCACTATAGCCTTCTTGATGATCTATCAACTTGGGAAGTGCAATCGGGTAATGACATTAACATCTGGACTGACAATTGGATCCCTGAAATCAATGGAACTATTCAGAACAACAATCAATCCGATCTTACCAAAGTAGCTCAACTTATCTCGAACAACAACTGGAATAATGAAGTGCTCAGAGCCAACTTTGACGTTAATACTCAGAATCTTATCAAAACTATCCCGGTGAACAGCGAAGGTAAAGACCAGCTCAAATGGAAACTTACCAAATCGGGTAAATTCACGGTTGCTTCCATGTATCAGCACCTCAGCAATAATAACAGTAATCACAACCCTAACAACCATAACTGGAATTTCATCTGGTCTCTCCCGACCGTTCCGCGCATCAAAATGTTCATCTGGAAAGTCTGCACCAAAGCTATCCCTGTTAGGGAAAGAATCAGAAAATACATCGACAATAATACCACTTGTCCCAACTGCACTAGTATAGAATCTATTGAACATGCTCTTTTACACTGCGCTTTAGCTAAAAACATCTGGTTTAACTACAATATTATATCTGAAAATATTACGTCCATATCTGACTGGATCTTCTCTTGGGAAAATCATATTCATCTTTGCTACACTAGAGATAATATTCACTTTTCGACCATTTTATGGATTTTATGGAAAGTGAGGTGTGACCATTGTTTTCAATATGAAATCAATAACCTGAATAAAATAATCAGAATGATCGAAAACTTCCCAAAAATCAATATGAAACAAGAGAAAATAAATCATACTTCTAGTGAGAAATGGCAACCCCCGCCCCAGAATTTCATTAAGGTGAATGTTGATGCATCTTTTACTAATATAACATCCAATGTGGGAATTAGCTTGATTGTTCACAATGCAGAATCGAAATTCATAGAAGCGAAAGTAAAATCCACTAGAGCCAGAAACAATGAAGAAGGAGAGGCGATGGCAATCTTACTCGGCCTCGAATGGGCGAAAACTAATCAATTCAAGAATATAATTGTAGAAAGCGACAATATTAATCTCATCAAACATCTTCACAATAAACATCACACGTTACACTGGCAATCTTTAATCCACATCCGGAGAATTCGAGAAAGCAGAAAAGAATTCGAAGAGGTGAAATTCAAGTATACGAAAAGAGAACTCAATTCCAGTGCAGACAGATTAGCTAAATGGGCAAGGAAGAAAAACGCGAGCAAAGAGTGGAAGAATGTACCTTGTATTTTAGTTAATAAATATTGTAATAACGCTGTTATTTAATCTATGAAAGCTAGTTCAACAAAAAAAAAAAAAAAGATGATGGAAAACTCAGCTTCGAGAGAGAAAGTCTGGTTAGTTAAATCCTAACCGACATTAACAAACTACTTAACAGACTAATATTCACCACACATATATGACACACGAGTGAGGTGAGTGCCTATAACATTTCTCTCATTAGCTATTTCAGTAGTGTAGGCCCGTAGAGAAGGTAGTTAAGTTTGGTATCTTCTCCCTCCTTGAGCTCTATATGATTCATCTTACATCCCCCCTCAAACAAAGCATTATGAAAAATCATGAGTTTGTGTCTGATGTCCTGAAATTGAGCAAAGACCAATCCTTTTGTGAAGATATCAGCTAAATTAGCATCTGAAGCCACAAACTTGATAGGCAAATTACCATTCTTCACCAGGTCTACAATGAAATGAAAATCGATCTTTATGTGCTTTGTTCTGGCATGAAACACAGGATTGTAGGCCAGAAACTTGGCTTCCATATTATCACATAATAAGTCTACTGCAAAAGTAATTTGATGAAGCAGTTCTTCGAGCAAATACGATACCCAAAGAAGTTTTGCTGGTTATATCCTTGAGCTACAAGTCTAGCCTTGTATCTCTCCAAGCTGCCATCAGATTTGTACTTAATCTTTGAATCTCATCCTACATTGTCTAGCAGTATGTCCCCATTTATAACAAATTGCACAAGGGATAGTAGTATAATCAAAGAAATTGTTTCTTGGTTGATTTTGAAGCTGCTTTTGTTTAAATTGATTCCTTTGAGAAGGATCAAAGTATTGATTTTGGGTGCAGGTTTCTGATTCAATTTGAATTGGGTTGCTCTATTTTGAAATTTCTTGACAAAATAAGATTGACTTGCTTCTTATTGTGCTTCTTGTTCTTTACGTCATTGTTCATGATGAATTAGTCTACTTCTTAATTCAACAAAGGTTAAACCACCATCTCTATTTTGTATTGCTATGATGGACGGAGAATACTCTTTCCCCAAACCTTGTAGTGCAATTCTTGTTAACTCAGAGTCATTAACCTTGTCATTAACAGCAACATGGGAATCAGCAAGAGACTTAATCTTGCTCAAGTATTCAGAAACAGTGTTAGAACCCTTCTTGATATTCTGAATTTGATTTCTCGATGAGAATTTTTGAGCTTCAAATACTTGGAGAAAGACAATTTCAAGATAAGACCAGATTTCTCTAGAGGTTTTAAGTCCCAATATGTCTAAGGCTATAGAGTGTGTTATTGTGGCCTTTATACAAGATTTGACAAAACTGTCTGTTTTCTGCCATTAAAGATAGGTTGGATTAACTATGTCTCTTCCATCAACAACGATCAATTGTGATGGTTCAGTATATGTTCCGTCAATGTAACATATAAGATCGTTCCCAATTAGGATTCTCAACTTGATCTTTCCAAACAAGAAAGTTTAAACCATCTAACCTAACAGATATCAAACTAGTAAAATTAGGATTGTACGAGTTCTGACCTGAATTAGGGTTCGAATTCTGTGGTGGAGTATTATTCATCTTGAATCTAACCTGAATCTCTGATTCCTTGATACATAGTTTGCTATGAGCTCTTAGTTTCGATTTGAATCTGATCAAGAGAAATCGATTCGCTCTGATACCGTAAAAGCTTTGTAAATCTTGGAAAGTTTATTTCAATCACAAAGATTACAATTTATTAACATCCAAAACATCAATCTCTTCTTATATAGAGATGATGGAAAACTCAGGTTAGAGAGAGAAAGTCGGATTAGTTTAATCCTAACCGACATTAACAAACTACTTAACATACTAATATTCACCACACATATATGACACACGAGTGAGGTAAGTGCCTATAACATTTCTCTCATTAGCTATTTCAGTTGTGTAGGCCCATAGAGCAGTTAGTTAAGTTTGTTATCTTCTTCCTCCTTGAGCTCTATATGCTTCATCTTACAGAAATATTTCGAAATTTTATCCTAGAGTAGTAATTAGAGAATCGATCAATTTAATATTGTAGTTCATAGTCTCATGGAAAAAAAAAAATCCCAACTGATAGTAAACCAGTTCAACAAAAAAAAAACTGATAGTAAACCAGGTGTTGTTAGAATCCAATACACGTACTAATTGAAGCTATGGATTATGGCTGGGCTTCACTACAGAATTTGATTATGACTGAAAGGAAAAAAAGAGGCCAACTTCCATTCTACAGAAGAAAAAAATGAAAAGCAAAGATAAATAGATATGACATTAATCTCCTTATTGTCAAACAAAAATAACCATAAAGCACTCTTAGACTCCTTTAACATAACCACACACATTACTCCTATAAATCCAAATAACAAAGACCAAAATCAAACAATCTGCACAATCTCTGAAACAAGCTGAAAGACAAAAAAAAAAAGTCAAACCTCACTCCTTTTTATCTACACCTAGTTTTTATTTTCGTTCCGAAAATGAGCCACTTGAAATAAGTTCATTGCTGTTTCTCTGAGCTTCTAATTAACCACCGAAGACGAGCAACACATGAATGGTATCCAGTGTTTGTTTTTCCTCTTTTCTCTACTCATTGCTACCGGAAGCCTCGCCGGAGAATTCCATTCTTTCTCTTCATTACTTTTTGCAGTTACATTTATCTTCTCTTCATCAACTTGAGCATCAGTTTTCTGGGTTGGCGGAAGTGTAGGATGGGTTTCTGCAGTTTTCGCCTTTTCATTTACCTCCACTCCCACGGCATTTGTTGGATCAATATTACTCTTGGCTGAGTTTCCATTATCCTCTTGGGCAATTGGAGCATCAATTTTCTGGTCTGTAAGATATGTTTCTGCAGTTTTCGCTCTCTGTTTGCTCTCGAGATTAGCCTCAACCAGGAGACTTTTTAATGGAGTATGTGGTTTCCCATGATTCCAACTTGTTTCCTTCTCAGTGATATCTTCAGTTTCCTTTCCCCCTTCAGATTCATTCACAACTTGAGTTATAGACGGAAGAGATCCCATTTCTGAAGACGGTTGCACCTGTTGTGGGTTTTCTACTGCCTGGATTTCAGAAGTAGCAGCTTTTATGTCTCCTTCCTTGCTAACTTCGACTAAGGGAGCATTTTTTGTCTTCTCCGAGTCGGCTATTTCCGCCTCCTCCAGTGGTGAATCTTCAGACTTGGAAGCATCAATAGAATCTGCAACAAATAAACCAAATCAACCAAGATTTTGCATAAGCATGATCAGTTCGACATCAATTTTCTTATAATCTTTACCTGCATTGATTACTAAAACAAACTTATAGAAGAAAAATCATTGTGTCTAATGATGGTATATCTAAATTATAAGTAGGAACTTAGGTATATAAGCTTTATGGAATTACTATTCATTTTCTTTCTTATAGTTCAGATGAGTTATTTTGCGCTGAAGTACAAAACGATAAAAGCAATAGTTTTAGACACATGTACCAGAGAGAAAGAGGGTATGGTCTTAGGAAGTATAATTAAATGCTTAACTAGTTCCCAGCATAAACTCTGTCATGTGGCTGACTCGTCTGAACGGCTGATTCGGGTTTACTTTGCGTTCATTTGATTCAGACAATTCAAATTTAGACGAGTCAAACGAAGTTAAATTCAAATTATGAGAAAAAATAAGCACCACCTCAGTCTATGGTAATTCAGTTATACGGTCTACTTGTCTACTTCATAAAAAGGTGTAGACATATAAAACCAAGAATGTACCTGATATAAAGTCCCTATTGCCATTCGCGCACTCGGTTTGGCTAATTGGATCAACAGATAAAACTGGAGGTGCAACTGTTGTAGTTTCAGAAGAGATTTTGGCATTGTTGTCTTCAACTTTACCAGAACTTGGAAGACCCAATTTACTTTCCGCTGCCGAAAGCATTACTGACTCTTCGATTGTGGTATTTTCAGGACAATTCTGACTTAATCCAACGTCACCACCATGGTTTAATTCCATCTCTTCGTGAATTGATTTGGTGACCAAGCTATCAGCATTAGTGTGCTCAATCTGAACTTCGGTTTCGCTAGATGAAGATATAGTAGCAGTTTTACTAACTTCAAGTTCTTTTGAACCTTCCTGAATGTCTTCATCATGGCACCTAGGTGCATCAGAGATAGTTTCAGTCAATTTTTCCGAGACACGATCTGCTACAATCAGTGATTCAGGCATCTCAGAATTAACTGCTTCAGAAACACCAGCCTGATCACTCTTGGCATCAATCCCTTCATGAATTACAACATCAGAGGAAGAAACAATAGTTTTCTCATCAGCTGCAACTACCAAAAGAGTTTCAGATACTTCTTCTTGCACTCCAAATGAGGAAACTATTTGATCTTTCTCTGTTTCGGTAGAAGATAAACCGTTAATTTTGGTACCTTTAAAGGCTTCTTCTGCTAAGTCTGATACAAATTCTTTACCAATAGAATCTTTTGTCACAGAATCGTCTATTTGACTTTCGACGAGTTCTTCCTGAATCACGATTTTGCTACCATTCTCTTCTAGCTGAAGATCTTCTTCGACAACTTGGGTTACTTCCACATTGCCTTCAATACTTTCACCTCCCTCTAAACTTGAGGTGTGGTTTAGGTTTGTGTCAGTTACCATCGGAGCTTCTACATTTTCTGAAGTGTCGTTTGATGGATCTTTTGATACTTGGTTCGTACCTACAGATGAAATTTTAGGGTTAAAATCCACCACCTAAAAGAAAATATAATTATGAAATGGAACTCGCTTACTAACCTTTTGATTTCCAAATTTTACTTCAATACAAAGATAAAGTAATCCAAAAATATAATGGATGGAGACTACTAGTAAAAGAAAACCATTATGGAAATAAGATAAGGTTTCCACTTTCCACATTTGTGACGTGGCCAAATGGAACAATTCAATTTTATTGTCGATCATTGTTCGGCGAAAGAAGCATTTTCTCTCATATGCAATTGACCGACCCAAATCTGTATTAACATTTAATTCATGTTGAACTTATTTCACTTCAAGTAATAGATACATGTTAAGCCATGGAAGGTCAAGTATAAAGGGGGCGAAACAACCAAGAACGAAATTACAGGACGAGATCGTAGGGCAACTAGAACCCTAGTACAAGTGAAACACAAGGGAACCCTTACTATGATGTGCACTATGCATCTCGTCCCTTCGGCAATACAACTCTAGTTCCTATCTGATTCCTCGCCCAAAAAATGTAGGGTTATTAACAGAATATAAGATCATTATTGAAACAAAAAGACCATAAATCAATCTAATCTTCGAATTGTCAACTCTAAAGAGATCACAGGATCTATTGTGAAGAGGTACTAACCTCTTGATGATCGACTCGGATGAAGCCGAGGGTGATGTAGCAATATCTCGGTTGAAGCCGAGAAGTGGGAAGGAGATGCTCTCGGTGTGAACCGAGAGGAGGAGAAGTAACTCTCGGCTGAACCCGAGAGCTATGATAATGGCTCTCGGGTGAAACCGAGAGCGAGAGAAAGAGTAAACTCGGTTGAATCCGAGAGGACTGTGTAGCAGCTTCGGGTGAGACCGAGAGATGGAGTGAGAGAGCTTCGATGATGTCGAGAAGAAGAAGATGTTGATCGTGAGAGAGATTAGGTAAAACCTTTGTTTATTCACAATAACATGATTATTACATTATGGTTTGATCTCTTTATATAGGTTTACATTGAAGAAGTTTTAGAAATAGAAAATAGAAATAGAAAAACTAATTACTACAACATTCCTAATTAAACTAGGACTAGGATTCCTAATTATAGTAGGAAACCTTTTCCTAATCAATGGACTAATCCACTCGGTTTAGCCGAGTGGAGTAGACTCTCTAACACTCCCCCTCAAGTTAGAGCGGGAATGGAAGTAACGCCTAACTTGCCAATAATGTGCTTGAACGGTTCTGCCCCAAGTGGCTTTGTGAAGATATCCGCTAACTGATTTTCTGTACTGGTGAAGCGTGTGGCAATGACGTTGTCTTTAATCTTTTCACGAACGATGTGGCAATCTATCTCAATGTGTTTTGTACGTTCGTGGAAGACGGGGTTATCAGCAATGTGGAGAGCGGCCCGATTGTCACAGTAAACTGTCATCGGGTCAGAGTGATTGATTCCAAAATCAAGTAGTAAATACTTGAGCCATTGTAATTCGCATGTGAGGATGGCTAAAGCTCGATATTCTGCTTCTGCCGAAGATTTTGCAACTGTGGGTTGCTTCTTTGATTTCCAGGAGAGGGGGCTGGATCCCAACAATGTGAAATACCCAGTAGTAGATCTACGGGTTGAAGGACAGCCAGCCCAATCCGAATCACAGTATCCTGTAATATGGAGAGAGCTGTCTGCGGATAAGAAGACTCCTTTATCAAGAGTACCCTTCAAGTATCGTAGAACGCGATGAGCTGCGTCTAAGTGTACTTGGCTAGGTGTTTGCATGAATTGACTGAGGTTGTTTACGGCAAAGGTGATATCCGGCCGTGTAACCGTTAAGTAAAGTAATCTGCCTATGAGACGGCGGTAAACTGACGGATCTGGTAAAGGTGTACCGTCAGTGGGACTGAGGCGGAGTTTTTGTTCCATTGGAAACTCAGAAGGACGTGCAGCGGTGAGTCCAGAATCTTTCAAAATATCAAGCGCATATTTTCTTTGACATAGAAAAATGCCTTGTGATGAGCGAGATACTTCGATACCAAGGAAGTACTGTAGACGGCCCATATCTTTTAGTGAAAAAGCTTTATTTAAGAATATTTTTAACTGGGAAATAGCATGATCATTATTTCCTGTAATAATTATGTCGTCAACATAGACAAGGACATAAATTTGAGTGGAGTGAGATCGAAAAGTGAAAAGAGAATAGTCACTTTTAGACTGAGAAAAGCCTCGTTCGATGAGAACGGAGGAAAACTTGGAAAACCATTGCCGGGATGCTTGTTTGAGACCATAAAGGGATTTATGGAGACGACATACCTTAGACTCCCCCTGAGATGAAAAACCGGGGGGTAATTTCATGTAAACCTCTTCATCGAGGTCGCCTTGAAGAAAGGCGTTATTGACATCCAATTGATGGAGATTCCAACCTTTAATGGCGGCAATTGAAAGAAGGACACGAACGGTTACTAATTTAGCAACCGGAGCAAAAGTGTCATGATAATCCAACCCCTCGATTTGGGTGTATCCTTTGGCTACTAAGCGGGCTTTATATCGTTCTATAGAACCATCGGATTTGAACTTAATTTTATACACCCATTTACAACCGATGGGCTTTTTACCGGGTGGTAAAACAGTGATTGTCCAGGTTTTATTATCTTCCAAGGCTGAGATTTCCTTGGCCATTGCCTCTTTCCAATGAGGGGACTTCATTGCTTGAGTGAAAGAGGTTGGTTCGGTAGTTGATAAAACCGAAGAGAGAAATTGTTGATGAGAATTTGAAAACGAATTGATGGAAAAGTAGTTTTCAAGAGGATATTTAATATTGCTTGTATTGGAACACACGTAATCATCAAGGTGACTAGGTGGTCGGCGGGACCGGACTGGTCGGCCGGAATCGGCAACAGCGGTGTCGGAAGAAGGATACGGCAATGAGGATTCATTGCTCGTCGGTGGAGTATACTGTTCTGGAGGCACTCCAGAGACTGGATCCCCATCACGGTCTGCTGAAGGCACTCCTGATGGGGAAGATGGTCCTGTGTGAACAGGGCCTGTAGGCGGGTCATCGGGGGTGTCTGAAGGCACCCCCTGTCCCGAATTCAGACTCGCCGGAACAGCAACAGCAGGTTCATCGTTGAATCTGCTGCTGTCCGGCGGTGATATTGATCGAGGTTTATCGGTTGCCGGAAACTCGAATGTGTCGTCGTCGTCGATGGAGATGAAAGGTGTCGGGCGCGAGCTAGACGGTTTATCCGTCGGTTCGGTTGACATCGGAAAACGATTTTCAAAAAAAGTCACATCACGAGAAGTATATATACGTCGTGTGGAGATATCATAAATTCGATAACCCTTTTGTCCATTAGGATAACCAAGGAAGATGCCGGCGGAGGAACGAGCGTCCATCTTGGTGTTGACCAAAGGGATTCGGGCGTAACAAAGACAACCGAATACACGTAAGTGTGTAAGATTTGGAGGAGAACCCATGAGGACTTCATGAGGTGATTTTCCATCAAGGATAGGTGTAGGTAACTTGTTAATGAGATAGACGGCGGTTAGGACGCACTCTCCCCAAAAGTAAAGCGGGAGATGAGCTTGAAGGCGTAAAGAACGTGCCACTTCAAGAATGTGACGGTGTTTGCGCTCAACAACTCCGTTTTGTTGAGGTGTATAGGTACAACTACGTTGGTGGGAAATTCCTTTTTCAAGAAACCAATGTTGTAAAGAATTGTTCATAAATTCGGAACCGTTATCCGAACGAATTGTCTTAATATTGCAATTGAATTGCGTGTTAACGTAATTAGAAAAATTTATAATTAACGTATTTGAGTCCGATTTGGAACTCATGAGAAATATCCAAGTGCAACGAGAAAAATCGTCAACAAGGGTCAAAAAATAACGACACCCGGAGGTGGAGGGAACCGGAAAAGGACCCCATATATCGGCATGAACTAACTCAAATATATGAGTAGAAGAAGAAGTACTAAGTGGAAAGGGTAGCCTAGTTTGTTTAGAAAGTGGACAAACATCGCACGGTACTTTATTCGATAAAAACTTAAAATTTAAACATGGAAGTTTAGAATTAAAAAATTGAAAACGACTAAAGGATGGGTGTCCCAAACGGGAGTGCCATAAAAGAAAAGACTCTTGACTAGAACTATCTAAACTTGAAACCGAAAGGATGGGACGCTCCGTGCGAAGGAAGTAAAGATCATCATGAAGACTACCATGCCCAATCTCCGTCCTCGTTGATCGGTCCTGAAAAACACACAAATTGTGGTCAAATAGGACGGTACAACGAAGTGATTTAGATATTTGAGAAATAGATAAGAGATTAAATTGAAAAGATGGAATATGAAGCACATCTTGTAAATAAAATTTATTTGAGAAATAAATTGTACCAATATGATCAACCTTGATTCGGGAACCATCCGGTAATCGAACATAGAAATCCGGAGGTGCAAGAGAATAAGAAGAAAATCGAGAAAGATTTGAACAAATATGTTTAGCGGCTCCCGAATCAATGACCCAAGGAGGATGATAAGAGGAAGAATACGTACCCGTTAAGTTGACAAGAGGATCCTTGTTGGTGCCCTTAGAATTGGTAGATGTGGGCTGTTGAGATCGTTCCAATAGAGCAAGGACGTTTTGGTATTGTTCATTGGTTAAAGAAGTTGCTGTAGGCACCCCCATACTTTGATCTAAAACCGAGTTGGCCCTAGGGTCTTCTCGAGTGCGATTTCGATTGCGTTGGCCATAATTGGGTGGATAACCATGTATCTTATAACAAGAAGTGACGTCATGACCATGAATCTTGCAATTGTCACAAAAAGGTCTAGGTCTTTTTGTGCGTTGCCTCTCCGAACCGTTGTAACGGTTTTGATTATATTCATTGTTACCAACGGCAAGGGCAGCATTGTTGGAGTCGATATGCATAGGAGTAATGAGATTTTGTTGAACCTCTTCTTGTTTAATAAGGGAATGAATACGTAGGATTGATGGGAAGGGTTCAATCAATAGGATTTGACTCCTAATTGACGAGAATCGGTCATTAAGACCTTGGAGAAATTCCATAGCTCTATCTTGATTTGTTCGATCAATCAAGGATCTACCATGACCACATGTACAAGGCTCGGTAATTAGCAAAGAGTTGAGTTCATCTTGAAGAGCCTTGAGTTTGGTAAAGTATGTGGAAACATCAAAATTATCTTGTTTGAGACAAGAAATAGCTCTCTTCAATTGGAATATTTTGGGAGCATTGCTTTGGTGAAAGCGATCATATAGATTGTGCCATATATCAAAAGCCGATTCATCATATAAGATTGAATCACGAAGAGGTGGATCAACGGAATTGATGAGCCAACTAGAGACGAGATCGTTACATCGTCCCCATAATTCTAATTCTTTTGGATCGGTGGGTTTTTCAATGCTTCCATCAACGAAACCAAGTTTAGCTTTAGCCCTTAAGGCCTTAGTCATTCCTCGTGACCATGAGGAGTAATTGTCACCGGTTAGAAGCGGTGTGATGAGAATAGTAGTAGGAGAATCCGAGTGGTGAACATCAAACGGCCCACTATTGGTGCTAGGATTAGCTTGAGAGATTTCCGAAGATTCGGCGGTAGTCATCTTTCAAAAAAAAAAATTTGAATTCTTTAGGCTCTTATACCATGTGAAGAGGTACTAACCTCTTGATGATCGACTCGGATGAAGCCGAGGGTGATGTAGCAATATCTCGGTTGAAGCCGAGAAGTGGGAAGGAGATGCTCTCGGTGTGAACCGAGAGGAGGAGAAGTAACTCTCGGCTGAACCCGAGAGCTATGATAATGGCTCTCGGGTGAAACCGAGAGCGAGAGAAAGAGTAAACTCGGTTGAATCCGAGAGGACTGTGTAGCAGCTTCGGGTGAGACCGAGAGATGGAGTGAGAGAGCTTCGATGATGTCGAGAAGAAGAAGATGTTGATCGTGAGAGAGATTAGGTAAAACCTTTGTTTATTCACAATAACATGATTATTACATTATGGTTTGATCTCTTTATATAGGTTTACATTGAAGAAGTTTTAGAAATAGAAAATAGAAATAGAAAAACTAATTACTACAACATTCCTAATTAAACTAGGACTAGGATTCCTAATTATAGTAGGAAACCTTTTCCTAATCAATGGACTAATCCACTCGGTTTAGCCGAGTGGAGTAGACTCTCTAACATCTATGAACGCGAAAATACGCTTTTCTTATCTCTCAATTGGAGATGCTTTACTTAATTATCTTTCTTACTGTTTTCTTGAATTCTTTCTACTTGAACTTCACAAAGGTGTTTCCTTTCTTAATGTAATATAAGTACAAGATGAAATTAACATTATATGCTTTTTAGTTCTCTAACTAAATTGAAAAATTAAAAGATCAGATCTTTGAATTAATAACTACAAGATGAAATTAACAGAAACCCACAAAAAAGAAATCAGAACTTAAGCAGAAATTAGATAATAAATTGTTCTAAAATAAAACTGAAGACAAAAAGAAAAGCTTACTATCAGTTGCAGTAATGGCGGCTTCTTCTTCAGATTTAATTAATACTTGTTTATCAGTTTCAGCATTACCCTTTACGTTATTGCTTGTTTCTGCAACTAATTAACATAAATAAAACCAAAAACCAATTCAAAACAAATCTTCATTAATTAAAGTAAAAAAAAAATACCCAAAAATAGAAGAGAAATCAAACAAACCCTTATTATGATCTTCATCAGAGTGATGTTCATCATCAGAAACAACTAAATGGGTATCATTTTCTGAATCAATAACCTTAAACCCTTCAAGTTTTCCACAGACTTTCTTGTGATGTCTGCGATGTTTAGAACTTGGATGAGGGTTTGGGTAAGTCCAACCACATCTGTGACATACATGATGAGCTTCTCCATGCATTTTTACTAGTCCAACAAGAAACAGAGAAATTCTAGAGAGAGAGAGATAGAAAAAGAGTGAGAAGGTGGTAATAGAGACTAGAGAGAGTATATGGATGGATGATGGAGTAGGAGGAAAATAGTACACCATGTGCGCACATTAATCTTAGGTCATTCTCTTCACCTGCTTTTATTGTTTATTGTTAACTACTACTTTCTTTTGTTGACTAACCTGCGCTTTCTCTACTCGCTAGTCTTCCCAATAATCAAACCTAACTCTCCACTTTTCTCACCTCACTTTTTTTTTTTTTTTTGCCCAAAATTCTACATTTTTTTTCTTGGACAAAACTAAACAAACAAAGGACTAAGAGACTAAATAGTTGGAGAGATCTTGAATGGAGTATCAAGTGCGCCCGCATTAGTTCAACAAAAAAAAAAAGTGCGCCCGCATTAGTATTTTTCTTTCCCTGTTTCGTTAGTTTATCTGCTTGCGCGTTGTTTTGCCTAGGAATATAAGTGAAGATGATGCTCTCGAATTTGTCCCTGAGATTGGAGATATTGTCCATAAGTTTCTCGGATTGCCATTGGATTGATGTGTTGTTGTTGTGGAGGAATTAATCGAGTTCTGATTATCGCTCTAGATGTGGATGTGATGGATCTTTAACTCTGGTGTCCATTGTATTGCACACATTATTGCCCGCCATTCGCCTTCTTTTGCATTTTGTCCCCTGATGGTGTATGCTAATGCAATCATGAAAACTGCTTGGTTATCGCGCATGATACAACCAATGCCTGCCGGATCTGAGAGTGACGTGAAGGAGGCATCAACATTAATTTTGATGAACGGGGCTTCTGGTGGTTTCCAACGGAGCAGGTTGTCGTTATCTGTGTTGGTCTTTTTCGGATTTGAGCTAGTTGTGGTTCCTTTTATTATGGTAATAACCTGCATGGGGGTTTGCTTCTTCGTAGAAAAACATTTTTCACATCTTGCTTTCCAAATAAACCATAAAATCTTTGCATAGAGTGCGACTCTTTCCGTATCTAGATCTTTCCATTGGAGAATCCAATCTCTGAGACTGGTAATATTATCTGTCATAAGATTAAAGTGAAACCAGATAGGTCAAGCATAACAATAGTGAAGAAGTACATGAATAATCGTTTCGATATTTTCGCAGTACACATAATTGTGGACGTTACCAATAAAATTTCCAATTTTGTCTCGCACGGGTAGACTATTCGTACAACATTTCAATAAGAATAGTTTGGTTATCGGTGTAGTGGTTATAGTCCAAATAAAGTTCCATTCCAGGTTCTCAGATAACGATACATAGATCGGATAGTGAAATTACCTGATTTGGTTAAGGTCCATCGTATTGTATCTTCCTTATGTACCTAGAGATTAATACTAAAGACATCTAGCAATTTTCTAATATCATTTTTTTCTCGTTTCTGCCCAAAATTCTACATGGTGTAGTGAAATGTCTCAATTGAGTTCACACCCCAATTATAGTTTGACATTCTCTTTAATCTTAATCCTGAAATTTCAAAATTTTGTTATGTTAGATATACTAGAACATCTAGCAATTTTTTAATATCATTTTTTTCTCGTTTGTATGTAAAAATAAGAGAAAATGTAGTTATACAGGCGCAAACCGGGTGATTGTTGTACAAGACATTATTCAAGATTATGTGATATCTTCTCATCAAAAAAAAAAAAAAAAAGATTATGTGATATCCAAATGATTTTCTTATTACTTAATAGGAAGTAACAGCTAGTCACAACTGTTTAAATGTATCATTTGTTTTAGTAATAGTTTAGCATACAAATTTAAAACTCAACAAGAAGTCCTGTTGATTAATTATTTCTTTGCACTCTACCATCCCATTAGGTTTTTGATGAAAATACCCATGAATTATTTAACCATGAAAACAACATGTTAAATAGTATTTTCTTCTAAAACAAACATTTTTTATAGATATATACAGCCACATCCATGTTTTATGGGGTGTCTAACTCAATGAGACAGAGAGAGAGAGAGATAGACAATGATAATGTCTTTGCATGTGGATGTGGTATATGGATAAGGAGAGAGATGATTCCATGTTTCATGATCATCTTATTAAGTAACACAACACCTCCCTAGATGTGAGTCTCTACTTTCCCCTTTTTCAAAAGAACCTCAAACTGTGAAACAGACCGTTGGGTCAAAATATAACCTAGTTAGCTTGAGTAATAAACATGGAAATTTTTATGATTGTGGGGTATTTAAATTATTTTCTATTGCTTGCTGGGCTTTCTGAATGATACTTGCTCATCTGGACCACACATTCAGAAAACGACTACTAGGGCCGGTTTCGACCAGTTGGGCCCACCAGTGGCTTTTGTCGTTTTATCTATTCCAACTATTTGATGTTTTATTGTACTTTTATTTATTCTATCCGTTAATTTGTTTTCACAAATAGAGCAAGAAATAGCTATATGGTTGGTAGTGTTGCTAATTCAATACCTGGTCCTCAATTGAAAGGGTGCGGATAAAGGCCCCCCGTCAAAGTGATGCAGGTTTCCGAATTACATAAGGGACATCTCACAATTTGTGTTTCATCCAGGGGCTTACAGCACTTTGGTTGGGGGCCTTTAGCCTCTCCCGAATTGAAAATATATATTTTTCTTTGAAAATTTTATAGGCACTTCAATTTGGACTTCCATAGGCGCTCCGTCTAGTTGTGTGGGTGCACAACCATAGGCAATGGTAGTAGGCCACAACAGGCGCCTCTTAACCCGAAATCACTTCATCGATAGTTGAAGATCACACCTATGGTTGTTTGAAAAGTTTGTTGAATGTTGTGGGAATCTAATGCGGACGACCGCAGTCCACTTCTTCCAGCACCATGCCATTCTTGTTTGTAGATTATATGTTGAAATTGAATAGGAGTCTTCTAATCGTCTTTATGGGAGAAGAAAAATCTAGTCCAAGGCCCACCCATAGGGATCTATAGGTATTTTGTCTAAAGTTCTGAAAATACCCCCAACTCAAAGATTTAATACAATACCCGGCCATTTTTCCTGCCTAAACATCCAATTCAATCATCCATTGCCTATACATCCAATCCAACCATGCATTTTTAGTTTTTCTTATAGTTCCAAGAGAGAGAAAAAATATTTCAAAATCTAAAACCTAAACCTATTTTTTCTCTCTGGTTCTATCTCTTTCTCCGCCGACTACTTTCTGTCTTTGGCTCTCTCTCTGGTATTCTCTCTCTCCTTTTTTATTTTTTCAGATATGAGACCTTAAGAGCACCAAACTACTTTCTCACTCTTGTTCTCTCTATCTCCACTGAACTACTTTCTCTCTTTGGTTATCTCTCTCCACCGAAGTTGTTACGCCCAAAGGTACTCTCTATATCACTTCGGTTCTCTCTCTCTCTCTCTCTCCTTCTTACTCATTCTCCCTGTTAGTTTAACACTAATTAGGGTCCAAGTTAGTTTAACTCTAATTAGGGTTTTCCCGTATTAAGAGTCCAAGTTAGTTTAACACTAACTTGTACTTATCTTTTCTGAGGGACTTTTAGGATTCCTTATTTGAGTGGGACTCTACTAAGGTAATGCCTATATAAAGTCCCATTATGAGTTCAGAAAAGTGGTGGAAATTTCTCAGAAGAAAATCACTCTCTTCAGACAACTATTGGAGAGAAAGGATTTTAGAGAAAAAGTTCTCATTCTCTCTATCAAGTCTAGAAGACAGTTCTTTATCTCAACCTTCAAGAAGATCCTAGTTGACTGAAAGAAGGGAGTTCGAGTTATACAATTCGGTGTCTCAAGTAGAGGAGCTACACTTGAAGCTCTTTATCTTCCGAATACTGGTCGGAATTTAGTTTGTGGGAAAGCGAATAAAGGTATCCTTCTTCATTCTAGTTCATTGATTAGTTCATTTATAGATCCTGGAAAACTTAATGTTAATCATATGATGATTGAGATTCTGCTACCAACACTAGTAACATGATTAGGGATGTATTAGATACATGTAAAACCCAACATGTCCTTCGACCAAGATGGCAATGCGTGCAATTTGACTAATAGGATGGCGATGACCTTATACGGAAGATCATCTAGTCCTGTCGAAATAGGCATCGTAATGCTTAACTAGAAGCCGCTTACGATCGTCGGATCACTTCGGTAATCCGTGGCTAACATAGACCGGATCTTACAATGGGTTACACATAAGAGTGGTGACTTGAACAATAAGAATTGACTAGTGGGAGCTTGCCGATATGATCCAATTTGATAGGCCTAGAAGATTCAAAAAGAGTCTAAAGAAAGATAGAAAGAACCGGGTCTGAAAGGAAGACTCGAAAAGAAAGGAAAGGGGTCGGCGATATGATGGTCGGCTAGGCTATATGGGATGGCAGGCCAAGCTCATTAATTAATGAGCTGATCTGGCCGGCCACATTAAAGGAAAACCCTAGATGGGAAGGATTCCCATCTAGGATTCCCTAAGTCTGACTTATCTTTTCTACTGTCCAGATAAAACCTAATCCGAATAGTATTTCTGTTAGGATTTCTCTACATATGAACCAGTTAGACAAACATAGGTGTGAAATTTTCTCAAGAAGAAATCATCTCTCAAACAACTAAAAAGAGAGGGATTTCAGAGAAAAAACTCCCAGTTCTATCTATCTAGTCAAGAAGAATGATTTCTTCATCTCAACCTTCATCAAGGTCCTAGCTGACTACAGGAAGCGAGTTCAAGTCAACCTACTCGGTGTCTCAAGTAGAGGAACTACTCTTTTGAAGCTCTTTATATTCCGAAAAGGCGACGGAACCTAAGTTCGAGGGAAAGCGAATAACATATTCTTCTTCCCGTTCTAGTTCATAATTAGTTCATGCATATGATCCTGGAAACTAGTGTTAGACATACTAGATATTTGAGATTCCGCTAACAACACTAGGTGACACCAAAACGCAATAATATAAATATCAAAGTCTGGGTCTTTTGAAGTTTTGAAACTAAACATTTTTGCAAAATGTTTTGCTGAAAACATGAATATACAAAGCATATGTTGAAATGTATAAGGAATTTCAGAAAAACTAATACATCTTTTGACTTGCAGTACATTCACAAAACTGGTGAGAGGTCAATTAGTGAAGGTTGCTGAGAAAGAAGACAAAAGCTGTAAAAAAAAAAAATTAAATGCATTATATTGTATGTAATGTCTATTTTTATGTGTGTGTGATGCATTTGATAATATTTACAGAGCACTTTTTAGATTGTATAAAGCATTTCTTAAAATGGAAGTCTAATTTACTCACTTTCTCGTGCATTTGTGGCACCCATCTCCCTCTTCTTTGCCGGAACCATCTCCTTGTCATAGTCAATCCAAGACACATCAAATAAATAAATTATACATACTTAAAATACTTTGTAAAAACTACCATTTCTATTATACAAATACTCAACTACAAATGTATTTCATCTAAAAGTGATACAGAGTCATTTATGTATTCAGGATTGCTACTAGTGAACAAACTAAATTTAATTAAAAATTTTATACTATTTCAAACATTACTGTAGTGAGCATCTTCTTCATTGATCTTTCATTTTCTTCATAGATACTGAATTCAAAATACTTTTGAAAAGCAACATAATAAAAATGCACGTACGGTTCACCCTACTATTTGTGTCAGTGCATACGTTAAAAGCAATTAGCATTTATTTCTATGTATGCAATATTTTTTTTTAATTGTAAAGCATTATAAGGAATGTATTCAAAATACTAAAAAAAATGCACGTAACTAAACTATAATTTTTATTTTAGTTCGTAGGTTAAATGCAATGAGCATTTAATGTGACCTACATTTTCATCTATTGTAAGGACATTATAAGTAATGTATTTTTTTTATAAAATTTGGCGTTGGCCTTATTTATTCATTCAAATATTCAGCTACATGAGAGTAGCTCCAATTCTAACACTCTTACAATGCATTGTGGGGGACTGAATTCCTCCCATTGTTTACATAGTTTAAGCATGAAAGCCTCTTTTACTAGATAATGAGCAATCTCATTGTGTTCTCTAGGGATGGCATAAAATTTCACCTCATCAAACAGTGGTGCTTCATCATGTATATCATTGATTATATTTCGAATTTGCCAAGGAATACTAGTATTCTTCGATTCAAAAGCTGTTATAATCGATTTCGAATCTCCTTCTATTACCACTCTTCTGTGTGAATGGTTCTTAGCTAACCTCAGTCCCATTAAAACCGCTTTTGTTTCCGCCTCAAGTGCACTTCCTGTAATATAGTACTCCGTTTCAGCAGCTATGAATGAATTGTTATAGTTTCTCATAACCACAGCTGATGCCCCTTCTCCATTTTTGTATGATTCATCCACATTTAGTCTTACTTCATCTTCCATTAACACACCCCTTGTTGCTCTTTGTGAATTATTTTCCAAATTTGTATAGTTGCTGTCCCCATTTCCCTTTAAGTTCGTTTCATAGGCCATAAACAAATCAATTGCCTCTGTAATGGTTTTCAACACATCAGGAGTTTTACCATCAAATATCTTTCTATTTCTTGCCTTCCAGATTGTCCAAATTAAGTAAGCACTTATTCTGACACCTTCATCTTCTACTCTGATTTCAATCCATTCTTTAATTTTCTCTTGGATGGTGTTATTATCCTCAAATCGATAGCCTAAAGGAGATCGAAACCAGATTTCCTTTGCGAACTTACACTCTTTAAAGAGATGGTTAATGTCTTCTTCATATTCTTCACACATCGGACATAGTTTAGGTTCTATATTATTGAATCGAAGGACTTTGAGTTTGGTGGGTATTGCATCGTTCAACACTCGCCATATAAACATTTGTACTTGTGGAATGACCTCAAACTTCTTCCACAGTTTTTGCCATTTAAAATCTGATGTACTACCAGTAGTGTTATTCGAACTTGACGGTTGATTTGACAAAATGGATTTATATAAGGATTTTGCAGTGAATTGTCCTTTTCCAGTGAATACCCATATAAGTTTGTCTTCACTTGCTGAATTTCCTAATTGAATCTTCATTTCCCGAGCCGAAACACTATCAAATACTTGATCAATTAGTGTTTGATTCCACCTCTTCGTGTGTTGGTCGATTAACTCTTTCACCATATATAAATTCGGTATTTCCTCATTCTCTTCATTTTTCCCTAGTCTAAACCCATTGAGCGAAGGAACCCAAGGGTCTTCCCATATTCGGGTGCTTGCTCCATTGCCTATACTCATGCACCTACCTGTTTCTAATTCCTCCCTCATGTCCATCATACTTTTCCAAGTATTGGTAACATTGGATTTATATGTATGAGACCAGAAATCTTCAGGTTTGAGATATTTTGCTGTCAATAAACGAACCCATAAAGTCTCCTTTTCATTCTGAAACCTCCACACTAATTTGCCGACTAACGATTTGTTTACTATGTCGATGTTCCGAATACCAAGACCTCTTTTTTTTTTATCGGATTGTAATCTCTGCCAACTCATAAAATGCATTTTTTTCCGTCCTACCTCATGTCCCCACCAAAAATTTCTTTGATGTTTTTTCAATTTCATCAAGTACCTTCTTTGGGACTAAATTTGTAGACAAAATATACTGGAATTGTTGCTAGTTCATTCTTTAGCAAAACAGTTCTACCTGCATAGGATAAAGAATTTCTTTTCCAACCAGATAATTTAGAGGACAATTTGTGTAAGATGAAATCATATGAAGTACTCTTATGTTTGGGTTTGAGTAAGAAATTACCCAGATACTTGTCGTTGTACTCCATTTCTTTCACTCCCAACAAATTCATCACCTCACTTCTATGAGATGCACAATTTTTACTAAAATGTATGGATGACTTATGATAATTTATTTGTTGACCCGAGATTCTTGCATATTGGTTCAGAATTTCCTTTAGTTGATTGATATTGTTGTCTGAAGCTTGATCAAAAAACAGTAAGTCATCGGCAAACATAAGATGATTGACTGATGGTGCATATCTATTTATCTTCAATCCTTCATACAACCCTGTCGTTTCATAGTAAGTTACTAATCGGGTTAGTGTTTCTGAGCATAGGATGAATAGGTACGGACTTAACGGACAACATTGTCTCAGTCCTCTTTCACTTCAAAAATTTCCTTTTGGTCTCCCGTTTATAAGTATTGAATATGAGGTGGAACATACGCAATTCATAATCAATCTATGTATCTTACCGTTAATTCCGAATCTGATGAGAACCTCACCCAAGAAATTCCAGTTGACTCTATCATATGCTTTCGCCATGTCTACTTTGAGTGCAAAAGCTCCATTTTTTGCTTTTGTATGCTTCAAAGAGTGAATTATTTCTTGGGCAATAATCAGATTATCACAAATTTGACGGCCAGGAACAAATGCATTCTGTACTAATGACACTATTCTAGTCAATAATGGCCTAACCCGATTTGTTATGATCTTAGTAATTACTCTATATAATACATTACATAGAGCAATTGGTCTAAAATCACTCGGATGTTCGGGAGCCTGAATTTTTGGTATTAAAACGATGTGTGTATGGTTCAAAGTACCTGGTATCTCTCCTGTTTCGAAAATGATGTTTATCTGATTGCATACTTCATCCCCTACTATCTACCAACTTCTTATAGAATAAGCTTGGGAATCCATCAGGCCCTGGCACCTTGTAAGATTTCATATTCTTGATAACTTCCCAAATTTCTTTTTTGCTCGGTGATTTGCTTAATAGAGTATTTTCATCATTCTGCACTGGATGTTCGGTCAATACTAATGAATTTGGTATGGGTATTACTGCTTCCTCTCTTGTAAACCTGAAAAAATGATCAACAAATATGTTAACAATTTTCTCTGGATCAGCTGTCCAGTTTTGATCCTCCATTTTAATGGCATAAATGGTATTTTTCCTCAATTCGATTCAATACTGATAGGTGAAAGAATTTTGTATTTTTGTCATTATCTTGAATCCATTGCTTTTTTGCTCTTTGGCTCCAGAATTTCTCTTCAATATGATATAACTCAGACAGTTTTATTTGCACTATTTGCTCCTCTTCTATACTTTGCATTGTTGGTGTTTTCGATTGTATCTCCAATAGTAGTCTCTTATGTTCTTCAATTTGATAAAAGATATTGCCCACATTCTTTTTACTCCACTTTTTCAGTCTTCCTGCAAGTGTGGCAAGTTTGTCAATAACCCTTCCATTTATTGTTGTCCATTCTTGTTTCATCATCCCCTCAAATTCTCTATGTTGTAGCCAATGTGATTCAAATCTAAATGGTGGCTTTCCTCTGTCGGCCTTTGCTTAACTTTAATATAATAGGTGCATGATCACTTTCAAACCTTGGCAAATGTTTCACATGAGCATCCAGAAATCTTACTCTCCATTCTGACGAAACTAAAGCTCTGTCTAGTCGTTCTCTAATATGTTCATTATCTTTTCTACCGTTCACCCATGTGTAAGCGGGACCAGAATATCCCAAATCCATGAGATCACAATCCGATATCATGTCTCTGAATTGAGTAACTGCTCTTCTATTTAAGTCGTTACCTCCCCATTTTTCTTTGCTTGATTGAATTGCATTAAAGTCTCCGATGGCACACCATGGTTCAGATAGTTGTGTACTAAACACTCTAAAAAAGTCCCAGAATTTCTCTCGTTCATGAGTAATCGGTGTTCCATACACCCCTAGCAAGCTCCATGGCATATTACTCTCGATTGTATTGATTCTGCTGTGTATGTGGTTTGGAGATGAGCTAACCACATTTACCTGGATATTATCTTCCCATAAGAAGCACAAACCTCCACTCAACCCAATTGCAGGTACAAAGTAATGGTTTTTGTATAATAACTTCTCAGCCCATTTCTTCGATGAATTTTGCGACAATTTTGTTTCAGACAAAAAAACAATGGACAGCTTAATTGCCCAGAGGAATGAATTCAATGTTTGAATAGTCGATGTATTCCCCAAACCTCGACTATTCCAACTTAGGACTATCATTGAGTTAGCGGCCTTTCTGGGTTGGCCGCCATTGCCTTATTGTTGAGTTTCTTTGATAATTTCCTAGCTTTCTTGTTACTATGCAGTTCTTCCTCTTCTTCACTAAAAGAATTTCTGTCTCTTTTTCCATTTTCCTTCTTTTCCATCACTGACACATTTTTACTACCAATTGCACTTCTTGCTAATCTTTTCAAGTTCTGAGTTCGAGTTCTAATTGTCAAATTCTTTCCTCTCATCCTCTTTTCTGGCTCTTTCCTGTTTGTTATTTCAGTGGTTTTTGTATTTTCTCCCAATGGCACTTCAATAGTTGTTCCTGATGTTAGTTGGGCCTTTTGGCTTTCAAGCCCAACATAAGTTTCTTCTTCAACATAGGATAAGTTGGCATGTTTCAATCCCTCCGAACCTTGATTATTTGTAACCAAATTGGTTCCCATTTCATAATCCATCGAATCTTCTTCTTCTGTAGTTTTATTAGGCGTATTGGTAAGTTGATTTTCACCAATTCCCTCCTCTGATTTGTTTCCATCTTTAAGGCTATCTTCATTCGATTTTTGGAAGTAAGATTCCTCCTCACTATTCTTTCCTGATTCGTTTCCATCAATTAGTAGCAGTTTGGAACCCTTCCTTCATCTATTAGATATTGCTTGATCTTCACCGGTCTCCTCCAGATCTGCCCGTATCTCCTCAAGATCTTCCCTCGTCGGTTCTTGGTTTCTCCGGTTCGAATTACCGCCGGTTGATGGTGGTTTTTTCTCAAATTTGATTGTAGTTCTGTACTCTGCCTTAATCGAATCATTTAGTCTGGGTAGTAATAATTCTTTTGCTTTGTTTTGTACTTCTATGGACCAATCATTAGAGATAGCATCTCTAATTTCTGACCTAGTTTTGCAGTTCTTCAGTTGATGTCCTAGCTTCCCACAATAATGGCAGAATTTATTCAATGTCTCGTATTTGAATTCGATTTCGCATTTCTTTTCATCTGTTAGTGTAGCTGTGAGGTTTGTTAACAAGGCTTCATTGATGTTCACAATAATTTTAACCCTGGCATATTTTCCCCACCGCACTATATCTTCATCCTTGACTAATTTGACAGTTCCTAGTTTATTCCCAATTTTTTCAACTGCCTCTTTAGTCAAGTATTCAATAGGTAATCCGTGGATTTGCACATTAAACTCCGCTTTATCAAATTTTTAGTCTCTTGGTATTTTGTTTTTGTCGCAGTCCATCAATATGAGGTCATCATTTATGTACCAAGGGGATCTTCTTGCCACGTCTTCTTGATCTGTTTTCTTGTCGAATTGTATCAGATATGAGTTTCTATAAAACTCTTTAATGATTATGTCTCCTATTAGTTTCCATAGTTTCTTCAGGATCTCCTTCAGAGTTATCAAACTATATGTTCTTCCCGACAACATACATCTATAATGTATGATGTATCAATCATAAAAGAAGATGCTCATAAATTCACCATATAATTAATGTTATTTCATGCGCTGCATGCATCTCAATTTTGTTTTCGTATATAGCGCATTGTCATTTATTTGTGAAGCGTTGTGATGATTGTATCAAAAGTTATATAAAATGCTCATAACTGCACCATACTATTTAGGTCTGTTCATATTTGTTATATGCAGTGAGCATTTCAGTTTATGTAGATACCATTTTTCTATATGTTTAGTATATCGTAAGCAATGTATCAAATATAATATAGAATGGTCATAACTGAAAATTAATCGTATAACATTCCTCTACAATGTTGTGTGCAGATAAAAAAATTTCAATTACAAGTATGTCAATTGGATGCAACCCGTTGTTTGGATTGGACATGAATCTGACATGGACAGATCAATTCTTTGATGAGCTCACAGAGGTTAAAAAACATTCACTGCTAATCTGGTGGAACAAGTGGTTCCCGAACATGATTTTGATGAGCAACCTCGAATTGAAAACAGGAAATTGGGTCGGAGGCCCAATTTCATGTTTTTTTTTGTCAAAAAGACAAGTTATCTTTTTGTCATTTTAGGCCCCAAATATAGTTTGGAAATAGGCTTGAAGGACAATTCTAAAAGCACTCCCATTTCTAATGCCGAAATTGCCCTTGAAATCTTAGCTTGCGATGCTTTGCAAACTGGTTTGCAGTGCTTTGCAATCTGGTTTATAGAGCTTTGCAAACTGGTTTGCAATCTGATTTACAGATCTTTGCAAACTGGTTTGCAGAGCTTTGCAATCTGGTTTGCAGAGCTTTGCAATCTGGTTTGCCTTGCAATGACTTTGCACACACTTTGCAATCTGGTTTGCAGAGCTTTGCAAACTAGTTTGCACTACTTTGCAATTTGATTTGTCTTGCAAAACTTTGCAAACTGGTTTGCAATCTCGTTTGCAAACTAGTTTGCACTCTCGTTTGCAAACTGGTTTGCAATCTGGTTTGCAATAAGGTCAGTTTCGTCTTTTCCCTATATTAGATTATTTACAAAAATGCCATTGGGAGCTGAAGCCTATAAAAAGTTGATAAATCCTTTTTAACCAAAACTCAAATTTTTTAGGGAGTTTTGACCAAATTTCCCAATTGAAAAAGTATCGAAGTTGGAAACAAGCAGAAAAGGAATAGATACGTAAAATATTTTCAGCATTTTCAGACATACTCTTACAATACATGGTTTTTGTAATATATATTGAATTTTGTAATACATGTTAGATTTTCCTAAATACAAATTTCATGATGGTCAATACATATATTTTGATGTAGTAGTCATACTTACATTCAATACATGTTTCATTAAATTATATCGACGTAAAAATACACATACATTAATCCACCAAATGTATGAGATGTTACTTTCATGTTTCACAATGTAGACTCCAAAAGACAAACGTCTAAAACGTTTAAGTTCATGTAGCACATACAAAAGATAAAGTAGTCTGCAAACACTGAGTTACATTTCAAAATTACAAATTCTAGTTGAACATGTCATGTTGCAATGTTATGATAGGAATGTTGATTACATCTCCTGCACACATAAAACCTTACACAACATTGTAATATATATACAAACCACGTCATATAATGGAAATAGTATTGGTACAATGTATACAAAGTTTGTATTCTATTGTAGAAATTGAGGTTGTATCTACAACTTGTCTAAGATATAGTAAACATTCAATGCAAAGATGCACCAGAAACTGTAAAAATGTATGACACAATTACAATATTGGTATATTATTGTAAAAATGTAGGTCACAACTTGTATAATGCAACAATAATGGTTAAAATATAACAGAAGTTTCAAGAACATATGTTGCATTATACAAATGAAGCAATGGGGGAACATTTACAGAAGTCGTCTTTTGTATCCATTGTATGTAATGTACACCACAAATAAAACATTGCCACAACACTAATCCTTAACCATATGTTGTAAAACTTAAAAATAATATACATACAATATGAAAATGTAAAAACTATCAAAATAATTTACATATAATCTGCAAAATGTACTCAGAATTATATATAAGTGGGGAGAAATTTAAGAAGCCCTCTTTTGTATCCATTGTATATAATGTACAACACAAAATAGATCATTCTTGATGAATTTGAAATTATTTTTCGTTGCAACACTCCATTTCGAAAGGCACCTAGAAAAGTTTTAACTCTCCCAGAAAAAGGTTGGCCAACATGAGTTACTATTGAACCCCATGAATCAGATTTTAATGGTGTTGCCCTATTTTTAGGTGGATTATCTTTACCAACTTTCATTGTGAAGTCAAATTTGATATATCTGCTAAAATCAAACTTAAAACAGAACACAACATTGTACAATATATACAACAAAAGTTATATAATGTAAATAAGTCAGTGCTACAATGCACAAAAAACTTGCTTTGGTCTGTACAACATCTATAATGTATGATGTTTCTAATAAGTTGTAGTACATAGAACGTACTGTAGATACACTGAATACAATATATAAAAAATGTTCAGATTTTAAACGAAAATGTAAATATGTATGACATAACTAGTACCTGACAATGTTACAAATTTTGAACAAAATACAAACTAAAAATTTTTTAGACAATTAGTTTATACATTCTGACAAATATATTCAGAAGCTTATTAATGTAGGTAAATGCCAAACAATGTATTCGAAACTCTGTATGCTAAACAATGTGTTAGAAATCTTTAAGCAATTAGGTTACACATTCAGACAAATATATTCAGAAGCTTACTAATGTATGAAAATGCTTGTTCAACAAAAAATGTATGAAAATGCTAAACAATGTATTCGAAACTTTGTATAATTCTTAAAAACTGAAAGTTTATCCAATTAGTTTATACATTCTGACTAATGTATTCTGAAGCTTATTAATGTATGTAAATGCTAAACAATGTGTTTGAAACTCTGTATAACGCTTAAAAACAGAAAGTTATACAATTAGTTTATACATTCAGACAAATATATACAGAAGCTCACTAATGTATGAAAAATGCTAAACAATGTATTCAAAACTCTGTATAATGCTTAAAACTCGAAAGTTTAGAGAGAGAAAATAAAATATAAGGAAATTCATGAAGAAGATGATGAAAACTTTCTTAAAGAAGAAAACTTTCAAAGATTGATGAAGATTAAATAAGTTACTCAAGGTGGTGGGGAAGATGATGTTATGTTTGAAGAAGATGATGATGTTATGTTTAAAGAAGATAATGATTTATGTAGAGATTGGTGGAAATAAGTTACTTATAATGAAGAAGATGATGGGTGAAAGATGATGATGTGTGAAAGATGAAGAAGATGATAAAACTTACATATAATGAAGGTGTGAAGGTGCTATGACTGTAAAACACGATGATAATCGTAGGAGAGAGGTTAGCCGAATAGAGGTGTTGTTTGTGTTGGTGCGAAAATGGTTAGACGAAGAGAGGGAGAGAGAGAGGGGATGGTTAAAACCTGTATGAAGAGAGAGGGGGTGGTTCATATATTTTGTAGGAAGGGGAAAGAAAGTGATAAAATCTGAATATATATATATATAAGGTTAAAATTGGAAGAAGCAATTTATTTTTTTCCCTAGAGATGGGATTTGGTGCATTAGGATCCGTTTTTGGACTAGATTTGGGTTTATAATTTCTTTTTGAGCTTTCGATTCATTTTGGGAGATGGATGGACTAAAAGTACTATTAGGGCCATATTTTTAACCTCAAGCCCATTTTTCTTTAACCTATATAAAAGCTAAGAGATGTTAATGTGTGAGAGTTTGAGTTAACTCAATGTCAACCGTTCAATGCTAACAGAGATAAATGAAGAGATGGAGGGAGAACCTGAGAGAGGGTGGGAGTTGACTTAGTTTGGGCCATGATTCCATGAATAGAGAGGACATTTAGTTAACGTTAAGAGTTTTTCTTAAATAACGTTAAGATTTGAATTTTATTTTTTTCAGTACAGAGATATTCATGTGATAACAGTCTCGACCAAAATAAATTTTACAAATAATGAGGACGCATATATCAGTATGTCAATAGAGCATGTGATGTATTTGGAACTTTTATCGCCTCGTTGTGTACGTGTTCGTTATGCGATTACATACCCTAAACATTTATTACTACTTTATATAGTACTTGGGCTTTTGTACAAGAGTAATCCTAGTAGTGGATGTCATCTCTATCTACTTCTATTACACCTTAATATAAGATAGAATCCAAATTATAACCATTTACATTTTATCGAGCCAAGTAAACATCACTATTTTAGTTCAACAAAAAGAAAAGTAAACATCACTATTTTGAAAAACAAAAAACATTAAACATCACTGTGCCTACAAATATGTTGAATTGGTTTCAAAACATTATTTTATTTTTCTGTCATATAATATTACTCTAGGAGGGAAAATTAGGTTTGTCATTGGAAGCATTAAATTTGGTTTTCACTGGAAACTTTCTTATAGATTACCTATTCACACTACACTATCTTCAACCTGACATTACAAGGTCGCCACAATAAATATCAACCCCAACTCCACCTAACCAATCTTCAAAGTACCATACAATCAATTCCAAACTCCTTTAACAAAAAAAAAAAAATTCCAAACTCCACCATTTCTACCACAAAACATGTCTCATCAAGAGTCCTTTGGTATACACCAAAGATCTTTGTTAGAGAAGTTTCATGACCTAGTTTCTTAGGATTCTTTAAGTAAAAGGTACCCCTCTCTTTGTACTTAATCAAACATCATTTTCGTCAATGTCTTATTACCATAACTAACTCCCACCCTCTAAAATCAACTTCATTTAATAGTAACTAGTGGCTTTAAGGAGTAAGCCATACCCAAAGAATTTGATGATCTTGGGAGTAATAACTCATGGTTTCTTTGTCACATAATCGGCTGTAAGTGGGTATATAGGATTAAACAAGTCCCGAATAATTGGTTGTCAAAGGTGTAACTATTCACTTAATATTTTAGGCATATGGCATCCAAATTCATGGCTCCTTTCGCCGATTAGATGTTGGAAATGCTTTCTTACTTGTTGTTCTTGATTGTGACGTTAACTGATTCTACCTCCAGCCTACCAAATAACATTTTCAAACCACAAAATTAAGTCTTTTTATACGTCTAGAGACAACCTATAGATATTCAAAGTTATATATCTTTCTATATGTTGATGATACTTTTCTCTTGAGTCAAATTTTATGCGTCCTGTCGTAGAAAATCATTTGCAACGTAAGATCACCATAACCTCCATTATTTGTGTAGTATGGAGGTTACCAATATCCCAATAGGTACTCATCTAACCACATAAAACAAAATTACTTTTGTGGAAAGACAAGTTGACCTTATTCATACCCCAATTTGAAACTATATATTCCTCCTAGCCTAACTCTTTGAATTTTGAAGAAAAATCATAACCTAGTTGTCTATTTCGGTTTTATATGTTTCTTATGTTGGATGACTTTTACACGTAGACGTTTCAGTGGTTGAGAATATGACATTAAATAATACAGTACTAATCAAACATTTAAATCATTAATTCTACTTCATCAAATACTTCCCATAATCTCCATAACCGTTAATTCACAACCCTTAGATCAGAATATTTTCTCCCACCAACCCTAATTAGAGTTTTCCTTAATCAACGGCTATTAATGAGTAATAACTAATTAGTAAGTTTTTTTTTTTTTTTTTTGTTGAAAGAAACTAATTAGTAAGTTAGGTATACGGCAGCCAAACTTCAATAAATTAGCAACAAATGGCTGTACATATATATACTTCCATAAATTCTTCTTTATCTATGTTGAAAATCCACCAACCAATAAGAAAGCGACACATCATTTACTTCTATGAAAAATAGTAAGTTGAGAAATACTGTATAAAAACTCACGCGTATCACCACCGAAAGATGAAAAGGAAAAGAAAATCCTCCGTTTTCTTCTCTAAAAACCCTCTTCAGGAAACAAACACACACACAAACAGCACCTTCTTCTCTCTTCTCTCTTTCACTTTCTCTCTCTAGAAACAAAACAACAATGGCGAAAAGAAAACCATTAATTTCTCCTTACCCATTTCTCTCTATCTTCATCTTCATCTTTTTCTGTTCAAATACTATAGCAGATGAGAATGGGTATCTTCTGAAACTTTCAAAATCTCTTTCTTCAACTCCATCAGATTGGTCTGGTTCTGACCCATGTAAATGGTCTGGTATCAACTGTGAGTCAGGTAGTGTTACTTCTATTGATCTTTCTTCTAAATCTCTTACTGGTTCAATACCTTCAGATCTAAATCAACTTACTAAACTTCAAACTGTTTCTTTCCAAAACAATCAAATTACTGGTCCTTTACCTAATTTCTCAAACTTAACCTCATTGAAGTCAATTTATTTGAATACAAATAATTTCACTTCTGTTCCTGATTCTATCTTTTACGGTCTTCCAAGTTTACAAACTTTGAGTTTAAGTGATAATCTTAACTTATCACCTTGGGTTTTTCCTCAAGATTTAGCTCAATCTGATAGTTTAGATTCAATTTATGCTGATAGTGTTAATCTTATGGGACAAATTCCAGATTTTGTTGGTTCTTTATTAAGTTTACAGAATCTAAGACTTTCTTATAATAATCTTACTGGTGTTCTTCCAAGTTCTTTAGCTGGATCTGATATTAGAAATATTTGGGTTAATAATCAACTTATGGGTCTTTCTGGTTCTATTGATGTTCTTGGTACAATGACACAAGTTTCACAAGTTTGGTTTCACAAGAATTTGTTTACAGGTTCAATTCCTGATCTTTCTAATTGTACTTCGATTTTCGATCTTCAACTTCGCGATAATTTTCTCGCAGGAGTAGTTCCACCTTCATTAATTTCACTTCCTCAATTGGTTAATGTTTCTTTAGCTAATAACAAGTTACAAGGACCTTACCCAGATTTTAAACCTGGAGTTTTGGTAAATATAGGAGCTCAAAATAGTTTCTGTAATCCTAAGCCAGGTCCTTGTGATCCTCAAGTGATGACATTGTTGGAGATTGCAGGAGCTTTGAGTTACCCAAAGAGTTTGGCTGATTCATGGGTAGGAAATAATGCATGTGCAGGAGATTGGGTGGGTATTCTTTGTGATCCACAAGCGAAGAATGTTACCGTTCTCAATTTCGGTAAGCGGCATTTTGGTGGTACAATTTCACCTGCAATTTCAAAACTTACTTCATTGAAGAATTTGCTGTTAAACGACAATAACCTTACTGGTTCGATCCCATCTAGTCTAACTAGCTTAACCGAGCTTCAAATCATCGATGTTACTAACAACAATCTTAGTGGAAAAGTTCCCGAGTTTTCCTCAAAAGTTAATTTGAAACCAAATGGTAATCCTCTTCTCGGTACGGATTTACCACCTTCTGGTGATCCTAGCTCAAATAAATCAACTTCTGCAGATCAATCTGGACGACATAAAAGTTCAGCTGTCTCGGCAGGTATGGTTGCTGGTATAATTATTGCTGTGTTGATTTTCATGGGTGTTGTATTTCTAGTAGGATACAAATATTACACGAAAAAACATCATGGTAACTTTGGGAGCTTAGAGAGTCCTATAAGTGGGAAGGAACTTGTGAAGAATTCTGAGGTGGGTACTAGTGGTAGAAATGGATATGGCGGGGTTGCAAATGAGCTAACTAGTCAAAGCAGTGGTGATACTAGTGCTCGTTATTTCGAAGGAGGAAACGTTACAATATCAATTGAGGTCATTCGACAAGTTACCGATAATTTCGGCGAAAATAACATTTTGGGTAGGGGAGGATTTGGAATTGTATACAAAGGTGAGCTTCATGATGGAACGCAAATAGCTGTTAAGAGGATGGAATCAAATTTAATGGGTACAAAGGGATTGAATGAATTTCAAGCCGAAATTGCAGTTCTAACGAAGGTTAGACACAGGCACTTAGTCGCTTTATTGGGATTTTGCGTTAACGGAAACGAGAGACTTTTGGTTTACGAGTACATGCCTCAGGGCACTTTGAGCCAACACTTGTTTGATTGGAATAACAATGGCGGTAATCCTCTTACATGGAAACAAAGGGTTTCAATAGCATTGGATGTAGCTAGAGGAGTGGAATATTTGCATAGCTTAGCCCAACAAAGTTTCATTCACAGAGATTTAAAGCCCACAAATATTCTTCTTGGAAACGATATGAGAGCGAAGGTTGCAGATTTTGGTCTTGTGAAGAATGCCCCTGATGGGAAGTACTCGCTCGAGACTCGGTTAGCAGGAACATTTGGGTATCTTGCACCCGAATATGCTGGTAAGTTTGATCTTCTAATTTTTTTTCTTTCCTTAATTACCTTATTGAGTATCTCAACTGCTTATAGTCAATGGTTGAACTTTTCTACACATTCCTAACATGATTGAACATAAACTTCGACCCAGTATAGGCATGTTATTACTTACTGACATGAACAAAAATGAGTACACTATTGTTGATGATTGCTAACCTACCTCATCGAATCAAAACACAACCCCAATTTTGGCAAGAATTTTTGTTCCTACTCACGACAAATTCTTTTTTCTATAAAAGAGCTGTTTTCGTGATGAAACTGTTTTTATCCATTTCTGCATTACTTTTAACATTGCTAGAAGATTTCAGTTATGCTTTTACAAATTAGTCTCCTTTTAAAATATTTCGAACTCTCGAGTACTTTAGGAAGAGAGTAGTTTCATTACTAAATTGATATCTTCTTTACATAATGAACGAAACCTGTGTTTATATTATTTCAGCGACGGGAAGGGTGACAAGGAAGGTCGATGTTTACGCATATGGAGTGGTTTTAATGGAGATCTTAACGGGTAGAAAAGCGCTAGACGAGAACTTACCAGATGAACAGTCTCATCTAGTGACATGGTTCCGTAGAGTTCTCATTAACAAAAATAACATCATTAAAGCTATCGACCCTACACTTGATCCCGATGAAGAAACATTTGCAAACATTACCACGGTAGCTGAGCTAGCTGGACACTGCACAGCCCGTGATCCTACTCAAAGACCCGAAATGGGCCACGCAGTAAACATCTTGGGACCGCTGGTAGAGCAATGGAAACCTTCCCGACATGAAGAAGAAGAAGCATATGGTGTTGATCTCCATATGAGCCTACCTCAGGCTTTACAGAGATGGCAAGATGAAGGAACTTCCACTATGACTTCAGATTTCTATAGCCGTACCGATACAAGTCTAGGGAACACCCAAACAAGTATACCCTCCAGGCCAAACGGATTCCCCGACACGTTTAATTCAGCGAATTGCCGATAATAGGGTAAAAAAGAAGAACCTCTCAATCAAGCTGGGTAATTTGTTAAATTGTAATTTTGATTTTTGCCTTTCTGACATTTATATAGTTTTCCTCTTCTTAGTATGCTCTTCCACATTTTGTACTGTTTTCTTCTTCATTTCGAAATCAGAGATGTCATTTTAGGTTTGGATTCTGTAGTGTAAAAGCCAATAGATTGTTAATGGTGATGAGAAGTGAACATTTGGTTTGGTGCAGAAGCTGAATCTGAGAAAAAAAAGAAGAAGAAGAAGAAAGAAATTTGTAAGATATTATTTTTTTTAACTAAATGTTAAACATTTAATGGTTATTCATTTATTGGGTTATTTTTCATATTTTGTCTCTTGACATTCATAAAGACATCTTCCTTCATAGTTTGGTTGCAGTAATTTTACATCATTGAACTTTATGTTGTGAAAATTCAAGAAATTTTTGCAAGTGCTTATTAAGATTGGAAACCCTTAATTTTTCAAACTCCTACTCTTAATGTCGTATTATACTCAGTAACAAGTTATCGGAAAACCTTAAGATTGAAACCTAACTCTCCTATATAAATTTTAACAAAACGGTTAAAACTTGGTGCTACATAAACTTCTTAGTTGACCTTCTCCTTGTTCATTCAGATCATGTTATTTATTTCTAATATTTCATAGAGATGTGAATCGATGTCCAATTTTTTTGGTCAACTGAAGCTCTACATTTATTATTTTACCTTATTCTAAATTTTTTTTCTTCTTTATCTGTTTTCTATTTTATTTTGTTTAATTGGTTTAATGCAATTTGCATGGAAAATAGAACAAAAGGATTCTTTGCCAGCAAGATTTTAGACAAAAAAGGACTGACTAAAGTTATTAATAAAAGTTCAAGTATTTATTACAGGTTGGGGATTGTTAAATACAAGCTGGCACCAAGAAAGCTGAGTTGGTTGTGTGGTTCTGTATTTTGTATTGATTTCTTATGTTTTTGTGGGGGGTTGGTGTTTAATAGTCTTTATCTCACATGGGAAGATAAAGATTGATAGTGAGAGCTTTTTAAGGCTTATATTTTGGTATTGGGAAAATGAGAATACCAAAAAAAAAAAAAAAAAAAGAATATCAAAAGGTGAGATAAAAAAGTGACATAATGATATGGAAACTACATAGAAAGGTAAAGATGCTACTTGTACACTTTTGTTGCACTTATCTCTTTGTTTTGATAAACTATGATTAGAAGTAAGTAATTACGAAAATAATCCGAGACATGATACTGATATCTAGTCGATTCATTAATATTGTCACTTGTTGCTTAATATCATAACTTATGTACTAAAAATTCCTAATTTTAATGTTGATAAGATGATTATCTAGCACTTCAATCACTTTCTCTTTGTTTAGGTTATTTGGTGGATCCAATGAAAATTACAATTTGCCATGTCATTGTGAACTTCCCATGATGTAGTAGGGTAATGTTACCCTACCATCAACCCTAAAAGAGAGAAAAAAAAAAGTATGAAAAAGGAAGACCATGTTATTGGAAAGCAAGAGGGATCCACCATGTGTTCATAACATTTGCTTGTGGGGGAGCTCTTTTTCTTTAATAATCCTTTTGAGTTGGGTTTCATTAGCTGAAATGATGGTTTTGATTCTGTAGTTAAGGCCCCAAAGAAAAAGTTAGATGATAAAGACACTGATTTTGTCTAATAAATTGATATTATATGTATAATAATGCTATTAAGATCGCCGAACTCAAGTGCATCACTTAATGATCATTTTAAACTCATCAAAAACTAAAATATTAACAAATTATTTTGGTAAGATTAAAAATAATGGTCACCTAAAATTAAGGAATTAGGGTTTTCTTGAGAGAATGCAAAGAAAAATTAATCCCCCATAATAAGTTGTAACTCTCTTAATTGGGTCAAAGCTTGTATGTTTGGTTATGGGTTTAACTACTAATTGCAGGCATAGAACATGGTTCATGCGCCCGGGAATTTGTTGTTTAGTCAAAGTTGACTTGAGTTAGACCTAATTTTGATTCTAAATATTTTCAATTGGAACCATATGGTTCAAGTATTATAATTTATGACTAAGATGCTATTTTCGTCTTGTTTAATTTTTTGAAAAATAACCAAAAAGGAATACAGAAACTGATACAGTTACATTCGTCGTGATTATATTCTTTTCTTGTTACAGGTATTTTATGCTTGCTAGGGCATTCTCAAGTATTTCATATGAAGTTTGAATTTTAAATGGTTCAAAGCATTTCATCTCTTGAAAAGATTGGAGTAATTTACTAGTATTAGTGGCAATATAAGGATTATCTGCTATCTGATCATTCTCCCACCAACTTTACCTAACCTCTGGAGTATGCCATTCTTATCATGTCATCCATTTTCTTTGTTATTTTGGTGATGTTTCAACAAATAATAGTTTGTGTAACGACTAATTGTCTTGTATAAGAAAAAAAAAATTGTTTTTTCAAGAAAACCTAACTATGTTGAATTTTAGTGACTTTTGATAGTTTAATAACAATGTAGTTCTATTAGAGGTCCTCTATTGGACTGTATGGAAGCTGTTGGAAGGTCCACTCCACTCGGCCAAACCGAGTGGACTTGGTCCAAATAGGAATCCTACTACAACTAGGATTCCTTAGGTATTAGGATTGTAATTTAGATTAGTTTAGGATTAGTTTAGATAAGTTTTGATAACCTTAAACTCTTCTTCATGTAAACCTATATAAAGGGGTTCATTCATAATGTAATGTACAAGTTGTAAGTGAATAATAAAACCAAGGTATTTACCTAAGCTGTTATCTCTCATCACTATCAACCATCCTCCTTCTCGGCCTTCACCTGAAGATCTTCATCTTCTCGGTTGTCTATCCGAGACCATCATCTTCCTCTCTCGGTCTCTCGGCTATCACAACCGAGACAAAGTCTCCTTCACTCTCGGTTATACCCGAGCATCACCACTCTCGGTCTTCACCAAGAGTTGTCACATAGCTCTCGGCTATAACCGAGACACTCTCCCTCTCGGTCATCAACCGAGAACATCACCTCCTTCATCTCCACTCGTTACACTCGAGTGTGTTATATAATTCAAAGGTTTGAACCTTTTCACATGGTATAAGAGCCTTCAAATTTTTTTTGAATCATGACTACTCCCGAAACTTCGGAAACTTCTCAAATTCACACTAATCTCAATAGTGGGCCGTTTGATGTTTACCATTCGGATTCTCCTACTACCATTCTTATTACACCATTTCTAACCGGTGATAATTACTCCTCATGGTCTCGAGGAATGTCAAAAGCTTTAAGGGCAAAGGGCAAACTAGGTTTCGTAGATGGAAGCATCGATAAACCCACCGATCCTAATGAATTAGAACAATGGGGACGATGTAACGATCTCGTTTCTAGTTGGCTTATTAATTCGGTAGACCCACCTCTTCGATCATCCATCTTATATGATGAGACGGCATCCGATATATGGAAGAATCTCTTTGATAGATTTCATCAAACCAATGCTCCTAAAATCTTTCAATTAAAGAGAGCTATTTCTTGTCTCAAACAAGAGAATTTAGACGTTTCTACGTATTTTACACATCTCAAGGCTCTTCAAGATGAACTCAATTCCTTGCTAATCACCGAGCCTTGTATATGTGGTCATGGTCGCTCTTTGGTTGAAAGAACCAACCAAGATAGAGCTATGGAATTTCTTCAAGGTCTTAATGACCGGTTCTCATCAATTCGGAGTCAAATCTTGTTAATTGAACCATTCCCTTCAATTCTTCGCATACATTCACTTATCAAGCAAGAAGAGGTTCAACAAAATCTCATTACTCCCATGAATGTTGACTCTAACACTGCTGCCCTAGCGGTTGGTTCCAACGATTACTCACATAACCGATTCAACGGTTCCGATAGACAACGTACTAAACGTCCTCGACCCTTTTGCGAAAATTGCAAAATTCATGGACATGATGTTTCCTCGTGCAACAAATTACATGGGTATCCACCCAACTACGGTCAACGTGGAAGGAACCGTTCACGCCAAGATCCCGTGACTGCCTCGGTTATGGACACTAACGGTTCGGCTATGAACCATAATGGTTCGGGGGTGCCTGCAGCGTCATCTTTTACTCATGAGCAATATCAAGGTATTTTAGCATTATTGGACCGCAATAGGCAACCAACCGACCACTCTAACGGCACCAACAAGGATCCACTCATCAATCTCACAGGTAAGTACTCTTCTTCTTCTCATCCTCCATGGGTTATTGATTCAGGAGCCGCTAAACATATTTGTTCCAATCTTTCAAGATTCTCTTCTTATTCCCTTGCACCACCGGATTTATATGTCCGATTACCGGATGACTCCCGAGTCAAGGTTGATCATATTGGTACCATCTATTTTACGAATAGATTTTATTTAAAGGATGTTCTTCACATCCCTTCTTTTTAATTTAATCTCATATCTGTCTCTCAGATTTCTAAATCCCTTCGTTGTACCGTCCTATTTGACCATGATTTGTGTCTTTTTCAGGACCGAAAAACGAAGACGGAGATTGGGCTTGGTAGTCTTCATGATGACCTTTATTTCTTTCGCACGGAGCGTCCCATCCTTTCAGTTTCGAATTTAGTTCGAGATAATTCTAGTCATGAGTCTTTTGTTTTATGGCATTGCCGTCTTGGCCACCCATCTTTTTCACGTTTTCAATATTTTAATTCTAGACTTCCATGTATGAAGTTTAATTTTTTATCAAATAAAGTACCGTGCGAATTATGTCCCCTTTCTAAACAAAGTCGCTTACCTTTTCCTAATAGTACTACTACTTCTTCAAGTATATTTGACATAGTACATATGGATTTATGGGGTCCCTTTCCGGTCCCCTCCACCTCCGGGTGTCGTTATTTTCTAACCCTTGTTGACGACTTCTCACGTTGTACTTGGATATTTCTCATGAATTCCAAATCGGACTCAAATACGTTAATTATGAATTTCTCTAATTACGTTCACACACAATTCAATTGTAACATTAAAACAATTCGAACGGACAACGGATCCGAGTTTATGAATACTTCTCTACAACGTTGGTTTCTTGAAAAGGGAATTTCCCACCAACGTAGTTGTACCTATACACCTCAACAAAACGGTGTTGTTGAGCGCAAACACCGTCACATTCTTGAAGTTGCACGTTCTTTACGTCTTCAAGCTCATCTCCCTCTCTCTTTTTGGGGAGAATGCGTTCTAACCGCCGTCTATCTCATTAACAAGTTACCTACACCTATTCTTGATGGAAAATCACCTCATGAAATCCTCATGGGTTCTCCTCCAAATCTTTCACACTTACGTGTATTCGGATGTCTTTGTTATGCACGAATTCCTTTGGTCAAAACTAAGATGGATGCTCGTTCTTCCGCCGGCATCTTCCTTGGTTATCCGAACGGACAAAAGGGTTATCGAATCTATGATATCTCCACCCGACGTATTTATACCTCACGTGATGTGACCTTTATTGAAAACCGATTCCCGATGTCATCCACACCGATGGAACAACCCTCTCTCTCGCGTCCGGAACCCTTCATCACTATCGACGACGACGACACGTTTGTCTTTCCGACAAACGATAAAATTCGTTCCATTCCACCGGCGGACAGCAGCAGATTCACTGATGAATCTGCTGTTCCTGTCCCCGGGAGTCTGCATTCGGCGACAGGGGTGCCTTCAGACACCCCTGCTGACCCGACTTCAGGTCCACCTAACAGTGGACCGTCTAACCCATCAGGGGTGCCTCCAGTAATTTCTAATGAGGACCCGGGTACTGGTGTGCCTCCAGAAAGTTTATCTACACCACCGAGCAGTGATTCTTCATTGCCGATTCCTCCATCCGACGTCCGGATCTCCGACTCCGTCGTTGCCGATTCCGGCCGACCGGTTCGGTCTCGCCGCCCGCCTAGTCATCTAGATGACTATGTGTGTTCAAATACTAACATTGTTAAATATCCTCTTGAAAACTATTTTTCCATTAACTCGTTTTCAAACTCTCATCAACAATTTCTCTCTTCGGTTTTATCATCTACCGAACCAACCTCCTTCACTCAAGCAATGAAGTCCCCTCATTGGAAGGAGGCCATGGCCAAGGAAATTTCAGCCTTGGAAGAAAATAAAACCTGGACAATCACTGTTTTACCACCCGGCAAAAAGCCCATCGGTTGCAAATGGGTGTATAAAATTAAATTCAAATCCGATGGATCTATAGAGAGATATAAAGCCCGCCTAGTAGCCAAAGGCTATACCCAAATCGAGGGATTAGACTATAATGACACTTTTGCTCCAGTTGCTAAATTAGTAACTGTTCGTGTCCTTCTCTCTCTTGCCGCCATTAAAGGGTGGACTCTCCATCAATTGGATGTCAATAACGCCTTTCTTCAAGGCGACCTTCATGAAGAAGTCTACATGAAATTACCCCCCGGTTTTTCATCTCAGGGGGAGTCTAAAGTATGTCGTCTCCATAAATCTCTCTATGGTCTCAAACAGGCCTCTCGATAATGGTTTTCAAAATTTTCCTCCGTTCTCATCGAACGTGGCTTTTCTCAGTCTAAAAGTGACTATTCTCTTTTTACTTTTAGATCTCACTCCACTCAAATCTATGTCCTCGTCTACGTAGACGACATAATTATCACGGGAAATAATGATCATGCTATTTCCCAGTTAAAAATATTTCTAAATAAAGCCTTTTCACTAAAGGATCTGGGCCGCCTACAATACTTCCTTGGTATCGAAGTATCTCGCTCATCACAAGGCATATTTCTATGTCAAAGGAAATATGCTCTTGATATTTTAAAAGATTCTGGACTCACCGCTGCACGTCCTTCTGAGTTTCCCATGGAACAAAAATTACGTCTCAGTCCCACCGACGGTACACCTTTACCAGATCCGTCAGTTTACCGCCGTCTCATAGGCAGATTAATTTACTTAACGGTTACACGGCCGGACATCACCTTTGCCGTAAACAACCTCAGTCAGTTCATGCAAACACCTAGCCAAGTACACTTAGACGCAGCTCATCGCGTTCTACGATACTTGAAGGGTACTCTTGATAAAGGAGTCTTCTTATCCGCAGACAGCTCTCTCCATATTACAGGATACTGTGATTCGGATTGGGCTGGCTGTCCTTCAACCCGTAGATCTACTACTGGGTATTTCACAATGTTGGGATCCAACCCTCTCTCCTGGAAATCAAAGAAGCAACCCACAGTTGCAAAATCTTCGGCAGAAGCAGAATATCGAGCTTTAGCCATCCTCACATGCGAATTACAATGGCTCAAGTATTTATTACTTGATTTTGGAATCAATCACTCTGACCCGATGACAGTTTACTGTGACAATCGGGCCGCTCTCCACATTGCTGATAATCCCGTCTTCCACGAACGTACAAAACACATTGAGATAGATTGCCACATCGTTCGTGAAAAGATTAAAGACAACGTCATTGCCACACGCTTCACCAGTACAGAAAATCAGTTAGCGGATATCTTCACAAAGCCACTTGGGGCAGAACCGTTCAAGAACATTATTGGCAAGTTAGGCGTTACTTCCATTCCCGCTCTAACTTGAGGGGGAGTGTTGGAAGGTCCACTCCACTCGGCCAAACCGAGTGGACTTGGTCCAAATAGGAATCCTACTACAACTAGGATTCCTTAGGTATTAGGATTGTAATTTAGATTAGTTTAGGATTAGTTTAGATAAGTTTTGATAACCTTAAACTCTTCTTCATGTAAACCTATATAAAGGGGTTCATTCATAATGTAATGTACAAGTTGTAAGTGAATAATAAAACCAAGGTATTTACCTAAGCTGTTATCTCTCATCACTATCAACCATCCTCCTTCTCGGCCTTCACCTGAAGATCTTCATCTTCTCGGTTGTCTATCCGAGACCATCATCTTCCTCTCTCGGTCTCTCGGCTATCACAACCGAGACAAAGTCTCCTTCACTCTCGGTTATACCCGAGCATCACCACTCTCGGTCTTCACCAAGAGTTGTCACATAGCTCTCGGCTATAACCGAGACACTCTCCCTCTCGGTCATCAACCGAGAACATCACCTCCTTCATCTCCACTCGTTACACTCGAGTGTGTTATATAATTCAAAGGTTTGAACCTTTTCACAGAAGCTAAAGGAATTTAAGTGGAGGAACATTTTTATTTCACCTCTGAGCTCTGCTTACTCATATACATATATTGTAACGAACTACTTACTTATATATCCTCATGTGACATAAATTTTACCCACTTTCTCATGTTTAGGAAATTGTAATGTGAATAGTGTGTCTTTATCTATGAGTAGTATTGTAATCGGTAAAATTGTAAGTGTTTTCCCTTGTTAGATGGCATCTAGGTGGTAAAAGTCGATCTTACGGGTTGGCTCATGATTCCTAGCTTTATTCATTGTGTATTTGAACTTTATCACTTTATCTCTCTCAAGATTCCTTATTACTTATCGGCACTTGGTTGTCCAAGTGGTTGAAAATTTTGGTATTGATATAAATTTCAAAATCTTAGAAGTTTGCGGTCCGATTCCCAAAAAAATTGGAATCGGATTTTGAGCCTCTTTAGTATATTGTTGAGCTCCGGGCCTCTTTCACTCCTAATTTAACTTGTCCGATTATCGTGTTTATCACAGCTTCATGGTGTATCAAATATCAAGTCCATGTAATGACTACCGTAGATCGCAACCCATATTCAAAAAAGATTTCTTATTATTTTGATCAAGGAAAAAGATTATCTAAATCATGGAAGTAGATCTCCAAATAATAAATTTATAGCCATTTATTGGATTCAGTAAGAATACTTTAGAGCATCTCCAATGCAACACTCAACAAAAACTCAATTAATCCAATGTGTCAAGTATGAGTTGAGTTCCTCTTTCCTCGGTTGCACTATTGAGATACTCAATTCAAAATTCATCTCCAATGCAACACTCAAAAAAACTCAACATTTACTTTAGATTTACTTTTGGTTCTTATTTTAATATATAAAATGTTAATGTAGACCAATTGAGATACAACAATAAATGTTGAGATACTCAGAAGAAAACTCAACAATTGAGTTTTCTTCTGAGTATCTCAACATTTATTGTTGACACATCATATTGAGACTCTAGTTGAGTGTTGCATTGGAGAGTGTTTTTTGTCAAAAACTCAACTAGTCTTATATGTCAAATTGAGTTTTGTAAGTTGAGTGTTGCATTGGAGATGCTCTTATATGTTTCTATATGAAAATTATAAAGAGATTCTCAATTTTGCTTAGCTCAACTTCCGAACCCTCATGGAGCTCTTTGGGCAAAGAACCATGGCATCAAACACCTACTTTTGAAAGGAGACTTGCTCAATGTTCCCAACTTGTTGAGTGATAAGCATAACTCAGTATATTCGACAATAAAGCATGTTCTTAAGGAAATCATCAGACTCCCTCTTATACTTCTATCTCGTTTTTGTGTGTAAATAGGGAGTTAAATAGCGAAACTCACAATCTTGCGAGTAACTCTAGGAAATCTGGTTTAAACTTCTCTACTTGTGCTCCTAATTGTTCTTTGTCCCATCATAACATTACTGTAACTAACCTCACTTATTTGGAATAGATATTATGTTTTGTCTTAAACAAAAAAAAATCGAACCCTCCTGACTTGCCACTTGATTTAAGAGGAACCTTATGTAAGGACGGGTAGTTTTTCAATCCCCTGTATTAAGTGAGGTCTTACTAAACTAGTAAATTAGACAATTATACTATCGGCTCTATGTATCGACATATTAAAAAAACTAACCAGTCGACCCACTTGATGCCTATTGACTGAGCCTTCATTTGGAAACTCTCAATTACTCCACGGACTAAATTATTTCTTTGAAAATTTTGTATTAATAGTCTACCGCTGGTAAAACATCGTACATGCAAGACCGGCCCTAGTTGTTTGGGGACCTAAAGCGAACTAAAATATGGGACCTTTATACACTGTCTATAACAAAATTAATTTTTTCCTGTAACAAATAAATTAGTACGAAAAACATAACTAAATACGTAAATGTGAACTATATATTTTATAAGAAGTGTATCAAATTTTATATAAAAATTGACTAAATATGTTTTGAAAACATTTCACATGCTTTTTGAAATGTAAAATTACTAACTATGCGTTTGAAAACATTAAGAAGTACATACCCTGTAAAGCTATATGGCAAAGATGATATAATAATATAATATAGTTTTTTTTTTTGTTGAAAGATAATAATATAATATAGTCACTACTCGGTAGACGCTACATTCTAGAAACTTGTTTTAACTCTAAAGTAAAATTTTAAATTAACTCTTTCACAACAAAATTGGAGAAAAAAATAAAAAAAATTGTGAATATGAAAGAGAAAGAGAAGTACAAGAAGAAAGAGGAAGAACATAAGACACTAAGATTAGGTACAGAAGGAAGTGCAATATAACTGTGGCTGCTAGATGGAGAGAAATAAAGAAGATAGGAGAGAAAGGATAACAAGAGAGTGAAAGAGAGGCAAAAATGAATTAATTAAATATAATAACTTGGTTTAATTGAATAAAATAAAATAAGGAATTAGGTCCACGTAGGTTAGGTTATTCCATTTCAACAAAAAAAAGAAAAAGAAATAGAAAATAAAAAGGTAACTTGGTTTCCATTTTCAATTTCAATTAACTGCTTAGAAAAGAGAAAGTTAGGGTAGGTAAGTAACTTTGCTTTCCTTCTCAACTCACGTGAATACTTGTTTGGATAACTGGGCTTGAGGTTCATCGGTTAACTTAAAGCAATATGTTATTTGGAAAATATTCTAAGTAGAGGTGCTTTTAAGTAAAACCAGGTTTGGGGCCTTCCTAAAATGGGGTCAAAGCAGTTGCTTTGGCTGCTTTGGGCGTGGGCCGCCCCTGCGTACAAGGAAATATACTGGAAACATTGTTAATTGTATGTATTGTAACAATCTCGAAACTAAAGATCATACTCTTTTTCGCTGCACTTATGTTAGAGTGATTTGGTTTTACTTTTCTATAAGGATTGATCACATCGACAATGTCAAAGACTAGATACTATCTTAGAACGACCAAAATGTTGGTAAGGACATAACTAAACCAACGCTCTACGCTAAAATTCTTTGGTATATATGAAAAACTAAATGTGAATTATGCTTTCAGAAACAAGTACAAACCCCTATACAGGTTATTCTGAAAATCTTGAACTACCCAGATGGGACAGTAAACAACAACAACACCATTGCTACAACTACCAACACCAGATGGCTCTCCCCAAATTACCCTTTCCTCGAAATGAATACGGACGTTTCCTTTACACATATCACCAAAGTGGCAGGTATTAGCTGCATTATCTATGACCACAAAGAAGACTTCCAATTAGCAATATCACAGACTACACGAGGTCGAAACGCGGAAGAATGTGAACTTAAGGCAATCCTTATGGGCATCTTTGGGACACCAAACAATAAAATTGAATACATGCACATCGAGAGCGACAATAGGAACATCATTGATCACCTAAGCAGATCGTCTACAACGGTCCAATGGCAATCTCAAGATCACATCACCAATCAGACAAAATTGTCAAACGGGCTCGGCAAAATAATTGTAACCGTATATGGATTGTTTTTCCTTATTTTCTTCTGAACTAGTTTGTGTAGTTGCTTTTGTTTTTTCTAGTTCGGCTTTCAACAAAAAAAAAAAAGTGAAGTCCTACTATAAGAATGCTAGTGGTGCCTCTAAAAGTTTCAAAGACAGTTTAGAAATCTTAGTCCTAAATCCCAACTCCAATCTCCACCACTATGTCCACCACCACAACCACCACCACCACCAGTAGAGTTCAGCAGTCGCCTTCAATCAACCAAGAAACAAATGGGAGAAAAATTGAAGTAAATGTGATCACAATCTTCATCTTCATGTCTTCATTTTCTTCGTCCTCTTCATGATGTGGATCTAAAAAACCCATGGAGGAGAGAAAAGATGATGGGATGCAGACGTGTGAGAGAGGCGCTTTTAGCAGTTTAGTCAATTTAGGGCCTTTTCAAAAAGGCGCCCATAAAATGGGAGAGGTGTTAAAACTTGTTCGGGTGTACAAGGTATCCCATTCTAAACGGATCCAATAAATTGAAAAATCAGAAATTTTAAATGCACTTACCATTTTTGTTATATACACTTACATCAAAAATACTTTTTTGTTCAAGTCAAAGAAATGTGTGTGCTAAATACTGTAATAACGCTTTTATTAATTAATGAAAAACTACTTCAACAAAAAAAACAAAGAAAAAAGGAAAAAAGAAATGTGTGTGCATGTAGCAAAAATGATGAGGGCATCTATTAGATACCCAAAATTAAGAAGAGGGGAGAGGAGAAAGCTTGTTATTGGGCATCGATGAGGAATATGCTGATAGTCTTTCATGAATTAAGGGAGTCTCAACCTAGTATAATTTATAAGTCTGAAACCGAAAATTCATATAGATTATTCAAATGACTCTGCTTCTATTCATAAATATTAGGACATCTACATTTTTAAATGCTATTTTTGTACCATCAAGACAGTTTTATGTGATAAGACAGAAGGCATTTGCTCTCTTACCCCACAACCCCACACCACACCACACCGAATAAAAAGTACTACTGTATATGGAGTATAATTTACTTCTAACTAATTTTGACTCATTCCACGGTTGACTTCAATACTAGTACTATATATCTAGATGGTCTCATTCATTTCAATGAAATAAACCGTGGGTAACCAAAAGACTTGACTATAAAGGGACCATAAAATTGTCATTAATGGAGCATAATAAGTGGGGCAACCTAATCAACTTCCCCGACCCTACTCATAATCCATTATTCACATTATTGGCATTTTATAACTCTTAATTAATTCTTCGGGACCTTTCCGATTCTCATGTATATTCGTAACGTTCCTTCACATTTATATAAATATCACGATCCTTATGTTCTTCTTCACCAACCTAGCTAGTAACATTCACTATCTTCTCTCTCTCTCTCTCTGAGCTAATCTTGCAACAATTAACATGGTTTCATCTTATTCTTCTAAACTTTTCTTTCCAAAAATCGCTTTCTTACTAGCACTTGCTATACTAATCATAAGCAATGTGGGGTTCAATGTCAATACTGTAGAAGCAGGACGGGCCTTACCGGGTCAGTCTCATGAGAAACCAATAGCCCTAGCGGATCGACTACAATCGAATGGGTCGTCGGAATGTTGGGACTCACTAATTGAGCTTAAATCTTGTACGGGTGAAGTAGTTCTCTTCTTCCTTAATGGTGAGACGTATTTAGGTCCAAATTGTTGTAGGGCTATTCGGGTTATCCAACATCATTGTTGGGCTTCCATGTTTGGTTCACTCGGGTTCACTAATGAGGAAACTGATATTTTACGTGGTTATTGTGATGCCTATGCCGATGATGAAGACGATCTGCCTTCACCTCCACCACCACCATCTTCCGTGGTGCCGATAGTAAAGACTTAATAATATATGTACCACGTAAAAATCTTATATATTTAGTGTCTAATGGGGTCATGGATTTTAAATTATGTCTTTTTTAATCAGAGTCCGGGTCGGGTTGGTCCAGTCCTATATATATAGGTCGGGGGTATGAGCAATGGAACTTATGTAATTCTCCTTTAATTATCTATTATAAATCTACTCCTAAACGTTCTATCATGGTTTATAATTAGTGAATTCTACTAATGAATTTTTATATTAATTAATAACTTTGAGAATTGGCATCATACTCAATGACTCATTCATACCTGAGATATCAAATAAACACGGAAAAAGATCTAGTCTAGTACTAAACATGATGGTTATGATTAGAAAAATGAATGTTCTTAGAGGGTGACAAGGAAAACATAAGTGACCTTTAGCCAACACAATCCAAATGAATCGACCCCTTGGAACGGACTAGTCAAGTTCTTTAGAGCAACTCCAACCTCAGTCTGACTTGCGCCTTAAAAATCACTTTTTCAGTCCAAAATTTTTAACCTCTGTACAGCCTTTGTTCAGCTTTAAAATTTGTTCTAACCCCAGAGGGTTAAAATTTGTATATGTGAGAAACGCTTGTGTGGGGGTTTTTGTGAGTGCGAAAAACGTGTGTGATTTTGTGTATGTGCATACGAAACACGTGTTTAAACTATTTTCGAAATAATATTTTTTTTCAAGATTGAGAAATTATTCGGGGATCGACACGTTGGTGGGATGTTAATTTGTTAGAGTTTGAAAAAAATTAAAACTAATTAAAGTTTTAAAACAAAAAATTATAGTAATTATATATTTTTTAAACTCTAAAGTAATCGACTTTAAAAAAAAATAATAATTAAAATGTTAAAAAATAATATTTAAAGAAGATATATATATATATATATATATATATATATATAAAATTTGGACCGTTGGATGTGATCCGACAGCGAAGATGGAACGGTCACATAACCGTTGGGGACTTCCAACGGTCATGTGACCACCTTTGAGCCGATTCAGATTGGAGCAGTCGACTGAGGCCTCAAATTTTCGACCTTAGTTGACTGGGATTGAAGTTGCTCATAAGACACACTTTTTGGTAAGGCGGTCTCACCTAAAATACGAATTTTCAACCTCAATCAGCTAGGATTGGAGTTGCTCTTAAGACACACCAATTTTTTGCCAAGGCGGTCTCACCTAAAATTTGTGGGAATGCAAAAGGATTGTTTAATCAGTAATGAGAGCACGTTTACAATTTTGATTGTCAACAATGGTTCCATGTAAATCTTACGACACGCGGACAGTTTAGAGAACTTAGGTATCCAATTTAGTATATTTTAATTAGATTTGTTACCTTCCTTTTGTTATTTCTAGCTTTCTTTATAGGGCACAATCTGCCCATGCCACACTTAGATTTACTATTAATTATTTCTATGATTTCCTAAGAGCAATAATAAATGAACCCCTTAGTTTTTTTTGGTTGAGAGAGAGACACAAGACCTTGGAAAATAACAAATGAACCCCTTAGATTTAATATGAATTATTTCTCTGATTTCCGAAGAGCGATAATAAATGAAACCATTAGTTGGAGAAAGATACAAGTCCATGAACAATTGAGCCCTGAGACGACGCAAAATGAAAAACTATTTGGAAAATGTACCGCCTGTACATATATTAGGTTTGAAACTATTTGCAAACACCAGTGATCTCGGCATGGGGTTAATGTCCCTATCATCTATCTATCCCCTCTAAGAGCAACTCCAATGTGGGGCTCGGGCTCCCAATTTTGGGAGCCCCTGGATTTTGGGAGCCCCGGGGCTTTTCACAACTCCAACGTTGGGCTCCCAAGAGGGGCTCCCAAATCTAAAATATGCACATGTGTGGTGTATGTGTGTGAGGGTTGTGTTTTAATTTTCAACTATAAATTATTAATTTCAAATATAAAATTGAAATTTAATATTATGTTAGAGAGAGAAGGAATTTTGAAAAGATGAAAAAAAAATTAGAGAAATGATTGGAAAAACAAATTTAAAACAATTTATATTTTTTGAAAAAAAATTTAGTTTAAAAAAAATTTTTAAAAAATTAAAAAAAAACTAAATAAGTGGGGTGGATCCCCTAAATATGACCGTTGGGAGACCCCCAACGGCCATATTTGGGGCTGGGAGCCCCCCAGCCCCGGGGCTCCCGGGTTGGAGGGATGGGGCTGGGGCCTGGGGGCTGGGGCTCCCAAATTCAAATTGGGAGCCCCAGCCCCCAATACGTTGGAGCTGCTAAGTGGGTAGAAGTTTAATTTTAAGCCTCTAGTCTAGGATATGTAGAAGAGCTGCAAATCGAGAAGCATACAAAATAATACCCCACTAAATAAGATATTATGCAAGAAGACTTGACTCCGGAGTCCGGACGGGCAATTATGTCTTCTTGCTCTGTGTAGTCTGTGTGGCCCCGAGGTTCCAATTAGGTTTACCACTTAATAGTAGTATAGCTTCCTACACTAATTTATTACTTTTATGACTTTTAATCCGTTGGGAAGATCCTTATAAAACGTTAGATCATTAGACAGTTCTTTCAATGGTTGTTCAACCCTCAAACCCCCTCTAGTTTACTCTCAACTTCCCTTCTCCCCCTTCTTTCTACCCTTCTGCATTTCCTCTCTCTCTCTCTCTCTCTCTCTAACTCTTTTTCTCTCTCTCTATCTTCCCCATTTTCTTCTTTAATCTCTAACCAAAACCCACCTTAGAACTCCTCAAACTTCCCCATTTTCCTATTTTTACATAGAAGAAGAAAGAACTCCAAGAAAACATAGTAAAAATGAAAATAGCTGCTAGTTTAGCTCTGTTCTTGACGATTCTTTCATTTCTTTCTCTCTCTAGTAAGTTTCTTTTACAAAATCAAAACATGGGTTTTATTCATTTTCAGTCAATCTCTAACCCCTTTTATTTGATTTACAGATGCAAAGAACTCGATCAAGATTGGGGTTAATTATGGTCAGCTAGGAAATAATCTTCCATCACCAGCAACCTCTGTTAAACTTCTCAAATCAATGAAAGTAGGTCGAGTCAAACTCTATGATGCAAATCCAGAAATCTTGAATGCTCTTTCAGGTACAGATATACAAGTAACAATCATGGTTCCTAATCAAATTATTTCCAACATTTCTTCAAATCAATCACTTGCTAATGATTGGGTAAGAAAAAATCTCCTCCCCTTTTACCCTAAAACCTTGATTCGATGTGTACTAGTTGGAAATGAAGTTCTCAGCTATACTTCTGTTCAAGATAAGAAAATCTGGTTCAATCTTGTTCCTGCTATGAGAAGAATCAAACAATCTTTAAAAACCCTAAATTTGATGAAGATTAAAGTTGGAACAACAGTAGCCATGGATGCATTAGAATCATCTTTTCCACCTTCAAACGGAACGTTTCGGTCCGATATATCGGTTTCCGTTATTAGACCACTGTTACAATTCTTAAATCGGACAAATTCGTTTTTCTTCCTTGATGCTTATACTTATTTTCCTTGGTCTTCAAATCCTAGTGCAATTAACCTTGACTATGCGCTTTTTAGTGGGAATCTAACGTACACCGACCCAGTTAATGGCTTATTATACACCAACTTATTTGACCAAATGCTTGACTCAGTTGTCTTTGCTATGACCAAATTAGGGTTTCCAAATGTTCGAATAACCCTAGCTGAAACTGGTTGGCCTAGTAATTGTGATGTTGACCAAATTGGAGGTAATATTCACAATGCTGCCACTTATAACCGAAATCTAGTTAAGAGATTGACTTCTAAACCGGTTTATGGAACTCCAGCCCGACCCGGATGGATAATACCCACTTATATATTTGCTTTGTACAATGAGAACCAAAAAGGGGGACCCGGAACCGAAAGAAACTGGGGATTGTTGTATCCTAATGGTTCCAGTCTTTACGATATCGATTTGACTGGAAAAAAGTTGTTATCCGACTACTCACCGTTGCCTCCGGCCACAAACAATTCACCTTATAAGGGTAAGATATGGTGTGTCGTGGCGAAGGGAGCAAACATCACGGAAGTTGGGTCTGCCGTTACATATGCTTGTGGACAGGGTAATGGAACTTGTGACTCGCTTCGACCCGGTGGAAAATGTTATCAACCCGTTTCTCTGATTTCTCATGCAAATTATGCTTTTAGTTCGTATTGGTCACAATTTCGAAGTTCGGGCGGGACTTGTTATTTCAACGGACTCGCGGTTCCAACCAACAAGAACCCAAGTAAGTTATTCGATTTATTATCTTTTTCTAAGAACTTTGCTTATTAGTTAAATTATAATTAACCTTCCGAATTTATTGGGTGATCAAGATTAATGGGTATAGATTAGCATGACTTTTATCTAATTCAATTATGATAATTTTGATTTTGTAGGTCATGGATCTTGTATATTTCCAAGTGTGACTTTGACAAAAACTTGATCCACAATTTCTTCCACTCCACTTTTTAGTTTTCAAGAATCCAAATGATGAGAATTGAATAATTTGTTGCAAGTAGTTTGGATTAGTTTTCTTTGTTAATTAGTGGAAAGGATTAAAAGTTCTCTCACTCAACGGCTATATTTTTTTGGGAGACCATTCCAAACGGATATGTTGGTGGTGGAAGGGGACAAGAAAAGAAGGGTTTCCACTTTGCAAGGACAGTTGCAGTACTCTCATCAAAAAAAAAAAGGACAGTTGCAGTATTTTTGTATTTTGACATTGTGCCCTTCCTTTGTTTCTTTATAAAGTACTTGTTTTTTTCCCTTACTTTTACATTGTAGCAAATTTTAACTTTCTTAAATGGTCTTTTATATAGAAGCATATTTGCCTTTATTCTCTACTCAGAGTAGTAGTTGGGTTAAGTTTCTGCTTTACTTTCTTCTCTTCTTTCATGTGAACGGCCCTATCTTGTATGGAAAGGTTTTTCTTGCTATACACCACGTTGAGAAAGACCAACCTCTTATGTACCCTCGAAAGTGAGGTGCTCCTCATGATGCTATGGACGGTTGTCCGAAGTGCAATGATGGGGTAAACTCGGACACGGATAGGATTGTGCGTGCCGGGCCCTTCGGGTATTATATTTTGGCCGAGTTCCCCGTACCGCAGGCCCCTATTTTACACGACCGTAATATTTGGTTACGTTCCACCGCTATTACGCCAAAAATCAAAGGTTTCCATTTAACAGTGTCAGCACATGCATGCTAGAATTTTAGCCTTTTTCTGAGGTTTTGGTGGACAAGTTACAAATTACTAGTATTTTGGTTTCTTAATCACAAGTTTGTATTTTGTTTCAATGAGATGAAAAAGGGTTTAGTTGGAGTTGTTTTCAAAATGAGGGAAGAAAATCAAGTTAACCTGTGCCCTGTGGTAATCTTTTTTCCCATTGTGGTCTGCATCTTACTTTTGAGGTTGTTTTTAGTTTACCTCCTCAATACTAATTGGTAATTGAGTTTACCCCCCTCAATAATTGATAATTGAGTTTGCCCCTCTCAACTTACTATTTTTATTAAAAACACTAAGACACTGTTTAATGGTGTGTTGGAAAAGAATATGTCTATCAAAAGTAATGATTGGGTAATGTGATTTTAGTAATTGCAATACCTTAGTATGTTAGATTTAGTTAAGAATATGATTCGTAGAGACTTATTTTGTCCGTACACTATTAACTTGTGATTCATTTTTTTTACGCCAAACATGACCCTAGTATTTTGCCTGAAATAGTAAGTTTAAGGGAATAAATTCAATTATCAATTATTGAGGGAGGTAAACTCAATTACCAATTAGTATTGAGGGGGTAAACTCAAAAAACTCTACTCTTAAAAACATATTAGCTTTCAAACAAATCAACCACCAAATAAAAACAAATAATCTAAAATAAACAAATAATGAAGTCAATTCAGACTTCGAGTAAGTTTATAGATCTGATTGAGAAATAAACTAACATTAATTATCTTTTTAATAGGTTAACCCCCTTTGTCAGTGAAGGGGGTTTCAACTTGGGAGTACTAGATACAATTTTTTTAAATAGGAGAATTGTTAGAAAATTAAATCTAAATATGCGGAGTTACATACAATGTTAGAAAATTAATTCTAGACTGATGCGGAAGTATATACCTTCAGACACTGTTGATTAAGTTAAAAAATCTGGAACAACGGTTACAAGATACTGAAAATCTTCTAACCCCATGTCCTCTCCGTAAGTTGTTGTCATGTCTTGATGGAGGGACACAAGCATTATTATTGAGAGGGATTAGAGACTTTCAGTTAATATAATTAGGGGTAATTTCTAGAAATGTCAAAATAATATTGAAAATGAGTAGAAAAATACAAAACATTTGAAAATTATTATTCAGGTCAAAAAATGTGCAAATACTAAAATACCCCTTTTTGTCATTTTGTGTAACTAAATTCTTTTATTTTTCTTTAAACTTTAAATTGAAATAACTTTTGTTTGAGATATCGAATTTCTATAGAAATTATATATTTAGAAATGATTTTCCATTAGCTTTCTAACAAGATCCACTTTTCAATACTTCTTTAAAAAAAAAAACAGAAAAAAAATGGCGTTTTTTCCTTATTTTTCTGCAAACGTGTTTGCAACAATCTGTTATGCAAACGTGTCTGCAACAATCTGTTATGCAAACGTGTCTGCAAAAATCTGTTATGCAAACGTGTCTGCAAAAATCTATTATGCAAACGTGTCTGCAACAATCTATTATGCAAACGTGTTTGCAAAAATCTGTTCTGCAAATGTGTTTACAACAGTCTGATCTGCAAGCGTGTGTTTGCAACAGTCTGATCTGCAAACGTGTGTTTGCAGAATATAGGTTGCAAACAAGAGATGACCAACATAGTAGGCATTGAGTGGTTTTCGCCCATCCCCTCAATGTTTCATGTAACAAAACCATGACCTTATATGAGGAAGAAAATCATACATATTCATGAAATAAAAATGTACGAAATAAATTCACACATTCTGATATGATGTTTTTGTTTATCTCCCACAAGTCACAACCATAATCACATTTATACATTCAGTAACACTTCAATACACAATATACTTCCCGACTAAATAACAGAACGAGTAACATCTGTTAAGGGTGTGAAGATGTACATCTTACAGTCATGAGATTCGACTTCTCCTTTGAATGCTCCCACCACATTTTCACCTACATTTTCTCGCTGATACCAACCATATCATACAACACCCACCAGTTAGTTTCAAATTCATCTATTTTTTTTCACAGAAAACATGGGTGATTTGGTCCTCGTTTCCCTTTCCCACAAAATTCACATGAACTCGCCAATCAAATAGTTTATAGTGAAATCAATCTCTACCAATAATTTTTTTGACGACAACTTAAAAATACAGTAAGGTATTGCAAGTTGCAACTAGCAATAACATTATGGAATTGATGTTCCTCATAATCACATTCCTTTGACACATGCCAAACATGACACTATAGATCACAAAATTCCAACTTATAGTCTATATATGAATTAGGTTTTTACACAAAAGTGGTAGAAATGCAGAAGCATAAACTAAGAGACTAGATAAGTTGAATAATCTGATTTACAACAAAAACCTACACTTTCTACTTTGAAGTTCTTCATGAGTCCATTTTGATACTCAATCCAACAAAAAACTAACATAAGTTCAATAAAATTGCCTTTCTTTCTTTCGTAGCCAAACCTTAGAGATCATATTTACCCATTAGTAAAACTATCCACAATCGATTCTATCAAGAAATCATCAAGTCCTTGGCCTTGAATCCAAACACCAACAATTTCATCAAGAAATCATCAAGTCAGTGTCCAGGAAAAATCAATTTTTCTCACAGAAATTGAACAAGACCCACTTAAGATAAACTAATTTAATTGACTTCTAGAGAGAGAAAGAGAAATCCATCGTTTCCATCCATAAAAATGAAACTACCCAATTATAAACAACTAATTCAGTAAAAAATAAAAAAAAACATACAAAATCACAAAATTACCACAAATTTTTGATGGGAGCTTCAAGATCTAACAGATCAGGTTGTTGGAAAAACCATCCTTAGAGACCAAACGAAGTTGCCCGATCTTTAATTTTGAGAGTTGAACTTGTTGCTAAGTTTGCCTCCCACAATTATAATGGAGAATTTAGACTCAAATTCACTAGATCGGACGAATTTGGTTTGTAGATTTAAGAACGAAGACCGATTAAAGCACAGTTCCCCTCTCATGAACGTCATCTCTAACTTCACCACCACTGGATCTCACCTTCCATGAACATCTCTAGCTTTCTCTCTCTAGCGTCTAATCTTCTTTTTAGCTCTACCACTTGTGAGGGCGACGTTGGGTCGTCCTTTATCTGATCTCCAGATCTACACAGAGAAGAAGAACCCTAATTTCTGACTGTTTGTGAGATTACAAAGATTAAAGAAGAAGAAGAGAAGGAACCCCCAAAATTTCTGATTTTCTTTTTTCGTTTTTTTTAGAAAAAATAAGTTTGGACGTGTAAGGGTATTTTGGGAACCAAATAATTAGAAAACGACCTAAATAGTAATTTTCAATATTATTTCATACTTGACCTATTATTACCATAATATTTTGGTAACTTCCACTTAATAACAAAAGATCTAGGTGTTTTTAGTTATAATGATAATTTTGTGAACCTAAATAGCTATTTTCCCATATAATTACTCCACATTCTGTTCCATCAAGAATGAGCGTAGTGAGTTGGTTATTATAACTAACTATATCCCTCCAATCTGATTCCCTTATAATAGGGTAACCATCACCTAGATATGATGTCTATCAACTTCAAATTGATAGCAGGTCAAACCCTCTCCAAGAGAGAATATGTGAATGTGGGCCACCCGTAGTCTCAACTAAAGAGACGTGACCAACAAAAATTTCTACGATTGTACAACAGTACATTTTTTGGTTTTTAATTGGGTTAAAAATAATTAAGTTGTCAACAACAATCAATGGTTACCAAATTGGTTTCCAAGTCCTCAATTGGAAGCACAACCCCATACCCCTTCAAATATATTAACAATTACAAAAAATAAATAAAAGACTATTTAATGTGAGCGATTTAATATAATAGTAGAGAGGTGAAGACAAATAATAAAAGTCTACTGATTTTATAATCAAGTAATATCAAACTACATTTCAACAAAAAAAAAAAAAAGTAATATCAAACTACAAGAGAGTATGAGAAGATGGGAAAGAACAAGTCTCCTCAAATAGGAATGAGGGATGTATGTGTAGGCATATGAGGTGGTGAGGTGTGTTGATGAGATGGGATGTGTTGATGAAGTGCCACCTCTAGTTGCCCATGCAAAACGATCTGATTCAATCTGTCAATTCAAAGGCTAATGCTTCTTGCCTAAGTGAACATTTTCTCCAGAAGTAACCTTATAGGCACCTTGGGTAATGTAACACAAAAGGTACCCATAAGTCATATTTTATGGGCACCCAATACTTCTAACACTATTAAGTTAATAGCTTAGAGCATTTCCAATGCAACCCTCAACCTACAAAACTCAATTTGACACATAGGACTACTTGAGTTTTTTACAAAAAACACTCAACTAGAGTCTCAATATGATGTGGCAACAATAAATATTGAAATACTCAAAAGAAACTCTATTTTTGAGTTTTGTTTTGAGTATCTCAACATTTATTGTTGTATCTCAATTGGTCCACATCAACATTTTATATATTAAAATACGAACCAAAAGTAAATCTAAAGCAAATGTTGAGTTTTTTGAGTGTTGCGTTGGAGATGAATTTTGAATTGAGTATCTCAATAGTGCAACCTAGGAAAGATAAACTCAACTCATATTTGACACATTGGATTAATTGAGTTTTTGTTAAGTGTTGCATTGGAGATGCTCTTAATTGATGAAAACACCTAGCTAACAAAAGCATCTGCTTTGTCGTTTGAGATGGAGAAGGGAACTTCTCTACAGGGGGCACATTACAAAGGTGCCCCTAAAACCAAAAATTGAGTAGGATGAATGTGGAGAAGAGGGCCTTTAACAATAAAATAATGGGGGCGTCTATAAAACTACTCAATGAAGTATAATGGGATAGACTTCTACTCAATGAAGCAACAAACCCCCTTCTTCTTTTTTTTTTTTTTTTTTTTGTCAATTTCTACGGTAGACACTTCACATTCAAGAATCAAGAGTGGTGCTTAGACCGTACAAATCACATGTTTGTCATTTACTTCCCATCAAGAATTAAGTAATGGTAGTTACGTCTTCATTCTTTAACATGCTCTTACAATCCATTTTCGAAACACCTTTTATTATGAAAGGTATGTTATATGGTACATGAACCCATATGTAATAAATGCACCAACTGTATGGCTATCAGTGTCAGTTTCACCAAGAAAATGAGAAACAGAAAGCCCAATTTATTGAAACAAATACAGTATTTATTTTAAGGGTGACTTCTTTTTCACATTCCAATTGTGATCAAGAGCAACTCCAAGGTTATTGTTTGGGAGCTCAGCCCCAACCCCCTCCAATCGGGAGCTCAGGGGTTGGGTTCTTTGTGCGGCTGGGAGCCCCACCTTTTCGGACTCTCATTTTAAATATTTTTTTTCTATTTATTTTTAACTTTCTTTTAAATCTATTTATGGTTATAATATTTTTTTTTTTTTGAAGTTTCTCAAATTATTTTGTTTATCTTTTTAAAATTCTCTTCTAAATAATAACAAATTCAAAGTTTATATTTGAAACTAATAGTTGAAAATTGTCAAAATCCCACGCACGTACATCACACATGCATATAATTTAGATTTGAGAGTCCGGCATTGGAGTTGAAAATTTTCATGGGTTCTCAAAATCCAAAGGCTTCTAAAATTGAGTTTGTTCTAAGGGGCTATTTTAATCTTGTAAGTCACTTGCATTTAATTTTGGTGTTTGTATCTCAAAATTTCCAATTTAACCAATTAACCCTCAAATAATTTTTCGCGTTTCAATTTATCTTTCTAATTTTTTATTTTTAGTTTGTTTTAACACTGTTCTTTTTTTTTTTGTCGAATTGAATAACTTAATTTCTAAGTGAATCCTAGTTTTAATTTTTTTAGTTCTCTTCAAGAATGATCATAGGTGTGATTTTGTTTTGATTAGTTGTTTCAACAAAAAATTACTTTTCTGACGAGGCGATGGTTTACTCTAGACCTACTTTTTTTCTCTATTGAAATCGGAGAAATATTCTACCGAAAAAATTATTTTTCTCATCATTTTGGTTCAACTAAATGAATGGAAATGATTTTCGGCCATTAAAAAGAAAAATGTGAAGTTTTATAGACAATGCCCAAACTTGTTAAAGGCAATGTGTTTTCGACCAAGACTTGGTCAAACAAGTCAACTAAGTATGGTTAGAGGCCTCTTTCTCATCCTCATTCTCCTTCTCTCTTATTCTCCTTCTTATCTTTTTCTTCACTATACTCTCTCTCCCTCTCTCTCCGGAAAGGAAGTAGCCCTTTTGCCGAAATCATTTTTTCTTTTAGTTAAGGTCGCCGCTAGGAGATTGCGGGTCGGTGACTTTTCGTAGGAAAAGAAGAAAATGGAAATTGATCTGAAGACCACTTGCTTCTAATTATTTGTAAGATGCCTATAAATATTCCAATAAAATATGATAAAAACATGTGGTAAGACTTAACTCAATCCCATTTCTTAACTTTTTTTTCCAATGTTAATATAACTTATAGCTTGAAAATACGGTGCCATCAAATATGCATGTCGGTCACATGATAGAAATTTAGTGAAATTGGAAATCTATCATTTACTGATTATGGATTAGTAGAGTGTAAATAGTGGTCTTTAGGGTAGTTACTATGATCTTCAAGGTGGATGAACATTCTTAAGAAAGTTTCATAACAATTAAGAATGTATTCCATCTTATGATATACGGAAGCTAATTGATATATATATATATATATATATATATATATATATATATATATATATATATATATATATATATATATATATATATTTTGTTGCGAAATAAAGCTAAAACAAACATTCTTATAGAGCAAACTAATTTAAAGCAGAAATAAACGAAAGAGCAACATTCCAGATTTTCTTCTGACTATTAGTTCTACCTCATTTCGCGAGCGCATCTGCTTTAGAGTTGCATTCCCTGGGCACGTGAGTGAAGATGATGTATGTGAAGTGATTTCTGAGAGCCAGAGAAGTAGAAATGATGTGTCGAAATTGCCAATGAAGTCCGTCACTCGGGTTATTGGCGAAGTTGATTAAATTAAGATTATCACTTTCGATATGAACATATTTGATTTGGAGTTGTACCGCCCACATGATGCTGTAGTGAATGGCTAAACTTTCGCATTCTTCTACATTTTGGCCTCGAACTGTGTCTACTACTGCTATAACAAATTTTGCCTCGTCATCATGGATTATACATCCGATTCCAGCTGATTCTGTAAGTTTCAGAAAAGATGCGTCTACGTTGATCTTGAGAAATGGTGTCGATGGAGGTCTCCATTGTTGTTGCCGTGGTTTTTTCCTGCATTTGTTAGTAATTATGGACTCAATCTTGAGTGGGGCAGTGGAAGTACGCTTAATCTGTTCGATGATCTGAACTGGAGTTTGTTTGGGAGAGTTAAAACAATTTTCGCATCTAGCTTTCCATATAAACCATAATATTTTGACATATAGTATAATGTGTTCCTCATCTAATTGTTTCCATTGTTGGATCCATTACTTGACCGTGGTTAATTGTTCCGATCGTACCTGAAAATGAAACCATATAGCTCTGGCATAGTCATAGTGCAATATCACATGGTCTAATGTTTCATTAGCATTGCAATTAATACAATTATAGATATTACCTGTAAATTTACCGATTTTGTCTTTAACTGGTAGACTATTGGTTCAACATTTCCATATGAATAGTTTTATGCGAGGTATCGTGTTCATATTCTAAATGAAAAACCAGTTTGTGGAGTCATGCATTGGTTCATTACTGCCTGTTCTCAAGTAGTATACATAGATTTGATTGAGAATTTACCTTATTTGGTTAGTGACCATGTTGCTGCGTCTTCTTTGTCAGCCTGCAGTTGAATATCGTTGCACGTATCATTATCAAAACGACTATTTATCAAGTTAGTGTTCCAGGTGTTATTGGGTATGAGTTGGACAACCTAGGTGATTAGAGCTACTTTGATTCGTGATGGGTAGAGGGTGGTTGGGGATCCAATGGTCGTGCCAGATATTTATCTGCGCGCCTTTGTTAACATCCCAGAAGACTAAACTGTCAACATGGCTGAATTGTTTGCTAATCGTTTTCCAAGGCCAAGAGTGGTTAGGTTTCGGGGCGGTAGGTTTAGCAAACTTAGGGAAGTATTTGACTTTGAAGACCTGAACCCAGACAGACTTGGAATTGTTGGAAGGCTCCAGTTGAGTTTATTGAGGAAAGCTTGGTTATCAATGTGAGGGAGACGAAGGCCAAGGTTTCCTAATTTGCGTGGCTTACATATCGCGGACCAGTTGATGGTGTGAAATGTTTTGGATTTTCCCCACCAGAAAGTCTTTTGGAAGGACTCACTGCTGTTACAAATGCCTTTAGGGATGGCAAATCACTGCATTTGGTATCGGGGAACGACCGCTGTAATGGTAGAAATTACTATTGGGCGACCAGTTTGGGATAGGAGGTTTGTTTGCCACTTGGAGAGTATGTTCTTGATTTGGGTGAGAAGGGAATTGAAAGCTTTTTTCTTGTTTCTGTTCATGAAGAGATTTGTGCCAAGGTACTTGTCTCCCGTAGCTAATTGATATATGTTGTAATCTTAACAAAAAAAATTGATATATTTCGTATGATTTTCTATTGTGCTAATTTAAAAATTTGTGTTTTTGTTGTTTAAAAAAATGAATTGCAATTAGGAGCAGTCAAATACAATAGTTTGTGTAACATTTGAATATTATCGTTATTTTTGGTGTGACTCCCTATTTTATAATCAATTTTTTTCCTAGTCCCCAACTTTATGTTAAATACATAGATGGTCAAATTGACTAAAATCAACCTTTTACTTTCCTAAAATACCCCTCACTAATTTTGTTTGTTTTATTATTTCTCTTTCATTTTCTCCTCCTTCATCTAACTATTCTACATATTTTACAACTAGTCGTTAACAGACATATTTTTCCTCTCTCTCCTCTTCCTCTCCCCGCATCTCTCCTCCCCCCTTTATGTCTGACAAAGGAAAGGAAAAGTCCTTCACCATACTATTGGTCTAGATCTTGATATGGAAGTTCGAGATGTAGACGAAGTTCGTCTGATTTTACCATACTTTCTTCGTTTCAATAAACCAGACAATATAGTTTCATCCAATTGCACCAGATGATTAGGCGAAGGGTTTCCCATCCCCTTAGCCAGACAAATAGAGAACAAAGAGAGGAAAAAGAACCAGAAACATGATATGATACTTTAGAAAAGTGAAATGTTGATATTCTAGTCAAATATGTTAAATATAAGAAAAAGGGATTTTGTGGATATTTTACACAAACTAGGAGTTGTGGTGGTGGCGGTTTATGGAGGAGGTGTGGTTTGTGGTGGCTAGCAACGGTGGTGTTTTTGGTAGTGTGGTCCGTGGCGGTTGTGTGGTACGGAGACAGGTAGAAGATAGAGATTCTTTAGTATTTCTCCTTATTTAGTACAATAATTAGCGGTTCCTCAGTGGTGGCGACGTCTTCCTGGTAATGGCGGCGGCGGCTCTCTCGGTTGGGATATCTTCGAGGAAGATAGTATTGTGTTTTAGTTTGTCGACATTTAGGGTCTTTTCATTCTCGATCTTAAGGATCTTTTTCTCTTTGTCGACCTTTAGGGTCTTTTGTTTTGAGTCAGTGTCTTGTTCGTTCCTTTCCCTTCATGAGACACTTTGCATTCGAAGTTCTGTGTAGAACTACTTGTGTAACTCTCATGTGGTTCTCAGAGGAATGAAATCTCTCATGTAATGTTGTGGTTCAATTAATGGATGTATTTATGAGTTTCCTCGAAAAAAAACACAAACTAGGAGCCGAGAGTTATTTTCGTACTTTTAAGTGCAAAGGGATAGGTAACTTTTTTTTTTTTTTGAAACCATGCGAAACCATTTTCATTCATAATTGATTAAATCACAATATTACATGGAAGATAATTGTTATTTCTCTCATCTGAACACTTCATGAGAGTTACATACTTTTAAATGCAAAGTGCCTCATGAAGAGAAAGAAATTGGACTAGACACAGACACAATGATCTTAAAGATCGTGGATGAAAAGACCCTAAAGGCCGTGAATGAAAAGACCGTAAAGGTCGACAAAATAACTGGAAATAAACTAAAAGAACCACCGCCGATGTCACGTGACAGGTAATTGGACATTAGTGAGGGGGTATCCCTAAATTCCCATATATCCTTTTTGTTTTCTTCCCTGTAGGCCTCTCTGTACTGACCATCTGTTTGAAGTTTCCTTCCCTCAGGGCTCAGACTACCTACTCTCACTTTCTCTCTCTACATTTCTTCCTCTCTCTCTCTCATCTTTTATGCTTCTGTGTATACCTCAATCCGATGGGAGCAATTTCCTTGTACTGTAGTTTAACTTCTACTCCTATTGATCATAAACTGTTCGATGGATTACTTCTTAGCAATCGCAATTTCCGCTTCTCAAAAAACTTCAACAAAACCTATGGAGACCGTCGTCGTTATCGACTTGTTCGGAGATCTAGGGTTTACTCTAAGTCGAATGTAAGTATTAATCTAACTTATGTTGATTCAAATTCATCTTGTTTTATTTTGTTACTTCTATTATGAAGTTGTGATTATGAAACAGAATTTTGAAGTTGGTACAAACTTCTGAATTTTGATTATGGTTTGGTGATATTGAGTTGTTGTTGCCTCGAAATTTTGTTGTCATAAAGTTGTTACTCGGACAATTCTCTGATAACAAATGGAAGTTGTTGAAGAATGTTCTGATTTTAGTGCATATCTAGTGGTAGCAGAATTTTTTCTTCCTGGTCTAGAAAAATCCAAGATCAAATATTTCTGGGCAAGAGTGTTGGAATTAGGAAAGAATCTTTATATCCTATTATTAGGTTTAGACTTTAGAGAAATAATTTTTGTTTTTATTCCTATCTTTAGCTTGTAATTAAGTTATATAACTATATATAGAGTATGTGTAAAAGAGACTGATAAAACTAAGATGACACTCCCGTGCACATAAAATTCCACGTTGACACCATACAAAAGTTACAACTATACCTATTTTTGATCTGGCGAAAATTAGGTAGCACTTCTGTTTGGTGTTCAAGTTGGATTTATGTGCACGGAATGTCACCAAGTGTGTCAGCGTAGCATGTCTCAAAGTGAAAATGTGAATTCATTTTATGTTGATTACAAAGCAGACATTGTATTTCCAATATGAGTTTTGACAGTGCTTCATATCCGACGTGGGATCTAATGAGCTGAATTTTAGAAATGTTGTTCCCTTAACCAAAACCAAATTGTTTTACTAAATTGGATTCCTGATCGGGATTCAATCTTAGAATAGAGCCACAGTTTATTTCAAACAATAAATGATAAGGTTGGAGGTTCTAGAAGGGGTGGTTAATTTATTTTATAGTCGTTTTCTTTGTCGTAAATTTTCGGTGGAAAGAGAGAAAGGTCGATTGAAGTTTCTTGTTGGTTGCGGGCTTGCGCCCCAAGTGGAAATGTTTCGGCCGTTTTGGTTGAAATATGTTAACAATTAGTATACTGGATAGGTATCAAATTGGTCTGTAACTGTTATATGAATGTTTTCAAGTATGGGATGCTTCATTTTATGACATCACCAAATGAATTCAAGTTAACAATTAAAGTTTAACATACCATTGACAAGCAGAGAAAACATCTATTCTCTTTTTTATCAGTTATAACTATAAAATTGTTGCAGCCGGAACTTTTTATAATGAGAAACTACAAAGTAGTAAAATACTATGTCTGAGGTTTAAGGGAGGCTATTTTCTGTTAACTTCTCAGTCTTGACTGTATCAGAGAAATCTTCCTTGACTAGAGCATAAATTAATTCAAATTGTGGGGTCTGTAATCCTTGTCAGCTGTAGCTGTTGATATGGTTATACCTTTATAGCGTACTGAGATATCCAGACAATGCTTCAAGTGTTTCCCTCTTAAGTCCATTAATGGCAATTTCTTTAAATGTAATGAATTCCATTATATCGGTACTTGAATATAATGGTATCTTGAAGATTTCTCAAGATGCATATGCTCGATATTCTAGTTTCAAAAGCTTGAGTTAGAAGTCCTGACATTTATGATAGCTCTTGTGTACCTGTATATATATACATTTATTCGTATTATGAAACAAGGGGGAAGGATTTCTGCCATAAGGAGTGCTAACAGTACATTTATTTATGGACACAATACTTGTGCTATACAGGAAGAGGAGCTAAAAGTCAGAAAGTGTTCTCCTATTTTAGAGAGCGCCTTGCTTTCAAATGATAATGCCTTGGATTCTCGTGACTGGAAGGTAGTTCCTGATATTTGGAGGTCCTCAGCAGAAAGATATGGTGATCGAACAGCACTTGTGGATCCTTATCACGATCCACCATCTGAAGTGACGTACAAGCAGGTAATACCTTATCTTCGTATATATATATATATATATATATATATATATATATATATATATGTAATGTACTAATGTGTGTGTGTATGCGTGTGTGTTAGAAAAATACAGTTGGAATTAGTTATGCTTTTTTTTTCCATTGTGGGAAAGAGATGTCATTTGTACCGTGTCTGCGTAAGATATAAATGTGTAGCTTCTAATTTCTTTTCAATATAAGAAGTCAAAAGATTGATATTGGTTGATGAGAAAACAAAAATAAAACTATCAAGGGTGTACAGGTTAATGAAGTGTTGTCAGAGTCGCTGAAAATATGATCTATCATCAAGTCTGATTATTTGAAGTGCTAAAAATTGGTATATTGTTACTGTACAAGTCCATGATTTTTTTTTTTTCTATTTTTATTGATTGATGCTATCATGAAATTGTTTGTTGGAAGGTCCACTCCACTCGGCCAAACCGAGTGGACTTGGTCCAAATAGGAATCCTACTACAACTAGGATTCCTTAGGTATTAGGATTATAGTTTAGATTAGTTTAGGATTAGTTTAGATAAGTTTTGATAAGTTTAAACTCTTCATCATGTAAACCTATATAAAGGGGTTCAATCATAATGTAATATACAAGTTGTAGTGTTAATAAACAAGGTATTTACCTATCTCTCTATCTCTCTCTCACACAACAACAACAAGCTCACCGATCTTCATCTCTCGGCTTCAACCGAGATAGTCATCATCAACCCTCGGTTATAACCAAGAGCTCAGCTCATCTCTCTCTCTCTCGGTTATACCCGAGCTTCATCACTCTCGGCCTCACCGAGAGTTGTTACACACTCACTCGGTTATAGCCGAGACTATCAACTCCTTCAATCTTCCTCTCGGTCATCAACCGAGAAGGTCATCACCTTCACCTACACTCGGTCATACTCGAGTGAATTAAACAATCAAAGGTTTAACCTTTTCACATGGTATAAGAGCATTCAAAAATTTTTTTTTTCTCTTGAATCATGACTACTCCCGAAGCTTCTGAAACTTCTCAAGTTCATGCTACCATTAATAGTGGACCGTTTGAGGTTCACCACTCGGATTCTCCCACCACGATGCCTTCAGCAACTACTCTCACACCGGAGCAATACCAATCTATAATTGCCTTATTGGAACAAAACAAACAGCCCACATCTTCTCATGTTACCACTAAAGACCCTCACGTCAATCTTACAGGTAAGTATTATTCTTCTTTTCATCCTCCTTGGGTTATTGATTCCGGTGCCGCTAAACACATATGTTCGGTTTTATCACGTTTTTCTTCATATTCTCTTGCTCCTCCGGATTTATTTGTTAGACTACCCGATGGATCAAGAGTTAAGGTTCACCATATTGGTTCGGTCTATTTTTCCAATAGATTTTATTTACAAGATGTGCTTCATATTCCATCTTTTCAATTTAATCTCATATCTATATCTCAAATTTCTAAATCTCTTCGTTGTACCGTCTTATTTGACGATGACTTATGTCTTTTTCAAGACCGAACAACGAAGATGGAGATTGGGCATGGTAGTCTCCATGATGATCTTTACTTCCTCCGCACGGAGCGTCAAATTTTTTCCGTTTCAAATTTATTTCAAGATAAACCTAGTCATGAGTCTTTTTCTTTATGGCATTGCCGTTTAGGCCATCCATCTTTCTCTCGTTTTCAATTTTTTAATTCTAGACTTCCATGTATGAATTTTAAATTCTCATCAAATAAAGTGCCGTGCGATATATGTCCGCTTTCTAAGCAATGTCGATTGCCTTTTCCTTCTAGCACTACTTCTTCCACTCATATATTTGAGTTAGTTCATGCCGATATATGGGGTCCCTTTCCGGTTCCCTCCACCTCCGGGTGTCGTTATTTTTTGACCCTTGTTGACGATTTTTCTCGTTGTACTTGGATATTCCTTCTAAGTTCTAAATCGGACTCCACCATGAAAATTAGGAATTTTTCTATTTATGTTCATACACAATTTAACTGTGTGATAAAAACAATTAGATCAGACAATGGTTCTGAGTTCATGAATCATTCCCTCCAAAGTTGGTTTCTTGAAAAAGGAATCACCCATCAACGTAGTTGCACTTATACACCTCAACAAAACGGTGTTGTTGAGCGAAAACATCGCCATATTCTTGAAGTCGCTAGATCTTTACGACTTCAAGCTCACCTCCCTCTTTCGTTTTGGGGAGAATGCGTTCTAACCGCCGTCTATCTCATTAATAAATTACCCACACCTATCCTTGATGGGAAATCCCCTCATGAAATCCTCATGGGTGCTCCTCCGAATCTTTCACACTTACGTGTATTCGGATGCCTTTGCTATGCCCGTATCCCTTTGGTCAAAACCAAGATGGACGCCCGGTCCTCCGCCGGCATTTTTCTTGGCTACCCAAGTGGACAAAAGGGTTACCGTATCTACGACATCTCTACTCAACGTATTTTCATCTCACGAGACGTTACATTCTTCGAGAGCCGCTTTCCTATGGCTTCTCCACCTCCGGCACAAGCTCCTCTCGCCGACCCGTCTCCATCCCTCTCTATTGATGATGACGGAACCTTTGATTTTCCGGTGAATACCGAGCCTCCTCCCGATTCACCGTCCGACAGCAGCAGGTTCACCGAAGAACCCACTGTCCCTGTCGTCCCGGTTTTGGATACTGTTTCAGGGGTGCCTCCAGACACCCCTGGTAACACACCTTCGGGGGTGCCGACAGAAAACCATTCTTTCCCTTCGGGGGTGCCTACAGATATCTCTACCGAGCTCCCTGATTCAGGGGTGCCGACAGAACCCCCTGTCACCACTCCCGGTTCGGGCTCTTCTCTTCCACCGCCCGCGACCGGTGTTCCCACTTCCGGCGCTCCCGACGTTGACTCCGGCAGACCGGTTCGGTCTCGTCAACCACCTAGTCATCTCAAAGACTATGTTTGCTCCAACACCACTACCGTCAAGTATCCACTTGAAAACTATTTTTCTATAAATTCCTTTTCAACTTCTCATCAACAATTTCTTTCCTCGGTCTTGTCCTCGACCGAACCCACTTCCTTCACCCAAGCAATGAAATCTTCTCATTGGAAGGAGGCCATGGCTAAGGAAATTTCGGCCTTGGAAGAAAACAAAACTTGGACTCTCACTAACTTACCACCCGGTAAGAAGCCTATTGGTTGTAAGTGGGTGTATAAAATAAAGTTCAAGCCCGATGGCTCCATAGAACGCTATAAAGCTCGCTTAGTGGCTAAAGGCTATACTCAAATAGAGGGGTTGGACTACAATGATACTTTTGCTCCGGTTGCTAAACTAGTAACCGTTCGAGTTCTTCTATCTCTCGCCGCCATTAAAGGCTGGTCTCTCCATCAGTTGGACGTTAACAATGCCTTCCTCCAAGGCGACCTCCATGAGGAGGTTTACATGAAACTTCCCCCCGGGTTTTCATCTAAGGGGGAGTCTCAAGTATGCCGCCTTCATAAATCTCTTTATGGTCTAAAACAAGCATCCCGTCAGTGGTTTTCCAAATTTTCCTCCGTTCTAATTGAACGTGGTTTCTCTCAATCTAAGAGTGATTATTCGCTTTTTACCTTTCGTTCCTCCTCCACTCAGATTTATGTTCTAGTCTATGTGGATGACATCATTATCACAGGAAATAATGATCATGCTATTTCCAAGTTAAAATCATTCCTAAATAATGCTTTCTCGCTAAAAGATTTAGGACGTCTCCAGTACTTTCTTGGTATTGAAGTTTCTCGTTCGTCACAAGGCATTTTTTTATGTCAAAGAAAATATGCACTTGATATTTTAAAAGATTCTGGACTGACCGCTGCACGTCCCTCTGAATTCCCTATGGAACAGAAACTTCGACTTAGTCCCACTGACGGTACACCATTGTCAGATCCGTCAGTTTACCGTCGCCTAATTGGCCGGCTTCTCTACTTAACAGTTACACGGCCAGATATCGCTTTTGCTGTGAATAACCTCAGTCAATTCATGCAAACACCCAGCCAAGTACACCTAGACGCCGCCCATCGCGTACTACGATACTTGAAAGGTACCCTTGATAAAGGAGTATTTTTATCCGCAAACAGCTCTCTCCATATTACAGGTTACTGTGATTCAGATTGGGCTGGTTGTCCTTCGACCCGTAGATCAACTACAGGATATTTTACAATGTTGGGATCTAGTCCACTTTCATGGAAATCAAAGAAGCAACCCACCGTTGCCAAGTCTTCGGCAGAAGCAGAATATCGAGCTTTAGCCATCCTCACATGCGAATTACAATGGCTTAAGTATTTATTACTTGACTTTGGAATTGATCACTCAGATCCGATGACAGTTTATTGCGACAACAAAGCCGCTCTCCACATTGCTGATAACCCAGTTTTTCACGAACGTACCAAACACATTGAGATAGATTGCCACATCGTTCGTGAAAAGATTAAAGACAACGTCATTGCCACACGCTTCACCAGTACAGAAAATCAGTTAGCGGATATCTTCACAAAGCCACTTGGGGCAGAACCGTTCAAGAACATTATTGGCAAGTTAGGCGTTACTTCCATTCCCGCTCTAACTTGAGGGGGAGTGTTGGAAGGTCCACTCCACTCGGCCAAACCGAGTGGACTTGGTCCAAATAGGAATCCTACTACAACTAGGATTCCTTAGGTATTAGGATTATAGTTTAGATTAGTTTAGGATTAGTTTAGATAAGTTTTGATAAGTTTAAACTCTTCATCATGTAAACCTATATAAAGGGGTTCAATCATAATGTAATATACAAGTTGTAGTGTTAATAAACAAGGTATTTACCTATCTCTCTATCTCTCTCTCACACAACAACAACAAGCTCACCGATCTTCATCTCTCGGCTTCAACCGAGATAGTCATCATCAACCCTCGGTTATAACCAAGAGCTCAGCTCATCTCTCTCTCTCTCGGTTATACCCGAGCTTCATCACTCTCGGCCTCACCGAGAGTTGTTACACACTCACTCGGTTATAGCCGAGACTATCAACTCCTTCAATCTTCCTCTCGGTCATCAACCGAGAAGGTCATCACCTTCACCTACACTCGGTCATACTCGAGTGAATTAAACAATCAAAGGTTTAACCTTTTCACATTGTTGAGATACTTTTTGTCTTGTATTAAGTTTTAGTATAGGTGTTGAATTAAGATGAATTAGGCTAAAAATATAAAATTTCTCACTTAAATTAAATCTATGAGAAACACCGATTAAGCTTTTGATCGAAGTTATATAACCATTACTTTCACCTTACACATTCTTGAAGCTGAAAATTTAGTCTCATCTTAGTTAGTTATCACCCTTTATTTATCAATCAAATTAAGTAGAAGAGGAAGAGGCTCTGTCTAATTTATTAGATTCAATGCCTTACCGTGCGAAACTAATTTAAATTGCAAAGTAACTTTCAGAATATGAAATCATCCAAATCATCCTTATCTTAATCAACAACCAAATCAAAGATTTCCATGGTTATAAACCACTCTACTAACTAGTGTACTGCTACATGATTTTAAAAAGAAACCTAAAGCTAAAAGCACGTGCACAACACATGGGATCCGCATGTACACGTTACATCATGTTACAGTTAAATGTGTTCGCGTTGGAATGAGTTCCTATGCGTAGAATTAAATTTCGAAATATTTCGCGCAAATGACTATCGAAATTTCCACAGAAACCCGATATTTCAACCATCGGAAATATCAAATTAATAGAGTTAAAACTCACTTAGAATCAACAGAGAGTTGAAAGCATTCAAGAGTTCCCAATACTTACTGATGTTCGACAGATTTTTAGATCCAAGTACTTCCGCTCCGAAAAGGTAATCCGTTGTGTCCCGAGAGACACTTCGCCTTGTTGGTTCATAGACAACGTGAATTAATGTCTTAAGGAAAGAGATCACTCGCCTTGGTTGTAATCAAATTGTTTACTGTTGTACCCTCTAATTATATATATATATATATTTTAAATATTATTCATATATGGAATTTAAACCAGAATACTAACAATATGTTTTACATAGAATATTTTGGATTATAGAATTCAATTCCGATTAATTTCAAAAAGATACAAAGAATTTATCGTTGTTTAAAGAAATATTACGATAATCCAGTGATTTTAAGTCACTAACCACTATATTCGAACAACAAATATGTCCCTAGGTTGATAAAGATTCAGCAAGTCTAATGCCTAGATGGGGGTAGCCTATTCCTATGCGAGGAACTGTTCTTGTATTCTTTTATTCATTGCAGAATAGCTTAAGCTTTTTATTGCCTTTTCTGTTTTTCCATGCTATCTTTTATTTGTTTTAGTATAGCTTTTAGTTCTTATTCTAGTTCTTTTAAGCTTCCGCGTGGCCTACATTAATAAGGATCCTCACTGATGCTCAAAATTTGCAATTCTTATTTGTTTGATGTTCTTCCTCACATGTATTTGTGGTGTTTCTTTGTTGTTTCCCTCTAAACACCTATTTGACATAGTTCATTGATACGAGAGACCAAGAGTCCAAGATATTAATATATAAGTGGGTTGAACTTGCATGTATATGCAGTTTCAGAGTCCATTGCATCTCAGAGTTCATTCGTTCTATGATTGGCAGGTTGAGCAGGAAATATTGGACTTTTGTGAAGGATTAAGAGTCGTGGGAGCCGAACCAGGTGAAAAGGTTGCCCTTTTTGCTGATAATTCATATCGGTGGCTGGTTGCAGATCAAGGTGTGTAGTACTTTCTGTATTTTATCTATCATGCAAATTTTCATTGCTCCATTATCTTGCTGGGCTTGTTGCTAATATCGTGAAGCACTGGAAGTTGGTCGTAGCAGTAAATGGCTGAAAGAAAATCTGTGGACTATACTATGTAGTTGGTATCGGTCTCGGTCTCGGTCCGGCCGAAGGCCGAGACAGAGACGAGACCGAGACGGACCGAGATTCTCGGCCGCGACAGCAAGTGTAGCAATTAGCTAATGGCCTGCTACTAAGTAATATGTACTAAATTAATTATTGCTATTTATATTAGATTCTCGGTCGAGACATCAAGTGTAGCTATTAGCTAATGGCCTACTACTAAGTAATATGTACTAAATTTATTCTCGGTCGAGACAGCAAGAATTTTCAATGTTTCTATAAGGCATAAAACCTAAAAATTCTATATAGTATCATTGCTATTTATATTAGATTCATTGAGAATATAATAAGTAGTTAAGATTTAAGAAGATAATAAATAGTAGTACATAATTAGGTTTAAGAGTTTTCTAAAAAAAAAGTTTCAAATAATTAGAAATTCTTGTCTCGGTCTCGGGTTGTCTCGGACGAGATGAAGAAACTCGGCCAAACCCTAACTTGGGGTCTCGGCCGAGTCTCGTCTCGGGAGGGGGCCGAGACGAGACCTGAGATTCTCTGTCGAGACCAACCACATAGGGACCATATTAGTATTCTATGTGGATAAATGATGTAAATGCAAGTAATATGATAGCTTCCTACCTCTTTAAATCATGGTTTTTGAGTTTAATATTGTTTGTAGGGTATTGCAGAGAAAATGTAAAGTGTCGAAAAACTAAAGGAAAGAAAAGCTGGGACATCCGTATTATGTTATTATCATTTTTGTTATTTGCTTCAATATCGTAGAAGAAACTCAAACAAAATCATATAGGAAGAAAACTTAGCTGCACAGTGAAGTGTATTCATATGTCAACTTATAAAAGCCTAGATGGAGCTATTTTGTCATAGTATGGAAGTATCATTGTACACCTATTCACTTGAGCAGTGATTCAGATTTCAGATAGTGTTTCAGCAATAGAAGAATAAATATGTAAAAATATCCATGGTAGACAACTTCGGATTAGTCCATTCTCACAAATTCATATTCAACATATGGCTAAATCAATTTTGTTCCCTTAAATCTCGCATTGGCCGCTCAAGATGTAGACCCAATGAGTATAGTTGGATCACTTTTTTTTCATATGGATTCGTCGAGGGTAATTTTTTTCTAGTTTATGGGCCACACTCGTGTAAGAGTTCTTTAACAACGGCAGTTTTCAAATCAATGTAAATTAGATATGCTTTTGGTTGTGTTGTCAGCGCCACCTTTTTATGTAGAGAAAGAAGGAACGCAGAATGACGTAGGTGATGATGAAAAAGGAAATAGAAAATGAGAAACAAAAGAAGAAAGATAAGACTATCAACCAAATTGTGTGCTCTGGTTATGCGTTCGTGTTGCCATCCTAGCCTTCCACTTGAACTCAGAGTTGGATTTTCTAGTTCAGTCACGTACTTAAATGACTTGATGGTCCTGGATACTTACTTCACACTTTTAAGTTTAGATTTTGATACTCCTTTCAACTTAACTAACCCAACCTTGTGCGATACAAACTTCTTATTGGCATTTGGCACGACCACTACACTAACTTTGTAAGGCCTAGATACCTCTGTGTGCTCTGTATTGCACCAAAATACAACATTTAACCAGGTCCAATTTTTGAAGATAAAATAAGGAGAAGTATATAATTATCTTCTGTTGACCTCTATATATTTTTCAGAATATTTTCAGAATTTTGTCACTGTATCTGATATTTTACTACCACTTTCAGATACATACACACGTGCGGCATACTCCTGTCTTCTTATGTCGAAAGCTTTCATACATTCTATTCTTTGCTATTAGCACAACTATGTCTCAGCTATTGCATTTAAGTTATTTAACAATAATGTTGAACAGGCACTATGGCATCCGGGGCAATTAATGTTGTACGAGGATCAAGATCATCTGTTGAAGAGTTACTGCACATATACAAGCATTCTGAAAGGTTAGAAACAGAACTTCGTTTATATCTACATTCAAAAGTGTCTGCATGAGCTGTAGGCCTAACGCATGAATCATAGATCTGAATATTTTCAGATGTGAAGCTTATGGTCTCATCTTTCTTTTTGGCTCAGTGTTGCACTTATCGTGGACAATGCAGACTTATTTGAGCGGATTTCAGAAACTTTTATTTCTAAAGCAACTATAAGATTTGTAATTCTTCTTTGGGGTGAAAAGCCATGCCTAGGTAGTGAACCGATAAAGGGCATTCCTATTTTTAACTACAAGGAGATCATAGATTTGGGGAAGGAGAGTCGTAGCTGCTTGCTTGGTGAAAATGGTAATACCTTAAGCAGATTTAATGATACTTGATGCACTAAATAATCCCACTCAGGTTATTGCTTCAGTGATCTCATGGACATGTCAGAGCTTGCTTCATGCATGTCACTAAATGTTGGCATAATTACAACCAACACGAAATTTCATTTGCATTTTCCCTCTGCGTTGTATGTATTTCCACTGAAATAACATAATATTTGGATGAATTATATCATTCAACATGAAAAGTTTAATACTTTGGTCTCCGATAGAAAAAAAAACAACAAACCGGAGGACTGAAATAATTTTGAGAGAGAGAATGGGAGTACAATCAAAATTCAAAATAGATTGACAGACAACGATGCAGGCATTTAAACTCTCACATTTCAATTTAATCTTCAAATTTTCTTTTTCAGTTATTAATTACATGTTATGCTTTTTGATTAACCATTGTTTTATTATATGCAAATGACATTAACTTAGAGAACAGTGTAAACGAAGTGTACCTTGAACTCAATGTGATATATGCCTATATCATTTGAGGCGCAAGGAAACACAAACGCCTGAGTGAAGTAAGGCAAAAACAATGTAAAATACCCATAAAGTGCATAAAAGGTTTAGATCACATTTGAAACTTCTTGTAACAAGCAAAAAGGAAAAAGTATATGTAAGATACTTATGGCAAGTGGTTGTACAAATCAGAACTTTCCTTCAAGATACCTTAATTATGAACAAGCCTTTTATATATGTAGCGCACGAGTTTGAAATGTAGAATAATAGAGATCATTGTATTAAGATATTTAACCATCAAAAGTGTCGTATCTTATGAATCCAAATTGGTAAATGTTCTTATTGTGGGCCTTTTAGGTTAATTAGTTCCTTCAGAAAATTTTATTTTCACGAATCTCGTAGCATCCAACAACTTGCATTAATTGTCTAATTAAGAAAGTGTGCAACTAGAACGCTAATGTAACGTTTGAAGAGAATTTTAAATGATGTAGGGAAGTCCAAAACTAAAAGAAAAGCTATCTTTGGATATTATGGCAAAATGAAAGGCTTCACCACTAAATCATTTTTAGATGTTTTTACCAAATCATTTTTTATTCTTGTCTAGTTTATTCATCTTCATATTTCGGTTAACTTGTCTGACTAACTTGTTGATAGGCCGCCAAAAGTTTATTTATGAAGCAATCGACTCTGATGATGTTGCTACACTCGTTTATACAAGTGGAACGACAGGCAACCCAAAAGGTGTTATGCTCACACATCGAAATCTATTACATCAGGTTTGATTGTTTATTTGTCCTATGTTTGCTAATTTCATAATATTTTCTCTGTACAGTTTTGATGCTTCGTCTCGATACATCTAACTCAGTTTATATACCACTGGTATATAGGTCCTATAGTGTAGTATGATTTATGCTTTATTTTTTCTAGTCTTAGCTGATTCACATTACGGGCCAACATGTGCAGCCGAGGGGCGGCTGCATATAGTAGTAGTGTCATTGTTAGTACTTATAAGAATTTAGTTACTTCCCATTTTTCTGTTATGTTATGGTTTATACTTTATAGGATTACTTTTGTAAAATGAGGCAGATTTCTATTTTTATGGTTTATAAGGATTAGGGTTTGAGAGAGAGGCCGACAGGATGAACCCCCCAAGTAGCTGATCCTCATAAGAGGGTGCTGTATGTAGTTCTCTAGTCAGTGGTAGTTCAGATGAAAAAAACATGGTTATTCTTTTCACATCATGAAACACCAAGAAACCACTATTTCAGGCCTGACCAACTGATGAAAGGAAGGACTTAAGTTTCACAATACTCTGCATTTAGCAGTCCAAATTTCAAAATCAGCAAACCAGAGAGAGTAAACAAGGTTGGAACATGGAGAAAATGGTCATATGTTTCGTGTTGTATGTAGTTCTCTAGTCAGTAGTAGTTCAGATGAAAAAAAACATGGTTAATCTTTTCACATCTTGAGCCAATAAAACCCAATGTTCCACCCCTAAAAGTCACCCATGTGAAGGGGAGTTTTGAGAAGAGTTCATGGCATTAATAAGAACTAGGAATCCGTGAGCCTTTGCAAAGGTTTATATGTCACAAAAGAACACTCGGGCTTTCGGAGTTTGCAGCTCTTGAGATTTCTAATTACCAAGTTCATACGATTTTGGTGTTTTGAAACACTCTCGACCAGTTGAGCTACAGACAGAGAGGTCCTACGATATGCAGAGGAAGTGTTATTTAACATTTGGCTGCTTTTGCAATTTGGGTCTTTCAGCACTCTCGTACAGGAGGCAGTAACTTTACGAATCAACCAATTTGCAAGCACAAGCGCGAAAAAAAAGGTTGGTGGTTGCAATTGTTGTATAGGGATATGGACAACAAAATGTGAGTCAAGCCCTACGACCATCTTGGCATCTTAGTCGAGAAAGGAAAAAGGATGCTACAGTATCTTACCTTTTGACTTTGAGTTTTTGGTGGAGAAGGGAAAAAAGCAATAAATACTTAGAGAAGTCGAGAAGGCCATGGAACTGATGTTAAATTGAAAGACATGATCTCACAAGTTGTTCTCGTAGTCACTTAGAAGAAAAAAGAAGAAAGAGAAGTATGTCAAATTCAAATTTAGATGCAGCTTCTCAGTAGCTATTCTTATACACAACATTGGGGAAGCTAGTCTCCCATGGAATGATGGAACACGTTTTCCCTTGGACATGGCCTAGTCAAGGATGACCGACCATTTATAGTGCGGTCAGCTGATGCAGCACAAAAGCAAATTATGCGGCCACATGTGCAGTTAAGTGGTCACCCATAGACCCCAGTAATGGTATTAACATATATAAGTTTGTGATACAATAAATATCCCTTGATGTATGAATGCCTAACTTTATCATGGAAGTCAATTATATTAACTTACGGGAAAGTTGGTGAAAACTCCCTACACCAAACTTTCTTTTGTCAAAAAGGATCCAGCAATTTTTTTAGGCTTCAGCTCCCTAGTGTGGTTGCAGGGATTGCAGAGGTTTGCATAGGGAGATCAAGTCTAAAAAAGTATTGAAAATGGAAGTCCAAGCCTAAAAAATATAAAACATGGAGCCCAAGTCTAAAAAATACTGGCATATCTTTTTAACCAAGACCAACATGGAATTTGGGTTTCGGCCTAATTTCCACTTTATCTATTAACCACGGAGTAACTTAAGCGCCGAATATTTAAGTTATGTACTTGTATCTTTAGACACAAGTTTCCCCCAGAAAATTGAAGCAGCTAAATCTGTAATGTGTTTGTGCTTGTCATTATTCAATAAGAACCATTTTTGGGCCTTTATATTACATTTTATTTGCGTATTGTCTATTTTATATTACGATTCAGTGCTACTGTTTAGTTAGGAGAAACTCACTTATCCTTGAGATAACATTTCTTTTCTTTGTTTAGATAAAGAACTTGTGGGACATTGTACCTGCAGAACCTGGTGATAGGTTTCTTAGCATGCTTCCACCTTGGCATGCATATGAGCGAGCTGCCGAGTATTTCACGTTAACGTATGGGGTTGAGCAAGTATATACAACTGTTAAGAACTTGAAGGTATTGTCTCCATATCACCATTTTGTTATACATCTTCAGGTGGATGCCTTTAGTACATACAATCTAATAGGTTCCACAGAATAAACTTGGGTATTTTGAGTTGAGTCTGGGAAAGTCTATATTGTAGAATGTGTCTAATTTTTCACTGTAGGGTCCGTCATACTTGACTTCATATCTTATACTTTAATGAATTAGTCATTTTGATAGTTGTTGTTCATTGTAGTGTTCTTATTCGTGAAATTGCTTCTATTGATAGGAAGATCTGCGTCGTTATCAACCACACTACCTTATTTCTGTTCCTTTGGTATATGAGACACTTTACAGGTATATTTACCTTCTTGAATCTGATACAGTATAAGTTCACCATATATTTAAAGGAATTCTGGACATATAATTTACTTCTACTTTTGCTGTCAACCAAGGAATCCTGCTTGGATTTATATTTTGTATTTTGCTTTTGAACGATGGTTTGCTTAAACTGCTTAATTGGTATTTTTCTGTCGACCGTGATATAAGTTCACCATTGAATCTTGAAAAAGATATAAAGTAGCAACATGTTGTAAAATCTATCCGTTGTATAATCATTCATATTGTTTAGTGCAAGTATTGTTGTTGCTCTTTGATGTTCCGTCTTATGGCCTTAATTTTATGTGCAGTGGAATACAGCGACAGATTTCATCAAGCTCCACTTTTCGCAAACTAATCGCACTTACTTTACTTAAGATCAGTCTGGCATACATGGAGATGAAGAGAGTTTATGAGGTCTGAGACTCAACTTTTGTCTCACCTTAAAATTATTGGCATAATTATCCTGTCAAAGTAGTAGGGGAAGTCTGCAGTTCGACATTTGTAATTGGAGGATATTAGTTAGAGTTCAGCACCACAAGCATCTTCCAGCTATTCTAATATCTAGCAAGCTGACTCATTTCTATCACAAAGTAACATTTGGCAAATTTAACTTTTGGTTTGATTTGCAGGGAAAGTTTCTTACCAAAAGTCATAGGCCACTTCCTTTCCTTCTGGCCACACTGGATTGTTTGTGGGCGAGGATTACAGCTGCAATTTTGTGGCCACTACATTTTCTGGGGGTGAAGCTTGTCTACAGTAAAATTCTTTCAGCAATAGGAGTTTCAAAGGTAACATTTGTATTCTAGGAGTGTTATTAATTGCACCATCTCTTTTATTAGATGTCAGCTAGTGACACAAGTAATGAATTGTTTCTTTTGTTTCTTTTGATGTTTACAGATAATGAATTGTTTGATAAACTGCAGGGTGGTGTAAGTGGCGGTGGTAGCCTGCCTCTGCATGTTGACAGATTTTTTGAGGTCAGATTCTTCAGACATACATTTCAATTAGAAGTTGTTGGTTCTAACTTCTAACTTAAAACAAATATATACAACTATAGGCGATTGGCGTGACGTTACAAAATGGGTATGGTCTGACAGAATCTTCTCCTGTTGTAGCTGCTCGGCTGTCTACCTGCAACGTAAGCAATATCTAGCTTTTATATGACTTCAGTAGTAGCTGTGAAACTTTGCTACTAATTGATCTTGCATGCACATCTTGTGCATACCTGAACATGGTTGTGTTAGAACTTATTACTTAGAAGTTAGAACCATAAAATACCCCTGAGATTAACGTGTTTTGGGTACAATAGTCACAATACCAACCCCTAGCTCAAGTTAGAAGATAATATAAGGAGTATTTCATTATTTTCTGGAAACATAAAAACAGTAGTCACGATTTCCATATTATATGATAATATGAAATACAACTTAAGTGCTTTATGGCTTATTTGGCTATTTTCCTTATGAACATGGATACTTCTTTTTAGCATATTTGCCTCGTAGTGACTGGGACCCTGTATCGGGCCATTGGCTCATCGTATCCAAGAGTAAAATATCATACAAAAATGTAGAATAATAACTGAGACAAGAAAATATGCCTACACATTTATCTCAGCACTGCCCTTTTCCTACGCCCCACATCCTCACCTCCTTCTAGTATTGGATACTGATACCGTATATATGTCCATGTTACATAATATTTTCTGCAGTTTCGTGTTGCTTTTTTCCTTCTTTCTTTACTTTTTCAGCCGCATTGTGGTATTCTGCTTTTGGTTCATTTGTTGATTTTTTGTACATTTCGCTAGAGTGGTGCTTCATTTGACTAAGTATCACAGATTTAACCTCTGAAGGTTCTTGGATCGGTTGGACCACCACTTAAAGATACGGAAATCAAAATTGTCGATTCAGAAACTGGTGAAGATCTCCCTGCTGGTTCAAAGGGAATTGTTAAAGTTAGAGGGCCACAAGTTATGAAGGGTTACTACATGGTAAATTGAACTTTTTAATTTCCACCTGGAAACTAGCGACACTAGATTGAATGAACTAAACTATGCTCATTCTGAAACATAATACCTCTGACATCATTGTCGCAACTTATCTAAATAGAAGTGTTGCAGTTTTAAGTCTATGTAGACTACTTATATAATCAGTATTTTTTTCTGTTCATATTGATACTGGTACAGTGATACTGGTAGACATTATCAGGATTTTATGTTGCATGAGGTGCTAGGCGTGGTGAGACGATGGATCTCTCACCATAATTTAGCTACTCCAAAATATTCAACTTTTGCGCCTTCACGTCCTGTTTAAAATGCAATAATTTCCAATAGATATGTATGACGTTTATTATTCTTTGATTTATTTGCATATTGCTATCAACATTCAATACGACCGACAAGACAAGCAATCGAGTAACTGTTGATGTTTCTTTCAAGAACCTCTTCCATTTTCTCTAGGTCTCACCTGAAAGCCTATCGTTTTCCTTAAAACAGAGAGCTCCAATGTTTTGAACACTGTAAGAGTTACTATTTGCAATATTTGGAAACAAAAGTAAAAAAACAACAAAAACCTTCGACAGAGGTTCTTGACAAATCTCAGGAGAGCGAGCCGGGGATGATAAAGTACTCTTGGACAACATACTCATATCTTGGTTGTACAAATTGTCTATGTTGTTATATAACATTATAGCTTTCGTGACAGACACAGCTTTCCTTGCTCTCAGGCTTGATATGTTACGAGAATGGACAACAATGTCTAGTGATTTGACTTGATGAACATAATCTAACTTAGAAGCCTTTCTAGTATCACTCTTGAGGCTGTTCATTCTGCCTGGTGTTTGTGCAGCCTACCAGTAGGTCTTATAATTATTTCGTAAAGGATAGTTATTGACTTGCAATTAGGACTTGAATTGAATCCGCTGATAAGCTCAATTACAGTAGAAGTTCACAGAAGCAAGTATTTGTCTGCTAATCTGTAATACCTAGAAGTTTAATTCATGGTTGATCTATCCAATCATCAACCTCATATTTTTCATTCTTTTTAAGCTTAACTACCAAGTCACTTTTTTCCAGCCTAGTGTCTCCTGTTTGTTTTTTTTATGTAGAATTTATGGTCTTACCAAAGCATTGTTGTAATCTGAAGATATGCACATACTAATTTCTTCTCTTTTATTGTTTTTGTGTCTTGAATAAGAATCCTTCTGCTACAAACGAGGTCTTGAATGAGAATGGCTGGCTCAGTACTGGTGACATAGGTTGGATTGCTCCTAACCATTCAAGAGGAAGAAGTCGGAACTGTGGAGGGGCGGTTGTCCTAGAAGGGCGTGCAAAAGATACGATAGTTCTTACAACAGGTATTTCTGAAGCCATGAATTAGTCGAGTATGATTCTTCTCCTCTTGTTTATGACATTTTAGTGAAGTACATTCCTTAGAGAAGCTAAGGATTTATCTATACTTCACCTTAATATTTTGACTGTAGCTTAATTCTGCTCCATCAATGATAATCGTTAATTTGGACGAAATTTAGGTGAAAACGTCGAACCATCGGAGCTTGAGGAAGCGGCCATGCGAAGTAAACTAATTCTACAGATTGTTGTCATTGGCCAGGTAAATTTTATTAATCAATTGGTGATCTAGTTCTATTTACCTCGAATGCAGTGGATATTGTATTTAAAGAGGTCGTTGAGCTTGCTATTGGGTAAGGTTCATTACTTCGCTCGAGGTTAGACAAGGACTAAAGGACTATTGGGTAGTTTTGTCTGCGGAACTTTGGTTGAGTCAAATAAGGTTCATAACTTCATAACCTAGTTAGTTGTTGTGTCCTGCACTGTTTCCATGTTGGATGTTTCCACTTTCAGAGTTTCAGTATATAATTGGTAACTGAGTCTCTGACAAAGCTATAACCAATATGAATTAGACATTTGTTTGGCATAATAACAAAAATAATCAGTTCCAAGCAAACTAGCTAAAACTCGAGTACAGAAGAGCGAAATCTTGCATGTTTAACTTGAACGCAGCTCAAAATGGTTCATGTTGGTAAAAGTCCCATGCTTAAGAAAACAGTCGAGGTGTTCGTCTCGAGGCGATTCGGTCTTTTTTGCCTCAAGTCACAGCCGCTGCAGGCTCAAACAACGCGCATGCCGTTCAGTTCTCAGATGTGCACCTTGAGGTGGAAGGAACTATCGTGTTTTACTTTTCCAATTCAATGTACTCCTTGAGGCAACGCCTGACCTATTATAAGCAAACCGCCCTTAAGGAAGAAACTGGTTTTAGTACATCGCAAGGCGACACATAACTATTTCCGGGCAAACCGCCTTCATGTGCGAAACCATTTCTTTAGAACACAGTGGGTACAAATATTACCATGTTCTCTTAAGAAAGCCAATATAAATGAATAAGAGCACAAGGATAATTTATGGTGTTTAGATCACTTTAGTTTGCCAATATGACATGGCTAAAAGAACATTGATATTTATCATAAGAGTGTCGCTTTGATCATCTTCTCAGTTGAGTACTTCATCATGTCACTCGCCTTTTCAGGATCAAAGACGGCTTGGAGCAATAATCGTTCCAAATAAACAAGAGCTTCTGGAAGTAGCAAAAAAGCTATCAACTTCAGATGATAAAGCCTCTGAACTCAGTAAAGAGAAAGTGACCAATCTGTTGCATGAAGAACTAAGGACTTGGTAAGTTCTTGCCTTTTAATCTATTTCATTTCCGTCTCGAACTATGTGCACAATGTTCTCTTTCATGAGTTCTCTAGAATTGAAAACAGATCTACCATTGAAGAGAAAATACCTAATTGTCTATATATATAAGGGTAGGGATCCTGGATCAACTTCATTGCAAGTTACCGTATGCCACTTGAAGGTTCTAGAATGTTTTCAATTGGTTGAATAACCCTTGGTGGTCGAACGCAATTAATATTTGATATCCAAACAGTTAGGTGGTCACATAACTAATTACTGACAAATATAATAGGCAACCGGCAACCCCTTGTGTTCATCACAATCACCTCACTTCCTCTCTACCTTGTATAATCGAGATGTGCATTTCATTCCTTTTAAAGGATAATCAGAAAGGGTAAAGACTAAAGAGCAGAAAAATTGACTGAACCACCCCAGAAGCAAACTTGAGAAATTCTACAACTATCTCTTACCCGTTTGTGATAAATGGAAGATTCTCTCTTGATCGACTTCATTTTAAGCACCAAATTACAAATTTGTATTAGTTTTCATTATTGTCTACCTACTCCATAGTAAAGCTAAAATAATTTCTGCAAAACGTGAAGAGTGCAGCTTTTTTAACAGTTTATGGATTCATGCAGGACTTCGGGATCCTCATTTCAGATTGGACCAATATTAGTCGTGGATGAACCTTTTACGGTAAATTTTGTAAATCATCAATATCTTCCAAAATTTGTTTAGTGTTGTTTTCCTGATCCTGGTGCTACTATATTAGATATGATAAATTGATGTAACACCCGTCTTGAACTCTGAATATCAACCACATCATCCCTAATTCTGGCACCATCCAGATCCACTAGGCCAGGCTCTACATGGTGCACGATTATTTTCCTTACATGCACCCCACTAACGCCTTCTCCACCCACCAATTTAGATATAAAATCTACCCAAAAGACCAAGCCAGTTTCTAGGACAAGTTGCTAACTGTAAGGTAGTGTTTGTTTGTTTCATTGTATGAATCTGGCTCGTCAGGGAAAACACCCAAATCAGTCATTGAGAGGAGTCATACATTGCCAGTCAGATTACAAGTCACTCTGAAATCTGACTCAAATCTATTCAGCCCTTGAGTTAGATTCAGTTGAAAACAAACACAGTATCCCAGGTCTAAAGGCTTCCCTAAGCAATGTCAGACTCCATGCAATGACATGACCCTTTAGGTACACATATATATTTGCAATCTTTGAGGAAATTCACACTTCCACAGTTGTCTATACTTACTATTTTACTAATAGAGTATACGAGTGTCGCTGTGTGGCAATAAGCTTGGTATCTGTTTTTTGGTGTTGTAGATCGATGGTGGTTTGATGACACCAACTATGAAAATAAGAAGGGACAAAGTCGTTGCGCGATACAGTGACGAAATCAGCAAACTTTACAAGTAGATCTGTGGAGAAAAAAAGCTTGCGTTTCGAATCTTATTGTTTGATTAATCTAATCAACCTCTGTATTACTTTGTGATATAAAATAAAAAGGAGATTTCGTATTCCCAGGCCAGCTAAGGGATGTCATGAAACTGTCAAATAAAAGGTAAGAACATTTTTAGGCTCAACTCGTTGCAGGTTCTGAACATAGTATCTCATAAAACCTGAAACCCTACAAAAGATCTTATTAGGCTAGCTCCACAGTGGTTTCGATGATAGAGGCAAAATCCTTTCATCGTATATAATCTGTTACAAAATACTGCATGTTGTGTGTTATGCTCCTGACATGCAGAGAAGTACTTTCTTGAAGAGCATTCGAATATATGTAGAGTTTCCTATGTAGATGGTAAATTTTTCTTCTCAATCTTATTTGTCTACAAGAAATCTTGTTAAGGGACCTAGAACAAACAACCTATCCCGAAGATTGATTCCAAATGTCTTAAGCCACCAAATGTTCACTCTTCTCTCATTCTATCTCCACTCTTCTTACCCTCTATACGGACGACAGAGATCTCTCTTGTGCAGCACATGGAGAAGATAAAGATTAGGGGTCTTCATTTTAAATAAATCTTTGGTACTCTGAGAGTCTTCCTCCATTCAAGAAATTACATTGTTTCCCCTTAAAGGGTAGGCTTTTATTTTAGACAACAAATGTGTTAACCTCAATATGGACTCATCAATAGTGTATTTTTTCCTCTCAATTCAGACCTATTGAGTTACGCAAAACAAACAATTTTGAATTTTAACTCTGAGTCAAATTTACAAACACGGCAATAATGTATGTTAAACTATTTTACTAACTAAATATGTGTTTAATCCAAAATAAACAAGCGAAAATATATCTATTTATTGAAAATCTCATATTTGTTGAAAATTTATGGAAGTAATTTTCACGTCTGTGTATATGCACGATCTTGGTATACACACACCAATGAGACGTAATTGATCTCGATGAGTACGTTCTCCCTCACATTCTAGACACGATGGCGTAGTCAAAAGGGTTCGACGCACACGCTGAACAACCCTTGTTTGGAGTGGTAAGAGGTATAATCTTCCACCTAGAGGTCAAGGGTTCGAGGTACACGCTGAACAATTCAAAAAAAGATCTATCTGGCGCGGTGACACCTAGTATATGTATCTGTGTAGTTCAATCCAAATAGATTACACAGGGAGCCCTACTGACACCTATTTGCAATGTACCACGAGCAAAACAATGGCACCTGAGGACAAAGTGTTGTATTTTCTTAAGCTGGAAAAGTACAGCCCCGACGGCTCGACCCGAGTCTCTCCGACGGTTTCTCAAATGGTTTTCCTATTACAGAATTTACAGTGTTCAATTCTAGTTCTAGAAAAATAGCCCATCAGTCGCCCACTGCTAATTTCACCTTGTCTCTCTCTCTCTCTCTTTCTCTCTCTAGATCTTCACACTTCCAGTACTCTTATTTCCAGATCTCTCTCTCTCTATCTATCTGTGTTCCTCTGGTGATTGTTGGAACTGCTGAGCCTATTAGAATTGTGTTCGCTGCTCCAGAACCCTAATTGTTCGATGGAGCAGTTGAAAACAATTGGAAGAGAGCTAGCTATTGGTTCTCAAGGTGGATGGGGTTTATCCAAAGAATTTCTAGATCTAGTTAAGTCAATTGGTGAAGCTAGATCCAAAGCTGAAGAAGATCGAATCGTAATGCATGAAATTGAAATCTTAAAAAGGAAAATCACTGAACCAGATATTCCAAAACGAAAGATGAAGGAATATATAATTAGACTTGTTTATGTTGAAATGTTAGGTCATGATGCATCTTTTGGTTATATACATGCTGTAAAAATGACACACGACGATTCTCTTTTTCTCAAACGAACTGGTTATTTAGCTGTTACTCTTTTCCTTAATGAAGATCATGATCTGATTATTCTAATTGTTAATACAATTCAAAAGGATTTGAAATCAGATAATTATCTTGTTGTTTGTGCTGCATTAACTGCTGTCTGTAAATTGATCAATGAGGAGACTATTCCTGCTGTATTACCTCAAGTGGTTGAACTTCTAGGGCATCAGAAAGAAGCTGTCAGGAAGAAAGCTATTATGGCTTTGCATAGGTTTTATCAGCGTGCACCTTCATCTGTTTCTCATTTGGTTTCTAATTTCAGAAAGGTGTGTTCTTTACTCTTTATCTTTCATGAATTCTTTCAATATTAGAATTGTTCATTCAAGTGTTTTGGCATTCATACAAGTTACAACATTCAAAATTCTGCAAAAATCTGCCCACTAGAATGGGGAAGTGATGATGAACAAATAATGGCATAATTCATTACTTGGACTAAATTGATAAGTATCTAGCATACTAGAATTGAGTTAAAGAAAAAAAAATAGTATATTGCTGGGGATGGAGTTTTTGTTTTAACTTGAGTAGTTGAATGAACAAAGAATACATAAATGGTCCCTCTATAAGGATTGACCAATCCATGGGTGGCTTCAAAGAAACGAATTTTGGAAGCTTTTGAAGTCCCAATTTTATTTCTTTGAGGAAGTTCTTATTTCGGTAGTTGCTACTAGTTATAATTAGCGAAACGTCCTAGGGCTACCTCTTTAACGGAAAGGGTGGTTGCAACTCCAATTGAACTGCAAAGAAATTGGATTCAGTGGCTTTTAAGAAATTGTTGGTCAAATGTGAAAGACACTATAAATTGGCTAGGCTACAAAAACTGAAAGTATCTGGGTGCTTGATATAGTGATATATCATTTTTTGCCCCTTACTGGACTGCAGAGTATGCAATATATGGCTGATATATAACCAATGACAGTGTTTCACCTTTTCACCCTGTAAAGCCTCGATATCAACTACTTAGCCCGAGAGCTGGTTACAATTAAATTGGAATTCTGATCTTTCACTCACACTTAAGTTGCACTAGAGATGAGAGTGCTAGGAGATATTAGTGTGTAGTAGTAGATGTCTATTGGATCATTTGTGTACAGTTACTATCTTTTAGTTGGTGGTATCTGCAAAGAATTCCAGCTTGATTTGAAGGTGATTATAAGAGACTCAACGTTTTAGTATGGCGACAGTTTTCCTGTTTCATTGTATTTGAGTGTTCTCTGTTCTAGTTTCTTAGACCACTCCTATCAGGACGTTACTGTGTTTAGATCCACTTCCTTTTTATTGTTATTATGGTTTTCTAATCCTTTATATTTAAGTTCCATTTTCAATACTTCATCTAATTATCTTTCCTCGTGAGTGAAAGTTAGTTTCAATCTTGAGCTTCTCCAAAACCAATCAAGCAACATCGAAAAGTTTTGCTTGATTTCCTTAGTGTCTGTGCTAGTGTGTTGTATAGTCTTAGCAACTAATAACTTAACTAAGTAACAACTTGTCTGATGTCGTCATTGCATTTGTCGCAGAGGCTGTGTGATAATGACCCTGGAGTCATGGGTGCAACACTTTGCCCTCTTTCAGATCTAATCACAGTAGATGTAAGTTCTTATAAGGATCTAATTGTCACCTTTGTAAGCATTCTCAAGCAAGTAGCTGAACGCAAGTTGCCGAAGAGTTATGATTATCATCAAATGCCAGCCCCATTTATTCAGGTAAGTGGAATTGGTTACACTTGAGCTTAAACAATAACTATGAATTTATTTCTGGCTGAATTAACGAAGTAAGAAAATTTTCTACTTGGCGGTATTGTGAGCTACTGGTATGCATCTTAAATTTATATTTATGAGTTATGGGTTTGATTTTTTGAGTAATAATTATAGTTTTAAAATTTTCATATGAAGCACCCTTAAATTCTCATGAAGTGATGATGCAAAAAAAAAAAAAAAAAAAAAAAAAATCTCATGAAGTGTAAATATTTCGCATATATTATAGGGAATAAACTACTAAACAGTTGTAGTGCCCCAAATCCCAAATCTTAGGCTAGCTGCCTTGATATTGAAGATTTGAGACCTTCAAATTGAATCCACGAGCAACGCCTACATGGAACATAATCAATACCTGAAAAAACAAAATAGCTGGGTCAAAACCCAACTGCAGTAGATTCCCAATGTCCTAATTCTTTTGTAGGCTCTTTCAATTTATGCCATTATAGGTTTCATATTGCTAATTAAGTAGCTTTTATAAAGAATGATTAAATGGTTTTTTTTTTTTTGAAACTTAGAAAAAATGATTAAATGGTTTAGGTATTGGTTTTATCTAGAATTCCATAATGCATTCATAGAGGTCAGTATTTCGGCGTCATTTAAATTGAATCTGGTATTTGGGGTTTTACAAAGTGGTAACAATGCAGGGAGAAATCTTTATTTATAAACAAGGGATGAAAAATAGAATTAGGTTCCAAACGAAAACATAAAGTAGAAAAAGGTGGTGAACATAATTGGTGGGAAGTAACCACAGGCCTCTCATGTATGATTACCTGGCCTTGCATGTGGTTCTACTATTTAATAAGCAAGAAAATATGGTTAAAAAGCAGAGCCTAAACATGAAGCAATGGCAAAGAAACATTTCGGAGCATTTCTGCCTCTCAACGAGAAACTTCTGAAACTGTATATTCCATTCTCATTTGTCACCTACAACTAGCGTTAAGCACTTCAAAGCTTTTAAAAAGGAAAGGAAAAAAATAACATCTTCGATAATCCTTTTACCATGGACCTCAAGTTAACACTTGGTAAGATTAAGAGATTTAAAATTACCTTAGTTTAGGAAACACAAAAATTGTGTGAAATTCAGCAAGAAACATTTCAACATGAGGGATGTGGAGCACGAGTCTTGGTCAACTATGCACTGGGGAATTAGTTGACATGATTGTTTTAGAGGGCATATGGAGATGACACATGGCTTTTATGGAGGGGATAATCTTACTGATGCGAAGTGGGCCAAGTCCAACAACGATGACCCATCGGCTGTGTCTTGCAGCCGATCTCATGTCTTTCCTGGTTTTCTGTTTATTTATGCCTTTTTTCTAGTTGTTCATTCTCTGATTAGATAAGCTGTTCATTTGTTTCAGGCTTATGTCTAGAAACCTTAGTAAGCATGAATCCACCTAGAATTAGAAAGTCAGGCAATCTTCCTAGAGTACGCAAGACCCGTGAAAAAACTGAGGATTACAACGTTACAATGTTCGCCTCCCAAGACACTGTGATCTCGTCAAGAGTTAAGAATGTAGCCCATTATTTTTCCCTTGACCAGAGAAAGAGGGTTCTCTGAATCAAATGAATAATCAAGTTCACTGTCATCAATCTCCCCCTGAACATGGCTTTGTTGCGAGTTATCCAAATACCCCAAAAGATCATGTGTTGTACTAACTTCCAAATGGGACGCCCTACTTTTGGGAGTTCTTGTTCAAGATAAAATTCTCAAATGGCTTTGGTTATTGGGTGGTAAGTCAATAAAGGAAAAAACAGAAACCTTGAAAATATGCAAAGATTTGCTCATGATAGAGAGGTTTACGTAAAAACTTCTTTTAATCGAAAAGGAACATTTTGTGACTGTGACCGTCATCATATTGTCGTATGTAGGAGTTTAGTTGTCAAATCTTTGCATCTTGTTGAACCTGAAAAGAACTTCTCTAAATGATTAAATGTACCTTTGAATGCTTCAACTAGGAAAGGGTCTACAGTCTAGTCTACACCATGTTCTATTTCAGTTGACACCTTTATTTCTTGCAGATCAGATTGCTGAAAATTCTGGCACTGCTGGGCAGTGGCGACAAGCGTGCTAGTGAAAGCATGTATACAGTGCTGGGTGACATATTTCGGAAGGGTGATTCATCTAGCAACATAGGAAATGCAATTTTGTATGAGTGCATCTGTTGTGTCTCGTCTATACACCCTAACCCGAAATTGTTAGGTGCTGCTGCTGAAGTTACTTCCAAGTTCCTGAAGGTTTGTTTTCCGGTTACATTCTGCTGATCTTGAGTTCATCTGTTGTGTAGTCATCTGCAAGATAAATTTGTGTACTTCTGTGCTCATCTTTCTTGCTTCCCCACTTCGTTATAAAAGTAAAAGCTATATTACTGTTCATTTGTTTCCGTGAGCAGAGCGAAAGCCATAACTTAAAATATTTGGGTATTGATGCGCTTGGTAGACTGATAAAGATAAATCCAGACATTGCTGAAGAACACCAGCTTGCTGTGATTGATTGCTTAGAGGTAAGACATAAACCTTCACTAAGTGTTCTGCTGAATTCTTAGTAGCAAGCTTATCTGTGATTTCACTTGTTTTATTCATGAGTACGAATACTGACTTCCATTCGACAGCTTTCTCTAAAACATGAAGCCTGCAAAGAGACTTGACGAATTGTTAATGTAATATTTAGGTAGCTATATTAACTATAGTGGGTTATTCAATCCTAACCTCCCTCGCCTTTGGGTAGGTAGTTTTCTTATACCTTTGTCCTAGCAAGTGGACTTTTTCTGATCTTCGTGCTAGAGACGGTCTTTCAACCCTCAACCTAATTGTATTGCTCCGTATTGAACAACCTTCGTTCTACAAGTTCGAACTTCTAGAGCTAGGGCACCCATTTTAAGGAGGTGGGCTAGATACATCCTTAGCACTAGCATGTACGATCTATACAAATAAATGATAAATCTTTATTTTAGTCTCGTGTTTGGGACTCGAATATAATGAAGCAACCTTCGATTTTGTTTGCAAATTGTATTATCTATATATGTTTTTTGTGCTGAATACAGGATCCTGATGATACGCTGAAGAGGAAGACATTTGAATTGCTTTACAAAATGACCAAGTCCTCCAATGTAGAGGTGATAGTTGATCGTATGATTGAGTACATGATTAACATTCACGATAATCATTACAAGACAGAAATAGCGTCTCGATGTGTTGAACTTGCTGAGCAGTTTGCTCCAAGTAACCAATGGTTTATCCAGGTGAGTTGTACTTCGGCTTATGTCATTCACTCAGATGGGCCAGCTGATCCAATTTTAAGATGTAGGTTCCTCTTATTTTCTTGGAACACTTACTAATCAGTAACTTCTGACATGCTCTCCACAGACCATGAATAAAGTCTTTGAGCACGCAGGTGATCTTGTGAACGTTAAAGTTGCACACAATTTAATGCGATTAATTGCTGAGGGTTTTGGAGAGGAAGATGAAGGTGCAGACAGTCAATTACGATCCTCCGCTGTACGTAATACACCTAATTTTTTTCAGCCTTCACATTATACTTCGCCATTTTCAATGGGCATTTTATGATATAATTAGATAATATGCTACAGATATGACGTGAACGGGAAATACTTGTATTTTCTACTTTCTAGTACATCATTTTATTAAAAATTTAGGGTCATGTATGTTGTGTTATTACGCATCCAGAGTACTTCAGAAGACTCCCCGGATACTCGCGAGTCTACAATCCATAAAGTTAATTTAGTAAATTTAGTATAACCGAGTAACTATAATTTCCAACTACATGATAATGTGATGTGCGGTAATACATGTGTCTGCATAATATTGTAGCAATTGTATGTATAGAATATATGGCCAAGTAATCTGAGCTGCTCTCCATTCCCACTTGGCCGACTAGCTTCCCGCTGAGATTAACAAAACAGAAGGTTACCGAGAAGGCGAGAAGTATAGGATAGTTTCAAAAAAAAAAGTTATCTGATACTTCGAGTGGCAACATATTGTATACTTTGATACTCGCTTGCAAGGGCTTGAAACGCAATAGACTTGTATATTTCAATCTAATTGCAAAAGAAGCTTCTTGTTTCTGTTTTAATGTTACTATGACCTTCATCAGATATTCTTTGTATTGGTCATCGTTTTTGGAAAGATACTTATACTTATGGTAATTTGGTGCAGGTGGAGTCCTACACACGTATTATTGGGGAACCCAAGCTGCCGTCTGTCTTTCTGCAAGTACTTCATCTATTTCTCTTAGCAATTCATTTTGTATCATGTATATTCCTCTTGCCACCAGTGCTGGAACATATTCTAGCTCTCTCGATCTAATTTAACTGTGAAAATTTCCAGGTTATTTGTTGGGTGTTAGGGGAGTATGGAACGGCAGATGGAAAGTTTTCTGCTTCCTATATAATCGGAAAATTGTGTGATGTGGCAGAGGCCCATTTGAACGATGACACTGTTAAGGTATCTCCATTCTCTATTGGTTCTAGGTAGCTATGGTCCTAAACCACCCTAGACAGAGTTTGGTCTAAACATTTCCAGTGACTTGTATTAGCCATTGTTGATCCAGAGTTCATCATTTTGAATCGTTGAGTTGGCTCCTCTTTGCTAGAGCAAAGAAAAATAAAATGTAATCCTTTGGTGGCATTAAACTTTGATGCCTCTCTCCGTTGTCCATAGTCTGAATATAGGAGTCGGACTACAGGTTTGTCTGGAAAATATGTGTTAGGGCAGGAAAATGGTTTCCAGTTTCCTTAACTCATTGAGTGTCGGGTTGGCGTCCCCTCTTTAATCGTGTCAGAAGAAATAGCATTGGCAAAGATATCTAATATGTTACGTCTTTTTCTTCTGGAAGGCATATGCAGTGACAGCAATCATGAAGATATATGCGCTTGAGATTGCAGCAGGGAGGAGAGTTGAATTATTGCCCGAGGTACGAACTTCAGTTTTTAATTTTTTGGTTACTATTTTTGTTTCTTCAGTGATTATGTACTTCGATATCATTTTAGTTGCTAGAGAGGATGTGTGAGTTCTTCATGCATTATCAGTTAGCGTGTTAATTTCCTTCTCATGGGAGCATTTAAGATACAGCATTCTAATTTTCAGTAACTACAGCAATATGGGTAGTACTTTATTATTCATATGGAAGGGTCCTTCCATTTTTATCATTCTTTTTTACTAGTGCGCTTCTTTCTCGTTTAATTGGTGAACTCAACTTGTTTTTAACAAACTTTCTTAGCATTCCTATTTGATTTCTTGCAGTGTCAAACTCTGATTGACGAGTTGTCCGCATCACATTCAACGGATTTACAGCAGCGCGCGTATGAGCTTCAAACAGTCTTGGGCTTGGATGCTCGTACTATTGCCAGTATATTACCTTTTGATGGAAGCTGTGAAGACATTGAGGTCTAACTTGCATCATGACACATTCACTCCTTAATGCATCTGCTTCTTGACATGGTTATTTATAAACCAGATTGCTGACTGGTTTTGCTTCTTCGTTTCAGGTGGACAAAACCCTCTCATTCCTAGATAATTATGTTCAGGAGTCCCTTCAAAATGGAGCCCGGCCTTATGATCCAGACAATGAGCTCTCTGGAAATTTTGATTTGGGCAATTTTAGAAACCAAGATCATCACGAAGCTTCTACTCATGCTCTCAGGTTTGAAGCTTATGAGCTTCCAAAATCTTTAGTACCTACAAGGATTCCTGCATCACCACTTTCGCCCTCAACTGATCTCGTTCCAGTATCTGAGCCAACTTATGCAAATGAAATCCAACAACCTGTATCATTATCATCCGTGTCTGATGTGGGGCAAATGGAACTAAAACTCCGGCTTGATGGGGTCCAAAAGAAATGGGGAAAGCCAACTTATTCATCTCCTTCCCCATCTACCTCAGGTTCTTCTAGTTCCCATAAACCCACTAATGGGATTCCTCAAAATGAAGGGCCCACCACGATAAACTCGCAAACACGGGATACTTCCTTCAATTCAAAGAAGGCACAGATTGAAATTTCTCCTGAAAAGCAAAAACTTGCTGCTTCTTTATTTGGCGGATCTTTAGCGAAACCCGAGAAGAAAGCATCCTCTCATAAGACCTCCAGAGCCGGCAATCCTCTTCAAGTAGAGACAGTTGCTGAAGAAAAAAGGACTCCTGTTCAATCTTCGCCACCTCCTGATTTACTTGATTTGGGGGAACCAACTACATCAGGTGGAGATTCATCTTTGGATCCTTTTAAGCAGTTAGAGGAGCTCGTTGGACCAACCGAGGTCTCGTCTAACATGAATTCTAGTACGGTTTCTGCTAGTAAGCCTCCTGATCTTATGGCACTCTATACTGATGCACCTGCAAGTATAAATCCAGCGCCAACTAACATGGAAGCTGTTAATCTCATATCTGCGTTGTCCAATTCCACCACTAGAAATGGCCAAGGAGGAATTTCAGGAACTCATTCTGCTCCAATAAAGAAGGGTCCTAACCGTCTGGATTCCTTGGAAAAGGATGCATTAGCAAGACAGATGGGTGTAACCCCATCAGGTAAGAACCCTAATTTATTCAGTGACTTGCTCGGGTGAAGAACATACGCAAAAACTTGATGATAATACAGAAGATGTGTTTATTACATCGAAGGAAACTCGTGCTCAAGCTAGAGTCTTAAAATCAAGTTGTCACAGAAATAATCGATGAAGGGAAGTGGGTGATGTTTTAGTTTTTGTAGTAAAAGATAGAGTTGGGTGTAGATGGGGTGGTACTCTATTCAACTGGGTCAGTTGCAATGGAGATTATATATAAGCATAAAACTTATGGGTATTGAACAGTTCTACAGAAATAGGGTTTTCTATACTCCACGGCTGCACGAGGTTCTGCTTCTGAGTTATGTTTTTATCAATTTGTTGTTTTATTATCATAAATGAATGATAATGCTTTGTTCATCATTCATCTGAGCTCTAAAGTTTTCCTTTTATACACGATCTGGTTCTGCTATATGTTAGGGTTCAGCTGGGGATTTCTTATCAGATCTTTACTGCTGCTTTATCTGGCCAATAAGTTAGGTCTCAGAAATTGGTGTTTGAGAAGAAATGGCATTTCTAAGGGTGAGGTGCCTGTATTAAGGTAAAAATGGCCATTCGAAATTCCAGTGCCACATAGGATTTTCTAAACTTATTTTAAAAAAATTGATGTAGATTGTTGCGGAAGCGTAAAAGTAATGAAATCCACCATTGTTATTAAACTAAACCAATGAAATAAAGCTGATGAAATAACGATTAAACGATAAATAAACGAAGAACACCTGAAATAATTAAAGAAGAAGATGCAATCAAGGTTGATTTGTATTTGATGATTCAATTCGATACCTAACAAGATAGGCTGGATTTCTCTTATATAGAGATTGGACTCTCCTAGATAGCCTCAAATAAAGAAAGAAGATAACTATTAAGGGAAACTTTCCTTGATTGCTAAGATACTAAAATAGTAAAACATGGAAACCCTAAATACTCAAACCTGGTAATTATACTGTTGCGGATTTGGGTGGCGACTTGGCCGTTAGGCTCACTATTACTCTGGCCGAGAGGCCCACTATGATGATGGCCGCCATCATACTCCCCCGCTGAGGAAAAACTTGTCCCGGAGTTGGTGTCGTCATAAAGCGGATCGTCCAGGTAATGCAGATATATATCAGCGATGTGGAAGGTAACTTCGGCGACAAGTTTGAAGGCAATCCTTAGTTCCCATTTTGCGCGAAATTTGCCGGAAATGTGAAGAAGACAACAAGGACCATAGGATCAAATATAATCGGAATCGTATGATGCCAAGATACTCGCAAAAGCAGTAGTAGTGCATAAAAGTCCAATAAATTGCGAGATCACCCGTCATCTTTTAGTTTGATGAAAGAAACCACAATTACTACCTTCTTCGTTCTTGGAAACCCATGGATGTCATTCTCCTATCTAGTACGTATATGAAATTGTAGTATTTAATAACAACTTGAAAATACCATCTCGCACCATCTATGAACAAGATAAGTGAAAATACCACATCCATCTTGAACAATCTGCGGTCATCTTGAACAATGTCGATCTTGCCATCTTCCCATGGTAGAATCTACCACTTAACAATCTTCAAGGAGTCAAGTAACAAGAACAAGTGTGAAGAAAGATTGATTGCAACAATTCTAAAAAATTCTTCACCAAGAATCGAAGTATGAAAGAAACCAACTTCAATTACGGTACAGATATGGAAATATGCAGCTTCATTGTGACACCCAAAAACTACCTTCCCACGTTCATTTTCATGAAGTTTATATAATAAAATTCTATCATAATATGTTAAGGTATGAAATCCCTGAGTTAATTCATCATTCAAACCCATCGTTACAGTTGACATATTTCGTCTGAAAAAAGCCACTGTCTCTTCGATTCCCTGAATTTGTGAACATATATCTGCATAATAATCCAATAGATCTGTGTCGAATTTCATAACGGATACCATTGAATCAACCTTGTCTTGGAGAAGCCCAACATTAGATAACAGTTTATTATGCACATAAATTGAACATCCCGGTTGAAATCGACCCACATCAGCAAAAACCAAAATTTCAACATAATACTCAGGACCAACAGAAGAATAAACAAAATCTTTGACCCGCCCGATTAATCTCTCTAGGTAAGGAAGCTGTCGCAGACACTGACTCGTAACAAGTGATATGTCAGGCTGTTGGATTAATTTTTCAACCACATTAAGTATGTTATTGAGCTCTCGTACATCCTTCAATGAAAGACAAATGAGAAAATGACTATTTAGGTTTACCAAATTATTATAATAACTAAAAACACCTAGAACTTTTCCTATTAAGTAGAAGTTACCAAAATATTATGGTTAGTGGTACATTAAGTTTGAAATAATATCAGAAATTGCTAATCAGGTCATTTCTTATTCTTTTTGTTCCCAGAATACCCTCCTACTAATACTAATTTTCTTTCCCAAAAAATCTCAAATCTTTTTTAGGGGTTTTCTCATTGTTCTTCTTTGTTGCTAAATCATGGTGATTCCATGACGAAATTTTTCAGGATCGCAGTTATCTCTCTCTCTCTATCTCTTTAATAAACAAATCAATCCGACTTTTGTGGTATTCCTAGTCTTCTCATCCTATCAAACTCAAACATTTTGGTAATCCTCACTTTTCCTTTTTCATTCAATTAAGCTTCGAATTTAGCTTATTCGTGAATGAATTATGATTTTTTGTTTTGATTTCTTTGAAATTGAAGGCTCCAAGTTATATAGTTTTGGATGAATCAATATGTATTCATCCTGTGTGTGTTTTGATTCTTCCGATCAGGTGTTTGATGAAATTCCTCAATCGGATTTGTCTTTGTGGAATTCAGTCGTATCTATGAATGTGAAAATGGGTTTATTTGAAATGGCAAGGAAACTGTTTGATGAAGTGCCTGAACAAAATTTCTTGGAGTTGTATGATTAATGGGTACGTAAAATGTGGTGAATATAAACAATATAAGAGAACAACTAGCCCTCTAATTCCATTGCCCACAATCGTCTATGGGAACCTACCATCATGGTTTAAGGCAGTATTCCTCTTTGAGCTTCCTTTGTACAACAAAAAATCTTCCCCAAGGCGAAAGAGTAAGCTGGTATAGAGAAAGCTGGACAGAAGGTGATAGAGGTTCAAAGATCAGTTGAATACCAGATGTTTAAATGTGACTACTTTTAATTTCCCATGTCATTGTTCATATAGTGATAGAGTTGTTGTTACCAAGAATCATCATTTGTTATAACTCAAATTTGTATTGATAATCCTGCTTTGTATTGCAAAAAAAAAAAAACAATACGTGGCTTCAAAAATGATGAAAAATAGTTATCATGAAGCTCTTAGTGTTCTTGAACCAGGGAGGCTGTGAATCGATGGGATCGCTGAAGATATCAGTTGTCGGTCGATGAAGAACAAATTGTTGCAAATACGTTTGCATGACAGGTTTTTGCAAACACGTTTGCATGACAGGTTTTTGCAAACACGTTTGCGTAACAGATTGTTGCAAACACGTTTGCAGAAAAACGTAAAGAAAAAAAATGCTGTTTTTTTCTGGTTTTTTTTTTTGAAAACAAACATTGAAAGTGGATCTTGTTAGAAAGCTAATGAAAAATCATTTCTAAATATATAATTTTTATAGAAATCCGATATCTCAAACGAAAGTTATTTCAATTTAAAATTTAAAGAAAAATAAAAGAATTTAGTTACACAAAATGACAAAAATGAGTATTTTAGTATTTGCACACTTTTTGACCTGAATAATAATTTTCAAATGTTTTGTGCTTTTCTACTCATTTTCAATATTATTTTGACCTTTCTAGAAATTACCCCAAGACAAATCATGTTTCTGAAAATCCGTTAGCAGACGTTGGTATACAGGTGACAACATATTTATATAAGGTACTTGCTGGACCATCATCAATGTTGACAAAAATCTCTAGGTTTGCTAGTGTTTGACCGTTCATCCTAAGGCAACCCTTGTAAAGTTGATAAAGTAAAATTTCTTCATGGTATAAAATATCATCAACCATTATTCCAGGTAAGTGGCCAAGGAGCTCACCATGAGCATAAATTGTTATCTCATGTTGAATAACATCAGCAAGTACACAATCCGATTTAAAAGATCCAATAGGATACTCTTGGGAATGAATCAAATCTATAACCTCAGGAACAATAAAGAAGTTTGTTGGTGATGGTGAGGGGTTCAGAGTTTGGTGGGTAGGCGGAGCCAAGGGGAGGTGGGTAGTGTCATAGAGGTGTTGGATTAATGATGAGATATTTTAGTAGCTTTGAAAAAATTTTGGACTACAAAAACTTTGAACTAGCTGAAAATCTGTTTTTGTTTGAGATTTAGGAGATGAAACCCATGAAAATACGAATTCACGCGAAAAGATTTTATGGTTTGAAACATCAACCATTATCCCAGGTAAGTGGCCAAGGAGCTCACCATGAGCATAAATTGTTATCTCATGTTGAATAACATCAGCAAGTACACAATCCGATTTAAAAGATCCAATAGAATACTCTTGGGAATGAATCAATTTTATAACCTCAGGAACAATAAAGAAATTTGTTGGTGATGGTGAGGGGTTCAGAGTTTGGTGGGTAGGCGGAGCCAAGGGGAGGTGGGTAGTGCCGTAGAGGTGTTGGATTAATGATGAGATATTTTAGTAGCTTTGAAAAAATTTTGGACTACAAAAACTTTGAACTAGCCGAAAATCTATTTTTGTCTGAGATTTAGGAGATGAAACCCATGAAAATATGAATTGACGCGAAAAGATTTTATGGTTTGAAACAAGGATTTCTCCTCCCAGACTTGGATATGAATCGAATAAATTAACCGAGCTTGTGTTATTCACTTCAATGTCTTCTTCCTTATTCGTTTCATCAAATTTTTTCTTCATCATATCAAGAATTTTATGACGATTATGGACCAAGTCATACGTTGAGAACAATGAAGATAAAGATGGACGAAGAAGTATTTTATGATTCGAAACAACTAATTCTTCTCCCAGGATTATATACGGATCAAATAAGTCGTCGGAGCTTGTGTTATCCAATTGGATATCTTCTTCTTTACCTGTCTCATCGAAATTTTCTTCCTCCATTATTGAAAAACTAGGATATTTTTTTTATCAAGAACCGCTCCTTCAATAATATTGACCATGGTAGTCGAAGGAATTTCGGATAATAATTTGTTCGATTGGATTTGAGATTCTATATAAGATAAGTATTCATGTAAAGGGAGAAAAGCATATCAAAAAATACTTTTCACTTTATTCCAATCATCTACGAACGATTTTCCTCCATTAATGAGTCTCCATTGCATCTCGTTAAATTTTTCAAAGACTCTTGTAGACAAGTGTTGTTCAAGAATAAAAACCTTATCTTCATCAAGAACCTCTTGGTTTATAAACCAATCCTCCATCAGTGGAATCCAAAAATCTATATGATATTGACAATCAAACATAGGGATTTTGGAAACGACATTAATTTTGTTTTGATCTTTTCGATCAACATAGAGTTGTTGTGCATCTCTAAAAGGATCCCAACCTAAACGTGGAAGATTTTTCCGACATTCAAGATGAAAAGTATCTAAATTTTTTTTATTTGTTCCCCGATTCTTGAGGCTCTGAATACCAGCTGATGTAGATTGTTGCGGAAGCGTAAAAGTAATGGAGTCCACCATTGTTATTAAACTAAACTAATGAAATAAAGCTGATGAAATACCGATTAAACGATAAATAAACGAAGAACAACTGAAATAATTAAAGAAGAAGATGCAATCAAGGTTGATTTGTATTTGATGATTCAATTCGATACCTGACAAGACAGGCTGGACTTCTCTTATATAGAGATTGGACTCTCCTAGATAGACTCAAATAAAGAAAGAAGATAACTATTAAGAGATACTTTCCTTGATTGCTAAGATACTAAAATAGTAAAACATGTAAACCCTAATTACTCAAACCTGGTAATTATACTAATGCGGATTTAAGTGGCGACTTGGCCGTTAGGCCCACTATTACTCTGGCCGAGAGGCCCACTATGATGATGGCCGCCCTAAAAAATCATCTCCAATGCAAAACTAAACTAAAATCTCAAATATGATGTGTCGAGGGTTGAATAGAGATATCTCAGGTCGAGTGTCCTCTTGAGATATCTCTAATTGTCTATCTCATCAATATTTAAATTTCAACCAATAGAAATCAAAGTCTTCGTATATTTCCAATATTTTTCTACAAAAATAACCATGTCACATAAGTAGCATAAAAAACTTAGAGCTTTGCGTTTGAGACATACAAAAATTTAGGATCTTTATTTTCGTCACTTAGGAGTGAGAATCTTAATGGGTTAATTCCGTTTTGGCCCCCGATTTGTGACCAACTGGCCGTTTTAGCCCCCATAAGTGTCCGGCAGTTCGTTTTGGCCCCAAAAAATTCCTAAATGGCCCCAAATTTTTTTAACCTCCCAATTATACCCCCATGGCATTTCTGTAATTTATTTTTTTTCTTTTTCTTTGTCCACCTCATCTAACAATTGACACATCACTCTGTCCACCTCACCCTTCTTCTCCGGCGAAAGGTTGCCGGCCGGAATAAAAAATTCCGGCCGGCCACCTTTACCAAAATAAATTTTTTTTTTTATTTCTCTCTCTTCTTCATCTCCTTCTTTCTCTCTCTTCTTCATCTCCTTCTTTCTTTCTTCTTCTTTCTTTCTTCTTCTTTCTTTACCTCTCTCTCTCTCTAACCCTTCTATTTCTCTCTCTCTAACCCCTCTCTCTCTCTCCCTATAACTCCGGCGAAGGGGCGGAGCCCCTTCGCCGGAGAACCAGACCTTCAAGGTCTGGTTGGAAACCAGACCTTCAAGGTCTGGTTGGAAACCAGACCTTCAAGGTCTGGTTTGAAACCAGATTCGGTCTGGTTTCAAACCAGACCGAGATCTGGTTTCAAACCAGACCGAGATCTGGTTTCTACAACCAGATCCCGGTCTGGTTTGAAACCAGATCGGAATCTGGTTTCAACTAACCAGATTCCGATCTGGTTTCAAACCAGACCGAGATCTGGTTGTAGAAACCAGATCTCGGTCTGGTTTGAAACCAGACCGAATCTGGTTTCAAACCAGACCTTGAAGGTCTGGTTTCCAACCAGACCTTCAAGGTCTGGTTCTCCGGCGAAGGGGCTCCGCCCCTTCGCCGGAGTTATAGGGAGAGAGAGAGAGGGGTTAGAGAGAGAGAAATAGAAGGGTTAGAGAAAGAGAGAGGTAAAGAAAGAAGAAGAAAGAAAGAAGAAGAAAGAAAGAAGGAGATGAAGAAGAGAGAGAAAGAAGGAGATGAAGAAGAGAGAGAAATAAAAAAAAAAAAAAAAAATTTATTTTGGTAAAGGTGGCCGGCCGGAATTTTTTATTCCGGCCGGCAACCTTTCGCCGGAGAAGAAGGGTGAGGTGGACAGAGTGATGTGTCAATTGTTAGATGAGGTGGACAAAGAAAAAGAAAAAAAATAAATTACAGAAATGCCATGGGGGTATAATTGGGAGGTTAAAAAAATTTGGGGCCGTTTAAGAATTTTTTGGGGCCAAAACGAACTGCCGGACACTTATGGGGGCTAAAACGGCCAGTTGGTCACAAATCGGGGGCCAAAACGGAATTAACCCAATCTTAATTAGAACTCGACAAATAGGATAAATAAAGATTGTTTTGAGTTTTACATTGGAGATGCTATTACGGCAGGGAATGAAACAATAAATTGGCAGAATCAGGTTAGCCCTTGCATTTTAGGTGCACTTGAGTCATACAAATGAGTGTGTATGAGAAAGCCAAGCCTAGGGCTACTATGAACTTAAATGAGATGCATTGGAAAGTGTGTGTTTGATATATCCTCTTTTCATGGAAATATAAGAATTTCAATGGAAATAGATATTTTCACCGTTTGATGCAAAGTGTAGTTCCATGGCTTTAATTCCTTAAGGAGTCTATTTCCACGAAATAATCCACTTTTAATTCTTTGTTCTCCTTAGAAATTAGTTTCCGGGGAAAATCAAAATTTAAATATTTTAATATATTCGGGTACTTGAAGCCTAATATTTATCTCCATATATGTTCAAAATGACATTTTTATCCTTCTTTAGCAAAATAAACTTTTACTTATACATTGGGCAAATGACATTTTTGTCCTTCTTACCAAATGACATGTCTACCAATTTGTCAAAATGACGTTTTGACTTTATATAGCCAAAATTACATTTTTACCCTTTTATAATATCAGATTGGCATTTTACTAATGACATTTTTACTCTCATATAATACCAAAATGACATTTTTACCCTTATGTAGACTGAATGACATTCTTACTTTTATCTTGTAAAAAATGGTATGTCTACACTTTTATATTAAAATGACAATTTTTTTATATTAGTAAACTCTCTTTTTTATCCATACGTTGTCAAATTTACATTTTATCTTCTTTTATTAACAGTTTCGCATTCTTACTCTTAAGTTAGCAAAGTGACACAAAGTTAAATAATTTTATAACATAGGGACGAAAATATAATTTGACAATATAAGGGTAAAAACGTAATTTGGACAACATAAAGATGAAGATGTAATTTTGGAAGCATAAGGGTAAAAATGTAATTTTGACTACACAAAGAGTAAATAAAAATTCTTTATTGAATATTATATTCGTAGAAGCCAGTTGTGATCCAAATAACAGAGTTCATAATTCCACGGAACAATAAATGACTACCAAACGAAATAATTCTTATTTTCACGGAGTAAATTCCGTGGAAGACTTTCCATGGAATTATTTTCCTGATATCAAACACAACCTAAAGGGTTTCATGGAGTTCATTCCACTGAAACTCCATGAAATCCTTGGGATTACAGAGAGAGAGATATGAGAATTTCGAAAAAGAAAAAAATAGAAATTTGAGGGTTAGATAACTAATCGGAATATAATCTTTGACACGAATGTAGTGGTCAACACACAAAAAAAAATCTGTCGAACTAGACGGAGGTAACTTAGAGGAGGCGCCTAATAAAAAGTCTAATTTCTCATATTCACCACCCCATCCCCGCAATCTCTATCTCCTCTACATATCGCCATCATCACCCCTTAACACCATGGCCATGACATTCGCCCTCCTCAAGTGTTACCTAGAAAAGAAAAATGTATTTCGTTTGAATATCATTCAATCAAAGAATGGAAAATTTTTTCTAACTGAATTGTTGTTCCCTTTGATAACATAGGGTTTCTTTTTCTGATTGATCGGGACCTACTCAAATTGAAGGGACGATAGGTCAGGGACGGATCTAGGATTTTCACTTAGAAGGTGCGGATTTATATACCTAAATAATTTTTTTTTCCAAACACAGTAATTAACAAAATACTTATATTCACTAATTATATTAATACATCAACGATTACAAACGCAATTGACCTCTATGAAAGTTCATATTTTGAAATGTTCTCATAATCGACTCATTGTCAATTTCACTAAAAACTTCTTTTTCAATAAAGACTATTAAACTATCATTCAGCCACAGATCACTCATCTTGTTTCTTAAGCGTGTTTTAACTAGCTTCATAGCTGAAAAACTCTTTTAATGGAGGCAGTTGCAACCGACAAAGTTAGTGCTAAAGTGATAAGCAAATAAACTAAGTGATAAGCAAATAAACTAAATGATATGCTTCATAGCTTTATCTCTCTTTCAAGCGAAGTTTATAGGATTTAGGATAGATATTGAATTGAGTTTTAAAGGGTTTACAGTAGATGAGTTAATGTTTGTAGGAGTTTAATGGTAGATGAGTTGAAATTTGTAGAGATTTAGGGTAGATGAATTGAATTCTATAAGGTTTATGGTAGATGAATTGAAGTATGTGTTTCAAACAGAGACTCGAACTCATGACCTTACGCTCATGTCAAATAGCAACCCGTGCCTTAACCAAAAGACATTCTTCATGTTGTATACATCATTGGATACATAATTATACGTACCTTTATATTTATATATATATATATATATATATATATATATATATATATATGTTTTTTTTTTCGGGAGGATGGACCCCGTCACACCCCTCATGGATCTGCCCCTTATAGAGGTGGAGTAGACAATGTTAAGTCAGAGAAGCGAACTTAGAGATAGAAAGGGGTAAATACGTGAAGTGACAAAAGCCTATACCCATAATTAGTTCCTGGATTATGCCTATTTACACATTTAGCTCGCATTATAATATACATCTTTACGCGTTTAACTAAAAAATGTGTGTTTTTAAACATTAAACTCGGAAAATGTCATCTTTGTACATTTAGTCATCTCTCTCTTCTCAACCCCAAACCTTTGTCTCCTTTGTCATCTTCTCCAATACAATGGAAGAACCTTTCGATCGAAGAAGGCTCCCTTAGTCGAAGGGAGAAAACACTCAAAGAATTCCCAGATTTTCTATTTATGGAAGTGAAGGAAAAATAATGGTGTTTTTAGTAGTGATGATGGTATCTGGTGGTGACGATGGCATTCTGGTGTTGATGAATGATGAAGGAAGAAGATGTAGTAGACGGTGAAGATGGTGGTTGGTGGCGATGAAGATGCCGAGTAGGGCAATTTGTGGGGAAGTGGGGGTGGTTGTGTATTATTTTTTCTCTAAATTGACCGCAATAGTATCTACAATGGTATTGATACATCCAGGGCCGGCCCTGAGCCCAAAGCGAACAAAGCGTCGCTTTGGGCCCCAAAATCTGAGGGCCACATTTAGGAGGAGTTTAACTGGAGGTGCTTTTATATTTTCACTAGGTCACAACCTGTTAAAGAGAAAAAGGGCCACAATAATCGTGAGTTCGGCATATTTGGGCCCAAAACAAGGTGAGTTGAACTTACACGGGGCCCACAACAAAGTAAACAAAGTCATTAATACCATGTCGGTCTCTCATCCTCTCCTATGTTTCTTCTTTTGACTTTTTATCCTTGATTTGTTCTGTATATATAGTATCCTTAGTTTTATTATTGTTCTCGCTATCATCCTGAGTAACATATCACTATTGATACTATTGTAAACATAAAATTTTATGTTACAATTTTAATACTAACAAATTCAAAGTAGTTATATACTATTAAATTAATATGACAGGGCTATTGATACAAATACAATAGTTTCATTAAGAGCACAATTTTTTTTTTTGCAATTTGACACCATTGATTCATTGGGTTAAAAGACAGCCCATCTTAAAGATTATTTATTTATTGATAGTATCTTTTGTATCTGTGGTGTTCATCTAATTCACTACCATCATTATCTCTCTCTCACGCTTACGTTCATCAAGTTTTTTCTTTCTTAATTGCTCAACTTTTGTGTTCGACTACCTCCCTCTCTCCCTCACACACACACAGGGGCGGACAGAAAATAGTGTTAGAGAGGGTAAAGGTGAAGTCTAATAGATAGGATCATACATAAAAAATTTGTGGGAGTCAAGTGCCTTTACCATTAATTCTTTATTAACCCAATTCTAGAGAGGATCGTTGCCCTCTCCAACCACCCCCTAGTTCCGCCCCTGCACACACATCTAGTTGCTAGAAAAATCAGAGACCGAGATAAACAGATAGAGAGACGTTATATTCAATTTATCAGTGATGGTCGGTGATCATGTTGATGGTAGTGAAGAAGATAAAGACGAAGATAAGAAGGGACGCTTCTAACAAAAATAATTATTTTACAAGATAAGATGAAGATGAATATAAAATGAGTGGGTCTTCTTTAAAATTTTGAAATATTTCAAACAGAGAACACATAATATATTGTCAGAAATTATTTTAGAAGACATCATATGTGAAATTAAGGGCCACATTCAAAAATTTCGCTTCGGGCCACAAAAATGTCAGGACCGGGCCTGGATACATCAAGAAGATATGATAAGTATGACAAGCGTCGATGAAAACCTTAAAGAAATGGGCTTAAAATCCAACTAAATTAATAGTCTAAAGTTCAACTAAACTAATGACCTAAAGCCCATCTAATTACACTATTTATACCTTTAATAAATCAAGTTCAATAAATCATGAATTTCACTTTCACTGGAAATCGAACTTTGGACCTCGTGATGGAGGGGGTAAAACGATTTTTTTTATGTTAAATCTCGTAACTATATTACCTCCTACTAAAAAGTTGACCAACTCACCACCTTTTTGTACGACATCTTCTCTCCCAAGCCCATTACTAATTGGAATCAAATCTTGGTGAACACAGCTTATTTTCGAGATTTATTGCATAAAATTCAGAAAAATTATGTAAAACCAAAAATATAGACTTTAAATTGTTAGTCACGGGTGCCAATCATCCCCGTGCTCCTAAGAAATTTTACTGACTCCATATTGTGGGAAAATAGATCAGTTTATTCCTTAGAGAGTCCAACGGGACATAGAAGAAGTATGTGGTTGTGCTAGACATCTGCGTGTGGTATTCCCGCATACAGTAGCGACCCACAACATAGCAGCTTCGGCTTAGCTCCACATCGCGCTACTGTTGCGAGTTCAATCCCTAATGTTAACGATCTTCTTTTTTAAGGCCAAAACTATTTACAGAGCTACTTTGGCTATTTACAAAATCCAAAAGTTGGAATCTTTTCACTTTCTCTGTAAATAAGGTTTTGCTATTTACAAAGCACATAGAGACTAAAACCAATTTTGATAAAGATTAAACTGAAAAAAAACATATATATTGATTATAAAGTAGAAGATATTTTATCTTTTTCATTCTTAAACCCCACCACCAACACCTTCCACCACCCCAACAATCACCACCACCCCAACAATCACCACCATGACTATGAACAATCAACTCACAATCACCTACTAGAAACATTAGCAATGGAAGAAACTAACAATGAAGAATGTACATTTATGGGGGAGGTTGGTGGTCAAGAAGCTTCATTAATGGAAGAGCTGATATTAAAGAACTCAACTACAACTCTTCATTGCACTCACATAAAAACTTAGATTTCTAGGTCAACATTTTTTCCTCACTTTTATGAACAACACAAATTTTCGGTCAAATAATGCTTAAAACAATGAAAATTTATGGAGACGTTTTTTATTGAATAATTTCGGTGAAAAACAACAAAAACTATAAGCAAAATATGCAACAAAAAAAAGATGGATTTGCGGCAAGAAAGACGTTTTTTATCAAACAATTTTCGGTGAAAAACAACAAAAACTATAAGTAAAATATGGCAACAAAAAAAAGATGGATTTTCGGCAGGAACCACCGAAATTTTTCGGCAACAACCGACAAATAATATGGCAACAAAATCTCATCTTCTTCTTGACAAGAATTCTTTGAAAACTTCCTAAAGAACTAAAGGGAAATCTACTTCCATGAGTATATATAATTCAAGATAAATCTACAATAAGATTTCTTTGAAAACTACCTAAAGAAGCCATGAAACCCTAATACATCAAGATAAAAGTTGAAAGAATGACTTTAAGAATTTTTGGAGGGAGGAGATCAAGGGTTTTAGATGGAGAGAATGACTTATCTGTAAAATAAAGGTCTAATTCTAAATACCTAATAAGTTGGGATAAAATCAAACTATTTGTAAATAGCAAAAGTGTATCTACAAATAGCCAACTCTCTAAATAGATCTTAGTAGCTCTGTAAATAGCACCGGCCGAGAAAAAATTACTTGTTAACATGAAAGAGGTTCAACAATCAAATAATAAACTATAACACTAACACTTCTCTTCAAGTCCCACAGTCATCTGAGTATCATTGAGATTTGATAAAAAAATTCTTAAGATAAGAGAGCTTCAACAATCAATCATGAAGTATATGGGTATTTTTCGACTGCCTCTATAATGGGTTCTCTTTGTATGGAGCAAACTTGAAATGATTAGAGTATAATAATCCCGATAAAAGCAAGAACCTGATTGTGAAAAGTTATAAATCAATTAGAACAAACTACTACTTGTGATCAGATTCCGACTGACCCTGGTATATCTTTAACAATTCAGGAATTTGTTTCTCATATCTAACCACATATTTATCTACGAACGACTTCTCTGTTCTCGTAATTACAGTATAGATGCTAATATTTTTATCAATCAAACCTTTAGAGATTAGAATTCTAATAACTCTATACCTAGGGAGATTAGTCTTCTCCAAGCTATATGCAAAACCACCTGGGGATTGAGCCACAACAACTGGATCATAACCCATTTGATTCAATAAGAAATCCATTATCGCAGTTATCTTCTTCTCAGATGTTGTCATACAAAGTGGTTGTTTCACAATAGCTGTCTTAATGTCATATTCGGACCAACCCCATCTTCTATAAGCATTCAATTTTGCTTCCCAAGTAGATTTACTCATTGAAGCTAATGTACGAATAACTATAACAAATGTAAACTTTAAAGGATCAAAACCCATTTCTTTAATCTTTTCTACATTTTCTTTGAATCTAACAAGATTAATTGTTACTGCTCTTGGATAGGTTAGAAGTAACGTTGCGATATTCGATTCTCATCTTCCTCCCTAGGGTTTGAAGGTGTACCAGAATCGAATATCGCAACTTTAAAGGATCAAAAACCTAAACTCTTCTCTTGTCGGCACAATCTCTTTGTAAAACTCAATCGACAACACCTCTTTCAACTTCCGATGAAAATCGAAGGTGGGAGAGAAAAAAAATAAGAAGATGAATGATGTTAACTATTCATGTAACGTGATGTTAAATCTAACATTTATTTAACGGTCAATGTTAGTCTACGACCCCTTCGCAAAATAATAAATAGTCCTGTCCTTTCTGTCTCTCTCCTAACACAACCTCCCTCTAACAAAGAAACCCTAGAACTACAAACCATTCTCCCGACCTTCAACAAATCAAATCAGTCAACTTCCTCAAATTAAGGTTTTTGCCGGTGAAGGGATCTCCCTTCACCGGATAAGATTCTTTTTCTTTTCATGTTTTTAGTTTCCTCTTGTCTTTTTAGATCTAACCTTAAGTTTTTATGGAGTAACAAAGAGTTCAAGATAATATGGAAAAAAAAGTTGCTAACCCCAAAGGTACTTTCTCTCCTTCTTACTCGTTCTCCCTGTCATGATGAACATGACTGGTATTTGAAGAAGATGATGAAGACAGAAGAGGTCGAATCGATTGAAAATCGTAGATGGGTAATATATTATGTTTAAGATCCTTCTACCCAATTTTAACTGTTGTGTTTTTCTTCTCAAGAATGAAAGTTTGAAGATCTAAAGGTCTGAAGATTTAATTAAAGGGTTGAGAGTTTGGAAGGTTTGCATATTGAAAGCTTTCAAGGGTGTTGTGTTTTCTGTGGTGGAGGCGGTTCTCCGGTGAAGGCGACGGCTTCCAACTATGAAAGCAGTTTTCCAGCGACGGTTTTCCGGCGACAATGGTGGTTTTCCGGTGACATTGGTGGATTTCCGGCGAAAGCGACGGGGTTGTAAATTTAGTTTTTCTTTTGTTTTTGTGATGTTTTGTTGACCTTTAGGGTCCTTTCATCTTTGATCTTTGGGATCTTCTCATCTTTCTCCTTTCTTTTTCGTCAGTGTCTAGTCCAATTTCTCTCAATACATGAGGCACTTTACATTCGAAGTTCTGCGAAATTACTTATGAATGTAACTCTCAAGTATCTGGCCGAGAGGGATAACAATTCACCCCTGTAATTTGTGATTGTATCACTTATGATTGAAATATGATTTCGAGGGTTTCAAAAAAAAAAAAAAAAAAATAGTCCTGTCCTTTCGCAAAACCCAGTACTTATCTACGCCCCTTTCGCAAAATAATCATTTAAAAAAAAAAAAATTCTATTAGCGAAAGTTATGTCCCATTGTCTTTTGTCCACCACCATTTGGTACAGCGGTTGCTAGGGGTGGGAAAAAACCCCGCAAGCCCGAATCCGCCCGAGGCCGGCTAAGTCCGTGGACGCCCGATGTCTAAGACGAACACTACCCGGGTTGCTAGGGGTGGGAAAAAACCCCGCAAGCCCGAATCCGCCCGAGGCCGGCTAAGTCCGTGGACGCCCGATGTCTAAGACGAACACTACCCGACCGACCGACAAAAATTGGCGGATGGACACGGACACAACAGCTTATCCGACATACCGTTTGAGTCCGACCGTTTAAGTGTTCATCCGACCACCCGCTCGTGCAATCAATACTTATATCTATATACCCTTTGTATATATACATGTTTAAGTGTCCTTCTGCCATCAGTGTGGGATCATAAACTATTGAGAAGTAGGAATCATGTGGGAGGTTGAGGTGTTGAGCACTCAAGCAAAGGGAAATGGGAGTTGAGGTGTTTAGTCCCATACTGATGAGCCAAACATTAGATGGAGGTTTGAGAAGTTGATAAATAGCCAAACCTCAAGCAAAGGGAATTGGGATCAATTAGTTTAGTCCACACTGACGAGGCAAACGTTAATTGGAGGTTTGTGAAGTTGATAAATAAGCCAAACCAAGTAAAGGGAATGGGGATCAATTTGTTTAGTCCCACACTGATGAGCCAAACATTAGATGGAGTTTTGGAAAGTTTATAAATAAACCAAACCTCATGTCTAAGACTCTAACACATAAGAGTGGGTCGAGTGTAAAGGACGTGTCTATATGGGCACTTTTAGTTGGTTGGGCTTTGGGTTGTGGCAATATTTTGCCCGGCGCCCGATTGTCCGGAACCCGTCGTGCCCGACCTTTTGGCGGGCTCGGACGAGCAATGGACACATGAAATTTGTTAAGTGACCGTCCGAGTCCGCCCGATTGTGGTGACGGTTAGAAGGTTTGGGTGTCCGTTCCACCCGAACCGGGAGGGAAGGTTTGGGTGTCCGTTCCACCCGGACCGGGAGGGTGGTTGTCCGCGGACTGTCCGTCCGGTCCGATTCCCATCCTTAGCGATTGCACACACCCTCTAAAGCCCATGGAGTTGTGAGATCGAGTCTCAGTGAAAGTAGTTTGTAATCAAGATTTATCTCATATAATTTAGGCAAGATATAAAGTAAATAACATAATAAATTTGTCAGGTTTTAGGTATCTTTTATGTTGTCGGGCTTTAGGCCTCTTTCATGTTATCGGGCTTTAGACCTCTTTCATGTTTGAATTAGGTGGTTATCGTGCTCATCACGTCTTCATGATGTATCAATGCCTTGTAACGACTAACGTAGATCATAGTCGATTTCTCAAATAAAAAGAAAAGAAAAAGAAAATAAACTTTACATATATGAAATTCACTCAAAGCACACTTCGCTAGGTTATTATAGAGGCCGCCAAGTAGTGGGGGGTTGAATTTGAATTACAGGGGCAAAAGTTAAGTGAAATTTGGCAGGTCTGAGGATGACACGTAAAGCCTCTATGTTGTGTCTTAATCTCCAAGGGGGTTCTTCGTCACAGTCGGGTAGGAGCGAGATTAGGGTTTTGGAATCAGTTTTCAACACATTAAGAGTATAATGTTTAGTCTTTCCCCACGTTTTAACCCTAACTGTATTGCTTTCATCTCATTGTGGAGAGTCGAGACTGGGGAAAATGTTGAATAGAGTTGAACAACTATGTCACCATTCCAATCTTTTGCCTACGTCGTCACTGCTGTACTAGTCGACCATAAAGCTCCATCCACTTTTATTTTTATCATTTCATACTCTGGACGATACCAAGCTTCGATCTGTAAAAAAGATTCAAAGTTACCTACTTGCGCGAAATCTGGTTGCCTTTGGAATTTTAGTTTTAATTTCCACTATAGTCGGTGGAGATCATGTCGTTCGTCTCGAAAGTGAACACCGTTCCTGCAATTCCACAACATCCAATGAACATGAGTATATTTATACCATAAAATTAAATACTATCCTTGTCTTCGTAGATTTTGTAGATTTGATACTGAATCTGAGTTTAGATTTATCGGTGAAACTCCCAAGAAATGAGTCCAAATAGGAAATTAGACCCATTATAATAAAAAATGAGAAATAATTGAAATCAAACCCAAATACGGATCTCTATGATGTTTGTCCCATCTCGAGGCAGTCTATTTTTATGTTAACACCCTTTCTACCTTTATATATATACTTACCTATTAATCCATTTTTCATCATATATTTCCTTTCATTTTCTCTCTAACAGAAAAATTCTATCTTCTCTCTCAGAATAAAAAAACTCTTTATTCTCTCTCTAACCTTGTTGACTGTACATTGCATCCCGTCGGAAGACCTCTCAGGAGCTGCTTCTCTTTCAAGGTACGCCCTCATCTTCTCTCTTCTATTTCTTTCAAAATATGTTCTATCTTTTATCTTCCATCATAATCTTATATTATTCTTCAATGGATTTATTTCATTCTATCTATTTTAGATGAAGCTTTTTATGGAGTTTCAAATAAGCTTCAAATCTAGTTTTAGGGTTGTGAGGGTACGAAATCGCGGATCAAGATCGTCAAGAGGACTGGGTCGTTGACCGGAAATCGAACCTTCACCTGTTTAATATTTTTTGGGTCACCGTCGACATCTTTGGGATTATACATGTGACAAGAGACAAAACACATGTGACCGTAAGATCCCTGGGACACTGGGATGGTGCCCGCCTAAGAAGGCTTCGAAGGTCAAGTTTGTAAGCTTGCAAGAGAAGTAATGAATGCGTAAATGTTATCCCTGGAATGTTACCGTTGAGGAGAATGGTCGGAGTTTAGGCACGACTCGTAGAGTGACTGGAGCTCGATGTCTACGGATGGACTGACTTGTTTGGAGAGAGATTATGACAGCCTATGAGGTCTGTCTTATGGATGAGATAACCCTGGAGAGGTTTGCCTTGTCCAGAGATATGTACTGTAAATAAATGAGAATCTTTAGAGTCTGACCTTATATGTGGGTAATCACGTGTGATGTGGAGAGGTTCAAGGGTCTGACCTTGTTTAAACAATCACGTGGGAGATGTGTCAAAGGCCTGACCTTTAGGAGAGATAAAATAAGCAAATCTTTGTTGATAAAGTGGTCGAACCCTTGATAAAGTAGGCGAACCCTTGATAAAGTGGTCGAACCCTTGATAAAGTAGGCAAACCATTGATCACACGTGGTTGTCAGGAGAGAGAAAGTAGGTGCTTGCTTCCTCAAGGTCTTGTACTAGGTAATAAGTCTGGTACCTTGGTGAATTAGGTCTTGCTTCCTCTGTAAATAATACTTGACAAAGTCCCGCACCTTCAGTGGACTGTACTTGATAAGGTCTTGTATCCGAATGTAAGACCGGTACTTAGATCAGAGGAAGAAAGCAGGACTATGTGATAAAGCGAGAGTTCGACCAAAGAACAAGATTCTATGAGAGAGAAAGTGGTTCAGAGGTTTAGATAGCAGATGATGTTTAAGCCTGTACTCGATATATTTGCCAATTACCAGATGATCAGGTGTTTTAGGCGGAAATTGGATGATGCTCTGTATGAGAGAGAACGTAGTGGGGTTATTCGCTGATTGCCAGATGGTTTGTATCATCTTCTTCTCGCTCATTTTATAGTGTCTCGGTCGACTGTCACCTGGCGGTGGGTTGTCTCTTTAAAGCGGTAACGCATAGAGTTGTCAACATAAATACGAAGATCGTAACTCCCCTAACGGGTATATCCGGGATATTGTCACATTGAACGACAGTACCGTTTTTCTAACGGATATACGGAGGGAGGTCTACTGGTGAGGACAAACCTCTTTACCCAGGGCTAGAAGTGCTTGCGTAGTGTGGTGTTGCTCCGGGTGCCCGAAGATGAATGGGTTGGATCCGTTAGCCATTAAATCATGGGCTTGGTCACTGTGTAAGCCCATTAATCGTGGACTTCTAGGGGCACTCCTGGTGACGTATTTTGGCCCATACAATTTGTCCCCCACTCTCTAAGTTGACGGAGTGCAGAAACTTAGAGAGTAGTTTGAAGTCGTATATGCTGACTTGTAGTTCGACTTTGTTGCATTTGTAGCCGAGTTCGTGTCCCGTGGGGACTTGTCCGCGAGAAGTGTCACGTTTAGTGAATGTTATAAAGGTCGAGCCCGGCCGGGTTTGGGCTCGGGACCGGCCAGTTCCGTACAGGCCTGACCCGTACGGAAAACGGGCCAGGGCAACTCGGGTTGTATTCTGGGCCCTAGCTGGGCCGATGGTTTGGGCTCGACGGGCCAGGCCCGACCCGTTAAAAGCTTGTCAAAGCCCGTTTTTTTTCCTTCCTTATTTTTTAAAATTTCATAGATAAATTGAAAAAATAATTTCAAACAGATCTGCCCAACAAAATCATTCATAAACGATCCATTTCCATAAAATCTTTTCGAAAAATCTTCCTTAATTTGTTAACTTATTTGTGTAAATTATTTCCAAAACGTAATTTCTAAAATCACTTCCAATCCTTTTAAAAATCTTTCTTAAACTTATTAACCTATTTATGTAAAGGGTTATTTCCCTAATGGCCCCCTACTTTGTGACCAGCTTCCCGCGTGGCCCCCTACTTTACGAAAAATACCCATATGGCCCCCTTCCGTTATAACACCGTTACTCTCTCTCTTCACAATCTTTTCTCTTTCCTCCACATGTTTTCTCTCTCTGCCACCTCGTTAAAACAAGCCACATCATCGTCTTCTCCGACGGGTCGCCGGCCGGCCAAATTCCGGCCGGCGACCTTCAAATTTTTTTTTTTTTCTCTCTCTTCTCTCTCTCTCTAAAAAAAAAAAAAAAAAATATTTTTTTTTTAGATTCTCTCCTCTCCCTCTCTCTAAACTCCGGCGAAGGGGGTTTCCCTTCGCCGGAGTAGGTCGAAATCGACCTTGAACAGATCTGTTCAAGGTCGAAGTGACCGTGAACAGATCTGTTCAAGGTCGAAGTCGACCTTGAACAGTCTGTTCAAGGTCGTCGTGACCTTGAACAGATCTGTTCAAGGTCGTCGTGACCTTGAACAGTCTGTTCAAGGTCGTCGTGACCTTGAACAGATCTGTTCAAGGTCGCGAAATGACCTTGAACAGATCTGTTCAAGGTCGCGAACTGACCTTGAACAGATCTGTTCAAGGTCAGTTCGACCTTGAACAGACTGTTCAAGGTCAGTTCGACCTTGAACAGACTGTTCAAGGTCACTTCGACCTTGAACAGATCTGTTCAAGGTCACTTCGACCTTGAACAGATCTGTTCAAGGTCGATTTCGACCTACTCCGGCGAAGGGAAACCCCCTTCGCCGGAGTTTAGAGAGAGGGAGAGGAGAGAATCTAAAAAAAAAAAAATTTTTTTTTTTTTAGAGAGAGAGAGAAGAGAGAGAAAAAAAAAAAGTTTGAAGGTCGCCGGCCGGAATTTGGCCGGCCGGCGACCCGTCGGAGAAGACGATGATGTGGCTTGTTTTAACGAGGTGGCAGAGAGAGAAAACATGTGGAGGAGAGAGAAAAGATTGTGAAGAGAGAGAGTAACGGTGTTATAACGGAAGGGGGCCATATGGGTATTTTTCGTAAAGTAGGGGGCCACGCGGGAAGCTGGTCACAAAGTAGGGGGCCATTAGGGAAATAACCCTTATGTAAATCATCTTACTTATTGTCAAACAATAATTTCTAAAATCTCTTCCCAAAAGTCTTTTCAAAAAATCTTTCCTAAATTTATTAATTAATTTATTTACGGAGTCACTCTGGATTGCTCTGGAGAAGGTACATCTAAGTGATCCTTTAACTTTATGTCGTTAGTTAATGGGTTGTATTTGATGAACGTTGTAAGATCTTACTATTTATGGTATTTCTATTTACTCCGAAGAAAAATAATAGACGCGTATGGTAATGCCAACTGGACATTCTCTGATTTTGATTGTCTGCGCTTTTGTTCTCTTTTTCCGTCTTTCTAGAATCTTCTTACTTCTTGGAACACCACCATTCTTCTTTCCGAGGGTTTCAGAAAAGTTCCAGCGGCTCCGGCCCCCTATCTGACAGATTCTAGACTACTAGATTGTAGAAAGAGATATTGAGAGGGAGAATCGGAAATGGATAGCGTTGGTGGTCATCAGAGCAGTTCCGGCGGCGTTGACGGAGCAGCTCCGTTTCTTGTGAAAACATACGAAATGATAGATGATTCATCAACAGATGATATTGTTTCTTGGAATCCAAATAATAAAAACAGTTTTGTGGTTTGGAATTCATTAGAATTTGCTCGTCTTCTTTTACCTTCTCACTTCAAACACAATAATTTCTCAAGTTTCATTCGACAGCTCAATATATATGTATGTAACCACCAACTCATTTGTTTTTATTTCAATTCATTTCTTCTTCTTCTTATACATATTGTGATTACTTCAATTAGGGTTTCTAATTCTCAACATTACTGATCTGGTTAATTTAGATTTAAAGCATGAATTTATAGTAATTGGGTATATGACGAAAATAAAACTAATTGACAAGTGTTTAATAGGGATTCCGAAAGATAGATCAGAAGAGGTGGGAGTTTGCTAATGAAGATTTTATCAAAGGCCAAAAGCATCTACTTAAGAACATTCATAGGAAGAAACCTATCCATAACCACTCACAACCCCATGGGTCGTCATTAGGAGATATAGAAAGATCCGCATTCGAAGAAGAAATTGAGAAGCTTACGCAAGAGAAGGTCACTCTTCGGACCAAACTTTTGAAATTCGAACAAGAAAAATTGGAAATGAAACTACAAGTGGAAGAGTTGATGAATAAGATACACGACATGGAACAAGAACAACTTAAGATGACAAACTTGTTAGTGAAGGCAGCCGAGAACCCCACTTTTATGGATCATTTCGTTAAAATGGCTGGATCCCATTTAGATTTATCTGCTTTTCACAAGAAAAGACGATTACTCGCATCTGATTTTGTACAAGAAGTTGCAGACATTAGTTTTGTGGACAGTAGTAGTTCGAAGCTAGATTCCGGACATATGTTTAGCCGAGATTTCTCTAATAGTTTGAGGCTTGAGCTATCACCAGCATTATCTGACTCTAATATGGTTTCCGTCAGTTCACAAAGCTCTAGTGGAGATGGAGGAAGTCCGCAAAATAGAACATCTGAGGGAGATCTAAAGGATTCAAGTACAAGGAGAGAATGTCTTTCTTCTGAACCGGAAATGAAAGAGCCTTTGGGTATGGGTATATCCTTTGCTGTGAGAAAGGATGTCTCAGTCTCAGAACCAGTTAGAGTAAATGATTTCAGTTCCATTGATGAAGGTCATCGCCTTATGTCGTGCCATTTAAACCTAACACTTGCCTCATCCTCTTTGTTGCAAGGCAATATCGATCATTGTCCAGCTAAATTTCCTAGTTTAGGTCAAGAAGTTATATCTTCCAATGAATTGAGGTCTAGTGGTAGTGATGGCAGAGAAGCTGAACTTGGTGTTTCTTCTACCAACAGAAAACTTTCGGATGATTATCCGACTTTATCATCATCACAACAAGCGACCGAAGTTAGTAATATTCATGGGTCTGGAGCTGCTAAGGGTAGGGTAAACGATGTTTTCTGGGAACAGTTTCTAACGGAAAGACCAGGCGCAACGGATGTTGAGAAAGCTAGCTCCAGTATTAGGGCAAACCCGGAAAATGAGCAAGAACAGAGGAATAATGAGCATGGGAATTCAAGGAGAAACAAACAAGACATGGAGCAGCTCACTCTGTGAGAAAGCTATAAAACTCTTCCTTCGCATATGCTCTCCATATGCACCATAAAGTACAAGTAAGATTCCTGATCTTGTGACCCATGCATTCGCCATTAAAATTACTATCTCACCTTAGAATATCAGCTTAAGTTACAACAGAAACCGTTAAAATTGCCTCATGGGGCTGATTAAGTTTTGTTTTGACTCTTGCAGTGTCGTTTCGGGCAGAAATGAAACAGGAGACGGGCGTCAAAGGGTATTATTGGATTTTGTCGAAGAGCTGATCCCATATTAGATGAAGAACCTCGGTGTAAGCCGTAAGGTATAATACGAACTAATTACGTTCAAATTCTTTTGTGGTCATTCTAGTTAGTAATTACTATTTTGGTTTAAATTATGAACGGTTTGATCTATTATACAATTCTTTTTATAATACTTCGGACAAATTTATATATAATCAATATAAAAAATGATACATGAAGGATTTAGAATTTCTTCGTAAAGAGACGACAGTATCCCTACGTAAATTCCTGACTCCGGCACTCCGCCCCGACCAACCAACACACACAAGCACAAAAACTCAAAAGTCCGTAAGTAGACAACTTCCTCTCTCTAGTACCTGTAATTAGCAGGCTTGTATGGTCCATCAACAGGAACACTAATGTAATCAGCCTGATCTTTAGTAAGTTTAGTAAGCTTAGCTCCAAGTTTTCCAAGATGAAGTTCTGCAACTTTTTCATCAAGATGTTTTGGCAAAATATAAACCTTCTTTTCATACTTACCTGAATTTCTCTCATTCCATAACTCAACCTGAGCAATCACTTGATTAGTGAATGAACAAGACATCACAAAACTCGGATGTCCAGTTGCACAACCTAAATTCATTGTTCTTCCTTCAGCCAAAACTATGACTCCACTATTAGTTTCTGGGAATACCCATCTATCTGTTTGTGGTTTAATGGTGATTCTCTTCACACCTGGGTAAGTTTCTAATCCATTGATATCGATTTCATTATCGAAATGACCAATGTTGCAGACAATTGCATTGTTCTTCATCTTTTTCATGTCTGATACCATTATTATACCTTTATTACCTGTTGTTGTTACGAAAATGTCAGCTTCCGATACAACATCTTCTAAGGTTAAGACTGGGATTCCTTCCATTAAAGCTTGAAGAGCACAGATTGGATCGATTTCTGTCACGATTACACGAGCTCCAGCTTGTTTAAGAGATGCAGCACAACCCTTTCCGACATCTCCGAATCCACATACTACTGCAACCTTACCGGCGAGCATGACATCGGTTGCTCTCATCAAACCATCGGGAAGAGAGTGACGACATCCGTAAAGATTATCAAACTATAAAGAACAAAAACAAATCCAAAAGTAGACAACACAAATTAAACCTAAGATCATAAAATCAATATTAAAATCCAAAACCTAATTTTCGGGAGAATTTAGAAAACTAACCTTGCTTTTGGTAACAGAGTCATTAACATTAATGGCAGGGAAGAGCAAAGTTCCATTAGTTTCCATTTGATAAAGTCTATTAACACCAGTAGTCGTTTCTTCAGAAACACCCACTAATCTTTCCTTCATTTTGTGATATTTCATAGGATCAATCATCAACCCATCTTTAATAACACCAAGAACAATTTGAAATTCATAATTATGGGTAGAAGAATTTAGATCTGGTAATTTACCAGTTTTTAAAAATTCTTCTTCAGCTTTAAATCCTTCATGAATTAAAAGAGTAGCATCAGCACCATCATCAACAATCAAATCAGGACCACCAGAATCAGAACCCCAATCAAGAGATCTTTCAATACACCACCAATATTCTTCTAGGGTTTGACCTTTCCATGCAAAAACAGAAGCACTATCACGAGCAATAGCAGCAGCAGCATGATCTTGAGTTGAGAAAATGTTGCAAGAACACCAACGTACTTGAGCACCAAGAGAAGTTAGGGTTTCGATTAAAACAGCTGTTTGGATTGTCATGTGAAGAGATCCAGTAATTTTAGCTCCTTTTAATGGTTTTGATGGACCAAATTCTGTTCTACAAGACATTAAACCAGGCATTTCAACTTCTGCTAGTTCGATTTCAAGACGACCAAAATCAGCTTGAGACATGTCTTTAACTTTGTATTCACGACCTGTTGATGTTTTCTCAACTACCAACGCCATTGTTACAGATGAAAAAAATGGAGAATTTTACAGAATTGAACTCTCTTTCTCTCTCTCAAGATTGGAATTTTGCAGAGAAGAACAAGACTCCTGAATTTTAGTGAAGAAATTTGTTATAGGCACACTTCATTTTTTTATAATTGTGGTAGTGGTGACGGAGGTTAGGACAAATACTGGTGGTTAATGGCGTGTCAGTGACGACCTACGGACGGATGTGCTCATTGATCGGTAAGATGAAAAAACACTAAATGGCGCATCGGTGACCACCTACGGACGGATGTGCTCATCGATCGGTAAGATGTTACAACAGTTTGCCAATACCATTATACCAACGTTTGTACATATTTTTATCGACAGGTTAGTCACTGAAACGAAGTTATGCTTGCAGATGGCTCTGATAGTATACTTGCAGATGACTCTGATAGTATATCGCAGATGGCTCTAACCGTATGTTGGTACTACTGCGACCATTGTTTTAATAGTCGCAAGGGAAAGGGAAGTGTGACTTTTCCTATTAGGTGCAAATTCGGGGAGGCGCAAAATTTCGTAGAGAGGAATCTTGATGCTCGTAGTTGTATGTTAGAGAGATGAGAAAGTGGTGGTGGTAGGCGAGGTCGCTGGCAAATTGTGGTGTAAAATTTCTTTCCTAAGTCAAAGAAAGGTTGATTTTTCCATGTTTGTAGGCAGTTTCCATGTCGATCTTCCTGTTACAACAAAATACAGAAAAACTTACAGTTTCATGTCTTGGACTCAAACTTTCTTAGCAGTTTCGATAGTATTATTGAGTTAGTACTTTGAAACTGGCAAATAGTATGACTAATTAATCGTCTTCGGTTGGTGCATAATAAAAAGTTCATTGTTTCATTCAAGAAACAAGATGAATGAATGACGTGCTGGAAGTGCCAACAACACTTGGTTGGAGTGGTAAGAAGTATAGTCTTTCACCTAGGAGGTCAAGGGTTTGAGGCACACTGAACAATTCAAAAAAAAAAGAATGACATGTTAAAAACTAAAACATAAAGTAACAAAAAAAATACACAATGACATCAATTTTTGTACACTTGCGGTCGTTCTAACATAAGCACGTGTCTTTTTATTAACGTTGACGAAACATAGACTAACACTGGTAATTTATAATTAACGACGACATTTCTTTTTATTAACGTTGGCGAAACATAGACTAACACTGGTAATTAATAGTTAACGAACTCAATAATACTATCGATTAGTCATAAAACTTCATAATTTCTTCAATCCTTACATCTTAACATGACATCTTGAACCTTGAATTGTGAGTTTTTTTTATTTGTGAGAAGACGGACGTGATATTCAATACGAGAGTAATATTAATATATCTAGAGTTGATAATTCTCCCAAGATTAGTACTAATGAAATGCAATTGGTAATGGTTTAAGTCACGTGACCCACGTGGGAGGTCATGAATTGAGGAGCATGGTATTGAGAAGGTGAAACTTGAAAGATGTTGTAGTTATGTTGTTAGTAGATCATAGTCCTTGGAGGTGATGGCCCCAGGCCCCACCTACAACAATAGAGTCACATGTTCTAAAAAAATGAGCCATAATCTTCTCATTTCATGGACAAAGAAGAAGTTGTACAAGCCGTACTGGGTTTAAACGAAAAACTAGGTGGATGCAAAAAAAATTGTGGAAACTGATCGTATCTCGCCTTAATAGGAATGTCTCTCCTATCTCGCCTTAACACGAGTCTCCCCTTACTACCACAAATATATGAAAGGTTTAAATGAAACTTTAAAATAAAATCGTGATCATTTAGATTATAGAAATGTTGTGCACACAAGACTGTAACATAAAAACTTACGTCAAATGTTTATCCTTTCGTATTTCTAAATAATCACTTTAGATCTTGAGACTCTTCAAATCTAGACAGATCTACTGAAAGAACAAAATCAAAATGTTTTTAGTAAGTTGTAAAATATGTTGGTGTTTTTAGAAGTTTAGATTAATAGAGACCATTGACTAAGGGTATACCTAAAAAGAGTAATGTCATCACTATGAGTCATGTCCATGACATTCACAAACACCCTTTAAAATCTCAAATACCTTCCTATTCGCAAATCCCTCAATTCCCCTCCTCCCCTCCTCCCCTCCTCCCCTGGAAGGAAGCCTAAAAAACTATTCCTTTCTTCTCTCTCCCCTTCCCCTGTTTTTGTCAAAAAAAAATGGATCCAGTTAATGTTTGGGGTAATTCAAATCTTCAAACAGTAGATGAAGAGATCTTTGATTTGATTGAGAAAGAAAAGAGAAGACAATGTAGAGGAATTGAATTGATTGCATCTGAAAATTTCACATCATTTGCTGTTATTGAAGCACTTGGAAGTGCTTTAACAAACAAATACTCTGAAGGAATTCCAGGTAACAGATACTATGGAGGTAATGAATTCATTGATGAAATTGAAAATTTATGTCGTTCAAGAGCTCTTGAAGTATTTCATCTTGATTCTGAGAAATGGGGTGTTAATGTTCAACCTTATTCTGGTAGTCCTGCTAATTTTGCTGCATATACAGCATTATTAAACCCTCATGATCGTATTATGGGACTTGATCTTCCTTCTGGTGGACATTTAACTCATGGGTATTACACATCTGGTGGTAAAAAGATTTCTGCAACTTCAATTTACTTTGAGAGTTTGCCTTATAAGGTTAATTCAACTACTGGGTATATTGATTATGATAAGTTGGAAGAGAAAGCTTTGGATTTCAGACCTAAATTGATTATTTGTGGTGGTAGTGCTTACCCAAGAGATTGGGATTATTCTAGATTTAGGGCTGTTGCTGATAAATGTGGTGCTCTTTTGCTTTGTGATATGGCTCATATTAGTGGTCTTGTTGCTGCTCAGGTAAAAAAACAAACAAACAAACAACTTGTTCTTCCATGATTTTAATTTTGTAATTTGGGTATTTGATCTGTTATTTGAAATGGGTTTTGGTTCTTCCTTAATAGGATTCTGTTGATCTATGTGTTTTTTGTGATTTAATAATCATTGTCAGACTATATAGATTTCCGAAGATGAAGATATTGGCATTTGGTTTGCTTAGTTTTCTTGTATCCAACTTTATGGATTTTAATTGAATTTTAAAGCTGCATGTTTCATCTGTTTATATTCTATAACAAGATGTTGGTGCCTGCTTGGTTCATTTTGTATGTGTTTAGCTTCGAATTTGAGTAAATGAAGATCTTCATTTGTTAGTATTGTGATTGTGAACTTGAATAGGAGAAGGTTATTGGATTAATTTGGTATTATAAGCTAGGGTGCTCCGAGCTCCTAATGGATACTTGGTTGGAACTTGATCCATACTAAAAGAACATTTAGTTTCACATGTTGAACGTTGAACGGCGGACTGTCTGATTCTGATTTACACGAGTGATTTTGTCCAAATTCGACGAGGTTATCAAAATCTTGTTTTGGTGCAGATATTATTTTAGCCGAGGGAAGGTGGATTCATGTTATTTGCAGTTTGTTTTCTATTTCACAGTTACTATCATGTCTCATATTCGTCTAATATTTGACTTGAGCCTTTGAGGAGCAAACGTATCATCTCTGAAAGAGTTTCTTTTCGCACCTTGACTAATTAATCAATTCTTAGAGTTAGGTGCTGTTTGTTTTTTTTTTTTTTTTCAGATCTGAAATCTGAATTGAATGTCAATTCAGATTTCAGATGTTTGTTTTTGTTAATTAGTCAATTTAGCACCGTAGCTGAAATGGCCTTAGTTCGGCTGTGATCTTGTCCCAAGGTCGATGTTTAGTATGCCTGTTGTTTATTCTCTCTGTAACTACTTCAGGTTTTCGAATGCAGCCATATGAGGTTCAGACTAATATCAACTCATGTCGTTTTGCTTTGTTTCTGTAGGAAGCTGCCAACCCATTTGAATACTGTGATGTTGTCACAACTACAACCCACAAGAGTTTGAGAGGACCCAGGGCTGGTATGATCTTCTTTAGGAAGGGCCCGAAACCCGCCAAGAAGGGTCAACCTGAGAATGCCGTGTATGATTTCGAAGACAAGATCAACTTCTCTGTCTTTCCTGCTCTCCAGGGTGGTCCACACAACCACCAAATCGGTGCTTTGGCTGTAGCCTTGAAGCAAGCTAAGAGTCCAGGATTCAAAGCCTACGCCAAGCAAGTAAAGGCTAATGCAGTTGCCCTCGGGAACTACCTGATGAGCAAGGACTACAAGCTTGTTACTGGTGGAACTGAGAACCATCTTGTTCTATGGGATCTCCGTCCTCTAGGCTTGACTGGTAAATGGCGAACTGTCTCATTTGACTTTACCCCTTAGTTTTTCATATGCCTCTTTTCATGTGTTTATTCTATTTCTTATATGTGATTGCAGGAAACAAAGTTGAAAAGCTTTGCGATCTGTGCAACATCACAGTTAACAAGAACGCAGTTTTTGGAGACAGTAGTGCTTTGGCTCCTGGAGGTGTTCGAATTGGTAAGAATATTTCAGCATCATTTTCTGTTCGAATTGGTAGAATAAGTTAGCAACATTTATTTGTTCGAATTGGCAAGAACATTGTCCAACAGGATAATTCTGTTGACACAGTAAGAGGGAGAGAAAGAGAAAGAGATAGAAAGCGGAGAATGAATGCAGTAGAGATGGTGTTTATTACTAAGTTATTGCTCTCTTTGTGAAAATTGTTGTGTGACAGGTACCCCGGCCATGACCTCAAGAGGTTTGGTCGAGAAGGACTTTGAGCAGATTGCCGAGTTCCTCCACCAAGCTGTGACTATCACTCTGAAAATTCAGAAGGAACATGGAAAGCTCTTGAAGGACTTCAACAAGGGCTTAGTGAACAACAAAGATATAGAAGATCTGAAAGTAGCAGTCGAGAAGTTCTCATCCTCCTTTGAAATGCCCGGCTTCCTTATGTCTGAAATGAAATACAAGGACTAGATAAAAGAGAAACAAAACGGTTCATCATTCCTTTAGTTCTTTCTTTTGTTCGAAAACTAAAATTTAAGAGTTTATGTTTCTTCTGTATTTTGTGGGTTAAGGAATCATTTAAAAGGGTTTTGTTTGATCCCAGTTCATGTTATTTCTCTTGCTTCTTTGTAATGCACCTTTGTAATGTTTGTGATAAACTCAACTGAGATTTTTATGAAATGAGTTATAAAATATGTAGTGTCAAAGATGTCACATCAACTTCTAATTCAAACTCATAATTAGCACTTTTAACATAAAAAGGCCAATTTGAAATCCATGAGATAGCTAGATGAGTAGGTATTTAACTACCATTATGGATCAATAGGTAGATCCAATAACTAATCAATATCAATGAAATTATTATGATATTAGTGAAGAATAAGAATTGTGAAGAACAGTTATCTAATTCTTTATAATATTTGCTCACAGTAAGTAATTTACATTGTTGGAACTAGGGTTTGGTTTGAAGAGATATCAGTAAGGTAATTGCTCAATTGAAGAGGTCTTTCGGGCTCCTACTTGCACAATGCAAAAGGAAGAGATAGAAGAAGATTTCATTCAACTCCAAAGCCCCTATTCCATCTGACTAGCTTCCATCAATTTACACAAGAAGTGTCCTTCAACCTGTACACAGAATCCACATATTCCTCTACATCCCAGAGGAAGGAACCAAAAGCAGCAGCTTCCAAAACCAACCTCTTCATGCTTGAATTCGAAACAATAATTTCACCGCAAGTCTCGCCTTCACATGCTTTCTCACCCCCAAAAAGTGCCCATGTATGCTTCTCGATTAGATTCACGGCCTCTTGAGATTTCAGCTTAGCACATCTCTGCAAGGTTTCTGTGTCAAAACCCAACACGTAATTCTTTAAGTTGCCAATCTTTTTCATGGAATACGATTCTTCACACAGTAAAGTTGACAATTTATCAGTAGATTGATCGAGAAAGGCGATGTTCTTCAACCCTTGTGAGCAGACCTCGGTCTCGGAGAATACAAATGGAAGGTTTAAAGCTAAATTTGATTCCATTTGGTGTCTCAAGGAGGCAGATTTTAGGAAATACCCATACATGATGGAAGCTGCGTAAACTCGACCAAGTTGAAGCCTGTTAGTCTGGTATGTGATTTTGTTGCCTGTCTTATGAGATCTCCACCTCCAACCAAGGATGGTGGCAAGATGCTCCTTTATCATCTCCTGAACCTCCAAACTGTGAAACGACTCGAGCGTGCCTTCCATTGACGGCAATATCTTTAGTCTGCCATTATTGATGCAAGTCGAGATATTTGAAACCATCGGAACTCTTAAATCAGAGAATTTATGAACTATTGACATGTACATCACATCTTCTACGGCAACTTGGCACTCAATTTCCTTCATTTCGGCAACCCTCCTGTTATTCAACAATATCAAAAGAATATTTAGTTTGTTACCTTTACGAACTTGTAACACAAAGTTTCTGAATAGGGCATGACAGAGTAAACAGATCCAAGGAACAAGATTTCGAAGTAGAATTTCAGTATTAACTGATACTTCACTGATACACTATCTGTTTATCATGTTATAATACTATTCAACACATGTTAGCTTAAAAGTTTAGTTACTAAAGCGTAATGGTCTCTAGAGTATAAAACAATTGTTATTTGTTCCAACCGTGACATAACCTTCCCTTGGGGCTTGACCAATATCAGCTTTTTCAAAACTAAACCACATCCATGGGTATTAAGTTTGTGGATTTCCCTTTGTCAATGTGAGAATTTTCCCACTCGTCCCTTCACGTGTGGCATTTGTTTCAGTGACGCGGAGCATGAGTGACTGTTGGGCATATAATGTGTTAGCCTAGCTATAATACCATGTTAACTTTTTAAACATCCAAACCTAAAAGACGCCTTTTGTTTCAACGATGTCGAACTTGTGTGACTGTTGGGATTATTGTGTATGGCCCTAGGGGGCTAGCTATAATATCATGTAAGTTTGTTGCCATCCAACTTAAACCAATTAGCAATGAGGAAAAATGCCCTAGATATATTATATTGTTGGACATAAACCCCACTTTTGTCCAAGTTGGACTCTTCTCGCGATGAGACTTGAATTCTGATGAATTACTGGACTGCATATTTAGTTGGAAACAAACTAAAATATGTTCACTCTTCTCACATGGGATCTGGTTTAATTCAGATGTAAGGGGTACCGGTCTAATGTAGGTCCCTGCTTCAGAACAAAAGTTTGATATCCAGTTCATAACACGAAGATCCTTCCAATCCATTGTGGTGCATTTGGCAAAAGACCAAGAGGATCAATTCTCAGAATGATCGGATTTATTGGCAGCTTAGACCTTTGACAATGGAGTATGAATTTGGGGAAGAAGCTTGAGAAATTAAGGTTTTATTTGTGAAAAATGAAGAGGAAATAATAAGTAAAGAGGGAGGGTGTTCTCATCATGCACCACTAAGACGAGGCCACTTAACGGGACTAATAAAATTTGCTCATATATTCGATGTTTCATAGAAGAACAGGGTGTGGTCCTAATATTGGTATTAACGTGGGGGTTCGCTCAATGTCAAAATCTCCCTTTTAAGAACCATTAAAAACTATGAAAAGTTAACCGAAAACCCACAAGTGAATTCATTTAAAGCCTGCTAGATCTATAAGTGACATTTAGGCATAGGAGAAAGGAAACCGAAAAATTTAAGAAAACAAACCTGTGAAGGCAAGATTCTGGAGAACCCAAGCTTCGGTCTTTACGTGCAACTGCCCCATCTCTTTCATCAACCAATTCGTCGAGTTGCTCAGCTACTGCGAACTGGAACAGATGAGGATGATTCAGCAATATATTGCTTAAAAACTTGCCAGCTGATGACCTAGGTTCAAGGGGGGTATCAATAGCAATGAAATTACAAGGACTAGAATCTGCTCTTGCAGATGAAATTACAAATGGTTGAACCTTCCTCTTATTATGACCTTCAACACCACCACCACATATCTTAAGGATACCCTAAAAACACAAAATAACACAAATAGATCAGCTCAATTGATCTGTCACTCAGAATTCTAATCAAATTTGTGCCCTGAAAATCTAAGTTTGACAATTAATGATTAAATACCAAATTTTTGATATCTAGCTGAAATTGTAAATTTTGGGTATGAAACTAGTCGAAATTAAACAGCAATAGATTGAAAGCAAACCTGAGAAGAAAAGGTAAATTTGCGAGACGAATTGGAGAAAAAATGGAACTTGGGGAAAATCTTGTGATGGTTTTGGAACTTCACCAGAATGGGAAAAGCATCGGGGATTCTTTTAAATGAGGTACAACAGTCCATCAACACACTAAGAACTTCAAGATCAACAAAAAAGTTTAGAAAGAGAAAGAGAGAGAGCTGGTTAGACAGAGAAAACGCGCGGAACTGAAATTTGGTGGTGATAATCGAACAAGAAAGTCAGACAAGATTTGAAACTAGGGTTTCCGAATATTTTTCTTCAGGGTTATAACTTTCAGTAGAGGAAGTAGGCCCAGCAAATCAATTTTTCACTCAAAATTTTCGGCCTCAGCTCCGTCCTAAAAATTCAGCTCCAGTCCTAAAAATTCAGCTCCAGTCTCAGCCTCTATTCCAGCCTTAGTTTTGAATTTGAACTTTGAATTTTGAATTTTCCTCATCTCTACCAACCCCAACAACTATATTAAATTTCTCTACAAACTCTCTTTATCTATAAATACAACTCTCTTTTTCTACAAATTCACATCAAACTCTATCTTCTTCTTTCTCTACAAACTTGGTGTACTTCATCTTTCATATTCTTTTTTCTATACCCTCTATCTTTCTCTACAATGAATCATCAATTTACTTTATTGAACATGATGTTTGAAGAAAACATATGGGATGCAGAAAGGGATGATGATGATCTCAGAATGTTAGAAGAAATGAAAAAGAATGTTACACGAAAGCGTTCTTGTAATGTTGGTTCTTCTAAAAACAAAGAGGTCAATAGTTTGATGGAGGAATATTGGAAAAAGAGACATCAAGAATCGCAACGGAGCGTAACATCAATGAAAGAAACTATACGGATTCAACAAGAGGCTCTACAACTAGATACAGAAAACAAGAACCGAAAATATGGGATGGACTTAATGAAGATTGATCCTAAGTCTCTCGACGAACATGGTGCACGAATGCTTAAGGCAATGCAAGAAGCTTGGTTGAACGGTCAACCACTGGACCAAATACACCCCTTCTAGAAATTTTTACTTTTTCTATTGTTGTTTAGTCTTATTTAAGTAGATTAAAATTTTAAATCAATTATTAGTTGTAACCAATGTTGTTTAATCGAACTTATTAAGTAAATTGGAAAATTTCAAATTCAAATTTAAGACCTCAACAGACTGAGGTTGGAACTGAATTAAGTTGGACTTGGCTCTGAGTGGATAGAGAGGGGAGAGGTTAAATAATGAGTTTGAACAATCGTTACATGATTACCAGCTTAACTTTGAGAGGAGTTGGTAAGTACTGTGGTTGTACCCGATACATAGTATCCACCAAATTAAGTCATGAGCTATCTCAAAGCCCGGCCAAGCTCTCTCTATTCCACCAAATTAGATGGGCTACTAACTAATGGAAATAACTTATCTTTTTTTTTGTTGAAAGAATAGAAAGAACCAAATTAAGTCCTGAGCTATCTCAAAGCCCGGCCAAGCTCTCTCTATTCCACCAAATTAGATGGGCTACTAACTAATGGAAATAACTTATCTTTTTTTTTGTTGAAAGAATAGAAAGAACTTATCGGAATATATGCTTAACAATTTAGCCTGAATACATGTTTCAAAATATGAGACAAGTAAAATTTTGTCAATATCATTCTTCCAAATACATAACTAATTGGAACAGTTGCCATTTTTTAACCATTTCAAGAACAAATGATCACTGTACAGAGAATAAACAAATCTTTATTACGACTGATCTGGGATTAGATGAGATGATAAACTCATCCATTTAATGGAAGAAATGACCCTCATGGTAAGGTGAGGAGGAGCACGCCATTAATTGTCGGTCCAAGATGTTATTGGGCTGCACAGATGACATAGTGAATCCTCCTCCGGATTGAGGGAACTCTACTGTTGGGTATGGAACATGGCTGCACATATTAATTCAAATTATTCAACAAAAAAACATGGTTGCGCCGCCGACAATGAATACAATGCCATACATTTGTGTGGCAGATACAAGACATGAACAAAATGAATATAGCTTGATAACCGAACGAAATAGTGACACCCCATGTTAATGGAGTTTGGGATCAATCCGATGGAGACCACAATTCGGTCATTAGATGTATCCCGGGTCAATAAATGACAACCCAGTGAATTAAGGGACTTTATACACCACAGCAATTTTGCGGACTTGTTCCAAATAGCAACAGAACTGGAACATGAGTTTTCTATCATGGTGTTCTTCCACTTATCAACCAGAAATGAGAAGTCGAGTAACCTTGTAAAACATGATGATCATGAGACTGAAGCTGAAAGAATTTTACCTATTCATCATATATGAAGATGGCAAGGCCGATACATCATTTTGTCTTTGATTTGGAGATATTAGAGGCCACCACTCTGAAAGAAAAACAAGTCGGAGAACCCGTCACAAGGGAAACAAGGAACAAGTGGTATTTACTATTATAAATATCTAATGAATAGCCTAGTTCTATCTTTTTAGTCATAATAGTTTCAAACTTGGTGCTCAGAATTTACAGGGGGAGAGAGAGATGTTCAGACACTGAATAGACGAAGCTGTTACCTGAATGATCTGAATGATGTTGAAAAGCGGAGGAGAATAACAGATTCTGCATTAAGAATTTTAACATTTCAAAACGTATGGAGCAAGATATATTCAGAACTCACAAGAATTTTTTTCTCCAACCATAATTTAAATAGATATATAAGTATAGCTTGGACAGTGCACAATGAACTCACCTCTCTTTCATTTTGAGGTATGTGATGATCCATTTCTGCAGATAAAGCAATAAATGATTATATACTGAAATGTTCAAGGAATATAGTCACCTTAGATATGTTAGACAGCCCAAAATATCAGTCTAGGGGACTAGCAGCGGAAGTGCCAAAGTTGCGTGGGTCACTGTTTCTACCTCCGGAGAGAGATGTTTAGATAATCTAGAAGAAGAAGTCATGAAAACCGATGTGTCTAGATGAAATAGAATCAAGTTCTTCACAGCCCCAGGATCTCAAATATGAGCGTGCGAAAGTAATAATGTAGGGTAGAAACAACAAGAATATAGCCTTTATAAAGGAACACAAAGAGTAGTGAAACTAGAACTTCAAAAATCAGTTCTTATGATGCACTAAGATGGCCGCTACATTATTCTCTTGTAGGCGCGACCATTCAGTAACTTCAATATAATTTCATCATGCACAATCAATTATCTTGCTTAAAAATGGTGCTTATTCCATAATCGATCAATTTAAATCACCGGAGAGGAGTTTCGTGAAGCTCGCACATTGAAGAGGACCACAACTTGATGATTTTTCGGAAACTTGCTTTCGCATAAATTATTACTAACTAAATTTATTTACTCAGTAATTATTTGTTAGTATAATCTCTGATGTATAATACCCAAGTGGTTTTGAGCCTCATGTGATAAAACAGAAAGAAATTTAATATCATCCTAAATGAAATGACAACCATATATAGCTAGACCGCGCAGATCGAGTTTACCTAAGTCAGAAACACTAGGCTTTAATGCCAACGTCAAGCTGAGAAAACAGTCATCCGGTTCAGTACTGAAGTCCCATAGACTCAACTCAAGCTTTGGCTGTCGTCCTGAGTCGAGATAAAGAGGAAAACTTATTTTCTGCAAAAGTACTCTTTACTGAAAGCAAATCATCTGAGGTACATTAAATAATTCACTTATAAGGAATTCACCTGTATGATTTGCCTTGGACTTGGGAGGATCCTTCAGTGGACGAGGAACGCAAATACCCTCCTGTTCCATCAATAGAGTTAGTAGAGCAAATTGTACCTAGAGAACTGCGAACTTGAATAGGAAAGTACATTACATGAAAGAAGGGATGCTGCAGTGCTTGCTCCGCCGTTGGTCTCTTTTGTGGGTCCCAGGAGCATAGTTGCTACAATAACCCACCCATATTAGGTGTCGTAAGTCATAACCAAATAAAATTATATTTTCAACACGAAAATAGAAACATCACCCACCATGATCAAATCAATGGCTTCCAAGCTAGCATAGGGCATAATATCTGAAAGATTAGCAGGCACAATCTACACGAGAGAGAAAGTAACAAGATAAGAACATCACCAGTATATGAATAATCCAATCAAAAGCGTGATCACTACACATGCAGGGAGATCAAAATTGTGGAAGCTGATATCATACCTCTGAAAAACTAATATTGGACAACTGTGAAAGGCTCATTCCTTCATGCAACATTGACCAATCAGGCGCACCGAGAACACAGGATATTTTGTAAAGTTGATCAATTTCGCTGCTCACGAGTCAACAAGTTAGACACCAAAGAGGTCGAGGCATTTAGAGATGGTTGACGATGTCACAGAAAGCAATAGACGTAAATGTAGCTCATTTACAATAATTATTTAAAGAAAGAAAATTAGTTATTGGAGGTTCAACTAAACTTTATCACTTCAAAATATTTTATGAATCTGTTGAAGTGTTATAAGTCCGCGATAAACACACTCAAATGAATCCTTCTACAAATATTTCATGGTCCAAGCATATGAAACATTGATAAGTCACAATGCAAAATCATATTATCTTCTATTGAGAATAGACAAAAATATCAGCCTGTTATCTGAAGTTCAGGATGCAAGTCCATGTGATTTTCTGGAATATTACCATCCACACATGTTTTGATTTACTTAACTAGTAATTTGACTAAATCGCCATTATCTTTGTACACGTGTCAAATTAATGTAGTAAATAAAAACAAACAAGCAGCCTATAATATGAGCATACGATCATTAACTTCTGCTTTCAAATAAACCTATTGATTCTAAGGAACATCTAAGCCATGTCTAGATATTTCTTAATTCCACAACTCAATGTTCAATCTGTAAATGTGCAACGCGTAAGTCAAAAGCTCAATATGATCAATAGAAACTTTAGTGAAAAATGAAGTTATCGATATTTTTTCTTGCTAGGGGATTAACATAAGACTGAAAAATTATATTTTACCTTTCCCCTGGGAAGATGGGGTACAATGTGAATAGCTCAGCCATTATGGCACCAATGGCCCACATATCTGCAAGACATTTGACAAGCAGTCCTCTAATTAGGCAGAAAACGAAATCCCGAAAAGCTTTCATCATATGTTTACCCGAAAGAAAAGCGTAACTGTGTTATTAACGAAATATATCACAAAACAGCGGGCAGTCCGCTCACTGTAGAACAAAATCCTTAACTCTGATAACATTGAGACTAGATCAATGACAGATATTAAGTCCATGAAGAGATTAGACAAATCAAAAAGTTGCACATGCATATTTTCCACATAGTGAAGTAGAATTTAGTTTTTCGATATCGTGAAGGCTTGGGTGACCGTTGACCACACACATATTTGTAAAATTCTTTAAACACATTCTTGTTTTTTTAATTACGAAAGGCAAATTACAGTATATATTTGAGATTGATGATATGCCGCTTAACAAGTTGTCTTGATAAAGGCAATCCAATGTCATACCAATTGCAGGAGTATAAGATGAAGATCGCAGCAAGACTTCAGGTGCTCGGTACCTAGACAACGTCAGAATCAAATATCATATAACGCTTAACATCTAAACAAGTGGATGCTGAATAGCAAACCACATTTCCTTGGATAAACAATAAAGGCCTTGGAGAAGAATTACGACACCAGTCGATATAGACTCACCATCGTGTTGAAACGTAGTCAGTATATGGAGGCTTTGATGTTACTTCTCTTGCCAAACCAAAATCAGCAATTTTTATGATCTTACCTGTCACCATCAAATTCTCTGGAAAGGCAGAAAGGAATTTCCATCATTTAGTATATTAGTATTTTGTATTTCAATTGTGCTTTCTTAAACAACAGCAAAATTAAAATTTTATTGATAAGCCAAAGACCAATACAGATTCTTCTTATTACCGGGTTTTAGATCCCGATGGAAATATCCATTTGAATGCATATGCGCAAGTCCTTGCAACACTTGAGACATAAGATTTCGTATCTCTGCTTCTGGAAAAGGGTTCTGCCGTTTCCTCATTAGTTCGTATAGATTCAATTCCTAGATACACATATTCCACAAGCAATCAAAACCAAGCATCTAACAACGAGATACAGGTTCAAGCAAAATGTGTATTTTAGCCTTACAGTTCTAAAGATTTAACTTCAACATAAAACGACATTATGCAATTGAATGCCGCAAGTTGCAAAAAACGTGAGGTGAATAACCGAAGGAGCACCACAAGAATTTTAATAATGATTTGCAATTAATATTAATGAAAACTCCGGGGTTCTTACTACACAGGCAGTAAACAAAATAAGACACGTGCAAGCAGTATTTTTCACATAAAAGGACTCTAATGTGCAAAATAAGATTAGAATTTAGCAGATAGTACAAAGTTTTGCATATGAAGGGAGAAGAATATTAGGATCCTCAGTTCCTCACCATGTATTCAAAGATAAAGAAGAGCTCATTGTTTTGTTGAACAATCTCTTTTAGCTTGATAATGTTAGGGTGATTCAACTCACGGAGGGACTGCAAACAAAAGGTCAACCTCTTGAGTACAATTTTAAATGTTAGCTGCATCACATTACTGATAATAACAAGGTAATACATCGGAATGGAAACGCTTAAAGATACCTTTACTTCCCTCAGATTCATACATTCTTCCCAAAAGTAGAACTTTCTCTTCATTTTCTTAACTGCTACCTACAATAATGTAAAAGCAAGTTTCAATCTGGTTATTACAGATAACAACATATTAACCACTGCAAGATGTAACATATTAACTTTCTCTTCATCGTAATTGAAGACTAGAAATTATTAAATTGTGTCTGAGATGCAGGAGGGTAGTTCCTTACTGTCTCATTTGTTTCCAAACTGAGTGCCTTATAGACACTTCCACATGTTCCGTCTCCAACCTCTGTCAAAACTTTATATCTGAAATAGAGTACAGACTGTTACACAGAAGAAGTACGTGACACAAGCAAATTGAAGTATATGAGTCTATGAGAAATTTCAGCTAGATGGAATTACCTTTCCATTATTAAAATTGTAACCAATGAATTGTGCTATCTCAATGAACTTCTAGCAACCTCCAGATGGGGGCCTTTATACTGGCAATATAATGCCTTTTACTTGCTTGTAAGTTGAAATCACTGCTTAAGTGTAGCATGAAGTAGAAGATGTTGTAGGAAGTCCACTTTTCCAAGTATGAGCAATTAAGCATACCAGAGAAGCTGATCGACATGCTTAAATGCAGCCGCTATAAGCTGCAACCAACTAATATCATCTACTATCAACCAGGGGAATCTCCAACAACTCTGGTAGAGCTCCCGTAAGCAAAATATTCAAGTTAGTCCGTAGAAAATCCCAAACATAACACGTGCCTGATCCTCTCATATTGGATTCCAGATACCAAAAACTGGAACTAATCTGTCAATACATAGAGTGAAATGAATAGGTCTCAGAAGATTTTCCTCAAAAGATAGAATTTAATGAAGCTGAAGCTTCTCATTTTTGGATAGCACAAAATATTAATATTAGTGAAAACAATATAAGAACTTATAAAAACCGAAAAACTCATGGTGTTTGCTTGCACGAAACTTCAAATAAACTGCATATAATCATATTTTTGGCCGAACTTGACAAACTTCTTTTTACCCTCAGTAATTATCATCAAATTAACTGCACACATAAAATAAATAACAGTTCTTATGTTTTTGTGCTCGTTTATTAGTTGCCAAAGATCACAACGATAGTTTTCATTTCATCTTAGCACTAAGTACTATCTTTACATAAAAAAGGATAAGCGAAGCTTACTTTAAATCTTATTGAAACTTGAAAAATTCTTCTATTAATAGAGATACATTAAAGGGCCAATAAGACATTTGAATATCTAGATATTAGCGCTTACAGCGATTTTTGGTGTCAACTTTTCTCCTAGCAATTCACAAAACCTAAATTATCCATCTAATGCTTTTGACTCAAAAAAGAAAAGAAAATTTGGTTTTCTCTTGGTACTAATTCGAGGTCATAAAAAACGTTTGATTAAGACATCCTTTCATATCATCATCCAATTAAAATGACCTTCAGATATATACCTTTTCCTTTGAACAGAACCTAGAACGTACTACCAGAACCAGAAATTAGTCATATCAATATAAAATTCACAAATTAAAACTAACTTGATTTCACAGATAAATATCAAATTCACACAATCAACCGAAACTAAACAAATAAATGTCCAACATTTTGGGATTAATAGGTTAATCAACTTAGAACGCTTAAACCTCGTAGAAAAATTGAAAGAAAATATGATCTATTTACAATTTGTGCAGAATCAAAATTGAAAAACAATCAATCGAAACCCTAAGAACTAGATATCGATGACAATTTGATATAGAGAGAGAGAGAGAGAAGACTTACAAATCAAATGAAACAAACATGATCAGAATATGAGATCGATCGGATGAATTAGAAGGTTGAATGGTGAATCCGATTATCTGATTGATCGGAAAATGCTGATGATAAAAAAAAAAAAAATTGTTTCTGTTACACCAAAGAGAGAGGAGAGAGAATTAGACTTTTCGTTGTGGTTAGTAGTGAGAGAGAGAGAAGGTGGTGTATAAGGGAAGGCAAGATTGTCTCTTGTGGCAAAATTACAGCAAATTTCCTGAAATGTTACCTAATTTACACGAAATACCCTTCTGATACAATCTTATCCATTTTGACGTGGAAATTACTTTACTATAGGCTCTTAGAGCATGTCGAGCCCCAGCCAGGCTGAGGCCATAATTTTGACCTCAGCCAGTCGCTCCAAGCCCACCAGCTTGGAGGCTGGAGCGGAAGCTGGGACTCCTTCTTCAGTTGCCCCTGATGTTAGGGGCGACTGAAGGGAGGCCCCAAGTGACCGTTGGGGCCCCAATGGTCACTTGGGGAATTTCCCTAGCCGTTGGATTTGCTCCAACGGCTAGAAATGGATCCAACCCCTACAAATAGGGGTTGGACCCATTATCATCTCTCACTTTCTTTCTCTCATTCTTGCAACTTCCATCTTCTCCATTTCATTTCTATCTCTCTTTCTTTCAATTTTTTTTTTTGATCTTTTCATTTGTTCGTCAATGGATCTATTAGACATCAACGAATTCGATAACCAAAGTTATATGGAAATGTTGTCCCCTAATTCTACTTACCCGTCGGCTCAATTAGGAGTTGATGATTATGAAGTATGTGAGGATTCTTGCGTGCAAGGAGGGACGACTTCGACAAAGATAACTAAACGAGAACCGTATAAGCCGGATGAAGATATTTTACTTGCTAATTGTTATTTGAGAATCACATTTGATGCGGTTGTCAGAAATAGCCAAAAATATAAAGTATTTTGGCAAAAAATATCGGATGAATATAATGCGAGTGCAAAGTTTCAACGCACACTTAGAAGTTGTAAATCTCGTTTCAGTGAGATAAGCTCGGAATGTCAAAGTTTTATATCGACTTTGAGGATAATAAATAAAGTTCCAAAAAGCGGAGAAAACGATTATGACCGGGTAATTGTTTCTAACTTTTTAATTTCTTTTTTCTATCTTTTCACTTCATTCATAATATACACTTATATATATTTTGTTTATTTCAGTTACAAAGAGCTATCGAATTGTATAAAAAAAATCATCAAGGTAAAGGGTTTAGGTTCCTACATGCTTACAAAATTTTGATGACACACAACAAGTGGATGGCAGACATGCCAAGAGAGTCAACATCCGGCAAAAGAGATTCTAATACCAATCCATCGGAAGAAAGACCAATTGGCCGTAAACAAGCCAAAGCAAATGCAAGAGTTGGCGAACCATCCACACATTCTACCGCTTCAAAAACTCCCAATGAGGGATATTGGGAAAAAAGAGATGAAGAATCCCAACAAAGATCAACAAGTTTGAGTGAAGCAGTACGGGTTCAACAAGAGACCCTAAAGGTGCAACAAGATTTTCTACGGGTGCAAACGGAGTTGGCGAACCGACAATATGGGATGAACTTAATGAAGATTGATATTAGGTCTCTCGACGAACATGCTCAACGAATGCTTTTAGCGGCGCGAGACGCTTGGTTCAACGGTGCACCACGAGACCCAAGAACCCCCTTCTAGTTATTTTTAATTAATTTTTCTAGTGTTGTTTAGTCGTATTTAAGTAGTTTTAAATTTTTAATCAAATATTAGTTGTAATCGATGTTTTTTTAATTGAATTTTATTAGTAAATTGAGAAATTTCAAATTCAAATTTTCGGCCTCAAGAGAGGCTGGGGCTGGAGCTGAATTTTAGAGGCTAAGCTGAGGCCAATAATTTTAGGTGAAAAAATGGTTTTTTCGGCCTAAAACAGACTAGAATTGGAGATGCTCTTAGTATATCTATAGGCAGGCCAAAAACTAATCTAACTTGGACTTTGGTCAATGGTATTAGACTTCCCAATTTCTTTAAGACACCCGTTGGTTTTCTAGGGCCCGTAATTGTTAAGCCCAAAATATGGGTGGTATTAGAAATCAAGACCCAATCTTGAATATTATTTCACAAAAAACCCACTCAACGAAAGTACTTCTTTACCCCTTGTTTTACTAAAAAATAATCCATGTATCCTTCCCCGAACTCTCGCCCAAAATTACCATCAAGTCAGAAGGGTTGTTTCTCTCTCCAAAACTTAGGGCCGACCCTGAGGGGGATTATCAAATACCATTGATAAGTAGGGTCAATTAAGAAAAGTAAATGCACAAATAGCTCCTCATAAACCAACAACCAAGCGTGTTTATCATTTAGAATATATGATCATCATTTATAATCTACCACATCAACAAAAATTATATTATGTTTTAAAAAGATGCGGACCAGCCTTCTAGACAACTAGTGATATTGTCCGTTTTAGCAATTCTAGTCTTCACGGTTTTAAAGGGTCTCACTAAGGAAGGGTGTTTAACCTCTAAGAAAAGCACCACAATCCGTCTCACTACTGATGTGAGATTGCTTTACAATACATCCTCCCAAGATCACATCACAGTAGAGTGAATTGTGTTGGTAAAGTGTTATATGATGATTCAAACCAATCTTCTGGGATGCTAGCGATATTGTCAAATTTGTTACTTCTGTCTCACAGTTTTATAAGGTCTCCTTAGGAAAGAGTATTTAACTTTTTAAGAGGAACGCAACACTTTGTCTCACCACCGGTATGAGATCGATTTAATGCAATTTTATATCACTGATCAACATAGCTACCACATATCATAAAAAAAAAACATAGCTACCACATATCAACGTGATAACAATCAAAAACTTTTATCGGCCTTAGACCTCGTATTCTACAATACAGAGGGTTTCCAATCATGGCATATTAAGTTCCTTATTTTCAAATTAGAAAACGAGAGTTGGTAATCACCTAGAAAAATGTGTGGGTGGGTATAATGAGTAAAAATATTAAATTCTAATATACTAAAAATAAAAATAGAAAAGTTATGATTCAAAATGTGTGAGAAAGAGACATTAAAATACAAGGGCAGAAGGGCTCATATATGTGGGCCTTAATAGTCCACCATGAAATGAAGCTAACTAATAACTTTCCAAAATGTTCACCTCCACTTTTATGCTGCTTTCTATCATTTTATGGTTGAAAGCAATAAATTCTTTTACTTCACTATATAAATCAGAATTCAGTAATAGCAAGTCCAATGTGTTAGGGTTCAAACTCTTAATTTAAATTTGGCCCATTGCTCTCCAGCCGGGGGAGTATAGGGTTGGGTTCTCGTTTGGAAACTCGGTTGAGGGTCTCCCATCCCTAAAATTTGACTGTTGCGACTCTCCAACAGTCAGATTTAGAGTGGATAGGGCAAATCCAATGTATGGGGGTTGGGCTCCCAAAATTCAAATTTTGGGAGCCCAGCCCCCAGACACCAGCGCACACCCGGGAGCCCCGGACTCCCGGTGGGGCTGGTGGGCTTCCAGTCCCAAAAATTTACTGTTGGGAGTCCCCAACTATTGGGGTCGATCCCCTATTAAAGGGGATCCACCCCAACTATTGGGGTCGATCCCTTATTAAAGGGGATCCACCCCAATACTCAACATCATCTTTCTCTCTCAATTTTTCATCTTTCTTTCTCAATTTCTTGCAAGTTCTCTCAATCTCTCTTCCTCAATTCATTTTTTTTTCTTCCATGGATAGTCTAAATCCCGATTTCAATAATTTTGGCTATGTAGAAATGTTAAACTCCGATTTCATTTATGATGAAGTTAATTTATCGAATGATGTGGTTGAAGAAAATTTTGATTGTAACGAAACGCCAACGTCGTCTGTAAATCCTAAGCGTTATACTCAAGTAGATGATAATGTGCTCGTTAATGGTTATTTACATATTGTCACCGATGCGATTATTGGCAATAATCAAAGAGCAGGTACTTTTTGGTACAAGATTACCGAACACTTCAACGAGCGTACAAATCAAAATCGTGTAGCAAAGGGTCGTAAATGTCGTTGGAGCGAATCTAACAAGCAATGCGCGAAGTTTTGTGGGTATTTGTCATTGTTGCAAAGGAACCTAAAAAACGGAGAAAATGATAATGGTCGGGTAATTACTACTATTACATGTTGACAACATTATGGTTTTTTTTTTTACACAAATTTGAAATTAAAATTTTTATTTTTGCAGTTAAACTCCGCAAACTACTGTTTAAACAATACAATAGGAACAAAGATTTTATATTCGAACATTGTTATAAAATTTTGAAAGACCATCCCAAATGGTCATCAAACTTATTTCAATCTTCGTCAAACTTCTTTGGACCAAGACGAAGGAACTCCCTCTACAATCCAACAAAGACCACTTGAAAGAAAAGCAAGCAAGGAGGCTAGAGATAAATCCAGAAGTACTGAAAGTTCTGCAACGATTGAGTTTTGGAAAGAGATAAATGCGAATCAGGAGAGTAGAGATAAACTTTTCAATGACGCCATTAATTCGGAAAAAGAAAGTCGACTACTTCAAAAGAAACAATTAGAAATGAAAGCAAAAGAATTAGTCGTGAAAGAAAAAGAATTAAAGGCTAAAGTGATGCAAATGGGGATAGACTTGGTGGGCAAAGATACTTCGAACATGACTCCCGAACAACTTGTTATGCATAGGATATTGGTCTCAAATTGGATGAAGGCGAATGGGGATACATTTTAGTTATTTCAATTAGATCCTTTTAATTATGTACAAATTTTAATTATGTATGAATTTTAATTATTTATTAAATTTTAATGAATTTTAATCATAATAATTGAATATTTTGGATTTGGGAGCCCTGACGTTGGAATTGAGGCAAAGCCTGGGGCTCCCAAAATTCAGGGGCTCCCAAAATTGGGAGTCCGAGCCCCACATTGGACTTGCCCTTAGTGCTTAATTTTAGATTAAAAAGCTCCAAAGAGGAAATTCTAAAGCCTTATTTACTTACTTGCCAAGGAATATTAATTCATTTTGCAAGAGCCACCTAAGAAAGGCGACCAACAAGAGCATCACATGACTAAATATGGATACATAAAGTCCGTCTTTTTCTCTGATGCACCAAATCATTAGAGTAAAGACTAAAGCTGATCCTACAGCTCCTGAAATTTATTTAAATAGGTATCTTCAGATTCCATATAGGAATAAGTGGTAAAAAATTTATTAATATCTAAAATATAGCAGAATGTAAGAAAACTTACACTACAAATAGTCGGAATCCATCGAAATGTGGACGACATGGACCCACCATCCCCATGGTGCTCCACACTCCCAACAGTAATACCAGTCAGAAATGCTTTCAAAGATTCTGTCACGTCAGACTTCGTGTACGGTCTGTCAAACGTGTTTTTCATCCTCACTAATAACAACATTACGTTCAATTTTGCTTTAAATAATATTAATATAAAAAATGATGTTGCGAAAACAAAAAAAAATTAACTTTATTATTATTTTATTAAGTTAAGTATGGTTTTTTTTCTATCTTTAACGTAATTTATTCGACAACCAAGTTAACATTAACCGAATAAGTAGGGCAATTGTAGAAACAAATAAATTAAGATAAGAAGGACAAACAATTTAATTTTATTATAAGAAGGGCAAAAAAAATATTTTTTCAGTTAAAACTATTAAATAAGTCTGATATATGATATGTGATGTATGATATGTGATATATGATATATTCAACGCGTCGGAGACGTTCTTCGCGTTCAAGGGCACTTATCGTTGCTCCCTCAACAACGCCGACTAATGAAAAACCAAATAAAATCAATACTGCTATTAACAAACTGAAAACGACATTTATAAGTAGTTAGTGCTTAGTTTTAGATTAAAAAATTATAAAGAGGGAACTCTGAAGTCTTATTTACTTACTTGCATATGAATATCAGTTCATTTTGCAGGAACCATCTAAGAAAAGCGACCAGTAGGAGCATCACAAGACTGGATATACATAAAGTCCGCCCTTTTCTCTAATCCACCAAGAAGAGCGATACTGCAACGTCCCACTGCAATGGGGGCCACCATTCTCCATCTTGTTAGTGCACTTATGACCGCTTTTCAACAAGGTCTTATTCAACTTAAGACGTTTATTCAGCTACTTGTACAGCACGATGATCCATTGAGTCTGAATCGCTATTTCCTATTCATGATTGGAGTACAAATACTGCATGCCGCAATGCAGATTGGCAACAAAGTGGCACTCGACAAGGGGCTGAACCCGTTTGTGTTATAAGAAGCAGGGACGGAACCAGGAGTAAAGACCAAGGGGGGCCAAACTCAAAAAGAAACAGAGAAGTCTTAAAATTTAAAATATAAGTTATCTGGGAAGTTGAACTCGGGTCACTTAGGTTATAACAACACAATCCGACCAAAGAAACTCCAACACTTTCTTGTTATTTTTAACGTATTCCTTGGACTAATACTATAAACCTTATAAACTACGGATGTACTTCATATCACTACGGCTAGGTCGAGGGGGTCATGGCCCCCCCAGACCAAGCTGTAGTTGCGTCCCTGATTAGAAGAGAAAAAAATTATGTTTTACTTAAAACTATTAAATAAGTCTGATATGTGATATATGATATACAATATATGATATATAATTAACTTTATTATAAGAAGGACAACAAAAATTATTTTTTCACTTAAAACTATTAAATAAGTCTGATATATGATATGTGATATATATTACATGCGTCAGAGACGTTCTTCGCATTCAAGGGCACGTTGTCGTTGATCCCTCAACAACGCCCACTAGACAAATGAAAAGCCCAATAAAACCTATACTGCTATTAACAAACTGAAAACAACATTTATAAGTAGTTAGTGCTTAGTTTTAGATTAAAAAATTATAAAGAGGGAACTCTGATGTCTTATTTACTTACTCGCGAAGGAATATTAGTTCATTTTGCAGGAACCATCTAAGAAAGACGACCAGTAGGAGCATAACAAGACTGAATACATAAAGTCCACCCTTTTCTCTGATCCACCAAGAAGAGTGACAGTGCAACATCTCACTGTAATGGGGGCCACCATTCTCCATCTTGTAGTGCACTTATGACCGCTTTTCAACAACGTCTTATTCAACTTAAGACGTTTATTCAGCTACTTGTCCAGCACGCTGGTCCATTGAGTTTGAGTCGCTATTTCTTGTTCATGATTAGAGTACAAATACTGCATGCCGTAATGCAGATTGACAACAAGGTGGCACTCGACAAGGGGCTGAACCCGTTTGTATTATAAGAACTTAGAAGACCAAAAAAATTTATTTTTTTACTTAAAAGTATTAAATAAGTTTGATATGTGATATGTGATATATGATATATAATTAACTTTATTATACGAAGGGCATCAAAATTTATTTTTTCAATTAAAACTTTTAGATAAGTCTGATATATGATATGTGATATGCGATATATGATATTTCATGTGTCGGAGACGTTCTTCTTGTTTAAGGGCACCTTGTCGTTGCTCCCTCATTAACGCCCACTAGACTAATGAAAAGCTCAATAAGATCCATACTGCTATTAGCAAACCGAAAACAACATTTATAAGTAGTTTGTGTTTAGTTTTAAATAAAAAAAGCTATAAAGAGGGAACTTGAAGTCTTATTTACTTACTTGTCAAAGGATATTAATTCATTTTGCAGGAACCATCTAAGAAGGGCGGCCAGTAGGAGCATCACAGGAATATACATACATAAAGTCCGCCATTTTCTCTTATGCATAAGTCATCAGAGTAACGGCCAAATTTGATTCTACAGCTCCCTACCTTTATTTAAATAGGTATCATCAATTTTCACATCGGAATAAGGGGTAGAAAATTTGTTAGTATCTAAAATGTAGCAGATGTAAGAAAACTTACACTATAAATAGCCGGAATTAGGGGTGGGATTGGGGCGGGTGCGGACGGGCTCGGGCAACTATGAGCCGGGCTCGGGCGGATCGGGCTCGGTTAAGCCGAGCCCGCGATAGGGAGTCGGGCGGATCGGGCCGGACCAAACACTCAGTATAGGTGCCCGTAGCCCGTCCGAGCCCGGCTGCCCGAGCAAGTCCCAACGGGCTCGGGCCGGACGGGCTCGGATAATATTGTTAAAAAAAAAGTATTTGATTTAATCTCATTTATAATACTAGTAACTGTACAAAACAAAATTTACAAAAACAATAAACAAAAAAAGTTACATAAATAAAAAAAAATAATACATTGATTTAATTAATGGGTGAATTTTCCAAATCTTAAGTCCCAACTTTCCAAATCTTCATCCTTTCACCTGCAAGAAACATAAAAAACATAAACATAGAATTAATTAACAAAACCTAACAACAAATCCTACTAACAATAACAAATCAGAAAAGTATAGAGGTTAAACCTAGCAACAAATTACAAACCTAGTAACAAATTTTTCCTGTAAATATGAATTCCTAATTTATTATACCATCTAAATGAAACATTACTAAACTTAGCAACAAATCATACTAACAATAACAAATAATAACAAAAATTACAGTGGAGGTTAAACCTAGCAACAAGTTACAAACCTAGCAACAAATCTTCTCTGTAAATATGAAACCCTAATTTATTATACCATCTAAATGAAACATTACTAACCCTAGCAACAAATCAACTAACAATAACAAATCATAAACATTACTAAACAGGACCAACTAAACTAAACATACACTAAACAAAATTACAACAAAATAATAAACAAAAACATCTCAAATGTTTGGTTTATCAAACAAGAACACATAAAGAAAATAGCAAAACTACAACATTATTGTAAAACCTAGATCTATTATAAAAACAAATTTGACTCGTAAGAGTCAAGATCTATTATAAAACCTTCAAAAAAACAACAACTACATAATATAAATATTTTTAATTATTTTCTAAGATGAGTTAAAGGCTTAACCGCGTCATTTGATCGTTAGATCATCTGCGTATACCCATTAACGATCTTTTATCTTCAACCCACATGTAGAGATCATAGTTGTAAACAGTAAACTGGAATCACTAGATCATACAAATAACACCACAAATCGAAATAAGGCTTCGGTTTTCATCTTATCTTCAACCCACAGGTAGAGATCATGGTTTAATGGAGTTTTGTTACCATGGTTTGATCATTGATGGAGGCAGGGAGAGAGAGAGAGTTGGATTCGTGGAGAGAGAGAGAGAGAGGCAAAAAGAGATAGAGTTGAAGGGTTAGATATATCCAACGGCTGAGAATGAATTTGAAGAGACGCCTTATCTCAGCCGTTGGATCTAAATGAATTCACACGGATCGCGGGCACTCGGGCTCGGGTAGCGGGCGGACTTCGTCGGGCTCGGGTAACGGACGTGTATAACGGGACGGGACTCGGATTTGAGGTTATGTCCGAGTCCCGGCCCAATAACCCCGATTCATGGGGCGGGGTAGCCAGGCTCGGGTTGGCTACGGGCAGCGGGCTCTAACGGTCCAGGCCGAACGGGCCGGACCCCGAGGTCTCGGACCGTTTTCCCAGCCCTAGCCGGAATCCATCGAAATACGGACGACAAATACCAACCATCCCCATGGTGCTCCACACTCACAACAATAATACTAGTCAGAAATATTCCAAAAAATTCGGTCATGGCAGTTGTCGTGTACGGTCCGTCAAACGTGTTCCTCACCCTCCCCTATAGCAACATTAAGTTAAATTTTGCTTTAAATAATATTAGTAGCGAAAATGATATTACAGAAACAAACAAAAAATAGTTTTATTATTATTTTCTATTAAGTTAAGTATGGTTTCTTTATATCTTTAACTTAATCTATTCGTCAACCAGGTCAACATTAAACGAATAAGTAGGGCAATTGTGGAAACAAAAAAAAATTAAGTTAAGAAGGACAAAAAAATTAACTTTATTGTAAGAACGGCAAATATTTTTATTGTTTCACTTAAAACTATTAAATAAGTTTGATATATGATATGTGATATATGATATATATATATATATATATATATATATATATATATGATATATTCCATGCGTCGGAGATGTCCTTCTTCTTCACTGGCACGTTGTCGTTGCTCCCTCAACAACATCCACTAGACTAATGAAAAACTCAATAAAATCAATACTGCTATTAACAAACTGAAAATAACATTTATTAGCCGTTAGTGCTTAGTTATAGATTAAAAAGCTATAATTTAAGAGGGGACTCTGAAGTCTTCTTTACTTACTTACCATGGAATATTAGTTCATTTTGTAGGAACCATCTAAGAATGGCAACCAACAAGAACATAACGGGAATAAATATGGATAAATAAAGTCCGCCCTTTTCTCTGATGCACCAAGTCATCAGAGTAAATGACAAAAGTTGATCCTACAGCTCCTACATTTGTTTAAATAGGAGTCATGAGTTTCCATATAAGAATAAGTGGTAGAAAATTTATTATTATCTAAATGTAAGAAAACTTACACTATAAATAGCTGGAATCCATCGAAATGCGGACGAGAAAGACCCACCATCCCCATGGTGTTCCACACTCACAATAATAATACCACTCAGAAATGCTCCAAAAAATCCTGTCACGACAGTCGTCGTGTAAGGTGTGTCAAACGTGCTCCTCATCCTCCTCTATAGCAACATTAAGTTAAATTTTGTTTTAAATAATATTAGTAGCAAAAATGATATTGTGACTGACGGTTTTCCCGACAATTCTAGTGTGCTTACGTGGCACACCGCGTCAGACAAAGTATGTATCCTCGAGCTGAGAGTGCAAATCATGAAAATCTTTTTCACTATTATCATTCTTGGTCTCCCTTTGTAATTCATTCATCATAACCATTTTTCTTTACCAATTCAGAGAAATGCAGTTATTTTGGAGTTATTGTATCATCACTTTAGTCCAAAAATTCATGTGATTGTTTTTAGTCTTTTAATTTTCGTCTCCTCATGTCTTCTCTCTTCTACTCTCTCCTGATGTTGCTCTCTGTCCCTCTACCCTACTCAAAGAACCTATAATCAAATGTTTCCTTAGCATCGTACTGGACTATACAACAGTCACTTTTAGTTCATCAGCTTTCTTAGTTCAACTAGGAATTTAAGAACTACAGAATTTTGGTGGGTACAATCAGAAAAAATATTAAACTCTAATATACATAAAATAAAAATACAGAAGTTATGATTCAAAATGTGTGAGAAAGACACACTAAAATACAAGGGCAGAGGGCTCATATATGTGGTCCTTAATAGTCCACCATGAAATGAAGCTAACTAATAACTTTCCAAAATGTTCACCTCCACTTTCATGCTGCTTTCTATCATTTTATGGTTGAAAGCAATAATAGTTTTGGTTGCAGGATTTTTAAGTAGGATTTCTATAAAAAGTGGAATTTGATAGGAATCATGAATCCGTGGTCTATTTGACAACCAAGAATCCTAGGACTATTTAATCTTAAAGATTCCTAATTCTAAAATTTGTATTGGACCAAAATCTCACCCTACCTACCCCCTAGGATTTGCTAGGATTTTGGATTAATTTATTCAAAATACAAACCTAAAATCAACAAAAAAATATTTCCTTCGACAAAATAATTATTTTAAAAATATTATTTTTTTTCAAAAATCAATTTTTTCTCTGAAAATCATTTTTTTCCCGAAAATCATTTTTTTATCGGAAATAATTTTTTCTCCGAAAATCATTTCTTCTTTAAAATATTATTTTTTCAAAAATTATTTTTTCCCCGAAAGATAATTTTTTTCTCGAAAATCATTTTTTCTTCAAAAAATTGTTTTTCTCCAAAATCTGATATTTCCTCGAATGAAACGATATTTGCAAAAACGAGTTTCGAGAACAAGGTTTATTCAATATTTTTTCTAAAGAAGCGTTTAAAAATACTCAAATAATAATAAATCATAAGATTCTTATTAGTTGCCAAACAAACCAAAAAGTATTACTTGGATTCATGAATCCGTGGAATCATGAATTCCAATGACTCATGAATCCGCAGATTCATGAATCCGTCATCCAAACACACTATAAATTTTTTTACTTCACTATATAAGTCAGAATTCAGTAAGAGTAAGTCTAATGTGTTAGGGTTCGGACTCTTAATTTAAATTTGGCTCATTGCACTCCAACTGTGGAGTCTAGGGCTGGGCTCTCGTTTGGGAACTCGGTTAACGGTCTTCTAGCCCTAAAATTTGACTTTTTTGTTATTTTTAGTCTTTTCTTTTTTGAATTCTTTTTCCATTTTTTTTCTTTTTAAAATTCTCTCTTGTTCGAGAATAATATCAAATTTAATTTTTATATTTGAAACTAATTTATAACTAAAATTTAAAATCAGTCTTATACACGTACATAATTTGGTAAGGAAGTACTTGTCAGGAGTCCGACATTAAAATTAAAAAGATTAAGAGACTTTCAAAATTCAAGGACTCCTAGAATTGGGAGTCGGGACTCCTTTACTGGACTTTCTCTAATTGCCTTTACATTCCTAAAAACTAAAGTAGATTAAATAGGCCAGCGCTTTGGGGAAAGCTAAATAGTTTCCGGGGTGTGAAGTTTTGGGTGGAAACAAAAAAAATTAGATTTTTTTATTTCCCCCAAACAACCAAATCCTTTTCAGCTTCTTCTTCCTTTCTCCGACGACTCCACCATCTCCGACGACTACACCATCTCCGGCGAACTTTTTTTTTTCTCCATCTCCAACGAAGGGGAGGAGCCCCTTCGCCGGAGGTCTGGCTTGAAGAACAAACCAGACGAGTTTTGGTTTGTTTCTTCAAACCAGATCCCGTCTGGTTTGAAGAAACAAACCAGACGAGGTCTGGTTTGTTCTTCAACCAGACGAGCTCCGGCGAAGGGGCTCCTCCCCTTCGCAGGAGACATTGAGAAGAAAGAGAGGGAGAAGAAAGAGAAAGAGAAAGAGAAAGAGAAAGAGAAGAGAGAGAAGATGATGAAGTCGCCGACCGGATGTTGCCGGCGTCTTTTTTTCGACGACATAAAAGGGGTGTTTGGTTTAACTTTTTTTTGTTTTCCACCGTCTTCCCCGAAAATTTTAATGCTTTCCCCAAAACAGTGGCCATTAAATATTGTGTTCTATGCGTTACTCGGGTTAATTATAAAATGACTAAAATAGTATTTTAAAACAAAATAACTGTATGAGTTATTTAGATTAGTTATGAGTTATGACTTTGCAATTAACCGGCTTTTTTCTTTGATGTAATGATGTACCACAATGTTGATTACAATTTTTTAATATGGTAAAGTTTGAAACTTGGTATCCTTAGTGGAGAAGGGAACCTATTAGCTTTTTAATGTAAATCCTAAGAATTCTTAGTGGACTCAGTTCCTCACTAAAGATGCTCTAAACACAACTCATAGTTACAACGTCAATTCGTCACAGATCGTTGGTCAGAAAGGATTGAGCGATGAAAAACCATTTCTAAAAACGGTATTTGGTAATTGTTGAATGTTGAAACAATATGTGAAGTTCGGTCAACACTTGGTTGCTCAAGTGGTTAAAGTGTTGACATATACTCTAAAAATTTCTGGAGGTCCCGAGTTCTATCCCAGAAGAGGAGGATTATTGAATTTGGGGTTATTAGGGTATAAATAATGTGGATGGTCTTTAGGCAATAGTTACTTGGGTTTTAGGCCATAATTTAGTTGGCCTTTAGGCCTGATCTTGTTTAATCTGGCAAGTTATCGTGCTTATCGCATCTTTGATGTATCAATGCCATTGTAATGACTATCGTACACAGGGCCGACCCTGACCCAAAGCGAGCAAAGCCTGTGCTCGCTTTGGGCCACCAAATTTTGGGGCCACATATTATGTAGGCTGCCTATAGGATTTTTAGTAGTTGAGCTTTTCAACTTTAGGCCCAGTAGTAATTAACGGTCGGGCCCATATTTAAATGCTTACCTCTCATTCCTTTCACTGTCTTAAAAGAGTGGGCCCCATCAAAACTTTGTACATATCAACAAATTAACCCTATATCTGAATATGTCTCCTTTTACTCCCTACTCGGTTCTCACCCATCACCCGACTCTAATTCATGTTGCTAGCCCACTGGTGTCTGGCTTTCACCCCAGCCATCTCTCTCCCCCTTTAAAACATTGGTATTTATTTTATAATGTTGTGTATTACAATATTAGTTCACTACCATTGTTCTTCATCAAAGAAAAAAAAAAAAAAAGTTCACTACCATTGTTTGAAAAATAAAATAAAATGACTATTTGACATACATCTAGCTTTATTCTTTTTTCTATTTTATAACTAAAATTTATTTCATTATTTGTTATTGTTTGAGGTTATTATAATTTGAATTCAATTATATTGCACTGTCGAAGTAAAATAAACTTAGTTTCATGTTTAGATGGATAGATGATTGTTTGTTGTGTTTAAGTTACTTTTGTTATGTTCAAGTTCAGTCAAATTAGAGTAGTAATAAATTATGTTTTCAACACTTTTAAATACAAAAAACCCTTTAAGAACAATCAAAACTTTCTCATAATATGAGGTTTGAAAATTTGAAGGGCTAGTAGCAAAAAAGAATTGGTCCTTTCTCGGACAGAAAAACGTAAAACTAATGTTTTATACACAATGATGTTACAGTATGAGAACTATAATTACCTCTTTACTTCAAGTCGTTAAATGAAGCCCTAATGTTATGGTGCTTAAACCAAGGGGTTTGGAAAACAAAATACATAAAGGACCAAATATGCCCTAATCTTGTTTTTGCATCACAAAAAGTGAATCCAAATTTCCCTGGCAAATTATTGTGATAAATTTATCCAAAATTAGATACCGGAATGACATTATATATGCATTTTGAAATGGAGTCTGGAAGATGTAAAACAAACATATTTTCACCGGATGAGCTTAGTGTCGAATGTTAGGTTCAGAAGAGCGTAAGAGGAAATCTGAATTCGTGTATAACGCAGAGGGCCACATTTTTGAATTTCGCTTCGAGCCACCATAAAATCAGGGTCGGCCCTGATCGTACATCGATGTCAATTCTAAAAAAAAAATGAAAAGTCCTACTTGAGTACTTTTTTTTTTGTTGAAATCCTACTTGAGTACTTGACTATTACACCAAACCTGTCTCCTTCAATCATAAAGCCCTATATAACAGTGCATGTCCAAAGACACACAAAAAGTCTGGTGATTCCTGCCCTAAATTAAATGAGGTAGTTGGTTGGGTTGAATGAATGTATCAAGATTGAGAAAGGAAGATAGAAATCTTAACAAAAAAATAAAAAAGAGAAAGGGAGTTAGAATGGTGGCCGAGATAAGAACATCTCCAATGCAAGACTCAATTTACCTAGTATTTTCAGAGTTAAAAAAAGAATCTCCCTCCATCACAAAATTTGATTTGGATCTTAAAATGATGTGACAACGTTTGATTTGAGATGTCTCAAAATCAACTCATTATTTGAGACCCTCTTTGAGAAACTCAATTTGAACATCACCATTTTTTGTATTAAAAAAAAAACAGGAATGCTACGTTCAAGTAGCAATTTGACCCTCAACAAAAAAAAAAGTAGCAATTTGACGAAATCTTATTACGGAATACCATGACAATCACTTTGTTTGAATATTTGATTAAATCTGGGCGGATCATACATGAAAGGCACAGATTCCATTCTTCTTTCCATACCACGTCATCTCCTTCATCCCCACTTTGTCCGGTGGGATTTTAGAGAGAGAGAGGGCCTCGGAGGGACGTGAGGAGAGTTATCGGATTCATTCCTAGCTGCAAAAACTTCCTTTCAACAATGCAATGGTGAAATTCAGATTCCGTTTTTTTTTTCAAATTCAACGTTCATAATAACATCTCACAAGCTCAAATCAGATTCCCTCAACAAAAAAAAAAAAAAAATGCTCAAATCAGATTCAATTTCTTTTCTCATTCAAAGTTCATAATAAAATCTCAAAAATTAAAATACTAAGCATACAACTCACATGATCAAATCAGTCACTTAGTCAACTATAAAATGACCATTCTCAACAAAAAAAAAAAAAAAAAACTATAAAATGACCAACTCAAACCTAGCTAGCCATTTCTTCAAAATGTGTTATGGGTTTCAATGTGAAAAATCCTAAACCCTGAAATCAGTAGAAGAAAAATCCTAAAATTACTAGCACAAAACCCTAATAGGTTTAAATCAATACAAAAATCCCTAAAATCAGTATTAGAGGACTACTCTACAAAATAAGTATAAAAATCACAAAACCTTAATAAATTTGATCGAGTAAAGAAGAAGAACGGTGCCCAAAGTTTAAATCAATACAAAAAATCACAAAACCCTAATAGATTTAAATCAATACAAAAATCCCTAAAATCAGATTAGAGGACTATAAAATAAGTATAAAATCACAAAACCGTAATAAATTTTGATCCAGTGGAATGGTGCCCAAAGTTTTTCCCCACTATTTCTCCCTCCATTACATTCTCTCTTTATAGTTGGGATGAAAAAGAATGAAATCTGGGCCACGTCATGTGAACGGCCGAGATTTAGTCAAACATTTAAAAAAGTGACAACCACGTTATTTCGTAAAAAGATTTCGTCAATTTGTTATATGAAAGTAGTATTTCCTTAAAGAAAAAAACTTCCCATCTAAAAATGTTATCTAAATGATTTTTAGTTTTTAGAATGATGTATTAGAGATGTCGTTTGAATAGAAGTCTTAATAATATCATTTGAGGAAAGAAAATTTTGATTTAGACTTGACACATAAGACAATGAGTTTTTTTTTTACATTACATATGCTCTTATACGTTATGAAAAGTAACATGTTCTTCAATGTTCACTAAACCGTTGGTTACGCCCTAAAAACCCACGAGCCACGAGGTGTTCATGCTCGTGCATTCGATACTAATTGATATAAACCACTGGATCCCCAAGGCTCAAATATCTTAATAGCGAACTGCATATCCATTTATCTACTTATGATTTGAATTAGCTCATATCCAACTCAACAATGACACCAATTTTGAGTTCGACACTTTGACGTTCGATATTTCATTCATCCGCAATCATATTTGAACTAACTTTGCCGTAAAATCAAGAATTCAACTAGGATAAAGCCTATCTATGTAGAGATAGATCGTAAAGTCGAGTGAGTGCCTTCTCAACTAATCCTGATTCCACCGTTATATTCCCATTATGAAAATAGTTTATTTGGTGTGAAGCCTACTTCTGGGTCATTTATACGCTCCACCACTTGTTTCTACGTGTACATTAAGGGGATACAGAACGGCCCGAAAAACAATGACCAACCACAGGTCAAAGTTTATGTAGCGGATTCCTCTAGGGTTAGACCATTTTTCTCTCTCCAAATTATCTAGTCAATGAGGGTCAATCACATCAACTTTCCTACCATCAACCTCCTTTTGTGTGGCCATTTAACACCCCTCTTAAGCTAAAACCAATCTAATTCAAGTCTCTCTCACTCAACTATGCTTTTCCCAACATTTCGAAATAATAATAAAGTCGAAATCTGCAAAATATTTAACACCAAATACTGGTAAAATTGGGAGGACTGGAAGCTTTGAGACCGCTAACTTCAGCTACCACAACTTTTTCTTGACTATTAAGTTCACTTTCCACTCACCACACTCCCTTATAAAACCCCAAAATATCATAAACCCATTAAAGAGAATCAAGTGAGAGAAACAAATCTAGTGAAGAAAACAAATCTAGAAGAGAGAAACAAACCAAAGATGGGAGGAGGAGGAGGAGGTATGGAAGAAGAAACCCCATCACCATCACTTCATGTAGCAATGTTTCCATGGTTTGCTTTTGGTCATATTAGTCCATTTGTTCAACTTTCTAATAAACTTTCTTCTCATGGTGTTCAAATCTCTTTCTTATCAGCACCTGGTAACATCAAAAGAATTTCATCTTCTTTAAACATCAATTCATCTCTTATCAATATAATCCCACTTCAAATCCCACCCATTGATGGTCTTCCACCTGGTCTTGATAGTACTGCTGAAATGTCACCAGATTTAGCTGAACTTCTTAAAAAAGCTACTGATTTAATGCAACCCCAAATCAAAACCCTTTTAACAAATCTTAAACCTGATATTATTTTCTTTGATTTTGCTCATCAATGGGTACCATCAATTGCTTCTCAATTAGGGATTAAATCTCTGTTTTTCTCTGTTTTTGCTGCTGTTTCTTCTGCTTATCTTACTGTTCCAGCTAGACTTGTTAAATCAATAGATGATCATAAATCACCACCAAATCTTGAAGAAATGAAAATCCCTCCTCTTGGGTTTCCTTCAACTTCTATTAAAACCCTAAAGACTTTCATAGCAAGAGGTTTTTTATATGTTTTTATGAGGTTTCATGGTGGTGCTTGTGTTTATGACAGAGTAGTTTCTTGTATGAAAGCTTGTGATGCCATTGTTATCAAAAGTTGTGCTGAAATTGAAGGACCTTATATTGATTTTGTTAAAACCCAGTATGGAAAACCAGTTCTTTTAGCTGGTCCAGTTGTTCCTGAACCACCCAAAGATCAATTAGAAGAAAAATGGGCAAAATGGTTAGAAAAATTCCCATCAAAATCAGTAGTATTCTGTTCTTTTGGTAGTGAAACATTTCTAACAGATGATCAAATTCAAGAACTGGTTCTTGGGTTGGAAATGACAGGATTACCCTTCTTTGTTGTTCTTAATTTCCCACAAGGGGGAGAAGATAAGTTGAAGAAGGTTTTACCAGAAGGGTTTGAAGAGAGGGTGAAGGGTAAGGGAGTTGTACACACTGGATGGGTTCAACAACAATTGATTTTGGCCCATGAGAGTGTGGGTTGTTTTGTTAATCACTCTGGTTTTAGTTCAATTACAGAAGGTTTAATGAATGATTGTCAATTGGTTTTATTACCAATGAGGGGTGATCAATTTGTTAATTCTATGTTAGTAAGTGGAGATATGAAAGCAGGGGTGGAAGTAATTAGAGATGATGAGGAAGGGTATTTTAGGAAAGAAGATTTGTGTAAAGCTGTGAAGACAGTAATGGTGGATGTTAATGAAGAACCTGCTAAATCAATTAGGGTTAATCATGGGAAATGGAGAAAGTTTCTTTTGGATAAGAATATTCATGAGAAGTTTATTAGTGATTTTGTAATGGAGATGAAGAAGTTGGTCAACTCATCATCCAATGGTGTGGAATAAATCTATGGCTTTTGTGTCTTGACTGTCTTGAATTGTTAGTGATCTCTGAATAAGGCTTTGTTTTCTTTAGTTTTTTTTTCCTGTAGGTTGTTGTGGCTTGTGGTTGTGGGTGATGTTGGTGTATTTTTGGTGCTTATCTTCCTACAATAGTTTTCCTCAATAATATGTTATTGGTTTATATATTTTTTTTTGATGAAGGATATTGGTTTATATATTAGAACAATCAAGTGAATTTGGTGCTTTACTATGATATCAAACCTTACTCCAATGGAATCTAGAAGTTTCTATTGGAGAAGGATTAGTAAAAATACACCTAGTAAATAAACACCGTTTATTTACTAGGTCTATTTGTAAACCTAGGTCTATTCATAAAAAAAAAAAAAGTGACAAAAAAAAGAGTTACTTTTCAAATAGCCTTCAACTTTATGACCAACTTCCTGCCTAGATCTTTACTTTAACAAAAATATTCAATGACTCTCTTTTTCAGTTACGGTTATAATTCCGTTAACTAGTCACCACCTCTCTCTCTTCCATCTCATCACCTTATCTTCTTCACCGGCGAAGGTCGCCGGTCGACGACCTTCAAATACAAAAAAAAACTTTTTCTTTTCTCTCTCTTCTTTCCCTGTTCTCCCCCTCTCCCTAAAATCTCTCACTCACTCACTCTCTCTCAAAACTTTATCTCTCTTACAAAAAAAAAACGGATTCTCTCTCTCTCTAAAACCTCCCCCTCTCTCTCGAAGAGCAAACATTCTTTATATCTCTTAGAGCAAACATTCTTTATATCTCTTAGAGCAAACATTCTTTATATCTCTTCTCTTTACATCACGTATGTCGACCATAGTCCTGTGGGCGCATTAAAAGTTTTAAAGTACACTCTCGTGCATACACCGCTTATCCTAATAGAAACAATTGGCAATCTAATCTTTTCACACCCTTTAAAAAGGTGTGAAAAGACAAAATCACTCTTTGTCTTATTCAAGACGGTGTACAAGAGTGTGGAGAAATGTGTACTTAATCATTGTTGATGGAAGAATGCTTTTTTTTGTTGAAGAGGTGGAGGAATGCTTGAGATCAAGATCCACAATGAATTTCTCTAGAGTGCTCTCAATACATTTATGGTATGTATGGTGATGAGACATGAAAATGTCCCATCTGAGTCTCTTAATTTAGACGAGTTAGTCTCTCTAGAGCAGTTACTCTCACGAATTACTCTCTTTTATGTTCAGGTACCTTTTTACAGAGTTACGCGTGCAAAACGGATAAAGTCGGAAAGAATACAAACTAGGGGCATTTTGGTCATTTGTTGATTCTGACTTCTTGGTCAAGATTAGTGTTCGGATGGAAAGTAGAGTCCAAGACGAGCCCGTAGGCGAAAACGAAAGTCAAATCGGAGTCCGGATCAATAAAATAGAGAAGGTCAAAGTTCGGGTCAAATTTGGTTGACCAACTCACCTAGGGGACACGTGGCGCTGATCTTGTGGGACGACGCGGTGTAATCTAACGACAACCGAAATATTTCGGTACTACTTCGGGCTAGATTCGGTCACGCAAGGCTTACACTGGGACGTTTAGTAGTGAACGATCCCATGCATCTGAGAGCATTATACTCGAGTGCATCCCCACGATCCGACGGATCTCACTATGACACGAGTGCCGGAAGTCCATCTGACGGACAGTTCTCTTCCGTTCAAACCAACCGGAAAGCACCATCATCGACTTAACCAGAAAACGGAAAAGAAGGAAAGAATCGAGAGAAGATGATTCGAAATCAAAACTAGAAATCTAGAGAGAGAGAAGCCGAGAGATGGGTGATTTAAACAGAAATGGGAAGTGATAGAGATGGAATCTCGACTTCTTAGGAACGGTTCAAAAACAGTTTAGAGAGAGAGAGAACTCGGATTCGACTGAGGGGGAGATTGAGATTTGTTGAGGATTTCGAATTTTGAATCGGGAATGCTACGTTCACGGACGATTTTGACGAATAAAAGTTCCGGAATGACGTGGCATGTCTTTTTGAAAATTTGACTACATCTGGACCGTCAAAATATAAACGGCCCAGATGTAATTCTCTTTCACCCCTCATTTTGACTCCGCCGTTTTAGAGAGAGAGAAAGAGAAAGTACTGGATAGTGGATAATTTGCTTTCGGATTTGATGAAGAAGACTAGAATTCAGATGGTGAAATCCCACCACCACAACAAGAATCTGAAGAACTTTAAGTGGAATTGAAAATCATGGAACCATCATAACCAAAATTTTGATTCGGTAAATATTTTTGATTGAAATCAAGAACATCATTTCTTCTAACAACAACTTTTTCGATTTATATTTCTTCCCTCCATTTTTCAATTAACGAAGATTTTGTAAGATTTCCCATCTTTTGATCCTAGTTGTGCTGTTTTTCAGATCCGAAAATGTTGTTTCTCTCTCTAAACCGTAAGGATAAGAATGAGAATTATGAGATGGCTTGAGAAAGAGAACTGAATCTGGGCCGTTCATTTTTGACGACCCAGATTTGGTCAAATATTCAAAAAGAAACGCCACATCACTCCGGAACTTATATTCGTCAAAATCGTTCGTGAACTTAGCATTACCGATTTTGAATTCTCTCTATATATATCAGTGAAAAACAGAGAGCATTTTTATCTCATCTTTGGGGTCCTCTCGGCTAATAAGAAAGATCAAGAGGATGCGAGAGATAGAACAGAAAAACAGAGAAGGAGGACGGTTTAAAGAAGAAAGTAGAGAGAGAGAGAGAGAGGGAAACCGAGAGCTTAAATTCAATTTGTTTTAATTTCTGATTTTTGTTTCTTTGATTTGTAATCTTAATTTCTTAGTGAGAGAGAGAGAGATTATAGAGGAAGAGAGAAAGTTAGAGAGAGAAACAGGGAGATATTGTAGAGAGAGAGAGAAACCCGAGAGCTTTAATGGAGGTAATTTTTTATTTCAATTTTATATCTCTTTGATTTTAATTACTTTGTCTTTGTGAGAGAGATAGAGAGAGAGAATTAACAGAAAGATTGAGAAAAGAGAAAGAAACAGAAAGTTTAGAGAGAGAAACAGGAGGTTGAAGAAGGTGAGAAAATAAATTTCCAGAGAGGAAAATATTTCCGGGAAGACGAGAAAATCGTTTTCCCAGAGGGTGCGTTTGGCAGATTTCCGGGAAAAACAGAAGGAAATCAATTTTTTAAGGGTCTGTTTGGTGGGAGAAGCGCAGAAAAGTAAGTTTCTTTCTTCTTTTTCTTCTATTACTTCAAATATTTATCATTTCTAGCATGAGTAGCTAAGTCCTTTATATCTAGGGTTTTAGATGAAGTTTAAATAATTATTCTAATGATAAATTTATTACAGTTTTAATTATTTTAACGATAATATCTTCCGGATTTTTTTAGACCGTCCATGGACTGAAAACCTGAGTTATACAAAGAACTATCGAATTAGACCAAAATTAATTTGTCCTTAGAATTGTTAGGAAAACGGATTCGAAAACCCTAGGTTCCCTTTTTCTGAATATCGAAATATTTATTTATTTATTTATTTTTCTTGAGTTTTATATTATAATTCTATTTTATCACCATCAAAACCAATTTTAAATCTCGATAGTTTTAAGGTTAGAATTAATTTAACTTAGTCTCTGAGGAACGAACCGGTCTTACCGGAACTATTACTTGACGCCCGTATACTTGCGGGTGGAAACCTATTTTAGGGTAACCTTTTAGGCCCATCAAGTTTTTGCACATAGGAACCCAAAATACCCATAAAAAATAGGGTTATTTCTCAAATAGCCCCCAACTTTATCAAAAATACCCAGATGGCCCCTTTTTTGAGTCACCGTTATAACTCCGTTAACCCGTCATCATTTCTCTCTCCTCTATCTCATTACCTCTCTCTGCCACCTCACTTTCTCGCCATCTCATCGTCTTCACCGGCAAAAGTGGTCGACCGGCAAATTTTCCGGCCGACGACCTTCGAACATAAAAAAGGAAATTTTTTATCTCTCCTCTTTCTCTCTAGAAAAATTTTTTGGCCATTGAAGGTCTGCGAACAGACCTAGATGAACCAGACCTAGAGAGAGAGTTTTATAAAAAAAAAAATTAAAGAGAAAAAAAATTATGTTTTAAGGTCGCCGGCCGGCGACTTTTGTCGGTGAAGACGATGAGGAAAGAGGTAATGAGATGGAGGAGAGAGAAATGATAACTGGTTAACGGAGTTATAACGGTAACTCAAAAAGAGGTCATCTGATATTTTTGATAAAGTAGGGGGCTAGGAAGGAAGTTTGTCACAAAGTTGGGGGCTATTTCAGAAATAACCCTAAAAAATATATAAAAACTCTTAAAACCTATAGGTTATTGAATTACTTTTCTAAAATGAGCTCTCGTAACCATTGAATAGACGTAAAATTGTTTACATGATCGGTAAAGTCTGTCTTGGATGATAGTAGTCATTGAAGGAGTTGAAGGAGATGTCCTTCGACCAAGGTGACAATGCGAACAAATTGTCGGATAGGACAATTGATGTGGAAGATCATCAAGTCCGATTGATTTAGGGATCGTAGAGTTGTAGCTAGAGACCAACTACGATCGTCGAATTACGAAGTAATTCGCGGCTAACTTCGATCGGATCCTACAACGGGTTACGCATAAGAGTGACAAATTGATCTAGGATATGACTAGTGGGAGTGAGATATAATCATGGGAATGTCCCATAAACATATCTCATAGGCCTAAAAAGGAATTAGGCAAAGATAGTACAAAAAGGCCAAAAACAGGGTTTTTGGGCCTAGACCGGTTCGGGTACTTCTAGGACTCGGATTGGGCTGAATTTTGGAGGGTTAGTTGCTGATATAATAAACATTATATCTGCCAATTTTCGTGGTGTTTGGGCACCTCCTCCTTAGGGAATTGAGAAAATACCAATAGTTGCTATTTTCGACTATTTCCCTAAATCTTATTCTAAAGGGTGTCTTAGGAAACCTAAAAGGAGGTGGATTCTTATTAGGGTTCTATATAAACACTCTTAGGGCAGAGAATAAGGTGTGGAATTTCTCTCTAAGCTTTCTTACTCTACCACATCAAGTAGAGAGGAGAAAGTGAGCTAATTCCCATTAACTATCTATCTAGTCAAGAAGAAAGGAGTTCTTCTTTTCCAACCACCATTGGTGTGCTAGCTATACAACAAGGTGGGAGATCAAATTGATTGCTCGTGTCCCAAGTAGAGGAGCTACACTTGAAGCTCTTGGTCTTCTTCAATCAATTCAACTAGTTCGAGGGAAAAGCGATTAAGGTAATCTACTATCTCCATTAGATTAATTACTAGTTTTGCATGTGATCCTGGGAATACTAGTGTAGACATTAGATGTCATATTTCCGCTATAAACACTAGTAGAAGGGTGTAAATCCCTACAGTCATATGGTTTTTTCAGTTACTGTATTTACTCATTGAATAATGACACTATGCCTGACATCAGTCCCGGTCGAATCTCAACGGGCTTGATGTATTGGGGCAGGATCTAGAGAGAGAAAGTGAAAAAAATTCTCTCTCTTGATCCTGACCCGACACATCAGCCCGCCATTCGGCCAGGACTCGTGTCGGGCATAGCATAATGGTTGTTATTCATTATATCCACAGGGACCATGACAATGCAAGGAAGGTTGGATTCCAATTCCATGTTCCAAAAACGAATATAGCTTATACTTTTCCATTTGCTTTGTATAGACTATAGAGTATAAATCCCACCTCACCCCAGGATTTGGTGGGGATTTTACTTTTATCACGCCCAAAATAACCACAGAGCTCACCCCAATCCCGAAAATTTCAGGCACTCATTCCCGTCAAATTTCAGTCGTCTTCTCACTTCTCTCTCTCTCTCTCTGGTCAAGTTTGCGACACTAACCTAATCAATTTAACTACTACTACTACTAAATCACAGGTATTTCTCTTTCTGCTCTCTCTCTCTTTCTCTTTATAATGAGTTGGATCCGATTCAATTTCATTTTACTGACATAAATCTTGTTGTTATAGATTTAGTTCTGCTTTTTGGTTCTTGTTCTTTCCTTTTCTCCAATTTGGTTTTGTAAAATTATCTTAACCGGAATTAGGTTGACAGAAATTGTTTTAGGTTGAATTAATTCTTCTGTGCCTTAACAACAGTAACATGTTATCTTAAGACTCCAAATTAAGATAGTGTTTGGAAAAAGAAGACGATTATGATGATGTGGGTGGTAGTACTTAAATTGCTATTGAAAGTAATTAGTGTTTGTTAAATGTGGGATTATGATGATGATGATGATGATGATGATGATGATGATAGATGCATGTAGGATGTTCAATGAAATGCCTAAGAGAGGAATCTAGTTTCACTTAATGGACTTGTTGATTTAGGGGACACCAAAGAAGCATTTTTATTGTTTTTACTACTGTGGGTAGTGTTTTTCTATGCTGGTTCTGGCATATTCACCCGGATTATCGTAGTTTCGCTAGGTTTAGAACTTGTTACTGTAGGAAATTAGTTACATAATGAAAATGGGGATCGACAACGATATTTTCGTATCATATGCTTTCATTGATTTATATAGTAAATGGGAAAGCATTGAAGATGCTCATTCTGTTTACTGTGAGAAGCCAAAGAAGACTGTAGTTGGACAGAATACAATTATAGCTGGGTATGTACTTGAAGGATTTACTGAGGAAGCTATAAGTATGTATTATGAGATGAAAAAATCTGGTATAGTAATGGATGGTTCTACGTACTCGGTTATTATTACTAAATTTGCAAGATTGGATCCATTACAACATGATAAACAAGCTCTTGCGTGCGTGCTCCGTCATGGATTTGGTTTAGATATGGTAGCTAATACAGCTTTGATCGATTTTTCATAGTAAATGGGATTGAACAGAAGATGTGTGATGTGGTTTTGATTGGTTCCGTAGTAGATTTTGTAGAGATTTTAGTCTGAAATGAATTGAGTGTTAGTTGTTAATATGACACCAAATGGAGGTTAGTCAGTAGTCATAAATTTACAGTTTGAAGTCTTTATGTTACCTATGTCTGCTAAATTCGATTATCAATACTATTCTACATGCTTTCTGCTAGTAAATGATTTTTTGCATCCAAGCTAAGTACATTTGCTATGATAAATCTATATTTGTATTCTGTAATTTGGATGATTATTTCTAGGAATTGGTTGCCAAATAGACGACCGGGACGTTGAATTGATTACAAAGTAGACCAAGGAAGATCCCAAGGATTCATGAATCCTAGTATTCATGATTCCTTAACCCAAACATAACATAAATGTATTCGATGCTTGCCTTAGTATGCTGCGTATATTTGTGAATGCAAAAATTTTATGGTTCATGTATTTGTAAGTAATAGTGAGGGCATATAAAATTGAATATTGGATGGAATATGCAATTGTGCCTAGAAGTAATAGGAATTTTTTATATACTTTTTTTTTTATTTCTGAAAATTTAATTAGCATCTGCGAAATTGTGAAATTCCACTTTTGTGAATACACCAGTTTACCCACTTCCTAGTATGCCCTCGTCTTTTCGTGGCTTCAAATCTTTATTGCATTCAAAATACATGGTTCTGATCATTTCCTTTTGTGCAGACAAATGTGTTACATCTTACATAGCACTCGCTTATAAAATAAGATGGGTAGCAACTGACTATTGTCAATCATGCAAACCGTTACTCTTGTTCGCCCATGTGTTCTTATCAGGTACCTCCCTCTCCCTCCCTCCCTCTCTCTCTCTCTCAAATGTGGTTCTCTATCTTTTTTTTACTACTTTTAGTCTAAATCTGTGAAATCGTTGCAGAAGAAACTCCCCTAAACCTGTCAAAAGGAGGAGAAACGATTTCCTGGATCTAAGTCGAGTTATTAGTGGCATTGCGTTCTCTGGTGAAACCATTAACAGTGAGTTCCATACACCCATTCGTCAAACCAAACTCTTTTCGGTCCTAAATACCAACGACAATCAACCACCTATTTGGGTTCCTGAGGAGAATACAAACAACATACCACCTCAACATGAACAAGTTCCTTTTCTCAGCAGATGGGCTCCTCCCAGGCCCCTCTGGAGGGGGTTGTCAGTTTTGATCCTAGCAGGACAAGTGATCATCAGGCTTTTGAAGGGCAAAATCCATAAGAGAAACACCCTTCAACAATTGGAAAGGGTAGGCCCAAGATCAGTTGGAGTATGTCTATTGACTTCAGCTTTCGTGGGTATGGCATTTACAATTCAATTTGTTAGAGAATTTACAAGATTAGGACTAAATAGGTCAGTTGGTGGGGTTCTAGCCCTAGCTTTCGCAAGAGAATTGAGCCCCGTAATCACATCTATTGTAGTCGCGGGGCGAATAGGGAGTGCTTTTGCCGCAGAATTAGGGACGATGCAGGTCTCTGAGCAAACCGATACTCTAAGAGTTCTAGGAGCTGACCCTGTGGATTACCTGGTCACACCGAGAGTTATTGCTTGTTGTGTTGCTTTGCCGATATTAACTCTGATATGTTTCACAATTGGAATGGCTTCGAGTGGGCTACTGGCAGACTCTGTATATGGAGTGAGCATTAATATCATATTAGATTCGGCTCAGAGAGCTCTGAGGCCATGGGATATAATAAGCGCTATGATTAAGTCGGGTGTGTTTGGTGGTGTAATCGCTATCGTAAGTTGCGCATGGGGAGTCACTACCCTTGGGGGTGCGAAAGGAGTCGGGGAGTCGACAACTTCAGCAGTGGTGATATCACTTGTTAGTATATTTATTGTTGATTTCTTCCTCTCTTATTTCTTCTTTCAAGGTGCAGGAGATTCACTCAAGTCTTGCATGAGTTAGCTCTTCTTAAGCTCTTGTTTGTTTTTAGGTCACTTTGCGCTTGTGATGTTTTTGTTGGTATGCTTATGGTTTGTGATCTTAACTTGATGATACAAGTATTTATCATATCTTCATGTCAATAAAAATGTTGAAGCTATTCTGTTGTATGTTTTGTACTGATGCAAAAAACAAGTTCTAAGAACAACCATTATAATGAAAATAACGGGTTTGGCGATGATGTTTATTATCCTGTTTATTAGAAATGAAATTTGTTAGTGTAGATAAATCGTCTCGTCGTGAAGATACAAGACTGCTTGAAGTTTAAAAGAAAAAGACTCATTAGATACCGAAATAGGTGTTGGCATAGCTTTGTTGGATATAGACAAAAAATGCTAATTTTAGTCTAGAACTCTTAAGATTGTACATAAGAAAACATCTATAAGATATGAAGAAGAATCAGATTTATAGCAATTCTTGCTCATGATTCATCAGTATACATCGTCAATAAAACTGTGAACTTCAAGTTTGTGGAGTACTTTACTAGTTAGGTTTTCTAAAGTTGAGTATATTTCGTTACATTGTGGATGAGTTCGATCTTCAACACAGAAGGCATGGAATTTGTTCTTAACTTCGATCCAACTACGCCCTGGATCTTTCTTCACGTCCATGCTTCTCAATTTCTTTCTCACTTTCAGAACTTCTCCCCATTTACCAACTGCTGCATAAATATTAGACATAATCACATAAGAAGATATTTGGTTAGGGTTCAAACTAAACATCCTTTCGGCTACCCGATTACCCACTTCCATATCCATCTGAGCCCAGCAAGACTTAAGCAAAGCACCCCAAATGACCCAATCTGCTTGTAATGGCATCTTAGTGATGAATTCCTCGGCTTCTTTTAGATATCCCGATCGACCAAGAAGATCAACAACACAAGTATAATGCTCAAAGGTGGGGTCTATCTTGTATTCTTTCTTCATTAAGTGAAAAAATCCCATTCCTTCGTCGAGCAAACCTGAATGAACACAAGCCAATAGAAGCCCAACAAAAGTAACTGCGTTCGGATATTCTCCTTGATCTAACATCTGATTGAATAATGAAATTGCCTCGGCTCCCATTCCGTGGTGAGCATATCCATTAATAAGAGAAGTCCATGCAGCCACATTCGGCGATGAGATGATAGCAAATGCACTTTGAGCATCGTTTATGTTCCCACATTTTGCATACATGTCTACAAGAGAAGTTCCAACATAAACGTTTGACTGAAATGGAGTCTTGATCAACTGGCCATGAAGTAATTTCCCTTGTTGAAGTGATCCCAAGCACGAACATGCATGAAAAAGAGTGGAAAAAGTTGATCTGTTTCGCTCTATAGACAACCGATTCATTGTCACATATAACTTCACTGCTTCTTCGGGTTGCTTATTTTGGATATAAGCTGATATCATTGAGTTCCAAGTCACAGGATTTCTCTCATCTTTTGTCGATTCAAAAAGCTCAAACGCTTTATCAAGCTCCCCATTCCTAGAATACACAGTTATCATAGTATTTGAAGAAATTATGGTTCTTTGTGGCATCTTCTCAAACAATCTTTTTGAATCATCGATTCTACCACTCATTGCGTACCCTTTAATCATCAAATTACATGAAACTGGATTTGGTTCGGTCCGGTTAAAGACCATCTCTGCATCATCAATCCTACCCATCGAAAGAAGTCCTTCAATTAGCGAGTTCATAGAGTTTAAACATGGTTCGGCTAATTTCTCATAAACTTTCTTGGCATCCTCTATATCATCACAATTACAGTATAATTCAATCAAAGCCCCACTTAAAGAGTGATCAAATTCAAACCCATATTTGATTAGAAGCCCATGAACCATCTTACCTTCATTAACAACTCCCAATCTACCACAAACCCTTAGAATACTATCCAATGTGAACTCATTCGGCTCGACTTCCCCAACCACTCTCATCAACTTGAATAACTTCAGTGCTTCTTCATGTTCACCTTGACTTCTTGAATAACCAGAAATCAATGCAGTCCACGAAACAACATTTCGGATAGGCATCTTAACAAATACATCCATAGCTTCCTTCATTAAATTACAATGAACAAAACCCACAAGCATCAAACTCCATAACAAATCATTCCTCTCATGCAAAACATCGAACACTCGTTTTGCCTCCCCAATTTCATAACAGTTAGCATAAAAATTCAACAAAGAACTTCCTACAAGTTCAAAATCTTCCGACCCTGATTTTAAAACTACACAATGTATCTGTTTTCCATCGTATAACGACAATAATCGAGAACAAACACTAAGAACAGAGGAAAATGTAATCTCGTTAAGCTTCGTATTACTTCGATGCATTTCACTAACTATATCAAGAGATTCTTTCATTTTCCCCCACTTCAAATAACCAGATATCATAGTGTTGAAAGTTACTACATTTCTTATACGCATTCCATCAAATAACTTACGGGCAACTTCTAAATTACCTTCTCGAATGTTGTTTGTTATCGAAATGTTTAGAAAAACTATTTGTGATTGTGAAATGGAAAAGTTCTGATTATGGGTTGAATAGAATTTTGAGTTTTTCCATTTCCTGTGTTTCCAGTTCCTAAGAACTGAAGATTTTAGTAACATTTAGACAGAAAAATTGATCCTACCCAACTTTGTTAAGCTAGTAATTATAACAATGGAGTAACACAAATTCTTCTCTTGGGCATTTCGTCGAATACTTTCAGACCTTCAACCAAACACTCAAAATAAGTGATAATTCACCAAAGAAATTTAAATATAAACATGAATTTTACACACATAAATTGATTGAATAGGCATGAACTTTGGGTTTCTTTAATGGGTTACTGCAAATTAGGAAAAGCATTAAGAAGGAAGGAGAGACTAAAGAGAGATAGTACAGATATTCAATGAAACAGAGTAGATGGAATTTCATGAATTTGTTACTGCTGGTAGAAATACCTAGTGACAATTCTCTTAAGTAACGGCGGAAACCAGAAGAGATTTGAATTAAGTGGGTCGGGGCGGAACCAGGATTTTGTACTAGCTGGGGCAAGTGTAAAATACTACAAAAAAAATCTAGATCTTACGTATATGTGTACAAGTTTTACAAACGATTATATATATATCTTTCATAGAACTAAGCGATAAAGGTAAAATTGGTATTAAAATAATGTGTTTTGGGGGTTATTCTTTGACTTGATTGTAAGTTTGTAACTAAAACTAAAAAAAAGGAAACCAACAAAAGTAAGGCGTAATTGCCTAGCAGCGGATTCAAACCCTCAACCTAACATGTCGGAGGCAAAAACTTAATCAGTACGCCAAGCCTCTTCTGTTGTTGTATTCTCTATAACTTATTAGAAAACTCGTGTAGACTAGCCTATAACTTCTTGCAAAACTCGTGTAGACCAGCCTGGGCCACTGCCTAGGCTGGTCTACACATAGGTCCGCCCCTGAGTGGGTGCCTTGTTGGGTAAGTAAAGAGGGTGAAGTGTTACTTGGAGAAAGTTTTAGAGAGAGCTTACAGGAATACCGTTATGGCTTTTGAGGAATATTTAAAAGGTAAGTCTAACAACATAGACCCTAAAGTCCGACAAATTTATTGTTACTGAACCTTGACTCTGAGATTTTGGAGGTTGTCCACCACCCTTTGGTGTAGCGGTTGAACACTTCCTCTTAAGCCCACGAGGTAGTGGGATCGAGTATCGGTGGAAGCAGTTTGCCATAAAGATTAGGCGGTAATCGTGTTCATCACATCTTCATGATGTATCAATGTCTTGTAACGACTAACGTAGAACGTAGTCGATTTTTCAACGAAAAAAATAAAAATTGAAGGTTATGTCAACACTCAACACTATCAGCCAGTTGGGCAACCATGTGTTGACCCTTCTCAATTTTGTTCCATTAATAAGAAGGTGATGCTTGAGACCAGAGCAGGTCGCCCTCTCTCCAATTCCGTTCTATCAATAAGAGGATTAGGCGTGAGCCGCACTGGTAAATGACCAGGTCTTTGTTAGGTTTAAGTGTCTACATCAGTTTTAGATCTTCGCATTTAAGGTTTTAGATCTTCGTGATTAGTGGTTTAGGCGTGCACCACACTAATGTAAAATAATGAATTTGTTGGACTTTAAACTCTTTAGTATGTTATTGAGTTTTAGGTCCCTTTGATTAGTGGTTTAACTTAGATAATTATCGTGCTTATCATATCTTAATGATGATGTGTCAATGTCGTTTAATAGCTAACGTAGATTGTAGTCCATTTCCAAAAAAAACAACATAATGCTCGGGGAGTTTTTTTTTTTTTTTTGTTGAAACTGCTCGGAAAGACTTCAACGAAAAAGTTCCACATTGACTAGTTTTCTTTTTCTGAGAAATCGATTACGATCTACGTTAGTCGTTACAAGGCATTGTTACATCATGAAGATGTGATAAGTACAATAACAGCCTAAGTTAAACTTACAACGGAAGAGGCCTAAAGTCTAACTACATGAAAGAAGCCTAAAACCCGACAAACTTATTATGTTATTTATACCTTTAATAACCCAAATTCAATAACAATGGATTCCACCATGTCTAGGAATCGAACATAGGACCTCCACGGTTTTGGAGTATATGTCAACGCTTATCAACCACGTGGGCAACCATGTGGACAACCAAATATTGACCCACATGGACTAATTTTTTTTTTTTTTTGACAGCAAAAAGTCTAATAAAACCAAAGAAATTACATAGTAACCCAAGAAAAGAAAAAAAGTCAAAAACAGGACTAAACTGAAACTAGGTTAACAACAAGCACTTCAAAGCAATATTAGGTAATCTGAGGATCAATCGATGAGGTGGCCAGGATGTGTGCCTCTTGATTGTTCACCCGATTGCAATACTCTAAGACAATATGTAGTATGTTGACCCTGAATTGTAACCTACATGGACTAATTGAAAGCAGGTAAATAGACGCAAAAGAAAACAATAGGGAAAAAATTTGTCAGCCAGTCATGATTACGGCACAATTGATTTAGCCCCAAAAGGAAAAACATTTAGAAGGTCGTGATAATCTAATCAGTTATCTTTCACTTGTTGAAATGCCATTTGTAAAGTAGGGTAGGTTACCCTGAAAAATGACATCGTATGTAAAGACAACATTAAACCTAGTAGATTATAGAGAATTACATTACTCGGAAGGAGCGAGTCAAATGATGATGGTTTCCCTCAGTGTAGAGTTATCCATGCCAGAAAAACTGAAACACATAATTCATGAGTATAGGTTTTGGGGTTCTTCTGGTTATATTACACAGTTGTACTACAGTTGAAATTATTTTAACAGAGAGCCTGTCATTAACCCACCTCGATCTTCTAACTTTCGGGATTCACTATATATTCTTCATAATGCCACGAAATCTTCAGTCTTTCAATGGATTTGTCAATCAAAGATCTCCTGGGCTTCGATAATGCTATGTTGACTGAGGAAGGGAAAACATATACAAGTTCTAATCAGATATATAACTGGGTGGAAAACAGATTATTGTGCCAGAAATAATATAAAAGAATAACGGACTTACTGTTCATTCTTGGTAACGCGGTAGTATCTCTCGGCATGTTGTCTTTGACCAATTAGTTGGGCGAATCGTTCATCATGAGTAATTACGATTAGTTGAAAATTCTCTTGCCCTTTTCTATCCTCCATTATTCTGACAAGGGACAGGAAATTTATATGAGCGATAAAGTTCGCACCTCAATGTTATCACCTATACCTACTTATCCTGCTAAGGTTACAACTTTCGGCCATTTGAGTGGTTAAAACCCACTCAAAAAGATCATTGGTGTCTGATGTAACGACCCAAGCCCCAGCAGTTGATGATATTCTCCATGCTTTTGCCACCAAACCCAAGACCGATGGATTCAAGGTTTTGTTTCCGACAAAGGCACCATGAGCCCAGTCCCAGAAGTCCTGGGCACTCGCTAAGCTTGAAGTCATAACTATATTCTCCCTACTTTTACCACCCAAGACCAAGCTCGATGGGTACAACGCTTTGTTCCCGAAAGGAGGCACCACGAGCCCACCCAAAAAGGGCTCAACTTTACTAAGCTTCAAGCCTTGAACTCGTAAGCATAGCCAAGTCTGTGAAACGGTTCCGAAGGAGATGTGGCATATAACACCTAAGATAAGAAGTTTGATCTCAACCTTCCCCTCCAAACTTCCTCCAGAATAGACAATGTCGAGGGAGAATTTGTAGTAATAATAGTCTTGATTCTTGAATGGGGTTTCCAACTGGGATCTTGTTAGCGAAGGTTTTGCTAGCCTTAAACTGTGTGCTGTATCCAGACACAAACCCCCAAAAGAAGAAAATATATGGCCACCAGAGATTAAGAGAGTACCTTAGGAGAGCTGCTGCAAGGCTCTCAGCATTTGGGCCATCTAAGTTGGTAGTTGGTTCATCAAGAGCTAGTATACCACAGTTGAGGCAAAAAGTTTCAGCTAATGCTAACCGTATTATTAGCGAAGCAAGAACCTGAAAGCAAGAATACAAGATGGACAAAATTGAGGTATCCTGATCTCTCAACTAAATATCCAATAAAAGGAAAAGCAAAATACTAAGGTCACTAATATGTACACGAGTTTAAGTGGCTAGTAAGTTAGATGTCTAACTAAGCATGACGTGAAATCAGAAAAATAATGTGAATAATGTTCTTATGTTCAATTTCAAATAATCGCATTTCATAAAAAAAAAATTCAAATAATTGCAATCACTTAAGGCAGTTGGGCATTTTCAGCGAAGTGAAATGGTTCAAAGGGGCAGCAAGTTCTGACAAAATAAACTCAACATAAAATAAGTCATGAACACAAATAAGACGAACATGGGAGGCCAAAAAGATTAAACAATCTTTTTATTAAATTTTTCTTCCTCTATGTTCCTTTCCCCTTTCTTTTCTTTTAGTTTTACTATGAGACTCTTTGAACAGTAGAGCAATAAAGAAACCAAAACGAGAAGCAAAAAACTAATATGCTTCCTCAAAATTGGGGAAAGGCGTTCACATTGGAACATAATAGTCAACAATGGGGTCACTAACTCATTCGTTTCCAGGAGAACTTAGGTAGAACAAACAAAAGAGAGATCGAGGGAATCAATAGATGCTCACCTTCTGACCAGCACTACATCTTCCTCGCATTTCCAGCTCCGCATCCCCTGTTTGCATGATAACCTGCAAAGTAAACCGCAAAATGTCCTCCAGATTTTCAGGAAAAAACCCATTAAATAAAATAACAAGAAACAGAGAATGACGGTTTTTGCGTACTCTATAGCTGTAAGATCGAGTGCCAACACCATCTGAATCAGAATGAATACTTATATAATCAATATCTTGTCCCCTGTATGTTTGTTGCCACAATTCCCTTATAATCTTATTTATCTCCTCCATCTTCATTGTATGGAAGCGCATGAGGGCTCTACAACAAAGTGAAAAGTACAAAAGATTATATAGATGAAGTTTTGAATCATAATGTTTCAATTAAAAGGTAATAAGCTGTAATAAGCTTGTATAAGGAATAAGGATACGACAAAAGGATTTCAATGGCCAAACGCGAAATCAACATAATTATTAAGTTTCAGTAAATGTGTACAAAAGCTTCTGGGTGATACAATAAAATAGTTCAGTTAAACCGGGCACCAATTACAAAATGTAATAAACTTCAACGTTGCTGTAAGAATTAGTGAAGTTAAATGTATATGTGAGATAAAATGCTTTGTTAAATACACACTGAGATAATCTTAAACATTGTTGTATACTACTTCCAGTAAGGTACAAGACTGCTCTGTTTTATACTTCGTTTTTGTTTTGTTTCTTTTCATCACAGTAAGAGATCACAGTTCATCGCAGGAAGCTCAAGGAGGTTTGACAAAAACAGGTTAGCTACTAGGAAGTGCATAAAATGTGAAAATAGTTTAAAACCAATATTTCAGGAAATAGTCAAATATCTGGATTTTAAAATCAAAACAAATAAAGTTGGCGGATTTCTTGCTAGAACTTTAGTAAGGGGATTCTCCGGAAACAATGTAAAACAAGTACTACTTAGTAATTAGTAAAGGATAAAGTGACAAAGTAAGCGTAAAATCACCTAACCTATGTATCGGCATACCACAACAAACAACTGTACAGAGTACTAATGACGTGAGAGTCGAAATAAATAGACCATTATGTCGAAAACTATGGATTCATTTAACGAATATTCACATGAGAAACATAGTGGTAAGTCAGGTAGTTTTGCATATAACAGAGCATTTTAAGAAGGTCAGCGCTTTGGGGAAACCAAGGAATGAAACTTCCCGAAATTTCACGAAACGTTTCCTAAATTTAGATTAGGTGCACGAAATCACACTTACAACTATTTCCTGCATAGTTTCCACCGACATGATGGAAATTTCGACCGAAATTGTTGGAAATTTCAAACTAGGTTCCAACAATGGACAGCTTAAAGAAAACTTTTCAAATTGTTACATAAACATCCTTCAAAAAAGTGTAAGGCAATATCTAACTGAAGCCTTAGAGACTTGTGCTACTTACTTATCAAGTGCGTTGTAATATCTGTCGAGATCCTTATTTGCCATTTCAGTTGTCTGAAACACAAATACTTACTCAGAAAATGAAATATTGGAGGACAAATTTATAAACACTAAAGAACTATAAATGTCTTAAACCTTGAGCTGGATCAGCTGATTAAAGTATCGCTTGTCAATGTCATTGTACTGAGCTTGTTTCAGGTCAAGTTTATTTCTCGAAATATTACTCTGGTAAACAGACAATGTTCCATGACTCCTGTCAAGCTGGCAGATAGAGAGTTCAATCAGTTATCCACAAGGACATAGAACATCAGTTGCAAACATTTCGCTCGGCATGTGAGCTTTTCCTACAACACAACCTTACCAGTCAATTTTACAGAAAAAAAATTCTATCTACAGTTTATATTAACTTCTTAGTTTTATCATCAAAATCTATGTCCTTTCTTCACACTTTCACTCAATTGAGTAAATGAACCTATAAGGCTATAGGCATACATTATTGGTTCTTTCCCTTTGTCATTCAAGAAAAGGTTGACTCGTTCTGTAGTTAAAACTTAAAACACAGAAGTAGGTTGAAGTATCCTCTTACTTTGTTGCTGAAAAGGAATTTATTTCTTGGAAGTCGCTAAGGACAGAGAGAAATGCAAAATATACAAAATATTGGATTTTAATCGGGTAGGTAAACTAGAAACGTGAATCTGTTGTATTAATTTACCTCTGAGCGAAGCCTCTCCTTTTCCTGCAGGTGTTTCTTAAGTTCAGCTTCGAAAGTAGAAACTCCCCCAGCTTTCAGTATTCTCTCATCTAGTGACTCTATCTCCAGCGAGAGCTCATCTACTTCAGCTTTAGTTTTCCTATAATTTAAGTTATCATCAATGTTCCTTTTTATTTGACCTTGATTTTGCATCAATTCTTTACTTTTGCTCAACTCTGCTGAAGTTTCATTTTTCCTGGTCTCACAATTTTGAAGTTGAGATTCAGATATAGAAAGCTTTTCTTGTAATTCCTTCAGTCTCTCCCCTTTCTTAGCATCATTATACCTGGGAAGAAAGAGAACCTCTAGTTCAAGATCACTAACAAGAAACACAAGTGTATAACATGTCTCCTGTTGATAATACATACTCTTTAATCTTTGTAGTAATCGCTAAAAGCGTATCAAACTCCTGTTGGTAGCGTCTTTTAAATTCAGATTGCTCTTCAAATTCTCGTTCAAGTTTTAGTTTTAAGTCGGTATGATTGGATAGCAACTTCTCTTTCTCCTTGGACAAAGGATAAATAGCCTCTCCCACATGCTGTCATAAGAATAAATAAATTCATTAATTCTTCAAATTTAAAATAGTTCATCAATAATCATTTTGAAGAAAAGATACAATTAACAAATGGCTCGAACTTTCTTGTGGTTTAACTTTAACAATAACAAAGCTGATACGCTGCCCTTGCGGGAGGTTCTCACTTTCATGCTTCCACTCATCAACCGGAAAAATATATGATTAGATAATGTAATTCTCAGAGGATCAAATTCAAAGTATCATATTTAGAGAGCTCTATACATTTGAAGCTACTGATTATGAAGTTCATTCATTTTATGGAAAAAGTTTGCAAACATCACCCAAGCTAGCAAACTGTTGCAAACATTCTCTGATTCCGTGAATGGGTCCAAATTCTAGGTAAACTGTATTAATTGTGAATAGTTTAGAAGTACTTAAACAGAGGCAATGCGTTTGAATATAATTGAACGAATAGCGCACAGGTAACATATACAAATTTGATGTGCTACAAACTGAAATGCAATTTCATGCAAATGGGAGACAAAAATCACAAAAAATAGAAAAGAGATGTCGGAATGAATCTTTTTAACAGGTAAAAGCCCCAAAAAGGCTTTATGATTGCATCATTAGTGTATGCAATCTCAGGAGTATCCAGAAACAGGGAAAAAACTGCAAATATCTAGTTATTAACCTTCTCATCAAGTTCAACTTGATGTTTTTTTTCCGCCAAAAGATCTAAATCCTCTTCCGCTCTTTTAACTTTATCCAGTATGTTTGATGCTTCTCTTTTTTCCTCTCTTGTAGTGTGCCAACGCATCTGAACACTTGATAGGTCATTTTTCAAGTAGCTTTGTTCTTCCCATAGCTTCTGAAGATCATTATTCAGGTTATCCCTGTTTGAAAATACCAAAACATTTGAGCAAGCAATAAAACAGATGAAGAGAAAACAAAGTTCTGAAGTGTAATTGTCTTAAAAACGAAATTAACTAAAGACCTATCCTGTAACACCTTATGACTAAGTTCATAATGGAGTACCTCATTCTCTGAAAATTGCTAAGCTGTGACTGAATTTCCTCCAAGGATTTGACACCTTGCCCTCGAGCATCAAGCCTGGACTCTAAATCCTCAACTTCCTCTTCTAGACCCCGCATCTCAAGTAAGAGTCTGTCGGCATTTTCAACAGGTGGGATCAAGCCTTCGACCACATCCTTCTCAGATTTTATTTGAGCTAACACACCTAAAACCTGCATACCACCAATCTTTAGTTGTCAGGATTAAAACTTCCAGGCACAGTTCAAAAGTGAAGCTCATTAAATACCATATGAGGTAGAAAAGTTAGTTAATGCAGTGGCAACTGAAACCATAAACTTGCAAATTGCAATGTTGCACACAATTGGAAATATCATTTTTTTCTTTGAAAACTTTGAATGAATTTAAGCAATTAGAAATATCATCAATTTAAGCAATAGACAATGATGTTAAAATCGTACAATCTACGAGTCAAATCGCACGATTGGAATTGGATAGTACAAGTTTTGATCCAAATCATACTTCAAACCATTTATAAGCCTAAATCGTAAGATTCATAAGTTCAACCATATAATTTAAATCGTCAATCGTGGGATTCAGATGGAGTCGTTAGATTCAACCTTTTGTAGAATCGCAAGGGTTTTTTGGGTTCAAAACTTTCATCCCTTCTTTGAATGAAGCAAGTAAAAGACAAATAGAAGGAAAAGAAAAAAGGAAAGACTATTAAAACCTTATATTGAAGGTTGGGAATGAAAATGTACAATTTACCAAGTTCTTTTTCTTATTCTTCTTTACTCTTTTCCCATTTTCTTTCTTCTTAGTCTTAGTCTAAAGACAAACGAACTGACTTTCTCTCTGAAATTACTGTTTTTATCTCCTTTCCTGGCTTAATGTTAGCATACCATTTTTATTAGTACTCTTTTAGGATTTTACATGTTCTGTTTTATGTTAGTATATCATTTTCTATTAGTAATCTTTTTACATGTATTCTGATTTTTTTTCATTAGAATCTCATTTATGTTTTTGATATGTAGGTTTAGTAGTATGCTATATACGTGGGTATAACCCGTGTTCGCGGGACACGGACAGTTCTAGTAATCTCAACCTTTGGAGATATATTTTGAAGGTGTAATCTTTACCATTGAAGAGGGTTTGAAGCAAGGAATGAAACTTGTCGAAATTTCACCGAAATTCGCGAAACGTTTCCTAAAATGAGATTAGGTGCACGAAATAACACTTACAACTATTTCCTGCATAGTTTCCACCGACATGATCGAAATTTCCACCGAAATTGTTGGAAATATCAAAATTTCCACCGACATGATGGAAATTTCATCCGACATAGTAGAAATCTAGCAAAAAAAAAAAAAAGGAGAAACTAATACTAGAAACGTATCCCTTCTCTTCGTCTTTTTCATCTTCATTTCTCTTAGATCTCTCTTGATTTTTATGTTATGTTTTTAATGGTTTTTAAATCTATTTGAATGATTTATGCCTTGACTTAACCTAAATTGATTTTATCTTAGTAACACCTCTGATATAACTGTGTAATTGACGATACGTTCTCAGACTAACATAGTTTGTTAACTATTAACTATTATCAGTAAGAATGTTATCTTTTGGGTGTTATAGCCAAAAAGTTATTCAATTTACCGTCGGAAGTAACTATGTAATTGTTAATACTCCCTCAAACTAATAAATAATGTAAAACATCATTTTTATACTTCATTATGGTTCAATAATCTTGTTATACATAATTGCATCATAATTCTATCATTTCTGTAGATTTATAAGATTTCCACAGTGACCGAAACGTTTCCACTTTTGGACCGACCGAAACCGAAATTTCATTCCTTGGTTTGAAGATAAATTTGTGAGGTATAATCTCGACCCATTGAGATATGTTTGGGAGGTGTAATCTTAGCCATTGGAGAGGGTTTTAAGATAAGTTTGAAAGACATGATCACAACCCTTGGAGATAAGTTTGGGAGGTGTAATCTTAACTATTGGAGATACTAACATGTTACCACTCAATCAAAAAATGAGCTCTTTATTTTTAAACAGTAAAATTCAAATCCCAGTCTCCCCAATGGAGATACTAACATGTTACCACTCAATCAAAAATGAGCTTCCCAGGATGAAATACCTTTGATTGCCAGTTTTTGGTCATATTTGTGAAACTACCAACTTTTGAAGAAAAGCAGACTCGAACCTAGGCTACCTTAGGCCTAGTCAAACTGCTAATATCCCCTAATTAGTACAATATTTTCGTATTGGATTCTTTGTAACCTATTTTGTAAGTGATTTGAGAATCGAAGACACGAAGAGTTGATGCTTCAAAACCTATGCTCATGATTGTGACTATATATATATATATATATGAGAGAGAGAGAGAGAGTTACATCATCAAGTGCTTGTGACTTTGTGTCCAAATCTTCTATCAGATCTTTCAAATTTCTCTCGGCTTGAGGAATTGTTTCCTTCCCAAGCTTAAGATATTCCTCATATACCATACGTAACTTATCCAATTGCTGGAACAGTGAGTCAGCAGTTGAAGACTCTGTTGCCAGAACCTTCAAATGCTCTGCAGAAGTCGTAGCTTTTACTCTTTGCTGCATAAAACAAGACAGTTAAAATGAAACAAGAATCAAGAAACAAGCATATTATAATCAGAAGGTACAGCTTGTATGCAGCTCAAGAAATAAAGGAAGAAAATTGTGCACCTTTTTAACAAACTCATCCTCCTCTTCAGATGAGAAAGGGCGCTCACAGCAGGGACAAACATGATGGGCGCGTGCTACTCTTTCAAATGGATCAAACATTTGCCGCATGCCATCTGCAATGTTGTATTTGCTGCATTTGATGCATCACAAATAAATATGAGCTGTTTTAAACGTGTAATAGCGAGTTAGCAAAACCACAGACCTTTTCTGCACATCCCTTTTCTCTGTAACTTCACGCAAGACTTCCGGAAAAGAATCAACGTAAGAGGACCGTTGAACCAAGGTTTGAAGTTTTGAGTCGATAAATCTTTTTCTTGCTGCATCATACAAGAGAATGAAACACTATTAGTTACAGTCACTGTGCTGTAGCTTTTAAAGAAGTAAAATCGATATCAGTCAAGCAAACTGGTTAAAGAAAGAAAATCGAAGCTTGTAGTTGATACTTTAAAGCTCAACACAGGGAGGCATTTACCTGCAGACCCATGGTTGATACTTGATTTTTACTTGTAAAAGAAGACCAAAATTGCTGCTTAAAAGTGACCAGTAATAAATACTCGTATACCTAATGGACTTCTAAGGTGACCTTTAACCAGGAAAAGAATAACAGAATTGTCCGTACTAGTGAAGGATATAAAACAGCCTTGAACTTTGCAACTATTAAAGGATACATAACATTCTTGGTAGTGCAATAAGGGTAATTTTATCCTCAAAACTAAGCACAATAAAACAAATTTACAAATATGCAAAAACAGAGTTTTCGATAAATATAGTGACACTTATTATGAAGAATAGGTGTTGTGCTTTTTCTCCTCTTATAACATCGGATGTGAGGCTCATTAGATTGTTTTTCTTTTTATTGGTTTTCAACATGGCTTACCATCCATATCTTTCTGAAGCTTAGCCAAGTTGCTTTTTGTGTCCTGTATTTTCATCTGAACCAATTTCACCTCCTTTTCTGCATCAAGGGATTTTGAGTTCAGGTCATCGTATTCTTTCTTGAGTGCCCTGCACTAGGAAGGAAAATATGTTAACTACAATATAAGATGGAAAAGGAGAAGTGGAGCACACTTTGTAAATTAACGGAAATGAAAGGACAAAGTGTATGTCTAGGATGAACACAAATAAAAAAAATGTTAGTAGAGATTCGTCTTTTTATGCTCCTGACAAACAGTTGAAGCTAGATGTGATTCTAAAAACAGACTGGTTACATAAGCAATTGACAGAAGAGAAGATAAGGATCAAATCTTCCTCGGATTCTAAAAAAACAGTTGGTAATCAATTTTCGAAAAACCTGCCATTCAAAGACAACTACTTTCAAGTTTATTTTTTTATTTTTTAAAACTTTAAATGAATATATTAAAAGAAAAACGAAAAATATGTCCAATAGTTGGGGGTTAGGCAACTAGAAATCTCACAATATCCAGGCCTCCCAGTTAACAACAACGTCTATGAAAGATACATTCTTAAAAGAAGGTAATCTTCTAATCCAACAAAAATGGTTCCTTTGATACTTTCAAGTTTATTTGAAATAGCCTTCTTCAACCAACGCTGTCAGCAGATGAAGTATATCCCTGCTATGTACTTTTAGTTGCTACGGGCTATGGTCTGTGTCAGAGAATCTTAACGCCACTTTCAAATTATCTTAGATTTGAAATAATATGCTGACATTAAAGGAACCGACTCAGTGAGTTTCCAACCATCCCAGCGAGGAACTACATCAGGATTAATCTTTGTGTTAACTGATAAAGATAAAAGAGAGGAAATTAGTGACTACCCTAGAGCTTGAGTTACTTCTTTCTTCAGGTCCTTGTCAAAAGGAAGCCTCCCTTTCAGCACACCTCTTATTTTTTCCTTGTGGTCGTCAATACTGAAAGAAAGAAAAGGAAGTATAAACAATAATATGAGATTCTACACATATCAACCTTAACAAATATGTCATCATAAAACAGAAGCAAAAAAAGAATCTTGCATCTTTTTATGTTTCTTCTTGCGGCTTTCCAGTTCTCCCCTCTTCAAGTCCAGTTTTACCCTGTACTCTGAATCACTAGTGAGGACGTCCTTCTCACGGTCAAGTGCTTTAATTTTTTGTTCCAAGCCAAATACTTCAGTTCTCTTTTGTTGTATATTAGACTCAAAATCTTTCTCTGTAATCTGAAGGGTCTTTTTCTCGACATCCATTTGCTGAAATATATCCAGAAGCAATATATGAATATACTTGAAAGTAGCTCTTTATATGTTTGAACTGTGAAACAGAATCAAGGTACAAGGCAAGATCTTCACCAAGGTTTTCTCCTTTTCATCGATGTGAGACAGATTGAAATTAGAAAGTTGATTTTCAGCAACATCTCGCTCATTTTCCTTCTCCTTGATGCCCCTGATAATATCCATCTTAAAACAACAAGAACAAACCATAAAAATAATTCAGAAACAGAGAATCAACATGGGAGCTGAAGTTGAAGACACCCAACATAATCTCCCAAAAATGTACCTTCAGTTGTAGTTTTGCTTCCTTTTGACCTTCTAGTGCACTAAGGCGCTCACCTGCAGCGACATAGCTAGCCCATAAAGCCTTGAGTTCCATGTCATTTGCTTGCTGAAAACAATGACATCATTTAAAATAAACAATCATAACAAGTTCAAGTGGAATACATACAAATAAATCATGCTCAATAAATAGCTGTTTCAAAAAAAATCAAGCCTAATCCAAAAGACATTTCACCTGCTTTAATATGGGAATAAGAGAAAAAGCAAGCACTATAAAGTAACTTGAGGCAAAATTTAGGCGCTATGCACAAAGCACTAGTGAGCCTGCGCTGATTAAGAGAGGATATAGATATAAAAATGTATTTCAAGTTTTTTAGGCAACAACACGAGTGGTAGCATTGTAGCATCGAGTAAATATTATTCCTTACTCAGCTGGTGATAAATAATTTGCACTTGCAGCCTTACAAGGTATACATGGAATTCCATTTGCACAGTTCACAAGTTCACAGTATTCTAAGCCTAAAACTCAATACCAACAATAAGAAAACAAATAGTGTAAGCTAAATAGGTATACAGCACAGCAATTTACCTTTTTATCCTGCAAGTCCTTCTCAAGACCCATCATCCTTGTTTTAATACGATTTGTGAGGTCAAACGCAACTTCGTCACTGAAGGGAATACTCGGGAGAGACCCTAAATTATACTTTATGAAAAGCCTTTGGATCGTAGAATCGCGATCATGTTTCAAGGAATTATGAGCCTGAGGAGCAACACAAAAAACCATAATTGTATAACTCGTCTATAAGACTGAAACAAATACACTTCTCCAAACTTGATGAAAATTATTACATCGGCTTCATGTTGGAGCTTGCCAATCTCCCGCGTAGATTCTTTAATGGCCTGACTTAGGAAATCTCGTGTTGTATCAGTTTCTTTCATCTCCCTTTCCAACTTCCTAATTTTAGATTCTAAAAGTGCGATTCTTTCTTCGAACTTGGTTTGCCACTCCTTTAACTCCTCATCAGTGTCTGCATAAGCGAGAGAACTTTCGAGAATAAGACAAGGTTGACAAATTGTGCTCCCAAGTGACAAGCACGCTTACATGCACAGGTTGAAACAATCTGTGAAATATGACAAACATGCATACCCTAAAAGGCAGGAAAAGATGGAAACCCAGCGATCTTTCATGATAAGAAAGTGGCTCTTGGTGCTACCTTAAGTCTCCTTGAATCAAGGCATGATTCTACAATCCAAAGGCTTTTCATGAAGTATAAAAGTACCTTGTTTTTTTATCTCAAAGTAACCATGCTAAGTTTATTTATTTTTAACAATTTACTTATGGTTGAGAATTGAGATGCTACATTGTTCTAGCAACCTTTCACATATTTTACCGACCTTCATTTTCCTCAGCAAGAGCGGCATATTGTGTATGTTGAAGCTTAAATAAAGTACTTCTTGTTGCGGTTTTGGTGGAGATCTGATTCTCTAGATTCCTCAAATCCTTCAGTGTTGTTTCTGCCTGTTGTATCTTCGTATCAACCTTCTGTATATTCTTTTCAAGATCCTGTATTTGAGTTTTCAGGGAGTCTGATTTCTCTAGATCTTGAGCAATGCTTTCCCGGAGCTGTAAAAACAAACGTCATAAATATGGATAAGTATTCTTTAAGTGCAACAGACGCGCATATGAAGTAACACAGTGCCCCTATGATATAGATGCGAAACTTTTTATGGCCGCATTTACAAGCAACTAAGCTAGGGTTGCATTGTAATTTCTAACTAATGTTATTTGATTCTTTCATTTTGGGGGCGCCTTAAGTAAATCTTGTAGTTGGATCTCATTATAATTTATTTACAGTCGAGATAGAGGAATCTTATCTGCTAGTTAAGACTAGTCTATCTGTTTTTTATCTGCTTATTGATTGGGACGATCTAGTTTATCCTAATTTGCTATATCTATTTCCAAAGAGCACTCTAATGGCGTGTGCATTAAGGAGCATTCTACATTATAAGCTAGTTATCTTATTACTAATGAGGTAAAACTTGGTGGACTTGCACCTGTACTGTCGGGTCTCGCTTGTGACTCAGCCCAGCCTTGAAATTAAACGATGACTGAATTCTGAAAAAACAGAGTGACTCCCCGAGTTTGGACAGAGTTAACTCATCCCTAGCAACTTGACAAGGTGAATCACTCAAATTGTTCCCGTCTTTCCTTGGGCTCTATTTCTATTTTGTTGGGCGTTGATGTAAAGCAGCCAAGGCAACTCGACTCCACAAGTTCCTATTTTTGAAAAAATTATTGGTTTCCTTTAATTTAATGCACAACTTAGGATAGTTGTTCACTTGTTCAGTTGTTCCTTTATTTGTAGATGTTTTCTAATTCTTAGAGCTTCCAGAGTCAAAATGATACTCAGCAATCTCTAGGAGGACATGCCTTCTACAACAAACAGGACCCGGATTTGATTATAGGGCAAGTCACTCAATCTTTAGAAACAATGACTATCTCTCGTAGGAGTTCGATTCTTATGACCCTAACAAAAAAAGTAGAAAATACTTATTGTTGCTTTCTTCACTATGAATAACAAAATAACAATATTAGGGCACTCCGTAGTCCATATAGGCTATTTACATTAAAACCAAAAACTTGAAGGTATGATTATTAGTTATTACTCAATTGCATATTATATAGTAGTAAAAAGAATATTATCCACAGAGAAATGATAATAATGAGAACATCAACCTTATATGCAGCATCTTTCAAAGTTTGGAGATGCTCCAGCTTCAGCTTGTAAGTCTTTATCTCGTGAGCTTGATCCTTGTGAAGTTTTTTTATAACCTCTAACGCTTTTGTATATCTGATTGACAGAAAACCAAATCAAACTTAAAATCACAAAAAAAAAATGATATAAAAAGTCATCCTACTGTCTGAGACCCTAACACCCATAAAACTCCTTTGGATATAAGATATACCCATCTCCTGGTGTATTGAGGCATAAGCAATTGAACCCGAGAGTAAAACGTGTGCATCTAAAGTATTTTTAGTTGTTGGACAACATAAACAAAAACTTTAGTATTTGTTAATTAAACACTTGAGACTTCATTTTATGGTAGTGAAAGAAAAACTATGTTATGTTTTTACATAATTGATGTCATTTTTCTTACAAAACAAATAGTTTACGCCTTTTACGCATCGAGGGGTATGCCTTGGAGCGCCGCCTCCCCTTGTGAGAGCAAACCTCCTTCAGACATAAAACGTATTGTAAAATATAGATCCCATAATGCCATAACAAGTTATGACCTTCTAAAAACTCTCCTAACACCAACTAAGAACACTTACACAGAGACACTTATGCTAATTGTAACGCAGCCAATAGAAGTAGTGTACAAATCAAAATCAATGTTTTAAAATACGTTTTATAAAATATATTTTATGCAATTTGCAGAAAATTGACCCAGGTTGAGTATCATCTTATCAGCACCATGTTCAAATGCATTTACGCATAAAATATTTTTTGTAAGGAAAATGACATAAATTATGTAGAAATATAACATAGCTTTACTACCATAATATGAAGTCATCAGTGTTTTATAAACAAAAATACTAATGTTTTTTTTATGTATTCCAACAACTAAAAAAATATTTCAGATGCACAATTTTACTTTTTTTTTTTCAAGTTTGAATTAATAAGGAGGAAAAGAATATACAAAAAGAATAGGGATGCTATACAACGTTGACATGTTACTTCATAATATCATCCCAATTCGAAAGAAAATCACGATACAACAAATTTTTGGCCCACCCCGTATTCCTACTCCAGTGAAACAAAAGGCCTAAGATGTCTTCCACTTCTATGTTAAGGCTGGAAATAGAATCCTTGAAAATCCCATCATTTCTTGCTTTCCAAATAGACCAGCTTATAGCATAAGGGATTAAGTTCCACATCTCCTTCTTGGCTCTCTTGTGTGGAAATTTCCTCCATTGCTCTACAAATTGAGATAGCGATCTAGGAGCACACCATTGATAACCAGGAGAAAGGATGAAGAAGTCCAAAGTTTTCGAGCCTCCTAACAATGAATGAAAAGGTGTTCTATCGACTCACCACTCAGTTTACAACGAGCGCACCTGTTTGGCATTTGCTATCCCACGCCTCTGGAGGTTATCTACTGTTGGTAATTTGCCCAGAACTGCCGCCCACACTACAAAACTAACTCTGGGAGGTACTTTGGAAGACCATAAGCACTTGAATTCAAACACCCGATTTTCCACCTCCCCCTGGTTCCTAGCCTCGAATAGCAGTGTTTCACTGAGAGACTATCAATTTAACATGAACTCCATATTCTTCAGTCTTCAGACTCTTGAGAAGGTTTGAACTGCACTAACAGCTCCAGCAGATTAAAGTACATTAGTATCTCTCAATCGTTAAGATTCCTCCTTGTTCTGATCACCCAAGCTTCTAAGTGCCAGTTATAAGAACTATGGACTGATGCCTCTTTGGAGGTTGCAATGTAGTAGATTGCTGGATATCTTTCTTTGGGAGGAAGTTGATGACACCAAATGTCACTCCAAAAGCTTATTTTGTGGCCATTTTCAAGTTTCCATTTAGTTATTCTTTCAAAGTCTTTTGCTTTCGCAGCTATACATTTTCATACTCCACATCCATAAGAAGATTTAATTGATTTCTGAGTCCATCCACCAGGAAATTCACCATACTTTTCCACTATAATGCTTCTCCACGGGGAAGTTTTCTCCTTGGCTAGCCTCCATAGCCATTTAGACAGCAAAGAAGTGTTCATTGCCTTTAGATTTTTAATGCCCAGACAACCCTCCTTGAGATCCCTGCAAATTAAATCCCAAGAGTCTCTTTGTGTCCTCTTTGTCGTTCCATAAGAACTCACACATTCTCCTGTCGATCTCTTTTAGAACTGAGCTAGGTATACTGAATAAAGATAAGAAGTGAAAAGGTAAAGCTGAAAGCACTATCTTATGAGGGTTAATGTACCCCCTCTTGATAGTGTCTTAGCCTTCCATGCTGACAGTTTCCTTTAACCTTCTCCACCACTGGATCCCATAGAGCTGCTTTTGTAAGATTGATCTAGAGGTAAACCAAGATAGTTTGTTGGGAGCTTACCAGTCGTGCATCCTAACACTTCAGTGTTTGCTTGGAGGCCTACTTCATTAATGGCTGGGAGAATCACTGATTTACAGTAATTTACCTTCCGCCAGATGCTAGTTCGAACCAAACGAGGATATCCTTGAACTTACCTATCTGTTCCGTCGAGTCTTCGAGGAAGAAAAGTGTGTCATCAGCAAATTGGAGATGGTTAATAGCCACACCATTCTCTTGAACCCTGAAGCCTTGAACCCATCTTTTTTCTTCTGCCTTTCGAAGACAGTGACTAAGTGACTCCGTGACCATAAGAAATAATAATGGGGATATGGGATCCCCTTGTTTGATTCCTCTTGAGCTCTGAAAAGGTCTGGTAGGGTTGCCATTCACCATAACTGAGAAAGAAGCCGAGCTAACACAACCATAAATTCACGACCTCCATTTGTATCCAGACCCCATTCTATCCATTGTCTGGTACAAGAAATCCCAAGCAACTCTATCATATGCTTTTTCCAAATCAATTTTGACTATGAGACCTTGTTTACCTTTCTTTCTCCTTGAGTCAATCAACTCATTACTCATTAGTAATCAGAACTCCATCTAGAATTTTCTGACCAGCCACAAATGCTCCTTGGAAAGGGGAAATAAGATCATTCCACTACCTTGAGTCTAGATGCTAACACTTTAGAGACTATCTTGTAAACTCCACTGACTAGACTTATAGGCCTGAAATCCGCCAAAGTATCAGCATTATCCCTTTTGGGCAATAACACTATAAAGGTTTGGTTCAATTTCTAATCTAGTTGTGCTGTGTTCGAGAATTCCTGAATCATAAGCATAAAGTCTTCTTTGATTGTCTCCTTCCTTCAACCACTAAACCCTTGAATTTTGTCGAAGGCTCAAGGCATCAGGTGACCGCCTCGCCTCGAGGCGCGCCGCAAGGCGCACGCCTTGAAATTTTTTTATAACACTGACAATGATTGTGAATTTAGACCTAAAATTTGTTCTAGTCGTGGAGTTGGACAAAATCTTGCTAACTGAAGCCATTAGTGTTACAAACAAAGTGAAGCCTAAACAAGTAACTAACATAAGGCACCTTAATTTCCTACATTGAACAATTAATAAATGGAGGATAGTGCTCACCGAGTAGCTGAAAAAATATCGTCGAACTTCTTTTTTAACGTTGAAGGATCCTGCAATGGCCAGTTGGCTTCATCTTGGTGTACAAATATAACATTTTCCAGAACAGCTTTTGAAACTCCCATCAAAGCAGGAATTTCCCTATCCATGTCTGCACATCTATAGCTGAGGCAAACTTTCTGCATTTTAAAAATAAAAAAATGACGTTTTGCAGAATCACAGGAAATGTGATATGTAAAAGGTACAACAAAACATTAATTAAAGTAGACACCACTTAGCTACCAGCGGGAAAAGAAGTAGTACACCCGAGATTACACAAAATGCAAAAATTGGACAATGTGAGTGAATATCTGGGCTTTACCGATAAGCATGACATATAGGTTATTTAAACTTGGGTAAAATCTTGAAGTGTATCGATTAGGTCATACCTAGAAATCCCAATGACGTAGATTAGAGGATTTAGCTTTGAGTTGCTATAACGGCGTCACTATTAAAAGACATGTCAATTCATCATTTACTTTTAACCTACTATGTTATTATTAACAATGTTTAAAGCGTTTTTAGGCCTCGATGCAGTTTTCTTTGAAAATGCGAGGAGGTGCCTCGAGGCGTTAAAGAGGCGTAGTTTCAATCTCATATTTTAATTTAGTTACAGTAATTTATTCTATTAATAGTATGTTTTATTGAATTTGTTTGTAGTACTTTAGGAAATTAACTTTTTAATAGTAAAGTTAAAGGATATGAATGCTTTTTTTTTTTTTTGAAAACTTGATTGAATTAAACGAGAGGAAAGCTATACAAGGGAATGAGGAAGGATAAAGGGTTGCTCGGGTTATGTTACATTCACATAACCCATGCCTCCCAATTCCTAACTACATCCAGAAAAGAAGTAAATTTAAACTTAGGAGAACTGCTTATCCAGTAATGGATCGTTCCTTTTACATCTTCCACATCTGTCACTGAAAACAAATTCGATTCCTTGAAGATTTTATCGTTCCGATCCTTCCAAAGATTCCATACTATTGCCACCGGTATGAGATCCCAAATCTCCTTTTTGGAGTTCGGTTTCTTAATACCATCCCACTGTTCAAACATTGATACGATCGTGTTTGGCCTACACCATTGGATTTTTAGTGTTCCCATGAAATATTCCCATAGGTTCGACGCCACCCTACAATATAGGAATAAATGATCTGACGTTTCCTCCTCCATTCTGCATAAAATACATCTGCTAGGCAGCTGAAACCCTCCGTGTTTAAGTGCTTCCACCGTAGGCACTCTACCAATGAGAATAGACCATACTAAGAAGACTACCCGTGGCGGTGTATGTTTTCTATGAAGAATTTTAACCAAGGGTTCCGAGAGAATTTGTACGTCTTGAATCATCCTGTCATAACATTCTCTTACACAGAGAGGCTTGTCGCTTCCTTCCTTCCATACTTTCTTGTCTTTCTCAGTGTTTAGTCTAACGTCTTTTAGGAAGTCGCACAATAACACAAACTGATCTACCTCCCAATCATTGAGGTTTCTCCTCGTACAAACATTCCATGCACTGCTAGACCTATCGAATACAGAAGATACCGTTGCTTCCTGATCAGAAGCAATATCATATATAAGTGGGAATTTATCACACAGCTTGTCCTGCCCTATCCATACTTCTTGCCAGAAAGATATTGACTCCCCATTACCTGGTTCCCACTTCGTTAGCCGACTGAATTTAGTGGATAAGCATTGTATTCCTTTCCAAACTCCGCAACCATATGATGTATTCCTCACCTTTTCCCCCCACTCACGAGGATTGTTACCATACTTAGCTCCGATTACCTCTTTCCACAGAGCCCCTTCCTCGTGTTGAAATCTCCAAATCCACTTCATAAGTAGAGCCTCGTTCATATTCTTTAAATCTCGAACCCCCATGGCTCCTTTCTTCTTGGGTAGTCGGACCATCTTCCAAGCCGTCCAATGTAGTCTCTTCTTGTCCGATTTGCCATTCCACAGGAAGTTACACATCTTTCGATCTATCTCCTTTATAATTCCTCTCGGTATAGAGAACAAAGAAAGGAAGTATGAAGGGAGGGCTTGAAGAACCGATTTTATGAGAGTTAATTTCCCTCCTCTGGACAGTAAGTGACCCTTCCATGCCGCCAGCTTTTTATTAACTCTCTCTAGAATCGGATCCCATACCGCTTTAGACTTATACCTTTGACCCAGAGGAAGACCTAAGTAAGATGTTGGCAAAGATCCTACCGGACATCCGAAGCCCCTAAGAGCTTCCCAGTTTCTCATCCCACCTTCCGTCTCTGTCACCTCATAGATAAAAGACTTATTCATGTTCACCTTTAGACCCGAAGCTAACTCAAACCAAACCAGGATGTCCCTTAGTCTCTTCACCTGTTCCACGTTGTCATCTAGGAAAAATAGTGTATCATCAGCAAATTGTAAGTGGTTTATACTCCTACTTCCTTCCTCCACTTTGAAGCCCCTGATCCAGTCCAAGCCTTCCGCCTTTTGCATACAGTGACTAAGCACTTCTCCAATTAGTAAAAACAAGTGAGGGGATAGAGGATCCCCTTGCCTTGTTCCCCTCGAGCTTTGGAATACTTCCGAAGGTCTGCCATTTATTAGGACGGAGAAAGTGGTTGAGGATATGCAAGAGTAGATCCATGTTCTCCATTTGTATCCAAAACCCATCCTGCTCATCACTTTGTAAAGGAAGTCCCAACTTACCCTGTCGTAAGCCTTCTCCAAATCTGCCTTGATAATCGAGGCTTAAGTTTTAATGCCGTACACCTATATTTTGCCTCGAGGCGTACGCCTCGATGCGCATCTTATGCGCCTTTTTAAACATTGATTATTAAGTGCCAAATACTCTATACTAGTCCTTACTTCCTTGACCGACTGTACTAGTTACTTCAGCCTCCTATGTTGTGATCCAGAATTAATCCACATCCTAGCGGTGCATCCTTGATATCCACAAAGCAGCCGAGAAGCCCATATTGGCAATTGCCTAGTCAAGTGCTATTAGGACTTCATAGGAGTATTTTAGGCCCTTATTAAGAAGTAGTAGATCAGCCTCTGTCAGTGTTTACAAGGCTTAAATTCATTTGGGGTTTAGAAGTCTTTAAGTCCAAGTTATTACTCCCCCGAGATACTATTTGAGGTACTCCAGTCGTTGCATTTCTTTCTGTTACTTCAAAAATACCTGCTTCAGCTCTGCCACTCGAATTTTCGATATTCCTTTTTATTTCTCATCAAACGAATGGCATCGCCATTTGACTCGGACATGTTCTAAAAAAGTCGAGGTATTACCATCCGCGCCTATAAATAAGATATTTTACTTGATGTTTAGTACATGCTTAATGCTTTGACCAGTTGTTATATCTTTCTCCTCATCTGTATCTCTTTTATGCCTCTTTATTCATGTTTCCAGTTGTTCAAACCTAGCTACTAGTAACTAGTCTAATATCATAGCTAAGCGAACCTCAATTGTTATTGCACACACATTCTTCTCCCAAAAGGTCTAATCCTCTTGTAGCAAATATCTATTGCCCATATTAACACTAGTTAACCAGGAATCTAGTACATCCTTTCGTTAATAAATTGAATTAATGAATCTAGTATATGTGCCATAGAATGGATTATATTTCTTGAAACAGGTGATTAATACATTGAGAGAGGGAGAAACGGAGAGAGTTTTCCTTAATATATTCATAATGCATTCACAGTTTCAAAGAAAATGATACAATATGCATAAGAGTGCAGGAAAGGAACATGAATTTGAAAATTTTTACTGACAACTTAAACCAATCTATCTACTTATCAATCAAGGCATTGGTAAAAAAAAACAAATCTATGTAGTTCATTATATCCTCAAGGAAAATTCTATATCCACTTGCTACTTACAAAGTCACAATCTCATACAAAATTTGAAAATTATGATATTTTCAATCTTCGCAGAATGTACATATGTATTCAAATAAACTAAATAACAGTTTGAAACTGAAAGTGAAAACACACCCAAACCTTCACTTACCTCTCCAGTATGAGGATTAATAGTTTGCAGAACACTCTCAATTGCTTTATACTCCATTTTTGAAGCCTTTTGTGTCAATTGAAACGACCTTATACAAACAACATCCTTACCAGCTGCTGTCTTAAATCTAAGTTTTATTTGCCCTTTTGTTTCTGTTTCACCCTTAACCTGCAAAAATCATTAGCAGTACAAAAAGAAAAGCTTTACAACTCTAAACCCAGATTCATTCATGAAAAATGAACTTCAGTTAGAGGCCATACACAAGATCAATGAAGAGAGAGAAATCTAGAGAGAGAGAGAGGATACTGACCTTGGGGTCGTGAATGAAACTATGACCAGACCTAGCATTTGGAGGCAACTCTCCAGTACATGAAAGCTTCAAACACTCGATAATCGTCTGTTCAAATTGATTAATGAATCAGCAAAAAATGATTATAATTATAAGAAAGAAACACCCAGAAAAGATAGAGAAGAAGAAGATGAAGGATTACCGTTTTGCCAGCTCCATTGTGACCAACAATTAGGGTTAAAGGTCGGAAGAAAGTGATTACATGTTTATTTTCAGGATCGAAACTCCTGATTCCTTTAATCAACATCTTATCAACGGTACTCATTTTCTTTTTTTTTTAGGTTTTGATGTCAAGTTTGAGTTTCGAAGTTGCAGAAAATAAGTGATTCGGTCATTCGAAGTTCTCAGTAGAAGCTAAAAATGGAGAAATGGCGCCTCGTGAAGTCGTTCGCGCGTTTTATGATTTTCTTAAGGGATGTGTTACGGGCACACGCATAAATTCAAAGCCCACACAAGTTTGAAGGCCGTCCAGAATACTAGTACTATTTTTTTTTTTTTTGTTGAAGGCCGTCTAGAAATAGGCTTTGATTTGGGGCATAAGATATTGAAGATCAATCCACTTGGATCTAGTCATCTTTATTACAAAAAGGATTAGCAAATAAAAGTGCTAATGCCACGACCAGCCCATAAATTGTTAAAGCTTAAATAAAAGTTTGACTAAGCAACAAAGTACCTCGTATTTTACCCGCTGCTTTTGGTTGTCTCGCGATACCCTCTATGGCTTGTCCCGCAGGAGTACCTTGACCAACTCCGGGTCCAATAGAAGCAAGCCCTACGGACAATCCAGCAACAATAACGGAAGCGGCAGAAATAAGTGGATTCATGGTAAGCTCCTCTCATTACAAAATCTCACCACTCCATCACCGTCCATCACTACTCCTTAGTCCGTCCAGTGTGCCCACCACCATCTATCTTTCTTCTTCTCTTATCCTGTTATCGACCAAAAAAACCCCATCCTCGAGGGTTTGTAACCCTCAATAGAAACCCTCGTTGAACTTATTCTCAATGCGGTCTCTTCAAAATCCTCAGGTGTCAAACCTCAATGACTGCCCCTTGTCTGAGACGAGCATAGAAACTCCTTTGTTTGTCAGCAAATAGTAGAGAGAACTAGAAAGAGAAAGGAGTGGGATGAGAGGAAAAGGACTGTGAGAGAAAAAATGATGGCGATTAAGTAAGAAAAAGAAGTGTTCTGAAAAAAGGAGGATCACGAGTTCAATAGTAAATGACTTGTAACGAACGAAGATCATAGTCGAATTCTCAAAAAAAATAAAAAATTGTAAATGACTTCATAAATGTCTCGTCCCCGTAAAACCCAACAAATTACGCAATAGCCCCTTAAGTTACATACCCTGGCTTAGGGGTGGGAATCGGGCGGGTATGGGTACCCACGGGTAACTTGGTTTCGGGCACCGGCGGGTCGGGTACTTAGGCTCTTTGACCACTCGGACAAATCGGGCGGGCAAATCTTAAAATTCCCATGATCAAAGCCCGCCCATGCCCATTTACATAGCCGGGCAAATCGGGCTATGGGCAACCGGGCATCGGGTAACTCCTTTTTGTTGGGTGGCTAAGAGTTTTGAGTTACATGTGCGAAGTGCACGTGCTTTGAATCAACACTCAAAGATGAGTGCATAATAATGAGCTGCTACCTACAACATCTTATAAGAGCATTCCCCCCCTTTATCAAGTATAAAGGGTTAAATTTACAAGAACTTGTGAGAGAGTTTACCTTTAATTGTTTAGTCCCACATCTTTCAGTTCATAAAAAATTGGTAAAGAGTTAAATTTACATATAGGAGAACTCATTCCTCACAACTTGTGAGAGCTCTATTATAGGCCCCACTCTAAGTTTCAATTTTAAACATTGAGTTTTGGTTTTGCAGCCCATGATTGTTGGGCCACATGACCTTAATAACTTCTTTAATTTGTCGGGCACTTCTCGGGTAATATCAACGGACTCGGGTGTGGGCGGGAGGTCGGGTAGGTCTTTTCACCCAAGCCCGCCCACTAAATTCCTTCGGGTTGGGCGGGTACTACACATCATCGGGTGCGGGCATCCACGGGCCTTGTCGGACTCGGGTGACCAAGGCGGGTATCAGGTAATCGGGTATAATTCCCACCCCTACCCTCGACCAACGCAACTGACCAAGAAAAAGTAGAAAATGAGGTGAACAAGTTGGGTTCTGCCAACATCTAGTAGCCCAGTTGGTCAATGCATCTACTCCGCGATACGAAAGTCGCACGTTCGATCTCATGAAAGTGCAAATCCAGAATATTAAACTTGAGTATAAAGTAGTTTATGTAGGTTTTACGTCGTTTTATTTCGTCGGCTATAGACCATTTATTTTCGTCGGATTTTAGACCAGTAATAATTCAGCAGTTATCGTGTTTATCACATCGTATCGATGTAATGCCTTTGTAATGACCATGTAGTCAATATTAAAAAAAAAAAAACTGGGTTCTATTGCTGCCTTATCTCTCTCATCTCCGGCATCATGAAACCCTCATTGATTTGGATTGAACCATAGAAGGATCAAGTTTGGATCCAATTAATAGAGAGATCCCTAGGTTTGACGACAGGGACTAATCTATGGTTCAAGTTTGGATCGAGTTAATACGAGAGTTTCAAACCCTCACACATTCGGGTTGGGTCGAATTAATACAGAGAGTTTCAAACCCTCACAGGTTTGACCACAAGCAAGGTTTGACCACAAGCAAGGTTTGACCACATGCACTTAACTTACCTAGATTGAACTCAATAGAAGGAGGAACAAGGTAATGTTTAATGGCAAGGTCTGCAAAGGTAACTGTTATGTAGAAGCAAAAGCATCTACGCCCGAGCGAAGCCAGCATCTTTTGGTAGGAGTGGTAAAAAGTTTTTACATATTTGTCCACCTTTAAAATTGAAAATGAAATTTTTTTACATATTTGTCCACCTTTAAAATTTTTTACATATTTGTCCTCAAAATTTTTTACATATTTGTCCACCTTTAAAATTGAAAATGAAAAACGAACCACAATATCCAATCACACAAATCTTTTGAAAAAAGAGAAGATAGTCGGGTAAATCAAGAGGTAGAAAGACACCAAAAATGAACCAGATAATTGAGCATTTGAGTAAGATATAATTTTAGGTATCTTAGAGTGGCTTTCCTTTTTGCCTTGTTTGGTTGCAGAAACAACATAATCAAATACTAGCAGATGCCATGTTTATCTGAAAAGCAAGACTTGTATTACAAAGAACTTATGCAATGTAGAATTAGTTTTTATCCGATCCACACAGAGATATAGAGTAGAGAAACTGGAAAGTTTAACAGAACTGAATTTCTGAGTAATACTCGTTTTTAGAGAAATGACTTCCTAAAATGCATACCAAATTGCAGGAGAAAAACAACATGATGTAAATTAGAAGTCGTCATCTCTTCCTCCTCTACCGCCTCCTCCATAACCACCACCACCACCTCCGTAACCACCGCCACCACCTCCGTAACCACCGCCGCCACCTCCGTAACCACCGCCGCCACCAAAACGTGGAGTACTAGGTCTTTCATTTGCATAGCTCACGCGAATACTTCTTCCATCAAGTTCCTTCAACAAAACATGTTTATTTAGCATTCCGAAAAGCATGTTACTGTATAAGCAAAAAAGAAAAAAAGAGAAAAAATTGCTCCAAATTCAGACCTTGCCATCCATGGCAGCTAAAGCTGAGCTTGCACATTCATCAGTGTCGTAGTTAACGAATCCAAATCCTTTTGACCTTCCAGTATCTCTGTCAATAATAACTCTTGCTGCAGATAATATAATTCATTAGTTCAATATGTCACTAAAGTTAATATTAGCACTTTCTGGTTTATGAAATCTGACAAAAAGGATTCTACTTATTGAAACTAACCTTCGTGAACGTCCCCAAAGGCAGAAAATGCATCTTTAAGAGATTGATCATCAGTACCCCATGAAAGACCTGACAAGAACAACTCAATTCAATAAGGTAACAGCTAAATTTACGAAGTTCAAATATAGGCCATCACATATAAGATGCATACCTCCAACAAAAAGCTTTGAACCTGACATGCTCCTAATAGCATTGAACATTGACCCTAGGGCACCAACTTGTGCATTTGGTGCATTGCTTTGGGATATGCTCTGCCTTATCAGGCCTCCAAGCCTACCAGTGAATGCCATCTTGATTGATTCTTTCTACTGTTTAGATGTACCAAGTCACTGAAATAAAAAAGAAAAACACCAGTCAAATCTTTAAAAATTTCAGTGATATGAAAACAAGGGATTAATGCTTTCAAGTCGTCTATTGTATCATGAACAATATGCAATTATGATACTACTCCAACACACGAAACTTCATTCGCCTCCATATTTCAAATATGACAATAAAGGTAATCCAATAAGGTGGTGTTTTTTGTTTTTTTTTCTCATTGTCGAAATTTGAAACAGTTGGGTCAAATGGACCCAAAATCAGCTGAAAGTAGCCATTCCGGCTAGTCAGACAGCACGAGTCGGACAAAAACAAACATTCTGAAATCAGACTATGAGTTGCTTCAGACCTCGAGTTAGATTTCAAAACTGGCTTAAACAAACAACACTGCCTAAACGAAATGTAAATACAAACTTTGATGGCCGAATATCAATAGAAATCTAGGTATGACTTAATATAGGTACAACATACGAACTATTTAGGGTTTATATCTCATGATTCAGTCTAAAAACGATTTGAATCAAAACCATGAGATACAATTTGAATCACGAAATTAAAATACTCACATAACGAATACCATCTAAATTACTTAAATAACATCTAAATGTTTGATCAAAATGAAGATCTCTTAAACCCTAAAAAGTATACCTAACTAAAAAAGGTTTAAGAATTCCAGGATCAACCAAGATATCATAATCGCGTAAGTATGAACAAAAATCAGACAGAAACACAGCGAAAATGAAGAACTTAACCTATAAACATCTAGATAAAACAAAGAATAACAATATGAAAACAAAATGAAAAATCATTGAATGGCATAGAGAGTTGAACGATCTAATGTACATAGAGATGAAGGAATACATATCAAAGAAGATCTAAAGAAAACTAGGGTTTTATGAAAGGGGCTAAGAAATGATACCTTTTTCCACAGTGACTAACTGGAAGAGAAGAACAATGGAGAAATAGTTTAGGGCTTTAAGAAGGAAATGCTTTTTAGAGAGAGAAAGGGTCGGCGGCCACTACCACTTGCTAGGGTTTAAGCCAAGGGGTACTTTAGACTTTTCGATGTTTGCTCTATCACCGACTTCAGATGACAAAATATCGGGATAATTCTATTTGGACACCGAGTGGTGACTAACTATCTGTTGAACCCCAAACATTGTTCAATAAGCTCGTTTAACCCCCTTTTCAAATGTTCTGTTAAGTTAATGTGAAGTGAATAACTTCCATTTCCATTTTTAGCCTTTTCCTTTCCTTTCCCTTCACATATACTCTTTCTTCCTCCTTTTCCTATCCATCCATGGAGATCCTAAAAAAACCAAAAATGTGTCCCTTTTTTTCCTTCACATTTCTCTTTATCTATCCATGGGGTAGATGAAGGAAGAGAGAGAACTAGAGATAGGTTTTGTGAGTGTCGATTTACCGTCCTTTACGGAAGTTCTCCATAAAGGGATGAAGGAAAGAGACATAACCATAGGGACGGGGTCGGGGGTGGGTTGAGGGGTGAAAGAGAGAAAAATAATAGAAAGGAAAGGATGAAAGTAGAAATTTAAGAAATAACTTAAGTTTTTCTAGAAAAATTAGCCCGAGTATATCTCCTACCTTTTATAACTACGCGTCAATAGGGGGTGTAAATGGTAGTCTATCAGATTAGATATGACTACATATATATTGAATCTGATATCTAATGAGCTATCTTGTCGATATCGCGTCCTCTTACCGAATTCGTAATTGATAAGTTTATCGAAATAAAAAATATAATTGATAATAGATAGAACAATTTCATCACAAAGGATCTATTGTTTATAAATGACTAAAAATCACACATTTTAATCTACACCCACAAAGTTAGAAGAATCACTCAATTGGATCTATTCTCACTCAAAAGTTACCAAAGAATAAGCATTTTGATCTATTTTTTCCCCTGCATATGTATAAACATTCAAAAATTACTGATAAGAAGATTAATAGTAACTCTAAAGAACAAATAAATTCTGAAACTAAAGCCCAAAACTTTATCTGAATTCATCTTTGAAATTGTTCATGGGTTACAACTTTAAAACTACAGCTGAAATGAATTACAACAATAACTCAAACCACCTATAAGTTCTCCGCTATAGCGGGCGTACATAAATTTATTTCTATCGACTCGAAGTTCAAAACACTAATAACACATAAAGGGAAGTGATTATAAACTCATCTTCTTCAAGAAGCAGTAGTATTTGAAATGGATTCCAGAAATGTAGCTTTCGCAGTTGAGTCAGTTGAAAATCGACCGAGTGCAGCAGTTGTTACTGTGCTACTTCCAGGTTGCTTGATCCCTCTTGAGATAATACAGAGTTGATTGGCTTCGACGATTACAATCACATCCCCGCCTAAAACTGAAGAAACTGTTTCTGCTATCTGTGTCGATAACCTTTCTTGTGTTTGGAGCTTACAACCACGGAAATGTACAATAGACTGCAACATTGAACGACGCTTAATGGGATCGTCTCCGTTAGAGCTAAAGAACCCAATATGTACCACCCCATGAAATGGCAAGAGATGGTGCTCACATAATGACCAAACAGGTAAGTTTAGCTCAGAGTGAATCTCATATTGATCGGGACTAGAACCATCACCATTTTTGTCTGTGCTAAAGTTCTTACCCGAGCTGAAGCCATTCAGATTCAGATCCATTCCCGAATTATATTTCTTGAAGTGCATTAGCCAATGCACAAATCGTAGAGGGGTATCCACTAGTTCTTTCCTCGAAGGATCTTCACCAAGGGAATGAAGTATCACAGACACCGCATTTGCCATTGCAAGAAGGTCGGGTTCTTTTTCGCAGAGAACTTCATAGCGTGAAGGATTTTTCTGGCTTGTTTGTTCATTTGAGATTGAATCAATAGATTCAGATGGACACCAACATGGGATGATAGAGGGTCGGTTTTTCGCCGCTTTCACATCTATGCCTTTGAACTTCAAAAAAGCAACAAAATTAGCCCAAAAGTCTCCATTTTCGTTTTCGAAAACTCCAGAAGCAGACTTGACAAAAAGTTTTTCCCATCCTTGCATTTCAACTTTAGAAGGATGGAAACATGGGTTAGTCGATTCAACATCAACGTTCGGAGATTGAAGGTGCCAACACTGAAGGACAATTGCGACACCGTGCGGGTTGATCCCATTATGCAAACTCGAACAAATTTCATCAGCTAAATGTTGTGGATTTTGAAGCCTTTTGGCGAAAACATCTGAAACCTTACAGAGTTTGCTAAAGCCCACGATCCGTTCTTCTGACGGGACATAACCTACATGACATTGAACCTGAAAAGGGAGCAAACAAGATTCACAGAGCGAGAAGAGGTTAAGATCTCGAACGACAATAAGCCCACCAGCACCTCCTCCTTGCCCATCTGAACTATCTAAACCAGCTTCTGAAAACAAACCACCTTGAATGATATCATTCACCATTTGTTGGTAACCTACAAATAACATAAAATTGATTTTTTCAAAACCAAATCTACCATTTAGATATGACTTATGAGTACAATAATATTTGATTTGATAATCTACCATTTAGCCCTGTAAGAAAGAGAGATCAAATGAATGAAAAAGAAGAGGGGGAGAGGAAGTACCTATGGTTGCTTTTATGAAGGATTTAGCGACACGAAGTGATGTTTTCTCTAGACCTTCTCTGTTGGCATCCTCACCCAATCCTTGCAACAAGACCTTGACAGCTTCTTTAATGGCGGAAATATTCTTCGAATATCCATCTTCTTTCTCAGAACATTTCTCAAGTTCTGCATCAATACGCTTCTCATTCAAAGTGCCCATTGAAATCCAAAAACAACACAAACCCACTCACTAATAGTCAGAGCTTAGAAAACTCAATTCACACCTTAAAAATGAGATTTGGAGAGGTTTATAAGGTACTCAGTTTGAAGAACAAATGCATGAATCATATTAAGCCAAGAAAGGAATAGCTTGAATAATTAGAAGTTTCTTTAAAAATGTGATTTTTTTTTGTTTTAAGTTGTTTCCACTTTTGACATGTAAGAATTCAACTCACCTCCCAATACTAATACTTGTAAGGGAAAAAACTATAAGAGTCATATAGTCTTTCCACTTTTAACATGTACAAGTTAAATTCTATTGTCCATTCGGATATTTGTAAGAGAAAGAATATGTGTGTGTTTCGTGTTTTTATCACTTTTAACATGTAAAATTCAACGCAATAACTAATTCTAATATTTGTAATGGAATGAACTTATAGGTGTCCAGTGCTCTTTCTACTTTTAACGCGTTACCGTCCAACCAAAATGAACTTCACAAATTCTTCCTATTTTTAACAAATTAAACTTTAATTCCATAAGAAGAAATGTAGGGATGCCTATATTTTAGAAATAATGTGTCTCATTCCTATTTCAATTTAACATTCTCACATATTAAATTTAATTTCAAATAGTTTTCTTTTTCTTTTTGTTGCAATAGATATTAGTTAAACATTACAAAAAATCATAATACGGTATCATGCACAAATGTCTATTAGTGCTTAATTTGATTAGATCAACATCCGTCTCAATGAATACTTGATTTTCTATAGGAACAAAATAAGACAAATCATGACTAAAACCAAGTATGAGAACTCTAAGTAAAAAATAGTTAACCATTCTTGATTTATTTGCTCGTGGCATCAACCTCAGCGACACATAGACATCTATATAATAAAACAGAAAAGAAAAACGCTGACTAAGACAAACATCATTTTTTAATAAAGGATATTATTTAGAAGTCCTTTCCAAAATTTAAAATATAGTCATTCTTAGACATAAAATAACCTATTTAAGATAAAAAAAAAATAACTATGTCCTTCTTAGAAATAAAATAACTAATTTAAGAAAAAAAGAAACAAAAGAAATTACAAGAGTTTAAAAAAGAAATTGAAATCTATATAATAAAACAGAAAAGAAAAACGCTAACTGAGACAAAAATCCTTTTTTAACAAAGGATATTATCTAGAAGTCCTTTCCAAAATTTAAAATATAGTCATTCTTAGACATAAAATAACCTATTTAAGAAAAAAATAACTATGTCATTCTTAGAAATAAAATAACTAATTTAAGAAAAAAAGGAAATAATAGAAATTACATAGTTATTTTTTTCTTAAATAGGTTAAGATTCCAGAATATAGAAATAACTATGTCATTCTTAAATAGAAATTATTGAAATCTCTTTTTCTTTCTCTCATTAAAATAACTAATTTAAGAAAAAAAAAATAATTAGTAAAATACCAAAAGTTAAGATTCCAGAATATAGAAATAATAAATATGGAATGTCGGGTAGTATGTTTGGAGATAGCGACTAGAGCAGTACTATGGGGCACCCATGGAAGCACTGGATTAAAATTTCGTCAGATTGATACAACAATTCGTGCTCTAAGGCACACAATATACCCTAGTCTAGTACTATAATAGAAACTTAAATACAACTGCAGCTTGGAAAGGTCTAAACACGAATGCCAAAAGTCGAGCTTACAATGAGAAGTCAGAAATTTGATGACCTGACAGTAAAAAGCACCACGGCCTAGTGGTGGCCAACGGGCCGTGCCGACACGGAAACGGACCGGCACGACCCGTTTATTTGAGGACACGGAACGGCACGGAACGGTCCGTTCCGTGCCGTGCCGACCCGTCACGGGTCTGGCGTGCCGTGTCGGGGCTGGGATTTTAGAGCCCCAGACCCGTTAAACACGGCCCATTAGACACGCAGGAACGACACGGAACGGATCGTACACGGCACGACCCATGGGCACGGAACGACACGGAACGGAAACGGCAACAACGACACGCTAGCAACGGCCCAATTTAGTTATTTGAATTTAACAAAAGAGGTTTTACTTTATTTTTTTTACTTAGATTTTTTTTTTTGAAACAAACTAAAACTTTTTTTCAAAAAAATAAACAAATAAAGTGGTAAAGATAGTCCCACACCTAAACCACAAAATATAAAGTAAATGTGGAGAGTGTATAAATAAGCAAAGATATGACATAGACTCTAAAGTTTTTGTACATCACAATTTTTTACTTGAAAAAAAATGTATATTTCTTTTATTACTTTTTTTTGACAAGTAAAAAAATATTTATGAATGGGTCGGAGCCACGGAAGCGACTACGGGAACGCCACGGAACGGCCACGGGAACGACTACGAAAACGCCACGGAACGGCCACGGAAACGGCCAGAAACGCAACGGAAACGCCACGGGAACGGGTGGGCCGTTCCCATGGGCCGTTTCTGTGCCCAGACCTTTGTGGTCTGGGCACGGCACGGAACGGCACGGCTCAAGCCGTGCCTGGCGTGGCCGTGGCGTGTCTGACACGCCACGGCTGCCAAACGGGCCGTGCCGGCACGACACGGCCCGTTGGCCACCACTACCACGGCCCAAAGAAAAATCTCCGGAGCATAAAGAATTAGTCAATAAAAATTAATTTAGAGGGCATGTTCATCTTTTAATCCAAAAATTTACTTGATCAAACATTGCACCTTAATCTTCATTTTTTTTCTCTCTCTCTCTCTCCCTTTCTCTTTCTCTCTCACTATCTATGTCTCTCTCTCACTGACTATCTCTTTGTCGTTCTCATTCTCATCTCTCTCGTTGTAGACATCTCTCTTTGTAGATTAGTTGCTCCTTTTCTTTTTCTCTCTCGTAGTCTTTATCTCTCTTTCTCGCTAGTCTTTATCTCTCTCTCGCAGTCTTTATCTCGCCCTCTCTCTTTTGCGGTATGTATAGATCTATCTGTGGAGATCACAGAGTTCGTGACCACAAAAAGTTTTGCAGCCACGAAATGTTTTTAGCCACGAAATGGTCAGGGCCACAAAACGTTTTGTGGTCACAATATTTCGGGACCGCGAAATCCTCGAAGGTTTCGCCAAAAACCCTCCTCGAGGTCCGGTTATGGCGAAGGGAACACTTCCCTTCACCGGAACAGTGTTTGTGTGTGTTTGACATAGTGAAAAACAATGAGAGGTCAGTCAAGAAACAATGAGAGATCGAGAGAGAAAAACAATGAGAGATCGAGAGAGATAGACAATGAGAGCAATAGAGAGAGATAGATAATGAGAGAGAAACAATGAGAGATCGAGATACATAGATAATGAGAGCAATAGAGAGAGAGGGAGAGACCGAGATAGATGGTCACAATAAATGAGAGATGAGACAGAAGAAGAGGCAATGGTGGTCAAAATGGTGATGGAGGGAAGTTCTGGTGGTGATGGTGATAGAGAAGGTGAAGATTAGGGAGCAATGTTTGATCAAGTTATGTTTTGGGTTAAAAATTAATATTCCCCGGAGAATGTACAGAAAAACATTGATTCCCTTAAGAACTTATTCTCCGGAGATTATTCTTTATTCCCCAAAGCCGCGGCAAAAAAAAAACCAAGGAACTGAAATCAGATGCCTGTTAAATCCTATTTTTTCTTATCTCACTTTGGACGTCTTCATCTAAATAGACCATAAAATAAGTTTTGTCAAATGCCACTCCATAAATGGAGCAACAAATTAACTTGCCATCCTTGAAGCATCAGAATGAAAAATCTTTGAGTAGTCAGTAATAGACCCAAAGACACCTGCTTCGCTAGTCGAGTCCAAAGTCAGTTCGAGTCTCTCGACAACTTTCCCCATTTCCCGACAAATTTCTGTCAGTCAACGGGTACGAAGGAAAAAAGAAAACAAAACCCCCAAAACAGTTGAAGATATAGGGGAGATAAAGAAGCAGGACTTGAGAGGCTGTACCAGTAATACAGGAGAAAAAGTACTCACTTATCATAATAACTTGCAAGTTTTTGGCATTAAACAAGTCATGCCAAAAATTATCAGTTCTCATACACACAAACGTATTTGAAACCTCCCTCAGAATTTTCTTGTACTTGGTTATAGGAGAACAATATGTCACATTACTGACTGGTCTGAGTCCTTCAGTCAAAATATTATCACGGTTTTAACTTGTTAAGAATTGCGTTGATCCTTTCCTCTGGTAGAGGTTTGTGATTATCATAGAAGTCTAGAATCTCCATCGATATGTTCTTTACCTGTAAAATCAAAGACATAAATAAGTTCACAAACTAAATGAATCTTAAGAACATATATAGTTGAATAATTCAATCAGAAAATATTAACACGATCATTATTAGATTTACTATTTCATTCAACCAGAAATTGGGCCGAATACCCTATGCAAACTTGTGCAAACCGAGCAGAATTTAGAGCAGAATTTTGAAAATATTCCCTAACTAAAATCTTGATATCATTAAACCTGGTTAACTTTTTGACACAGATAGGTCATTGACATGATTCATAAAAGCACCGTTTATTTTTCAACAGATATTCTCGACTTTAAGAGATGCTAAATATGTGAATAGAAAATTTTATTCAAAAAAAAATACTTACAACGTTCATATCAACACGGAGCTCTTCAAACCATGCTATGGTGTCTCTATCTTTGAGAACACTTGCAATATATATGCAAGCTAATGCGATCATATACGGAGGGTAGATGAGAATGAGATCCATCTTATATGTATCATTTACAAGACCCCTGTATGGTACAAAATGCCTTGTCAGATTCAACATAATTTTTCTGAATTGAATGTAAATTGCATATACAATAAGAGTCTTCAGAATCTTGTTGACTTGTGGGTAAGGTGAGTCAAAAGCTAAGTAGTTCGGATCCGCCGATACACTCCAGTAACTAGTGGATCCGATTTGGTTGTAGCCTGACCCTACCCGATCCCGAGTCCCCTAGTTAGTTTTGAATCAAAAGTTAGATTTTTAGAATTTCAGTACAGCGCATGTGCAAAAGAACCAATGTTTGAAAATACGTTTTTACGTCTCAAGGCGGTTTGCTCTCAAAAGGCGATGCCGCGCCTGGAGGCGTAGACCTCAATACCTCATTGTGTAATAAACTATTTTTTTTATTTTGAGGGAAATAATATCAATTATGTCAAAACATGCCATAGTTTTTATACTTTACTACCGTAATATGAAGTCCTAAGTGATTAATAAACAAAATACTAATATATTTGTGTTCCCCAACAACTAAAAATAACAGGGGATTTCATATGCAACATTTTAGTCTTGAGTTCAAATATGTACGCATCGAGGCATCAGGTGACTTCATCAATTTATTAATTACCCAACAATTCTTACCACGACAGATGAGTTAGATCCGTCATGCCCGCGTCCTGAAGTAACCTATCAGACAAAAACAACTAAGTGATGAAAATTTAACAAATTGTTCCGTTTGAGAACAAAATAAAGCAACTATTAACACAAAAATAAAGCGACTGAGATTGCTAAAATATGTGGAGCCCAAAGTTTAAATATTAAATGTAGCCAAGCAAATGATTTACGTTATGTATTCTATGAATGGTGGTACTTCTTCTAGGAATCATGATGCATCAGCAGAGATATGAAACCTAATAAAAAAACCGACAGGATTTTAACACTTCATTAACTAGGAACTAAAACTATCCAAGTATCTAGATAATGTAGCATGGAGTCATGGAAACCTATACAGGAAGCCTTATCCGATAACATTAGGAGGTCGAAGACATCGACTGTAATCAGAGATATATGCCCATACACATATTTTTCTTGTCTTCGTCATTAGGTAAATTGATTTTTGATTACAGTTTTACCATGGGACCAATGCTTGTGACATTATAATATTATATACCTGTTTAACATGGCTATTTCTATCAATATCAGAAGTATAAGACGTTGATATGAGATATCACAAACAGCAAGTGGATTCAATGCCAAAATGGGGACACATTGGTACAATCATATTTTTTTCTCAAGGTCTCTTACATTTACTTACAAATTATTTTTTGGGGATCAACCAAAAGATGGTATCAATATCAGAAGTATAAAACGATGATATGAGATATCAGATACAGCCTTAAGGTTGTTGTTTGTGAAAGATACAATTATGTCATGGGAAGATTTCTTCCCATGTACTCCGTTCTCTAAGTGTGCTCAAGGGGGGCGCCCCCTTGACCCCTATGAATTTCATTTCATTGAATTTACGGCTCTCAAATCAAAATCAAAGGCTCCTTGAGACCTTACTAATATAGGCGTTAGCATACCCTTTCTTGGTCCTTCTGGTCTTTCTTCAAACACAAAACCAGACCATGTATGCAGTTATAAAATACAGTCAAACATATATATGATACCCATGTATGCAGTTATAAAATACAGTCAAACATATCTATATCTATATGTATACGTATATATCTAATACCCAAAATAAGATGCAAATTACAATTTTAAATCATGATAAAGAGATAGAAGAGTTATGCTTAAAGATAAGAAAATCTTACTGGGACAGTGGATGGTAAGGATGGTAAATCACCAAATAATAATTAAGAGCGTCTAGAATCTTCATTTCCATTTCAAGTATATCTTTGATTTCAAATAAATACTTCTCATCCTTACCTGTAACCCAGAGAGAAAATGACATCATAACAAGAACAGTATATATCACATCGAAGAAGAGTACCAACTGAGGTGCACCAACAAGTAATTACATTGTTTTTTAATGTAAAACACAAGGAGTCTAGCTTGGACAGTGCTCTCTTCTGCTTTTGAAGCTAAATACAAGCATGATGGAGCAACTAGACGTGGATCAAATTCTGACACACTCTTTCTGAAAAAACAACGAACTTGTTATAAAACTCACCCTACAAACTGTATTCGGATTATATGCTCGTAAAACTGAACTTGAGATAATATATTCATCAAAATCCAGCAGATATTATACAAATAAAAGAAGATGGAAATGCAAATCCCAAGAAGCGGTTGTGTGCCACAACTACAGAAAGTTAACTACACGAGCTTCATCATTTATGACACAACTTGTAAAATTCTATCAGCAATCCTACATAAAAGATTGTCCTGACAGTATTTCTATGCCAATGACTTTTGCAGCATACCTTATGAGATATAGCGGCCTTGGAGGTCTCATTTTAACACTTCAACTTTTTTTTTTTTTGAGAATTTACTTTTGTAAGTTTTGAGAGGTCTACTTTTGTCTTTTGGTTCATACCACTTTGTACAAGTACTCCCACAGTCCCACATACTAAATTGCCCTTCCCCATTTATATAACGATCCAACATATGGAGAATTACTCTCCACCACTAATGAACAAAATTAAGGGTTTTTTAATAACATCTAAGTGTCACGAGAACCCTCGTCAATACATTCTAACCCGTTCCTTAGAGAAAGTATGTCTGGGTTTGTGCTACATTGGCAATAAAATAATAAACTTCTCATTGTTGTACCAAACATTTTTTTGAACAAGACGAATATGATAAACTTATATATATTAACTATCTTAATGGTGGAAGCAAGTATATATATATATATATATATATATATATATATATATATATATATATATATATATATATATATGGACTAGGAGTGTATAAATGATTATATATATATATATATATATATATATATATATATGTACATTCTAAGTTTGAAATATACCTTGTGTATACACGTCTCATGTAAGCAACTGCAGTAGCTATCACCCTGAAAATCCAGAAGTGCATTAGAGAATATACACTGAAGTTCATCCAATGAACAGGTTACAGATGGATATTACCCTAAAGAAGTTAAAAAATGCAAAAGAGATGCAATGGCATTGTTTTCAAGTATGAATCCAAAACATATTAAGAACTACATAACTATTTCCACTAATTTATAGCACAAATATCTCATCGATAAGAATTAGTGATCTCCAGTTTTCTTTTCGGAAGCGAAGGTATATGACTACATAGAACTGCAAAAGTAAATGAAGAACTAGAAGCACTGGACACTATAGTTTCCCTCCTTGCTCTACTAACCTAAACAGTTTCTGCAACATGATAGAGTGAGCAGCAAAATTGCAAGTTACAGTAGTAAGTTGTAACAGAAAGTGGTTCATACCTTTGCCTCACTTTAACCAACTGAGCCAGCTTCCAAATATCTGAAACAATTATTTAAAATGTATAAACCTCAAAAAGGAGAATTTGTCGAAGGAAGCAGTCAGCAATGGCATTACGAGTAAAACGTATTAGAAAGTCATAGTGTTAAGTATTAACAACATATATGGGTCCACTTGTGGCACCTAGTCCACAAAATCTTTAAAACTTGAGGATGTGATTCAACAAAAGCGTTTTAGGGTGCAACAACACGCATCTTAAGCTACCACAAGCAGATCATCTAAATATAATCCATTTGTACATGTAAATCTGATTCATTATAATATTTTTTGGTTCTTGTAGAGTCCAAGCTTTAGAAATTAAGCTGGATTGGAGATGAATTCCGAAGTTGACACTCATTCTAGATCATTTCATTCTAATTTTTCGGGACGTCAATTAATGGGGGTCCCAGCTCTTGCTATAGCAGGTCCAAGAAAACTTCGCTTGCTCGCGCAGGAAAAATTTGGTCCTATTAGACAGGCTTAAAGAAAAATTGCAAAACTTTATATCGGATTTTGAAGACGGATCCTGTCCTCCGTTAAAGTTGCTCACACCATGTCAGAAACCTTCTTCTTATTAATCTGAAAGACATAGATGTTACTCGCCTAATAAAATCTGGCCCTAAGACAAGCACTATGAAGAAACAAACACCCGCTAAGACAAATATTTGGAGAAAGGATCTGGCTGTGGAGCTTAATAATCGATAATGCAATCTAAAAATCATTAACCGAAATCCCAGTTTTAATGTAAGATTGGAGAATTTCGAAAAAACTACAATGTCCAAGGAAAGGAGATGAGAAGTATACAATAAGAAAACCCTAACAATCTTAACCCTATTAGTTCACAACCCTAATGCATTATCAATCATTAGAGAAACCCATACGAGAAAAACTTCAAATACAATACAAAATTTTACAAAACAAGTTGCACAAAGTAAGATGAACCAATTAAGGGATAAAATACATAGGCACACAGAATGAGAAATGGGTAAAAATATACATAAAACTTCAAATAAATCTGTGAAGTAAAATTGCAAATAAGATAACTTTATGAGAAAATAAATGGAACCCAGATTGGAAAACTCCCTAATATACAATCAATTTATACATATCATGAGATTGGATTGAATAGAAAGAAGAAAAATTTAAAGAGGAACTTACAATTGGCCATATGCATCTTAATGTACTTAAATTCTTCAACAGTTAAACCCCTCTCTTTATCAGGAGAATGCACAATATCCACTTCTTCCTGATCCATAAGCTGTTTCCTACCCACAAAGAAAAAACACAAAACAATCAATCTAGAAATCAGAAAAAATTAATAGGGGAACTTTTAAAAAATACATAAAATGAAAAATACAAGTGGGAGGAATTCCAGAAGTTGGCTGCCATTATTTTGCTTTAAAGAGAGAGAGGGAGAGAGGGTAGAGGGGAGGGAGATTGTGCAAGAACAAGTGAGTGAGAGAAACTGAAACAATTTGGAGTTGAGAACCAAAATTGAATATATTAGTCAGGTTTTAATACTAACAAAGCTAGGTGAACCGGAATCTGAACTACTGGTTCCTTGCAGGTAAGTTCTAGACACGCCTCTATGGATTGATAAAGGCGCCCCCACTCCAAATGCCTTCTCTTTTAGAAATTTTAGGAACCCCCCTATAGAAATTTCCCTCTTTACTTGATCCATTCACTTGGATCGAGTATTTGCTAGTTCCACAACAAAAACAAAAAGTCTTTGCTAGATCTAACCCACTTCCGGGCCCTCTCCCACAAAAAGACGAGTGAGAGAGAATAAGATAAAGGTGATTGAAAGAGAGAGATGAAAACACAGGAGGCGGACACCTGTTGTGTTCCAGCTCGGTGTCCATACCATCCAAAATGCAAGAGGTTGTAGTTTTGATTCTAGAAAGACTTGAATTTATATTTTCTATTCTATGTAATTTATAGGTAAAAACAAAGTTCTAAGTAATTATTATGATTTTCGTTACTCGTTATCAAATATCTCATGTTTCAGTTTCTGTTGAAGTTTATGTGCTTTATTATTTCATCTCATTGATATATCTAGTTATATGATGAAACATTCTCATGCAATATAGAAGGTAATAATAAAAACATAAAGAGGGAAAACTCGAAACTCTTATATTTATCTCCTTTTCTCATTGTTTGCCAAAAAGATGGGGTAAATTACAAGGGATTGCCAACATTTAAAACCTAGCTTAAGATGTCTGGTAGGCTAAAATATTTTATTGTAAATACATTTTTATATAATTTTTGTACCTCAAAAGTATATAATCCCCCGTTGCACACTTTAATGTCGATATACTTATACATTTGTGAATTTATACATGTAAAGAGTTGAAGTAATCGAATACTAATCTTATTAGTTAGGTAAAACCAAAAGTATCATTACAAAGAAGGTGAAGTTCTTATATAGTCTTTAGAGAGAGAAAACGATTAAACAGTAACTACCATTAACTAACTAATGGAATAGTTAGTTTAGGATTATAGCCTGGATAACAGCACCCTAACCCGAGTGCCCTTGTATCAATATAAGTGTGCCTGCAACTATAATCGAGAGTGCCTCTATCGTAGTGGTAGTTATGACAGTTGACTTCATCTTCTCCAACTCTTCTATCTAGCTGAACCTCCTTCTTATCCTTCATCTCTCACAGCCCCCCTCAAACTAATGGTTCGAAGGCTGGAAGAACCATGAGTTTGCTACGAATGAAATCGAATTGAGAGGAGAGAATACCCTTTGTAAAAATATCAGCCAAGTTAGCTTCAGACGCAACAAATTGAATTTCCAAAGTGGAATTCATAACCAAATCTCGAATGAAATGGTAATCAATCTCAATGTGTTTGGTTCTAGCATGGAAGACAGGATTTGAAGCAAGATATTTAGCCCCCAAATTGTCACAGGAAAGTCGAAAAGGAACAGAAACTGAAACCCCAAGTTCCTCAAGAAGATAAGACATCCATAAGAGCTCAGAGGTTGCAAGAGACAAAGCTCTATATTCTGCTTCTGTAGAAGACCTAGACACTGTTGTCTGCTTCTTTGAAGACCATGAAACCAAGGAAGAGCCAAGAAAAACACAATACCCACTTGTAGACCTTCTAGTATCTGGACATCCTCCCCAATCAGAGTCAGAAAAGGCTTGAAGCATATGAACATCTCCTGACTTAAGCAAAATACCACCTCCAACAGTACCTTTTAGGTACCTTAGGACCTTCTTGAGAAGAATTAAGTGAGAAGTCCTAGGCTCATGCATAAATTGTGATAAGTAATTGACACTATATGTCAAGTCAGGCCTAGTCATAGTAGCATATTGCAGACCCCCAACCATGCTTCTATAGAAAATTGGATTATCAATAAGCTCACCATCAAGTTTAGAAACCTTCTTGCCAGCTGAGATAGGCACTAGACTGGGTTTAGAGTCAGAGAGTCCTGACTTTTCCAATAACTCAAGTATATACTTGGTTTGAGTTAAAAACAATGAGGAAGGCTTTCTACTCACCTCAATTCCAAGAAAATAATGAAGATGGCCAAGTCTTTTCATAGCAAATTCTGTAGCTAGCACAGCCAGGAGTTGATCAAGCAAGGAGTCTGAAGTGCCAGTGAGGATGATATCATCCACATAAAGTAAAAGCAGCATCATGTGCTCACCAGATTGAAACACAAACATGGAAGTGTCTGAAGCACTCTTGGAAAAACCCCAATTCAAAAGATATGATGCAAATCTTGTAAACCAGGCTCTTGGAGCCTGTTTGAGCCCATAGATAGCCTTGTGCAAGTGACACACATGATTAGGATATTGAGGGTCAGAGAACCCAGGTGGTTGTCTCATATAAACTGTCTCATTTAGATGCCCATGAAGAAAGGCATTTGAGACATCCAGCTGCTGAATAGGCCAATGTCTAGATATAGCTAAAGTTAGAACAACTCTAATGGTTTGTATCTTAACCACAGGGCTAAAAGTTTCCATATAATCAATGCCCTCTTGCTGATTATACCCTTGAGCCACAAGCCTAGCCTTGTACCTTTGGAGAGACCCATCTGAGTGACATTTAACCTTGAAAACCCACTTACACCCAAGGACATTCATATGGGTGGTTTTTGGTATGAGTGACCATGTACCATTCTTGAGAAGAGCTTGGAATTCCTCTTCCATGGCCTGTTTCCATTTTGGGTCTTTAATTGCAGTTTTATAGCTCTTTGGTTCTGCTATAGATGAAGAAGAGGAAGTGTTCAAAGTAGGAAGAGCATGGGGTATTGAGAAATGAGCTACATGGTCAGGAATGGTCTTGGGTTTAACAATCCCACTCTTAAGTCTTGTCTGCATAGGGTGTTTAGTGACATTGAGTCTTGGAGCCTCTTCTTCTCCTAAGCTAGAACTTGCAGGAGAGGGTGAATTAGTGGGAGATGAATTTGTGGGAGATATGTGTCCTGATGATGAGACAGTAGGTGAAGGGTATACTTGATCATCTAAAGAGTATGTTGAGTGATAGGAAGGGGTAGACATATCAACATTCAATGGAAGAGGTGGAAGCTGCAATACTTGGTAGGGAGAATTTGATTCTTTCTGTGATTTTGAACTTGAAAGAGACTTATCTAATTCAAAAGGAAAGGTGAACTCATCAAAGATGACATGTCTAGATATGTACTCTCTTCCTGTCTCAATGTCTAGGCACTTATATCCCTTGTGTGTTGGGCTATACCCAATAAAGACACACCTTGATGACTTAGGACTTAACTTATCAGGCTTAATGTTACCTAAGTAAGGATAGCATAAGGAACCAAACACCTTTATCATAGCATAGTCTGGACTCTTATCAAATAACATTTCATAGGGAGTTTTATATGAGAGAAGCTTACTTGGAGTCCTATTTATGATGTATGTGGCAGCAGAATAAGCATGGAACCAAAACTCCTTAGGCATAGAAGCTTGAAAAAGGAGTGTATTTCCCACAGAGGTAATCTGTCTGTTCTTCCTTTCTGCTCTCCCATTTTGTTCAGGAGTATAGGGACAGGAGCTTCTAAAGACAATTCCACATGACATAAGATGAGCATAGAAGTCCCCTTTACTGAGCTCAGGAGCACCATCACTCTGAAAGCATTTGATAGAGAGAGAAAAGAGTCTTTCATTCTGTGTCTGAAAGTGTTGAAAGCATTTCAAGCTTTCTGACCTTAGCTTCATGGGGTAAATCCAGAAGAACCTACTATAGTCATCAAGAAAAAGTATATAATATCTAATTCCTGTCTTTGTAGTTACAGGTGAAGGCCCCCAAATGTCACAATGTACCAACTGAAGAGGAGCAGTAGTTGAACTTAGTGAAATAGAGAAGGGAAGTCTCTGACTCTTCCCTAATTGACATGATGAGCAAACCTCTTTGAAGTTCTTAGATGTTATTCTAATCCTCTTCTCCCTTTCTAGAAGTAAAATGACCTCTTGAGATGCATGGCCCAACCTATTATGCCATGTTTCAGCTGTTCCTCTAGCCAAATAGGCCATTTCTGTGTCTTCTTTAGGTGTGACATAAGGGTCCATCTGAAAATCAATACTGTAAAGATTGTTTACCATGGGTCCTTCTCCCAGGACCTCCTTGGACCACAAGTCTCTTATTAAGAATCCCCATGGGAGGAATTCAACACTACAAAAGTTCTCTTTTGTAAATTTTGAGATAGACAAGAGGTTCTTTTGAATTGTAGGAACATGAAGTACCTTCTTTAGATGAAATGTGTGAGACCCAGTAGTTAAAATTGCTTGTCCTGTACTAGCAATATGCAGACACTTTCCATCTCCTATAAGAACACCATTCTTTCCTTGATAAGGAGTAATATCATCTAAAACTTCTTGAGAATTTGTCATATGGCTTGTTGCTCCAGTATCAGCTATCCATCTCTTATCTTGATTGTTTATAGAGATATAGCTGCTTTCTTGTGACTCACTCTCAATTTCCTTCTCAGCACCAAAGTGAGCTTGCTCATCTTCTACTTCAAGAGGGTCAGATTCTTCTTCTTCCTCCTCTTCTTCATCATCTTCAATCTCTTGAAGATGCAAATTTGCAAAATTTCTACTTGCTGATTTTGAGGCTTCTGAGGGGAAGTCCTTATACCTTAGCCTACATTGTCTGGCTGTGTGTCCCCATTTATAGCATATCCCACAAGGTACTGTTGTGAAATCAAAAAAATTGTTCCTATTTTGAGAGGAAGCCCTCAAATTGGGTCTAAAAGGTGTCTTTATGCCATTTTCAAGCATTTGGGTCTGATTAGAAGGCCTCATAGATGATGGTCTTGAGCTATTTCTATTCTGTATTTTCTTGACAAAGTATAGCTCACTTGAATCATTATTTGATTCTTGCTCCTTTAACCATTGTTCATGGTGGATCAATCTGCTTCTTAATTCACCAAAACTCAGATTACTATCTCTATTTTGTATGGTAATTACAAATTGAGAATATTCTCTTCCTAAGCCTTGAAGAACTATCCTAATTAACTCACTTTCACTTACTTTATCATTCACAGCTACAAGAGAGTCAGCAATATTCTTGATTTTACTTAAGTATTCAGATATGGGAATTGATCCTTTCTTTATGTTTTGAATTTTGTTTCTCAGGGAAGACTTCTGTGCTTCAAATTCTTGAAGAAATACTGTTTCTAAGTAACACCATATTTCCCTAGAGGTCTTTAATCCTAGAATATCAGATGCTATAGAATGTGTGATTGTTGCTTTGATGCAAGATTTGACAAAGCTATCGGTCTTTCGCCATTGAAGGTAAGCAGGGTTTGCTATATCTCTTCCTTCCTCTACAATCAATTGAGAGGGTTCACTATAGGTGCCATCGATGTAGCACACTAGATCATTGCCAATTAGGGCATTTTCAACTTGATCTTTCCAAACAAGAAAGTTCGATCCATCTAATCTTGCAGATATTAAATTCATAAGATTTGGATTATAAGATACCTGATTTTGATTTGAATTCATCTTTGATTGTTTGAAGCTTAATGATGATGATGATAAAGACTGTATCCCTGATTCTTTGATAGCAGAAGATCAGCTTTCTTCCTTGTTCTTGATTTCGGTTTGCTCTTCGAAAAACAATTCTAGGGTTTTTTGCTCTGGTACCATGTAAAGAGTTGAAGTAATCGAATACTAATCTTATTAGTTAGGTAAAACCAAAAGTATCATTACAAAGAAGGTGAAGTTCTTATATAGTCTTTAGAGAGAGAAAACGATTAAACAGTAACTACCATTAACTAACTAATGGAATAGTTAGTTTAGGATTATAGCCTGGATAACAGCACCCTAACCCGAGTGCCCTTGTATCAATATAAGTGTGCCTGCAACTATAATCGAGAGTGCCTCTATCGTAGTGGTAGTTATGACAGTTGACTTCATCTTCTCCAACTCTTCTATCTAGCTGAACCTCCTTCTTATCCTTCATCTCTCACAATACAGCTAAGTACCATGATATGTCCAACTTTTTCAGGTTGAGAATATATGTTCTGTTTGTCGAAATTTATAGTTACTCTGATAACGCGATTTAACATTTTTCTTGCAGGAAGTTGATCCTTCAATCCTTCCATCCAAATTCAACACTTCTACAAGCTCTTTTCTTTATGGTATTAAATATGATCAACTACTTTCACCATCCACCCAACCAAGATATATAAGGTTTTATTATAGTGATAGTGATTAGTGGCCTGCCTTAATATCCATGTGACCACTAAAGGTTTATGTATCCTGTGTGTCCTCTAATGTGGGTTTTGTGAGCCTAACACATATGTCTCCTCATGTGTGGTGTTTTTTCGACGTAGCACGTGTTTTTTTTTTTTTTTTCTGTTCGAGTGATGTGGAGCACGTGTGTCTTTTAAGCCTATCACTTGTAAGCCTAGCTTTGATGACATGTTAAGTTTGTGGTCATCAAACTCAAAACTAATTGTCAATGAGTGGAGAAGACCTACACATTATATTTTGTCAGATACCCTTTCTACCATCATGTGAGACTATTCTCACATTATTTAGTTTTGTGGCAATTTGGTCGTGATATTGAACTGATCATAATACACACTTGGAATGGCACAAAATAATAAAATTCTTGAGAACGACAATATATAACCTAGCCATACTGATCTTATACGAGAAGACTTCTATGTATGTAATATATTATTTAAGTGGGTAGTGTGTACTATGAAAATGCTCTTAATACTGTATTGAGTTTTGGTTTTCAATCTCACACAACCGACATATACGAAGTAGCAAATAATATACAAATAAAAGTTAAAACCGTGTAAATCACTAAATCAATATTTAGTGTAGTAGTTGGACATTCATTTCATCATTTACAGATCCAAGTTCAATTCTAGTGGTAAAGAAAATCGGTGAGTTATAAATCTTAAGATAAATTTGAGAAGATTTAATCCCTTTTAGTACACCATTACAAAAGAAGAATTAACAACCTAAGGTATCTAATATTCAGTAGGTTTTAGTCAAATTGTTAGAAGACCTAAATATTTTGCCAATCATAAGGAACATCAAAATACTGTTGGGCTCAAATTTGCCAGACAACAAGAATCAAGTGTACCCATTTAAAGCAATACTAGGGCTTCTCTAAGACTAACAAGTCATTCGCAATGCCACTCTAACTGCCATTGTAAACTACCTAACAAATTAGCAATATTCTCTCATTCACACTTTTGGAGCCTCAAACATAAATTTCATTACCTCTTCCTCTTTTAGATGGAAACTTAATTTTTAATACGTAAAAAGTCAACTTTTAAGATTGACAAACCAACATCATGCCTTGTTTGTTAAATATGTATTTATTGGTTTGTCGATTATATAATATATGAATCAAATATCTAAATTGCAAAATCAAATATTGTTTACTTATCAGAGTTAGCTTGTTTCAAAAGTACTTTTGGTGATAAAAAATGACAACTTTAATCAGAGGTTATTATACGTTCAGTTAAACCGGTCATACAAGTAAAAAACTTTTTAAAGCTTCTTATGCTAAAAATTCATAAATATCAAATCTATCAACAATAATAAACTTTAGCTTATAATTAGTTTGTATATTTTACTTAAAGGACTGACTTATTAAGTCACTTCATGCCTATTACTCACTCTTACTTTTTTACTTCTTAATTATTTGAAACCCTAGGATTACAATATGTCGATATGTAACCACACAGAGAGATCCATGAGGCCTATATATATAGCTACCTTCTTATCAATTCAATATAAATTCTACCAAAGACTAACAAAACTTCTCCTCAAACCCTCACTTTTATTTCTTTCTTAGTTCTATCAAAACTTCCATTTCCTTCGAGTTCTTCTCTATAATGGGTTCTATCCGTATTGAAAATGGGGTTAAAGGAAACCTTGTTTACGACGTAAAATTATCATCTGTTGGACCAGCAAATGTGACTAAAAGTGGTACAATTTATGAACCAACTAACAAAGATTTGGTCATGAAACTACATTACCTCAGAGGTTTATATTTCTTTGAGAAAAAGGCGATTGAAGGGCTTACGATCTTCGATATTAAGAAATCAATGTTTGAATGGTTAGATCACTTTATCATTAACTGTGGAAGGTTTAGAAGATCAGAGGAAACAGGTCAACCATACATTAAGTGTAATGATGGTGGTGTAAGAATAATAGAAGCTCGGTGTAAGAAAACAGTAGATGAATGGTTAGAGATGAAGGATTATTCTCTTGATAAACTTCTTGTTTCTAATGAAGTTCTTGGGCCTGATTTAGATTTTTCTCCTTTGGTTTTTATTCAGGTAATTTTTCTTTAGTTTCTGCAATTTATTTCGATCTAGCATCGCTAGACCATACTCTAATGTCGGCCCATGAAATTGTTTTTTGTGTCATTTGAATTTATTACGTCATTTAACTTTTTATGTTGACGGTTGATTTCATGTTTCTAGTTTAGACCATAATGGTAGGATTTGACCTTCACGATGTCGATGTGACATAAAACCAAGTGCATTCTATGGTCGTTAATTCTGAAAATTGCATCTTTCAACAAAAAAAAAAAAAAAATTCTGAAAATTGCATAGAATAAGGGGATAATTGATTAATTGACCACATGCATGTAAAGATTGTGATCTCATATTTTTAATTCAACATTTATTTACAAATAAATGTCTATCATGTACAAAAATATAAATTTTTCTTTACATTTTTCTTTTAAAAGATGACGTACAATTAATCACACACTCATCATGATTTCAAATATTTTTTTACAATCTCATTGATTTATATGGTTCAAAATGTGATATCTCTTTCTTTTCCCCTAAAAAAATGTCACGTCTCAGAGACAACAAACGAATATATTAACATTGTTATCAATACAGAAAAATATGTTAACAATTCTTGGCTAGAGCAGTTACCTAGGTGGTCTTCACCCTCCATGTCTCTAATTCGAGACACAAATATATATATATATATATATATATATATATATATATATATATATATATATATATATATATATATATATTACCTTTAAAAAGGATCAATATAGAGAAGAATGGTCAAACCCTCAAAAGATAAAGCTAGAGAGGGGGTTAGATGATTCAAAAGACTATTATTCATAGTCAAGAAGCTAGCTTGGTATATGGTTATCATAACTGATTCATAACTTAGACAAACCAATATTCATAATATTTTAGGACTATATATACATGAACTTTATTTTTATTGATTATGTTCCTCTTCTCTAAATCGTTTCCATATTGTGTAATCTATCTATTGACCTCTTCTCTAAATACATGGCCAGCAATTGTCTGGTATACTCAACTACATGTAGAATATCCATGTCCCAAAATCATCAATTGTCATTTAATTATTTGGATGATCCATCAAATCAGCTATTAACTCCCAATAAAGATATCCATGTTCCTATTCTTTCTTCACCAAGTTTGAGAAACAAACACTTTAGGTACCACCACATAAGGGGTAAGTGGAGTAGGACATTGGTAGATTCTTGAGGTGCTGCATTATTCAATTAGGATATTATGTCTGTTGACATTTGTAGACTTGCCATTCACATGAAAATTGGTGATGTTTTTAGAGTTGTTAGTGTATATTTGGAGAAAGAAATGTCTGTCAAAATGTGTGATTACCTTAGTACACATTTTAGCAAAGAAAGCTAATGATGATTAATAATGGTGATGGTACTTAGGTACAAAAGCAAAGGTAATGGTAATAATAATATATTATGATTATATAAAAATAAATATTGTGCTATTATAGACTTTCATGCCTATACGACAGCTTTAAAGTATAAGGTTTTTATGGTCAAAATGTCTTCAATGATAGTATGAACTAGGTTTACTGAATTCATGTATTTATTCATGACGTATCCATATCATATTGGATGTAATGACTCTTGAAGTCCACGTAAAAAAGATTCATACAATAATAAGGATCAGTTCTCTTTTGACCCATACTTTGTCAATAATTAGCTATTCTTTCCATTTAAGTGTTTTTTTTTGTTGAAAGTCCATTTTTATGTAAAACAAATTTCATTTTAGTCTCTGGAGCAAAACAAATTTCATTTTTATGTAAAACTACTCTTATGCATTTTTGTAAATTATTTTTTTTCTTCCTTTATACACATCATCCCATCTTTTCTCTGAACTTCATACTCTACTTCCTCCACTTCATCTCTCCCCATCTCCACATCGCTACTTCTCTTTCACTAAGGTCACCCACAGAAGGCCGTCAGCCGACAACTTTTTTTTTTTTTTGTTGAAGACGTCAGCCGACAACTTAGGAGACCCTAAAATAAAACAAACAAAATAAAATTCTTGTTCTTCTCCCACGCCACCACCACTTTTATCTCTCTCTCCTCTCTCATTGTTATGACGAAGGGAAGAATTTCCTCCACCAAAATCCCATTTGTCTGAGACGAAAAAGACATCAAAGAGGGTTTCAGACCTTCAATATAAAGGGTTACATGTCGGCCACGAGACCCTTGATCAAGGGTCTGAAACCCACGAAGAGAGTATCATTAGAAACTCTCCATGAGATCTCATTCGTCTCAGACGGAAAAGATTCCGGCGAATGAAACCCTTCCCTTCCCGAAATAGTGGTGGGGACATTTAAGATTTTTCTACCCAAATCATAGAGACTTTTTGGGATTTCCCAAACCCCCAACCTTACTTATATACTTATATCATTGAAGTTTGGTATTCGTTTTATAGTATTTTGATGCTAGAATTGCTTAGCTCCCTGGTTTCCCTCATTTAGGTTCATATGTTGTTGGGTCCAATTTTCTTTCCATTTATGCCTCCACTAAGGAATTCTAACTATCTAGTCAGTACTGACAACTGACTACCAAACATCCCTTGACCATTGTGTTTAATCAGCTTACCAGATTCAGATGTGGAGGAATGTCAATAGGGCTCAGTTGGGCCCATGTCCTTGGAGATGCTTTCTCAGCTTCATATTTCATCAACATATGGGGTCAAGTCATTACCAATCCTCATCTTCCATTCATCATACCAACACCAAAACCAGATACCCAGATACTCAAGAACCCACCTTCATTTGAATCCGAACCGCTTTCAATAAAACGGGTCGACCCGGTTGCTGACTACTGGGTAACTGCCAGTACCTGTAAAATGACTACATTTTCCTTCCAAATCACTCATACACAACTGAACAACATACTCTCAAAGATCAATGGTGAATCTCAGAGTTATCAAATTCCATCTTTCGAAGCACTCTCGGCTATATTTTGGTCATGTTTAGCTAAAATCAGAACAGAATCAGAACCACGGGTCGTCACAATTTGCAGAAAAGGTTCAAAAAACTCGTCTTCTGGAAACAATCAGATAATAGGCATAGTAAAAACAGATTTTTCAACCGTAAACGTTGTTCCAGGAGAACTGGCCTCGTTGATATTAAACATGGTGGTGAATGAGGAAAGTCAGATTGAAGATACGATAGAGAGAAACAAGTTATCAGACTTTATAGTTTACGGGTCGAATTTGACTTTTGTGGATTTGGAAGAAACTGAGTTTTACGGGTTAATGCTGAAAGGATATAGACCCATTTTCGTCAATTATACTATGGGCGGAGTCGGGGATGAAGGGGTGGTGTTAGTAATTCCTGGTCCAAGTAAAGGAAGAATAGTGACTGTAGTCCTGCCTGAAAATCAACTTTTGAAGCTGAGAACTATACTTGAAAAAGAATGGTGTATTGTTTGAGAGTGAGGAGGAGCTCACTAAATATATTGTTTACAACTTTTAGGTTAAATGCTTGGTTAACATTTCTTTGTATTAGTAAGACAACTAAAAATAAGATATTTGGTTTCGTATAAGAATACGTATAACTTAGACGAAGTTGAAAAATGTTCAATCCGATGTAATAATGCTAGACCTTCAATCAACTTTTTTTTTTTTTTTTTTAAAATAAAGCATACTATTCAACAGTAGATTTTTTTTTCTAGCTTTTCTTGTGATTCCTTTACTAGGAACCTTCACTCATGTTTAATCTTGCAAAACAAAAATTAAAACACTGTCATGATTCTGTTCTTTTCCGTCGAAAGTGAAATAACAGATATTAGTAAAGAAAAAAGAGAGACTCGACCCTATCTGGCTAACTGAGCCTTCTCGCAGTCTATGCTGTCTAGAAGAACTTTTAGTTATATAGACAAAATCTCAAAATAATTCTTCAAATATGGGTTGTGCTTTAGATTGAGCCAGCCATCCCCCAAATTCCAAAGGTGTTTTCCAATAGTGTTATTGGCACCTCGGCCGCTCTTTTGGTTTGGTAAATCTAGTTTGACCAATTTGGTTAGAGGCGCTCCTAAATCAATGGACTCAACCTGAATTTTGTCAAGGTCCACCGAATTCAACTCCAATGTTTCTAAGTTAAAACCAATAGACTGGGGGGGGGGGGGGGGGGGGTCAAATTTTGTAGCAAAACTCTATTTCATTTCCACCGATTCAACTTCTATGTTTTGAAAGTGAAATCGATAAACTTAAACCAAAATGCATAACTAAATTCAGCCCGAGTGCACTGACTTGAGTTGTATTCAATAGTGACAACAAGATTAAACCTAAAAGTTAATTCCATCAAATTTGGAATCGGTAGACTTGAGCAGATTTTATAACTAAATCGGCTAGAGTCCACCAATTCTAAGTCTGAAAAAAATGAGAGTGTCTGTTTTAAGAGGACACCCATTAAACCATTTAGTAGAATATGAGAGACGCCAATAATAAAGAAGGGTGAATAACACAACGGGGTGGCGCCTTTAAAACTTCACAAAATTTATATGGGAGATTTGCTGTTTAGACCCCCTTTCGTATAATTGACTTGCTGTTTGGACTCTCTTTTTGGATTTTTTTTTTAAATATAACAGTTTAAAAATACATGTGAGATGATAAGACCATTTTACCCTAATCATAGAAAATACTATTTTACCCTCTACCTAACCTAACTCAACTTAAATAATTAATCCACGAGTTAATTAAACCCTAATCTCACCCGCAAGCTGACCCGATAATGATTCTTCTTCTTCATTCTTAAATAACTGATCATCTTTCTTGTATTCTGTTGATTCATACTCCGGAATCGAATCCAACATCCCTTTTCTTGAGTTCTTCTTTCGAAAGTTTAGTTGAAGGGCTTTAGTCAAAATGATTGGACTGTTTGAGAAACAACCAGCAACATAAACCTCAATAGTTGGCGAATGGATTTCGGAACTACCCGAGTTTTTCCCCTTCAAAAAGATCTAACCCGAAGTAACCTCGGATTCACAATTTATAGTCCATTGCTTATTTTTCGACATTTGACCCCAGTTAGCACATGATCTTCTTTATCAAAAACTTCAAATTTCACACTTCCTGTCATTTTTATACTATCAGAGCTTACAAATGTAGTTTCTTCATATTTTTTATCGACTCGATCCCTTGGAAGTAGGGAAGAACTCCATCAGAGTATATACTAGTTCTTCCACCATTTACTTCAAGTCGAGTACCAGGACATAATGGGATATGATTGAGTTAAAAACTCAGGAGTTGATTCATCAATTTCACAGTTACTAATTCTAGCATAAAATACTCTCATATCAAACCAAGGTGATGAAATCTTATTCCGAGGCGATAAGTATGATGAGTTCCTGATGATTTCACAGCTAGGTCTGCTGATTCATCACCATAACCCATCATAAACTTTGAATTTAAATCCTCTTCTTCTTCACTCAGATCCTTCCATATCACTATAATCAATACCCAAATTCAGTACAAGAAACCTGTGAAAATTAAGGAAAACAAAAAAGTTGATAATGAACTTTAGGCAGGAAATAGAAACAAACATCTGAAAGTATGATTCAAAGTTAAAAAAAGTTGAACAATTCAGAGCTATACTATCATTCATAGACAAATTGACTAAACAATATTATCCGGGTGCCGTAGAATTTTATATTAAAACCCAAATTGGAGAAGGATAATGATGTAGATTGTTGCGGAAGCGTAAAAGTAATGGAATCCACCATTATTAATAAACTAAACTAACGAAATAAAACTGATAAAATAACGATAAACAATAAACTTGATTAATAATAAACTTGGTTGATAATATTCTCTGATCTGGTTAACAAAGACAGACTAGACTTCTCTTATATAGAGATTGTACTTTCCTAGATAGACTCAAATAAGGAAATAAGATAACTATTAATAATACTTTCCTTGATTGCTAAGACTCATAATTATGGAAACCCTAAATACTTAATTATAGAAACTACGCTAATGTAGCTTCTTGACCGTGAGGCCCACTATCACCATGACCGTGAGGCCCAATAGTAGGGGTGGGAAAAAGATCCGGAAGACCGCTATCCGACCCGTTCGACCGAGATAAAAAGTGTCCATGGACACCCGATGGTCATAACGGTCAGTGTCCACCGGCCCGAAAGAATTCGCGGACGGTCACGGTCAAAATTCTATGTCGAAGGACCGACCGCTAACCGACTGGTACGAGTGACCGAATAGGTTGACCGACTAAACTGTCCTCATTTTTAGAAGTTGACCGTTGAATTTTATAGACATATGAATAGATGATGATCGTTGGCTATAGTCATATAGTCCTCTGGAAGACCAAACATTAGTGCATGGCTTAATTATATCTTGTCAAATGATGATCAACTGTGTTTTTTCTTTTTTATATTTACTGTTGATTTCTTGCCTAAACATCTTCATTTGTAAGTAATTATATTGTGGTAATAAAAATAAAGTTCTGAATTAAGAAAATTTATTGGAAAGTCCGGACCGAGACCGTCCGGTGTCCGACTGGGCCGGTAAAATAAACGGTCTTGGACGGTCAATGGACAAAGAATTCTTGAGAGTGACCGTCCGAGTCCGCCCGAGTAAATAGGTGGTCACCAACAGTTTATGTCCGAGTCGACCGGTTCGATGAAGTTAGTGTCCGGTACCGACCGGTCCGGACCGATTCCCACCCCTACCCAATAGGAAGATGGTCTCCATCATACTCCCCCGCTGCGGAACAACTTGCCCCCAAGTTGGTGTTGTCATAAAGCGGATCGTCCAAGTAATGAGGATATATATCAGCGATGTTGAAGGTAACTTCGGCGACGAGTTTGAAGGCAATCCTTAGTTCCCACTTTTCACGAAAATTGCCGAAAATTCGAAGAAGAAAAATATTGACAATATCACCAATTATAATGTGAAACATATATTGCCAAGATACTCGCAAAAGCAATACCAACGTAGATACGTCTAGTAAATTGCGACATCGCCCGTCGTCTTTTAGTTTGACGAAAGAGGTCACATATACAACCTGTCTTGTTCTTGGAAAAACAATGGATGGCCATGAAGATTGGTTTGTATGATTCTTTGAAGTTGAAAGCCGTGAAGAAATCAATAGAGGAGAAATTATTTTATGATTCGACACAACTGATTCGTCTCCCAGAATCATATATGGATCAAACAACTTATTCGAGCTTGTGTTAGTCAGTTGAATTTCTTCTTCTTGATCTGTCTCATCGAAATTTTCTTCCTCCATTATTGAAAAACTAGGATTTTTTTTATCAAAAACCTCTCCTTCAATAATATTGACCATGGTAGTCGAAGGAATTTCGGATAATAATTTGTTCGATTGGATTTGAGATTCTATAAAAGATAAGTATTCATGTAAAGGGAGAAAAGCATATCGAAAAATACTTTTCACTTTATTCCAATCATCTACGAACGATTTTCCTTCATTAACGAGTCTCCATTGCATCTCGTTGTATTTTTCATACACTCTTGTAGACAAGTGTTGTTCAAGAATAAAAACCTTATCTTCATCACGAACCTCTTGGTTTATAAACCAATCTTCCATCTGTTGAATCCAAAAATCTATATGATATTGATAATCAAACATAGGAATTTTGGAATCGACATTAATTTTGTTTTGATCTTTTCGATCAACATAGAGTTGTTGTGCATCTCTTAAAGGATCCCAACCTAAACGCGGAAGATTATTCCAACATTCAAGATGAGAAGTATTTAAAAAAAAATTATCTGTTCCCAGATTCTTAAAGCTCTGAATACCAGCTGATGTAGATTGTTGCGGAAGCGTAAAAGTAATGGAATCCACCATTATTAATAAACTAAACTAACGAAATAAAACTGATAAAATAACGATAAACAATAAACTTGATTAATAATAAACTTGGTTGATAATATTCTCTGATCTGGTTAACAAAGACAGACTAGACTTCTCTTATATAGAGATTGTACTTTCCTAGATAGACTCAAATAAGGAAATAAGATAACTACTAATAATACTTTCCTTGATTGCTAAGACTCATAATTATGGAAACCCTAAATACTTAATTATAGAAACTACGCTAATGTAGCTTCTTGACCGTGAGGCCCACTATCACCATGGCCGTGAGGCCCAATAGGAAGATGGTCTCCATCAGATAAGAATAAGATGACTAATTTATAAGAATGAATGTGTAAAAAAAAAAAATCTAAAACAGTATAGATAGAAAAGGTTGAAACTAAAACCTAAACAATAATCTAATGATAATAACCATGAAAAATTGAAGAGAGTGTGAAATATGAACCACCCATTATAAAGCATCTGTTCTTTACAAAAAAAATTATGAAGCATCTGAGATTGTGAGTTGATTTCAAATAAAACAAAAAGTTTTGAAACTTGAAGTGAATAATTTAAAGAAATCTGCTCTAAGTGATTAGGGAGATTAAGTGATTAGAGTTTGTGAGGAAGAAGATGAGTTGATCGAAGAAGAAGATGAGTAAAATAAAGGGTTATTTCCCAAATGGCCCCCAACTTTGTGACCAGCTTTCCGCATGCCCCCTTACTTTAGCAATAATTTCCGTATGACCCCCTTTTTCCGTTATCTTTAACATTCCGTTACTCTCTCTCCATCTCATTTTCTCTCTCTGCCACATCATTTCAGCACGCCACCTCATCGTCTTCTCCGGCAAGTCGCCGGCAGGAAAATTGGTCGGCCGGCGACTTGCCGGAGAAGACGATGAGGTGGCGTGCTGAAATGATGTGGCAGAGAGAGAAAATGAGATGGAGGAAATAGAGTAACGGAATGTTAAAGATAACGGAAAAAGGGGGCCATACGAGAATTATTGCTAAAATAGGGGGTCAGGCAGGAAGCTGGTCACAAAGTTGGAGGCCATTTGGGAAATAACCCTAAAATAAATTAGGGGGTCTAAAGCGCAATATTGATTATAAAAGGGTAGACTGGGTATTGTTTAAAATATAACTATAAAGACGAAATATTCTCGAGTGATTCCATCAAAAGGGAGTCCAAATTGCAACTCTGGAAAAAAAAGAGTCCAAACATCAAGTCAATTATATCAGAAGGGGGTCGAAACAACAAATCTTCCGATTTATATTGAACTACACATCTCCATAAAACAAAATATTGTTTCCACATAGTAGAGCTTGCCTCAACACGGAGACGTTGATTAGATCATTAGACTAGATCAACTATAAATTCAAAATCCAAACTCATCACTTTCTTCTTTCCTAATCTAAAATCTCAAGGAGAAAAAGGAAAAAAAAAGGAAGAAATCAAAATACTTCTTTTCAAAAACCCATCACCATTGAAGCTCGGCAAGAAGGAAGGATAACGAGTAACTCACCCACCATAAGGTATATATATAAGTTATTTTCCCCACTCTTCCAAAAGTCTCTTCTTTTTCCCCCTTCTAAGAATATATAAAATTGCACGTAAGCTGTTCGATAAAATTCTTCAATGAATTTGAAAGGTCGAATCTTTCCTCTTATAAACCTCTAACTCAAAGAGGGCACTGATCATAAATGAAGTAAAAGGTTGTTCTTTATGTCCTTTAGGCTTTAGGGTTGATATCATGGCCTTCGAGACAATGTTCAATGTTTGATTTTGCTTTTTCAATCTTGATTTTGCTTATTCAATCTTGATTTTGCTTATTCAATCTTGATTTTGCTTATTGAATCTTTGTTCGATTATTAGTTATTATTTAAGTTCCACAAAATGAAATTTAGTTTGAATCAAACAAAATTTAGGGTATTTTTTGTTTTTGTAAGTGGCATGTAAAGACTTAAATTTGATATTTAACTACTAATATCATCTTTAGCATATTTCGTGAAAAGAACTAAGTAGTATATATATTTATGAATAAGTTGATTTATTATTTGTACAGAAGGTGAATATTCATATAAAGAAAAGCAATGTCGTTTTCGTCTTGTCCCTTATGTGATGAGATAATACTTTCAACAGAGCTAGAAAGGTACACATCACATCTCTATCTTCTTCTTTTGATTTCCTGTTGGATTTCATTGTTTTCTATGGTGATATCTGAACTATGGAGATATAATAAATGCAGGCATGTAAACTATCACTTTGAGGAGCAAGAACTAGCTGATGATGTGAAGTTAGCTCAACAAATTTCTTTAGCATCAACAAGCCCGCATAAAATTGCAGTAAGGTTTTCTTATTTACAAGTTTTTCATAGCAGATGTAAGTTTGTAAAAGTTTGTAAATGATTTGACGACCATACTTAATGACCCACTTGCAGGACAATCAAATTAATACTTACAGCTCTTTTAAATCCACTTTCGGAGATGATCCAAAAACCAGTACCTCGACGTATAATACGAAGATTATTGACAATAAAGAGTTACATATTCAAGAAAACACTTCTTGTCTAGTCCGTCTACAAAGTCGAGGCTCGTTGTACCAAGTTGAAGGTGGTCTCATGGCCTTGCTGAAGAGGTGCTTGGAAAAGGAAACAAACAATTCAACTTGTATTTTATCTGGTTATATTGATCATTACCAGTCTCGTGAATTAGAGGACTCTGGTTGGGGTTGTGGGTGGCGTAATATACAAATGATGGGTTCACATTTACTAATGCAGAGGCAAGAAGTGAGGAAAGTATTGTTTGGTGGTTCAGGATTTGTTCCAGATATCCCGGCTCTCCAGAGATGGCTTGAGATTGCTTGGGAAAGAGGTTTTGATATAGTTGGCGCAAATTCGTTTGATCATAAAATCTATGGCACAGATAAATGGATTGGAGCTACAGAATGTGCTACTCTCTTTCGCTCTTTTGGATTACGGGCAAGAATAATAGATTTTGATAGTAAAGAAACTGATTCCGTATGTAGTGGTACCAATCAACGGTTGAAATTTTTTGAGATCAACAACATAAACAAGAGAAGAAAAGAACTAGTTTATGGCCCAATGGACAAGTTTCTACAGAATAGAAAGAAAGGCGCTGTCCGAGCAGATCCTATTAGTCAGAGTGACTCCATAAATATTGGTGGTCATAGTAGTAGTGATCCTTCTACTTCCAAGAGTTCCGATAGCGATAAATCGCGAAGTGCAGATTATAAGTCAAATAAGTTTATCAAAAAGCAATTAAATGGTCATCATGTTCTTATGGATTGGGTGTGGAATTATTTTTCGGAGAAGGTCAACAGATCAAACAATCTTCAACGTGTTACCGTCAGTGACAGAACGTGAGTGGCAATATTTTTAGTAGGATTAGCTTATATTTTGAAAATTTTCTGCAACTTAAGTTGAAGCATTGTGATATGCTATTGTTAATTGTGAGTATCTTATTTTTGAAGTTAGGCCTTTGTATTTCCAACATGACGGCCATTCCAGAACCATTGTTGGGATTGAAGTCAAACAGCCCAAGCATGAGACAGCAAACGAATACACGCTTTTAGTCTTGGATCCTGGTCATGTAAGTCACAAAAAATTAACTGTTTATAGTTTATTATCTGTGCCTCATTTGTTTTCTTGAAGCCAAAGAAAATGAAAAATATTGCATGAAGATAACTACAAAAAAGAAACTCAAATTGCTAAATCGTTGTTCTCTTTTGTCCCATGCAAAATATAATCATCTTTGAAAGATTGGAAGCATTGCTCCAAGAAGCAAGCCCTCTCAAGTCCGAAATACGCTATAGCCTATATGTGGATATGGGTAACCTATGTAGTTGGTCTCGGTCTCGGTCTCGGTCCGGCCGAAGGCCGAGACGAGACCGAGACAGGCCGAGATTCTCGGTGAGACAGCAAATATAGAAACTTCAACTTTCTCTCTAGAATCACCTTCTTCTTCTTTGAAACTTCTTGACTTCTTGTATTCTTTGCTTCTTCTTAGTTCTTAATTCTAGTTGTACTATGTATTATAACTTAATTTCTGTATAAGGAAATCCCAATCTACTAAACTTTTGAAAGTTTCTAAAGAATTTATTAGTTTCTCTCTAAGGCATAAACCCTAAATATTCTATATAGTATTATTGCTGTTTATATTAGATACATTGGGAATATAATAAGTAGTTAAGATTTGAGAATATAATAAATAGTAGTACTTAATTTAGGTCAAAGAGTTTTCCAAAAAAAAAATCTAAATATTTGGAAGTTGCTGTCTCGGTCTCGGGTCTTGTCTCGGTCTCGGGTTGTCTCGACCGAGAAACTCGGCCAAGCCCTAACTCGGGGTCTCGGCCGAGTCTCGTCTCGGGAGAGGGCCGAGACCGAGACGAGACCCGAGATTCTCGGCCGTCTCGGCCGTCTCGGCCGAGACCAACTACATAGTGGGTAACCCGCAACTGATTTCTAATTGAACAGCCCTTCCTTGAATTTTTCAGCCCCTCCATTCAATTCCTTGCCCAAACAGAATTTCTTGACACGATTAATTCTTTGAATCTTGTTTGAAGTGTTTGATCTGTTGTCAAGTATTTAATCTTCGATTCGTACCCGTTCATTGAATTTTTGCTGGCATCTGCAGAGAACAGAAGCCCTGGAGAAGTCTCTAAAAGCAAATTTTGGGTGGCAAAAGCTTGTTAAAAGAGGGGTGCACACACTGAAGAAGCCACAGTATCAGGTCATATTGCATTTTGGACATTCATTTCTTAAACTTAACTATTATTCATAGTTAATTTTTGACACTATTTTTGCTTTCAGTTGTGTTATATTGATCCTGGAGTTGCCCGTGGAAAAGAGTTCGAACAGCTCAAGACCATAGATAGTGTCTACTTTTCATTGTAGAGAAAAGGTATCCTGTGAGTAGTTTCGACCTTTCCATTCCTTTGTGAATTATGATTTTCGTTCTTTGTTCATATTCTTAAGACACATTGATGCAGTTTCATCTTTCATTCATTCTTTCATTATGTTGGATCGAAAATGTTGAATGCTCTCTATTATTCTGTAAACATCATATCAATTATCCTATTTATACTGTTAATGCAACTTTCATATTTGCATGACCAAATCACCAAAACTATCTGGCGTACATTCGGCATTAGATATTATTAAGCAGAAAGTACACCAATACTTACAAAGAGAACTTAGAAAGTGTGCGACTAACAGAAGTTGGGAGCTAGCTTGGTAGTTAAGAGAGTCTTGTGGGAATACCCGAATTCAGGACCTCCTCTGTTAAAGGATGATTTCAGAAAATTTAGTCCATCTGTAGATGGTAATAAATCAAAAGTAAAATTTAGTAGATTTCAAATTGATTGGATGCAATTAAAAGGTTTGGAATTTTAATGAGATATTTATCTGTTATTTGTGAGTATCATCGTCGAGGTTCCACTTCAGTTTATTGCCTTGAATGATAATTTTTTCTGTTTTGCTTTAGTAAGCAGATTGAAGAGCCCAACCCTTTAACAAAGGAAAAATCAACGATGCAGCACTATCCCAAACTTTCCTCTTGAATTGGAATGTAAAAGAGGAAGACTCCTGAGGTAAGCTTCGTACATCTAGCTCTGTCTTCCTCCGACCCGATCTTCAATTTAGACAAATAGTTCGCCACTTGATTCTCGCTTCTTTGTATATGTTTAACGTGTAAGTCTAACCCTTCAAAATGAAGTTGATGTCGCTAAACTTTATGCCAAAGCCGTAGGGCCCTCCACTGCAACTTCTATTAGGAATAACTAATAAGCCTCTAATGTTCGTTTAGCTTACGGAATCAGAAGGAAAATTATTAGTACTAACTGGAAGCATAATTAATCTCTCTCCGTTTGGTTAGGAATATATCTCAATTATTAGTACTATCTCTGCTCTGTGGGTTTTTGCTGAAACTAATTTGCTTTTGCTTGTGTTCGTCTTCAATTAGGTTAAGTTCTGCTTCCTGCCCAGAGTTGCGTGCTCACAGATGATTCGGCATTATCCGTATTCATTCTGTTCATATAGATGACGATTAACTAGACACTAGTGCAAGTGCTTTTTAAAATTATTTCAAGTTGATGTAGTCCTAACTTAATTCGGACGAATAATTAATGCATTATGTATATTTGCTGCCTTTTTTGAACAGTTTATGCTCTAGTCTAGTGGGTGAGTTTTAAAATCCAACACTTCATATTGTATTAACAGATTTACCTTCTTCAAGGGTCATGGTTTACAGGCTTTTCCTTGGTTGCTCTAGTAGTCTGGTTTGTAATCATCTATGCTTGCAATATGATTGTACCTTTTTTTTCGTTATCTGAAAGATACAAGTTTGAAGGACTGCTACGTGAATAACAGAAGGAAACATTTTCAATTCAGACAGCTGGAAACTCATATTGAGTTCGGATAAAGTGGAAACCGAAAGTTTCGAATGAGTTGTAGGTGCAACTAACTAAATGGTCAAATTAAAATTAGGTCGTTGATAGTAACTTATTCAGCTAAAACGTGTTATTGTACGGTAAAAACAGAATCAGTTATGCTTCATTACAAGGTCAAAAAGTATATCGACTTTCAATGACATTCTCTCTCTACAGTATAGGCTAAACAACAAAATCTAACCGGATGAATGAGCCAAACATAAGTGCTCTCATATGAATTTGATGTGTATCCTTATACTGTAACTGTGAACAAGTATAGCTTCAAAACCACAGCCAACCCCAACTGCAGTAGAAAGATTCCCGCTACTATCAAGAACCATCTTTCACCAGCAGACATAATATGAGCTCGGAGATTTAGGGCAACAAATGTAGCTGACATGAACCCTGCTACACCAACGACTGCCCATCTTACTGCTTCCACTGGAACAACTGATAGGCACTGTTTTCAAATGTCAGAATTTCAGTATAAACATCTATAACCATGGAATTTGGGTTCTCGATTGTTGATTATAATGGAGAGGTCGAGATGCAATCTGTATGGGCTAAATTTAACGTAACATGTCAAATATCAGTATGTGAGTACTAGGTTAGTTTTCTTCTATTAGACACCACAACCGTATATCCCCTTCAATGGATCTAACAACTACAACAACTTAATATTCATAGCAGTGTCCGACACAGGACACGGCTATGAATATTAAGTTGTCTTATATTAAAAATACCTAAATAGATTTCCATGTGACATATCAGTATGTGAGTACTTGGTTAGTTTTTGAATAAAAAAGGATGGTCGTCTGTTTGGGGAACGAAAAACCATTAACTTCTTACATTAAAAATGAACTAAAAGAGTGAAAAACAAACCATGGAGAACTTACCGAGGCCGGAATGAATACAAAAAGAGAGTATCCATATAGACACCACAACTGGATAAGACCGGATGGTGCAGAGAAGTATTTGAGGAGGATATACAAGACAAGAGGAACTATGATCGCATAGCCGTAAAACAAGCCAGCCGACCATGTGATCATGTTAATGTCATAGTCCCAATCTTTCTTCTGTAGCCTGTGCGCCACATATGTCACAAAAGTGCCAATGGCTGCTGCGACAAATATTAAAGTTGTGCATATCCAGAATGGCCCGTACCTGATAAAAGATACACGGAAAAGAAATCTGTGATATGAAGACCTAGAATTATCAAAATAGTGAAGAGCCAGGGAACACTTCAAAGAAAAAACGTTTAGGGAAAGAGGATTTCTATTTGCTACCTTTTGTGAAGGCAATACATGGATTCCAACGAAAAAAAGAAGGAAATACATGGACTTCAGCGAAAAAGAAAGAAGGCAATATGTGGAAGCATGGAACTAAGAAATGAAACAAGGGGTGCTCAAAATAAGGTTATCCAGAACTTATTCTATTTTCTACCTGTTATATTTGTACTATAAATCATCAGTATCATGTTAGAAGAGAATTATGACCGTAAAAAGATAAAGAAGAAATGTGAAGATAAAAAAACTTAGTAAAACTTGCTCTAGAAAATAACAAATTATTTGTACAGCCTGATTGTTATCGGTAAGAAACTACACTTGTACGCAATATGAATTCAATCTGAAACAAACAACAAATTCATTCACAGATACTGCAATTGCCATTATCCCTATCTAAGTCAACTATTCTACAGAGAAATTCCCGAATGCTAATATCTAGTTAGATTATCATTGGATCAACTTGACTTCAAAAGGATTCTTAACATGTGTCTGTGCGAGCAGAACCCAAAGTATGAATTCAAGGTCAACGGAAGTCAAATTCTATAAATGAATGATTATTCATAATTTCACACTTCACTTGGCCTGATGCTAGAATTAGAGAAGCGAATTCCATTGATTAGCGACTGCAGACTGCTAATAAAAATTTATCACACTATCCCAGTTGACTTAGTGTCTGAACCACAATAAGTCAATAAACAATCAATAAATATGACACAGGGAAGCTGTGTAAATATGCATATGGAACTTGAGCACTAATTGTTTAACATCACGCCCATACAGAATCGAGAAAATGAAGTTTGGATGTATTGTTTGGTCAAGTAATCAACACTAAATAGCATGACTAGCAATTTTAACGAGCCTGGGTTACACATCAAAAGTATGAGATACTATTTCTAAACTTGAGTAATAGAATAGCGCGAATAGGAGAACTGACTTTAATCACAGATAACCACCACCAAATAAACGAAAATTATAACAAAGATTCAAATAACATCATAACATTTTATTGGAACATCGAAATAGGATCCAAGTGATTGGTGAAAGTACAACTTACAAGTCCGGGTTAGTGCTGGTCTTTTCAGTAAAACTTCCTTTGAATGGAATTAGTGAATCTTTGATCCTTTCTAAGACATCTGACGTGTCTACATCAAAGTATGGCTTGTAAGCTGCAACTGTAAATGATCGCATCCAACCACTTGGTTGAGCTTCTTCAGAATTACCACCAGATGCTGGTTTTGAAAATGAATCTGCAAATCAAAATAAAATAAAATAATCAGAACTCAAATAATTGTATTCTGTTCTTACAGATTCACTTATGCACCATACTTTGCTTAAGTGATGACCTAGTCTCTTTCCACAAATATATGCAGTTGAAGAGTAATTGAATCTTGACCTAAAAAAGTTTCATATACAATTCAAGTTTCGATGAGGAAAGATTTAATTTGGCATACCGTCAGCATCGCGAGGAGGACGATAACCACCAGAGATCTTTCCTTGAGTTTCAGATGGTGGAAATGTTTGAAGATTCGACTCTAAAAATACAGAAATTATTGAAAACGAATCAAAATCAAATAAATATATGTCAGGAAAGAAATCAACTGAAAGGAATGAGATTCTAACCTGTAAATTTGACGGTTGCGTGACCTGGATCTGATGAGACTGCCTGAAAGTTGAAAAAAAAAAAAAATCAAAAGATATATAAAGGCTGATAAGATCTAGAGAGAGAGAGAGAAAATGAATTACAGGAACAGATCCGGAAACTTTCTGGTTGTCGAGGCTGGTGTAGCCACTCGACATCATTTTTCTGCCCCGATTGAGTTTCGCGCGAAATCTCTCTCTCTCTCTCTCTCTCTCTCTCTCTCTCTATCTATTCAATGGATTCTTCTTCTTCTCGAGTGGAAGACAGATCTCTTTTTTTCTCTCTTTAATGAAATTAATCTCTCTCTTCTCTTCTCTATTTTTTTTTCTTCTTCGCAAATCTACTACGATGCTCGTTACAAGACAATGATTCATCGTGAAGATGGGATAAACACGTTAACTTTAACTCGTAAGTCATAACGAGTGATTTGGGGCATGACTAAGTTATTTTTTCGAGTTTGGAGTGTGTGTACCAATTTTGATTAATTTTATCATCAAAAAAATAACGACGTTAAACAATAACTAACGTTAGTTAAAAAAAGTGAGATGCTTCGTACACTGATTTTATTAAACTTTTGATGTCCCAAACACTAATTTTTCAAATTCAAGTTTTCCTAACACTATTGGTACAATTTTTTAGAGAATTGTTCAAAATAAAAATCTAATTTAATTCATAAAATATATTTACACGAGGGTATAACCCGTGCTCGCCGAGCACGAACAGTTCTATCAAATGCGTCACGTAAGGTTAGCTTTAAGATAATTGTGGCTTAACTCAAAATCTCTATAACTTAATACAGACATACGATAAATTTAGCATCAATTAAATGAAGGAGAGGGAATGAGATGTCTGGAGGAATGGGTGTGAGAAAGAAAGAGGATGACTAATACACGCCCCACATTGTAGCTATAGCCTATAGATGCCCCCCAATGGCTAAAGTTTTAAGGGATCCACATCTAAATGAAGCGCCTACAATGGGTACCTTTAAGTCTTCCCAAAGAAAATGGAATCTTTAAAAAGATACTCTTTCTTATAATTTGAACCCTTGGTTAAATTTTAATCAAATCTGGACTCTCAAACTTTGATGGAGTAAATCTCAATCATTTTTCTTAGTGCAAACCATACTTTCATTCATAAGTGATAATAATCACGAAGATACATGGTAGAAATTCTTATTTCTCTCCTCAACCTCATGAGAGTTACAGAAGACAAATTCATAGAACCTTCGACTGTAAAGTGCCTCATGAAGGGACATAAATTGACATGAAACAGACGCAAAGAAAAAGACCCTAAAGGTCGACAGAAAGATCATGAAGATCAAGAATGAAATGAGCCTGAAGGTCGACAATAAAAATTTTATTTAACTAGAATTACAAATAATGAAATTTATTATACTAATAATAACTAAACTAAAACTAAATAGCCCCCAACCGAGAGATCCATAGCCGCCATTGAAGGAAAATCACCTTCGCTTCCGTTCAAACTCTTCACCATCACCATAGACCATAGTCTAACCACCATAATACACCACGACCACCTTCTCATCAAGACCGCAACGACAACCACTCCGATCTGAGACCCTAGAAACTATCAATGGAGGAAAACAAACAAACAAACAAGAAAGGGTTCAGGCGAAGGGTCCTTCGCCGGTGTTCTCTCACTAAATTGGGTAGGAAGTAATCAACACAAGATCCTAAATACCATCAAAATTGGTCCTGAAGACCATTCAAATTCAGATTCACGGATGAACCACCGTGAAAAACCGCTTTATCTGCCAATAAAACTGCTTCCACCACCGTAACTGCTTCTACCATCGTGAGAAGTAAATTGATAATGAAGAAAGAAATCAAACATAAGGCGATTCGAATAAATCTCAACCATTAGAAGCAAACATGGGAGAGCAAATCTTAGCCGTTGGGAGGAGGGGGAAAGATACCTTCCTCCCTTATTATGTAGATAAACCTGCATGCTCAGTATTTCTCTCTGCTGACCACCATCATTTCTCTCTCTTTATCTCTCCTTTTCTCACTCTCTCTCGGCCCCCTCTCTATTTCTCTCCCTTTCTCTCACTCATTGTTTTGGCGAAGATGGAATATCTTTGTTGGAACCCTCCCTCGTCTTAGACGAAGACAAATGGTCTCATGTGAACTCTAAAATGTTCGAGGTTACTAAATAATTCCCTCACTTTCTTTTCTTCATTCCAATAGTGTGCGGCGGAGGGGAACAATTTCACTTGAAATCTTAAAACTCTCTATGCGGGTTACAAAGAAGGGAACCTTTCCTTATTCTGTCGGGACAATGGAAACATGGTAAGAGACTGTAGTAGGGTTAATATAAGATTTTTTCACCCAAAACTTAGATTATCCGATACAAAATGTTATTCTCCAATTCATCGTCGTAAAATTTTACATCTTTTGATCTTTTTGAACAACAATAAGGTACTTAAATACTGATAGAGATTAATTTTTAACATTAAGATAGTTTAATATTTATGAACAAAATGAATATTTATGGGTGTATTAATTTTTAGATCAATTTATGTGTGAAGAATGAATGAATGCATATCTGTGATATGTAGGTTCAAACACAAAGCTTATGAATTTATGTGAGTCTGGAGGTTTATGTCAATATGGTTAATGGATAGAAATAGGTTATCTCACGTAACGAGCATTGAAATTGAAAAAATAGTGTTTGAGGCATCTCACATTTTTAACTAACGGAAGAGTCAACTAACTTTAAGGTTATTAGACGCCGTTACTATTTGGATGATAAAGTTAGTCAAAGTTAATTCTTGCCCCCAAACTAAAAAAAAACTTTTTCATGTCTCAAAATCATCATCTTTACTTAGAGCATCTCCAATGCAAAACTCAAAAAATTCTCTATTCATACTATATGTCAAGTTTCAATTGAGATTCTCACTCCTACGTGGCGTTAATAGATATCCTCAATTTTTTTTGTGTCTCCAATGCAAAACTCTAAACTTATCTTATTTACTTATGTGGCATAGTTAGTTTAGTAAATAAATAGTTAGTTATTTTAGAAAATATAGAAGACTCGATTTCTATTGGTTGAAAATCAAATATTGATGAGTTGGACAATTAGAGATATCTCAAGAGGACACTCCAGAAATAGAGTGTCCTCTTGAGATATTTCTGTTCCACCCTCGACACGTCATCTTAGAGACCCAAATAGAGTGTTGCACTGGAGATTATTTTTAAGAAAAAACTCTAAAAATCCTAAGTGGCACTCAGAGTTTGTAAGATTGAGTGTTGCATTGGAGATGCTCTTATGTTTGTCCCTTTTACAGAATAACTATTAATATAATGTGAGTCCGAAGGTGTTAAGTCCACGATAAAAAGTCTAACAAGCTTAAGGTCCAAACTAAATAAAATAAAAGTAATAAGCCTATCTTTTGTAAGTTTTAATTGTCCGTAAGTTTACATAGATGTATCACTAATATGTTTATTTTTTACGCAACAGAAACTAAATTGTATTAAATAAAACGGGTCAAAACTCATATAGCTATTTAACGTAATTAAGACTCATATAGACTTGTGTAATATCTCTCACAACTTTAGATTTACCATGATTTGAAGATTATAAACACCATCCCTTGTACTCTATGTAAATGTCATGATCCAATATCTTTATTAGGCCATTTCATTAGACAAAATGCTACTTCAATTTTCCCTTCCGAATTTGATAATTTTTATGTATAATTTTTTCCTATGCGACCATCGACCTATTAAGATCGAAAAAAAACAAGATCGACCTATTAAGATTATTACTAACTTCTTTCAACAAAAAAAATAGAATATTATTGGCTTGCCATGTTTTTGAATATCAAGATTTACCCTTTATGTAAGCAAGTTGTAACAAAAAAAAAAGTTGTGCAGGCAGAGATTACCGCTCAAGTATGGCAGTAAATCCTATTATGTACACGTGTCATTACATTATTAGCTAAACACAAAATTAGAAACCTGTCTTAAAGTTTCACTAAAATTGCATGCTCTGTTCTTCGTGTCAAAATCAATCCTCAGAGATTTTATTGATTGAAAACAAAATCACAGAAACTCCTCTCTCTCTCTCTCTCTCTTCCTCTCTCTCTAATAAATCTATCTCCCTTTCTTTCTCTAAACTGTAAAACAATCTGTTTGTTGGATTAATCGATTATGGGGAGGCGAAGAACTTCACCTGTGAATATTTTGTTTGGATGGGTAAGAAAACAATCAATGAAAGTGAAAATCTTCTTGGGTTTTGTTTCTGCAATTTGTTCTTTAATTGCTTTGAAATTTTTAGTGAGAGATCATAATCACTTCTTTATAGCTTCTGAAGCTGTTCATGCTATTGGGATTTTAGTATTAATTTACAAGCTCACTACTCAAAAGACTTGTTCAGGTATATTTTGATTTCCTTCTTCTTCTTTGATTGATGAAATTCTGATCAATTTTAGGGTTTTACAGAAGAATTTCGCCCAAATAATAAGAAATTTCATGTTTGTTTCATGCATAAGATATCATAATCAGAAAAATCTTGTTGGGGAACTAAATTCTAGTGTTTACTTTTCCTAAGTCAGATCTGTAATCTGACTATATGTCTGAATTGACTCAGGATGAATTAAAAAATGTTTACTAGTCAGAATGGCTTGTTCATGTTTATTTTGGGTCAATTTGATTCATAAGCCATTCAGGTTAATTTTGGGTCGATTTGATTCAGAAATTTCAAATTCCGACAAGTCAGTCAGATTCGGACAATGAGAAAAAAAGAAACACCACCAAAATCTATAGGTCTCTGCTTAGTTATTATTATTTTTTTTGTTGAAACAGTCTCTGCTAAACTTCGACCTTTAGCCCAACTAATTATTTATACCCCAATAACCCAAATTCGATAACCCAAGGATTCCACCTCCTCTGGGATCGAGACCGGGACTTCCAGAAATATTTGGAGTTTATGTCAACACTTTAAACCACTTGGTCAACCAAGTGCTGACACTTTCTTTTTCATTTGATTTAACTTGTTGATAAATTTTGAGATTTTTTTAGGGATTTAATATGATTAACAATTTTGAATAATTCTTGGTGTTTAGTGTGGATATTTATTGTAGCAAGTATGAACATTTAACTAGAGGTTGTCCCGTGACCCAACAATTCAACTCACTAGTTACACAAGTTCAAATCTAAGTAGTGCGTTTTGAATGACCGTTCAACATGAACAATAGAGATCTTGTTTTTCTTAAGTAGTGACTTGTCTAACGAGTGGGATAAATTTGATGGGTTATTTAGCATTTCCATTGTTTACTTGCTCTAAATTGTGCACACTCTACTTTCAATTTTATAGTGATTAAAATTTAACCAACCATTTCCTATTTTCCGAATCATATTTCTAACGACTGATATGCCTCTTTAGGTCTTTCGTTGAAATCCCAAGAGCTCACTGCTATATTCCTTGCTGTAAGAGTCTATTGCAGTTTTTTCATGGAAGGGGATATTCATACAGTGCTCGATTGTGCAACTTTAATACCAACCATATGGGTCATATACATGATAAGATTCAAACTGAAATCAACCTACATCAAGGAACTCGACAACATGCCAATATACTATTTGGTAAGATAATTCTGCTATTAAACCACTGCAGTACTGTATTACCCGAGACAAATGTTTTTCGAAATTTATCACTCTTGCCTACTTTTGAATTCCTATTTTACCTCCATTTGATCGACTTATGTCATAATCGAGGAAGTATTTGATAACATTTCTATCCTTAAAGTAATGAGTCTTCTTTCTCCTATCGTGACAGTTGGTTCCCGCTGTTATCCTTGCCGTAGTTGTCCATCCATATACTTATCACAATGTCGTAAACAGAATGCTTTGGGCTTTCTGCGTGTACTTGGAATCTATCTCGGTGCTGCCTCAACTACGTTTAATGCAGAATGCAAAGGTTCGGTTATTAATAGATTTGGATGCGTGAAGTTAGAAAAAGCAAAATCAAGTACTAACTTGCTCTATTCTTTGTTAAATTTTGTTTTCAGATGGTTGAGCCATTTACTGCTCATTATGTTTTCGCATTAGGAGTTGCTAGGTTCTTGGCTTGTGCTCATTGGATATTTCAGGTGAGTTGTATAAACTAATTATTTTTCTTAACGAAAAAGCGTATCTTATACTTAAAGAATCACAATTTCCCTAAGGCATGAGTAATGGATAATAAGCTAAATAGTATTTTAGGATAGTTTGATACTGACCCGCACGTTAATGGCGATATTTGGACTACTCCACATTTTTTGTGAAATCACTTATATAGACCCCTTCTTTGGACGGAATGTGTCAGAACCGAGTTAACATTTTTTTTTTTTTAAGATTGAACCGACTTAACTTGGGTGTGTATCAAATACGAATGGTACATGTGAATATGTGATACTTGACAAAAATATTTTTCCCCTATATGGCTATATTAATCTTTCAACTGGTGCCTGGTGGTGAAGATGATAAGAAAGAACTTGAACATGAAGGAATGGTGGTTAAGATCTGGAGATGATGTAGTTTTTGTTGTTGAAGATGATGAAGTTACTTTAGTATACTTAAACCTTTTGTTGTGTTAATTAATGCAGATTTTCGACACCAACTGGAACTACATATTCTCGGCCGGGACTGGATTTTTCTGGATACCAATCGTTTTACTCTCAGAAGTTGTTCAGACTTTTATTTTGGCCGACTTCTGCTACTACTATGTCAAGAGGTAAATTGTGCTCCCCACTTAGCTACTTCTACCCGACCTTCTTTTTTTTGGTTTTGGTTCATTACAATATCAAACATTGATGTTCTTTTTCTGTTTTTCACTCTTTTTGCAGTGTCATTGAAGGCCAACTCTTAGTGAGACTTCCTTGTCCTGTCTGAGGTTCAATTTTGAAATTTAGGTTTTGTTGTTCACTTTTAGCTAACAATATATTTCTGAAGTTTAATTTAAACAGTTCAATCAGTTAAATAATTACTTTTCCTGATTCCATAGCTCAAATTTTAGCAGAATTATCATTTTTGTTAGAATTGCATCTCATTTTGGTGATAGATGATGCATACATGCCAATTGCCATGTAAGAATATTAGGCTAAGCGCACATCATGTTTGGCTTACAACTTACTAGATGAGTCAACCTGGAACATCCACATCATCTGCCATGTCATGTGGTCCGATAATTTGACAAATACTTGTCTGTAGATAATGACATACCGAGTATCTTCATATGATAATAATGTGATGAATTTTTATTAACAAAAGAGAAGTTCCACATCCTCTCTATCTCGCTCTAAATATCCAAGCCATAAAAGAAGCACGAATTAAAGAGTAAACCACTTCAGAATTGGGAACAAAATAAAAAAATGTCTAAAATCTGAGGACTAGAAATGATAAATCTAATATACTACAGACAGACCAGTTCCAAATTACTGGTAAGAATAATATCAACCAATCACGGTGCTTACGCTTACAAAAAGTATATTCGAGAAATAAACAGGAAAAGGAGAAGAAGTCAATTAAATCAAAATCTTCCTGAGAAATCTACTATCTGCCCTTCTGTGAACTTTGCAACCCAGAAGGAAGAAATGAATGTACTACATCTACACTGGTATTTTAAGCAGTCGCAGGTACCTTTTCTGTGCCAGTTTTAGCAGCCATGCCATTTGGGGGCCGGTTCACGCGAGCACCACTCCCACCGCTCCCACCACCACTGTTTCTACCACTCGAATGGCCAACCCTTTGATACACTCCATCGTTTGAATGGCCTGAACCTACTCCCCTTCCGCCGCCACCATTTCGGTTATTGAATTCGGACCTGTTGTTGGAATCAACCCAACCATAACCTCTTCCTGAATTGCCGTAATTACCACCACGCCCTCTTGCCCCTTCATTTCTGAATCCATTACCACTTCCTCTCCCAGGAGGATATCTACCTCTGTTACTCCCTGTAGAAGAACGGATCAAGCACCCTTTTCATTTCAAAGAAACTAAAGGAAGAAAAGGATAAAGCTGTCTTGTACTATTTCAGAAAAAGGAGAAAATATAGCAGTAAGCAGATTATGGCTACTGTAAAAATAAACGGCCATCCCTTTTCACTGAAGACAAATAGGAACTTGCTCAAGTAAGCAAAGAAGAATAAATATCAATGGAAGCCAACTCAAAGTGGTAATTCAAACTTGCCTCGAGAGCTAGAAGCTCGTTTGCCCTCAACATATGCCTGACGACCACCAATCGTAATGGGGGAAGCCTAAAAAAAATCATATACGAGTTAAGCAGGATATTATCAGTAGTAGTGAAAGTAGGTCAGCAATTCAAGCTAAAAACCAGTTGAAAAATGGGCACTCGACTTACTGAGAGATTAGCATTAGAATGTTAAATCCTTTTGCCCTTATGATCAAAGTTAACTAATAGGTCTATAATTATACATGGACTACCTTCACTTGAACGCTTAAGTTGCATATTGTGTAAGTGATTTACCACATTAATCTTGCTTCATGTCTACCTACCTAAAGGAAATCGCTACTTCATGACAGTCCAACATATTGGAGAGTCGAGATAAAGAAATCTAAGAGCCTTCAACAGGTCATTGTTTTAGACTCTTAGCCAACAACATTATTACTAATTCACTATTATACGCAACGAGATTGTGTGAACAAAACAACGATTGTTTCCATTTCTCTAAACAGGATTTTATTGTATTCATAATCACAGGAAACATAAACATAAACTTCTCTGTAGATGAATGAAGTTCTTGGCTTTGATTGCCCATACAGGTCAAGAAGATAATTGTTCAGATACAATGAAGCTGCTTCTTTCAGTGGATTGATCATATTCCGATGTGTGAATCAACACTATTCTGACTATAACAAGTAGTAGTATACTACTTCTCTACAAATTACCCTACTTTTAGACAAGCAGAGTTAGATATGATTTAGACTAAAGAAGTAACTTTCCAAGTCCGCAATGAACGAAGAGAACAAGGGACAAAAATAAAGGGAAATTATGATAGCAAGACAATATACCGCTATTGCACCTTGCACAGCACTTGCTGTCTCAAACTCCACAAAACCGAAGCAGAATCCTTGTTGCTGCAAAATAAGCATACATAGATTTTCTATTAACAAGGGGAAAAACCAATAAAGAAATTAACACATGAAGAAAACAAAATGAAAAATCCAATCAAGAAACCTTATTGCTTCTAACTTGAATGCCACCACTCTTGATAGGTCCAAACGTCTTGAACTCTTCCTCTAGTTGGGAAGGAGTTGCATTTATCGGAAGATTCTTTATGTAAATAGAGTGACCATCAGCTGGCACATGCAAAAAGAGGTCAATGAACCAACAAGACAACAGTAATAGACAAACCCAAGACAAAAATAATTATGCCGCAACCAAACCTTCTCCTTCTGCTGCACTGCCATTCTCTGCGGCATTTGAACCCAAAGCAGGTGTCTCAGTTGTTGGAACTGGTGTTGGTACAGAGGGAACCTGAACATCGTTATTTTCAGTTGCGGGCCTTTCAGGAATAGCCTTAGGAATGGGTTTGGGTAATGGACTTTCCTTCATCACCTTCACCTGCAATAATAAATAAGTGTTTCATTATGCTCAAAGACAATGTATGTGTATGAAGACAAAAGTATTAACTTGGTATTCAAACAATCCTCAAACAATAGCCACATGGTGTAATACGCATCACTGATTAATTAAACAAACAGTAGATGACTACAAATGATATGCACAAATAGAAGATTGGAGTGAAAAGGGCAACACTTACGATAGAAGCATACGACTTCTTAGGAGTATCTTCCAGTTCCAGGGGAAAGGAGTTGGACTCCGATACACACTGCAGATCTTCCTGAACTTCACGAACAACCACAACTGGTGCTTTCTCCTCCACAACTGCACGATCTCCATTCTCTAATGGGACATTTAACTTTTCAACATTAGCTTCTTCTTTTGGCAATTGAGGTGGATGCTCAGAAGCCCGAGGCTCTTGTGGTGCAGCAGGTTCTGTAAATAACCCAGTAATAAATCACAACGAGAAAAGGAAAAGAAAACGACAAATCAGAGCTAAAAAACAAGCAAACATATTAACACTTATATACCCTGAATTGGAGTTGGAATGGCAACAAAACCATTAGACAGACTTCCGTTTACATCATGATGTTCGACCTCTTCGACATATCTAAAAATGTCGTTCAAAACAAAGTAGCCTTTCTCTTGAGGAGCAAGAAAGAAACTCTGGGTAAAATTTCGTTTCACATTGTCTTTGACAGTCAAATGGCCAGTGACAAGTACGATAACTCCACCATCTACCGAGTCTTGGGTATCCACTGTCTTTATCTCTGCCTCACATTCCGTATAACCAAGAGAGAGTATTTTCTCATTGATAGCCTGTTTCACAACATAACAACCAACAATAAAACAAAATTCCAAATAACCCCACTTAGTTGTCTCAGTCTCTCAGATGGTATCACAGGCGCTGACGACTCATCTCTAAGGGTGGGGGCTTGGTGTTTCAGGGGAATGTTATAGTGTCACATCGCATGTGAGGACATCCGGAGCATAGGCTACAGGTGCGTGCTCAAGTATAATGAGCGTCGCCTTCCGGGTGGGCCCATGGAAAACCCTGCACCCATTGGGTTTGTGCCGAGTGTCAGGATATCGATAGCTGCTAAGGTTTGGGGCATTACATATGGTTCTTTCAAAGTCCGAGAGATATTCTCGACCCATTAATTATCATGTCTAAATCAAATTATTTTCAACTACTAACTTAAAAAACTTACTTGTTTGGTAGTAACAAAACTCATGCAACCATTGGGCTCAGGACGTCCAAACTTGCTAATGTCCTGGTAAAAGTGATAAACCATGCCTGGATTTTGATGCAATATAAGATAGTATTGATGGACAAAAGCATTCCCAACCTAAGAAAAGAAATAGAACAATAAATTTGAGTTCTTTTACAAACTAAAAAGTAAATGAAAACAACAAAAGATTGAAAAGAAGAAGGTAGCAGAGCTAATTTGAAACCCAATTTCTTACAATTTGGGAAGGAGAGCATCCTCCATAAGTAGGTTGCTGTGTCGACCCCATTGTTAATCAAACAAGCTCCAAAAGCAGTTCTCTGATTCAATATATTTGAAAGAGAAGTTGAATTAAAACACGTAAATGAAATCAATCTCAGATAAACTTATACAAGTGTAACCCTAGATACTGAAGAACTATGGAAATGTGGAGATCACTGAGAAAAACAACTTCCACAAAAAAAGATAAATAAACAAAAGGAGTGATGAATTTGTAGGGAGATAGAGAGAGAGATGGCGAGAGATCTACAGATCGGAGGATTAAGAGAGAATTTGATCCATGAAAATCGTACCTGGTTTTGTTATTTGATCGAAGAGATTTGTTGTAGATGAAGAAGAACAGACCTCTTCTCACCCCAAACTCTCTTCGTTCTTTTAGGGTTTTGTTTTCGGATTGTATTGGTGCGGCGCATAGGGATGCAAAATCCGGCCCGAATTGCAAATTGTGGATCGGATTATCATTCGGGTAAAATGGTGGATTTGACCCTAAATGCTTATCCAATCTCCCTTTTCCTATTTTTTTTTTTTTTTGAGTTAAACCAGAATCTTTATTCATACCAATCCAGAACATTACATGGTCTTGAGATTTTTGACTCATTTGATTACAACATGAGATTTACAGAAGTAAATTATAGCACGGAATTTACAAAAGTAACTTACAACATGCAGGGAAAAGAGTACAACATTACAATAACTAAATGAAAAGACCCTAAAGGTCACGAAATGAAAAGATCCTACAAATCACAAATGAGAAGACCCTGAAGGTCATAAACTTTATTATATTAAAAAATATATATAATGATGAACCTAGAAGAGAAATGGAGAGTGTGCGAGTCTGTCAGACTGAAGTTGTTGAGCGAAGACAAATTATTTTTTTTTTCTTTTCCTTTCGTCTTCTCGATGTCTGTTGTAGTGCCCTAGAACTGATGGTGAATTTATGAATTTTCACGATGTGAATCCATCAAATCTAGTGTTGATTACCATTTATTTGAATCTCATGTCATTTGCTTGATTTATTAGTATCTTCTTAAATTGTACCCCAAAAATGATCTCTCAAGAACTACATAATTTCGAACAAGGTGTTGTAAGGAGAAGATCTTAAAAAAAACATAAAACATCTTTCACAGAATTTCTTTCAACCTTTGCTTGCTTTTTTCGAAATCTGTTGTTACTCAAAAAGGTTAATTAATACTAAAATAGGATATCCACCGCCACTAAATGGTGGATTCCGACGAAGAGAATCCCTTAACGCGTTTCTTGTTTAAGTAGGTGGTTGATGTGTCATCTCCCTTCCCGTACACTTCTATCATCAATTTTTAGAGGTCTTCGGTGGGGGTGAGATTTTGGCCCGTGGCCCTGTACCCGCATACGTCCGGTGACCGAGCCGGTCAAAACCCGTCCGACCGATATATGTTTAGTGGACAAACCAAGGAATGAAAAAACATTTCGATCTGTGTTGAAATTTTACAATTTTGCGGAACTGATAGAAATGATAGAAATATTAGTTTAAGGGGATATTTGCAACTATATAACTATAAAGTTGATAGATTTGTGACAAATTTGAGTTAATTAGAGGGCTTATCTAAAATAATGTCAATTAGAGTGCTAATATGCAATAAAGTATGTTAGTTCAGGGGCTAAACTCAAACCCGACTGTAAAATCAGGGGGCCAAACTCAAAACCCGACTACAAAATCAGGGGACTAATTTGAAATAACGAGGACTTACAAAATAACACATAAATCTTGATGTGCCCTGCTTAGTATTAAAATAAAATCACTCCCTATTTAATTTTCCAAATCTCTTCGTCTACGACCTCTCAGTTCAAGTGTTCAAAGAAGCTTCTTTTTCCTCGCTCTCTCTAGATTTTCTCTAAAAATTAGGCAACAAAATTCTCGAAGAAGGCTAAGTTATGATTCAGTGAAGAAAGAGGAAGAATTTAGTTGAAGAAATTAGAAGAAAATTTAAAGAAGAAACCTAACAGTGAAGAAGACTAAGTTTCGATTCGGGTATGACTTTCAATTCTTATGAGTTAGGGTTTACAAAACCTTTGGAATGACTGAAATCCAGACCGAATCTTTACGAAATCATATTATTCATCTCAATTTTCTTCTTTTGAAAAAAAAACTGTGAGAAACTCAGAATCAACTAGGGTTTCGAAACCCTAACCTCTTTTTCGAGATTTCGTGTCAGATTTCGGTGGAAGTTTGACACGAAATTTTTGTATGCAAACTTTCGTGTCGATGGAAGAAAACCCAACAAATTTCAACCATTTCGGCCGAAATTTTTCGACATTTCATTCCTTGGGACAAACACAGACAACGGACCTAACTTGTGTACTGCCTGAGTCCACCCCTTAGGTTGTCCGTCTACCCGTCCGTAATACCCACCCATAATTAGTATGAATGTTCAGAGTAAGATGGTAGTGTTAGATTAAATTAAGCTATGTCATATAACCCTCGAAATCAAAAGAAGTCTAACCCTTTCCTTTACTCTTCTCTTCGACTCTCTTCGAGTCATTTCTCTTTTAGTTTTCAGTGGCGAAATCCCAACTGTTAATCATAGTCGATTATTCTCTCTCCAGGGGCGCCTCGAGCCCAAAGCCACCAAAACTATCACTTTGGCCCCAAATAATGAAGGGCCTCATGTTTCTTATTTCAAATTGAGTTTCAATCCAATTTCAACCATAATTTAAGGTGTAGCTTAGTGGTAAAGAATTTTAAACATGGATAAGAGGTCAACGGTTCAATTCTCCCCTTTGCATTATTCAAATTTTATTTAATTTTTTCTAATATCCATTATATAGAGTCAAAGTACATTGACACATGATGTTGTGTTATCGTGGTTTATGATAAATGGATTGGAAAAAAATAGGTTGGTTTTAGCCATTTGGACGCAATTTTATTTTCATAGAAGTATGCGTTTTCTTAATCCAAAATTTATGACGAGAAGTGTTAATTCATCTGTAACAACAATCTGTTACAGATGGGCTTCTTACTGTATAAAAGTGAAAACCTATGTTTTTCTTTCTATCTTAACAATTTACTTGATCCTGTTTCTACTAAGTTTCTACGGATACTCGCTTCAATATTGTTTTTAAAGACAATGCTAGATAGCGATAGATTTTATCACATTATTTAACATTGGATCATCAATTCGCTTTTAAGATTTTACAAAGAGATACATTTTTGTGTCTTGGAAATAGATCAAACAACATCATATAACTGATGGAATCAAATCTTATTCCACACAGTTCTTCTTACTGATTCTTCCTCTTCTCCTTGTTCACTTCTCTCTAACATGGATCACATATTCATTTCCTAAAGTTACAAAAATTAAATTTGATGAAGGATTTAATCCATTTGTTGGTGATTTATATGATTAAGAAATGGAAGTATGGATAAAGATGTCAGTGAGAAAAGAAGATTCAATATCGCCGAATTATACGATGAACAATTCAAGGAGATTGAAGATGAAATAACAAGTCAAGAGAAAAGAACTATCAAGATTTCACTTTTATTAGTTTAATTTTATTGTTGTAATTTTCTCTTTGTCGACCTTTAGAGCCTTTAATTCTCGATCTATAGGATCTTTTTGTCGACTTTTATGGTCTTTAATTCTCGATCTATATGATCTTTGTGTCCGTGTCTAGTCAATTTTTTCCCTTCATGAGGCACTTTACATTTGAATGTATGTAACTCTCATGAAGTTTTGGTAGGAGAGGAATAAGAATTCTACCATGTACTTTGTGATGTTCATTGATTAATGAAAGTATGGTTTGGATAAAAAAAAAACTAATGTCGTGTCAAGAAAGTGTTAATTAGTGTGTCAAAAATATTAGATCAATATAGCTAGCCTCAATGGCAGTGTTTTACATGTAGGTTTCTTGTGCATATAGAAATTCTATGTAAGGAATATTGAAGAGGATGATAGAGATGATGAAGAGGATTAAAGGATACTACTGTACTGTTCTTGTGGCAACCTGAGAGAGAGAAGAGACAGAGGGGTCAGACATGGGGTTTCCCTTATAATCTCCCCCTCTCGGTGTCTTATCATCATCACTTATTTAAGTTTGTTATCTTTTGTTTAACTGTCTTCCTCCTCTCCATGGTGGTTCAGATCATCGAAATATCGAGTGGTTTGGAAGATTCAATGGAGAGGTGGTTATAAAAAAAAATTGAGAGAGAAAAGAAGATAAAAGGAGGAGAGTGGTATCTTAAACAAAAGAAAGTAGTATTACTTGGAGAGACAGCAGGTGAGAAAAAAAATGAAGGACAAAAGAGGAAATAAAAATGCGACGGTAGCAGTTACGTGCCAAAATAGTTAGTTTTGGGAGGCAAGTCAAAGTATAGGAAGCTAATAGTAAGTTGGTCACAACATGAGAGCTAAATAAGAATAAACACTAAAAACAACTTCATAAAACCTAAAGCCACGTCATTAGGGCTCAGATCAAGTGGGATTTAGGTTAATTTAATCTTTCTATTTTTATACAAGAGTTCCTATTTCTTTCTTTATGATCATCTCCAAAATCCTCATCTGCCTATCTAACACTCCTCTCTACTCATCATCATCAACTCTCAAGTCCTAGTAGTGACCAACACCAGCACAAGAAGATTGATTTAGAGGTGAAAGAATCAATAATCGATTCTTGGGATCCGAGAAGAAGAACCATTCAGAATTAATTAAAGTGAGTCTCTCAACAAGATTTCCTTTTTAATCTAATTAATTTCCTTTTTTTTTTCTAGTTAAGATTTAGGGTTTCTATATACCTATCAAAAGTAATTTTAAGATTTAAGGGTTGGAGGGTATAAGAGTTCAGTTTCTTTCCAGATATACAAGTATTTCTAAAATAACCCTAGTTTACTTGTTTAAATTGGGCTTCTTTAAATCATTATTAGTACTATATACTTGGTTGACTCAATAGTATTGTCCACAGATACAGAAACAGAAAGAGAAAAACAGGACCGTCGATATGAATCGCGAAGAAGAGAAATCAACATCTGAACACAAAAATGGAACTCCTACAGAAGCAGATTCATCGTCGAGCTTATTAAAAACAGATAATGAGAACTTGAGTTCAGGTACTAGAGTACTGCTTAAAGTTCAAGAAATAATTCAAGAATGGAAGAATAAGGTTGATATTATCGAACCAATACGAAGCCATGCAAAGTCAGCTAATGGAGGAAAACCTAGCCATGCAAGACAAAGAGAGTTCCTATTTAAGAAGCATTTGACTTCACATGATATTAAACATGATCTAACTATTCCAATAAGAGAGGCCAAGAAGCATATGCCCATAATACGTCTATCCGAGAAAATGTTCAAGACACAGATCATCAAATTATCCGAAAATAAGGGTAAGAAAACGTGGTGGAAGATGAGATACAAATATTGTGAAAAAAGCCAAACTTACTACTTAACAGGAAGATGGAAAGAGTTTGTTAAATATCATGGACTGAAAACGGGCGATATTGTTCAATTTCATAAATTGGAAGGACGGGATAATAAGTATTTTGGGATTGGTTTTTGTCGCCAAGAAAAGAGTAAACGTTTTCGGAATAGTACTAGTGAAGTTGTTCCTGGTTTTGAAGCTACGAAAGCAAATATTAAGAGAAGAAGTAGTAAAAGTAGAGCAGTAAAAAGAATGCGTGACTTCATACCGAGGATTTCACCATTGAACCCAACTCGATCTTGTAGCATTAATAGTATTATTGATGAACCGATGAGCTCTACGCCATCGATCATATAAGAAGAGTATCACATTCTAATTTCTGTCTGTGAGTTTGTTTGTCTGTGTATATCTCTCGTACATTATTATACAATGATTAGTATATTTTTTCATGGTAAATTCTTTTGGAAAAAAGATGGATCCCAATATCCTATAATGCATTTGAATTTCGACGACAGACTCCTCAAACTAAACTTTTCTTTGTTCGAATTTTTTCTTAATCTTTTTGTTTGTGTATAATTTTCTCTTTACTAATCTCTTCTACTATTCGCTCTACTTATTTGATGAGTAAACCCGAGGAAACGTTATATACTTTTTTTTTATATGGAGCTTTTTTCGAAGGCAGAGATCAGAGTTTTGATGGAGTTTCCCTTAACACAACTGGCCTCTCCATTATATGATATGTAAATAAGCAGAACTGTCCTTTAGCTAAAAGACTGTCCACTTCATCTAAAATTCAAAATTTTGGGTTCAAATCGTGGAGGTAGTTTACTCTCATGAATGAGCAAATGCATTATTAGATATAGGTACATTAATACATTTGCTCATTCAAGAAAGAAACTACTGCTTGATTGCGCTAAAATCTGCTATAAAAGACCTACAAATATATGATCGAACATAAACAAAAAACGGTTTGTTCTCCGGAAAAAGCAATGTGTCGTGTTACTTTCTTCATACAATCAACCTTGTTATTCTTAAAAAATATGAAGCACAATCAAACTAATGAAGGATTTAAAGTGGGTGTCGTGGTAGAGGGAAAAGAACCACGAAGAAGGTGAAAGTGGTGTTCGGTATAATGGTGCCGCTAGGCGCTATGTAGATTGAAAAAGGAGTTTTAGTGTTCATTGCCTTAGATAATAGAAAGTTTTGGACTTGGGATTTTATCTTAGGTAGAATCTTGACCCACCATTATATCTATATAACAAAACAGAAAGGGTATCACAGTGACAAAGGTTGAGTAGGACAAAATAAATGACATCAATACTTGACAACCATTCAGTTCACCATTTCTAACCTTTTCAATCCATCATCTTCCCCTTATTAAACCCTTTATTGCCCATTAAGTCTTTACTGCCCATTAAGTCTAAACTATCAATTTCTCTCAAGTTTTTTCACCCGCCTACATGGGTTGTCTCTCTTTCCCGCCTTGTGGATCTTTCTATTTCTTTAATTTTTTTTATTCAGTTTGAGTTTAATTTTTCATATTTGTTGTTTTAGGTCTCTCATGGTTTTTCTTGGTTTGATGTTTTGGGAGAAATATCAGAGGATTCATTGTAACGGGAAAGTTAAGAAATGGTGGCAAAAAAAATCAACTTCGACAAAAAAGAAAGAGATTTCTTATGGTTAACTCTAAGTTAATACATTAATAATTGTTGATCTTTTTTCTTCACGTTATGATGGATGCAAGGCTCTCCATCTTAAGGTAAAGTTCATACTAAAAGCATATCCTTCTAAATTCTTTCTCTTACCACGATCACATCTCTCTCTAAACTTGTAAAGCAAAAGATCAAATTTGGATGTTGGGTTATTTAATTGTTTGGTATAAGAAACCCATATGATGGAGTTCATCTCTTGTTGAGCAAGTTGGTCTCATTCATATTTCATTCATATTACTTTATGCTTATTTAACCCCCCGAGTTTTTTTTGTTCTTCATAATCTATCTTAGTTTGATTAGATTTGAAAAGTTGAAATACCCACTATTTGTATTAGCTTTAGCAGCAATCAAAGCATTTTTATTACCCTTTATAGGTTTAGATCTTAGAGTCCGTCATTCTAACGACACTTTGGATTCTTTGCAGATCAATTAGAATGAATTACTACCTTTTTCATTCTTTCATTGTCCGGGTTCTTGATTGTTATGTTATCATGTTTAATTGTTTGGTGCGTTATGAAGATAGTGCTGGAGGTTGATGGTTATTTCAGAATCAAGAGGCAAGAATAGAGAAGACAATTATAGTGCTCAGGAGACTGTTGAAAGATAATTAGTAATTTCTAGAAAAATAATTATCTATGTTTTAAGTATGTTTTTAACTACATAAGAGTTATGTTACTCAAGAGTCAAGAGTTATGTCAATCAAGACTTGAGAGTTTAGAAAATCAAAAGTTGGGAGTTTGTAAGTCTATGAGTCTAGGAGTTATTGTAGTAGTTATGTCTATCATCTATGATCTATATAAATAGATGTCTTTGTAATGAGAAGATATCAAGCAAAAACAAAAACAACATTCAACAATATAGCATCTATCTCAATACAATTTAAGTTTAGCAATTATCTTCTTGTTAATCTTCTTGTAAGAACAAGTAAAGCACCCAACAAATTTGGTATCAGAGCCATCTATCTCATTTTGAACCAATGGCTACAAACAATTCATGTTTCAACCTCTCATCAATTTCAGTTTCTGTTTTTGATGGTGAGCACTATGACTATTGGAGCATTCAAATGAAGACAATTTTCATCTCACAAGATTTGTGGGAGTTCATTGAAGATGGATATGATGAAGAAGCACTAGATGCAACACAACTAAAACAAACAAAGAAAAGAGATGCAAAAGCATTACAATACATCCAACAAAGGGGAAAGTAAAACAATCTTCCCTAGACTTATGGGTGTGCAGTAAAATCAAAAGAAGCGTGGGAAATTTTGAAAAATGAGTTTCAAGGGTCTGAAAAAATTATTACAGTTAAACTTCAATCCTTGTGGAAGGACTTTGATAGTTTAGCTATGAAAGAGAGTGAGAATATTCAGCAATTTTCCTCTCATGTGACTACAATTGTTAATCAAATTCGAAGTTGTGGAGATATACTTGAGGACAAGAAAATTGTTCAAAAAATCCTTCGTAGTCTTCCTCAAAAATTTGATCATGTAGTTGCAGCTATTGAAGAATAAAAAAATCTATCTACATATACCATGAATGAACTTATGAGTTCTCTTCAAGCACATGAACAAAGAATCAATAGGTTGACAAATCAACCTTTGGAGCAAGCTTTCCAATCAAGATATAATTTCTCAAACAAGAAATTTTCTAAATCCGAGCAAGGTAGAAAAGGAGGTGGTAAAGAAAGAAAGGAAAATTGGCAATCAAAATTCGGTAATTCAAACCCCTCTTGCCGAATTTGCAAAAAATCTAATCATGAAACTAAAGATTGCAGGTTCAAATGCAAAAGATGCAAAAATGCAAATCATTCCTATACAAATTGTTGGTTTAAGATAAGGAAGAAGCAAACTTTATCAAAGATGAGGAAGAACATCAACTCTTCTCTTGTATGAATACCCAAAATGTAACTAACAACATTTGGTACTTGGATAGTGGTTGTAGCAATCATATGATGGGAAATCAAGATATCTTTGTGAAGCTTGATCAAAGTCACAAGTCAAAAGTGAAGCTTGGAGATGGCAATCTTCAAAATGTAATTGGTAAGGGAGTCATTGCAGTGGATACAAAAGGAGGTACACAAAAATTAATCCATGATGTTTTATATGTTCCTAACTTGACCCAAAACCTCTTAAGTGTTGGACAGTTGCTGCAAAAAGGTTATTCACTATATTTTGAAGATGGAAAATGAAGAATTTTCAACAAACAAAATAACAAAATCTTGGCTGAAATTGACATGAACCAAAACAAGGTATTTCCTTTCTTCATGTCACAAGTTGACACATTTGCCTTCAAAAGTGAAAATGATGATAAAACATTATTATGGCATTTGAGATATGGTCATTTGAATAATAATGGATTGCATTTGCTTAAACAAAAGAATATGGTGATTGGACTCCCCTCTATTGAAAAGACAAATCAGGTTTGTGAAGGATGCATATATGGGAAAATACATAGACTCCCATTTCTTAAAACATCTTATAGAGCCAAAGACCCTCTTGAATTGATACATTCAGATATTTGTGGACCTACAAGGACTCCGTCACTTGGAGATAAGAGATACTTCATCTTATTTGTCAATGATTTTACTAGAATGATGTGGATTTTCTTTCTTAACCAAAAATTTGAAGCTTTTTTAGCATTTCTTCAATTTAAAGTGTACGTTGAAAAGCAAAGTGGGTATGAAATTAAGTCTCTCCGAACGGATCGAGGAGGTGAAATATCTTTACAGTCCATTCATGAACTATTGCAAAGAAAATGGCATACAAAGGCAGCTCACCGTTCGAAGAAGCCCACAACAAAATGGAGTGGCGGAAAGAAAGAAAAGAACAATCGTTGAGATGGCTCGAAGCATGTTAAAAGGTAAAGATCTTCCTAACAAATTCTGGGCTGAAGCAGTCAACACATCAATTTACATTCTTAACCGTTCACCAACAAAGGCTGTTCGGAACAAGACACCATTTGAAGCTTGGCACAAAAAGAAACCGGTAATTGATCATTTAAAAGTTTTTGGATGCATAGCATATTCACTGGTTCCTTCTCAAGAAAGAGAAAAATTTGACAAGAAAGGTGAAAAACTTATTTTTGCTGGTTACAGTGATGAATCTAAAGGCTATCAACTTTTTAATCCTAACACTAACAAGTTGATTGTTTCAAGAGATGTTGTATTTGATGAAATGACAGCTTGGAGTTGGGGAAGTTCTTCTGAAGCACCAAATTCATTTGAAATTTTGGAGCCTTCAGTAACTGAGGGAGAAGAACCACAAGTTGGTGAAACTCCACCATCTAGTCCAAACACAAACTCACAATCAAGCTCATCAAGTGCCACAAGGCCAAACAGTCCAGATTCACCACCAAGAAAGATACGGGCATTACAAGATATATATGAGTCGTGTGATGTAGCATTTTTCTCTAGTGAGCCACAAACTTTTCATGAAGCAGCAAATGAACAAGTTTGGAGAAGCGCCATGGATGATGAAATTGCTACAATAGATTAGAACAAAACTTGGGAACTTGTAGACCTACCAAAGGCAAGGAAGTTGTTGGCCTTAAGTGGGTTTATAAGACAAAATTTAATGAAGATGGTTCTATCCAAAAACATAAGGCAAGGTTAGTAGCAAAGGGTTACTCACAACAACCCGGAATTGATTTCAATGAAACATTTGCACCGGTTGCAAGAATGGAAACCATAAGAACAGTTCTAGCCTTGGCAGCACAATTTGATCTAGATGTTTATCAACTAGATGTAAAATCAGCATTTCTTAATGGAGAACTTGAAGAAGAGGTCTATGTGGAACAACCACAAGGCTATGAATTGCAAGAACATGAAGACAAAGTCTATCGTCTTCAAAAAGCGCTTTATGGGCTTAAACAAGCACCAAGAGCGTGGAATAGCAAAATTGATGATTATTTTCAGAAGAATGGTTTTCAAAGAAGTCCAAGTGAACCATCACTCTATGTGAAGAAGGAAGGCCAAAATGATTTTCTTATTGTATGCATATATGTTGATGATTTAATTTACATGGGCTCAAGCATGGATATGGTGGAGGATTTCAAAAACAAAATGATGAAAGAATATGAGATGTCTGACTTGGGTCTTATGAAATATTTTCTTGGGATTCAAGTGAAGCAATCAAAAGGTGAGATATTTATTTCTCAAGAAAAGTATACTGATGATTTATTAAAAAAATTTCAGATGGACAAGTGCAAGCCGTTGTCTACTCCTATGGCATTGAATGAAAAATTACAAGTCAACGATGGAGCAAAACAAATTGAATCAAAATTATTTCGAAGTCTTGTTGGATCCTTGATTTACCTCACAAATACAAGGCCAGACATAATGCACTCGGTTAGTCTTATATCGAGGTTTATGAATGAGCCAAGTATACTTCATTATGCAGCAGCAAAAAGGGTTCTACGATATCTTCAAGGTACAAGAAAACAAGGCATCTTGTATAAGAAAGAAGAAGATAACAATTTAGTTGGCTGTACTGATAGCGATTGGGCTGGATCTTTAGAGGATCGAAAGAGTACATCAGGTTACATATTTAGTCTCGGAACAAATATTGTTTCATGGAGTTCAAAGAAACAAAAGACCGTGGCATTATCTTCCGCTGAAGCTGAATATCTTGCTGCTACTGAGGCAGCATGTGAAGGAGTTTGGTTGAGAAGAATTCTCGTCGATTTATTCCAGACTCAAGAACAACCTACTCTCATTCATTGTGATAACATGTCAGCAATTGCTATGACAAAAAATCTAGTGTTTCATGCAAGAACGAAACACATTGAATTGCGTCATCATTTCATTAGAGATTTGGTAAACAAAGAGGAGATAAAATTAAAATTCATTGGAACGAATGATCAACCAGCTGATTTTCTCACGAAGTCCATCAATAGTGAGAAATTTGAGAAGTTCAAGAAGTTCTTAAAAATTACAAATTATGAAGGGGTGTTGAAAGGTAATTAGTAATTTCTAGAAAAATAATTATCTATGTTTTAAGTATGTTTTTAACTACATAAGAGTTATGTTACTCAAGAGTCAAGAGTTATGTCAATCAAGACTTGAGAGTTTAGAAAATCAAAAGTTAGGAGTTTGTAAGTCTAAGAGTCTAGGAGTTATTGTAATAGTTATGTCTATCATCTATGATCTATATAAATAGATGTCTTTGTAATGAGAAGATATCAAGCAAAAACAAAAACAACATTCAACAATATATCATCTATTTCAATACAATTTAAGTTTAGCAATTATCTTCTTGTTAATCTTCTTGTAAGAACAAGTAAAGCACCCAACAGAGACATCGTTTGAAGTTTTCTTCTGTAGTGAATCAAGAACAAACATTGTTTATTTTAACCAACATCTACAAAATCACTTATCAATAAAATTTTGAACTCTTTAAACTTCAACTTCTTTTGTGGGATTGTTCAATGGTAGTTTTGTCCTTAGGTAATATGAAAAATTTATGATAAAACAAAGAAAACAAACCCAATGTATACTAATTCATGGGAATTAAGAAAGGTAGAATTTTGTTTGTTTTCGTATGAGGTGATGGAGAACCTAAACGAAAAATGGTGCACATCGTATTCTCTCAACTCCAACATTTGATATTTGAATACTTCCGAAGAGTACAATTAGTTTCTCCTGCATTGAATCACTCTCTCAAAAGAGAGTTTCTTTCGATAAACAAAATAGTTTATTACTTGAGACCTCAATGAAACCCTGGGATTTAATACTTTTGAAAAATATTGGGTTATATATTAACAAATCCAAATTTGCAAGGAAGGAATTTCGCATTGTGACTCTTCCAGGATTTCTTGTAGTGTGGATATGTTGTTTTTGGGTCAACCTACTAGGAATAGGGCTATGAATTGTTACGGTTCATTCATAGTATCGACTAATTGAAGCCACCTAAAACATAATGGTAACAAAATATGTTTATACTCTTTATGGCTCCTTATTTTTCTCCCAACAAAAAATCAACTTAATCGTATTCTTTTGTTCTCTTGATCAACTTTATATTCTTCAAATTTTACTCTAACTTCTTTGTCTATTAAAATAAGCAGAAGTGGAATCAAGAGAGAAACTCGAAGAAGTTGATGAAGAGTATGTGACAATGATTTGTTACATATTGTGTAGAATTTTTTTTTTTTGAAATCTATAATTGTTGCAACCATTTTTAATTTTTGGACAAACTTAATTTGTTTGTATTTTATAATTTGTTTTTGGAGATCTTTTCCTGAACTTTTGGTTTGATTTTTGTTAGTTAGAGGAGATAGAATATTTGTGATAACAGAAAGTTTACCGTTGCGAATTGAAGGTCATTCATTTTGATGAAGGAAACTACCACTTTATAACATGTAAAGTGTTCAATAGAAGGGCACGGATAATGCCTAGTATGTATTATAAATAATATATAACATTTATATTATAATTGAACCTCATTGGTTACGTTAGCTTTTCACGGTTTCTTAAAAACATATCCACTTGCTAGACTATGCTTGTCGGTTTTAGGGATTCACAACTGTGCCAAAACCACTCATTGTTTGATTTGAAAATCGAGTGGATCAGTTTGGATTGGTAGGTTTGGCATATTCTTGCGGAACTCTACTTCCTCCCCTCAGTTGGTTGAGACCACCACGGGATATTTGGTTCTGAACATTCAGTGTGGCGACATCATAAATGAGACAGGAAAGTAGAATTACTTAAAGAGGAACCTAGAAACAAAAGACTCAAGGATAAAAAAGGAAAAAAAAAAAAACAAACCTAATAGTTATATGACGAAATAGTTAGTTTTGGGACAACATCGAAATATAGGAGGTTAAAAATGAGTTGGTCACAACGTGAGAGCTAGATAACAATTTATAGTAAAACCAACTTGGTCATAATATTTGACCGGGTTATTAGACGGTAAAAATTGTTTTGGTGATAACGGGTGTCAATCTTGTTAATTGTTTTGCTGAGAGAGAAAGACCAGACATAGGGTTTTCTCTTATGACCGCGGGTGTCAATCTTGTTCGATCTAATCAAATTTTTTTAGTATTCTCCGCCTCTCTGTTTCTTCTCATGTTTACTTCTTTCAAGTTGTTATCTTTTGGCTAACTGTCTTCCTCCTCTATATGGTGGTTGAAACCACCGAAATATAAAGTGGTTTTGAACATTATTTGAAGCAATGGTTGTAAAAAAAATTAAGAGAAAGAAGAAGATAAAAGAGGGAGAAAGAGAGAGTGAGACCGTAAATGAGAGAGGGAAATAGTATTACTTCAAGAGAAAGCTTGAGATGAAAACATTCGAAGACAAAAAAGGAAATGAAATTATAGTTATGTGACAAAATAGTTAGTTTTGGAGGGCAAATAAAAAAAAATAAGAGGCTAACAATGAGTTGGTCACAACATGAGATCTAAATACGAATTACCACTAAAACAACTCTTTTTTTTGTTGCAAACCACTAAAAACAACTTTGTCATAGTAATGGACAATAAGCAGACGGTAAAAATGGTTTGCTGTAAAACCGAAAGCTACTTCATAGAGACTCAGATCAAACTATCTCTGGCAGTTAGACGAAAAACAACTTCTCCTTTAGACTAGACAGATAATTGGAAATTATTTTCTCTCTCTCTCTCTACTTGATGTTTGTAGATTCAAAGATCTCTTTGAGAAGTTTTCACACCTGTTTATGCTTTAAAGAGACCCTTATATGGAATTCCAGAAGTCTTAATCCCATTGGGACAAGGATTCCTTAATGACCACATTGGGATTTCGAGATGAGTTAATCATCTGGGAAACCCTAATAGGGTGACCCTTATTGGGCTGGGCCTGGCCTGTCCCTATAGCATAGCTGGCCTTCCTTTCGCTGGGCCTTTTGTCCGACCCATTATCCTTTCATCTTGGGCTTTTGCTATCTTTGCCTATGACCTTTTGGACATATTAATAGATCTAGTCCACAGTTATATGTCTCATCCCTCTAGTCTTATCTTCCGATCAAATCGACACTCTTTAGTGTAACCCGATCTAAGATCCATACGAAGTTAGTCGCGAATCACTCGAGTTATTCGACGCGTAGTTGGTTTCTAGCTAAATATTACGATCCCTAAATCGTCCGGAATTTGATACCCTTCTTCAACAATTGTTCTATCCGATAAATTGATCGCATTGCCACATTGCCACATTGGTCGAAGGACACCTCCTTAAAAAACAGAGAATGATACCACAAAATGAAAGAGGAAAGTATTATTACTTGGACAGAAAGCGGGGTTGAAATAAAAATCAAGGACAAAAGAGGAAATGGGAAAACAACCGTAGTAGTTATATGCCATTATAGTTAGTTTTGGGGCCAAATCAAAATATAGGAGGCTAACAATAAGTTGGTGGCAACATGAGAGCTAAATAAGAATTAACACTAAAAACAACTTTGCCATAGTAATGGGCGGGGCTAAGTAAAAATGGTTTGGTGTAAAACCTAAAGCCACATCATAAGGAATCAGATCAAGTGGATTGGGTTAATTTAATCTTTCTATTTTTAAACAAGAGCTTCTATTTCTTTATGATCTCCAAAATCCTCATCAAATAGGACTTTCTAATTTCCATTGAATTAGACAAATTACAAACCGACTATTTTCTTTCTCAGAACATAAATACCATTTGCCCGTTCAACGCTTCCTCATTCATCATCAACTTTCTCTAGCGAATTACAACAATTCCTAATAGTGACTCCACAGAAGATTGATTTCAAGGTGGTGAAAGAATTAATAAACTATTCTTGTGATAGAGAAGAAGAACCATTCAGCATTAATTAAAGTGAGTCTCTCTCAACAAGATTTCCTTTTTAACCTATCTAATTAATTATTTCTATTTTTTAGTTTGTTCAAAACCAAAAGTTAAATACCCTATAGTAAGATTTAAGGGTTTAGGGTTTTAGGAGTTCAATTTAATTCTCTTTATACATATAGAACTTGTATAGACGCATTACTAAAACAAAATCAAAACAGGAACGTCGTTATGAATCACGAACACCAAAACCATTCACTTCTACTACATGACTCACTGCTTAAAGTTCAAGAAATAATTGAAGAATGGAAGAATAAGGTTGATAATGTCGAACCGATAGGAAGCCATGCAAAGTCAGCTAATGGAAGAAAACCTAGCCATGCAAGGCAAAGAGAGTTACTATTTATGAAGCAATTGACTTTACAGGATATTAAACATGACCTAGCTATACCAATAACAGAGGCGAGGAGGTATATGCCCGTAATACGTCTATCGGAGAAAATGTTCAAGACGCAAATCATAAAACTATCAGAAAACAAGAACAAGAAAAAATGGTGGAAGATGAGGTACACATATTGTGAAAAAAGCCAAACTTACTGTGTAACACGAAAATGGAAAAAGTTTGTTAGATTTCATGGACTGAAGACAGGTGATACCGTTCAATTTTATAAACTAGAAGGAAGGGATAATAAGTATTTCGGGATTGATTGTTGTCGTCAACAAACAGGAGTACACTTTCAGAATAGTACTAGTGAAGTTGTTAGTGATTTTGAAGTTGAGAACGCAAATATTAAGAGTAGTAGTAAAAGTAGAGCAGTAAAAAGAATGCGTGAATTCATACCGAGGATTTCACCACTGAACCCAACTTGATGTAGTAGCCTTAATAGTATTATTGATAAACCGATGACCTCTACTGCACCTATCATATAAGAAGACTATGCCATTCTAATTCGTATCTGTGAGTTTGTTTGTCAAGCTGTGTATATCTCTCGTACATTATTATACAATGATTAGTATATTTTTCGTCTTGGTGGTAGTAATTTTATATATTTTTTGTACCTTATTTATTTCTTTTTGGACCAAAGATTAATCCTATAATGTATGAAGACTGACCCCTCAAAACTTCTCTTTGTTTGAGTTTCTTGTTCATCTCTTTTGTTTGCCTGTAATTTCCTCTTTTCAAAACTCGTTCATTTTGTCTCTAAACAACTTGCTCAACTTTTCATTGAAATGGGGTTTTCTAAAAGAAATGAAATAAAAATAAACTTCCAAGACAGATCAGATGGGAGTATTGAAGGAGCTCCCTTTAATCCCACCGACCGACCTCTCCATTATATGACATGTAAAATAATAAGCATAACGGGCCTTTAGCTCAAAGACTGACCACTACATGTAAAATTCAAAATTGTGAGTTGAAATCTGAGAGGTGGTTTACTCTCTTGGATCAGCAAATGTAGTTTTATTTACATAAATGAATTATTAGATGAGATTTTAACTAAATAAGTCAAAATAATATTGAAAATGAAACAACATCATACATTTTCAATGAGAGAGGGGAAATAGCGTTACTTGAAAGATAAAAAAATTTGAGAGAGAAAGGAAGATGAAAGAGGGGGAAATAGCTTTACAAATTTCATTTGGATATTTAATTTCTGAAATCGTATTATTTTACGTTCCCAAATTGGTGAAAATTTGAATCGTTCATGCAACAACCTTGGATTGACTTTCTCTCAACAACCTTCTCACATCGTTCATGCAGTAAAGTAGGCATGTCTATATTGTTCATGCAGTTCATCGTGCTTTGTTGTAAGAGGATCTAGAAATTGTTAATGTTGCTTCAGAATGCAAGCGTCTACGGAACATAGCAATGCACATCTAAAAGTGTTGCAATAACCTATGCCTATTCCGAAGAGTTGGACCTTATTCTCCTTACACTATTGAGGATCATCTTATTACGAGTACAAGCGTGTTATTTTTTCTGCAAGTTTTATTGTTCTTTGATGGCTATATTTCATTTCTGTTTTTTTTTACCTCTTTGCATTCATGATAAATAGGTGTTTTTACAATGTTGTATATAGGCAAATGATTCTTTTAGGTAAGTTGCTTCAAAGCTCAATTTTGTAAGACTATCACTTAATAATAACAATTTACTTTTTGTCTTAAATATCATAAGAATTTCATTTTTGTATTATGCTAAAGTGCATAAATTTTCTCTTTTTCATAATTATCGTGAAACTTGATAAACCAATACAAGAATTAAGGTCGAAAGTCAAGTCTTTACGTAAGCTTGAACGGTACATATAAAATTTGGAAACATTAGTAAGATCAAAATATCAGTTGTACAAAAATCAAAGAAAAAAGTAAAAGAAAATAAAACGCAACCTCATTCAAAAATTGAGGTGAAAAATAAGTGGAAGAAGCAACCTGGGCAAGTTAGTGAAGAAACTTGCATTTTTCTCTAATACAAAGGCAGTTTTATTTTGATTAAAAAATATAATTTTTTCTTTTCTCGAAAGACCATAATTTGACAATTTTGACTTTGTTTCAAGATGCTTGAACAAGAACTGAAAGGACAAGAACAGTTGGAGTCTTTAATACTCTAACAGAAGATGTTTGCAATCTTTTCTGGTGAAACTACTTCCAAAAAATGCTAGCTTCTTACGTTTGGACTAAACATTATTAGAATCGAACCGGATAATTGGTGGTGAGGTTCTATCTCTTCTTGCAAGTATTATCTTCAACTTGAATTTTTCCCCTCTTCCTTATCCCTTTTCTTGATAAAGTCGTTCAAGTATTACGTTTTTCAACTTTATGTTGAGGCATATATAGCTAAAATTTTAGGAAATTTGTATATTTATATTTTTGTGAATGTAAATAATATTCTTACAAAATTGTTGGTAATATTTTTAGCTAATCAACCTCATTCTAAAATAGAAATCAAATTATTTTTATTTATGGTAGAATGGATTTGTGGTTTTGTGTTTTATCATTTCCATTTACTTAAAAATGAAATTATTTGACAACGACTGAGGTGGATCAACTCTAACCATGCGAATGGAGCTACAATTCATTGTTGAAATGGGAGCTACAATTCATTGTTGAAATTATCTTTTGGCATCACACAATCATAATTTTTTTTTAATTGTTAATTTGCCTCGAACCCTTATCCTCTAGGGTGGAAGACCAATAGTACTCTTACCACTCAAACTAAGGGTTGTTGACAACATAATCATAAGTTGCTTTTTTTCCTTTACGATTTTCTGACACTTATACAAAATCGCTCGTGCCGAAGGCACGGGTCATGCCTAGTACTTTTACAAGATGACAAAAGTAATAAAAATTGGTATACTCTTACACACCAGATGTGGGAGTGGTGGAAAGCTCGTAATGAGTTCCATTTTCAACAGAAGGAACCAGATCTACTTCGATGTTGCTGGAAAGCTAAAGATTCTTTAAGGTTTGTCTCAGATCTCTTAAATACATCATCTTCTAACTCCTTTTCACAGGTGGGAACATGGTGTCCTCCTCCATACGAACAAATGAAGATAAATTTCGAAGGTTCTTACCGTGAACAACAAGCTTCTTATGCAGCTAAAAGCTGGGAGGCAACGATTCTAAGAACAAAATCAAGAGCCATTCAACCAAAATCGCCAATCTACAGTGAACTTTTAGGGTTTGAGAGTGGATGAATTGGGAATGGAGGCATTTATAGTCGAAGGTGATTCTAGGGTTTTACTAAACCTAATCTCAGCCGTTTATCCTGAGGTGCCGTGGGCAAATTCGGAATAAAATCAACGGTTTAAGATTGAGATTAAACAGACGATAGGTGGATATAAGTTACTGTAATCGTATTTACAATGGGGGAGCTCACTTATTAGCAACTTCGGTTTATGACAAGCAGACGTGATTTATATCCTTTTAGTACTTCTGGCTTTAAATTTAGTTACCTTTAGTCGACGGAAACGTTGTCGTGGGTCTAGTTTGTAACTCTTTTGTGTAATTGTGTGTATATTATTTATTTATCCTGAAAAATTAAAATCAAGTGGATTGGGTTAATTTAATGTTTCTATTTTTAAACAAGAGCTTCTATTTCTTTATGATCTCAAAAATCCTCATCAGACAGGACTTTCTAATTTCCATTGAATTAGACAAATCACACACCGACTATTTTCTTTCTCAGAACATAAATACCATTTGCCGGTTCAACGCTTCCTCATTCATCATCAACTTTCTCTAGCGAATTACAACAATTCCTAATAGTGACTCCACAGAAGATTGATTTCAAGGTGGTGAAAGAATTACTAATAAACTATTCTTGTGATAGTCTGATAGAGAAGAAGAACCATTCAGCATTAATTAAAGTGAGTCTCTCTCAACAAGATTTCCTCTTTAACCTATCTAATTAATTATTTCTATTTTTTAGTTTATTCAAAACCAAAAGTTAAATACCGTATAGTAAGATTTAAGGGTTTAGGGTTTTAGGAGTTCAATTTAATTCTCTTTATACATATAGAACTTGTATAGACGCATTACTAAAACAAAATCAAAACAGGAACGTCGATATGAATCACGAACACGAAAAACATTCACTTCTACTACATGGTTCACTGCTTAAAGTTCAAGAAATAATTGAAGAATGGAAGAATAAGGTTGATAATGTTGAACGGATAGGAAACCATGCAAAGTCAGCTAATGGAAGAAAACCTAGCCATGCAAGGCAAAGAGAGTTACTATTTATGAAGCAATTGACTTTACAGGATATTAAACATGACCTAGCTATACCAATAACAGAGGCCAGGAGGCATATGCCCCTAATACGTCTATCGGAGAAAATGTTCAAGACGCAAATCATAAAACTATCAGAAAACAAGAACAAGAAAAAATGGTGGAAGATGAGGTACACATATTGTGAAAAAAGCCAAACTTACTGTGTAACACGAAAATGGAAAAAGTTTGTTAGATTTCATGGACTGAAGACAGGTGATATCGTTCAATTTTATAAACTAGAAGGAAGGGATAATAAGTATTTCGGGATTGATTTTTGTCGTCAACAAACAGGAGTACCCTTTCAGAATAGTACTGGTGAAGTTGTTAGTGATTTTGAAGCTGAGAACGCAAATATTAAGAGTAGTAGTAAAAGTAGAGCAGTAAAAAGAATGCGTGAATTCATACCGAGGATTTCACCACTGAACCCAACTCGATGTAGTAGCCTTAATTGTATTATTGATAAACCGATGACATCTACTGCACCTATCATATAAGAAGACTATGCCATTCTAATTCGTATCTGTGAGTTTGTTTGTCAAGCTGTGTATATCTCTCGTACATTATTATACAATGATTAGTATATTTTTCGTCTTGGTGGTGGTAATTTTATATATTTTTTGTACCTTATTTATTTCTTTTTGGACCAAAGGTTAATCCTATAATGTACGAAGAGTGACCCCTCAAAACATCTATGAGAAGTTTTATAAGGCCTCCCCAATTTTGTTAAAAGGCCTCCCCATGAACCATTTTACTTTAAGCATAGAATAATCTGGACTTTTATGAAACAAGACCTCATAGGATGTAAGATGGGAGAGTACCTTTGTGGGAGTTCTGTTGATGACATAAGAAGCTGTATCATAGGCATGGAACCAAAAATGGGAAGGCATAGATGCCTGAAACAACAAGGTGTTGCCTACTGATGTTATCTGCCTATTTTTTCTCTCAGCTGGCCCATTTTGTTCAGGAGTGTGTGGGCAGGAACTTCTAAATATAATCTCACATTTATTCAAATGAGCATTAAACTCCCCTTTGGATAGCTCAGCTGCTCCATCACTTTGAAAACATTTGATGGAGACTGAGAAGAATCTCTTATAGTGTCTTTGGAAGTTTTGAAAACAACCCAAACTGTCTGACCTGAGTTTCATAGGGTATATCCAAAAGAATTTGCTGAAATCATCCATGAACAAGATATAGTACCTGATACCAGACTTTGTTGTCATAGGTGCTGGCCCCCAGATGTCACAATGTATCAATTGAAGAGGTCCTGAGGATGTATTATCAGAGGAGATCAGAAAAGGCAATTTGTGACTCTTACTCAACTGACAAGAGGAACATAGTGATGAAAAGTCTCTAAAACTTAATTTAATCTTCTTTTCCTTGTCTAAGCTCAGCATAATCTCCTTAGAAGGATGGCCAAGCCTATTATGCCATATTGTGGCAGATGCAGTCACAGAATAAGCCTCCTGATGGGCTTAAAAGGTTACCCTAAATAGGTTACCACCCGCAAGTATACGGGCATCAAGTGATAATTCCGGTAAGACCGGTTCGTTCCTCAGAGACTAAGTCAATCTATTCCAAAATTTAGAAGTAAACGGTTTTCTTTTCGAAATTGATTTGGTGATAAAATACTAAAGCAAATAATTAGACAAGTAAAAAAAATGGGAAGTGAACTCAAATGGGGAGAGAGCCTAGGATTTCGAATCCGTTCTAATCATCCACAACCGTTGACCTAAATCTCATATCTTTTATGGCTCACTATGATTAATTATTGACGACTCTAACTATTACTTATCAACTATCAAGTATCCATCATTAAAGAACCTAACCTAAATATGATGGATCAAGACTTATGAAGCATAAGCAATGAAATATTAGCCGTGTTTCAACATTCGACTATTAACTAAGAAGCATTAGTCATTAAAGATGCTACTCTAAATATGACAAATCAACTTAACAATATAAAGCAAAGAAGAATTACAAACATTAATCAAAAATCAATTCACATGAGTTGCCTATCAAATTTGTAAGATAATAAATCAATAATCGTGTAAAACCATAACTTCATCAAATCCCTAGACTAGAAAATTAGTTACTCATGATCATTAAAGCATCTCAGACAAGGGTTTCATTGGAAAATTTAGAACAAAGAAAATTAGAGAGATATCACCTAATTCAGAAACTTTGAGATGATGTTGGTGATGATAATAGATGGAGAATTATATGATTAAGATGAACGATGAAATGACGGCGATTCCTCTCACAAGAACCAAATCAAACAATAACCTTCACTTAATTTTAATCGAATCAAACAAATTCCACAAAAACAAAACATCTCTCTTTGACTTCTCTTTATTTCTCTTTCAATTCCAAGGACAAATAATCAATACCAAAACAAATCAATGAAGATGATAACAGAAGAAGAAGGATTGAATAGACGATTGATTAGAAATGATGATTGTGAACTCAATAATCCTCTCTGTTTAATTTGATTTTTCTCTACAATCACTCTATCTCTTTACTGATTTCCACTCTCACTCTCTCTGTAAATCTCCATCTCTCTCTCTCTCTAAGCTATTAATTTCTCTCTCACAAAGAAATAAAATAAATCAAAGGAAGAAGAGAAAATAAATCAGAACAATGGTGGTTTCAGTTCTTCTTTCCCAGCCGAATGGAGATGATAAAAAAATGATGAACTTTCTCTCTCTCTCTCTCTCTCTCTAATATTTCTGCTTAGTTGAGCTTTTGAGATGAGATGATCCCCCCAAACATGAGATGATCTTGAGCTGTTCCTGTTCTCTGTTTATATAGAGATAAGATAAGAGAGAAAAAGAATTGGAAACAACTGGTCCTCTCTATCAATCCAGCAACCAAAATATATCTTCACCTGAAATCTTTCTCTCTTTTGATTGTAAATACCCTGTTTAATTCTCTAAATATCATTAGCCGAATCCTCTTCTTCAATTTCTATGTGAGAGAATTTCTATTTCTCTCACTAAAAGAAATCTCCATCTTCACACTATCTTAGATTTCCAAATTAAGCCGAGTGGATGAAGAAGATAACATCTATCAATCTCTTCCAAAAATATTCAATCTCTCTCTCTCTCTCTTCTGTTTAATCTTAGAACTCAATACTCCAATCTTTCCTGTGATTTTATGTACTCTTTCTCTCTCTAATCTTGCAATCAAATCTCTGAAATAAAAAACCGAATCTATCTCTCTACTGTCTGAGAAAATCTCTTGAAATTCTTTTCCTGTTTCCATAACCTCAATAACTCTCAATCATATCTCCTTCTTCCAGCTATTATAATCTCTTTCCTTCTTTATGTATAAGCAGCACCAAATCAGTAGATTTCTCACTGAAAACAACTCACTATTATCACTGAGATTTCATCTTTCCAAAATATCAATTATTTCCATCTCTTGGTTTTAAATCTTTCCTTATCTCTCTAAATATAATTTCCAGCAGTTCTTATCAAAAATATCACCTCAAATCTTGTTCCAGCTCACAAGATGAAAAGAGAAATTTCCTTCTCTCTCTCTAGAAAATAACTAAGTCATCTCTTCTTTCCTTTTTGTTGAAGAGAAGATCTCTTTCTCTCTCTACTCTTATGGAATGAGGAGATAAGAGAGATATAAAATTCCAACATTTTAGGAAAGAGAGTGATCCACGTCCTTGGTTGAAATTTAGAGGTCATTCACTGTAGTAAGGATTAGTGAATTAATATGCACCGAAAGAGTCACGCCGTCCGATCCTCACAAATGTGTTCCCGTCCGTCAGATCATGGTGGGAGTACCGTATTACTGTGTACCAAGTTGCATTAAATTAGAGCTTGGACTTGATCCCGATAGTGACCCTCTCGTGTCCCACCAATATACCGAAATATCACCAGGACTGTTGGATTGCACGCCACATGTCACTAAAAGATTTGTGTTGACCTTTTGCCCGATTGATTCTTGACTCGAACTTTGACCTCACCTAAATTGCTCGTCCGGACTCCGATTTGACTTCTGTTTTCACCTACGGATCCGTCTTTGACTCTACTTTTACCTAATCGTCAACATTGGCTAAAATACCAGAATCTCCAAATGACCAAACTACCCTTTTGTGCGTCTTTATCTCGTTTTTAACCATTTTCCGTGCTCAATTGCATAGAAACCACCTGAGTGAGAGAAACAAGCAAATCATCAGAGTAACCGCTCGAAAGTGACTAACTAACCCGAGTTAAGAGATTCAGATGAGATATTTTCATGGCTCATCACCTCCTCCATGCTCTCATTTGTGCTCTTATAAGGACCAGTGGTGAGATCAATGTTGTATAGATTGTTGACTATAGGGCCATCAACAAGTACCTCTTTGGACCATAGATCCCTAACAAGAAACCCCCAAGGCAAAAATTCCACACTACAAAAATTCTCTTTAGTAAATTTTGAAATAGAATGGAGATTCTTTTAAATTGTTGGTACATGGAGTACCTTCTGAGTTGAAAGGATGCTGACCCAGTACTCACATTTGCCTGACCAGTATTATCAATGGGTAAGGACTTTCCATCTCCTATCATGACACCATTTTTGCCTGTATAAGGGGTACTAACAGTCAGATTTCCTTTAATGCAAGTCATGTGGCTGCTGGCACCTGTATCAGCAATCCACTTCTTATCATTGGCATTGGAACCAGATGAATATGATTCTTCTTGAGTGGGTTGATTGATGTCAACACTATGATGGAACTGTGCCTGTTCTTCTTCCTCATTATGTTGTTCCAAGAACCCATCTTCTTCTTCTTCTTCTTCTTCATCTAGTTCTTGCAAGTGTATATTTGCAAAGTTTCTTTGAGGAGGTTTGTTAGAAGTGGAAGATTCTGAAAAATCTTTAAACCTCATCCTGCATTGTCTTGTTGTATGCCCCCACTTACAACAAATAGCAAAAGGGATTGTTCTATAATCAAAGAATATGTTTCTTGGTTGAGACACTGGTTGTCTTTGATTTTTTGTAGGATTTGGTATCAATAAGTACTAGGGAGATTTTATAGGGCCCCCTCATTTTTGTTAAAAGGCCCCCCCCCCCCCCCCTCAATGATAATTTACCAAGTAAAATGGTTCACGGGGAGGCCTTTTAACAAAATTGGGGAGGCCTTATAAAACTTCCCTAAGTACTATTTATGTTTATGAACAAAAATTGATTTTAGATAAATTTCTATTTAGATTTACGTACAAAATTTTATTTTAGATAAATTTTTATTAAGATATTTATATATTATCTTTAAATTCTAACCCTTTGATGTATCGTGTTATTTTTTCATATCTACGAATTTGAAAAAATAAAACTGATTTTAATATATTACAAAGTTGATGTGTATATTTTATGCTAAAAAAGGTTGTTGTGTATTTTATGTAGTTTAAGTAAGGGTAAAAGTGAACTTTTACAAATATTTACATTCATATTCCTATACGAACCAAACACCTAATTAGGAATATGTCAGGAATCAAATTCCCATTCCTGGTCAAGCCAAACATCAGACTACAGTAATCTGATTCCCAAGAATCACGTTACGGGAATGTGATTCCCAAGAATCACATTTCATTCCCGCGCGCCAAACATGGCCTTAGGGTTTGAGAGTGGATGAATTGGGAATGGAGGCTTTAGTCGAAGGTGATTCTGGGGTTTTACTAAACCTAATCTCGGCCGTTGATCCTGAGGTGCCGTGGCAAATTCGAAATGAAATCAACGGTTTAAGATTGAGATTAAACGGGCGACAGGTGGAGATAAGTTACTGTGATCGTATTTACAACGGGGACGCTCACTTATTAGCGGGTTCGGTTTATGACAAGCAGACATGATTTATATCGTTTTAGTACTTCTGGCTTTAAATTTAGTTACCTTTAGTCCCTTTTGTAACGGAAACGTTGTCGTGGGTCTACTTTGTAACTCTTTTGTTTAAATTTAGTCAAAGCAGTCTGTAAAAATGGTTTGGTGTAAAACCTAAAGCCACATCATAAGGAATCAGGTCAAGTGGATTGGGTTAATTTAATCTTTCTATTTTTAAACAAGAGCTTCTATTTCTTTATGATCTCCAAAATCTTCATCAGACAGGACTTTCTAATTTCCATTGAATTAGACAAATCACACACCGACTATTTTCTTTCTCAGAACATAAATACCATTTGCCCGTTCAAGGCTTCCTCATTCATCATCAACTTTCTCCAGCGAATTACAACAATTTGCCCGTTCAAGACTCCACAGAAGATTGATTTCAAGGCGGTGAAAGAATTAATAAACTATTCTTGTGATAGAGAAGAAGAACCATTCAGCATTAATTAAAGTGAGTCTCTCTCAACAAGATTTCCTTTGTAACCTATGTAATTAATTATTTCTATTTTTTAGTTTGTTCAAAACCAAAAGTTAAATACCGTATAGTAAGATTTAAGGGTTTAGGGTTTTAGGAGTTCAATTTAATTCTCTTTATACATATAGAACTTGTATAGACGCATTACTAAAACAAAATCAAGTAATATTGGCAAGAAAGTCTCATACATCAATCAGTATTGTGTTCTATGTGGACAGGAAAAAAGAAACGACATACCATCTCTTTGGAAAATGTCCAAGATATAAAGATCTCAGAACAACAATACTACAAAGAACAATGATAGATGTTGGGTGGTCTTTGGCCTCTCTTACCCCAAAAGCTAGCTAGCTAAAGAGGTAAGGCTCATCCCACACTTATTAATACACTTCCTGCCCCTTCCACAACCAATGTGGGATTAACCTAACAATCTCCTCCTCACAGATTGACTCTTAACTTCAATTCACAGATTGACTCTTAACTTCAATTCACACATTGACTCTTAACTTCAATAGTTATTGGGCCGATACTTGTTATGACCTGGGCTCTGATACCAGGGTTGGGTGGTCTTGGACCTCTCTTACCCCAAAAGCTAGCTCAAGAGGTAAGGCTCATCCACACTTATTAACACACTCCCTGCCCCTTCCACAACCAATGTGGGATTAACCTAACGATAGATTTGGTTAGATCCTTAGAAGAAATATTTTTACAAGATGACAGAGGTAATAAAAAAAAGGTATACTCTTACACACCTGATGTGGGAGTGGTGGAAAGCTCGTAATGAGTTTCATTTTCAATATAAGGAACCAGATCTACTTCGATGTTCCTGGAAAGCTAAAGATTCTTTAAGGTTTGTCTCAGATATCTTAAATACATCATCTTCTAACTCCTTTTTACAGGTGGGAACATGTTGTCCTCCTCCATACAAACAAATGAAGATAAACTTCGTTCTTACCGTGAACAACAAGCTTCTTATGCAGCTAAAAACTGGGAGGCAACGATTCTAGGAACAAAATCAAGAGCCATTCAACCAAAATTGGCAATCTACAGTGAACTTTTAGGGTTTGAGAGTGGATGAATTGGGACCGGAGGCATTTATAGTCGAAGTTGATTCTAGGGTTTTACTAAACCTAATCTCGGTCGTTGATCCGGAGGTACCGTGGCAAATTCGAAATGAAATCAACAGTTTAAGATTGAGATTAAACGGGCGGCAGGTGGAGATAAGTTACTGTGATCGTATTTACAACGGGGACGCTCACTTATTAGTGGCTTCGGTTTATGACAAGAAGACGTGATTTATATCGTTTTAGTACTTCTGGCTTTAAATTTAGTTACCTTTAGTCCCTTTTGTAACGGAAATGTTGTCGTGGGTCTACTTTGTAACTCTTTTGTTTAAATTTAGTTAAAGCAGACTGTAAAAATGGTTTGGTGTAAAACCTAAAGCCACATCATAAGGAATCAGATCAAGTGGATTGGGTTAATTTAATCTTTCTATTTTTAAACAAGAGCTTCTATTTCTTTATGATCTCCAAAATCTTCATCAGACAGGACTTTCTAATTTCCATTGAATTAGACAAATCACACACCGACTATTTTCTTTCTCAGAACATAAATACCATTTGTCCGTTCAAGGCTTCCTCATTCATCATCAACTATGCTATAGGGTATGGCTGGTCCCTACAGCATAGCTGGCCTTCCTTTGGCTGGGCCTTTTGTCCGACCCATTACCCTTTCATCTTGGGCTTTTGCTATCTTTGCCTATGACCTTTTGGACATATTAATAGATCTAGTCCACAGTTATATGTCTCATCCCTCTGGTCTTATTTTCCGATCAAATCGAAACTCTTTAGTGTAACCCGATGTAGGATCCATACGGAGTTAGTCGCGAATCACTCGAGTTATTCGACGAGTAGTTGGTTCTAGCTAACTATTACGATCCCTAATTCGTCCGGAATTTGATGCCCTTCTTCAACAATTGTTCTATCCGACAAATTGATCGCATTGCCACATTGCCACATTGGTCGAAGGACACCTCCTTAAGAAACAGAGAATGATACCACAAAATGAAAGAGGGAAGTATTATTACTTGGACATAAAGCGGGGGAGAAAAAAAATCAAGGACAAAAGAGGAAATGGGAAAACAACCGTTGTAGTTATATGATTATAGTTAGTTTTGGGGCCAAATCAAAATATAGGAGGCTAACAATAAGTTGGTGGCAACATGAGAGCTAAATAAGAATTAACACTAAAAGCAACTTTGCCATAGTAATGGGCGGGGCTAAGTAAAAATGGTTTGGTGTAAAACCTAAAGCCACGTCATAAGGAATCAGGTCAAGTGGATTGGGTTAATTTAATCTTTCTATTTTTAAACAAGAGCTTCTATTTCTTTATGATCTCCAAAATCCTCGTCAGACAGGACTTTCTAATTTCCATTGAATTAGACAAATTACAAACCGACTATTTTCTTTCTCTCTTTCTCAGAACATAAATACCATTTGCCCGTTCAAGGCTTCCTCATTCATCATCAACTTTCTCTAGCGAATTACAACAATTCCTAATAGTGACTCCTGATGAGACATGAAATGTCCCATCTGAGTCTCTTAATTTGGACAAGTTAGTCTATCTAGGGCAGTTACTCTCATGAAATTACTCCTTTTTCTACTCAGGTACCTTTTTCAGAGTTATGTGTGCAAAGCGGATAAAAGTCGGAGAAAACGCAGACTAGGGGTATTTTGGTCATTTGCTGATTCTGATTTCATGATCAGTATTAGTGCTCGGATGGAAAGTAGAGTCCAAGACGAACCCGTAGGCGAAAACGGAAGTCAAATCGGAGTTCGGATGAGTAAAATAGAGCGAGTCAAAGTTTGGGTCAAATTCAGTTGACCAAAGGTCAAGAGGGACACGTGGCGCGCATCCAGGAAGTCATCGGAGGGACCAGAGAAGTCGCGGGACACCTTCTGTCACGGTCAGGAGTACACGAAGCTATTATCAAAACACGGGATTATTTAACGGTCCCGATTTAGCCGAGACATGTGGCGACATCCAAGAGCAGGAGCCGTACCATTTTCCGTCCGGCCGCGACGCACTGGATTAGGAGCATATAACCTCCTCAACGGCCGGCGTCTTCTCATCGGGCTTTTCTCTCTCTTTCTAAAAAACCGAGAGTTATCAAAAGAGGGTTGTTCGGATTCGATGGGATTCGATTCAAAATAAAATCAGAAACAAAGGAGGAGAGAAGGAGAGCCCGGTCTATAAAGAACAGTAGAGAGAGAGAGAAGGATATCTCTCGGCTGGGGGGTCATCTTCCCGGAGCTCAACCCTAACAGAAATTATTAGAGAAAGAGAGAGAGGAGAATAGAGAGGGAATCGGTTTGGAGAACAGAAAAACAGAGAGAAGGACAGGAGAGAGAGAGACAGAAACCGAGAGCCATGAATGTAGTTTTTCTCGATTTTTTTTATTTCTCTTTTGTTCCCTCTGCTTCTTAGTGAGAGAGAGAGAGAGATTAAAGAGGAAGAGAGAAAGTTAGAGAGAGAGACAGAGAGATTGTAGAGAGAGAGAGAGACTCGGTTGTAAACATTAAAATCATCTTTATTTTATTTTCGATTTGTTCTCTTTCTTTTTGTTTCCTGTTAGTGAGAGAACAAGAAATAACATAGAGAGAGAGAGATTAGATTAAGAAAAGAAAAAGAAAACAGGAGGTTAGAGAGAGAAAACAGAGTTGAAGAAGAAGAGAAAATAATTTTCTCAGAGAGGAAAATATTTCCGGGAAGACGAGAAAATCGTTTTCCCAGAGGGTGCGTTTGGCAGATTTCCGGAAAAACAGAAGGAAATCAATTCCTTAAGGGTCTGTTTGGTGCGAAAAGCGCAGAAAAGTAAGTTTCTTTCTTCTTTTTCTTCTATTACTTCAAATATTTATCGTTTCTAGCATGAGTAGCTAAGTCCGTTATATCTAGGGTTTTAGATGAAGTTTAAATAATTATTCTAATGATAAATTTATTACAGTTTTTATTATTTTAACGATAATATCTTCCGGGTTTTTTTTAGACCGTTCATGGACTGAAAACCTGAGTTATACAAAGAACTATCGAATTAGACCAAAACTAATTTGTCCTTAGAATTGTTAGGAAAACGGATTCGAAAACCCTAGGTTCCCTTTGTCTGAATATCGAAATATTTATTTATTTATTTATTTTTCTTGAGTTTTATATTTTAATTCTATTTTATCACCATCAAAACCAATTTTAAATCTCAATAGTTTTAAGGTTAGAATTAATTTAACTTAGTCTCTGAGGAACGAACCGGTCTTACCGGAACTATTACTTGACTCCCGTATACTTGCGGGTGGAGACCTTTTAGGGTAACCTTTTAGGCCCATCAACTCCACAGAAGATTTATTTCAAGGTGGTGAAAGAATTAATAAACTATTCTTGTGATAGAGAAGAAGAACCATTCAAGCATTAATTAAAGTGAGTCTCTCTCAACAAGATTTCCTTTTTAACCTATCTAATTAATTATTTCTATTTTTTAGTTTGTTCAAAACCAAAAGTTAAATACCGTATAGTAAGATTTAAGGGTTTAGGGTTTAGGAGTTCAATTTAATTCTCTTTATACATATAGAACTTGTATAGACGCATTACTAAAACAAAATCAAAACAGGAACGTCGATATGAAGCAATTGACTTTACAGGATACTAAACATGACCTAGCTATACCAATAACAGAGGCCAGGAGGCATATGCCCGTAATACGTCTATCGGAGAAAATGTTCAAGACGCAGATCATAAAACTATCAGAAAACAAGAACAAGAAAAAATGGTGGAAGATGCGGTACAAATATTGTGAAAAAAGCCAAACTTACTGTGTAACACGAAAATGGAAAAAGTTTGTTAGATTTCATGGACTGAAGACAGGTGATATCGTTCAATTTTATAAACTAGAAGGAAGGGATAATAAGTATTTCGGGATTGATTTTTGTCGTCAACAAACTGGAGTACGCTTTCAGAATAGTACTAGTGAAGTTGTTAGTGATTTTGAAGTTGAGAATGCAAATATTAAGAGTAGTAGTAAAAGTAGAGCAGTAAAAAGAATGCGTGAATTCGTACCGAGGATTTCACCACTGAACCCAACTCGATGTAGTGGCATTACTAGTATTATTGATAAACCGATGACCTCTACTCCATCGATCATATAAGAAGACTGCCATTCTAATTCGTATATGTGAGTTTGTATATTATTTTACAATGATTAGTATATTTTTCATCTTGGTGGTGGTAATTTTATATATTTTTTGTACCTTATTTATTTCTTTTTGGACCAAAGATTAATCCTATAATGTATGAAGACTGACCCCTCAAAACTTCTCTTTGTTTGAGTTTCTTGTTCATCTTTTCTGTTTGCGTGTAATTTTCTCTTTTCAAAACTCCTTCATTTTGTCTCTAAACTACTTGCTCAACTTTTCATTGAAATGGGGTTTTCTAAAAGGAATGAAACAAAAATAAACTTCCAAGACAGATCAGATGGGAGTATTGAAGGAGCTCCCCTTAATCCTACCGATCGACCTCTCCATTATATGACATGTAAAATAATTATGCTAACACAACATCATACATTTTCAATGAGAGAGGGGAAATACCGTTACTTGAAAGTGAAAAAAATTTGAGAGAGAAAGGAAGATGAAAGAGGGAGAAAGAAAGTGAGATCATAAATGAGAGAGGGGAAATAGTGTTACTTTGATATTAGAGAAACAATCCCATGGAAATAAAAGAGTTTTCTGGAACGTTTTCCATGGAATATACACTAGAATTAATGTTAGGAACAAAGAAAAGCACCGACGTTAGCATTTGGGTCAAGAGTTTGTTCGCTATAGGGTCAGAGTCACAGACTAACTATTGACCCAGTTGACTAGAGACGGTCGTCAACAACCGTTAGTTTGTGACCTAAATGCTAATGACATTAGTTTTTCATTGATCCTAACGCTAACTTTACCTTTTAATCATTAGAACATGGGAGTCTGAAGGGAAATCGGTGAAAGATGTGTGGGTTTCAGGGGTGTACACATTTTCGATGGAAAACTTGTCAGACGTAGAGCGGATCTTAGTCCCAAGGTAGCTCCTCCACCATCGTTAGCTTTGCGAAGGACACGGTCCCTGTTCGACGATCCCTCAGTAGAGAGTCGTGGACACCGACGACCTACCGTTAGTAGAAAGACAAGTTGTGTTAGCATATGTCACTCCAATGGATCTAGTGTTTAGCATAGGCCCCTTCAATATATCAAGGAAATAATCGTAAGAACTAGTTTGATGAGATTTCCAGAGGACATGTATCAAACGTTTGTGAAGAAAATTAGGTTCATGTGATATTTGTGAAAAATATTTTGAAAGTTCCACGATTACAAAGAAGAGGGTCCTGAAAACAAAGAGAAAGTGATCTAGAGAATTTGTAGGGATAATAATCTCATATTTCAAGGCACTGGTACAACAATTTTCACATCAGAAAGACGCAATGTTTTGAGGACATGTATTAAGTGCAGAATAAAGCACGTTCCCTCTACGATCGACATATTGAATTTGATGAACATTTATGTTTCTGAATTACATTGGAGTTTTGCTATATTGATCAATGTGTTTTTATTTTGGCATTATAATTTACTTCTAAGATATTTTGTGTCAGAGTCAACAAAAAGTAGCGGCATAACCTTCAAAAACCCCTAGAGGTCCCGCAATCGACCCCTAGAGGAGGTGGAATTATTGGGTTATTGAATTTGGATTATTAGGGTATAAATAATGTAGTTGGGCTTTAGGTTGTAGTTAGTTGGGCTTTATGCCATAGTCTAATTGGATTTTAGGCATGTTCTTGTTAACAGTGCCAGTTATCGTGCTTATCACATCTTTGGTGTATAAATGTCGTTGTCATGACTATAGTACATCGTAGTCAATTTCCAAAAAAACATAAAGTAGCAGCATTAGCATTTGGGTCACAGACTAACGGTTGTTAACTACCGTCTCTAGTCAATTGGGTCAACGGTTAGTCTGTGACCCAGACCCTATGATAAACAAACTCTTGACCCCAAATACTTACTTTTCTTTTACTCTAACACTAAAAATCCATCCTCATTTGTTATTTCATGTAATTGTATAAGTTTGTTGTTTGGTTGAGAACGAATTTCCACGAAAATGGTTATAATATACTTCATGCTCTTTAAAGAAATGAATAAAAACATTAATTGTGTGTTTGGGTGCAGTATTCCTAGGTAGGACTCTTACTAAAAATGAGATTTGGTAGGAATCAAGATTTCGTGGTATGTTTGGCTACTAAAAATCACAGGACTCTTGAAACCTAAAGATTCGTATGTCCAAAATTAATGTTGGACCAAAGTCCTACCCTACCTCCGAAGATATACAAGGATTTTAGATTACTAAACCCAATTTCAAAATGAAACCCCAAAAAATATTTCTTTAAAAAACATTTTTCTACAAAATAATTTATTTTTTCAAAAATCGATTTTTGTCAGATTTTTTTTCTTAAATAGTTCTCGAGAAAAAAAAATTTAGGGAAAACATTTTTTCGAGAGACGAAAGATTTCTTAAAAAAATGATTTTTGAAAAAAACATACCGTTTTAAAAAACTGGTTGTCAGAATAACGATTTCTTCAATTTTTTTTAAAGAATATTATTATAAATCCTATGATCTTATTAGTTGCAAACAGATCTAAAAAAATTATATCAACTAATTAATCAATTTATTCATGAATCAGTAGATTCGTGATTTGTTCACCCAAACAAAACCAGGGGCGGCCCAGGCCCAAAGCAGCCAAAGCGGCTGCTTTGGGCCTCAGTTTGAGAAAGGGCCCCAAAATTTCAATTCACTGAAGGCACCTCCATTAAAAAATAAATAAAAAAAGGAGCAAAACTCGGCGAATACAAAAGCCCGTTCAATAAAAACCCATTAAGACAAATCCTCAAGATCCGTACGCCACTCTTGTTGCGGAATCTTTTTGGATTTGGAAGGAAATACATGGTGGGGTCCACAATAAAAAATTAAAAATTTATTCTAACCTAATCTAACTTTCAATTTCTTCGGTCATGTCCCCTAGATTGGACTATTATCCTATATAGTCCTCCTTGATTTTCAGTTATATCTGTTCCTTACTTTTACTTATACGTCCAAGTTCCAACAGTATATGTTTTAATGGATCCTTATTTGAAAAAAAGAAAATTTCTACTTATAATGCAGTAGTTAGTTGGTATATGTTATGTTCGATTTTAACTAAACACTTCCTTTTTTATAGTCATTACAATGGCGTTGATACATTAAAATGTGATAAGCACGATGCTGTCAAATTAAACAAGAACAAGTGTAAAGCCCAACTAGATTATTTATACTCTAATAATTCCAAATTCGATAATCCAAAATTCAATAATCCAAATTCAATAACAAGAACAACCCTAAAGTCCAACTACATTATTTCAAACCACTTGGGCAACCAAGTGTTGACAACACTATTTTCTTACATTTGTAATTTATAGAATTGTAATGTTCAATTAGATCGTAAGTGTATTTAAATTTAATTTTCATTTTAGGTCCAAATCCTTGTATTGTACTTCAATTATTCTATCGAAAGTAGTATGAGAATGAAACACATACATCAATCCGTTTACGGCAAAAAATTATTATTTTTTTTAAATAGCTAGGATAAAAGGGCCCCAAAATTTTATTCGCTTTAGGCCTCCCAACTACTTGGGCCGGCCCTGAACAAAACATAACTAATTTTTTAGAAACAAATTAATTAATGAATATAAGTCAACAAAAGGCAACCTATCTATTACTAAAAGTACAAAATTTGAAATAATTTAAAACATTTAATTAATACTTTATCAAAGTAAAATAAAAAGTTAACATCCTTCGACAAAAATACGCTAAAAGAATTTCGAAATTAGTTTTGTAATCTATGGGTATAAAAGTGACGAAAAGTATGAATATATATATATACTCTTTTTACGAAAATATAGAAATATATATAGGTTTCAAGTATCCCATATATTGAAACAGTATTTCTTTAGTTTCTATGAAATCGGTTGCAACGAAATCAAGCAAGAAAAGCAAAAGGAAATAAACAATAACACAAAGCACAAGAAATTTTACGTGGTTCGGTTGGTGAGTCATACTCCACGACGACAACGACGTGATAATTTCCACTGTGATAAGTAAATAAGTTACACAAGCGATTCGTGAGAACTCTACTACTACGATATCACCACTAGTTTATATATAGCCACAAAAATCATAATCTCACTGACACACCGCCTTACCGACTATATTTTTCTATTTCTGAATTATATATGAAATCGCTTACACTATTGACCGCTCTAACATGAGTCCTGCTCCACATACCAGCTCTGTCTTGGACCCCCTGCATTGCATAGCACTTCTGTCTCGGTGATCAACCCTGCTAACGAGTCCAAAATTCTGCCAAACGGGCTGGCGGGTTGCAAGTCGGGTTAGATATCGACCCATATTCAAGAAACTTTCAGCAGAATTTAATTCCTAGGGTGGACCAAGGAAATACACTTTCTATTTGATGGCGGAAACACCTATTTCAATGGCAACTCTTCCATTTCCATGAAAATGGTGATCTGAAACACAACAAAGAAAATATAACATTAGGGTTTCCTAAACCTAATCAAATTTGAAATAACAACTTCTAAAAAATAAAATATTAGAATCCTAAAATTATAAAACTACTAAAAATATTAATTCTTTACTAACCGAAAATATAAAACTACTAAAATAACTAGATTATGATATGAGCCCTGATTCAATGAGCTCGAGCTCACGTGGGGAAATATGAGCTCGAGCTCGTTGGCCGTCGATCTTCTGAGATCAAGCAAGGGATAAATAATACAGCTGTACCCGTCAAAAGTAGGCAAAAACAATATATTATAAGTCCCATTTTGTCTATTTAATTACAAGATTACCATCTTGTTTTCTATTCATCTCTCGGTTGTTCCATTCGCCATCTCTACTTAGATCAAACAAGGGCTAATAGTACAGGTTTTTTAATCGAGTTCACAAAACTCTTTCATATTCCATCAGTTAATCTACATTTAAAGAAACCCTAAAATGGCTAAAACCTGAAATGTGTGAAACATACTACCGTCGTTGTAGGTTAACTGATGGAAATGGAATATGAAAGACTGGAGCACCAACACCAACTCGTTAAGCATACTTGCCGGCTTTGAGAAATCTTCGGATTCTTCCTACCGGAAATTGAAGACCGGCTTTGCAACTACTAGATGATCCTTTGTTCACGGCACCTGAATCCTTTCCCCTTCTGGCCATTTTCTAAGGTTAAAGATATAAAAAATAGAGAGAGAGAAACTAGAGAGGTAGAGAGAGATTTAGCTAAATAGTACAGATGTATTCATTATTACTAGTAAAAGCAATATTTTACAAGTCACAATTCGTCTATTTAATATCAAGTGAAGGTATAATCGCTATCAAAATCTTCATCTCTGCTTTTCTCCTCTTCCATTCCGATTTCTGATAGAGATGTTCTTGTGGATGAGCATAATTTAATTTTGAGGCAAATCTGCTGGTACTAATAATTGATGGTATTATTTCCATAACAGAGAGAAATGGTTCATTTCTTGCAAACAAGAGAGAGAAAGAGAAATGCGTTTTTGCAGGGATGGAGAATGGAACGGTGGAGAAGAGAAAGGGTAACAAGATGGCAGTTTTGTAATTAAACAAACAAAATGTGACTTATAATTTATTGTTCTTACCTAATCTTAAGGACTACAGCGGTACTATTTATCCCTTGCTTGATCTCAGAAGATCGACGGCCAACGAGCTCGAGCTCATATTTCCCCACGTGAGCTCGAGCTCATTGAATCAGGGCTCATATCATAATCTAGTTATTTTAGTAGTTTTATATTTTCGGTTAGTAAAGAATTAATATTTTTAGTAGTTTTATAATTTTAGGATTCTAATATTTTATTTTTTAGAAGTTGTTATTTCAAATTTGATTAGGTTTAGGAAACCCTAATGTTATATAAAGGAGGTTTAGTAATTGTTTTATTCATTCAGTTTTATCAATAAAATTCAGTATTTAATGTAATCTTGTTAGTTTTTGTTTTATCAACTTTCTCTCTACTTTATACTCAATTAATCTCTCTCTCTCTAGCGGATTACAACAATTCCAAGTAGTGATCACCAACTCCTCCACAGAAGATTGATATCCAGGTGAAAGAATCAATAAACGATTCTTGTGAGAAGAACCATTCAGAACTAACGTGAGTCTCTTAACAAGATTTCTTTTTAATCTACTTAGTTAATTTCCTTTTTTAGTTGGTTCAAAACAAAAAAAATCAAATCGTGCAACCCATGCACTTACATAGTTAAGATTTAGAGTTTTTGGTTTTTATATACAGTAAAAGTTCTAAATATTTGATGGTTTAGGGTTTAGGAGTTCAATTTCTTTCTAGATATACAAGTATGTCTAAAAACAACGAAGTTTACTTGTTTAAAATGGGCTTCTTTAAAGCATTATTAGTATAGAGAAATGATCCTAATCCGACACAAAACCCGGTCCAAACCCGGTGGGGTGACGTGTCGGGCTGTGTATTTCACTTTCTCTAGATCACAGCCCGGCACGTCACCCCGCCGGGTTTCGACCGGGTTTCGTGCCGGGATGTGTATCACGGTTGATTGGTATATACTTGACGCAATAGTATTTTCCACATGAACAGAACGAGGAAAACAGGAACGTTGATACTCGTTATGTATCACGAAGAAGAGAAATCAACATCTGAACAAAAAACTGGAACTCCTATGGAAGAAGATTCATCTTTGAGCTTACTGGAAACTGATATTGACAACTTGAATTTGCCTACTACTGACTCACCCCTTAAAGAAGGGAAGAATAATGTTGATATCATACAAACCCTTGCAAAGTCAACAAACCAAGAACCTAGCCATGAAAGCCAAAGAGAGTTCCTATTTGAGAAGCGATTGACTTCGCATGATATTAAACATGACCTAGTTATACCAATAAGAGAGGCCAAGAGGCATATGCCCATAATACGTCTATCGGAGAAAATGTTCAAGACACAGATCATAAGACTATCGGATAACAAGAAAAAGCAAACATGGTGGAGGATGAGGTACAAATATTGTGAAAAAAATCGAACTTACCTTTTAACACGAAGATGGAAAAAGTTTGTTAAATATCATGAACTGAAAATGGGTGATATCGTTCAATTCCATAAATTGGAAGGATGGGATAACAAGTATTTTGGGATTGATTTTTGTCGTCACCAAGTGGGAGTACGCTTTTCGGATAGTACTAGTGAAGTTGTTTGTGGTTTTGAAGCTAAGAAAGATAATATTAAGAGTAGTAGTAAAAGACGAGCATTAAAAAGAAAGCGTGAATTCATGCCCAAGATTTCACGGCTGAACCCAACTCGATGTAGTAGCAATAATTGTATTATTGATAAACCGATGAGTTCTACTCTATCCATCATACAAGAAGACTGTGACATTCTAATTCCCCTTTGTGAGTTACTGAGTTTGTTTGTCTGTGTATATCTCTCGTACATTATTATAAAATGATTAGTATATTTTCTGTCTTAGTGATGATAATCTTATATATTTTTTTAAGAAAGACGGATCCTGATATGTGTTGCAGACAGTCCTCCAAAACTTCTCTTTGTTTGAATTCGTTCTTAGTTGTTTCGGTTGTGTATAATTTTCTCTGTCCAAATCTCATTCGTTTTCTCTCTAAACTACTTGCTCTATTTACTTATTAATAGACGTGTAGATTCGAAAAAGTTACTAATTTATTTAAGATCGGGCTTTTTAAAGAAAAAAAATTCAAAGACAGTTCTCAAGGGTTGATTGGAGATTCCATTAACCCAACCAGCCACTCCATTATATGACATGTAAAGCAAAACTGATATTTTGCTCAAAGAGTGTCCGCTTCATCTAAAATTCAAAACCGTTGGTTCAATTCCTGGAGGTATTCAGAGAACTGAAGACCTTCACTTAGGCATACGAAGTTTAAAGTCTAATAGAGTTGAAAAGTAAGAAGTACGGATCGAAACACTCCATGGGTAGATCCCACTAATCATTTCGTTTATTGGATTTCGTACAGGTCAAGTTCGGATGACAAGTAGATATTTAGAATTAAGAAAAAAAAAATCTTCAAATGGTGTTACAAACTTTTTCTTAGAGAAGGCAAAATAGTTTCACAGATCAAAGAAAAACAGGGCGGTAACTAAGGAGGCTAACCATCCTAATAACAACAAGAAAACAGAAGATTACATTTGAAAGGGCTTAGAGTTTGATCATGACATCCCAATTACTAATAAATTGACTGAAATGAGTATCACTAATCCAAGTCTGATTCGAGGCCCTAAAGTAAATTATGCTCTGCACCTTGACGACTCTATTCTCTAATGATTGTTCAGTATCGTCTTCTTCTTCTAAAACTCCGTGATTTCTCTCTAGCCAGATTGTCCATATGATGGCTGGAGGGATATACAACTGAATAAAAGACTTTCTATCTGTAATCTTTTTAACATTCCAATCGCTAAGAAGTTGAGAAATGGTATGGACATTAATGCGAAATGGATGATGAGGATATATAGAATCCCAAACTTTAGATGTGAATGGACAAAGGAGAAAAAGGTGAGAAGAGGTTTCACAGTTTAACTTACAAAGAGAACATCTGTTTGGCATCGTAGATCCTCTTTTTATGATCCTATCCATGGTTGGGACAACATCTAACATAATAGTCCAGAGAAGAGACACGTTTGATGAGATAAATTTATTCCAAATCTATTTTGGAATTAAACTTTGGTGAGTCATGGATTGTTGTTGGAGCTCACTATAGAAGGAGTTGACGGAGAAACCATGTTGAGAGGGCATCCATACCCGATTATCTATCATGAAGTATAAAGAACTTGAAGCTAAAGTTCCATTCTCTTTGGTTCCGAGAAGTTTGAACCACAAAATTCGTTCTCAAATGTCCACTCAATCACCATTATCGGCATAATCAAAGAGAATGGAACTTTAGTGATGATTACAAATATATATGGGCCAACTGGTAAAACTGAGAAGAAGAAAATTTAGAATGAATTAGAAAGTATCAATAGTATGTATCATCTCCCATGGTTATTAGTGGGTGACTTCAATGTTATTAGATTTGTTGAAGAGAAGAACAAGAATAGCTCGATCACCAAACACATGGAGAGATTCAACAACTTCATTGATCTCCTTGGGCTCATCGATTACCCAATGACAGGGGGCTCTTTCACGTGGTCAAATGGGCAGGAGAATCCAACCATGAGCAGAATAGACAGGGCACTGAGCAACCAACAATGGAACGATCTCTTACCTCAAACCACCCTCCATATGCTTACTCGTGTAATCTCAGATCATTCTCCATTGTCCTTAAATTCAAATGGCTCGAGCAAACAACCACACCCATTTCGATTCGATAATTTTTTGCTAACCCAAAATTCCTTCTATGTTATAATGGAAGATTCGTGGAATTCTTTTTATTTTGCATGTACAGCTAGCTTTGATTTGCAAAGAAACTTCAAGCTCTGAAACCCATTCTCAAGAATTGGACCAGAGAAATCTTCAACAAGCTTGAAGAACAATTCAACAAACTTGAAGAGCAATTCAACAATCTCAATTCATTAGAAGAAGCAAGAAATCTGAATGGTTATACGGACCTAGAGAATGTATTTTGGATCTACGGTGGTGTTTGTTTTTTTATATCGTCTGAATCTGAATTGGTTGAACTGAATTGGCTGAATTTGAATTGGTTGAATCATTTTGTCAATTAGATGGTTGTTTTCCATGTCTGAATCATTGGGTCTGAATTAAGAATTTGACAATTATACCCCTCATTAAAATATGACCAAAGACACTTTAATGTTGGTTTGGAATAAAAATATATACTAGAAACCCTAGGTAGGGTTTTCATTATTCTCCTCTTCCACAAGTCAGTCTGCCTCTCCTCTCTCTCTCCCCGATGGAACTCTCTCGCCGGAACTCCAACCTCTCGCCTACTCTCTCACTCTCTGGATAACTCTCGCAGTATTTCCCTCTCTCTCTGGATACCTCTCGCCAATCTCCCTCCCTCCCTCTGGAAACATCTCGTCATCTCTCTCTCTCTCTAACCGATTGTAAGATCGTCGGATCTCTTTCACTTTCTCTGACTCTCTCTCTATCGTTCTCTCAACAATAAGTGAAAAAAAGCTTAACTCTCGCCAGATCCAGCGAGGGCTTGGAAAAAATGGGTATGTTACTCTCGCCAGATCCAGCGAGGTTTACAACTATTAAAGGGTTGTAAACCTGTCTTTGAGTGATTTGGTTGTACAAATAGACTTTCTGAAAAAGTGTACCATTTATAAGATAGAGTAGCTTGAAAGCCTTCATAGGGAGGAGAAGACGCATACCATTTGCGGAAGACCACGAATGGAAGTAGTAGTACAGCAAAGCTCTCCATACCAGGAATTGTCTAATGATGTAGATCCACAAAAAAAATATCAAGTTAAAATTTACTTCAATGAAATATCACATAGTGTTATTGCCTAGTAGAAACTATCATTTTACCGTACAATGCACAAACTTTCTCATACAGATCTGTCGGACATAGAAGCTCCAAACAAAAAATAAAATGGTGTCTTCCCTTCTATGCAGGGTCATCTTTGAGGAATTAAGGTACATATATATCCTCCACAATCCAAATACATCCTTCCGTATGTTCTTTTAAATATTTTCATATATTTTTAAAAGCTAACCGAAGGAAAGACGACACATTCTCAGCCAAAGGAAAAAAAATAATTTTTTTCAGTCAGAACCGTTGGAATCGGAGCTGATTTTGACTCGACCCGACTCATCAAACTCAGAAACATAATGCTCCGTTGTGTTCGTCTCGTCGAACCCTTCAAGTTAGAGCCAAGAATCACTCGAATCCGATTCTGGATGAATGAGAAATTCAAGTTTAAAATTTGGACGAAAATCGGTTAAAGTAGGGACTAAAACGGCAAAATGGACTAGTAGATTTGGGGGGCCATTTGCGCGAAGCGAGCACGTCCAGATCTGGACAGCTAGTGTTCGCTCCGCGCGATTTCAAGTGATCTGACGGTTGTGCGATGATTCTCTTGAGATAAAGTCGGGACGAAGCCAGATGTGTCTCCTCCGTGTCCGGTACCGAGTGGGACATCTCCAATCTTTTAATCTAGTCGTTGCTTCCATCATCTGTCTCGCCACGTAACGAGTCTTGAAAAAAATGTTCTTCAAACAGTTTTTGTATGAACAGTAGGCGCAAATACATCGACTTGTTCTCGTTTTTTTTTTTTGTTAAGGGATCGGCTTGTTCTCTTGCCATACTTTAGTATTTTTGTTATTTGTGCATACCCAAGTTCTTAATCATGTCTTTCATAAAAAAAAAAACTTCTTTAATCAAGTAACATTTTGACTAGTTCAACAAAAAAAAAGTAACATTTTGACTTATCATTCAATTATTTTAGAGGGTCATGGGTTCACAAGGTTACAAAGTCACAGAGTCTCAACTAATTAGAACAATACCACAAGATATACATTTTGACTTACTATACATCAATATATGATTTTATTTTCTTCTGATATACTAATTTTTATTTACTATTTATTATTAAAAAGTGCCCCAACAAAATAAAAATCTGAGTGCCCCAACAAAAAAAATCTGGTCTCGCCAATGGAAACCCCCGCGGATATCTGATAGTTCTAAAGATTCAGTGGGGGCGAGATCATAAATGAGAGAAGGTGAGAGAAAATTCAAAGAATCAAAGACAAAACAAAGAAATTAAAAACAACTAGCAAGAACAATTACGTGACAAAATAGTTAGTTTTGGGGGTGAAATCAAAATGTAGAAGGCTAACTATGAGTTGATCTTTTCAATAAAAAAAACATGTCCAGCCTTTGGTGCAGTGGTTGGACACCCCTCTTAAGCCCATGTGATGTAGAGGAACTGGCCGAGAAATACATGGATGAGATCGAAGCGGCCAAATACAAGGGTGACAGACTAAAACGACCAAAATCGAAACTACGGATGTCGAAATTGGACGAAATTTTGAGGGATGGTGCGAAATAGCGTTCCGGTCCTTCCCACGACGGACCCACTTTGAGGGGCAAATTCCATCGTTTAGAGCCTCACAACGGACTTTTACTAGTTTTTTTCTATTTTTGGTAATTGTTTTCAGTTTAGGATTACTACTATTCTAGTATTTTATTTTTTAAGAGTTTCTATTGTAGTTTGACCAAGATTAGGAAACCCTAAGTCTATATAAGGAGGCTTAGAAGTTGTTTCAGTCATTCTGATGCAGGCGCATCCAAGACGGGCCCACAAGGCCACACGGCCATGGCCTAGTCGGCCAGAGTTTAGTAGTTTAGTAGGAGTCCTAATTTTAGTATGATTCATAATGAATCTAGGTTTAGGAAGTTTCTTTATTTTCAGTATCTCTATTGTAGTCTATAAAAGGAGGTCCAGTCTGTTTTATTATTGATGTTGAAGAGAAAACCCCTTGAGTTTAATAAAGTTTTTCAGTTTTTAGAGTTATTTTATTGTTCTTTATTTACTTTTATTCCGTTCTTTTACTTCCGCTGCGTTCTACATCATGTGGTATTCAGAGCCACCAGAGTTTTAGACGAATGATTCTGGAAATTTTTTCCAAATCAGTTAATTCAGAATCGGTCATATTCTATTCCTCAAGAGAGTCATAATCAACTAGATTATACTCATCAAGGGATAACGAATCAATGCTTATGCACATCTTGTTTTTCTCCAAATAACTCGTACGATTATCATTGGAATCCTGGAGAAACCTTAAGAGAAAACCCATCACAACCTCCATCTTTTTATTATCCGACATCAACCGCACCACCACCACCACCACCTCCGTACTCTAATTATACACCACAACCTTCGCCTTATCAATACCAACCACCACCAGTGTTTTCTACACCATCACCTCCATCTTATTACTACTCTACATCAACCCCATATCTTTCTTGTCCTCCACCATATTCACCAACACCCCCATCTTCCTATTATACACCAACATCACCCTCACCACCACCTCCATACACTTATTATTCACTACAACCACCAACACCGATAGAACCATCTTCTCTTGACCATTCTGCGGCACCAACACTTTTGAAGCAATCCACATCGTTGTCCGAAGAAAAAGTCATTGATGATAAGAAGAAAAAGGATGATTCGATAAAAATACCCATTGAACGAGCTCTCAAATCGGTAAACACTACTGTTTCCACTATGCCCACTAAAGAGAAGACTCCAACTTTCGCTTCCGAATGAGACAACATTAGAGAAGGATTATCTTCGATTTCGATGTTAGAAGAAGCGTTTGTCGAATACAAGAGAGAGAACACCGAATAATTTGACCGCATTGATCACCGATTTGATCAAATCAATGATACAATCAGAGATTTCAACCTCAAACTCAAAGGTATTCGTTCTAACTCTTCCCCGTCTAAACAACAACCCCCTACTAGTTATACACCATCTTCGTCCCAACATTCTACAACCACCACTACTACATCAAATACTTTTCTTTCCCTGGAAAATCAAGGAATCGTTTTCCTCCACCCTAATAAAGTGCATGTTCACACAACAATAACAGGAGCAAACAATTATAGTTTATCCATAAACAATGTCCTTCCCCATCACCTAAGTGTTGAACCACCATTCATCCCCCTTCACCATTCCAGGATTGAATATCAAACCATGCCAAACCGAACAACACACCATCCGCCCATTACCCATAACCAGGCAGAATTATTCATGCCCCTACACCACCATAACAAGTCAATTGTACCATCACCAACCAGTTTCATTCACCTAGTTACACCACCAATCCCATCGTTCACCTTTCCTATGGCTACCCAAACCTGGAATAACTACCAGACCTTCCCCGAAGCTTCTCAAAACCAATCAGTCAACCTACTTGTTACCCACACTCCGGGTTCTCCTCCTTACTCAACTTCATACCGTATAAGTGTGTGTTCTTCTTCTCCACATCTATACAATAGTCCAACGACCATAAACCATTACTCATACCCTCAACTTTGTGAACACATCCTGTCCCTTACCTCTTCTACTATTTTTGTTGATTCTAGAGGCACTTCGATAGAAAATTTAGACTCTAGGCGTGAGGATTTCGATAAACTTCCTTTTGTTTCTGTTGGCACCCCAAGATCCAAGCCAACAACCCCGTCTCATCTGTTAAAAGACGACGATAACTTCAAATCCGAAGAACCAACGTTAGTGATCATCGATGAAAGTGTTTCTGCTGGGTTTTTGATGCACCCGAAAAGGTTACAACCCAAGCGGAGGTATCAAGTAGTAACCGGCAAAGCCGGAATCGATCCAAGGATAGGACTGTAGCTTGTATATCGAAAAGGTCTCGTTCAAAAGTTTAAGTATCACAAGCTAACTTAGACTAAAACGAAAAGGGAACAAAGGTAAGTGAGGAGTTTTACAATCGAATAAGTAACAAAAGAGAAAACAAGTCAAACAAACTAAATTATAAATGTAAACAGGCGAGAGAGATTCGAGAGAGGAGTTGAAGGAACAAGAGTAGGGAGGCAACAAATAATTGAGAGAGGTGTCGAGGTCCGGGAATCCGTTGTGGTGAACCTACAACTATTTACGATCCAATCGAATGCATTGATACAAACCTAGTCTCGATTCCTACGGTGGATGTTCATAAGCACTACGTATGTCCGGAGATGATACTTAGTCAAACAAACTTCCTAAACGATTAAAACCGAATCATCAAAAATGTCGTCTAGCCGCCTAACTATGTGAAGTGCATGACAAGACACATGAAATTTGGATCTAGACTACGATCGATATCGATCACTTTGCCTAATCGATTAACTATGCGAAGTACTTGATAAGACACATGAAAAACGATTGAAACAAGTAATCAAAATAAGAAAACATCAATTTATTGTCAAAACATTAAATCATCACATAGATAATCACAAATTCATCACATTTCATCTCATTAACGACACACTTGATTTAGCTAACATGGTGAATAAGTAATAAATGAAAAGAAGATGATGAGAAATCCCCCTTTTTCGATGTGGTTCGAGGCTAGGTTCGTCGGGAAATTTGAGTAGTTAAGGTTCAGCCGATCTCCCCTTAGAAAATTTCTGGATTTCCCCTTAACAGTGCATAATGGGTCTCCCCGAGCAAAAATCAGATCTCCCCTTAGCAACCAGACTCATCTTCTTCATTTAAAACCCACCACCATTAAAGCTTCACCAAGCTTTCTCTCTCTAATCACTTTCAATAAAAAACAAATCAAACAACAAGGGTAGCTAGCCAACGACGTGGGGAGTAAAACCCCTAAGGTTTCCGGCCAAGAAAGTGGCCGGAACACCATGAAAAATCCGGCCAAAGAAAATTGAGAAATCCGGCCAAAATTGAGAAATCCGGCCAAATAGTGCACTGTCCCGAGCTGATGGCTTCTTCCCGTGCTGCTGTCCCGAACCTCTCCAGGCCGTCCCGTGAACAGCCCGAGCTGCAGCCGGCCGTTCCCGAGCTGGAGAGAAGCTTCCCGTGCACAGCAGCTCATCCCGAGTTGCAGCAGCTGCTTCGAGCTATACCCGAGTAGGTCCTTCAAATCGAACTAGACAGCTGCTGTTCCGGTCGTTCTATAGCTTCCCGTGCTTGCCGTTCTTGCCCCGTGCTCCTGTGATGCAGTCCCGAGCAGCTCGAGCTGCTGCCGGCCAAGGCTAGGCCGGCCTTAGTGCTGGCCGGCCTAGCTTGGCCGGCCTCCTCCTTCTTCCTTCTCTCTTTTACTCCCTCTCAAGCTTTCAAGAACTAGATCAAACCTCCCAAAAACTCAAGAACCCTAAAACCTTTTTTTTCTCCCTTGGTGCTTGGTCCAAGAAGATGATGAATAGTCTTTTTTTCCTTTACTACTTGTGATCCTTTCTTTTTGACTCAAAACCCTAGTCAATGTTTGACTTTGACTCAGACTTTACTTTGAACCATAAAGAGGGTGCCTCCAAGATTTTTCCTTGTCATCTTCTTTGGGCTTGTGTGGGCTTTGGGCTTGGTTTAGAAACCAAGCGAGTGCCTTCATCTTGTCTCTACATCTAGAACCAAAGGGGGGTGCCTTCAAGAAAAGACCTTAGCTTCTATCTTTCACATCTTCCCCGTCCGAACTTCGAATTGAATTCCGTTTTCACCGTCGGACTCGTCATTAACTCGTCTTGTCATTTGATTTGCTTGAAGTCTTTTTCTCTCGTTTTCGGCACATGAAATGATAGTGACGATTCGTTCCCTTTATTCCGATTTTCATGTCTAACTCCAAAATAGGTACCTAACATGAAAAACACATAAATAATTAGAAATACAACTCGAAAAGAACTAACTAATCAAAGTTAAGTGACCTAAATGTGGCTTTTTCACGCCACATCAGTTTTCTCATGGAATTGATTGTACTTTTGTTAATGGTGAGGCCATGCAATATATAAAAGGAAATATGATCATTCATCTTCGAGAAATTTTACGATGGTTTGCAATTTTATTGGATCTTCTCGTAAGGATTCCACTGATGACGCCCTCTTTGATATTATAGAAAGCCTTGTTGCGTACTTCACAATATTACAAGAGGATACTCATAACAATACTCAGATTGTTGCAAGTTCTGTAAATTTTCATACTTTTATTTGGGAACCTGGTGATTCGTTTGTTTTTCTTTCTCTACACTTTCCCTCTTCGTATGATGGTCAAATCGTCGTTACGAGTATTCCAGATATTATTGAAAGAAGAGAGGCAGGAATCGTGATGGATTAGAAGAAGAATTTTAAGGTTAGAATTTTCATAGAGGAAAGTATGGTATTTGCAATCTTCTTCATCAAACTACAAGATGACGGGAGATGTCGAAATTTGTTGGAAGATTCTTTCTCACGATCGATCTTTCGAAATTCCTTGCAATATGAGATTGAAGCTAGTGCTATAATCCACAATGGTGTCTTTTGGTTATCGTGCCCCTTCCATGCAAAGTGGGAATTACGGATCGCCATGATAGAATTCATCGTATGTGGGTGCATCAAATTATTTTCTTCATCGAATCGGTCCGAGACGAACCTTCTGGGGAAAGGGGAGCTGATGCAGGCGCATCCAAGACGAGCCCACAAGGCCACACGGTCATGGCCTGGTCGGCCAGAGTTTAGTAGTTTAGTAGGAGTCCTAATTTTAGTATGATTCATAATGAATCTAGGTGTAGGAAGTTTCTTTATTTTCAATATCTCTATTATTTAGGAAAGTCTAGTTTGTGTCTATCTAGGAAAGTTTAGTAGTCTATAAAAGAAGGTCCAGTCTGTTTTATTATTGATGTTGAAGAGAAAACCCCTTGAGTTTAATAAAGTTTTTCAGTTTTTAGAGTTATTTTATTGTTCTTTATTTACTTTTATTCCGTTCTTTTAATTCCGTTGCGTTATACATCACATTCATTCAATCAATAAAATTTAGTATTTTAGTATTCTTGTTATCAATTTCGGTTCAATAGTCTTTAGACGGAGTTCTAAGGCTTTTATCAGTTTTTCCGCTACCTCCAGGGCCTTGTGGTGGGGGGTGCGGGCAGGGCGCCCGCACAGGGCCCCCCACCACCAAAGGGCCCAATTAACAAAAAAGTTCACATAACTTTCTTATATTAAAAGTAAAGATAACATGTTAATCACATAACGTATACTAGCTCGGCTGGTCATGTGCGTGATTTCTCGTCCAACGAACCCAGGTTCGAGCCACATGCACGTCAATTTTTTCATTTTTATGAGTTTAAAGAGTAATATCGTTAAATCAACCTTTAGTTTTGCTCTGTTACACTTTTTCTTAACTACATTATCTAATGTAATTCTAAGCAATAGAAATCTTAATTTTTTATAAAATCCTAATAAGAGACAAATTTATATAAGTATTTTTTGATAAATATTCTAACTCTTGTGTTATCTAATGTGATTTTAAGCAATAAAATTCCAATAATAGGTAAATTTTTTTAAGATCCAACATTTATGAAAATTTAGAATTTCATTATATTAAATGTAGTTATAACTTATAAGTATAATAAGATAGAATAAAAAATATTTTTCGTTCGCAAATCTCTTATAAAAATGATATCAAAAGATAGATTTTTTTTCTACGACTATTTTCTTCAAAATGCATTTGGATCCATCTATAGTTTTCATCTATCTACTGGTAGATTATCTAGCATTTGTTTCGATTTTTGCTAATTTTTTGTCGTTCGAAAGGCCTACAATCGAATTTGGCACGGGCCCCCGAAATTCTCAGGCACGGCCCTGGCTACCTCACCATGAGGTCGTCGGATCGAGTCTCGGTGGGAGCAGTTTGCTATCAAGATTTCTCGCATGTAATTTAGGCTATAAATAATGTAATAAGAGCTAAATTAGAATTACCCGGGTTAATTAGCAGAGCTAAATTAGAATTAACACTAAAAACAACATAATCATGGTAATTACCCGGGTTAATTAGCAGATCCTAAAAAATGGTTTAAAACCTAAAGTAGATTTGGTTTAATCTTTCCATTTTTAAACAAGGCTTCTTAATTGAGTTTCTAAATCTTGTTTAACACCAAAGTCCTCATCACATAAATTTCCTAATTTCCAACACCGACTACATATTTTCTTTCTCTTTTCTTAGTACTAATAAATAGGACATATTAAAATCTTTCTCTCCCTGTCTACTTTCTAGTCAGTTTCTCACTCTTTTCTTCAACTCTTTTCCTTGATTAACCAACCCTCTTTTACTAATTGATTCTCTCTCTAGTGGATGATTATAACAATCCCAACTCCAAATCCTGAGTTTCCAAGTAATGAAGAACTCCATTGAAGATGTCCAGTATGAAGAATTATCAGTAAACGAATCTTGTAAGATGATCGAATTAATGTGAGTTTCTTTCTTTTCCTCAACTTGACATGTTTATATTTTTTTTTTTACTTTTTTCATTAAGTTCAAAACCAAAAACCAAATTTAGGGTTGTTGAATTTTGGTCGGGTATGTGGCCGATCAAGATTTAGACGTAGAAAGTTAAACATTGTTTGTCTCTAAATTGTTCCGGACCACATGCCCGGCCAGAATTCAGCCAGGATAGGGTTTGGACATAATACCATGTCCAATCTTCATGAAAATCATTAGTGTAAGTACGATTAAATAGCGATATTTTTGCAGTTTACAAGAGGAAGAAAACAAGAACATAGGTACGAATCACAACGAAGAGAAACCAACACATTCACCTATAGACGGTTCACCTATGAAAGCAAATTTAGGTTCGAGCTTGAAAACTGATATTGAGAACTTGAGTTCATGTACTAGTAAAACACTGAATACAGTTCAAGAGAGAACCAAAGATTCGAATTATAATAATGTTGATAACATCAAAATGAAACCAGTAAATGGAAGATCGAGACATCGAAAGCGAAGAACCTTTCTATTTGAGAAAGTATTGACTTCACAAGATTTTGAACACAAGCTAACAATTCCAACAAGTGAAGCGAAGAAGCATATGCCCATAATACGTCTATCAGAGAAAATGTTCAAGACACAGATCATAACATTATTAGATTATAATTTTGAAGATTGGTGGACAATGAAGTACAAATATTGTGAAAGAAGTCAAACTTATTATCTAACACAAGGATGGGATTTTTTTGTTTATTTTCATGAACTAAAGACGGGTGATACTGTTCGCTTTTATAAATTGAGAGGATTTGATACTAACTATTTTGGAATTGGTTTTCGTCGCCAAAAAACAAGAGTATGTGGGATTGGTTTCCGTCGTCCACAAATAGAAGTTTGTGGAATTAGTTTCGGGCGACGAGAAATAGAAGTACATGTTCCTAATACTAGTAATGAAATTGTAGCTGGTTTTGAAGCTAACAAAAAACATACTAAGAGTAGTAAACGTAGAGCACAAAAAAGAAGGCGTGAATTCGTACCAACCATGTCACCACTAAACCCAGCTCGATCAAGTAACAACAACAGTAACGTCGATAAAGACTGCTCGCCTCTAGCAATATGAAGAAGACCAAAGCACTTTAACGTGCATATGTCTTGTGTACATTTTTTTACAAGGATGAATTTCTTTTGCCCTGTTATATTTTTTTTTTACCAAGTTAGATTTGCCTGATTTTAGAGTTCGATTTGAACCTTATTCTTTTTATAAGAAAGATGTTTCGGTATTATATTTATGTATCTTTAGATATCGTCTGTACTTTTTTATTTGCCTGAAGTTCTCTCTCTCCAAATCCCCCTTTCATCTTCTCTCCAAATTCTACCTCCGCTTTTTTTTGTTGTTGAATCTTCTGCTTCTACTTCTTTTATGAGGTGTATAAATTAAAGATGCTGTTTGCTAAGGAAAAGAAATATTGCCCAGGCGACGGAGTGTCCATGCGCTTCCCTTAACCCAGGCGAAATATTGCAATGGGCCATTTGCTCATCATCTGTCCACCAAGATATTGTGGGTTCAGTCCACGGCGATTTATGGGCTTTACTCTTTTGCGCCCTTAAAAATAACTTGTTGATTTCTCCACCAAAAAGAAAATTGTTGATTTCTGAATTACAAAATCGGGAAGAGATGCCATGGATACCTACATCGGTTGCGCATCTCTTCTAAAATCAACTTTAGTATCATGGTACAATAACACTTGAAATCTTACCTTAACATATAACCCTTTTCTTTTCTACAACACTGTCCACTAATGGCTGAAAAGAATTCATATGTAAGAATTTTGGTAAAGCACACAACCATTGCTGGAGTGGTAAGATGTTTAGTCTTCCACCCAAGAGGTCAAGGGTTCGAGGCACACTGACAATTCAAAAAAAAAAATTGGGAAAAGGGGATTTTCTAGGAGTTCTAGTCACTTGATTGTCAAGGCTTGCTAATTTGGTTGCTGCCTTAACCGTCGTCCGTGAATAGTCTATAGAAATCCATGTATCGTACACATTTAAACACCTCAGAGATCAACAAAGTTGTATGTTCATAACCTAGAAATTAGAAGTTCAATGTAAGTTTTTCATGTACTTCACTGAATTAAGCTCATAAATTATAGCCTAGCAAACTATTATGACCTAGAAACAAGTATCTTCTCATACACAAGAGCTTCTACATTTTCTTTCTTCGCCTTCAATATTTCTAATAAACAGTAATTTTGTTCATCTTAAGTCCATAAATTCGGAAGCAAATAGCAGACTAGACAAGTTGACTGAAATTTAACAGACTCTGATTGCCCATGGGGTCGATCCTCATTTTCCAGTCTTCAAAATAAGTAAACAAGCCAATAGTTTTCAGAGATTCATTGGTTGTGCCAGGAAACAGTCTAGTCATCTACGAGGAATATGCAGAGGAACATGACTATCATGGGCACTTTCTTTGGACATAAGAAGTCCCATGTTCTTCGTACCTGCAAGCAGCGAAGAAAAAAAAAGTGTGATGAACAAAGACATTGGATTTGGATCAGAAAACTGGCAGAAAACTTATTGTAGGGGTCTTTTGAACTCACTCTGCTTTGGAGAACCACATTTGCTGAAAGGAACCAAGTGATGCTAGAATACTCCCTCCTATCCAAACACTACATATGCATACAATTCACGTCATTGAAACTTTCTAATGTAAGTTTGTAAAGAAAGCATCAACACCGACTACATAATATAGTTCAAAACTAAAATTATTGGTTGGAGAACTCCCAAAAAGGTGGTGAAATTCTTTATAACCAATTGAAATACAGTTGAATGGAAATGGATATATAATTGTATTTAGTTATTTACAGGCTAGTGCTTAGGATTATGTTACGGAACCAAGTGCTAGTCCCCACTTTGACCGACCCGACTAGTTGTACTCGACTTCCTAGGTGCTCGAACAGATTTAATCCCTCCCTAGGTGTCCGGCTCAATGTTACCTATAACACATCTGCTTCGGTACGGGTACCGTTATGCAGTACACTACCGTGAGACAATGTACCATGCTATTTTAGGGTCCAATACGTTTTGGACTATTTTTGCTAGACAATAAATACTCTCAATAATTTAATCTATACTAAATTTAAAATCATAACTAGTTAACCAAAAAATCTTGTAGTTAACAACTCAACTAGTTTAGCTTATAAATTTTTACAAAGAAATTAAGTTAATTAAGGTTGTAGATTCCGGTACACATTTCGGAGTATCGGACCACGATACCACCCAAAATGGTACGTGGGTGCAGGGGGAAGTAGATTATCTGGTAACTCTGGTGCTACCATCCATTCAATGAATTTAGTTCTATTTTAGGTGTAGAGCATTGTATATAATTGACTATAAAGGGTTTGATAAACTGAACTAGTATTAAGATTGAAAAAATTGTGTTGAATTTTGATATTATATAATAGGCTAAGCTTGACTTTTTCATTTTTATGGTATTTGTTTCGTTACTATATGAATACATAAGCATAAAGAATAATTGCTAAGTGTACATTATATAAATAAATTAATAAATATATATGGCCAACCAGTAGATCCAGTCCTCACTAGTCTCTGACTACTATAGCCTCAGAATTTGAGATTAAATTGTATGAATAAAATGTAAAACCTACCTGAATCGCCTTTCTGTTGCATTCCCACTGGCGAGTACCTTAACTCTAGCAGCTTGAGGGGACTCCTAGACATAATAAAACAAAAACCAGTTACAAATGCAAGCAAATAGCTATGTACTTTAATCTAGAAGCTTGAGAAGACCACTAGACTACTCTATTGAGATTCATAAGAGCAAGTCCAACATAGGGGTTCAGGACCTGAATTTTGGGAGCCCTGAAATTTTTCAACTCCAATGTCGGGATCCCGAAATGGGCTCCCAAGTCCAAATTATGTCTGTGTGTGGGATTTTTAATTATAATTATTAGTTCCAAATATGAAATTTATATTTGATATTATATTATTCTAGAGAAAGAATTTTAAAAATAGAGAAAGATTTAAAAAAAAATAGAGAAAGATTTTAAAAAAAAATCTAAAAAATCTAAAAAGATTAAAGAAATTAAAAATAAAATAAAATGGGGTTGATCCCCTTTTCAATTGACTGACGGGAATCCCTGCAACGGTCATATTGGGGCTGGGAGGGCGGGGGAGTGGGGCACCCTGGTTGAAGCATGTCCAAATGGGGATGGGGTCCCATATTTTGAATTTGGGAGGAGCCCCAGCCCCTATACATTGGAGTCCATTGGACATGCTGTAAAGCCTCTAGATTATGATACAAAATTGGCCTTCAATAATTAAGGCTCACAGAGAAAAAAAAATTGAGTTCGCCGGATTATATACCTCTAGCAAATCTTTTTCAAGCCGCTCTTTCAGCTGTTGCATTGATGCTGTGCCTCCAGCAAGCTGTTTACAGGATAACAACAACGTGACACAATCATAACTGAATTCTTATTCAGAGAACTGAAGCCCTGAGATATTCACTTACGCGTACAAAGTTCAAAGTTTAATAGAGCTGAAAAGTAAGAAGTACGGATCGAAACACTCAATGGTAGATCCTACTAATCATTTCGTCTACTGCATTTCGTACAGGTCAAGTTCGACTGACAAGAAGATATTTAGAATTAAGAAAAAAAAAATCTTCAAATGGTGTTACAGACCTAGAGAATGTATTTTGGATCTACACTTATGCAGTCATGTGAAATTGTTGAAATGAATGGTTTGTTGCCTTCCAATCTAACAACATGCTTGCGTTTAAGGCATGATAGGCATCCAAGGCTCATGTTGACTAGTTCTCTTTGCTTTTCTCGAGAAAATAATTTCATTTCACTAAATTGTGAACTATTGACTAGATAATACTAAATAAATAAAACAAAAATGATTAAAGTTTACCAGTATACTGCTAAATAGTTCTCTTCGTATATCCACATCACACTTATTTATGCTTTCAATAACCTGATCAGAAAACAGATGAGCCAATAATGTCAAAAAATTGGAAAAGTTCTGCATATACGAGTACAACGGGTCAAACATGTTAGAATTTAGAGATTGGTGTGTGTTGGCCTGGTTGGTGCATCGAAAGAAACTACTCCTTAAAGGGTTGCAAACCTGTCCTAAGTGATTTGGTTGTACAAATAAATTTTCTCAAAAAGTGTATCATTCATAAGATAGAGTAGCTTGAAAGCCTTCATACGAAGGAGAAGACACGTACCATTTGCGGAAGACCACGAATGGAAGTAGCAGTATCAGCAAAGCTCTCCATACCAGGAATTGTCTAATGATGTAGATCCACAAAAGAAATATCAAGTTAAAATTTACTTTAATGAAATATCACATAGTGCTATTGCCTCTAGAAACTCTCATTTTACCATACAATGCACAAACTTTCATACAGATCTGTCGGGCATAGAAGCTCCAAACAGATAATAAAATGTTGTCTTCCCTTCTATGCAGGGTCATCTTTGAGGAATTAAGGTACATATATATCCTCCACAATCCAGATACATCCTTCCGTATGTTCTTCTAAATGTTTCCATATATTTTTAAAAGCTAATCGAAGGAAAGACGGGCACATTCTCAGCCAAAGGAAAAAAAAAATTCAGTCAGAACATGTACACGTGTTAATTCAAAAACAGCTTCTAAATCAACAAGATTTAAATTAGTCCGATAAGAACTTCTCATCATAGAACCATACAGGAAGTTCATAGAGAGCCAACAAGGAAAAAGCATAAATGTACACTACATATCACAGGTTTTAACATCTCAAACTTGTAATCAGAATGTAACATTTGTTATCACACACCTGAACTATTGATGGATTGAACAGAATATCCGGAATCTTGAATCGGTCAGATCCAACTTCTATTGTTCTGTATTGAATAGATAAAAGAAAAGAAGAAAAGTTAACTATTTGAAATGGAACCGTCACACTTAAATAGTTAAGGCAATGAAATTCCGCGATGCAACATATGAAATATAGTGCGAAGATGCTCACTGTCCATCTGGAAGCTCATAAGGTGTCGTAGGAATGTTGGCATATGAACTTTCTGTACAACATAAATTTATAAAATTGTAACGGGTAATATGAAAGATAACACAAATCATATAACGTATACCATAGAGAAAACATTAAAATTTGATAATATCAAATGAACAAAAAACACTTAACTATTTAAGAAAGGCTTAACTAGGAAAAAGAAAGAACATGTAAATAAAAGAAAGAAATTCCAAAATTGTTTGCTCTTCAAAGAGCTTTCCCTAAGGCAACTTGATTCACTTCACCAACTTAATTACTTAAATATATAAAACAAAAGGACACCTCACCTTCGTATGGAGTATCTGGGGCCCGACATACCGATTCCTTGATATCACTTGCAATCACCCTCTACAATAAGAGATAGGGTCTTTAGCATCAATAGAAATCGTTGAGAATTCAATAGCACTAGTACGTGATTGTGTCATATACCTGAGAGTAGAGCCTATAACTTTCTGTTGTATTTGGGAAATCAAGATCTACTGTCTGAGGAATTCCAATTAGCAAATGAAAATTAGAACCGCAAATAACTAGCATTAATTCCGTAAACTTATATAATGAGTTATCATGTCTATTGACTCTCATATTGAACAGAAAGTAAAGGAAATGACAAAAGAATGTAGAGAAAGGAAAAGAGATGGAAAAAGGAAGATGAAATAGTTTGGAGTTTTTGAAGGGAATGAGTGGAAAGTGGATTTGCCATTGTTGGCATGTGTCGATTGTTGAATTACATGAGAGTGATGAGGTGTTTTATAGGTGTGACTGTGTTACATGTAAAATGACGAAGCGAAAGCCTCGACTAGAGAAAGGGAGGAAAGCAGGGAGCCAGAAAGAAAGGAGACTAGGAGAGAGATGAGACAGGGGATAAGCTCAGTTGGTATCGACTTGGCCTACTGTTCATCTACTGCAGATAGAAGGGTACTTGCCTGGGTTCATGTTGTAGCATGGATGACTAACACAAACCATATCAATAATTAATAAGAACAAATTGAGGCAAAAAAATAGAAGACTTGGTCAGGAAACCTTAAAATACAAGGAAACACAAGGGCATCAAGATACCTGAAATTCTCCTGGCCGAGTTTCCCTTCTTTTAAAAGAATATCTAGGTTTTATCTGCCAATAAATACCATATTAGATAAGACTATTTTGCATGTTTAATTAACTAACATCATACAATACTCTACTAGGTAAACAGCAAGAAACATACCGCGATGCCTTTGCTTTCCAAGCTTTTCAACATGCAATCAGTAAGGAATTCACCTCCAATCGGTGATGTTGCCACAGCCTATCATGACATAGACATAATTTCATAAGACCAACTTAATTGAGCAATTGCGAACAGTCACGTGTTGCAACATTAAACCCAATCCAAGGTTTTTTGAAACTCTATTTCTTTAGATAATGAGTCACCTTATCTTCTTGAAACAAATAACAAAACAAGGAAATGAAGAAATACCTTTTGAAGAACGTAACCATCATGTACAGGTGCAATAGTAGTTGACCCCCCGCCACTGAAAATGAAACAAAAAGCCCATCTTCTTAGTGTCTACGTAATTGATTACTAAGTTACTAGATACAAATGAGAGAGAGCTCCTGTTAGATTACAAAGGAAAGAATTTATCTAGTAGTTATTGCAGGAAGTTCATCAGCAATTCGGTAAGAATGCGTAGTTCACACCAGCCTTTTTTACGTAATACTATTTAGTGGGACACTTTTAAGTGATAACAGAAAGGTGCACCTGTTAGGAATACTTAGAGGCAGGGCATAGATTTCAGTCCAACTGGCAAGGAAAATTTCGTGGAAATATCACGGCTACTCTGGAAAAATTTTGAAGTTCACAAGAGAGTTGGAAATATCTCGATCGAAATATTCAACGTCAGGTATTGTGCTTGGAGGAAAATAGAAGCGTAGCATCAGACAGAATTTTGAAAATGGAAAACTTCACTTAAGAATACCAAAACATATAGAGAAGAGGTGGGGCAGCAAAATAGCAAAAGCATCTAAAGAGGTCAATGTCTGTCTGATTAAAGCCATAAACTCTTCATGTGATGCATGGAACAGTACAAAAAGAAAAACTGGCAAATCCAAACGATATACAGTTTAACTTTTACGCAAGTATGTGGCTGTGTATTGGCTGCTACTACAAGTTAAGTATGACAACTACATTGAAACCAAGTAAATAAAATATCACCTATCAACCACCAAAGAGGTAGCGCGACCAGATGCAAAAGATGTGAGAACCTGAAATTGAGCAACGCCATAGTTAGCCTAGCACCTAATCGAAGAGAAGAAACTTAAGAGTACATTAATGAAGTGAAGACAATAAGAGATAAAAAATATGTTACAAAATACAAAAGTGTCTATTCACAGTAGGCATGAGGTTAGAGCATACAGCATTTTTGGCCAAAAACAGAGCTGGAACCTTGTATTTTTCGAACATGAGCTCCGCCATCCTGTAAGAAATAGCTCATATAAGTCAGTTTTCACTGACCAACACAAAAATATTAGTAAATCTGTGCACGAAGTAAAATATATCTAAAATTATGACATCAACGAAATCTGATTTCAGTAATAATGTGAAGTTTGAAAGATTGTTGCTAATACTTCACAAATATGCAAGAATGTGAACCACCAGACTGTTTGGTGCACACCACAGAGTATGACAAAGATCTTCCATAGCTTGGACATTGGAGTATTACACTCATTGGCTGCTCGTAGTTACTTTAGTAAGGTGTCATGTCAGATTTTGTATGTGCATCTTCAGCATACATGCACCCAATCGTGTTAGCACTTCAAAGTAGGATCATAGACATAAAATCTAGGATAATGTCATTTGTTATAATTTAACAATGATTCATCCAAAAGTAAAAAAAATTGTAATTAAGAACTTAGCTAAGAAAATATAATATATGTTTACAGTCATATCCCCATTTTGAGAGATTTAAGCTTGTTTGATGGACACTTCGCGTTGGACACAGATACCCATACCAATATCCATGAGCTTGATTGGTTAATGAACTGCACGATGATTGCCAGTTAGCGACAACTATCTTCCATGCCTACTAACTGATAAAAATTAGCTTTCCAAATGGGTAAAGCAAACAGAAAAATCCCAACGAACTAATACACGACGCGAAAACCATCCAATGTTAAACAACCCCCATAATAGGACTTCATTACCTCCTCCAAGATCAAATATGAGAGCTGCAAAAATTTTAAAATTAAACTTTTAATAATAAAATAGATAGTCAAGTACCAGATCACCTTTCTCTCTGTTGGGCAGTATTAGAAGATGGTTCTGCGAGTAGCATCGGATGTTCCTTAGGATCAATCAGTAAGCGTTCCCTGAATGATAACATTAAAATACCGAATAAGTTGACAGAGCACCCTCTAAAGCATACATAATACAAATGTCCCATACGCAAGACATGAGACATCAATGGTAAACAGAAAGTATTCACAAAAACCAACACTAGTCAGGAATAGGATTAGCATCATGATACTGCAAGAGATCCCTTACCAAATGAATCACTCACTTGATAAGTATCTAAAGATCACTTCCATGATATTAACAAGCTGCTATGTAGCATGGTTTTCTGGAAAGGATTCATGAATAAGGAGGCTCACACAGGCCTAATCAAGCAAATAGTGGAACTTTTGTATCCCCGTATAAATTTCCAACTATCCACAACAATCAACAGTAACACCACTAAGAAAAAAGAAAAACGGAAAGAAATGCAAATGTGAGTAATGCAGTTATTACCTGAAAGCATGCTCCCATATATTGTCAACCATATCCCAATCAACCACAATTCCATCCTTTATGGGTGACAGCACCTAAACAAGAGAAACATTCAAAAGAGACAACCTAAGGAAAATGAAAAGATACAGAGCAGTTCCTTTTAATTCGCATTTTTGTTGTTTCAGGCGCAAGGCATGGCATGGAAAGGCGAGACAACGAACCCTCGCCTCAGTTCGCCCAAATGAGCCCAGCTGATCATGGGAAGGAAAGGCACTCCAGACGCCTTCTCCTCCTCCATGCCTCTATGTAGTTTCATGTTTTTTGTAAATCTTCGTTATTGGTAGTTCTATACCTCCAACTATGCATATAGCAATACAAAACATTCAAGTATTTGACATGTAACTACAGAAGTCGAGTGCGCAACCGCTTTAGGTGCCTAGGGCATTTAGGCAGCCACAATTTTTTTACCTGGGCAATGATTTAACTATATAGAGTACCGTGTGAGGAATATAGCAAACTGACCTCCATGTGATCTCTGCGATATCCTAGGGCTTGAGACCCGACAAACAACTTCCTGTTTGCCTTTGCTTTATCAGAATCGAAAGGTCTGCCACCATTTTTAGCATCTGGAGCTGATTCAGCTTCCCTTTGTGATTTATTGGCATCATCGTTTACCGACTGGTCAACTACACCAACATACTTCAGATAAAAAAAAAAAACAGAATCGTAAATAAGAAATCGCACCAATTATTTCACGTCAGAAGATTAATACCAAGTGTTATGAGCAAGAAACAAGTTTAAACACAAAAGACTACAAAAACATCTTTTTCTATGACAGACTATGATAAATCTTCCAACCAACAAATGAAGTAAGCACCGGTGATGCTTCCATGGAGAGTAGATCTCAGATTATATATTACTTTTACAATGAGATGGTCTAACACTAATTTGCATTGAATAAGATTTCCCTCATGAAGGTGTCGGTGCAAGTTGGAACCAAACTAAACTAGTAAACAAATACAAGAAAATAAAAATAAAACTAGGCTCGAAAGTCAAGTACAGAGCTCGAGTCCACATGCTACACCAAACCATGGTTCCAATTTAAAATCTTCAGATAGAGCAAATGCTAATCAGCTCTCGAGGTAACGGTGTTTTTTTTTTGCTTCTCCTCCCTATGGCGGTGGGGGGGAGCAGGCTATCTTGTATGTTGCTCCTATGTAATTGGAGAGGTTTCTGGTTCCCGGTTACCTCTCCAGGGCCTTTTACTGTTTTCCGTCACAATTCTTATTCCTTTTGTATCTTCCGCTTTTTCTAATATTAATTCAAAGTTTCAAAAAAAAAACTATCGCACACTAAGCACCAAAAAGCGGAGAATAACTTATTTGGAACACTGTTACCTCGAAATAAAGACTACCATCTACTACTAAGCAAAGTAATAGCAGTACTGCATGAGGACTCAGAACATGAACTCCCTGGTCTTGGTTGCCCTACTGCTCAAACTCCTCGAGTAATTTTTTGAATTATATGATTCAATAGAAGAAAGACGGAAACAAACCCCTCAGTTTCCTTAAAAGACGGATCCTGAGGTATGCAGACTTTGTCTGCGACAAGGACTCCAAAAATTACAATGTACTAACCAAAGCCTCCCAATTCACAGTAAATCTAAAAAGGATAAGTTTTGAGCCCAGTTGAGTTGTCTACTCCAATGGAATAATGTTGTTTGAATGTTATGGACCACTGGATTGTAAAGGGTGCCGCATGCTCTATCTCCGAAGAATAAATTTTTTTTTCTGAAGATAATTATGTTTCTATCTTTCCAAATTCCCCTGACGATGCAAACTTCTCATGTATCTTTCTTCCATAAAGGTAGAGAAATAAGGAGATTTTATGACGAGAGGCCCTCATACCTAAAACAAATAACAACATGGAACTGATACAAGTGTGGTTCAATATTTTATTGTTTTCCTTTTCCGAGTTTGGTAGTAACCTTAAAATCATTTGTCCAGCTTGATCATTAGGTCTCGGCACTTATCATGTATTATAGGGAATTTACAAGAAACATTTTGTCCTTATTTCGTAAACCTTCAGATTTTCCACTAACCAATTCAGTCTGTTCCACAAACAAAGCTAAATAGTATATAATATTGTTATATGAAGCATTGAGACGCTAGGAGATGTAAGGTCCAAAACCAACTGCATAAAGTTAATATCTTAAATATGGATCGGTAGTTACAAAAACACGAACTTGTAGTTTCTTTCAGTTGCTTATTTCTTAACCTTAGGTTTTATATCATTGCGACGTCACGCATGCATCTCTTGCTTGAGCACTAAAGAAACTGATCAAACAGAAAATTGTATCTTGCTTTTTTTCCTTAACTTTTCACATATTCTCAGCCTACAAGTTATAACATGGAAAGAAAGGGAACCCTAATTGGCAAATTGCATTACCCACTACCTCAATTCGCTCAATTTAGATTGTGTATGTGTTTCCTTGATCAATTTCAAATCAATAGGGAGTTTTGTCGCTGTGACAATCAACGTGACCCTGACATTTCCAAATAGTGAACTATCACTGTGACATTCTGCTAAGACAGTCCCATATTTCTAAGAAATATGACAATTCAACAAGAAACACCCAAAAACAGTGTAGGTGATTGGAGAAAACAACTTACAGATGGGAATACAGCCTTGGGAGCGTCTTCTCCAGCATAACCAGCTTTGCAAGTGTGAGACCCTAAGTCAACAACAATGGCTGATACCTCATCTGCGTAAGAAAGAGAGAAAGTAGAGATAGATGTTGTGAAAAGAGATATATTAGGGCAAAATCGTAGTGGGAGCAACACAGTGAAGTAGTTGAAGTAGAAAAGGGAAAAGGGTAAGCAAATTCAGTAGATAATAGAAAATGAAGAGAGTGAATGTTCACTTACCACCTCCGTACATGATTACGAGCTCAAGAGAGACCTAGGGTTCTTGAGCGTTCAAGAGAAAGAGAGAGAGAATGGGGAAGGAACGAGAAAATGGAATCTAGGGCTTAAGCTTATGGAAGGGGGAAGAAGGGTGTAAAGGGCGGGCTTTTTTTGTTCTTTCAATCTCTCAGACCCGTCTCGAAGAAACATTCTTTGTTCATTCTTTATTGCCCCCTATTTTCTAAGTAGTAATCTTTTTCATCCCTCAGACAGGGATAGCCGGATAGGTGTGGGAAAAAGGTCCACGAGCCCAAATCTTCCCACAAACCGCCCGAACCCGATGTGTCCGTGGGAGCCTGGTGTCCGAAACAGAAACTACCCGTCGGGGCCGCCAAGTTTAGTCGAACAGGCACGAACAAAAGACTCTAACCGACCTTCCGTCTGAGTTCAACTGATAAGTCCGACCGATTGATATTTTTAAGGGTTAATTCCGTTTCGACCCCATTTGTGACCAACTCACTGTTTTGGCCCTCATAGGTGTCCGGCAGTTCGATTTGGCCCCCAAAGGGCAAAAAATTTTCAACTTTTACCGGCACTACCCTTAGGGGCCAAAATAAAATTATTTCAAAAAAGATTAAAAACAAAAAAAGCCAATTCACCTCTTTTATTTCTCCTCCATTTCCCCTTCATGTCATATTATCCCCTCCATCTCACCCTTTTTTCTGTGGCAAGATGTCGTCGACCGACAAAAATTCTGGTTAGCGACTTTACCTTACGAAAATTGAACTTTCTCTATCTTTTTCTTTCTCTCTCTCTCTTCTTCTTCTTTCTATTTCTCTCTTCTTCTTCTTCCCTCTTCCTCTGTTCCCCTTTCTCTTCTTCCCTCCCTTCTCTTTCTCTAAACCTCTAGCGAAGGAGAGTCTTCGCCGGAGGTCCGGTTCACAAGACCTATGAAGGTCTGGTTCGCCCGCCAGATCTGGCGACAAAACCAGACCTTCGGAGGTCTGGTGAAGCGAACCTCCGGCGAAGACTCCCCTTCGCTAGAAGAATAGAGATAAGGGAGGGAAGAAGAGAGGGGAGGAGAGAGAGAAAAGAAGAAGAGAGAGTATTCTTTTTAGGATGAAGTCGCCGGGTGAAATTTTTGTCGGACAGCGACCTCTTGTCGGAGAAGAAAGGTGGGGTGGAGAGGAAGAAATGACTTGCAGGAGAAAAGAGGTGAAGTGAAGGAGAAATAAAAGAGATGATGTGGCTTTTTTGTTTTTATGGAAATAATTCCATTTTGGCCCCAAGAGTAGTTCTGGCAAAAGTTAAAAAAAAAATTGCCCTTAGGGGCCAAATCGAACTGTCAGCCACTTATGGAGGGTCTAAAAGGTGAGTTGGTCACAAATTAGGAGTCAAAACAGAATTAATCATATTTTTAATTTACGTGGACATTTGAATCGTATATAGATGGTTATAATCATGAATTTTTGGGTTCCTAGTCCAAAAATCTACCCCTAAACACACATTTAGTCCCCCCTAATATTAATATAGGATTTTAAGTCAAAATAATAATTATAATGGATATTTAGTCCAAATTAGTTAAAGTATGTCTACACTTCAAAGTTACAGTATTTTTCTGCTTAAAAGTTCTTGTTTTGTTTCATAAATTACCTGTTATTTATTGTTAAAGTTTCATACTTTATTTCATGTTTTCCATACTTTATTTCATTTTTTTTATATGTGTCATACATAACACGTTATTTATCAACAATGTTTCTTCCAAAACGAAAAGGACTAAAAACCTATTTTCTGGGAAGATTGGACCGTAAACTTTTTTTGAACTTTATTTTGGACTTAAAACCCATGGACCCTTAATGTAGTTAGCATTTAGGCTAGACACTTACGGATATATGCATTGAGTTTACATTTCTTATTCAGAAAACTTTGTATCTCATTCGTCAAAGAGTTTACAATGTGAGACTATGTTATCATTACTAAGTTTTGCTCTTCACATTTTAATTCCACGTCACTAGTGATAAAGAAAAAAAAAATGATTGAGATTTCTTATAAAAGAGTTGAGGGGAAAGACTACTCTTGTTTGCACTACATTTAAGGATTTTGCTTGGGTGAAATCTTGATAAGTATCTTTCATGAGCACTCCAACAAAAAATAAACATTGTGTCCAAGTCCCACGGATCCAGTACATGGATTTCCCGGTCTCGGACGGGCAATGGAAAATGAAACTTTGTCAAGCGCCCGCCCGTCCGAACAGACAAATGAGAATTTGTCCATTCCACACGGACCGGAAGAGCAAGCGACCGTGAACTACCCGTCTGGTCCGACTCCACCCCTACTCACCTATCCAAAATTTATTTTCTTCCCTCCAACTCAAGGTTATTATTTTCATATCCATACTGCCCTTCTGGTTTAATTTCTTTCTTTCCCTTTTTACACTTCCTTCTTTTGTGTTCGGTGAGAGACGAGCCACAGAAAGAGTAAGGACAGGGATATCAAAGAGCGAGAGAGAAAATAGAGAACAAAAGGGAGAGCGGGAGTGAGAGACAACGATATAAAGAGAGAAGAAAGAGAGTGAGAAAGTCAGGGAAGATGGATTTTTGCAATAAAAATGATATGTAGATCTAGTTGTAAATTGTTATACTGGTAGTAGTGCTATAACTATTTACTGGTAGTACTGCTATGACTATTGGTTGGTCTCTGGACTTCAAAGTTTTGAGATCAATGGGAAATGAGATATTTAAGAAGGTGATCAGCCCAATGGCACGTGAGATTATTATATATTGTATCTTGATCCACTACATTACTTGTATCCGAAACCAATTGCTCAACGACGTAATCTTTTTTCACCGAAAATAATCATTAAAAATCAATTGGAAAATCTTCAAAAAGAGAGGAAGTCATTCTTCATCAGACAAAATCATAGGTTTCAGTTCGAGCATCTCCAAATTCCTAGTTCCACTTCCATCTACGTACCTTATTCGAAGAGTTCCAGAGGACTTCTTTTCATTTCCAAAGAGATCATGTCAGTTTCAGGTTATAGATCAAGGTAAGAAAACAACAAACTTGAAAAAGACTTTTCGGGGATCAATGTTTATAAGGCACATAAGATGGGCGTGGAGACATATATCTCAAAGCAAAATGTAAGTGTACCGCATATCTAAAGGTAGTCAAAACGGTAGAAGTGACAGAAAACACTCCTATCATTTAATTTTACTATTAAAAATTTATTTTATGAACATTGTCGGGGATATTCATGTAATTGGTCGAAAAGTAAAGAAATTTGAACAAGCAACAAAAATGGTGAAGCTTCTTTCTAAACTGGTGTATTCACATAGAAGTCTCGGGTGCCAAATTCAGAACACTAGAATTAAATATGTAACATCTCACAACAATAGAAGAACCAAAACAAAAGTAACTAGGAAAATACTGTTTATAAGTAAACTTGTTTCTAGAAAGCTAGGTGTTTGTTGGTTGATGTTAAGATTAAAGAGAATGAGTTTGTAACTACGAAAGAAGTGATACCAAGGAGACATACTCAGATGTAACTTGGCCTTTGGTCCTTGTGTTGATAACAAAGTGTTCCGGGTATTTCCTTAGCAATGCGAGCAAGCCTGCCCATGGTTTTCCTTTCGCCCGTTCGTCTTCTGTTGTCAGATATCTCCTTACCCTACTGTGATGCCATATACTCCCATACTGTTCCACCAACTGCACCCACCAATATCAACCCATCAACCAAAATGTTAATCAACAAGAACAAATATAAAAATAACAAATAAAAGAAAAAGAAATGGACATTGAGAGCATTGACGTTGAATCCTTGTACAAGTTCAGTCCTAACATTCATATCTTATGTTCTTGTTCAAAAACAAAAATTCAATATCAATCCCATACTGGGTTCGTTTTAAGTCATGAAACTTTAAACACAAGTGATACTCTCATGTTAGATAATATAGAAGGAAATGGGAAAAAGAATGAACACAGAAGATACTGGTACATAAATAAATGTCGCTAGGTGAATAACATAAATTAGTACTTATGCATCTCAATTCGTATCAGCAGAAATCAATCACAATTTGTTAGGTAGAACGAAATGGTCTACTAGATAGGAAGATATCAGTAAGAAATTAAACATTGAAATTTAAAGAAGAATGCCTAGCATAAGATATCTGCATTCAGGTTTCAGGACAAGGATTTAGAAGGAGAAATTTTAGACTGGGTGGTATCGAGAAAGGCATGCTGATGTAAGCCCAGACCCAGCAAGGCAGCACATTAGCAGTTGCCCGGAACTCATACTCGCTAGCAGCCGACCAATGCATATATGTTGCCAAGTTTCTAAATACTTTTTAGCTATTTCATTCCTCCTCATCCACAATTGTTGTTGTTATATTCTTCCCAGAAACGATGAATCAAATGAATTATACACCATAATCCAGTGGAAGATCACAATCTTATCAATTCACCCATTTAAGGAGTCCACAAGAAAAATTGATAACCTGATAACCAATATATAAGAACCACTAACAGATATGCAACAAATTAGTGCAAACATCATGCTGCATATTTAATGCAACAGCATCGAATCATCTCTAAACAATATCCTGCATTCATTATTAAAGATCAGTTTATTTTGTTGACATACTTCATACTTGAATTTAGAAATTATTGTCTTATAACTCCAACCAGGAAATGAGGTATATGCAAGCACAACTGTTATATACTTACGACATTCATGTTATGCTTGTAGACATCCTACCAAAAACCAATTTCTAATGATGGAAGAAGATGTATTTATTATATACTTAGTCATGAGACCTACATGGTCCATGTAAGTTAATTCTCACGTCCTCTGGTGTTATTTCAGCTTAAAGAATGTTGTTTTGTTGGCGTAGAGGTACTGTAGCTGTTTGGCTTATCACTTGTGCCTAGCACTCATACCGCTTTGAATGTGTGGGCATCCATCCAACTCAACACCATTTGCAATTGAGTGAAGAGGCCATAGTATTGTTTACTTGGTCAAGAGGCTTCCTTTTTCATGTGGGACAATTCTCACATGCCCAAAAATGTGGCATTTATTTAGACTAATACTCGTAACTTTTTGGGTGATCTGTAGCTGGTGCGACCGTTCTACCTGGAACTGATGCCAATGAAGTTTGTGGGCATCAAATTAACAACAAATTGGTAATGGATGGAGAAGTCATGGTCACTCCACTTTATCCAGGTAGGTACATTCTCACACAACCCCCTTAAGGCCGCTGACAGAAGCATGTGTGACCATTAGGTCCATTAGGACCGGCTATGCCTCTGTGGTACCATACTAAGTTTGTGAACAAACAATTCACTAATTAAAGAAGTCAATCAAGTAAAAATTAAACCTCTTGTTAAAAATGCTCTAATTAAACCTACCTCAGTATGAAGCTTTGCCATTCCCATCCAATCTCCAGGACCACAAAGATCGGAAAGCACAGTAGCTACAGAAGAAACCACATCTTTTTCTTCCAACTGCAGAAGTTGATGATTGTCCGCATCCCTCGTAGCCCTTGATCTCGGATCTGACTTTTTGTCTGCATGATTGTATCCAGAGCATATATCAACTTTCAGCTTAACTATTGATAAAAAATGCATGTGGTTCGTAAACACTGAAACAAGAAATATAAAGTACGAGCAACGAAAAGTAAACCGAAACCAGTCCCTTACGGAGATTGAAGATTGTGCTAGCTAGAAATCTTGAACTAAGAAGGCGAATTTAGAGCCAGATGGTATAAGAGTTACATAGAAGTCCACTTTATTTTTGGCTAAGGATACTTGATTACATCATTATAAATTAGAACAAGCGTGAGTAATAATAGCTAGAGGCTACAACATGCATCAATCAGAATCTTAACTAAGTAAAAAAAATGTAAACCATAATCTTTCACTATGCATTTCCAACTCTGAGTCAATATATCTATAACAAATACTGTTACTAGTAAGAACTAACTGATAAAAATGACCTCCAAGAAAAACTTCATAAGAACTCTTCAACCAACTACAGTTATGACTTATGAGGACACTTGTGCTCCTCCAAATTAACATCATAACCACATCCTAACTCATTTATTCCTAACATTATCACTTCACAAGTCACATTTATTCGTTCTTTGGTACTTCATAGTAGCTTGTTGTGACTATCTAAGCCTTGAAACCATTGCACATTTTAGAAAAGCCTTATGTCCACCAACCACCAGTGGTAAAATAACAAAATTTTCTGAGAATACAATTTAGTACTTTAATATGAATATGATCTATGCAATACAAAATGGACCACATCATCATCCAATAACCAAATCATCAAAGATCAATAGGCCACCAGTATTGTATTCATCCATAGTAGTATAGTATACCTAAATATCATATATTAGGTATCCTCCCAAACATTCAAACTTCTATATACATTTTTTACTCGGTCGGATTTGTAAACCACAGGCATATCACGTAATCAAGACCGAGTATTTAAACACGCCTTGAGGCGACTATTGCGCCACCAAACCTCTCAGGCAGGAATGACGTTAAAGGTTGCACCTTAAAGCGCAACAGGAGAAAAGGTGCACCATACTAACATAAAAATATTTCGAGTTGAAATAACCAGTATACAGAAAAACCAGAGTATGCAATGAATACCCAAATGCTTGATTCCAGTTACACTGACACGGTAGCACTAAATGCTAAAATGTAAAGTAAGATCCTAAAAGCAACTGTGAAAGATGTTAAAAGCAAGTTAAGAAAAGGACCAATTTAGAACTTCAGAATAGAAGAGGAAAGATAAGTAGAGGGCAGCTGTACGACAAATAATACATAGTTATCCACATAACAGAAGCCTTATATCACAAATTTAGGAAGGTCAACGCATACCGCTCCCAATACATCTACTCGCTCATCGTAAGACCGCATCCCAATTAAATGCTACATTCCAGACATGGAATCTCACCAGAAACAAAAGTGTTTTCCTACATTTGCTAATACGTAATAATTGATATTTTATGTCTCTCTTTTGTTTGTTTACTTCAATTTTTTTCTTAAACTACATGTCTTTTATGCATATTCAACCTTTGCATCCAAGAACAGAAAAATGGTTACTAGTCAGTCATAGTGAGCAAGTAGCAGCTAGTTGACATGTACAACTGGCTAGCCAGTAGCCCCAACTCCCTATTTCTAGAATCCACGAATTCAACAACAAAAGGTTCGACGGCAAGTTAGTTGTCCTGGGATTACTACAAACATCATTTTTGGGTATCAGTATAATAACTTCTGATGAAAAGGAAACACTGTAAGATAAAGAAGAAATAACCCTAGTTTTGAGACCCCCATGCAAACTTATTATCCTGGATTCAACAGCTAAAACAGATCTTAACCGTATTCTCCTGGTTTCGAGAAACAGACTTTACGTACCCATATAAACTTATTAATCAAGTCGCAGGACATATAGACATAGTGCATATTGAGAGAGACTGGCACCAATTGTATATTGATCGTTATTATGTGAAATAATGAAATATCCTGTACGAAGCATCTCTGTTTAGGAAATATGACTTTTCACCCAGTTCAATCGCTGTCATAATCCTACTTGTTTTAATTAGATATGTCAAATTTAGATTTTATTTGATATTCTGATTCCTACTCCAATTTGTTATTTATTACGCTAAATCACTACAAACATAACCTCATGATCTTGTCATGGTAAAATTTATTTCGTGGTAGTTATTTTCTTGCTAATACAAGTACAACTGGAAGTTTGGTTTATTTTAATGCTTGTTAAATGATCAGGTAAAGTTCTCTAATGTTTTAGAAAGCGTACCACATATGATGAAATTTCATTTCCAAGCTTTCTTAGAACCAAGGATCCCTTGCTCCTTTTCTAATCAAATAAGTCTCGCTTTGGTTTTTGGTAATATACAAAACAAAGCTTCCTTTCTTTGTGCTAATTTTGATATTTCCCTATGGGGTTGCGCACACCTTAATGAAAGTCCGCAATATAAAACTAATACCAACATATGGTAACCACATTTAATGGGCCTGCAAAGCTTCCTTCCTTAATAGAAGTCCAGAACTCCAGATAACTTACTAATATAGTCACAATGAACACGGGTCAATGGATGAGTTCACATATATAGATGCGGCAGATGTTTTTGGAAAAAAAAAGAATAATTAGAAACATATCAAACATTTTCAAGAAATCATACTTGACAAACGTGGCCATTAAACTTGATCACATGCATGACAGGGGGGGTGGGAGGTTATGCCTTATCATAACAAATTAAAGATTGACTTGTTAACACTAAACTCGGATTTGTTCTACATTTCTACAAATGATACATGTGAGTTTACTACGATTCCAACGAGACTTGTATCTCACTCTCTTTGGGAAGAGAAAATTTATGCCTTTCCCTCAACGACCCGGACCTTCGAATTTTGATTTTTATCTGCCTAACACCTTTTATACCTTAACATGGTGTGTCCCACTCTCCTCTCCCCTCATTTACTCACTTTCAAATAGCTGGGACTGTGCGGAGTTGGTTGAGTAACTCAGGAATCAAATGATTCCACGATGGAGAAAATTTGAGGGCCATACCAGTAAAAGAATTAAATGAAGTGTTGTTCCAGGTGGTCAGAAGAATTAAGAACCTTAAAACCCCTTCCTTCTGGCTAGGTATGTTGTTCTTCGCCTTGTCGAGTGTTCAACACTTGCGCTCAAACAGAACTACATAAGTTGGTTCTCTTTCTTGATATGTACAAGCCAAAAAGAGCAAATCAAGTAATCAACTACTGAAAACCTACCCAATTTTCACTTCCTTTATTAGAATAAACAACCCGATTAGACCTCCGACCATCTAGGACTGATCAAAGGCAATGCACTTATGCTACTGAGTGAAACTAGAGATTTAAAACACAGATAATTCAAACACCTCGATCCATGAATATAATCACGAACCGATCAAAAACTGACAGGCAAACTTTGGTAAGGTAGATGTAACCTTTTTCTTCTTGAAACCTTACTTTCTCAATTGGGTTTCAAGCAAGCGAAAAAAACGCAACGACGAAACTACTTCAAAAAATTGAACCCTAGACTTCTAATTCAGTCAAAAAAAATTCTAAGGTCGAATATCTCCTCTCCCTTATAATCCCAAGTATACAGATGATACACAGAAAAACCGGATATAAATTGGTACGATATCAAAGATACAAACTAAGTAAATTCCGACTAAAGAAACAAAAATTAAACAAAGTAAGAAAGATAAAGAGATCACTGACCAGAAGATCCTGCCTTTCCAGTTCCATACCCAAATTCCTGAATATCTCCAGGCCTCCTCATTTTCTTATTAGCACCAACAGGAACCCCATCATCTTCATAATCATCATAACCTTCTTCTTCTTCATCACCATTATCCTCATCATCATCATCATCCTCTTCATCATCATCATCATTTGGTGCCCTAATTTGTCCCCTACTAGACCCATACATCGCTGGCTGTTGAGACACAATTCGACCCACAGAAGAAGAATTCGAGATATGACGAGGCACAGCTGAACCACCTAAAATACTTCTAACAGGAAGAAGAAAATAAAATTTCTTATCCCCAATCTGTAAAAGATCTTGTGAATCTAATTTCACAGGTGGATCACCAGGAAGATGAAGAACACCTTCAACAAAACAACCATTTTTACCTAAAACTTCAAGAGCAAAACGACGACGTTGAAAATCATAAAAGATTCGAGCATGATTTCGAGAAATGTTCATACCACCACCTAAACTTGCTAAATCAACATCAACTGTTGATTTCTTACTGTTTCTGCCTAAAATTATTGAGTAGGTTTGCATGAAGTATTCAAAATCTTCGCCTTGAAGTTTGGCGAAACCGGCTTCGACTTCGCCGCCGGTGGTACCCATCGGGGTAAGATTGAGGGGATTTTGGAGGTGGTGTTAATGGCGGAAGCTTGAGAGGTTATTCATGGAGAAGGTTCAGACAGGAGGAAGGATAAATTTCGTCGGACGATTAGGAGAGAGAGAGAGAGGATTTGGAGAACTGTGGGGAGGTTACGAAGGGAGGTAGGGATTCTTTTCGGAAGAGAAGTTTAAAAGCGGTTTTCTTTGTTGCTAGAGACGCCCCTTTCCACATGAACCCCCAAAATTGTGCTAGAGGGCTTTTAGAGCATCACTAATGCAACACTCAGACTAAAATAAACTCGAAGTGCCACTTAAAATTTTTTGAGTTTTTTGGGAAAAATTCTCTCTAATGTAACACGTTATTTGGATCTCAAAATGACGTGACATCATTTAATATTGAGATATCTCAAGAAGAAACTCAATATTTGAGATTTCTTTTGAATATCTCAGTTGCCCACTCAATATTAAAAGCAAATCTAACCATTTAGGAAATGACACCTAAGTTATTTTTAAGTTCTTAGAATGTTGTATTGGGAATGTCTTTCGAATTGAGGATCTCAATATTGATATCTAGGAAAGAGAAATTCAATTGAACCTTGACACATAGAACAATTTGAATTTTTTTTTTTTTTTGAATTTTGCATGGGAGATGCTCTTAGCAAGAATAGGTGTGTGAGGAAGTGTTGCTCCTTCGAGGTGTGTGTGTGAGCATGTAGGGTGCTAACATCTAAAAAAGTCTCCGGAAAATAAAGATTTTGGTCTTACATTTGACTAAGGGGCAATCTTATTTCGAGCCCAATACTTGACTTTGTTTTTTGCCACCTAATTTTCATATCCCACTTGCAACTACCGCCTCCGACCACCACTGTCATCTATTTCTTTCTCTTTTTCTCCCTTTACTTCCTCGTGTCTTTTTCTTTCCTTTTCTCTTCTCATCTCTCCCTTTCTCGATCTCTCTCTCTCTCTCTCTCTCTCTCTCATGGTCATTATCTATATCTCATGCTCTTACTCCCTCTCACTGTGTTTGACGATGGAAAGAGAACATTTTGCTAGAATCCCCTTCATCTGAGACGAAAAAGACCCCGAAGAAGTTTAGTGAAACCATCCTCGAGGGTTACGTGGTCGGCCAGCCACAATACATCTCACAGGTGCCCCCGCACGAGATGTATAGTGTAAATCTTGTGTCTAAACGTTTTATGGTCGTCCGCCCAAGAAAGTTTGGTACTCTCGAGGAAGAACACTTTCCTTCGCCGAAAGTAAGAGAGAGAGAGAAAGAAAGAAAAGGAAAAAAAGTGGTTGATGGTCGAAAATGGTGGTTTTGCTCAGAAGTTGTGGTGGTGGAGGTAAGGTGAAGATGAAGATGAAGTTACGGAGCAAAGTACAATCAAGTAAAATTGCGACATAAAAACAAAGATGCCCCTCAATCAACCTTAATTGACTAAGTCTTTTATTTTATGGTGACTTTATTGGATGCTCCAAAGTCGCAGTAGAACAAAAGTTATAAGGAGATTTCTAATATGAATTAGTGAGAAGCTTGGAAGAGAAAACACAGAGTCACAGACTTCAAAAAAAAAATTATGGACACACTAGCCACATAGCCTTTATCAACAGTAAAGGTCGCAGCTTTGAAGCACCCCAAAATAGTCTCAGGAGATAAAGACTTCGATCAATTAGATACCTAGGGAAAACCTCATTTTAATTCCAAAAAGTCGCTTGTTTTTTGACCCTTTAATCTTCATCTCTCACATCTGACAACCACTCAACCCCAACTCCCACCACCACACCATTTCATATTATTTTTCTTTTCTTTTTTTCCCACTTTCTACTCTTTTATGCTCTCTTTCTCTCCTTATCCCTTCTTGCCCTTCTCTCTCTCTCCACCTCTCTCCCTTTCTCTCTCTCTCTCTCTCTCTCTCTCTCTCTCTCTCTTTATCTCTCTCTCTCTCTCACACTCTCTCTCTCTCACTGTTCCCACGAAGAGAAGGAAATAGAGAAGGATTTCCTTTACCATAGCTGCCTTTGTCTGAAATGAAGGGAAAATCGATGAGGATTTTCAACAAAACCCTCTTCGAGAATTTCAGGGCCTTGATCGAGGGGTTTGTGGTCGGTCATCCATGAGATATTTCGTGGTCGGAGAACATGAGATTTTCGTAGCTGAACGCCCATAAGAGGTATCTTGGTCGTCCAATCAAGGGTTACAGAACCTCGATCGAGGGTCTGGAACAGAAGATGACAACATCGCAACAATAGTGTTGCCCTGCTGCAGCAAGGAAAATGAAGAAGTGCACACCTTCTTCTTCATCAAGACAACAAATCTCAGATCTGGTGGGTATTTTAGAGAGAGAGATGGTGGTGGTTAATGGTCGAAAATGATGGTGGTGGTAGTGAAGGTCAAGTGAAGATGAAGATTAGGAGGTATAATTCAATCAAATAAAAATTTGGACTAAAACTTACAATCAAATAAAAATTTAAATCAATTTTAATTACCTAATTCTTTATCCCTTAATACTATTTAGGAATACCAGTCAGGTGAGATTTAGAGAAAGGAAGTGAAAAATTTCCTCTCTCTAAATCTCGTCCGACCACGACACCCGACCATGATTCACTCGGAAGAGTGGGAGGACATGGTATCAGAGTTAGCGAAGTAAATAATGAACTGGTCAAGAACCAAATTTAGCCCAGTTCATAGAATAAACTTGGAGAGAGCTCTCTTTTCACTAAATGTGACGGATGTTTGGAGCCCAAGCTAAAAAATCAAAGTCTTAGGGTTTCAACTTTCATTGGTCTTCCCATTCATATTAATCAAATGAGACATACAACGAAATTTACTATTCTATATTTTTCAAAAGGAACCTTTTTTTTGTAATCGGTCATATTGAGTAACTAAATTGAACAAGATCTAACTAAATACATAAAGGTTTTGCCAAATTTGACATAACGGAGGAACATGATCAAGTTTTGGATGCTATAGGAAGAAGAGGACTTCACAACAGAGCGCCTGAGTGATGGAGTGCAGTCGGTGCATCTGCACCGGGTTTCCCTCTACCCAGTGGCCCCATTTCGGGTAGTGCTTTAGAAACGAACTTCTATAATATGTTCCATTCTACATTACAACGTGGTATATAGCTCAATTTATATGGAACTCATCCTGGGCTTCTGAGGTCTCGACTTTGAATCCCCTTCACAACCTGACTAGCTTTATTTTTTCTTTGTGTTTACCAAGTTGTAGCCTCCATACGCGCCCCCATAATTTTTTTTTACTGGTTTCAAGCCTCTATAAGCACTCCACATACAAAATAAAAAGCCTACTTATGATTTTAGGACCCTTATCGACATTCTAAAGGCTATTATAGTATCTAATTTTAGTTTTTCCCTCTACTCATCTCTCTTTTATATACTAGGGTATAGCCTGTGTCTCCGCCACGAGATAATTTGTCGATCATGTTAGTAGATGAAGACAAACTAGAATCATACAACAAAAAAAAGTGTCAATCAAATTCCTACTAAATTCGTCTCTTGAAAATCAAAATAAAATTATTTTTTGCTTTAATATTAACATGACCAATACAAATTTAAGATGAAAATTGTAGGTAATTATTTTAAGAATAAGTGGGGAGTTGTATGTTGAGAGGTAGTTAGATTAGTGGAAAAAAATCCAATGGTGAAAATTGAACTATGAATATTGACGGATGAGATTTATAAACTAAAGTTATGACATGGCACTAAAACCTATGTCATTTGTTATATAGAGGCTTATATGTATTGTCTCACAAATATACATATTATTATTTGTTTTCCTAGTAATATTTCCTATGCAAAACAAAATTATTTTCCACAAGTTGCATAAGATTTCTATGTGAATATTCGTTTTAGTTTATAAAATTGCAACTTTGAAATAGTGCGTTAATTTGTGTTATTAGGTTTATATCATTATTACATCATTGAGTATAGTTTTTTTTAATTATTTTTAATTCAATTAGTTATGTAATTTGCATAAACATGTACTTTTCATGATGTTTCATAAATCGAAGTTCTTCAGACAAATGATTTATTTATCTATTATATTGCACGTACTTTTTTGGTTCTCACATCATCATAGGAAGGTCTTCGAACAAAATTTTCTCACCGGATCTCTAAATGCTCGGTCACGCCATCGTTTTTTTAAAATAGGCTTAAAGACAATACGATCGAAATGTTTACTGAAAGCAAATATCTTAAAATAAGCCTTTTTTGAGAAATCGACTAAGATTTACGTTAGTCATTACAAAACTTTGATACATCATCAAAATGTGATAAACACTATAACCGCCTAAGTTAAAACAATAACTAAATGGGCATAAAGCTCAACAACATAGAGCTTAAAACTCGACAAACTTGTTATTATTTATATCTTTAATAACTCAAATTCAATAACTATAGAACCATCTTCTCTGAAATCGAACACAGGACCACTACAGTTTTAGGGTTTATGTCAAGACTATCAACCATTTGCGCAACTTCCAAAACAAGTGTTAACAAAGTCACCGTCCCTAGTTTTTCTTTTCATAATCGTATCCAACGGCAACAAGTTCAGAACAGATTATATGATCCGACGTCTACCATTAATTAGTCAATTACTCTCAACGAGGTCCACGGCTGACACATGTAGGTTTATATACTCTAGCCTCTTGAAAAATGTGTGTGGGTAAACATCACGCCACATAATTTTAACCATAATTTTGTGTATCATTACCCAATAAATGAAGGTGAACAAAATCATACTCATTGTACTTGAATGTCTTCTTCCCCACTTTCTCTTCACTCACTGTCGGCGTTTTTGTCCAAATAAATTCACATTTAAAAAAATTTCATTTCTTCTCATCTTCTCTCTCTCTCTCCTGTTTACTTTCTCTCTCTAAAAACGACCATTTCAATCATCCTTCTCGAGGTCAGAACACAGAAGGAAGAAGAAGACTTTCACGAACCTTGTAATATAACCTAATGCCAGGTTTTCTGGTTCAGTGATTTTGTTCAGAAGACATTGAAAAATGGGAGTATTAGGGGAATCTTGGTGTTTTTGTAATGGAGGAGGGAAATCAGAGAGAATGAAAGGTAGTTTATTTTGTAGTAAAGGTTCAGCAATGGCGAGAGTTTGTGGTGGAACTGGATTTCTTATCCATAGAAATCTTTTATTGACTACTCATATTAACCTTCCTTCTGTTACTGCTGCTGAAGGAGCCGAGATTTGTTTGCAGAATAAAGTTAATGCCAAACTCGTTCCTCATAGGTTAGTGTAGTTGACCTTCTTTTGGATCCCTAATTTTCTCTCTCTAACTCCAACTCTAATTCAATCTCGGAAATGCGCTTAATCTTTGATTATTTAATCTGGGTTTTTTTTTGTTGTGTTAAAAATGTTAGATGTTTTAAATTTCAGTTTAATTGGAAATTTTGGTTCTGTTAGAAGTAGTAATTTATTTGTGAAAATGTTAGATCTAATAATACTAAAATTAATTTGATTAGTACTTAGCTATTGATTTTGAGGAATGTAGTTTGGAAATTTGATCTCTGAGGTGTTTGATGTTCTAGTTTTCTTTTCAAGTGAAAATTGTAATTGTATCTGTCATTGAAATTCCTTCTCTTAAGTTCATCAATTGAACTTCCTGGCTGGTCTCATGCCTCACTTGACCGCCTGTCTATCTATAGTTTTACCCTCACCCTCCTCCTAGTTTCTCAAATTGATTAAATCCTTGATTGTGGGGGGTGAGTCGGTTACCCAAGTGTCCAATTTAATCCTTAAGTGGTTTAAACTGCATTTCTTCTTGTAGTTGTAAATTTTTTATAAGGTAAACATTGGTTAATGTAATTGAATTCGAAGAAGACCTACAATCTTATTATTTAACTATTTCTATTTGCGGAACATTGTTTGGAATTATTGTATGGTAGATGAACTAATAATGTGGTATTTAGATTTGATCTTTGGTGTAATAATGTGAAATTGCAGAAATTTAGTTTAATAGACTATATTCGAGTTGTATATTGTCGTTTTTATGGTGTTCCCAACCCATTCATTATTCACCCATTCATTCATTATTTAATAACCTAACAAGGAGGAAGTGCGAGGTGGTGCATGGTCTTTGAAGTTTGTGGCCAAGGGGCAAGAAGTGATATTGGTCGGTGGGTTGATATGGGTCTGCTTGTGGTGCGGAGTTGTATGGCATTGTTGAGCGGGAAATGATGTTATGGTTTCCTAGGTGTTGATGGAGGTGTTCTGCTTGAAGTAAGTGGTGATGTTTTGAAAGGGTGAATGGTCTGAGTTTGTGAATGGGGTTGTCTTAGTAGATCACAGGGTTGGACTTGGTGATAGGTTGTGGAAAGAGAATGTTGTGGGAATGGAAAGAATTTGGGTAGTGGCCATGGTCGAGTGGTTGGGTTAGGGCTAGTCGGGGGGTGGGTGGGAAGGTGAGGGGTAAAAATGAGTAATGGTACAAGTGTGGGTTGTCGGCGAGGAGGGGATTGATGAATGGTGTGGGCTGGGTATAAGTGGCCTTGTTTTCAGAAGTTAATAAATGAGTTTGAACAACATGGTAATGCTTGAACATGTGTCTATAGTACAAGATATGATAATATAGTAATGCTAGACTATATAAGTTTCGAAGGTTAAATATCATGTGGATTTTGAGATTAAGTTGTTACTATTTACTATGCAGCATTGCAGCTGCATATTTTATCAGGTTATCTTTGTCAACTCTTCCCTTAAACGGAAGTAATCTAAAGACTTTAAGTGTATTTTAGAGCATCCATTAGCTGCTTTAGTTCAACTTTTTCTTTACAACTAAAAACCACATATTCCAAGTTTATGCTATAAAGTGCAACGAACAAACTTATGTCACGTGGTTCTGAATTAACCAATTTGATGAGTTCTGTATGCCCTATAACATTATCGTAGACTGTTCACTGTTGTGCCTAAGAAGCAGCAGTAGTAGAAGGAAAATGAGTTTGTGGAATATCTTTTACAGAAATGTCAAAAATTAAAAAAAGAACTTTGCACTGTGTGGTAATGCTAGAACATGTCTCTTTATTACAAGTTACTATAATATGACAATGCTAGAAGACATTAGTTTCCAAATATTTAATCTCTTGTGTATTTTGAGATCAAGTAGTTACTACACTATAACTGCATATTTTATCATGTTATTCTCATCAACTCTTTTCTTATATGAAGACTTGAAGTATAGATATGTGGCATGGATCCTTTTATTATTTGACTTGGACTCATGTCAAATACTTGCAGTTAGAAATGGATATATTATGCTTAGTTCGTATCGTCGTATGTAATTTTGGATGCAGTTCCACAAAATTAGGCCAGGACGATAAAATACTAGTCTAGGTCCGTTTATATGTAAATTGTTTTACAACTTGGTAATGGTAAATGGTTGAACCAGAATTACAAAAATTGTGAGTATAAAAAATAAATAAAACAAGTAAATGTTAATGTGCACAAGGGTGTTCTGTATCAGATTTCTTAGGTTGTCCTATCCAAAACTTCGTAATGATATCGTATACTACGAGGTGTGGGATACTAATACCCATACTAGTTCCATGTCCTGAAGGTATCACTAAACATCTTTGATGTTATTTTATGTTGTATTTTGCATTTGAGGAAAGCTTTCCTTTTCAAGTTTCATCTGTGAAATTAAGCATTCTGATATCTATTTCCCTCACATTTTCATCTGGTTGCAGGTTTTTCATTACGAGCTCAGTTCTTGACCTTACAATAGTTGCATTAGATGCAATGGACGGGGATTCAGCTGCCCATAGCCAGCAGCCTCATTACTTAAAGACTTGCTCAAATCCATCTCTTGATCTTGGAAGTATAGTTTATCTTCTAGGTCACACAGAAAATAATGAATTGACAGTGGGTGAAGGCAAAGTGGTCATAGCAACTGATAATCTGATAAAACTATCAACAGATGGGATAACATGGAGCCCAGGATCTGCAGGTTTTGATGTTCAAGGTAATCTTGCTTTTATGGTATGTGATCCCATGAATCTAGCTACTTCAACTACAAAATCTTCAACCACTTCGACAACATCAACATCGTCACCTTCATTGAAAAAAGATCAGTCCATGCAGTTCGCAATCCCAGTTCCCATAATCTGTGATTGGTTATACCAGCACTGGGAGGGCAGCTTGGATGAACTTAGCAAACCCAAATTGCCGTTTATCCGATTAATGTCTTCAGGACAAAAGAGCGAACATTCTTGTTCTTCTTTCACCCTTCGCCAGGTTTTCAAACCAACAGATGGTGAGAACGGTGGAAGCCCGTCGTCATCAAATATCATCTCTGTACCCAGAAACCAGCCCAGACTAGGCTATCCGGCATCAGCAAATGTATGCCAAGAGGAGAACTCTGTAGTAACCCATGAACAGGAAACACCGACTCCAGAAATCTATGAATCACCAAGATTGGCTCCAATTATGGTCCAGAGAAAAGAACATAACCAGATCCAGCTTTTGGATATCAATTTCCCTCCTAGAATGGTAAAAGCTACAGTTCTTCCACAACCTATGGAATGTCCGACTCCAACTTCAGATGAGAATGTTATCGAGGCATTGAAAAGCCCGGCAAGAGAAGATATAATAAGTAACCCAGGGAAAATTAAGGATATCATCTCAACTGGGTCTGTTAATGGTGATCACAGTGAAGTTCAGTCTAGTTCATATCCCTTAGAGACTTCACAATATGAGATGGAAGGTTTCTTAGGTGATTATAGCAGCGAAGGAGAGACAACAATGTACTCAGCTGAGACAATGGAAAGCAGAAACTACACTACTCCTAGAGAAGATAAGTTTCAGCAAGTGGGAAGAAGCCAAAGTTGTGTTAATTATAATAGAAGTAGTCCAATTCAAAGAAATCAGATAGCTCGAAAGACAACTTCAGACAAGCAACAGCGAAGTTTTAACACAGGAAGGAAAACTTATTCACATGGGGCAGCAGCATCTAGGAGAAGCCACGATTTTTGTAGTCCTACTGTTTCGTCGATCATTAAAAGAAGGAACAGCTTGGATCAAATGACTAAACCCCGCGAAAGTAGAGCTCAGCTTTCCCCAAGATGGAACTTTTAATCGATCCGTTTGAAGGGTTGTTCATTTGTAGTGTAACCAACCAATGTTTTTCTTTTTGGTGATTATATGTGCAGAGTAAGCTGAAGCTGAGTAAACAAATTCAGCAAGACTTCTAGTAAAGCTTCCTGATTACGGAAAGAGGTATTTATCTTCGATGCAGTTTGTCGCAATTTTCTACGTTATTGTGTTCTAATTTATACATATCTGTAGATTGTAACTCTCTTGTTACAGTCAATTTAATGGTTGTGGGTTCATATGCAAATTAAACCACTTTTCTATTGATTTTACAATTCCATGGCTATGAACTTTCTCCACTTACTCTGTTGTCCACAGCCGGAAAGTGCCTGCGTTTTTCTTTATTTACTATTTTACGAAAATTAGGGGTGCGAAAATTATGTGGCTGGGGTTAGAAGTTTGGGTAGCTGGCCTTTAACCCGTGGCTTTGTACTAAAACTCATAAAGCCCATAGCGCTTGGGTCAAATTGAGTTTTACCATGGGCACATATCATCCTCCTTGACTGGGTCCAAAGACCTGGACCCCCACAAACACAAAATGGATAGTCTCTGGGTTTTCCACAAAAAAAGGGTTTTTTAGGCCTTCACCCCAAATATGAGGTTAATTAGGGGTTGAGCCCCGAGTTTTAATTTAATTAGGTTTCCACCTTTACTTAGATGGGTTCCTTTAACTGTCTGTTTAGTTGTTCCTTGTTTAGTTGTTCCTTGCCAAATAATATTTGACAAAATTACTCCTTTAAGATTCTTTTGGCTTTGGCCCCTAAAATAATATGTAATTAGAGGTTGACCCTTGTTGTTGAATTTGTTACAAATTCCACTTATTAAATACGGAAGTGCTATAATCACAAAGGACTTGACAAAAGAAGTTACCCGGCTGATGTGGCGGTTGTGATATTCATCTCTCAACGACCTGATTTAGTCAAAATTTCAAATCACAACCGCCACATCAGCTGAATGATAGGCCTAAAAATAGGTCTATTCCCGCAAGTATACGGGGTTAAGTTATAGTATTGAAAATAAGATCGAGTATCGTCCCAAGGACAAGCTATTTTATCTAAATCTCGAATTAAAACCCCCTTTCATTAATTTTGATTTGTTTTTAAGAAACTATTTTAAAAAGAAAGCAATACTAAAAGACTAATAAGAATGAAATCAAGATGAGAAGAAGAATCTAGGGTTTTCGATTTCACCACATAAATGGACTACTTAAAACATGCATTAATTAACAAATCCCTTTTCTCATGTATAACTCAAAATCTAACATAATAAACTATTTAGATTTCGGAATATATTCTTTAATAACACAATTCAAAATCAAGAATGTATGATTGACTACCATATAAAACCAAATTCCTACACTATCATTCAAGATCTAAAAGTCATATCTCATCTAATAAATCAATAAAAGCATGAAATATCTAATTATAATACATGAATGATAATAAGGTTATAGAATCAACATGAAATGACAATCAATAGGCATTGAAGCTCAAAATAAAGATTCATTGATTTATAACATATCTCAAAATAAGCCAAAATATGGGTTTCCTCTACACCCTAGATACAAAATTTAGCTACTCATGGAATCTAAAATAATATTCATTGAATTCATAAAATAAATGGAATTACAAAAGATTAATGGAAAGAAATCACCAAGAATGTTCCCAATCCATATTCCCATGTATCTCCATTTTGATGTCCAATTTAAGCTCCAAGTATCTCAAGAATATTGCTCAAAACTCCAAATAATAGCTTATTAGAAGATAAAAGAAGAGAAATTTAGAAGAGAGATAGAAGAAGAAGAGATTTTAGAGAAGAAGGTATGAAGAAATTAGAAGGTTAGAAGAAGAAATTAGAAGGAGAAAGAAATTAGAAAGAAAATGTAGAGAAAAGATGAAGGTGGTAGAGAAAGTAGAAGAAAAGAATGGTGGCTAGGGTTTTTAGTTGAGAAGAGGTAGAGAGAAAAGGAGGCTAAGAGAGGATAAGAAGTGGCTTAGAAATTAGATAAGGAAGCCTTTGAGAGGGTTTGCAAGTCTAGGTTTTAATGGAGGAGAAAGGGACTTATTTATAGGTGGGTTAGGGTTTTTGGTGGGTTAAATTGGTAAAAATTGGGAATTTGAGGGCTAAAAGGGTAAAATGAGGGTTTAAAAGGGCAAAACCCTAGTAGGGCTGGCGGCTAGGGTTTCCAATGAGAAATTCGGATGCTATTGTGTAGCGCGGCTAATGAGGACGAGTGCGCCAGCAAGCAGCAGCCCTCGGATGCATTGCGCACGGATCTGGACGGCCGGAAAGTGGACACGCGTCCGGGACTAACTTAATATAAAGCTTCGGGCAACACGGGATTACAACAAAAAGAACAGATCATCTGAAGCCGTCAGATCTTGAAAACGCGGAAGCGTGTGGACAGGATTAGAACGTGGGCACGGGACTACCGAAGCTCGCTGAAACGCGCTACACTGAATGATCTCGATGGCTCAACTTCGCTGCTCAGCGCGAATACGGTAACTGGATGCTCCTATATTCGTACCAAGACACGTGTCTGTCGGTAAACCGGGCGCCAGAAACGTACCCGACATTGTCCCGCTAGTCAACATTTTTTACTGAACTTTGACCTTGGTTTATTCCTTCGTCCGGACTCCGATTTGACTTCCGTTTTCTCCTACGGACTCGTCTCGACCTCTACTTTTCAACCACGCACTGACCTTGGCCAAATTACCAGATTGTCCTTGACTCCAAATGATCAAAATACCCTTCATGCATCTTTTCCTCGTTTTTAACCGTTTTTCACATCTAACTCCGCAAAAGACACCTAATCAAGAAAACCAACCATTTTATTATAATAAAGACTCGAAACCGACTAACTTGGCTAAATTAAACGACTTAGATGGGACATTTTCATGACCCATCAAACATCCCCAAACTTAGATTTTGCTAGTCCTCGAGCAAAACAAAATAAAAGAAAAACCTAACTCACTTTCGGAGGAATCCCGGTTACATTTAGCATATGCAACAAGCCGTTAAACCCCTAGGTTGCCCTAGTGGACGAGTTTTGTCTCGTGAGGGTTTTCAGAGAATGTACCCACAAAATTCAAAAAAACATTTCAAAAATACAATAGGGTCCAAACGCACTCAAAGCCAACTAAGATGGACCAAAAATGTTTATCTCCTAGAAAATTTTGGCAAGCTAATAGGAATCAGTCAAAGTTAACAACACTATACAGACGTTAAAAATCTCTTCACCAATAATCTAGACTCGAAGTGTACTTGACTAGCCACAATGAGAATCACTTCAGTTCCAAGCAGACAAAACCTTGATCCCTATCTTAATACATTTCGCCTTGACTTTGGCCTCACAGACATACGCTCTAAAAGATGAATCACTCAGAAATGGTTCGCTCGTATGTGCGAGTGTGATCACTAAACTTGAACTCAACACATAAAAAGGGTGAGGACAACATTTTAGAACGAATGATCTACAAAAAGGAATATAACCACTAAATGGAATGGGGAAGCTCACTTACCCTTCTCACCCACTCTACCTTATAATAATGCTTCCTAAAGGTCAACGGATACAAGTGATGAGATGGATGGTGATGAGATCCCGAGAATGTCGACGCCTTCAATGCTAGAGAACTTCAAGCAACTTCCATACTTAGCTTTTTTGCTTCGAACACTTATTTTACATAACAAACTAAAGTTCACATGAACTTTCTTTTACACAAACTTTCTTTTTCAGAGATTTTCACTTCATTTTTCATTTTTTTTATTTATTTATTTATTTATTTATTTATTTTTTGAATCTAACTATAAACAATACAAACAATGCAACACCACAATACCAACATTAGTATTCTCAACAATCGACTTTTCTATTTTCCGCACTTTGCTTTCATATTCTTCTTTCTTTACTTTTCATGCCTTCATTCTCGGGAGTCATATGATGAATGGATGGTGGAGTATCCGTCTTCCTAAAGTTGACACTATTATCGGGTTTCATGGACTACAAGAGTAAGGTTTATTCGCTATCCTGATGTCACTCTTAGTGGCTATGGAAGTTGAGCACACGAGATCAAATGAGCTCTTTTAACAAAGTTGCGAGGTTGAGTAGCTCTTCACTCTACTCGGAATCAGCGCAGAAGAGTACACTCAAAGGTAATAGAAAGGCTCAGAAATCTCACAAGGGTTAAGTCTCCACTAATGATTAATCTAGTTCTCTTAGAACCGTCTACCCTTCACTTTCATAATACTCACATGGCTAGCACACAGACGACCTCAAGACACGACATTCATGAAGAAACCTTTAACAACCGGATAGTACGATCAACTCGACTCTATAACTATTAACAAGCCAAAAACAACCACTAGACTCACATTTTCGGTCCAAAATTGAAAAAATTTTGAACCCTCTTGAATTTTCGAAATGAAGGACTTAGCAAAAAGTTCTTCCCTATCCCCAAACTTAAACCGAACATTGTCCCCAATGTTCTGAAGACTATGCCAAAATAAAAAGATGAGAGGAAAGATATTACCAGACTCCACTGTCCTATATCAGAAGCATGGGTTGCCTCCCAAGAAGCGCTAAGTTTATCGTCTTCAGCCAGACGATGATGAAAGAAAAAGGAAAGAAAAGTTACTGTAAACCTACTGGAATAAGGGTTGATGACTCCCCATACAATAGTAATCGGAAGATTTGAGGGTCAACCCAAAAGATGAAGTATCCAAGAAGGTTCAGTCGCACGTCCATGGAATGATATGGCAGTTTAAGTGAGACTTCCAATGTGAATGATTTATCCCCAAACTTAGATGAAGCGACAATCATTAAGTTTGGCGATAAACTAAAGTTGAAAGACATTGGATAAAACGGATCCTCATAAACATGACAAATGGATTGAGAGACCATGGTAGAGTTTACAAGCGATTGCAACGGGGTAACTTGAACTTCCGAGGGACATGGTGCATAACTATTTAAGAGATTGGACTCATCTAGATCAACACTCAAACTAGGAGGTTCTAAAATGACCTCATTGGCTCGTTGTAAAATCACCTCCAAGTTAGGTACTAGCTCATTTGAGTCTGACTTAGGTAAAGACTCTGAAAAACTTTCTAAAATTTCTCTTATTATGATGTCATCGGTGTCCTTAAAGAATTCTAAGGTTTCACCTAAGTCAAATGAGTCATCACTCTCTTTAGACATTTCTGCAAGCCATAACTCATCATCTTCATCTTCTGTAATACCTCCAATTGGACTCAAAAGGGTATCATCATGACTAAGTGTAGTAAAAGATTGAGAATCAAGAAATAATACAGACTCAGCTTTTGGATCTTCTAAAAGTGGCTCAAGAGTTTGCTCAACAATGGACTCGTATGATAATGGAACATTGATGTTGACATGTTTGAACAATTTCACTACCTCATCAGATTGAGGTAACTTCATCGTCTCCATTAGACGCTGAGGGTATGGAGCTCTAGGAACATAAGGTTCAAACGTTGGAGGTGGACTCTCAGACTCACGAGCCTTCTCAGGATTATCACGAGGGTGTAACTTGTTATCCTCATGAACTCTTACTCTCTTGTCAAGAACTCTACCTCTCCTAAGGGTGGTAACTACATTGGCTTGATCGGGTGGTTGTCTAGCCAATGTACATTCTGATCCCTGCCCTGGTTGGCTCAGAACCTCACCATTTTCTATCTGACTAAAGGCTTCTTGAAGTTGACACACCTGGTTTTTTAGACTAATTAATGTCTGAGTGGTCGCTTGCATAAACTCTGGCGTGTTCATGGTGTCCTCTAATGTCATCTTCTTTTCAGAAGAACGTTGGACACTGGATTGAGCATAAGGATCGCTAGGGGCAACGAAATCAGGATGGTTCATAGAAGTGCTAGGCTGACTCTGGTATTGACCTTTAGACCAAGAGAGATTGGGATGATTTCTCCAGCTTGAATTATATGTATTACACACAAGTTCTCTCGAAGTTCCCCATTGATGAGATTGCACGGCTAGTTCCTCTAAGAAGGCCATGCCCTCGTCGGCGGTTTTATTAGAAAACCCGCCATTACAGAATGATTCAACCAGGGATATGGTAGGATAATCTAGTCCTTCATACAATATTTGGACTAGTTTCATTTTTCCGAACCCATGGTGGGGACACTCTAGTAGAACATCTTTGAATCTCTCAAGATATGTATGGAGAGACTCTCCTTCGAGTTGCTCAAAATTTAGCAGACTCAGCCTTAAAGCTCTGGTTTTATGCGTGGAAAAGAACTTTTGTAGAAATACACCACTAAGTTCTGCCCACGTAGAAATAGACTCTGGTTTTAAGGCATAAAACCAAGACTTTGCTTTATCCTTTAGAGAAAAAGGGAACAACCTAAGTGTAACGGCATCTATCGAGTTAGGGACGTTCATAGTCTTACATACGTCCTCAAATTCCCTAACATGATAATACGGGTTCTCATTCTCTAGACCACGAAACACTGGAAGCATGTTGATAATCCCTGACTTTATCTGGAAATAAGTGTTAGTCGAGGGTAACCTAATGCATGATGGCTGACAAACCATAGTTGGGTGCATGTAATCTTTGAGAGTCATAGGTTGATTCTCGGTCCTAGCTTGATCAATGTGATCCTTCATAGTCTCGCTTAAAGAAAGGTTTTCAAGTAAAACACTCAAATCAGACTCTTAACAAAATGACCCCTCTCATCACACAACCTAGGAGGCATACACCAAAAGACTAGACAAAGGACTCTTTTGATTTGATTTTTATTTTTTATTTTTTATTTTTTATTTTTTATTAAGAGTAACGAAACTACGAAGATCCTAAGGAAAACAACAAAGCAAGCAAGCTGACTCCACCAAGCAACCTAGACACAATCTAGACGACCGGGTAGTCTTTTTCACCTAAAAATTGATTTAGACAGCTTCTACTTCTTACCAAAACTTGAACTATGATTCTTATGAGGAGTTACTCCGTCACAGTACAACGATCAAGAATTGTGTTCTTGGATCGTTCCCTCTTCCTGGGAAAACTCCAAATACTAATCAAGTTCGAGATTTGTCAAGAATGTCCTATAAGCTCGTTACCCTTTGGCCAATGTCTAAATCGATTTTTAATTTTAAGTGAGGCTTGGGATCGGCGATGTTGTTACCTAGATGGGCAAGAGACCGGTGATGAAATCCGACTCCTATCTTGTAATGGGTTAATGCCCTTACTAATATGATAATTAAACTAACAGTTCGACAATCAATTAGGCAAGCAAAAACATCACAAGTACCCACTTACAGGAGATTCGTGGGTGATCTAGAAGTTACCTCCCGTTCAAGACGGGCGACGACCTTTGTAGACGACCCGGGCCACTCTTCCCGCAAGTGTGCGAACCCGAGGCTTCTTAGTTTCGGTTACAAATTAAATGCCCTCTAATTTAGGGTCAAAACAATAAAGGCCTTATTACAAAACAACAAAAATAAAGAAATACAAAAAAAAAAAAAAAATTATAACACTCTCTCACCAAAATAAAAATAAAGTAAAAATAACTAAAAAGGGTCTTCTTGATGTCCTCTTCCTCGATGCTCCCTCCTTTGTGAATCTACAAAAAGAAAGGAAAAACAAGTCAAAATTAATGAAAGGGGGTTTTAATTCGAGATTTAGATAAAATAGCTTGTCCTTGGGACGATACTCGATCTTATTTTCAATACTATAACTTGACCCCGTATACTTGCGGGAATAGACCTATTTTTAGGCCTATCACTGAACAACTTCTTTTGTCAAAATCTTTTGTGATTTTAGCATTTTTTTTAGTTTTTTAAGGTGACAAACAAATTATTAGTTCTGGTATTGCTATTATTTTAGGGGTCAAAGCCATGATATTACTATTATTTTTGGCCCCTAAAATAATATGTAATTAGAGGTTGACCTTTGTTGTTGAATTTGTTACAAATCATAACACGAGCACTTCACATAAGAGATTTCACTTGAGCACCGAAGTTTCAAGTTGGAAATCGATTCATGTTAGAGTAATAAGTGTAAACTAAATTTGATCAATGTTACTTTTCTAGATATTTCTTATCGTTTATCGCCATGATATTCATAAAATTACCGACCAATCATAAACACCATTTTGTTCCTTTTGTCCACATGGCAAACATCTTTGTAACTTAAAAATTCAAAAAATCCACAAAACAAACCATCCAATTTCCAAACGGTAAATAAATAAATAAAAACAATCCAAACAAATAAACACCTATTCTAGTTTTTTTTTGTTGACGAGAAACTTCAAAGAAAGCAAACCTGAAAGAAGAGGAATAATCAGAGGAGAAGAGCCGGGTAATTGTATGTATTGTACAAACTTGTGGACCACACATAATACTTCTTATCTCAGAAGCATGTTACCAATTAGAAGTTGACGCGCCTCCTGCTCATATGTGAAGTGCTCGTGTTGCACTATGCTCGTGTCGCACGGATTCCCTTTTTGGGAGGTATCCCTTGTCTATTGAGAGGTTTAAGTCGATTCAAACACGAGGCCCAAATCAAGCCGACTAGTGAATTTCGAAAATTAGTTGTAACCCATCATGTGGGAAGTTATGTTGTGAAAACCTTCCTCAAAGCTCTGATAGGTTGAGTAGGTGTTATTTGGCATGAAAGTCGTGCTTTGGTTTAAGACTGTTGTTTCCTCTCGTCTATTCGGATTTTTGTTTGGTTATGATTTGGTCTATCGAGATTTTAGACATTTGGAAATCTACTTATTGGATTCTGGCCTACCATTTTTCAAGTGATAGAGACTAGGGATTGTCACCAGTTTGATCTCAGTTCGTCAGCTCGGAGTTTCTTTCAAAGTATTTCCTTTTAGTTTCGTTTACCAATTGATGTAAACAGATATTTCAGAGATTATGATTAATTCATTATTCGTTAGTTTGATTTATGATTTCTTATGAGCTCCATGATGTATTGGTTTGCCATTTAGTTGACTTTCATTATTATTATGTTATATATCTGTGGCGAAATACCCTATATCTTGGTTTTTAGGACTATCGACGTGGAAACTGGAACTTGGGCCGCTAATGACACGGAGGGGGTAAGTTTTGAATAAAAAATTCAAAGTTAACGGTCTTGTGACAGAAACGGCAAAAAGAGAGCCATCTGGATATTTTCGATAAACTAAAAAATTAGGCGGGAAGCTGGTCATAAACTAGGAGGCCATTTGGAAAATAACCCAAACGAGTATTGGAAGGAATGCTGCAGGAGGCATCAGAGGAGGTGATGGAGGAGGCGTGGGAGGAGGTGGTGAAAGAGCCATTGGAGAAGGTGGTGGAGGAGGCACCATCGGAGCAAGGGGCGGAGGAGGCGACATTGGCAGAGGTACAAATAACAACAACCAAACACACCGATACCTTCTGGAGGAAGATCAAAGCCTACAACTACTACATGCACCTCCGAGTCATGGTTGAGTCTTTCAGTTAGTTCCTTAATCTTCCTTTAGTTTCAACTCTACTCCTTCTTTTGTTTCTATCTAAACAAGGATTTTTGAGTGAGAGGCCCAAAGAATGGAGGGTAAATAAGCATTACCCCCAGTCCAAAAAAAAAATTAGAACCCAGTCCAAATTGTCAGGACAGCTCACAGTTTTCTGGTTTTTATTTTATTTATCCCTCTTTTACCCCTCCACGGGAAAGTTCTGTGTTTTTTGACAATCTGACGGACGACAGCGAAGCAATTAATTCTCCGTACATGACGTCATGTCAGAGAAACATTCAGATTTTCTGAAAATTCAAAAATGGCGCCATTTTTTGACGAAATTTCAGCCAATTTTTTTGGATCCCTCCCATTATATTTTGTTTCAACTCCTTCTTTCTTCTTATTTATACATCCAAAAATCTTCTTCATCATTCTTATTTTGTTTTTCACATTTTATCTTCTTCATCTCTTTCAATCTCTAAAAACATAAATTTTCTTTTCTTTCTCTCTCTAAAAGTTTTATTTTCTTATTTTTGGATGTTCATCATTCTTTTTTGTTTCACATTTTATTTTCTTCATCTCTTTCAATCTCTAAAAACATCAATTTTCTGTTCTTACTTTCTCTAAAAGTTTTATGTTCTCATTTTTGGGTGTTCATCATTCTTATTTTGTTTCACATTTTATCTTCTTCATCTCTTTCAATCTCTAAAAACATTAAAGTTTTCTGTCTTTCTCTCTCTAAAAGTTTTATGTTCTTATTTTTCTTCTTCATCACTCTTATTTGTTTCACATTTTATCTTCTTCATCTCTAAAAACATCAAAGTACATAACCAAATGTCCAGTGCACAGAACCATTTCCGGTACAAGAGAAATTTCTCAGTTCAAAAGTGTCCAGTACTAAACCAAATGGCCAGTACATAGAACAATTCCCGGTGCACAAGAAAATTCCCCAGTACAAAAATGTCTAGTACATAACCAAATGGCGTGTACACAGAACAATTCCCGGTACACAAGAAAATTCTCACTACAAAAATTTCTAGTACATAACCAAATGGCTTGTACACAGAACAATTCCCGGTACACAAGAAAATTCCCAGTACAAAAATGTGTAGTACATATCTAAAAAATGACCAGTACACTAAATAGTTCCCGGTACACAAGAAAATTTCTTTATACAAATCAATGAAATACTACCAAAAATGAAGAAATTTGTTGAGATTGGAAAGAGATCAGAAATAAATCTGGAAAAAAAGAACGAAATTTGTTGAGATTGGAGAGAGAAATATGTGTGGAGAAAATAAAAAAGAAATAAGAAATAAATCTGGAAAAAAGAACGAAAATGGCAAGTTGGTAAATTTTATAATGGCAATTCTGTAAATTCGTGGAAAGTACAAGGTTTAATGTCAGGTGCATCAGACTATTTTTCAAAAAAATTCGCATTTCCCGGGAATTTTTCGGTGGCAATTTTGTGAATTTATGGAAAGTACACAGTCTGATGGGAGGCGTGTCAGATTATTTGTCAGAAATTTTCGAGTTTCCCGGGAATTTTTCGATGGTCGTTTCGTAAATTTCAAAAAGAAGAAGGGTGTTTCGGAAATTTCACCCCTAGCCTGACTTTTTTGGACCTGCCCCTCATTCTTTATCTGCAGTGGGCCTGATACATATTGTTGGGCTGATTTTGGGCCTTTTGCCCAACCCCATTCTAATTTTCATAAAGGTATAAGGTGCCATTCTAGTTATGACTTTGTTTTTGGAGCAATTCTTCTCGTTTACGAGGAATCTACTATGTTAAGGTTTTAAGCATCTGCAATTGATTAAAGATGATAAATTAGTTTTTTAGCATTTTAAATTTTCCATACAAAATTATGTAAAATATATTGTTATAGCATTTGAGGGCATCTTAATTTGCATTTTGTTGATGGCAAAAACTTTGTGAATGAACCAACAATAACTAGATGCTTATTTTGATCATGGATTAAGACCAAATTAAAGAAAGTTAGGTAGCTATCTACTCCACGAAAATGTTATACTCCATATTTTGATAGATAGAGATTACAAGTGTTTATACGTAATTGCAATGAGTCCTAAGTATTCGGAGAAGAGTTTGGTTGACATTCACAAATTTCACGTCTATGTACATTTTTATTGTCAACGAAGAATATAAAGACTTTTTTTTTTTTGATGAGCCATATAAAGACTTTCATTGATTCTAAATTTCAGTGACATTGTATAAATTTTCATCGACTCTCATTGACATTGTATGAACTTTCATGGATTTCATGATAATGAAAGTGTAACATATTGTTTGTATAATGCCAATAATATATTATTATATAACAATATAATAATATAGTAATACATGCTATTATTAAGGTAGTGCTGTAATTTGGGTCGACTGACGCATAAAAAAGACGAGTTAGCCCGCGCAACATATATTCGAAATACGAAGATACTTTTGAAATATCAATAACAATCTATATAATAAAACAGAACGGAAAAATGCTGACGGGGACAAACATCCCTTTTTAATAAATGATATTGTTTAGAAGTCATTCCCAAAATTTTGAACTATAGTCCTTCTCAGAAATAAAATAACGTACTTAAAAAAAATAACTGTGTCCTTTTTAGAAATAAAATAACTAATTTAAGAAAAAGCGAAACAAAACAAATTGCAAAGTAAAACAAAGGCTAGCGCTTTGGGGAAAGCTAAATAGTTTCCGGGGTGTGAAATTTTAAAGGGAATATGTATAATTTTAGAGATTTTCCGGGGAAATAAATTTTAAGGGGAAATAAAAAAAAACACTCCACCTCACCTCAATCTATCTCCACCTCACCTCTCTCTCTCTCCACCTCACCTCTATCTTCTCCGATTAGGTCGCCGGCCGGAAAATTTTCCGGCCGGCGACCATTAAAAAAAAAAAAAAAAAAAAATTTCACTCTCTCTCTCTCTCTAGAAACTCCGGCGAAGGGGTTTCCCTTCGCCGGAGTTCCGGTCTGTTGAAGAACAGACCGGAACTGGTCTGTTCTTCAACAGACCAGTCCGGTCTGTTCTTCAACAGATCCGGCCTGTTGAAGACCGGATCTGTTGAAGAACAGACCGGACTGGTCTGTTCTTCAACAGACCACTTCCGGTCTGTTGAAGAACAGCCCGATCTGGTCTGTTCTTCAACAGGCCAGATCTGGTCTGTTGAAGAACAAACCAGTTCCGGTCTGTTCTTCAACAGACCGGAACTCCGGCGAAGGGAAACCCCTTCGCCGGAGTTTCTAGAGAGAGAGAGAGAGTGAAAATTTGTTTTTTTTTTTTTTAAAATGGTCGCCGGCCGGAAAATTTTCCGGCCGGCGACCTAATCGGAGAAGATAGAGGTGAGGTGGAGAGAGAGAGAGGTGAGGTGGAGAGAGAGAGAGAGAGAGGTGAGGTGGAGAGAGAGAGAGAGAGAGGTGAGGTGGAGAGAGAGAGAGAGGTGAGGTGGAAAAGCTATTTTGCTTTCCCCTAAATAAAATTGTCAAACAAATTTGACCAATTTTTTACCAAGTCTTCACACCCCGGAAACTTTTTAGCTTTCCCCAAAGCGCTGGCCAAAACAAATTGCAAAGTTTAAAAAAGGGAAATTGAAATCTTTCTTTCTAAATAAAACCGTGTTCTTCTTAGAAATAAAATAACTAATTTAAGAGAAAAGGAAACAAAATAAATTGCGAGGGTTGTAAAAAGGAAATTGAAATCTCTCTCTTTAAGTAAAACAACTAATTTAAGAAAAAAGAAAATTTCGTTAAATTTGATTTATACAACTGTTCGTAGGGCATGGGATATACCCTGGTATATTATTAAATTACCATTATTGGTATTAATTGCCAATTATCATTGTCCTAATTGAATAGAGATAATGTCTAGTGTCTTTTTGGCAAACACATTTCGCTTCATTTTTTCTTGAAAATGCTTCACATAAACGTCATCGCAAGTCGTGGGCCGACTAACACTTGTAAGATCAGGCTAGCCCTACATGAGTTTAATACATATTATCGTGATATTTATTATTGTTATTAGTATTTCTTTTATCATATCATTATTGGGTTTATCATTATCATTATTTTTTTGCTGTTAAGCTAGAACGCACGAAAATTGAAAATGTTCATGAAAGTCAATCATTTTTTGGTTGACAAATTCGACTCTATTTTTGCACTAGTATCCACCAAAATTTCAATGAAAATCCAAATCTACCAAAGTCTATGGATTTGAGAATGCCGCTAACATTCACAAACTTTAAAATGTCTGTGATTGAGTGTCTTGGACATTCACGAACTTCAAAATGTCCGTGATTGAATGCCACAAAGATTCACAGACTTTGAAATGTCAGCGATTGAATGCCGCAGATATTCACAGATTTTGGAATGTCTACTAAAGTCCGGATTGACTACCCCTCTTATTTTCTCTTATATGCCTTCAACAATGTATGTCTATGGTGAAACTGGTTGTACTCCTAGCATTTAACTTTGGCTAATCGGTTACACTAGTACATGTCGAAATAGAAAAGATTTATAAAGGCACACAAATGTCTGGTAGCAAACCCTTAAGAATTGGATTTACCGATAGATGTTTGGACTTGCAAGAAACAAGTCGAAAATTACCAAAAAAATAATTTCTTAACAATTTAGAAGTGACACATAGTACTAAAATTTATAGATCCTAACCTAATTGAATGCCAAAAGGGAGCGGCTAAAAGCACTCGTCGAAATTGCTGTTAGTCTCCGGTGGAGGAGATTGACCAATGTCAATCTCTTTTGACCACAACCATCTGTTGGCACCAACTGAAATTGTTGTACACGGATCGACCCGTCCGAAACTTAAAACAAGGCTTCAGACTCGAACAAATCTTACAAGTTTTAGACAGGACGGTCCGAGTCCTTGTTTTGGGGTTCAGACTGTCCTGTCTGAAACTTAACAGGTTGGTCCGAGGCTAGTCTGTGATTAAAAAATCTGTGTTTTAATGGTGGTTTTGGATCAAGGTTCTTTCTCTCTAACGCCACATCATAGATCAAGGTTGGTTCAAATCAAAGTTATTTTCATAATGATTTCCCTCTTTCTCTCTCTCTAAAACAAAGTTCTTTATCTCCTAACCCTCCTCATTGTTGATTGGTGATGGTATGTTTAGATACAAGATTGTTTCCATGATAAAGTGTTGCTGATGATTAGAAGGAGAAAATATGCAGAAGAAGAAGAAAGAGAAGAAGGAGAACAAGAGAAAGAAAAGAGGATAGGCGGGGTGCCTACAGAGAGTGCTAACAACAATTTTAGCAAGTGCTATTAGAGGCTCCCATGCCTAAATTTGGGAGGAACTTTATTACTTAATACTGGATTCTAGAATGTGATCAATTTTAAGAAACCAGAGTAGTATATAAGGAAACAGAGCATAAAAAGGAAAACAAACTCTCTCTCTCTCTATAGCTTTACTAAATAGTGGGTGGTCTGTTTAATGGCGATGAGAGCAACTACTACTAGTAGAAGAGATGATAAATGGAGGAAACTGGTGATATTGGTGTGTATAGGGGGGTTATTGATGAGGGGAGTGGTAGAAGGAGGAGGAGGAGGAGGAAGTTGGTGTGTGGCAAGGAGTGATGCAAGTGAAAAAGAATTACAGAGAGGTTTAGATTATGCATGTGGAGCTGGAGCAGATTGTATACCTATTCAATCAATGGGTCTCTGTTTTCTTCCTAATACAATTCAAGCTCATGCTTCTTATGCTTTTAATAGTTATTATCAACGCAACTCAATGTCTCCTACTGCTTGTGTTTTTGCTGGTTCTGCTACTATTGCTGTCACTGATCCTAGTAAATTACTCTCTCTCTCTCTCTCTCTCTCTAACCCTTTCTCTCTCTAACACTCTTTCCTGTGAAGGGTTGTAATTTATGGTTGTGATTGTTGTAATATGTAGGTTATGGATCTTGTGTGTACCCATCATCTCCAAGGTATGGAACTTCCTTATTTTTTTTCATTATGGGTTTTTGAAGAATTGGGGATTTGAAAAAATTATTTCAAAAGATTGTATTTGTTAATGTTAAATATCTATGTTAAGGGGGTAACAAGTAAAAGACCTATTTCTCCTAATCTTTTACTAATATGAACTAATAATTCTAATTAGAAAATGCTATTTGGGCCGAAATTATGGCCGACTACTGGGCAAAAGTTTATGTGGCTGGGAGAACAATGAGAGCGGAACACATCGGATGTTGGCAGTGGTGGCCCCGAGTTTTGGCCGGGCCAATTAGCTTTTCTCATTCTAATTTGTGTTAGTTAGAATGTTTGTAATTTTTGCACCCTCATTAGTCTTTTTTTTTCTCTAAGTGAACAAAAAAGAGTTTTTATATCCTCTTCAAAGTATGATAGAAAAAGGCTACTTATTCTCCCACTTTTTCTCTTACCACCCCCACACTTTTGAGCTGGAAAAGAAATAAAGAAATAAAGAAATCATGGTTCAAAAATGAAAAGGGGTTTTTAACCCTTTTGGAATTTTGAATTGAAAATTTATTCTTCTATGCTTTGTCTTTGGGTTGTATTTGCTTTTCTTGTTTTATATTGTCTGGAAGTGTCTATGGGCTTATAAAGAGTCATGTTACCTCTTTTTTGTTCTATCATGTTACTTGGAATATTTACTTGTTATAATTACGGTTTTGAAATTTCTATACAATCGATTCGGTATTGGAAGGAATGCTGGAGGTATCGGAGGAGGTGCGGGAGGAGGCATCGGAGGAGGCGGCGGAGGTGTCGGAGTGGGTGGTGGAGGAGGCACCATTGGAGCAGGGGGCGGAGGAGGCGACACTGGAGGAGGCGACACTGGAGGAGGCGTCGGAGTAGGTGGTGGAGGAGGCACCATTGGAGCAGGGGGCGGAGGAGGCGACACTGGCGGAGGTATAAATAACAACAACCAAAACATACCGATGACTCCTAGTGGCGGATCAACACCCATAACTACTACAGGCACCTCCGCGTCATCGTCGAGTCCTTCAGTTAGTTCCTTTGTTCTTCCTTTCGTTTCAACTCTATTCCTTCTTTTGTTTCTATCTAAACAATTCCAATATTCATAAAGGTATAGGGCGCCATTCTAGTTATGACTTTTTTTTTGCTGCAATTCTGCTAGTTTAGGAAGAATCTACTATGTTAAGGTTTTAAGCATTGGTGATCGGTTAAAGACGATAGATTAGTTTTTTAGCATTTTAAATTTTCCTTACAAAATTATGTATAATATATTTGTTATAACATTTCAGGGCATCTTTGCATTTTGTTGATGGCAAAAACTTTGTGAATGAACCAACAATAACTAGATGCTTATATTGATCATGGATCAAGACCAAATTAAAGAGAGTTAGGTAGCCCGAAGAAAATTTCACATATTTCATGATACATAGAGATTGCAAGTGTTTATATATAGTTGAATGGAGTCGTAAGTATTAGGAGAAGAGTTTCAAATTCATTTGATCATAAGAGATGACGAATAATAATAAGAGAGATAGCCGCAATAACATTATCGTATTTTGGATATTGTTATTGTACATGTTTGTGGGGGAGAATTGTGTGGGTGTTGCAGGGATTCATGTGACAGTACATATTACAAATAGACTGAGAAATAACAAGAGCATGAGAATAGAATGTCAATCGAAAGACGATGACCTAGGGCTAATGATGGTTGAAAATGGTGATTTCATTGAGTGGAAGTTCTCGGTGAATATATTTAGAACCACACTTTTCTATTGTGATGTAGAATGGGGAGATACCGGTGGAGAAGGCTGGTATCATTTCGATGTCTACTCGTATAAGAGGGATTCTTGTAGGTGCAGGAGTCGCTGCCAGTGGCTCATTACGGAAGAAGGGCCTGTTGTTTTTAACCAGGACACCGGCGTTTGGGAAGATTCCCTTCTCCCTAATGCAATACATGCCACTAGTTTGACGAGTCAGATTAAGATCTAGGTCGTCCGTGTTCAAAACGACATTCTAGGTCTGGACTTGTCTGATATTCTGAAAAAGTTCCTTCCAATTGCAAAACATAAATCTTCCTTCAAATTTGAAAGAATAACTCATCATATAGTTTTGCTTCTCTATTAACTTGTATTTCATCTTTCTTCAACTAAGACTAATTTTCGTATGCCAACTTAATCAAAAGCTTTTTCAACCACAACTTTAACTTAATTAATAAATCTAGCCAAACCATTTATTGAACAAGCGAATATCTAAATACCCATGTTCTCTATCCAATTGATCAAGAAACTTGTGAACCAATATCATCATCAAGCAAATATAAACATCTGATGTACAATTACAAGCATATGTCTCTAAACAAAGTTCTGGGACATTAAGAATCAGCTCTTACAGATTGATCTTGTTTGGAATCACTACTCTCATCAACTTTAGGTCTAGTGTTCATAAGGACCTGCAATTTTTAAACAAGTAATGAGATCCGGAATTAGGGTATCTTGTAGTAAAAACTGAGTAGATAAACAAATAGTGAGTAGACCCATATTTCTCACCTTCCTAAGCATGGTGTTTTCATTGATCAAAGTTGAAATCTTTTCCTCTAAATTTGAATTCTTGTCTTGTAAATCTTTGGCTTTTGATTCCAAATCGTTGACGTAGGCCTTCTTCCTTTCACGGGCCTGTTGAGCAGAGACTCTGTTCCTAAGCAACCTGGTTTCCAAGTGCAGACTATATTAGTAAGGAACACAAAACTATATATACTTATTCAATTAATCTTATATCGAACGGGAATACTTTATAGGCCGAAGTACAAATATTGAAAGATGGACGTAAAACATGCTACCAAAGTGAACGATTACTTCAGTCAAAACAATGCTTACGAAAACTTTTCTTTGTGCATAATTGTTGGTTTGCCCCAATAACTGTTTTCATAACTCTTATGTTACACCAAAATAACTACAACTTTACATTCAATGTAACAAAACCTTCACACATATCTCCCAGATCCTAGAGTCACGACCTCTTAGCTTGGAGAAGCTTATGTCATTACGTGTGCTACTATGATAGCAACCGCAAATAGGCATGTGTGTCAAGACTCAAGACGGGGTCGTAGGGACCAGGAACTCTCGTTTGACATGGGAATGAAAGATGTCTATTGCATTCAAGTCTGGAAAAGGGACATAGGCGTCATTTATACGAAAAGTATGTCTGGTTACAAGATTGGCGTTTCTCTTGTTTGAAATAGACAAAATGGGTTTTTGTATATATAAGAGGGGGGGTGGTCTCCCTTCGTACCCGTGCTATGTGCATAGGCCTGCGCAACCCCTAGAGCTGGCTTAACATATGTCAAAGAGGCATATTGCACGGGTCTCTTGTCATAAGACATGGCTTAGGACAATCCCTGACGATAGTGTACTATGACCTCCCTTTGGGCTAGATGCTTCATCTTCACGTGCTGAGCCAGGTCGTGCTGCATGCTAACTTCTAGCGTTGGGAGGATGAAACTATTCAAGAGGCCAGACCTTAATGTGCTATGTTGGGTATATTGGACCTAAGATAGCTTATGCAAGATGGTATGCTCATATATCCAAATTCCATACGGTAAGTCGAGATGCGTATATGCCGAAGCTCGAGACGAGATGGGAAGCTTCATACGGGATGGCGTGAGTGTAGCTCACATGTTGGGACACTAAGGTGTCGTGTCGCATCATTGGCAAAGCCAAGATGACTTAAAGGTCACCATGCCTCCGAGATGTCAGGGTAGGCTGCCTATGTACTAGGAGGGAGTGCAGAGAGCCGCATAAACGTTAGGATTTGGATTTTAACTTTCACACTTCAATCCTTGTGCTTTAAGGATGTTATATTGAGTTGACTTAACAACCCGTGACACTAAAAACTTTTGGCAACAAGTCAAGAAGTTTCTCCTACGTGCCTTGCGCATGATCAGGTTAGCTTAGTGGCCGTGAGGCTTATCACTCACCAAGCCTCGTGCCTCAAACAACATCGAAAAGGTTATCAAGAGCATGTGAGGTACAAGAGGAGCTAACCAAAGATGCTTCACTGTGTATAAGAGGTGTTAGCAAGGTGTTAGATGTCATTATAATGAAGACCCACTCTATCTTCACTGAACATGTCACCCCAGTTACTCCCATCTTTATTTCTTTTGTAAAGACTACATATTCTTGATTTTCTATCTTTATTTATTAGGATGAGAAAGAATCAAGATATCATTTTCTATAATCCTTTTCTCCATTTAATGTGACTTTTAAGATACATATGTTAAGTTTGTGATCATCCAATAACTCAAAACCAATCTGCTAAGAGTACAAACGTTGTTCTTACACGCCTCTTCTAACAAGTTCCTTTAGGCCTACCACGCATTAGCCTCTCTCTGATACCATGTTAAGTTTGTGTTTAACAAACTCAAAGGTAACAAGTCAACAAGATCTAAACACATGCATGCAGATGACAAATCTAATTTTTCCAACATGGCACTATATTTCCATATGATCTTGGATCTTGGAAATATATTCTTCGTTTAAAAGCGATACTCCTCCTACTCCAAGTTGTGATACTTTGGTAAAGCTAAGAAACTAACTTGAAAACTTTAAAATAGCTGCAGCTCTAAGGCGTCTACAAATGGAGCAACATTTGTTGGGTTCGACTCTTACTTGGGTAACAATTCAAAAAAACTCCAAGTTGTGATACAAAATGAAAATTTTATTATTGGGAAGATGTTTGGAGAGGGAGAGGAAGTTTTGAAGAAATGTTTCAATTACTTGAGAGTTATTCAGCCAAACAAAATGAAAGATAATAAGATTGCACCATGGTTAATGAAGATAGAAATTGTTCATGGGGTGTGGGTTTAAGTCAAAGGGTTCGAATTATAGGTTTCCAGGAGATTGGCGATCCACCTTTTCTTAATGAAGGAGGAAGATAAGTGTTCACGGAAACTTGAGCAACATGACTCATTTTATATAATATCGTTAACTAAAATCATATATCAAGATCAATATCTGATATGATTTCATTTCCGGCTAATAAACAGTGGAGAAGAAGGATGATTCCTTCCAAGATATCTTTCTTTATTGGGGCAGCTCTTTTAAACTCTATCCCAACTTATAATATGCTAAACGAAAGAGGTTTTCAATTGCGGAATTGTTGTGTCTTGTGTCAATGTGAAGGAGTTAATCATCTAATACTAATGTGTTCAGTAACTGCTCGAATCTAGAATATCTCCTACTCTAGTAAATAACGTGTTTCCGACCAAATGGCTCAAGATTTAGCAAGTTTATTAGACTATGGAAAGTAGATAAAAGGAATTAATCCTTCAAAAGGCTACTTGACTACTACTATTCCTTGTGCAATATGGTGGGCAATGTGGAAAGAGAAGTATTCCGTGGATCTTCACAGAAGTTGATTGTTCGATCAAACAGATTATCGTGGACCCAATCTGTACTCCATAACATGTAACCCTACTTGTAATTTATTAGTGCTTTTTCATCACTAATGTTAATATAATATATAATCTCTTCTTCAAAAAAGAAAGTGGACAGGATCTATAGAATGTACGAGTTACCCTTTGTCCATGTGGGATTATTCTCACAACTTATTTTTTTCTATTATGTCTGGATTCATTCCCACTCTAGAATGTCTACGTTTCCGATTATTCAACCTTAGACATAATGAGGTAGAAAGAGAGAGCGAGAGAGTTAGAATACCTCTTAAGCCTTCTATACTCTCTATCAGCGGGATTACGTCCTCTCCGACGCTTCCCATTGGCCGCTAAACTGGTGGTATTGTTAAGCTGTGAACCCTCAATGGCCTTACCAGCAGCAGAAGATTCAGTAGTAGGTCTTGCTGCTGCTTCAATATCAGGAACCGTGAACAGATCTTCTTCATCACTATCCTCTGAAACACACTATAAAACAGTACCATCCAGTATTACTTACAAAACCCTAACAACCCTTTCTCCAATGATAATTAAATAGGAAAAACAAATTAAGGAGAGAGAGAGAGAGAGAGTTGAGAACCCACTTTATTCTTATCTCGGGTGGTGGGAGGAAATGACTTCATCCATGAAGAACTTTGGTCGTAACTAGACGATGGGTTTCCGTCGGGATGAGACATGGTGGGTGGGTGGTGGTGGATATCCAGATAGAGAGAGAGAGTTTGGGTTGGGGGGAGGAGGAGGATTAGAGATAGAGAAGAAAAAATGTTGTTCAAACCAGAAGAGAACCCAGAAGAGAGAGAGAGAGAGTATGTGACTATGTGAGGGTGGAGAAAGGAATGGTGATTGGTATTGAAGAGAACACGTTCACTAATTCATTACCTCCACTTTCTTTTCCCACACTAGCTAGTACAACTAGTACTTCCTCGGTTTATACCATTGGTTGATTATAAGAAGGGTTAATTCCATTTTGACCCCCTAAAGATGATCAACTCACCAAAATGACCCCTTCTAGACGACTAGCTTCTAATTTAGCCCCCTTTTTTTATTTCCGTCATTTTTTTCGTCAGATGTTAGTGAGCTGTCTTTTTATATCTAAAATACCCTTGCTTGAATCTTATTGTCAAGCATACCATTCTAGAGTCCCAAGACTCATTCTAATTTTCTAACATGTCAAATCAACCCTTTACTTTTTTCAATTTTCAAAAATCTATTTTTTTTTCTCCACTCTCCCTTCTCATCAACTCTTTAATTTTTTTGCAATGATGGTATTTAATTTGATGTTTCTGATCTAAACCCTCTCTCTCTATCTCTTGAAAAGCATGACTCGAACTAGGAAGAATTCTTAAATTTTCTTCTTCTTGAAATTCATTTAAACAAACAGAGCATTCATGGAATTTATCTTGTTCTTATTCTATTCTTGAACTTTTTCTTAAATTGAAAAAATTGAGATTGATCTAATCATAGATTGCATTGACACCTCAATTTTTCTGATAAAGGATCACAAACATTAGTGGATCTTGATATCTTCTAAAAGAAAGTCTATTAATAACACTAATTCTATGCCAATTTAACTAACATTTGATACCAGTACAAAAAATGTAGTAACTTAAGAGTAAGAAAGATGTGGTTATGTAGTTATTTAACCAACTAATAACCGCTGTGACAGTTAAACTAGCCAAAGATGAATCTTGAAAGAGATCAAAAGGGTATGCTTTTATACAATAAACTCCTTAAGATCATGCAATGTTAATACAATAAACTCCTTAAGATCATGCAATGTTATCTTCAGAGAACATGGATCACATGGTTAATTGAACTTCTTGCTTCTTCTTTTGAATTATTTTACTACTCTTGAATATGAGAACAATTAAAATTGGGTTGTCTTTTTGGTTGTAGATCATTATTATATTGGTGGGTTAGAGAGAGAGAGAGAGAGAGAGAGTTGAGATCAGAAACAATGAATTAATACAAAAATTGTAGAAATTTAAAGAGTTGATGAGAAGGGAAACAGAAGAAAAAAGTAGATTTTTGAAAATTGAAAAAAGTAAAGGGTTGACTTGACATGTTATAATGACTCTTGGGAATCTAAAATGTTATGGCTGACAATAAGATTCGACAGGGGTATTTCAAATATAAAAAGACAACTCACTAATATCTGACGAAAAAATAAAAAGGGAGCTAAATTAGAAGTTGGTCATCTTTAGGGGTCATTTTGATAAATTGGTCACCTTTAGGGGGTCAAAATGAAATTAATCCTAAAAAGAAATACCAAAATGTCTCTCGTCTTATTCGTTAGGCAAAGCAACCCCGTGTCATAAAGGAGATATAGAAAATGATAGAGTTACTTAGAATTTGTTACTTAGAGGATGACATGTTTTCTCATTTGGAAACAAAAGTCGTCTCCACTGGAATCAAACTCTGAAAAAACTTTGTGTTTTAGTGAATTCCACGTCATTACGTCATCCTATAAGTAATCCTCTAAGTAACTGTAGCATCTCCCGCTTATTATTCTTTAGGCGGTCGACTCGACACGAAATTAGATTGGGTAGTTCTATTGACCCACATTAATGACAGAAGTGCTCTACACAACTAAAATTTTAGAAGAATTCATGCATAAGGAGGTGCCTGGCTATAGCGAAATTATGGGACAAATTATAGAACTGTACCCACAGACACAGGTTATATCATCTTCAATACATATTTTCGGAGATCTGCTTTCATGTTAGGAAAAAAATTTGCATATCTATATGTACATTCCTGCGAGACGCCAGCTTGCAGGTTTTCCAATTTCCACAATTGAGCTCGTGGACAACTTGCAGGTTTTCCAATTTCCACAATTGAGCTCGTGGACAACTCGCCTATAACCATTCTGTGTGTCAACGGTGTAACACCCAGATCTTTGAGTTGGAGAATCAGACGAGTTAGACCACCGAGAAGAGCTCGTGATTTATAGGATTTGGTTTTGAACACTTGTTTGGTTGAGCTTGGGGATTCACCATGCAGATTTCGAGAAACCAGGAATTTGGCTAGCTATTTGTGAGGTCCCGACGTTTTTGACTTCGATAGATAGCGGGTAGAAGTCACTGTGAATGAGAAAAGTCGACCAGTAATCGGGTGAGAAGATTTTTTTTGTGAGTGAAAATAATATTTACTTTCTTTTCGTTATTCTCGAGTAAAATAGTTTACAAATAAAAATGATCATATTTGTAAAACAATTTGGTTTAAGTTTCTACTTAATTGAACTTATATATGTTTTACTTAAATTAAATAATTAGTATCAAAATAAGACACAAACATACTTTGATTTTAAATGGGTTTTATTATGCTATTTAGATTAGTTAGTAGTATTTTAGTATAAATAAAATAAACCAATTTGAAAAGTCAATGAGTCAAAAGCTTTTAAAAGTGAAATGGATTTTATGAAAATTAATTGAAAGTAAATAAAGGGGGTGTTGTGTTGGCTTTGCATGAAAACGTGGTAAGTGGTGGCAAATGGTGTTTTAACCAGCTTTTTATTGTGGACCCCGCCGGCTATTTTGAAAACATTTCACTCCCATCTTCTTTACTTATCCACCAAACCAGAGAATGGAAAGAGAGAACCCGAGAGTGGAAAGGTGGTTTTAACGGTTCGATTGGTGCGGTTGATTTCTTCGCGAATTTTAGTCGGAATTCAATGAAACTCCTTCCAGGTAATCTTATTCGACTTGTTCTACATATTTAGCGGTTCAGAATTTTCAATTTCGTCCAAATTTGATGGTTTTAGGATAGCTATTTCGAATACTGTATAGTTGTACTAGTTTCTTTTGGGTTCATGATTTGGAGCAGTTATTCTTTAGTTTCGTCGAATGATGAGTGTTCAGGACCCTGTTTAGGAAGTTATAAACTATTTTGGGGTGTCCAAATATAGACGGGTTGCTGCCGAATTATTTTACTGCTCGAATTTCATATTTGGAATAGTTTTGGAAATGAATTGGAATAGAAATGGTTACCCGAACTATGTCATATTTCACATAAATGGATAGGTTGAGTTATGGATTCGTAACATTGGGTTCATTTTATGATTTGATAGTTCAAGATTCATGGTATTTGGTGTGTTATATAATTTGTCAGCTTATGAAGACTCCGAAATGTCTAATAAAGTTTGTGGGAAGTTGGTTGGTTGATTTTTTTGTATATATTTCAAGTGCTCGATGGAACATCTCAATGGACTCTATAGTGCCAATAGGACATTCCTAGTATAGTTTCATTCATTTGATGCATTCTTGCTTTGCAAGAGGACTCTTGACAGTTATGTAGCTGTCAAATGACCGTTTTGCCCTTTCATATTTCAGTAGGACTAGGGAGCTCGAGGAGAAGTGGAGCTTACTCAGGAGCATCATTGGAAGCGAAAGAAGAGGTAGGATCCTATGAATCTTACTTGGAGCACGGGTATTCCCCGTTTCACCATTATATATATATATATATATATATAGTTAGTAATTTTCTTCTTTTTATAGTTCTCTAGTTCAATTTATGATATGATATGGTATGATATGTATGTATGTGGTGTGCTCTATGTTATGGATGTTTCTCTTTTAAAAACAAATTGGTTTTTCTGTAAAATAATCACATGGAGGCGGAATCGCTTGATCTGTGTGATCTTTTTGTGTGAATTGTAAACACGTGGTGGCGGAATCGCTTGAGCTGCGTGTATAACATGGAGGCGGAATCGCTTGATCTGTGTTACGTGTATTGATTGTTTGACGTCGGGCATTGGTTGGTCCCCTTGTTTATTTTATGTTATGGATTAGCCATGAATTATGTCAAGGGTTACACTCGGTTCGTGGCCAGCCGTTTGGTAACGACCATTCTAGTTTACCCGGAATGGGGTCCGGAGAGAGATTGGGAGTTGGGGTATTCCGACCCTTAGAGTGATTAGGGGACTGACCAGTGCCATGTTTGTTTATTTATTCTGCTAAGCCACTGGTAAGTGTGGTTTGAATTCTGTAATGTCTTGTGTTTGATACGTACAATGTTTCACCGAACCGAAAGAGGGTGTTTACCCAAGTTTTCTTAAAAGAAAATACTTAATCCCTGAAAGTGAAAACTTGTAAAAGCTTGGCTTTAAACAGGGTTTACCCTACCTTGAGACACAAGAACGCTCTTCTCCTTCGGTTGATGGGACTTGTTAGGAGGGCTCTGTTCTTGTAGCTTTGGGAGCCTATCAGATCATTTAATATTATTATAGGTTCATGCATATGTTTGGGTATTCTTCGAATGGTCAATGAGTTACCTTGCGAGGAAGCGTCAGATCTGGCCGGAGATAGGACGCGCCTCAAGACGAGATAATTGTATCGCCGTGGGTATATGGCTCTACTAAGCGACGATACTCTTATAGTCGTCTGGGTAAGTCATGACATATTCTAAGCGTATCATTGTTTGGGTGAGATTTACTATTCGATGCGTATTGAGATCACAAGCCAGCCCGATGGGCGATGATGACGAAGGGAGAGTTACGGAAGCTCTTACCGGGGTATTACGTGGATCCATGTGTACACTGCAGTAGTCAAACGTTCGATAAGGCGCCGCCTGCCTACGCACTAACAAAGGCCTACCGGTTCTTCCTAGCCGAATAGTGGGTGACCCCGACTGAGGGCGTATTCAGTCGTGATCTTGGTAAGCTAGAAGAATTATCTTGCTATATTGTTTTGCTTCGTGTGCATATTGATATCTCTGTATATATATCTGTATATATGTAACACTTATAACTATTAATATATTAAAATGTTGATGTGTGTGGTGCGGGTAGGATGTCTAGGTATCCTACTGAGCTGACCTTCGGGTTATCTCATTCCTATTTGTTGTTGTTCAGTTGCAGGTATTGGTGACCCGGAGTGACATAGTTTACTTCGACGGCTCACATTATGTAAGATTATAACTTCTATTGTATTTTCAACATAATCACAACGTTAATATTATATATGTATCATCTAGAATAGTTAGGATCGTTCTCTCACTCGTTTGCGATTGTACACATGTAAATAGTATGCACATTATCACTTTCTATTTGATGCTATTGATATTTAGAAGTTTGTGAGATATGTATGATGAATGTTTGACAGGTTTTTCAGGTTTGATATGTTCAATTTATAGAGGAGACTCTGTCCTAATTCAGTCTCTTCTGTGAACTTTTTATAAACATGAATTCAAGTTGTTTTTTTTCTCTTTATGAAAACTATTTTGGGTTACATATTTTCCGAGCATATTTTCAAAAGGTTTAAACTATATTTGATTTTCCGCTGTGTTTGTTCTTGATTTGTAACCCGTGATGAGAGTTTTGGCTTGGGTTTATATTTGAAACTGGTTTTAGTGAGTCTGAGACCGAGTTTCTTTTATAAACTGCCTGGCAAACCGTGATTCGGAACACGGGGCGTCACAAACGGTATCTACACCGACCACAATTTTATGTACAACACTTTCATTTGCATTACTACTTGACACCCAACATCAATTTCTTTTTTGTTAGTCATTATTTAGTATTTATCTTTGTTTATTTAAATTTGGCTTGAGGTGCCTAAATAACCTTATGATGTGAAGTTCACATTAGTTGAGCCCTCACATATATTAGTCTCCACTAGAGAGATCATGGTTCCAATCTTAGCATCTCTAATTTCTAATAACAAGTATCCATTAAGAGAGACTAACTTCTAATTCCAAGAATGTTTTGTAGGTTTTTTTTTTGTTTTAGTAGAGCTTTTGTTTTTTCTTAGAACCATATTGTCTATTTACTACGAATCTCATTGCTTGGGTTGTATAGTTTGTTTTGTACCCTACAACTCTACACGAATACCTTAATTCATACTGTATAAAAGATTTTTAAAATAACCCGCCCGATTGAGTCTGAGAATTCGAATGGACAAAGAGTTTCAAACCCCGACCAACCCGACCTGAAGAATGATATGAACCTGACAAGTCTGATCCAGACCGATTCCCACCCCTAGAGAGATTCCAAATTGAGAGGACCATTTGAGGTAGTAGGGTAAGAATTTAGGAGTGGTGTCATGAAAGTTAGGATCCATGAATATGATATCTCTTGCTACTTTCTTCAACTTCTTGATTTCATCCAAAGAACCACATCTTCAACTTCTTGATTTCATCCAAAGAACCACAAATGAATTTGTAAGAAGGGCCTCTTATCCATTATTGCTCAAAATTTAGTCAAAGAATGAGGCCTCCACACGAGAACCTTAATCAGTTTCCAGAGCTCTGAGACCAATAAAACTGATAACAGAGCCACCATTAGTGGATACCACGGCATTTCTTTCTTCACTACTTCCAAAACTGATTGAATTCTCTCTTATTTATTGTTAGAGAAATGCTTCCTTTGGACATAAAAGCTTCAACCTTTTCATATGCACTAAATCCCCCCATTCGTCTGTTTAAGAGTTTGGGAATGACTTCCCTTGTTGGAAATTTAGGGTTAGATCAATGAAAAGTATTCTCTCTCAGAAAATCAAGAACGAACTTTACTGTGTCGTGGTATGGAGACCACTGCCTTGAAAGTGATTTCGGTACAACCTCGGTGCAAATTGTATAATTCCGAACACTCCCCAAGGATTTACCACAACCATTGTCAACTGCACTGAAGAAGATGATATTGGAGAAGCAGAAAATCGACTCAATATTTATTAGACGATCAATCCCTCTTAGTGTTCTATTTCTCTATTATGGTTTCGGTCTTATTTATAGACCAAGCAAACTCTATTGGGGTTTCTCAGAAAACATGGAGGAGAATAATGAAGTTGTGGATTTGAGAGAATCCTTTACTTGTTCAACAAGAAAACAAACATTAGAGTTTTGTAAAGAATAAATTTTTATTTCAAATTCCCCCAAACTTCAGAACTCTCAAATCCGACCCGACTCGTGTTGGTCAGACCGACTATTCTCTTCAAGTGGAACTATCAGACTTAAATGCTTTAGAAGCCATTTATTCAACAGTCCCCCACTAAAGGATTACAAAGACTTCTAAATACCGAGCAGAAGTGAGACATGTACTTAAGTGTTTAATATCTTTCGATTTGAATTGACACATAGTGAAGTGAGGCAACAACCAAAATAAAACACTTAAGTGAAATTACTCTTGAACTTGGCGATTCTTGGTTGAGACCCTCACAGCACATACGATACCCGTCGACTTTCTACGTTCTCCACGATTCGTTCATGTTCATTTAGTAGGCCCTGAACATACCTTGGGTCTAATGAGTTTTTAAGAAGACTGCTGTCTGTCTTCCATAGAAGGCGGTCTCCCACCCTCGGGCTCACGTAGGTAATTTCCTTAAGTCTACCTCAGTGTAGACACTGACCCCTCTCTCGGGTCATGAAATCATTAAAAAATTTGGTAAGTTCATCCTCATCATCATCACCAGCTATACACCCATATAGTCCGTCTCAATAGGACCACCATTATGGTTATGGATATATCAGCTATCGGTGCATTCATCAAGTCCGTCTCAATAGGACCACCACAAAGGGTTATAAATGCATTAAGAGCCTTATGCTCAACCTTGTCCAACTCTCTGACTTGCTCAGCGAAGCTCTGCTGGGCTCTATCCTCAGCTAGCTCTGCTCCGCGCTATAGGAGTAAGAAATTAGCACGAAAGTTTTATCTCATCTATCTCGACTTCTCAAGAATCAATCTCATCGTGAAACCTTTAGGTTGTGGGTCTGTCAATTTCTGCTCAAACCACATATAGTCCAGAGCTATTGCACCATTCTTCAGCATATGCTCTACTGCAACATGCCTTATCAGCATGTGTCTCATATCACCATTGTACACATAATTCATTGATATCACAATGGTTGCATCTAAGTTACTATGAAGAGAGATCGACGACATCTCTCTTCCCCACTGTGGCACGTCTTCCTAAAAAGACTTCTCAACCACTCAACTTCCTGACCTGTCAAGTGAAAAGCAATAAATTCAGACTTCATAGTAGCGCGTGTTATGCATGTCAGTTTGCAAGACTTCAATGACACAACACCTCCACCAAATATAAAAACATAACCACTAGTTGGGCAAATTTCATCATTGTTAATGATTCAATTAGCATCACAATAACCTTCCAAAGCTGCCGAAAACTTATTGTAACGAAAACCTAGGTCAATAATGCCTCTTAAGTACTTAAGCAAACGATGAAGAACATTTTAGTGTTCCTTACTAGATTATGGTTATATCTAGTGAGTCTGTTAACCGCAATGACAATATCAGGTATAGTGTAATTCATGAAAAACATAACACTTCCCTTGATCTTAGCATACTCTGGTTGAGAAAAGTAACGCATTCATTCTTAACTAGAGCTATACTAAGGTCATATGGAGTTCTCACATGTGTCACATTGTGATAGGCCTAAAATTAGGTCCATTCCCCAAGTGTAGGGGTCAAGTTATAGTATTTCTAATAAGATCGAGTATCGTTCCAAAGGACAAGCTATTTTACCTAAATCTCGAATTAAAACCCCCTTTCAAATTTTTGATTTGATTTGGAAACTACTTAAAAAAAAGAAAGCAATACTAATAGACTAATAAGAATGAAATCAAGGTGAGAAGAAGAATCTAGGGTTTTCGATTTCACCACATAAATGGACTACTTAAAACATGCAATAACCAACAAATCCCTTTTCTCATGTATAACTCAAAATCTAACATAATAAACTATTTAGATTCCGGAATATATTCTTTAATAACTCAATTCAAAACCATATATATTTGATTGACTATCATATATATCTAGATTCCTAAACTATCATTCATTATCTAAAAAGCATATCTCATCTAATAATCTAATAAAAGCATGAAATATCTAATTATAATGCATGAATGATGAAAAGATCATAGAATCAATATGAAATGACAACTAATAAATATTGAAGCTCAATAAAAGGATTTACTAATCATTAACACATCTCAAAATAAGCCCAAATATGAGTTTCCTCTACACCCTAGATACGAATTTAGCTACTCATGGAATCTAAAGTAATATTCATTGAATTTATAAAGTAAATGGAATTACAAAAGATTAATGGAAAGAAATCACCAAGAATGTTCAAAATCCATATTCCCATGTATCTCCATTTTATCCAAAATTTGCTCCATTTGTCATCAAGAATTTTACTCCAAGAATCCCAAGTAATAGCTATTTTATTGCACCAAAATAAGAAAAAGGAAGAAAGTAGATGTAGAAAGAAGTTGGAAAGAAGAGATGAAAGGGGATAAAGATGATAGAAAAATATGGAAGAAAGAAGGAGATGACTATTAATAGAAGAATAATAGTGGTAGAGAGGAAGTAGTAGTAGTAGAGAAAGATGGATAAAGAATGGAAAAGAGGGGAAAGAGAATAAGAGAGGCTAAGAGGGGAGAGGCTTGGTTGGTTCTCTAAAAGTCTTTATATAGAGTTAGGGTTTGGTTGGGGTTAAAGTGGTAAAAAGTGGGAAGTTTGAGGGCTAAAAGGGTAATAGGAGGGTTTAAAAAGGGTAAAACCCTAGTTGGACTGGCGGCTAGGGTTTTAACTTGGGAATTCGGGTGATTTGGTGTAACCGGGTTCACGGTGTAAAGTTGCGGGTCACATAGAGGCCGTCAGATTAGAAGACGCGGGATCTAGACGGACATGAGATAGCCACGTAGCCGGGAGCACGCTTTTAAGTTGTTTCGGGTGCATGGAATAAACAATAAAAGGGACGGATGCACAGGAGCCGTTAGATCTTGAAAACGCGGAGGGTAACGGCCATGATTAAAATATGGGATTGGGGCTACCGGGTTAAGTTGCGACGCGCTACACTGGATCAATCTCTTTGGGCCATTTCGCTGCTTTGCGCTAACACGGGAATCGCATATACCGGCCTCCGCCCATCGACACGTGTCCCACCTGGTCAACAGAATTTGACCCATCTTTGACTTTGCATATTTCACTCATCCGGACTCCGATTTGACTTCTGTTTTCTCCTACGGACTCGTCTCGACCTCTACTTTTCACCCATGTACTTGTATTGGCCAAAATTATCATAATACCCTTGTGTCCAAAAGACCAAAATGCCCTTCAAGTAACTTCCTCTCGTTTTTAATCGCTTTTCACACATAACTCTACAAAAGACACCTAATCAAGAAAACCAACCATTTTATTATAATAAAGACTCGAAACCGACTAACTTGGCTAAATTAAACGACTCCGATGGGACATTTTCATGACCCATCACATTGTATATTCGAACTTTCTCAATATTCGTTCAACATAGTGAGATATACTTAAAGAGATGAAATTTGGGTTTCTCTTAAACCTAACCTCAAGAAAGTCATTTTCCTCTATTAAGTCCTCTATCTCAAACTTAGATGATAGAAAGGTCTTGACCTCATTCACGTAATCTAAATTAGCACCAAAGATAAGCATGCCATCAATCATACTGACAGATGATGACATATCCAGACTTACACTGTTTTGAATATACACACGAGTCTAAGTTATTCACAGTGAAGTCATTGCTTACCATGGTTTTATCGATTCTCTTACCATTTGTTAGGTGCTTGTTTTATACCATACTAGGACTTCTTCAATCTTCACACATTACTCTCCTGACCAGGGATTACAAATCCCTCGGGTTGAGACATATAAATCTCCTCATCTTGGTCTACATTCATGAAGGTTGTCTTTACATCCATTTGATGTGTTACCAAGTCATGCAAAGACAACCAACGCAAAAAGTGGCTTGATCGTAGTAATTTTGGTCACTAGAGAGTAAGTGTCGAAGTAGTCAAGTTTCTCTTCCGTGTAAACCTCTAATCACTAGTCTGATTTTATACTTATCTATGGTCTCATCAAGTATCATTCACGTTAGAACCAGAAATAAATATGTCATCAATAGATAAACATATTGTCACATACCCATAATTATACTGTTTAGAATAAACACACAATTCAAAATTATTCACAGTAAAACTATTACTCAATAGAGTATTATCAATTTTCTCATACCAATTATTGGGTGTCTGTTCCAGACCATGTTCGGACTTCTACAGTCTACGCATCTTCCCCCCTTGTCCAATGACCACAAACCTATTAAGTTGAAACATGTAAATTTCCTAGTTAGGTCTCTAATCAAGAAGGTTGTCTTGACATCCATTTGATGTGTTACCAAGTCATTCAAGGCAACCAAGACAATAAGTGACCTAACAGTGATTTTTGTCATAGGAGAATAAGTATCAAAGTAGTTAAGTCCTTCATTTTGCGTAAAACCTTTATTCACAAGTCGAGCTTTATACCTTTCTATGGTCCTCACGAGCCTTAGCTTTCTCTTAAACAACCATTTACTATTGATGGATTTACACCCTTTAGGTAAGTCAACCAGATCCCGAGTGTGATTAATTAGGATAAAGTCTATCTCACTCTTCATGGTCTCTTTCCACAAGCTTTAATCTAATGAAGTTATGGCCTCATGATAAGTCTTTGGGTCAAGTTCAATCAAGAAACTGGACACAAACTGATCACTCAGCAAGTCTAAACCTTTAGTCAGAAAAGCAATGATAAAGTCTAGGTCAAGGTTCTTCTCTATCCTGTGTCTCTTACTTTTCCTAAGTTCTGTTTCGTCTTATGATGTTATCAATCCAGAACTAGAGGGAGGCATACTATTAGGCATCTTCACATGCAAATGTATGCTAGTAAGTGATTTCGGTACAACCTCGATGCAAATTGTGTAACTCCGAACACTCCCCAAGCATTTACCACAACTACCATCTTCAACTGCACTGAAGAAGATGATATTGGAGAAGCAAAAAATCGGCTCAATATTTTGTAGACGATGAATCCCTCTTAGTGTTCTATTTCTCTATTCTGGTTTAGGAAGTTGTGGATTTGAGGGAATCCTTTAATTGTTCTACAAGAAACAAATATTAGAGTTTTGGAAAGAATAATACCAAATGAATATTTATTTTATTCTAAATTCCCCCACACTTCAGAACTCTCAAACCCGACCCGACCCGTGTTGGTCAGACCGTTTATTCTCTTCAAGTGGAACTATCAGACTTAAAGGCTTTGGAAGCCATTTATCCAACATCACTTCGTACTTTTGTCTCCATTTTGTCCCATTTTTGGGTAACGAACTTTCATAATTATCATTTAGGTCAAAGTTTATATACTTAAACACTAAAAAACATACCATTGTGTGTAGTTAACTTATTTTCTTTTTTATTTTTATTTTAAATTCATATAATAATTAAATGTGATTTTGATAAAACTTAAATATCCAAAAAGAATTTTTCATTATCTCTAACAATATCCACTTTAAATGCCTTTCTTAGGTCTGCAAATCACGTGACAAATTAGGTTTGTAGATCTTGTGAACTCTTTTTTTTTTTCTTTCTGAAAATACAATTTGCGTTTGGTTAGGAGTTACGGAAGTTTGAACATTTTGATATCTAATAACTCGACCTAGTTTAACAACTTAGGATACAAAATTTCTGTTTGTATTACCATCTACGACCCATTTCGATTTTGTTTTTTCTTCTTTTCTATGTAAATTATTCTTTGTTTAAACTTCGAATAAGGTTTCCATGTTTTACTCAAAAAATAGCCTCTACGAATTCATGATTGATAATGTGCTTCTAATCATAAGTATCCACTTAGAATTTAATGATTAACTAGCTTCTAATTCCAATAGTTTCCAACATCCCGGGCCCAGCTAAAGCTCAACATTCTTGGAATTGGAAAACGCTCCGAAAACACCTTGAGAGAATTGAAGATCTTACCACGTGGGAAGTTCAGTCAGGGACAAATATTAATATCTGGAATGACAACTGGATCCCTGAAATCAACGGGACCATTCAGAACAATAATCAGTCCAATCTTATTAACGTTGCTCAACTTATCACCAATGATAGTTGGAATAAAGATGCGCTGAGGGAAAAACTTTGACGATAACACCCAGAATCTGATTAGAACCATTCCGATTAATAGTAGAGGTAGAGACCGGCCTATTTGGAAACTTACCGAATCGGGTAAATTCACGGTAGCTTCTATGTATCAGCACCTCAGTGTCAATAATAGCAATCATAATAATAGCAACCTGAACTGGAACTTTATCTGGTCTTTATCGGCTATCCCGCGTATCAAGTTATTCATCTGGAAGATTTGCTCCAAAGCTCTCCCTGTGAGAGAAAGAATAGGAAAATATATTAACAATATCACCAATTGCCCGAATTGCAATCTATCTGAATCTATTGAACATGCTCTGCTCCATTGTACTTTAGCTAAGAATATATGGTTCTATTATAACATCATCTCGGAAAACATCTCTTCTATTTCCGACTGGATATTCTCGTGGGAAGATAATATTAATCGTAGTTATACTAACAATAATATTCACTTTTCTACCATTTTATGGGTTATTTGGAAAGTGAGATGTGGCCACTGCTTCCAACATGAGATTACTGATCTCAGTTATATTATCAGAATGATCGACAATTTCCCAAAATGCAATACTAACCTCAAAATTTGTAAACACAGATCACATGTGAATTGGCAACCGCCTCCTCAAAATTTTATCAAGTTGAATGTTGATGCATCTTATACAAATCTTAATTCTAATGTGGGAATTAGCCTAATTGTTCACAATGCAGATTCTAAATTTATCGAAGCACAGGTTAAAATCACTAGAGCAAGAAACAGCGAAGAAGGCGAAGCCCAAGCAATTTTATTTGGGCTCGAATGGGCCGCAGAGAATAATCATAAAAATATAATAGTGGAAAATGATAATGTCAATCTCATAAAACATCTCCACAATAGGAAACACTCTATACACTGGCAATCTCTTATACATGTGCAGAAAATCCAAGATAGACTTAAAGAATTTGAAGAAGTGAAATTCTACTACATCCAGAGAGCGGGAAACTCTAGCGCGGACATCCTGGCAAAATGGTCAAGGAAGAAGAATACAAATAGAACTTGGAAAAATGTACCTTATATGTTAGTTTCGAAATACTGTAATAACTGTTTGGTTTAATCTATGAGAATGTTTCAACAAAAAAAAAAAAAAAAAAGCTTCTAATTCCAATAATGTTTTCTAGGTTTTTTTTGTTTTTGTAGAGCTTCTACTTTTTCATAGAACCATTATGTCTATTTACTATGGACCACCATAAATCTTGAGAAATTGTGTTGATTAGATGTAGACCAACTTTATTACACAAACAACAAGCTCACTTATAAGACTCTCTTACATATATGATATATCATATACTTTCTTTCTTAAGTACCTAACTAAGATTATTAAACACCAAAATAACAAAACAGAAAGAACAAAGAAGAATATGCTTAATTAGACATTCAAAGGTCTCACTACTAACGGAAGTCCAAACTGTGGTTGCACAGTGAAATTGTCGATTGGTGCATGTTTGTAGTTCGGAGATAAAGAGAAAGAGAACCTCTGAAGAAGCATAGCTATTATAAGCTTTGATTCCATCATCGCAAAATTCTGCCCTATACATGCTCTTGGTCCAATCGAAAACGCAAGTAGAGCATTTGGATGTTTAGCTGCTTTTGATATCCCATCACTAAACCTCCATGGGTTAAACTCGTTTGCATCTTCACCCCAATATTTTTTGCTCCTGTGGATCATCGCTATAGGAATCGATACCGATGTATCCTTAGGAACCATTAACTCCCCCAACTTTATATCTTCCAACGCCTTTCTGATCAACATAATTACGGGGCAATACAACCTCAATGTTTCAAGAACAACCATGTTCACCTACACAGTTTCTATCAAGTTAGTTCCTGAAAAAAGTACACTCAGTAATTGTGAATTGTTCAATTATCCATGTTATTTGTTTTGTGGGAAAATAGCTAAAACTTCCTAGGTTTAATTTTCTTTTGTCAAAAACAATCTATCCATTTTTTAGGCTTCAGCTCCCTATGTAAAGTTTGCACAGGATTGCATATAGTAAGTTTCCTCCAAGTTTGCAAGCACTTAGTATGTAAGATTTGCACATAGTTATATAGTTTGCTTAGGTCTCCATACAGAGCCGGAATCTGAAAATTATGCACATGTCTTTTAATCAAGACCAACAGAAAATTGGTCTTCGGCTCAATTTCCTTTTGTTCCATAATCAATCTCAGTCTCTAGTTTTATAGTAGAAAGAACTTTTGAAGGACTTACCAGTTTCAATTTGTTGAGCATTTCCGCATCCGGAATGTCCATTCCACATTCCTTCAAGACTTCTTGTCTTAGACTTTCTTGCCATTCTTGATTTAAACTCAACAAGAAAAGAGTCCATGTTAGCAAATTGGAGGTGGTTTCATGCCCTGTAAAGTAAAATGTCTTGCACTCCTCTATAATATCATCCATATTCAATTTTGGACCTGCTTCGTTCTTTTCAAATTCAGATACACCAATCATCATCCCCAGTAGATCATCACCATAACCAAATTTTGGACTTTCCATTGTTCGACTCTCTATGATTGCGCTCAATGTCTTCCTTATTTTCTTCTCTAGCTTCCACATTTGAAGATTTAACCGAGTCGGAAGATATCTGAAGACAAGATAAGGAGATTCATTAGATATCTATATGAATTCTAGAGTCCTAAAAAGTTAAAGATAAGGAAGTGAATGAATTACTGGCTCCCAGGAATGAAAATCTCAGTACTAGAAGCAGCTACATATCGTTGAAGCTCTCGTTGTGCCTCGAATACTCCTTTCCCTTGGTTGTAGCTACTTCCGAAGGCGGTATGAGCGATTATATCAGCAGTTAAATCTTGAAATTCGACTTTCATTTCAATCTCTTTGGACTGATCCTTTGACTGACTGATTTGAGTTTCCCAACTACCGAACCTAGACAGAGTGCATTCTGCCATTATTTTTGTCATCACCTAACAAACCCAAAGGCAATTTTCAGGTTTAACGTTTGGAGCTTTATACCTTGTCATGGATATAATAGTGTTACGATGAATGCATTCTAGCCTTTTTTTCCTTCTCTGCTTTGGTATGCAATATGATTAGTTTTAGTGGCAAGAGAGGAAGGTAGTGTTTACGTCTCGGTTAATTTTTCTTTTCAAATTTTATTCTGAAATCTAACTTAAAATTCAAATCATATTTTAGTAAGTTAGTTTTTATCTGACTCGTGCGAGACATAAAATAAGTGCAAATAGGGGCGGAGCCAGGATTTCAATTTATACAGGACTAAGCTTTAACTTCACAGTAGCCTAAATTTTAATGAAAGTCACTATAAGTAAGTTTTTACCTGTGATACATGTCAAAGTGTTATTTAAAGGTAATTTCAAGTGATAACAATATGTAGCTAACGATCATCTCACATTTATGTATATTTTCTGAACAAAAACTTAAATATTCACACAAATTAACAGAAAGTCATAACTGATGAGTTCACAAAATTAATGGAAAGTGGAGAAAGACAAAGAAAAATAGAGAAAGATGAAGTGTAGGAAGAGTAAAGATGAAGTGTAGAAGAAGAAAGATGAAATGAAAGACAGATACAAGAAAATAAATAATGTAAGAATACCAAAAAAATTTAAATTACGAAGTGAGAAAAGAAACGGGGGCAAAAGGGAATTCTAGACACAATTGAGTGTCAAAATGGTAGTTGGTTACGAATTAAGGTAAACTCAGGACTTCGTTGTAAATTGGGGGTCAAAAATTAAATTATTCGTTATTTATATTAAAAAAGATTTGTAACTCCACTAGATGAACTCGAACCCCGTGGCCTATTTATTAGGTGCTAAGTTCAAGTTTATACCAGCCAGGCCAACTCCCTTAATTGTTAAGGATTTGGTGTGGAGATAATAAGATTTAACATAGGTTGTAGTCTGGGTTAGTTTTCACATGCTTCTACCTCTGAGTGCAAAGAAAGAGTCTTTTGTCTGAAATAACCTGAAATGACTACTATGTCTGATCAAAATAAGTCAGACTCGGGAAAACCAGATTTAGGTGAGCTAGACTGGGACAGCAAAAAAAAAAACAACTCTGAAGATAATATGAGTGGTTAGAGGACCTTAAGTTTGTCAATATGAAATGCAGGATTGAGAATTCTTCTGTGTTTAACCCATTCCAGTCCAGTGAGTACAGGTAATCCCTTTCCTACCATAGCAATTATTGTTGGCCTTAAATTAAGTTTCGTGTAGTAACCAAACTTGTTCGATAGAACTTGTTTGACCAGCTCTGGATCAGCAATGCAAATCCTTGGTTCTGGTCCAGCCCAATACATAAATGTTTCTCCTGTTGGAAACCAAAAAAAAAAAAATGAAAATCATAGATATTAGATGTAAAGAACAAAGTACTGCTGATCTAAATCTATTTTATTTAGGGTTGAAGATGTTTAAGACCTCCTCTGAAGGAAATATATGTCAGACAATTTAGATCCCGACGAGATAAACAATTCAGATTCAGACAATGATGAAACACAAACACAACATAAAAAAAGACCCATCCACCAAACATGTAGTATGTACCAATAACACATCCTCAATCTTTGACTAACATTAACAAAAAAAAACATTAACAAAAGAAAAGAATAGAGAAAGAAAAAAAAACATGTGAGAATATGAGATTAAAATATAGAGAGAGTAAAGAGAGAGAGAGAGACCAAATTGAGAGGACCATTTGAGGTAATGAGGTATGAGTTTAGGAGTGGTGTCATGAAAATTAGGATCCATGAATACAGTATCCCTTGCTACCTTCTTTAGCTTCTTGATTTCATCTAAAGAACCATATATGAATTTGTGAGGAGGGCCTCTAATTCCTTGTTTCTCAAAATATTTAGTCAAAGAATAAGGCCTCCAAATGAGAATCCTAAACAGTTTCAATAACTCTGAAACCAATACAACTGAAAACAGAGTCACAATTGCTGCTAGATACCACTCCATTATCACTATCTTCACTTTCACTTCCAAACCCTACCTCAATTCTCTTGTATTTATTGTTAGAGAAACGTTCACTTTGGACAGAAAAAGATTCTGTCAAAATTACTAAAAAAAAGTAAATCTTGTCTCATCATCTCTGTTTCTATATATTTGACAAACAAAATAGGAAAAGGACAATGAATATTTCATAATTATATTTTTTTATTAAATGTGATCTCAAGAAAATTTACCTAATTAGAGAGGATTTTGCATTATTATTTAAAAAGATCCACTTTTAATACTTTTCTAAAAAAAATAAACCGGTGTTTTAACAACTTTTTTTGCAAACTCAAGTATTTCTTGGATTAAACTTGGAATGAGATTCTCATATTTTATTCGAATAAATAGCTTCTAGGAATTCATGATTGATAACACTGTTGTGTTTTTATGAATCATGGATGACAAATAAGCTTTGTAACAGAGAGAGGACCATTTCAAAAGATCGAGATTAGTTAAGGGTTGAAGAGAGAAATGACAGTTTATAAAGGCACTCTCTGCGCTCATGTGGTTGACTCGTGTGTCATGTAATTAGTTAGTTAAGTAACAAATTAGTAGAAGTGTTGTAATGATCTTCATTAAGAAAGTAATAAATCATACTTCTCCTTTTCATGGTATTGGAGCCCTAGTGAGTTTTTTTTTTTAAATCGAAAAGTTCAGGATAACCAATTGGAACTAAAATCAAGAAAGCAAAGAGTTGAATTCGAGATTGAATCTTCTGTTATCAACGAATCAGAGAAACAAACCCTACGAAGAAAAGAGTTGAAACTTCTGTTATCAAGGAATCAGAGACATAATCTCATCACAAATGGAGAATTCAGGAGCAATTTTCCATCCTCAAACACAAAATATGAACCCTATTTTAGGTCAGTACTCTCATAATGCCAATATAACAAGTCTTATCTCGGCTAGATTAGATCGTTCTAATTTTTCGATTTGGAAAGACCAAATTGAAAATGCCCTAATTGGAAATGACCTAATATGTTATGTAGGTGGCACTTATGCAGAACCCCCACAACTTATTGTTCTTGAAGGTAGAGATGTTGTTAATCCAGCTTACCTTTGATGGTGGAAAAATGATAGCTTTGTAAAATAATGTATTAAAGCCACAATTACTCATTCAATACCTTCAGATATATTAGGATTGAAAATAGCTAGAGACATTTGGAACTACCTTGAATTAATATATCTTCAAGAATTTGAAGCCAAGAAACTTTCTCTGAGAATTAAGCTTCAAAATATAAAGAAAGCGTCTGCTTCGATTTCTGAATATCTTAGTAAGATAAAGAATCTGGGTGATTCTCTTGTTGCAGTGAATGATAGAGTTAGTTATTCTGAATTGTCTAGGATAACACCTCAGGGTCTTGGCAAAGAGTATTCTCAATTTGTCATAACTATTCAAAATAGAAAAGAGGTCTTGAATTTTGCTGAACTGAGAAGTCGACTTACTCACCATGAACATTGGTTAAAGGAACAAGAAACCAATGATGACAATGAGTCATATTTTGTGAAAAAGTTTCGAAATAAGGGTATGGGCAGATCACTTTTTCAAAGTCAAAGATCAATAAACCAGAATCAAGCTCTTGAGTCTGGTTCAAAATTTCAACCAAGACGAAACTCTCCCCAAATATGAAATAATTTCTTTGATTATACTACTATTCCGTGTGACATTTAATATAAATGGGGCCACACAACCAGACAATGTCGAATGAGGTTAAGAGACTTCTCAGAATCCTCTTCCTCCTCAACCAAACCTCCTCCTAGAAACTTTGCATATTTGCATTTGCAAGAATTGGAAGAAGATATGATGAAGGGGATGAATTTGTAGAGCAACATGAAGTAGAATAATAGCGAGACTCATTTTAGAGCTGTGATGAACAATCACAAGGCAACCTCTAGAACTACTGAGGAGTTAAATTTGACTTGTGCTAGTGCAAAAGATGAGAAATGGATAGCTGACACAGGGGCTACAAGTCATATGACACACAAAAAAAAAATCTTCATGTTAGTACTCCTTGTAAAGGTGAAAATAGGGTTATGATAGGTAATGGACATTGTTTAGACATTAACAATGCTGAAAAAGATACTGTGATAGCTGGTGCACACTCCTTTCAACTCTAAAAGGTGCTACAGGTCCCAACTATCCAAAAAAACCTGTTATTTATTTCAAAATTCACGAAGGAGAATTTTTGTGGTGTTGAATTTCTACCTTGGGGCTTTCTTATTAGAAACCTATGGTCTAAAGAGATTCTTGTAGATGGACCAATGGTCAACAATTTGTATAACATTGGCTTTACAATGAGTCTTTATTACAGTCCGAAAGAAGAAAAATTTGAAGAGGCACATGCTGTGACTGCTTCAGCCAGAATGCGAGAGTAAGAATTCGCGGGTCAAGAAGTCAGCGGAGACCGGGTCATTGACCGGAAGTCGAACCTCTACCTGTTAATAATTTTGCGGGCACCGACGCCGTCTTTGGGCTTAACCTGTGACAAAAGAGACACCAACACACGTGACCGTGAGATCTTAGGGGACACCGGGATGGTGCCGGTCTAAGGGGGCTCCGACGGTCAAGTCATTGAACTACATAGAGGGTAAATAAGAACTGTAAACCAGAGTTTGAGCTATAGATTTAAATATGTTGCTTGAGCGAGTCGGTCGTTGGGAGAAAAGGTGACACAGCCAAGTGTATGCCTGCCTTAGTTCTCTGGTCGTCTATCAAATTAAAGCGCTTGCACCCCTTAGTCGTGCGGTGAGAGAAATGATCAGTCGTCACCCTTGAACAGTTGGTCGTTAGGAGAGAGAAAGATCAGTCGCCTTCTTTGAACAAGTGATCGTAAGGAGAGAGAATGATCAACCGTATTCCTTGAGAAGGTGATCGTTATGAAAGAGAATGATCGCTCGTCTTCCTTAAGCAGACGATGGTTGACTACCAGTGGTTTGGATGATAGATAGGAGAGATAAAATAAGTGGTTAGTTGATTACGAGTGAATTTGGAAGCCGGGTGTTGTTATCCGTCGTTGGATTCCTTAGTCGATTCCCAGTTGATCCTTATATAGAGTTTTGTGGTCAACTGTTTTTTTGTCAACCGTCACCTGGTCGTGAGATGTTGCCTTGAATATGGTAACACACAGAGTTATTACCATGAATGGGGATATCGTAACTCCCATCCAACGGATATATTGGGGATATTGTCATCTTGAATGACGGTAATGCTTCCCAAACGGATATATGAAGAGAGGTCAGCTGAGGAGGAGAGGACGAACCTCTTCTATCAAGAGCTGGATGTATTTTCGTATTTTGGTTTGCTGAGGTGGTGAGTACGACCTCTTTATCCAGAGTTGGATGTAGTTCCGCACTTTTGTCTGCTGGTGAGGACGGACCTCTTTATCCAGAGTTGAATGTATTTCCGCACTTTGGTCTGCTGGCGAGGACGAACCTCTTTATTCAGAACTGGACGTATTTCCGTACTTTAACGTTGCTTCGGGGTGCCTGAAATAAATGGGTCGGGCCCATTGACCATTAATTCATGGGCTTGGTCACCGCGTAAGCCCACCAATCGTGGATTTCTGGGGGCGTACCTGGTGACGTATTTTGGCCCATACACAAAATTTAGCACAACAGACTTGGACATCCCTCAAAAGAAGTCATTCTAGCTTTAGAAAGGAATCATAAAATTAAACTTTCCTCAAGAGATTTGCATGATATTTGCTCATCATGTCAATCAGGGAAAAGTCTGAAACTTCCTTTTCCATCGTCATGTCAATTAGAGAAAAGTCAGAAACTTCCTTTATCTTCATCAGCTAATATCTCTTCTGAACCACTTCAACTGGTTCATTGTGATATATAGGGACCAACCCCTATCATTACCAAGTCAGGCATCAGATATTATGTAATGCCCCTATTATTCTAGGTGGTGCCTATAGCAATACCCTTTACACCCTCCCTAATAACCCTACTGCCAACACTTTTGGCCACTTTCTTTCCTTCCCCATTTCAGCCGTGAGTTGAGAAAGAGATGGGGTATTAGTTTTTTTAGTGAGAGAAAGTGTAGGGGAAGGGGAAAAAGAAGGAGGGTTTGGGGCTTGGAGCTTGGAGTTCTTTATCTTTTCTTTATTGTTCTTCACTTGGGGCTTCATTAGCTTTGGATCTAAGGTAGATTTCTACTCCTCTAGAGCTTGAATAGCCATTTTTATAGAAAACCTAGACAAATTAGATAACACCACAAACCCTAGATTTTAGTATTACTTGAACATAGATTAGGGTTCTTGACATGAATATATATGCTAGAAGTAGTAGATCTATATTTGTACAAACTCATTTCTTGGTCACTTTGAATCTCATCTATGTGTTAGATTTTGAGGATATTTGCTATAATGTCATACTTGATGAACCATACAACCTTCATTTACATTTCCATGCTAGATTCATGTATTACAATGATATTTAGGGCTAAACCTCTCTATTTGCCATGATTTTGGTATATAGCTCCTATAATTATATGTCTCTCACTATTGGACAACACTCTTTATATAGATACATGAACATGCCCTAGAACTCAACATGATATGAGAATTTTAGGCTATTATCATCATTGATTCATTACTTGCAAAATTACATATATGGAACTCGTATGTCGTAATATGCTATCGGATATGATTTTGATTTATGTATGTTGTGGTGTGATGCTATTATATGTGTGTGATGTGATGGAGTTGGTGGAGAGTTGTGAGAGTTTTGTGGTTGGTTCGACCCTCTCTACCGGATGTGATATTGGTATGGAGCGTATGGGGTCGGCGCTAACACAATGGATGACCTTGTGGGCCACACTCTCATACAACGTGGATACCAACTTGTCATATTGCTTTTGGTTGTTTTATTACAAATGGTGTGATATTATGTATGTGTGACGTGATGGAGTTGGTGAAGGGTTGTAAGAGTATTGTGGTTGGTTCGACCCTCTCTACCGGATGTGATATAGGTATGGAGCGTATGGGGTCGGCGCTAACACAATGGATGACCTTGTGGGCCACACTCTTACATAAGGTGGACACCAACTCGTCATGTCGCTTTTTTGTTGTTTGTTACATATGTGGTACATTTTATTTCTAATGGTCACAACTCGGATACTATACTTGGACATCTTCTCATGATAAGTGGTTGTCTATTTGTTTTGGTAGCTCTTGAAACTGTCTATTGAGGCTTTAGAGGTTTCGAAATCTACTTGTTGGGGTCTGACCCAACCTTTTATTTTTCAGGACAAGGAAATCGGGAAGTGCCACCTGCTTGAGTCATAGTTAGCCTTGGAGGAGTTTCTTTAGTGGTTTTTCTTTCTTCCTTTAGGTAGTTATTTGGAGTTGTATCTCCTAAACACTTGGTGTTATTTATGTTTTATCTTGTCCGACATTTGTGTCGATGATTTAGAGACATCCTATGAGTTTTGAGAAACTTGGTAAAATTTTATTAGATGATTTATCGTTACTTTTTGAGCTTCATGTTCGATACTATTTGTCTCCTTGATGAGTATATCGTATATGTTTACTGTTCTGCGGAGAAATGCTTTAAGTTTAGGTTTTCATGGCGGCCGACGTGGAAATATGGATTTGGGGTGTTACAAAGTGGTATCAGAGCTCTAGGTTCATAAATCCTAGGGATTGTGTCTAGGGCTATTAGACAGTTAGAAGCAGTAGTGGCACTTTGATCTTTCCTTGGTTTTTGTGCGTGACATTAATTTAGTTTATCTCCTTATTCTTCTCTTCATTAGATTCATGGACGGAGATGGAGTTATTGGTAGGGGACGTCGTAGTGCTCGCATCCGAGGCCGAGGTACAGGCTGAGGTGTAGGCAGGGGGACAGGCCGAGGTGCAGGCAAGGCGATAGGTCGAGGAGTCCTTGCCGAGGAAAGAGGATCAACAGGAACTGTGGGTACAACGGCGCAGGCTGAGAGCAGTGCAACTCCAGTTCAAAATCCGAATGGAGGGGCAACGGTGACCATTGACGCAACTGCATTGCAAGATTTGATCAACATTGCAGCGGAGGCTAAAATGCGGGAGCGAGATCGGGTTCAGGTTCCAACACGGGAAACAGAAGGTCCTGTGGTACCTATGGTGAATCAGAGACCACCGACTGAGATGACTTGGGTGCAGCATTATCACCATTTCAAGAAGATGGGGCCACCTGTATTTGATGGAACCGCGGGACCTTTAGGAGCACATGCATGGTGCCAGAAGATGGATAAGATTTTGCAGAATCTCGAGTGCTCAGATGTGTATAAGCAGAGAATGGCAGTGTTTCAGTTGGAAGGAAATGCCGCTTCTTGGTGGGATACAGAGGCTCGGTTAGTAGATCCTATGGCTATGACATGGACACAGTTTAAGGATGTATTCAAGGCAAATTACTTTCCATATTCAACACAACAGAAAGTATCAAGAGAATTTCAAAATTTGAAGCAGGGAGAGAATCAGACAGTCTTAGAGTATGAGCAGGAGTTTCATCGACTGTCATTGTTTGCTACTCACTTGATCCCTACTGAACAATATAAGATTGAGAGGTTTGTGAATGGGTTGCTCCCTAACATTGCGAGACAAATCATTGGGCAACCTAGTTTTGACACTTATCAGAAAGTGGTGACATGTGCTAAGGCACAAGATGACTACATTCAAGAGATGAGGAAGCAGAGGAGTGGCAAGGGAGAGATGGGACATAACCAGAAATGGATTGGTAATAACCACAAGAACGGTGGTAAGAATCGAAGTGACCGCTATCATGGACAGCGTGATGGCAAGAGGCCTCGTACAGATCGGGATGATAGAGCAGTGGTAGCAACTGGTGGACAACCAGAACCACTGAATGGCAACTGGGGAAGACAGAGAGCTTTCCAGGGAATTTGTTACACTTGTCATGGGCAGGGTCATAGAGCAATTGATTGTCCTAAGAAGAATGAGACTCGAATTGGTAATCAAGGGCGACAACATGATCATAATCAACAAGGGAGGTTGCAGGGACGGGGTCAGCAGCTGCAGCTGAATGCCGTAGTTCCTAGGGATGTTGGAGCACCTGCTGAGGTGGTTGAAGGTACATTTCTTATTCATAGTAATCTGGGAAGAGTATTATTTGATCCTGGTGCCATGGGTACATTTATTTCTACTTCTTTTGTACGCACTTTGCCTATTGTGTTAGATCGATGTGTGAGCCCTTTTATTGTGTCGTCACCATGGGGTAGGTCTATAGTGATAGACCACATTTGTCGGGGGTGCATTATTAAGTTAGGTGAACGAGAGTTTGCTTCAGACCTCTTTGTACTTCAGTTAGTTTACTATGATGTCATCCTAGGCATGGATTGGCTTGCTTCATATCATGCACTTGTGGACTGTTTTGCCAAGACGGTCACACTTTCTCTTCCGAGTGAAGAGGTGTTGGTTGTGTCTGGACTTACGAGACAGATGAGGGAGATGCACTTGGGTAACGTGGAACTGATAGAGCATCCGGTGATGGGTAAGACGCTAGAGATGATTGATGTGGTATGTGAGTACCATGGGGTGTTCAGCGATATACCAGGGTTGCCACCACGCAGAGAGGTTGACTTCTGCATAGAGTTGGAACCGGGTACTGCACCGATAGCTAAAACTCATTACCGAATGGCTCCAGTTGAACTACGTGAGCTCAAGGACCAGATTCAACAGTTACTTGACTTGGGTTTCATACGCCAGAGTAGCTCCCCGTGGGGTGCGCCTGTTCTTTTTGTTAAAAAGAAAGACGGGTCGATGAGGTTGTGTATTGATTATAGGGAGTTGAATAAGGTTACTGTGAGGAATAAGTACCCTTTACCGAGGATCGATGACTTATTCGATCAACTGAGAGGATCCAAGTGGTTTTCGAAGATTGACTTGAGATCAGGGTATCATCAGTTACGGGTTAGAGAAGAAGACATTCCTAAGACTGCATTTGTGACACGTTATGGTTCTTATGAGTTTTTGGTTATGCCTTTTGGTTTGACTAATGCTCCAGCAGTTTTCATGGATTTGATGAATCGGGTATTTCGAGATTTCTTAGATAAGTTTGTCATCGTATTTATTGATGATATCCTTATCTACTCTAGAACTAAGGAAGATCATGAGCATCACTTGCGACAAGTACTAGAGAGACTGATGGAACATCAGTTGTATGCTAAGTTCGAGAAGTGTGAATTTTGGCAAGAAAAAGTAAAGTTCTTGGGTCATGTTATTTCTAGCATCGGAGTATCAGTCGACCCTTCTAAGGTCGAGGCAGTGCTTAATTGGAAGCAACCCACATCTGCGACGGAGATTCGTAGTTTTCTAGGATTGGCTGGATATTACAGGCGGTTTATCAAGGGGTTCTCGAGTATTGCAGGTCCTTTGACGAACCTAACTAAGAAGGAAGTTCCGTTTCGATGGTCTACAGAGTGTGACTTGGCATTTCAAGAACTAAAGACGAGATTGACTACTGCACCAGTTTTGACCATTCCTGAGGGTGGTGTTCGGTTAGTGATTTACACTGATGCTTCAATTCAAGGTTTGGGTTGTGTTCTTATGCAGAGTGATAAGGTGGTTGCCTATGCTTCGAGGCAGTTGAGACCGCATGAGCGGAATTATCCAACTCATGACTTAGAGTTGGCAGCTATAGTGTTTGCTTTGAAGATTTGGAGACATTATTTGTACGGAGAAAAGTTTGATCTCTTTACCGACCATAAGAGCCTCAAGTATCTATTCTCGCAAAAGGAGTTGAACATGCGCCAACGCCGATGGTTAGAGTTGATGAAAGACTATGACTTCTCGCTACAATACCACCCGGGTAAGGCTAATGTAGTAGCTGATGCATTAAGTCGACAACCGAGGGGTATCATAGCCGCATTGATGATGAATCAGTGGAAGATGTTGGACGATGTGGCAACATATGACATTGATATGGTTGGGTCAGGAGTTGGCTCCTTATTTCTGGGTAGTATGGTTGTTAGACCATCCTTACTAAACCGTATTGTGGATGCACAAGTTAACGATAAGTGGTGCCAGAAACAGGTTTCGTTAATGCAAGAAACTGAAACAGAGTTCAGTACAGGACAGGACGGAGGATTGAGGTTCCGGGGGAGGTTATTTGTACCGGCAGATCCGGTCTTGAGACGGGATATATTAGACGAGGCACATCGGAGTAAGTACACTGTTCATCCTGGTGGTAACAAGATGTACAAAGACTTGAAGAGGCAATATTGGTGGTCCGGAATGAAGAAAGATGTTGCTGAACATGTAAGGAAGTGTGAGGTGTGTCAGATGGTGAAAGCAGAAAATCGACATCCGTTGGGACTTCTAGAACCGCTGCCTATTCCAGAGTGGAAATGGGAGAACATATCGATGGACTTCATCACAGGTTTACCGCGTTCGAGTCGAGGCTTTGATGCCATTTGGGTGATAGTTGATAGGCTGACTAAGTCGGCTCACTTCTTACCAGTGAAAACGACAGATAGTGGAGATCGACTGACACAATTTTACATTAAGGAGATTGTCAGGCTGCACGGAGTTCCAGTGTCTATTGTGTCAGATAGAGATTCATCCTTTACTTCTCGGTTCTGGAAGAGCTTTCAAGCTTCTATGGGAACATCATTACACTTTAGTACAGCCTTTCACCCTCAGACCGATGGGCAGACAGAGAGAGTTAACAAAGTACTCGAGGATATGTTACGGTGCTCGATACTAGATCTTGGTGGTAGTTGGCAAGATCACTTGCCTTTGGTAGAGTTCGCATATAATAATAGTTACCAATCTAGCATTGGCATGGCTCCTTTCGAGGCATTATATGGGAGGCCTTGTCGATCACCATTATGTTGGACAGAGACAGGAGATGCTAAACTAGAAGGACCAGAGGTGATTCGGGATACTTCTGAAAAGATTGCGTTAATTCGGAGTAGGCTCAAAGCAGCTCAGAGCCGTCAGAAGAGTTATGCTGACAAACGACGTAGGGATTTGGAGTTTATCGTTGGAGAGGAGGTGTTATTGAAGGTGTCACCTATGAAGGGTGTTTTACGGTTTGGTAAGAAAGGAAAATTGGCTCCGAGATACATTGGACCTTTCAGAATAGTGGAAAAGGTAGGCAAAGTAGCTTATCGTCTTGACTTGCCTGTAAGCTTGGCAAGAGTGCACAACGTATTCCATATATCGATGCTTCGGAAGCATGTGAGAGATGAAGAGCAACATTTAGTTATTGGCTACGATGACTTAGAACTCCAACCAGATGCAGCATATGAGGAGGAACCCGCTCGCATCGTTGACCGTAGAGAGCATGTGCTTCGCCGGAAGACTATTCCCATGGTCAAGGTTCAGTGGAATGATCACAACGATAAAGAAGTTACTTGGGAGCGCGAGGATGATATGCAACTCCGTTATCCTCATCTTTTCCTCTCATCAGGTACGTTCAATTTCGAGGACGAAATTTCCTTCTAGGAGGGGAGATTGTAATGCCCCTATTATTCTAGGTGGTGCCTATAGCAATACCCTTTACACCCTCCCTAATAACCCTACTGCCAACACTTTTGGCAACTTTCTTTCCTTCCCCATTTCAGCCGTGAGTTGAGAAAGAGATGGGGTATTAGTTTTTTTAGTGAGAGAAAGTGTAGGGGAAGGGGAAAAAGAAGGAGGGTTTGGGGCTTGGAGCTTGGAGCTTGGAGTTCTTTATCTTTTCTTTATTGTTCTTCACTTGGGGCTTCATTAGCTTTGGATCTAAGGTAGATTTCTACTCCTCTAGGGCTTGAATAGCCATTTTTATAGAAAACCTAGACAAATTAGATAACACCACAAACCCTAGATTTTAGTATTACTTGAACATAGATTAGGGTTCTTGACATGAATATATATGCTAGAAGTAGTAGATCTATATTTGTACAAACTCATTTCTTGGTCACTTTGAATCTCATCTATGTGTTAGATTTTGAGGATATTTGCTATAATGTCATACTTGATGAACCATACAACCTTCATTTACATTTCCATGCTAGATTCATGTATTACAATGATATTTAGGGCTAAACCTCTCTATTTGCCATGATTTTGGTATATAGCTCCTATAATTATATGTCTCTCACTATTGGACAACACTCTTTATATAGATACATGAACATGCCCTAGAACTCAACATGATATGAGAATTTTAGGCTATTATCATCATTGATTCATTACTTGCAAAATTACATATATGGAACTCGTATGTCGTAATATGCTATCGGATATGATTTTGATTTATGTATGTTGTGGTGTGATGCTATTATATGTGTGTGATGTGATGGAGTTGGTGGAGAGTTGTGAGAGTTTTGTGGTTGGTTCGACCCTCTCTACCGGATGTGATATTGGTATGGAGCGTATGGGGTCGGCGCTAACACAATGGATGACCTTGTGGGCCACACTCTCATACAACGTGGATACCAACTTGTCATATTGCTTTTGGTTGTTTTATTACAAATGGTGTGATATTATGTATGTGTGACGTGATGGAGTTGGTGAAGGGTTGTAAGAGTATTGTGGTTGGTTCGACCCTCTCTACCGGATGTGATATAGGTATGGAGCGTATGGGGTCGGCGCTAACACAATGGATGACCTTGTGGGCCACACTCTTACATAAGGTGGACACCAACTCGTCATGTCGCTTTTTGTTGTTTGTTACATATGTGGTACATTTTATTTCTAATGGTCACAACTCGGATACTATACTTGGACATATCCTCATCATAAGTGGTTGTCGATTTGTTTTGGTAGCTCTTGAAACTGTCTATTGAGGCTTTAGAGGTTTCGAAATCTACTTGTTGGGGTCTGACCCAACCTTTTATTTTTTCAGGACAAGGAAATCGGGAAGTGCCACCTGCTTGAGTCATAGTTAGCCTTGGAGGAGTTTCTTTAGTGGTTTTCGGTCTTTCTTTAGGTAGTTATTTGGAGTTGTATCTCCTAAACACTTGGTGTTATTTATGTTTTATCTTGTCCGACATTTGTGTCGATGATTTAGAGACATCCTATGAGTTTTGAGAAACTTGGTAAAATTTTATTAGATGATTTATCGTTACTTTTTGAGCTTAATGTTCGATACTATTTGTCTCCTTGATGAGTATATCGTATATGTTTACTGTTCTGCGGAGAAATGCTTTAAGTTTAGGTTTTCATGGCGGCCGACGTGGAAATCTGGATTTGGGGTGTTACATATTATATCATATTCAAGGATGACTATATTAATTTTTTTTGGATTTGTGCTATGAAACAAAGATCAGACAGCTTGAGATGTTTTCAACATTTTCAAAGACACTATGAAAGGTTGCTATCTGCTCCTATAAGGAGTTTTCAGAGTGATGGTGCATTGGAATTGGCCAAAGGAGATTTTCAAGCTCATTTAAGCAAATGTGGTATTCTCTTTAGAAGCTCTTGTCCCTATACTCTAGAGCAAAATGGGAAGGCAGAAAGAAAGAATAGACCTGTGGGGAATACCTTGTTATTTCAACATCCATGCCTAAACACTTTTGGAATCATGCTTATTCAACTGCCACTTATCTCATTAACAGTAACCAAGTAAGGTATTATCCTATAAAACTCCTTATGAAGTTTTATTTCATAAAATCCACATTATGATATGATTAAGGTTTGGGTCAGTATGCTATCCTTACCTTGGTGATACTAAAAGTGATCAACTATGTTCAAGGTCTGCCAAGTGTGTGTTCATTGGCTATCGTCCTGTTCATAAAGGTTATAAATGTTTGGACTTAGTACCTCAAAAAGAAAATGTTTCTAGGCATGTGATGTTTGATGAATCTTCATATCCTTTTGCTGTAACAAAAATTTGTCTTATTCTAGAGTACAAGAGCCTGTTACCCCTTATACCATTATCACCTTACCATTTTGGCCTCATACCTTAGATTCTTCTATTGTATCCCATAATACAAATTACCCTTTCACTGATTAGGAAATTTCTTCACATCCTTCTCAGTCTTCCTCACCTTCACTTCCTCTATCTTCTGATCAGATCTCTACCATTTGTGAATGTTCTTGGCAGTAAATGGGTATTCAAAGTGAAATATATATCTAATGGTTCTTTGGAAAGATACAAAGCCAGGCTAGTGGCTCAAGGCTACAACCAACGAGAAGGTGGTGGTGATTATCAGAAAACCTTCAGTCATGTGGTTAAGATTCAAACAATAAGGATTGTTCTTACTTTAGCAGTTTCACATAATTGGCCAATTCACCAGCTAGGTATGTCTAATGCTTTTCTTCATGGGGATTTACATGAAAATGTCTATATGAAGTAGCCTCAAGGATTCACAGATACTCAGTTTCCTAACTTTGTCTGCCATCTACACAAGTCTTTGTATGGGCTTAACAAGCACCGTGGGCTTGGTTCACTAGAATTGTAAATTATTTGGTAGATTGGGGTTTTCTTAAAAGCTTTTCTGACTCCTCTATGTTTGTTTATACATCCAATAATCAAGTGTTGATATTTCTTCTCTATGTGGATGATATCATTCTTATTGACTCAAGCTTACAACTACTTCAGGGATTGGTTGTTGATTTAGGTAAAGTATTTGCCATGAAAGGGTCAAGAGAGCTTTATTTCTTCTTAGGTATTGAGGTTCACAAGGATTCTGTTCCCTCTACTGCTCTCCAACTTACTGAGACTAAATATATAGTTGAACTACTAAAGAAGGCTAAGTTACTTGACTGTAAACCACGTATAGTCCCTGTTTCCCAAGGCAAAAGAGTATAAAAATTGGATGTAACTCTAATTGATAATCCACTGTTCTATAAGAATATTGTTGGTGGCTTGCAATATGCTACAATGACAAGACCAGATGTGACTTATGTTGTGAACTATTTGTCTCAATTTAGGCATAAGCCTAGGCCAGTGAATTTAACTTTGCATTAGAAGGTACTTAGATATCTAAAAGGCACTCGAGGAGTTGGAACTACAATATCTTCATGTGATGTTTCTACTCTTTGTGGCTTCTCAGACTCGATTAGGATAGTTGTTTTGATTCAAGAAGGTCTACTAGTGGCTATTGCATCTTTCTGGGGTCTACATTGATTTGTTGGTCATCTAAGAAGCAGAATATAGTCTCTGGGTCCTACACTGAGGCTGAATATAGAGCTTTATCTTTGCTACATCTGAGTTATTATGGACATCCTATTTGCTCAAGGAGCTTCATGTCTCTGTCCAATTGCCTATGGTTTTCTACTGTAATAACATGGGAGCCAAGTATTTGGCCTCTAATCCTGTTTTCCATTCTAGACAAATCATGTGGAAATTGATTTGCATTTTATCAGATATTTGGTTCAACAACATCATCTAGAAGTGAAGTTTGTTTCTTCTGATAATAATGTGGTTGATGTGTTTACTAAAGGAATTCTTTTTGGTGCTTTTAATTTCATTAGCAGAAAACTTATGTTTCTTCCTTCCTTGAAACATCTGTTTGGCGGGGGCTGTAAGAGGGAGAGGACCATTTCAGAAGATCGAGATTAGTTATAGAGAGAAATGATAGTTTATAAAGGCACTTTCGGTGCTCATGTGGTTCACTCGTGTGTCATGTAATTAGTTAGTTAAGTAACAAATTAGTCTGTCAAGAAGTTAGGTAATCATAACTAACTTCTCTCTCTTAATCTCTCTTTTGTGTAATCACTATATAAGTGTAATAGTCCCACATCGCTCACATATAGCCCAGTCTCTGGACACTCTTGTGAGCAATGTGAGACTATTACAATCCCCCACCCTCAGCGAAGAGCCGTCCTCGGCTCTGATACCACTTTGTAACGCCCCAAGCCTTAGCAGTTGCCGATATTGTGTAACACCCCTATTTTCTATATATATCAAATTAGGTGGAAATAACAAAACCCCGTACCCGTGTGGGCTTGGGCCTGGGTGGTTAAAGCGGGGACAATATCGGCAACTGCTAAGGCTTGGGGCGTTACAAAGTGGTATCAGAGCCGAGGACGGCTCTTCGCTGAGGGTGGGGGATTGTAATAGTCCCACATTGCTCACAAGAGTGCCCAGAGACTGGGCTATATGTGTAAGCTCAAGCTTAGTAAGTACCGAGGCCTTTTGGGTGGGCTTGTGGTGCCTTCGCCAAGGACAAAACCCCGTACCCGTGTGGGCTTGGGCCTGGGTGGTTAAAGCGGGGACAATATCGGCAACTGCTAAGGCTTGGGGCGTTACAAAGTGGTATCAGAGCCGAGGACGGCTCTTCGCTGAGGGTGGGGGATTGTAATAGTCCCACATTGCTCACAAGAGTGTCCAGAGACTGGGCTATATGTGTAAGCTCAAGCTTAGTAAGTACCGAGGCCTTTTGGGTGGGCTTGTGGTGCCTTCGCCAAGAACAAAACCCCGTACCCGTGTGGGCTTGGGCCTGGGTGGTTAAAGCGGGGACAATATCGGCAACTGCTAAGGCTTGGGGCGTTACATATTGTCCCCGCTTTAACCACCCAGGCCCAAGCCCACACGGGTACGGGGTTTTGTTCTTGGCGAAGGCACCACAAGCCCACCCAAAAGGCCTCGGTATGGGCGACGACACACGATTCACCCGACCATCAGAGTACGCAGTGACACCGTGGACCCCCCCACAACGATTTTGTCCTCACTTAGCCACCACTCAACGTGGTGTGAGGTTTTGTCTTGGCGAAGGCACCACGACCCTCCCAAGAGGCCTCGGCACTTACTAAGCTTGAGCTTACACATATAGCCCAGTCTCTGGACACTCTTGTGAGCAATGTGGGACTATTACAATCCCCCACCCTCAGCGAAGAGCCGTCCTCGGCTCTGATACCACTTTGTAAAGCCCCAAGCCTTAGCAGTTGCCGATATTGTCCCCGCTTTAACCACCCAGGCCCAAGCCCACACGGGTACGGGGTTTTGTTCTTGGCGAAGGCACCACAAGCCCACCCAAAAGGCCTCGGTACTTACTAAGCTTGAGCTTACACATATAGCCCAGTCTCTGGACACTCTTGTGAGCAATGTGGGACTATCTTCATTAAGTAAAAGTGTTGTAATGATCTTCATTAAGAAGGTAATAAATCATACTTCTACTTTTCAAGCTTCTTAAGACAAGTATCCATTAGAATATAGAGAGTTAGAGACTAGCTTTTTATTCCAAAAATGTTTACTACGTTTCTTGTTTTGGTAGAGCTTCTATTTTTTCTTAGAACCATAATGTCTATCTCCTGTGAACCAACATAAAGCTTGTGGACTCAACCCAATTAGATATTAGCCAACTTTATTAGACAAACAACAACCTCACTTATAAGACTCTCTTACATATATGACATATCATATACTTCATTTCTTAAGTACCTAACTATGTTTTTTAAACACCAAAATAACCCAACAGAAAGAGCAAAGAAGAATATTCTTAATTAGACATTCAAAGGTCTCAGTACTAACGGAAGTCCAAACTGTGGTTGCAAAGTGAGATTGTTGACCGGTGCGTGTTTGTACTTCGAAGATAAAGAGAAAGAGAACCTCCGAAGAAGCATAGCTATTATAATCTTTGCTTCCATCATCGCGAAATTCTGCCCGATACATGCTCTTGGTCCTATTGAGAACGCAAGTAGAGCATTTGGATGTTTAGCTGCTTTTGATATCCCATCACTAAACCTCCATGGGTTAAACTCGTTTGCATCTTCACCCCAATACTTTTTGCTCCTGTGGATCATTGGTATAGGAATCGATATCGCTGTGTCCTTGGGAACCATTAATTCCCCCAACTTTATATCTTCTGACGCCTTTCTGATCAACATAATTACCGGGCAATACAACCTCAATGTTTCAAGAACAACCATGTTCACCTACACAGTTTCTATCAAGTTAGTTCTTGAAAAAGTACACTCAGTAATTGTAAATTGATCAATTATCCATGTTATTTGTTTTGTGGGAAAATAGCTAAAGTTTGCAAAGGATTTCAAGGAGTAAGGTTCCTACAAGTTTGCAAGCACTTAGTATGTAAGATTTGCACATAATTTCAGAGTTTGTTTAGGTCTCCATACAGAGCCGAAATGTAAATTTTTTTCACATGTCTTTTAACCAAGACCAACAGAAAATGGGGTCTTCGACTCAATTTCGTTTTATTTCATAATCAATCCTAATCTCTAGTTTTATGGTAGAAAGAACTCTTGAAGGCCTTACCAGTTTCAATTTGTTGAGCATTTCAGCGTCCGGAATGTCCATCCCACATTCCTTCAAGACTTCTTGTCTTAGACTTTCTTGCCATTCTTGATTTAAACTCAACAAGAAAAGAGTCCATGTTAGCAAATTGGAGGTGGTTTCGTGCCCTGCAAAGTAAAATGTCTTGCACTCCTCTATGATCTCATCCATGTTCAATTTTGGACCTGCTTGCTTCTTTTCACTTGCAGATACACCAATCATCATCCCTAGTAGATCATCACCGTAACCAAACTCTGGACCTTTACTTGTTCTACTCTCTATGATTGCTCTCAATGTCTTCTTTATTTTCTTCTCTAGCTTCCACATTTGAAGATTTGATCGGGTCGGAATGTATCTGAAAACAGATAAGGAGATATATTAGACGTCTATTTGAAATCTAGAGTCCTACACAGTGAAGGATAAGGAAGTGAATGAATTACTGGCTCCCAGGAATGATAATCTTAGAACTAGAGGCAACTGCGTATCGTTGAAGCTCTCGTTGCGCCTCGAATACTCCTTTCCCTTGGTTGTAGCTATTTCTGAAGGCGGTATGTGCAATTATATCAGCAGTTAAATCTTGAAATTCTCTTCTCATTTCAATCTCTTTGCACTGATCCTTTGACTGAGTCATTTGAATTTCCCAGCTCTCAAACCTGGACAGAGTGCATTCTGCCATTGTTTTTGTCATCACCTACCCAAAGCCAATTTTTCAGGTCAGAAATCTGAAGCTATATCTTGTGATGGTGACATGGACAAGAGTGTGGCTCAATTGTTCTTGCGTTGTAGACTAGTGAACTTGAGGTTTTGGGTTTGATTCCCACTTCATACTTTTTTAACTGTTTTAATTTGATGTTGTGAAATTATTAAATTTAACTATCCTAAATTCATATAAAATCAATTAACTACCCTAAAACCTATAAAATTCAACCATCCATCCTATATTCCTACAAACTTCAATTTATTTAGGCTTGACAGTATGCTGCTTAATTCTCAGCTTAATAACTACATTTACGATACGGGGCAGAATGATGATTTCTCAAATTTAGATGGGATTGGAGCTCTTGCTAGAACATTGGTGGAAACTAAGAGAGATAAAGCATATCATTTAGTTTATTTGCTTATCACTTTAGCATTAACTTTGCCGGTTGCAACTGGCTCCGTTTAAAGAGTTTTTTCAGCTACGAAACTAGTTAAGCTCACTTAAGAAACAAGATGAATGATTTGTGGCTGAATGATAGTTTAGTAGTCTTTATTGAAAAAAAAGTGTTTAGTGAAATTGAAAATGAGTTGATTATGCAAACATTTCAAAATATAAACTCTTGTAGAGGTCAATTGGGTTTGTAATCGTTGATGTATTTATATAATTGATGAATATAAGTATTTTTTTTAATTACTATATCTGAAAAAGAAATTATTTAGATACATAAATCCGCACTCCCTAAGTGAAAATCTTGGATCCGTCCCTGGATATAATAGTGTAACCGTGAAGCATACATCTCTGCTTTGGTATGCAATATCAATTAATTTTAGTGGCAAGAGAGGAAGATGGTGTTTGTTTCTCTTATAATTTTTCTTCTCAATTTTAGTTCTGAAATCTAACTTAAGAATCAAACTGACTGGAGTCGTAGTTTAGAAGGTTTGTTTTTATCTTACTCGTGTGTCTCACTTTGGATGCAGCTAAGATTAACCTAAAATAAGTATAAATTATGAGTACATAGTCTAAAATAACTTGATGGTGCATTTGATTGCAGAATCCAGATTCCGGTGGCTACCAAAAATCTTAGGACTCTTAAATTCTCAGGATTTTTAAATCCAAAATTTGTATTGAACAAAATTCCATCCTACCCCCTAAGAATTGTTAGGATATTGGATTAATAAACCTAAATTCCAAACTTAAATCAACAAAAAAATATCTCCTTATAAACATATTTTTCTGCAAAATAATAATTATTATTTTTTTCAAAAAACATTATTTTTTTTCCAAAAATCATTTTTCCTGCAGCAAAAAAAATTCCAGGAAAACTCATTTTTTCCCCGAAAACCAGGTTTTTCTGACAACCGTTTTTTCCCCGGAAACCCATTTTTCCGAAATAATTTTTTGTCATAAATTTTTTTTCCCGAAACTGATATTTTTCCCCGAAAATAGTTTCTTCAAGAAAACAGTTTTCCCCCAAAACCATTTTTCCCGAATTTTTTTTTCCAAAAACATATTTTTCCCTACAAACTGTTTTTTCTCACAAACCTTTTATTTCCTCGAAAACCTTTTTTTTATCGAAACGTTTTTTTATAACCAAAATTTGTTGAAACTTTTTCCCCAGATAATTGTTAATTTCTTCCAGAAAATAGAATTTTTCCTAGAAAATCGTTTCACCCCCCCTCCCCCCCCCCCCCCCCCCCAAACTATTTTTTCTCACATAATTTTTCCCTAAAAGCTATTTTTTCCTTTAACCGAAATTTCATGAAAACAGTTTTTCTCTAACACATCATTTTTTTTCGATAACCGAAATTAGCTAAAAATATTTTGTTTTAAGAAGACCATTTTTAAGGTAAAAATTGTTTTGGAAAAAAACAATTTTCGTGAAAAAAACAGTTTGCAGGAAATTTTCATTATCGAAATAAAATGGTTTTCAGGGTAAAAAATGTTTCTTCGGGAAAAAAAAACTTTTAACGAAAAAAATTGGAAAAAGAATTTTCAAAAAAAAAAATTTATGAAGAATTTTTAAAAAATTTCTCAAAGAAAACGATTTTTGAAAAAAAAACAGTTTTGAGAAAATGAGTTTCGGGAAAAAGAAAAAAAAAATGTAAAGAATCGTTTAAAAAGCTTAAATAATAATAAGTCATAGGATTTTTATTAGTTACCAGACAAACCACGAAAAATAAATTGGACTCATGAATCCGTAGAATTATGAATCCTAAGGACTCATGAATCCACGGATTCATGTTTCCGTCATGCAAACACACCATGAAATTACTATTGTGTCTCTAATAAAAAATTAGTCAGACACGGGAGAGCTAATTTCAGGGGAACCAGACTTAGGCAGTAAAAGGAACAAACAACACCGAGGATAATTTGGATGTTTAGAGGACCTTAAGTTTGTCAATATGAAATGCAGGATTGAGAACCCTCCTATGTTTAACCCATTCCAGTCCGGTGATAAGAGCCAATCCCTTCCCTATCATAGCAATCACTGTTGGCCTTGAATCAGGTTTCGTGTAGTAACCAAACTTGTTCGATAAAACTTGTTTGGCCAGCTCTGGATCAACAATGCAAATCCTTGGTACTGTTCCAGACCAATACATAAATGTTTCTCCTGTTGAAAACAAAAAAAATGAAAATCATAGATATAAGGTTGAAGATGTTTAAGACCTCCTGTCTGATGGAAATATATGTCAGACAATTCAGATTCCGACGAGATAAACAATTTAGATTCAGACAATGATGAAACACAAATACCAACATAGAGAAAAAAAAGGTCGGCGTTATGGGGAAATAAAGAAATTTTCCGGGGTGTGAAGTTTTGGGTGGAAACAAAAAAAATTACTAATTTTTAGTTTCTCCCAAACAACCAAATATTTATACTCCACTTTTTATCTTCTTCTTCCTTTCACCTATCACCACCACCTCCGGCGAATTTCACCATCACTGGCGACTTCCACCATTTCCGGCGAGATCTTTTTTTCCTCTCCTTATCCTTCTCTCTCTTCTGCCTCTCTCTGTCTCTCTCTCTCTCACTCTCTCTTCTGTTTCTCTTTATCCTCTCTCTATCTACTCTCTCTCTCTCTCTCCCTCTCTCTCTCTCTCTCTCTCCGGCGAAGGGGCAAACCAGACAGGATCTAGTTTCTTCAGACCAGATCTTGTCTGGTTGTAACCAGATGAGCTTCGGCGAAGGGGCTCCTCCCTTTGCCGGAGACAGATAGAGAGAGAGAGTCAGGAGAGAGAAGAGAGAGAGAGAGAGCAGATAGAGAGAGAGTCAGGAGAGAGAAGAGAGAGAGAAACGGGAGAGAGAAGATGTCGGTCGTCGCCGGCGACTTTCTTCCGGCAACTTAAAGGTGTGTTTGGTTTGATTTTTTTGGTTTCCCACTGTCTTCCCTGGAAATTTTTCTGCTTTCCCCAAAACGGTGGCAAAAAAAAAACATGTGAGGGTGTGAGATTAAATATACAGAGAGTAGAGAGAGAGGATGATACCAAATTGAGAGGACCATTTGAGGTAATGAGGTAAGAGTTTAGGAGTGATGTCATGAAAGTTAGGGTCCATGAATACGATATCCCTTGCTACTTTCTTCAACTTCTTGATTTCATCCAAAGAACCAGATATGAATTTGTAAGGAGGGCCTCTAATTCCCTGTTTCTCAAAACATTTAGTCAAAGAATAAGGCCTCCATATGAGAATCTTAATAAGTTTCAATAACTCTGACATCAATACAACTGAAAGCAGAGCCACCACTGCTTGTAGATACCACTCCATTATCTCTATCTTCACTTTCACTTCAAAAACCTACTCAATTCTCTTGTATTTATTGTTAGGGTAGTGCTCACTTTGGATTGAAAAGGTTCAACCTTTTCATTTGCAATAAATCCCACACATTCATCCGTTTAAGAGTTTGGGAATGACCTTACTTCCTACATTTGTCTCCATTTTCTCCCATTTCAGGGTTACATGCAACCAATCACCTTATCATTTCTCTTTTTATATATTTGACAAACAAAATAGGAAAAAGATAATGAATACTCCCTCCGTCCCAAATTGAATGACCTAATTTTTATTTTGAGTTGTCCCATTTTGTGTCCTATTTCTAAAAATAAAGAGAGGAACTTTTGACTCTTTCCAATAGTACCCATTACTATCAATTTAATGACAACTTTATGTAAAAGTAAATTAAACTTTTTGTTGTAAATTAGAAAAGTTAGTGAGGATACAATTAGAAATGTCATGTAATTTTTTAAAGTCAAACCTTAATTAATGATGTTCCCTTAATAAGTTAAGTTTTCAAAATAGGTCATTAATTTTGAGACTGAGAGAGTATTTTATAATTATTACGTAAGTCCAAATTACTAAAAAGAAAAAGTTCATAACTGATTTTTTTTCTATTTCTCTTTAAATTTGAACTCCTATATATAATTTTTTTTTTAATTAAATGGAATCTCAATAAAACTTACCTAATTAGAGAGGATTTTGGATTATCTTTCTAACAAGATCCACTTTTAATATTTTTTTCGATTTTTCTTTCAAACAAGATTGGCAAATCAAATTTTTTTCGTTCTTTTTCTAATTTCTATGTACTGTTTCTTTGTTTGAACTTGGAAAGAGGTTCTCATGTTTTATTGAAAGAAATAGCTTCTAGGAATTCATGATTGATAACAAGGTTGTCTTTTCATGAATCATGATTGATAAATAAGCTTCTAATCAAAAGTATCCATTAGAATTTAAAGACTAGCTTCTAATTCCAAGAATGTTTCATAGGTTTCTTTTTTTTTTTTGAATTGGTAAGCGTGTGCCTCGAACCCTTGACCTTTAAGTTGGAAGACTTACCTCTTACCAATTGAGCCAAGGGTTGTTGGCATGTTTCATAGGTTTCTTGCTTTGGTAGAGCTTCTATTTATTTATTTTTTGTCGTTCAGTACATCAAACAAGGCAAAAGCTAAAAATTACATTAATAGGAAACTAGGCGTGGTATTCCAGCTCGAAGATCTATTGCCATTCCTCGCCCATTTAGCTAGCTGATCTGCTTTCTTATTGGCTTGCCTTGGGATATATGTGAACCGGGTTCCTTTAAACTCGGATGCTTCTGTCTTTATCTGTTTCAGGTGCACTATTTGATTGCCAATGGTGTTGTCTTAGGCTTGTGTAGGTAATCGATTAAAGATTTGTTATCGCTTTCTATATGAATGTATTCTTTTTCCAAATCCATTGCCCATCTGACTTCTCAAAATGGCTTTAGCTTCACATTCCTCTGAATTTCTAGCGCTCTTGTAACTCCGGCTATAGCTTTGATACAAAGTTGATTTGAGTTGTATGCGATGCAACCTATTCTTGTTGCTTCCGTTAGTTTACTAAAAGACGCATCTACATTTATTTTTATGTACGGTTCCACCGGTGGTTTCCATTTGGTCTTCCTTTTACTTTCTGGTCTAGTATTGACTTTAAAAGTTATGTCTGGCATTTGTTGTATATTTTGGATAATCCTTTGAGGTTTTGGTTTCTGATGCTGGAAGCAGTATTCACATCTGGCCTTCCATACGAACCATATGATTCTTTCATACTGTCTGACTAGTTAGGCTCCAACTGTTCCCACGTCATGATCCATTCTTCTAGTTCAGGCTTCTATTTTTTCTTAGAACAAACATAAAGCTTGTGAAATCAACCCAATTAGATATGGGCCAACTTTATTAGACAAACAACAAACTCACTTATAAGACTCTCTTACATATATGATATATAATTTACTTTCTTTCTTAAGTACCTAACTATGATTTTTAAACACCAAAATAACCAAACAGAGAGAGGAAAGAAGAATATGCTTAGTTAGACATTCAAAGGTCTTAGTACTAACGGAAGTCCAAACTGTGGTTGCAAAGTGAGATTGTCGACCGGTGCATGTTTGTATTTCGGAGATAAAGAGAAAGAGAACCTCTGTAGAAGCATAGCTATTATAATCTTTGCTTCCATCATCGCGAAATTCTGCCCGATACATGCTCTTGGTCCTATTGAAAACGCAAGTAGAGCATTTGGATGTTTAGCTGCTTTCGATATCCCATCACTAAACCTCCATGGGTTAAACTCGTTTGCATCTTCACCCCAATACTTTTTGCTCCTATGGATCATCGCTATAGGAATCGATATCGATGTGTCCTTAGGAACCATTAATTCCCCCAACTTTATATCTTCCGACGCCTTTCTGATCAACATAATTACCGGGCAATACAACCTCAATGTTTCAAGAACAACCATGTTCACCTACACAGTTTCTATCAAGTTAGTTCTTTGTGGGAAAATAGCTAAAACTTCCTAGGTTAATTTTTCTTTTGTGAAAAACAATCTATCCATTTTCTAGGTTAAATTTTCATAATCAATTTCGATCTCTAGTTTTATTGTAAAAAGAACTTTTGAAGGCCTTACCAGTTTCAATTTGTTGAGCATTTCCGAATCCGGAATGTCCATTCCACATTCCTTCAAGACTTCTTGTCTTAGACTTTCTTGCCATTCTTGATTTAAACTCAACAAGAAAAGAGTCCATGTTAGCAAATTGGAGGTGGTTTCATGCCCTGCAAAGTAGAATGTCTTGCACTCCTCTATAATCTCATCCATGTTTAATGTCGGACCTGCTTGCTTCTTTTGACTTGCAGATACACCAATCATCATCCCCAGTAGATCATCACCATAACCAAATTCTGGACGTTTACTTGTTCTACTCACTATGATTGCTCTCAATGTCTTCTTTATTTTCTTCTCTAGCTTCCACATTTGAAGATTTGATCGGGTTGGAATGTATCTGAAAACAGATAAGAAGATATATTAGACGTCTATTTGAAATCTAGAGTCCTACAAAGTGAAGGATGAGGAAGTGAATGAATTACTGGCTCCCAGGAATGAAAATCTTAGTACTAGAGGCAACTGCGTATCGTTGAAGCTCTCGTTGCGCCTCAAATACACCTTTGCCTTGGTTGTAGCTACTTCCGAAGGCGGTATGTGCAATTATATCAGCAGTTAAATCTTGAAATTCTCCTCTAATTTCAATCTCTTTGCGCTGATCCTTTGACTGAGTCATTTGAATTTCCCAGCTCTCAAACCTGGCCAGAGTGCATTCTGCCATTCTTTTTGTCATCACCTAACATACCCAAAGCCAACTTTTCGGGTTAGAAGTTTGAAGCTATACCTTATGATGCATATAATTGTGAGAATATATAGTCCCACATGGGAGAAGTGGTAACTAGCAATCGAGAATATAATATATAATTCATCTCCACTCTTTGCCAATTGGGTTTGAGTTGGATGACCACAAACTTAACATGGTATCAGAGCTAGGCCCACACGTGATAGGCTTAGAAGCCACACCTGCTCCACGCCACCCGAAACAAAAGAAAAACACGTGGGCGTGTGAGAATAGTCCCACATAAGAGAAAAGGGTAACTTGCAACCAATAAGATAATATATAAGTCCTCTCCACTAATTGCAATTGCTTTAGAGGCAATAGAGGAATGTGGTGTTTGCTTCTCTTTGAATTTTTTTTTTCTTTTCAATTTTAGTTCTGAAGTCTAATAAGATTCAAACTGACTGGAGTCAGTAGTTTAGAAGGTTTGTGTTTATCTGACTCGTGTGTTTCACTTGTTTAAATGTCTGACTAAGTCTAATTTTGGGTGCAGTTGAGACTAATATAATATATGTATAAATTATGGGGCCATTGTCTAAAATGACCTGAAATTACTATTGTGTCTCTGATCAAAATAAGTCAGACACCGGCGAGCTAGTTTCAAGCGAGCCAGACTTAGGCAGTAAAAAGAACAAGCAACCCCGAGGATCATTTGAATGTTTAGAGGACCTTAAGTTTGTCAATGTGAAAGGCAGGATTGAGAACTCTCCTATGTTTAACCCATTCGAGTCCGGTGATTAGAGCCAATCCCTTCCCTATCATAGCAATCACTGTCGGCCTTGAATCAGGTTTCGTGTAGTAACCGAACTTGTTCGACAGAATTTGTTTGGCCAGCTCTGGATCAGAAATACAAATCCTTGGTTCTGTTCCAAACCAATACAGGAATGTTTCTCCTGTTGGAAACAAAAGTGAAAATCAGAGATGTTAGATTTAAGGAACATGGTACTGCTGATCTAAACTATTACTTCTATTTAATTTTGGGAGGGAGATGTTTAAGACCTCCTGTCTGATGGGAATATATATCAGACAATTCAGATTCGAATCAGTCAGACACCTCAGATTCAAATGAGTCAGACAATTCATATTCGGAGGAGACAGACAATGATGAAACACATACACCATCTTACAGAAAAAAGAAATACTGTATTAACTGTGTTAAGTTTGCGGTCATCCAATTCAAAACCAATTGACAATGAGTGGAGACGAACGACAATGAAACACGAGACACATTGGAAAAGTATCCAAATATCTCAAGTGATTGAGTTCCTCACTATTTAGTTGTTTGTTTTGTACTCTACAAGAATGGCTTAAATAATAATAAAAAGAGCCACACACACTCCAAACATATATATACACCAACTCAAACTAACATTAACAAAACAAAAGAATAGAGAAAGAAAAAGCATGTGAGGATATGAGATTAAAATATACAGAGAGTAGAGAGAGAGATACCAAATTGAGAGGACCATTTGAGGTAGTGAGGTAAGAGTTTAGGAGTGATGTCATGAAAGTTAGGATCCATGAATATAATATCTCTTGCTACTTTCTTCAACTTGTTGATTTCATCTAAAGAACCAGATATAAATTTGTAAGGAGGGCCTCTTACTCCTTGTTTATCAAAACATTTAGTCAAAGAATAAGGCCTCCATATGAGAATCTTAATCAGTTTCCATAGCTCTGAAACCAATACAACTGAAAACAGAGCCACCCCTGCTTGTAGATACCACTCCATTATTTCAATCTTCACTTTCAATTCCTTTCCATGCCATTTAGAGACATACTAGTCCTTTGGTATTTATATATTGTTGAATATGTGTGTATGTGATTGCATGCATGCATGTATGTATTATGTGATGATGGATGTGTGGAGAGGGCTAAACCTAGGTAAGATGATGTCATTGCTGAGGCAAGTATGATAGATGTGTAACCATGGACCAAGTTTCCGTGGCTGACATGCATATAATAAATCAGACCCTTCATATCTTTAAGGGTTAGGGAATGACCTCATGCACTTAATACATTTGTTTCCATTGTGTTCTATTTTAGGATTATATACAACCCATTACCTTGTCATTTCTCTTCCATACATGACTAACCAACTTCCTCTCTTTCACTTTGGACAGAAAACTTGAACCTTCTGTTTTTGTTTCTATTCCCTTTTAGTTAAGAGAATTTCGAAATTTTGTCAAGGTTGAAAGTAGATTAATAAGAAAATTTGGTATAAGAAGCAAGATTGCCAAAAAATGGAAAGTCCCAAATCTAACGGAAACGTCCAGATTTTATCCTCTCGCTCTCTCTTATTTAGCCAAACCTTGTCAACGGTGAGGCAATGGTGGATCCAGGATTTGGATCCAGAGGTAATGAACTTATATACGAAATGGGAAAAAAAGTTGTAAATACAATAATTAACAAAAAAAAATTATCAACACAAATAAATTATATAGTATAGAGTATTACGGTTGTATATTAAATCAAGAGCTGAGCCAGAATTTTACGTTAGATAGAGCTGACCATAAATTAAAAAGTAGGAAATCAGTTCGGAGGACTAATTTTAGACCAGAAATTTTTTTGTGTGAATACAGTTGCTTGACTATATATGTTCATTGTTGAACAAATAGTTGTATTTGTTTTCTAAAGGCAAACAAAGGATAGTTTAGAAACCTAAAACTCATAATATTTTAAATTATCTTCTCAAAGAAAACAAAAAAAAAAAGAAGAAGTAAAGGTAAGGTGTCTAAACCTAAGAGCATCTCCAATGCAACACTCAACAAAAACTCAATTAATTCAATGTGTTAAGTGTGAATTGAGTTTCTCTTTCCTAGGTGCCACTATTGAGATACTCGATTCAAAATTCTTCTCCAATGCAACACTCAAAAAAACTCAACATTTACTTTAGATGAACTCTTGTTTCTTATTTTAATATATAAAATGATAATGTGGACCAATGGAGATACAACAATAAATGTTGAGATACTCAAAAGAAAACTCAACATTTATTGTTGCCACATCATAATGAGATTCTAGTTGAGTGTTGCATTGGAGAGTGTTGCATTGGAGAGTGTTTTCAGTTAAAAAGTCAACTAATCTTATGTGTCAAATTGAGTTTTTCGAGTTGAGTGTTGCATTGGAGATGCTCTAAGACCTCTAATCTCTTGTGTCTCAACTAAACCAACAACCACCAACCTACCACTCTTTTAGGACAAAGTAATACATATACATAAATAAAACACATGATTTTCTTCCATTTTCTTTTATTACTACATTAAGAGAAATGGGTCGCTCCCCCTCGCCCCTCCCCTGAATCCACCCTGTGTTGCAGTAGAGAATTGAGAGACGATCTTTATGAAATTAGTGACGGAGTATTTAGGCAGGTCAGGCCCGTGGATGACCTAGTGCGGGTTGGGCGCCCGCACTGGGCCCCCAACTAATTGAAACCTACAAAGTACTTTTTTTGTTGAGCTTACAAATGAAAGGGAACAAAAACCAAAAAGAAACTAAACAACATCCTTAATAAAAGTCGGTAGGGAGTTCCAAATATTCTTTCGTTGATGTTTCCTTCCACATTTTTAGCTAAGACATCCGCTTTTATGTTGATCGATCTCGAAATATAGAAGAATTTGATCTTAGTAAATTCTCTTTTCAACTGGAGGATTTCGGTTAAGTACTTCCTGGATTGCCATTGAATGGAGTAGCTTTAATCTTCCAAATAAGAAATAACGTTGAGGTTGTCACTCTCTATATGGACGTGGTGAAGCTGAAGATCTATGGCCCATAGGAGAGCCGATTTAATTGCTAAACATTTCCATTCTTCCGCATTTTGACCTCTGACTGTATCTGCGAGCGCTGATATAAAATTTGACTCCGCAACAAATATAATGTATCTGATCCCTGCTGATGCAGCTAAGTTTGTGAACGATGCGTCCGTATTAATTTTAAGAAATGGTGTCGATGGAGGACTTCATTGGTGTTGCTTTGGTGCTTTGCCTTTAGTATCTTCAGTGGGACTGTTCAGGAGGCTTTGATTAATTGAATGGTCTGAATAGGAGATTGTTTTTTGCTGAGAAGCATGTTTCGCACCTGACTTTCTAAATAAACCACATAATTTTAGCATATAAGTTTGTTAGTTCCTCATCTAGATCCTTCCAAAGAAGAATCCATTGTTTTACCGAAGTGAGATGTTCCGTCCTAACCTGAAAATAAAATCATATCGCTTTGGCATAGTGACAATGCAGTAGCGAATGCTTGATTGTTTCATTTGCATTACAGTTAATACAAGTAAAGACATTCCTTATGAACTTACCTATTTTATCTTTCACAAGAAGACTGTTGGTACAACATTTCCATAGGAAAAGTTTAATTCTCGACATCGTATTCATGTTCCAAATGTAGTTCCATTCTGGTAATTCATTATTTGAATCATTCATGTTGGTTCTGAGATAATTGTACATTGATTTAATAGTATAATTATCCGATTTACTCAGAGTCCATATGGCTTTATCATCAACCTACAAAGTACTTAGGTGTGACGGTTTTGATATTTGAAAAGGGCGGTTTGGTCTTTCAAAGTAGTTTTAATCCGGGTAACTTAAATTTTCACGATTCTTATTAATGCTGGGCCCACAAGAGCCTTGATCGGAAAAAAACTACTTTTCTCTCTCTTGCTTTAATAGATAATTTTCTTATCTTCCTATTAAAAAGGGTGACGAAAATTTAATGCATTTTCAATATTTAGAGTCTCTCTAATTTTAATACTATTTAAAACAAAAACATTCCATAATCCTTACAAATTTTCATTTTTTTTTATCTCAATTTTTTTTTTCTAAGATCTAAATTATTTTACTTCAATTTTTATTCTTTTAAATTAAAAAAAAAGGTTAAAATTTATAGTATATAAAAATTGTTCTTCTTCAATCTATTATCTTTTTAAGGTCAAACCGTAATTTTTTACGTTTGATTATAAAAGAGGCCCAAAAAAATTTTTGCCACTGAGCCTCTCGATTCTCAGCCACGGCCCTGAGGTAGGTGTACATATTTTGAAAACGACCGCGGTGTTATGCCCGACCATTATCCCCAGGGCCGGCCCTAGGGTCAAAGCGAGTAAAGCCTCGCTTCGGGCCCCAGGGTCTCCAGGAAGACGGAAAATGGAAGTGAAGGAGGCCTCTGGTTTTATATTTCTACATAAAATTTTTAATAGTAACAAAAACTGTCCTTTAGCTTAGTGGGTGAATGATTTGGTAATGACACCAAACATTCCAAGTTCAATCCCAACCTAATGCATCTTTTTATTCACATTATATTTGTTTTATCTCACTTTAGTTGACGCAAGTCGGGCGTCGTTTGACAACAAAAAATAAAGAAGTCTTTACTTATTTAATAACGCAAAAACTATGACTTGATTTAAATCAAAATTTTAACTTTTTTTAAAGGTTTAGTTTTTCTCAACCTTCATTTTTGTCATTTTCTATTCTTTTCTAAGCCACCATCATACCTCCCTTACCACCATCACCCACCCCCTCCCCCTACTATAAGTAAACAACCACCATTGTCCCTACCGTCACCATTACTAAACATACACCACTACTACCACAACACCTTCACTACCACAACCATAATATCACTACACATCTACCTCCACAACCACCACCTCCACCATTTTCATACCACAATCAACATTATCACCATTAGATCACTAAACCACCAAAGAGAAAGAAAGAAGAAGGCTGGAAACTTTTGCTCTCTCACTTCATCTTCTCTAAGACTCATAATCGTTTAGTTCTTTTATTTTTTAATTTCTGATTTTTTTTTTTTGTTTAAAAGAAGAAGGAAACCAACCAAGCTATTAACTTCGCCAAACTCACAGAGTTGCTCACTTGCTCGTGAAACCACCAAATCGGGAATTCGACTAAGGACTGACTAGTACTTCGTCTGAATTTGACCTAATTTCTCGAAATTCGACTAAGGACTGACTCATTATCTTAAATTCCACATTAGGTGTAAGAAAAATGTAGAGTATTCTGACATAAGAATTTTTTTTTTACTAAAAGCATGTGGGTCACATTCTTAAAAACTCGCTTTGGACCGTCAAAATCTGAAGACCAACCCTGAATGTCCTGACCGTTGGTAAGAATATAGGTTGGCCGCCAGTATTGACATGTCTAGATTGAACAAACATCTTCTCTCTAAGATGCTCAGACAATCTAAGCGACCACATAAGGCAAGTCCCCTAGTGACCTACTTTCTAGAGCCAATAATTGTATCTTCACTTCATGATCATGACTACCAAATGACTGATTGCATCTTAAACTAAGTATTCCAAAAATCCCCCTCGCACTCCCATGGATCCGCCCCTGATCTTAGTTGAAGATCTCCCCGTTATTAGACTTGGTATTCCAACAATCCACCAAGTTTATACAAATGAAAATTTGCAAGAACTCTTCGTGACAAACTTATGTAAAAAAATCCGCCATGGTTGTGTGTGTTTTTGACAAGCACAGAATAAAACTTTAGGTTTCTTGCCCACTCTATTGTTCAATAATGCCATGATGCAAACAGAACAACTTGTACCGGTTAAACATTCAATTTTATTGTTTGATCTTATTAGCAAGGATAAGTCCACCACCCTTTGGTGCAGCGGTTGGTCACTCCTTTTAAGCCCATGAGGTTGTTAGATCGAATCTTGGTGGAAGCAGTTTGCCATAAAGATTTACCTCATGTAATTTAGGCAATACATAAGTAAAAAGTATAATAAATTTGTCGGGTTTTAGGCTTATTTCATGTTGTCGGGTTTTAGGCCTCTTTCATTATGGTTTAAATTAGGCGGTTATAGTGCTCATCACATTTTCATGATGTATCAATGCCTTGTAAAGACTAACGTACATCGTAGTTGATTTCTCAAAAAAAAATTATTAGCAAGGATAAAACATATCAACGCGAGACAAATTTTCCCAGTGTTATTTAAGATGGTGTCCGCGTAGCTTCCATAAAACAATATAAAATACCGACAATTGCCTTGCTCTAAAGCCGACCATAAACAAGTGCATTGAGTGAAACCAAATTGTTGATGTCATGCTAACGTGGTGTGTAAATTTGGCCTTGTCGGACCTTTCGGGATTCTTTTCTTGGATCAAATAGCAAGTGCATTGGGTGAACCGCACAACACTAAGCTACAACCTAGTTGCAACAATAAATATGTAATCTATGATCATATGACTTACCATCAATGTATCTTAAGATCTGGAATGTATGGTTCAGTCAGACTGATCATTTGTGGGAGATTGTGAGTTGGAACTGGGGGAGGGCTTACTTTGTGTCTTAGGAGGACCACTCAAAAGAGAAAATAGTCCCCCCGAGAGCTAAAAGCCTAAAACCCTAGGAATATATAGTATGGTCCGGCTTCAACTCATCCCCCACCTAGATTCCTTGCCATCCCCACACAACTTTCTATCTTATTATGGAAAGATATGGATGTGGGTATGAATTGTAAGGTTAGTTTTTGACTCATTTTTCTTCTTCTTTTGGTATTACTTGTTGTTTTGTTGTGAATGTATATAACTAGATTCATTATTGATTGAGAGCACATCAATGAGGTTTGGGGTCATTCATAATAGGGTTATTTCCTAAATAGCCCCTAACTTTGTGACCAGCTTCCTGCCTAGCCCCTAACTTTATCAATAATTCCCGTATGACCATTTTTTCAGTTATCTTTAACTTTCCGTTACTCTCTCCCCCATCTCATTTCCTCTCTCTTCCACATCATTGATCACGCCACATCATCGTCGTCCCTGGCAGGGGTCGCCGGCCGCCAAATTTTCGGCCGACGACCTTCAATTTTTTTCTCTCTCTACAAAAAGAATTCTTTCCTCTCTCTCTAGAACAGGTCTAGAGAGAGGATTCATCACCAACAGAGGTCTGCTTGTGATGAATCCTCTCTCTAGATCTGTTCTAGAGAGAGGAAAAAAAAAAAAAATTTGACAAATTTTTTTTAGAGAGAGAGTGAAGAAATTTTTTTTTTTTTTAATTGTTTGAAGGTCGCCCAGGAAGATGATGATGTGTCGTGATCATTGATGTGGCAAAGAGAGGAAATGAGATGGAGGAGAGAGAGTAACGGAAAGTTAAAGATAACTGAAAAAGGGGGTCATACGGAAATTATTGATAAAATTATGGGCTAGGCGGGAAGCTGGTCACAAAGTTAGGGGCTATTTGAGAAATAACCCTTCGTAATATAACCTTTCTATTCATCTCATATATAAGTACTACAAACTATCATTCTTTTCTATCATCTCATGGAGTTTCACTACGACAAGTAATTGCATCTGAGAAAACATGCATGCACCCACTCTAAGTATGTTATTCTCTTGACAAACAATAATGCTACCTCCCGTGTTACTTCATTTTCTTTGTGGACAATATGATAACAGATGTTGAGAATAATCCAAATGATCCACATTGGAAATTATGATGCCGTTAAGACCTCTTTTCCTTTTGTCCGCGTAAGAAATGAGGTAAGGTAGGAAATACGGTGGGTATGTACTCTATCAACATAATATTTTACTTCCCACCTCATGCCAACTAAATTATGAAATTCAAACAAATTTCTTGCACTTTTCAGGTTATGTTGGAAAAATTTAAAGACTTTATGCAACATATAAAACAGTTCATTTTTTTAGATACAATAAGATTTGAATCATGATCTGTCGGAGTGGATAAATGCATGGGTTAATTACCACCCAAGTACCCAACTAAAGTGGGTTTCATTGAGCTACCATTGCAGTTGCCACTTCCACTTAAAAGATTTTTATGTAATGTGCCTTATCATGGAAATGATTCACGATTAGGACAAATTTCTATTTCTTCGAAGGTTTAACTCTTAACAATTTTGAATGCAATTTGATGGATAGCAATTTGTTGTGTCACATTGGACCATATAGCTCGGGTTACCAAAAATTGAGGCAATGTCTTCACTTTAATATCGGCACAACCTCACTGGTTGCTGACACACATGGGAAAACCCAGACAACGTATTTGAGTTGTTTCGACAATGGAAACCTCATCAAAAAGGCAAAAAAAAATGCTCCTGCTGGAGTGTCGATTCCAACAATCTCCCACATGAATAAAAATTGATCTTTCGAATATACTGTTAGCATTGATAGAGTTCTCAAACGGAAGTCTGCCATTACGACCTTCTCATAGAACCGGCCTTAGCTCACGCACATATAGGTAATTCTTTGAACGGTATCCTGCAATACAATTCTGAAAATTAGGAATTACTAGAAGCCAAATGTTTATCCATCTTATCTGCAGGCAACACTGATTCATCCTAGGAATAGGTAAGAGATATGTCTCTTCAACGTTTCTATCGAGTCAGTATATAACTTCAGTTTCTCGTTGAACCTAGATCTTGGGATCTCCAGTCAGCTAGGTTGGGTTTCTGTTATGACTTTAGTTATTTTCATTAGGCAGTAGCCCCATTCCCCTCGATGATGCAATTACAGCTCTCAAGATAACCCTTTTGTAAACCGATCCGCAATGTTATCTTTGGACCTGACATAATCTACAGTTATGACTCCTTCCGAGAGCAATTTCTTTACGGTATTATGTCAACGTCTTATATGACGAGACTTACCATTATACATTTTGCTATGTGCCTTTGCAATTGCTGCTTCATTATCCTAGTGTATATTAATTGCAGGCACAGGCTTGGGCCATTGGAATGTCTTCCGGGAAGTTTCGCAGCCATTCTGCCTGTTCCCATGCTTTATTCAGAGCAATTTAGATTCCATTGTGGATCGAGCTATGCACGTCTGCTTTGAAAATTTCAATGAAATGGCAGCCCCACTTAGTGTAAACACATATCCACTAGTTGACTAACTATCATCTGTATCTGAGATCCAATTTGAATCGGAGTGCTCTTCTAGTACTTTAAGATATTTGGTGTAATTCAACCCATATTCTTTAGTTTTTCTCAGATATCTTAGAACTCTACTGATAGCATTCCAGTGCAGATTACTGGGGTTGCTTGTATATCTACTCAGTTTGCTAACTGAGTAAACTTTGTCTGGTCGAGTGCAGTTCATTAAATACATTAAACTGCCGAAAATTCTAGAATACTCTAATTATCTGACTTCTTGACCCGTATTCTTCATTAAGTGAATGCTTGGGTCTATTAGTGTACTTGCAATTTTTTTGTCAGTCTTGCAGTATTTTTTTTAATATCTTCTCAATATAGTGAGACGGTGATAAACTTATTCCGTTACCAGTTTTAGAAATTTTCATGCCAAGGATGACTTCTGCTTTGCCTAAATCTTTCATACCAAAATTTTTAGACAACGTCTTCTTAGTTTTATTTCTGATATCTAACTTAATTAACATATCATCTACATATACACATGCGATAACGCATCCTTTTGCATTTCTCTTAATATAGACACATTTGTCGCATTCATTAATTTTGATTCCATTTGATATCAATATATTATCAAATTTCAAATGCCACTGCTTTGGAGCCTGCTTTAGCCCGTAAAGTGATTTTACTAGCTTGCATACTTTTCTTTCTTGGTCGGGAACGACAAACCCTTCTGGTTGACTCATATATATATTTCTTCTTCTAGTTTCCCATTCAAGAAAGTAGTTTTTACATCTATTTGGTGTATTTCTAAATTATGTATGGATGTTATTGCTAGCAGCAACCGAAAAGAAGTATTTCGAGTTACAAGAGAATAAGTGTCGAAGTAATCTAGACCTTTTCGCTGTCTTTTCTACGAGTTTTGCCTTATACTTGTCGACTGATCCATCTGTTTTCATTTTCTTTTTAAATATACATTTGCAACCTAAAGGCTTGCAACCAGGTAGGAGGTATACTAGTTCTCAAGTGTGACTATTGATGATGGATGCAATCTCATCGTTTACAGCTTCCTTCCAGAAGGAAGCTTCTAGACTTTTCATAGCTTCAACAAATGATTGTGGATCATTTTCCAATAGATATGTCAAAAAATCAGGACCAAAGGTTTTTGCCACCTTTGTCCGTTTACTTGTTCGAGGTTCTTCAGTTTTTAACTCGGGTTCAATCCTTTGAAGTGTTTCTTTATTCTAACTTACATTCATCTTTGTTAGATGTTTCTGCCACTTTAGTTCGGTCACGCTTTCTTTTTAATGATGAACCATGTGAATTCATTTTGTATGGAAACGTACTTTCAAAGAATTCAGCATCTCTGGATTCCAAGATAGAGTTTATTTGTATATCCAGAATCTCACGTTTGTGTACCAAAAATCTATAGGCACCGCTATTTATGGCACGTCCTATAAAGATACAATCTACCGTTTGGGTCCTATTTTGACTCTTTTAGGAGGAAGGACCATCACCTTAGCTAAGCACCCCCACACTTTGATGTATTTAAAAGACGATGGTCTTCCTTTCCACATCTCATATGGTATTTGACTTGTTGTCTTAAGAGGCAATTTACTTAAGATGTAATTTGCTGAAAGAATAGCTTCCCCCACAAGTTATGGGGTAGTCCAGAACTTATTAGCATAGCATTCATCATTTCTTTTAAAGTTCGATTCTTCCGTTCAGCTATACCATTTTGTTGGGGTGAGTAAGGGGCAGTAGTCTCATGAATAATGTCACTTTTGGCATAAATTTCAGCAAATGGTGACTCATATTCGCCACCTCTATCGCTTCTTAAGGCTTTGATCATTTTGTTCATTTGATTTTCAACTTCATTCTTATAAAGTTCAAATTTCTCAATCGCTTCGTCTTTACTTCTTAATAAGTAACATGACAATACCTTGTACAGTCATCGATGAAGGTTATAAAGTACTTTTTTCCTCCTCTTGTCTGAACCATTTTTAAGTCACATAGATCACTATGTACTAAGGTATAATGGTTATGTTATTCGTTCAATTGAATGGAACAGTTTCTTAATTAATTTAGATTTTGTGCATACATGACATTTTGTTTTAGAGTCTACATTCAATTCCGGTATCAGGTCCATGTGCATTAACTTCTTCAAAGAGTCATGGTGAACATGACCTAGTCTTTCATGCCAAATTTGACAAGAGTCCAGAATGTAAGCGGAATTAATATCTTTATTAATATTCTTAAGAGTTAAATAGCCCCCATTACGATATCCCTTCCCTACGTACATTTCATTCTTAGATAGTACAAACTTATTAGAAACAAAAACAAGTTTAAAACCGTTCTTGCTAAGTAGAGATCCAGAGACAAGATTCTTCGAGCATCGGGGGCATGCAGTACATTGTTCAAAGTTACTTCTTTTCCAGAAGTAAATTTTAGAACAACCTTTCCTTTTCCTACAGCCTTGGAGGTGGCGTCATTTCCCATGAATAAAGTTTCTCCTCCATTTATTTTGGCATAGTTTGAGAAAAGACATTTGTCGGCACATATGTGCCTTGTTGCTCTCGTATCAACCCACCATTCCATAGGATTTACGATGAGATTTACTTCAGAAATCATAGAACACAAGTTAAGTTTATGAAATTTTTCATGAATGTCTTCTACTACCTGCACATAGGTTTTCAGGCTCATTATCTTTTATTATAGAAGCTTGATTCTTTGCTTTGATCTTTCCATTTGCCTTCTTATATTTCTTGACTTTGCCACTTTTTGAATGACAATCTTTTGCAAGATGTCCTCTCTTGCCGCAAGTGTAGCAGTCACCTTCAAACTTTCGTTTACTAGACTTACCTGTGGCTGCTTCTTGATCGGGACGTTGACGTTTTGGTTTGGGTGTTGAACCACCCTCAATCGTATTAAATGTAGAATTAGAGGAAGGCCTTTCATTCTTCTTTTCTGCAACTCTACTAACATCTTCCACTCGGAGTTTTAGAATTAACTCTTCAAGGGACATGTTTTTATTTTTATGACGTAAATAATTCTTGAATTATTTCCATCCAAGAGGTAGTTTTTCAATCATAGCCCTGACCTGGAAGGCTTCATTTGTAACCATATTTTCTGATTCTTGTAGTATGAGTTGAAATTCCTGAACTTGTAACATTACTGACTTTATGTTAGTCATCTTAAATTTAAGAAATCTCCTTACTATAAATTGTTTTCACTCCATCAATCTCTGTTTTATATTTATGTCCTAGAGTTTCCCATAATTCCTTTGCTATATCAATAACATAATAAACATTATACAAACCATTACCTAAGGAATTAAGGATGTAATTCTTGCATAGGAAATCAGAATGTTTTCATACTTCGATTGCTGATACGTGTTGGACATCACCATCTTCGTTCAACAATGGTTTGCATTCTGTTAAGTATTTTACCAACCCAAGGATAGTCAGATAGAACAAAATTTTCTGTTGTCAGCGTTTGAAATCAATCCCGCAGAACTTCTCGAGTTTTTCAACATGAGTGGATGGACCAACTGATTTCATTCTTAACTCAACATTACTTGTTATTTTTTCTGAAAAACAGAATACACCTTTCAGCATACCGATTAAATATCGGATGTCTTAAGATTGTTGTTCAACTTGTATACTGGTTTATCGTCCTATTTTAAACAACAATAATTCTCTTCTGAAACCAATTCAGAGATAGACAGAAATAAAGTTCTTTATATAAAACAGATTGTTTTTACTCTGTTTTTAAAATTCCAAATAAGAATCGTATTATAAATAATAAAATAAGAAAAAAGGTAGAGATCAGAAAATTGATTAATTAGAACCGAGGCGAGGGATCTATTTCCTTAAGACAACAATTCGCCTTGTTTAATGTACAACAATATAGGCGATTTGTCTCACAGGATACAACGGATTACCTTTTCGGATCGGAAGTAGTTGGATCTAAAAACTTTTCGAACGTTAGTAAGTATTGAAAACTCGTGAATGCGTTAAACTCTCTCAAGTCGAATTGAATTTTGAAGTCTGATTTCATGAGGTGAGAGGTGACTGTTAACAAACAGTCACATTTGGAGGGAATAGTCACAACACTCTTGAAGAAAGGAGGTACTGATCCACGGGTTTAATATGATCTCTGTCTGATCTAGATCTTATCCGTCAGATTGTATTGATATAAAAATAAAAACAAAGCGTGTGGGCGCCTCTAAAGCGCCATAAACGCCCACGCGCTGTGCAAACCACGCAAAGCGTTGGACCTTTGTTTCATTCATACTATAGTATGAGAGAGCAGTTTATTATAAACCATTCATCTTCCTTTAACTTACCCGATATGGAATTTTCCTTAAATATTTCACATCTTTCCATATTAAACGCAATACTTCGAAAATTAAAATCTTATTCATACGAAATCAATTTTGAGCAAACCAAAGCTTGAAATTCAAGCTCTCGACGAGACGAACGCAACAGTATGTTATTTGAGTTGTTTTGACAATGAAAACCTCATCAAAAAGGCAAAAGACGCTCTTACTAGAGTGTGGATTCCAACCGATTAACCGTTAAATAAAGTGGGGTCTATATTGTTAAATTTGTGGACATCCAACTGAAAAATGAGTTGTCATGAACTAGAGAAGCCAAGACATGTGTCCCGTCATATGTGACGCTATAAGACTATCTTGTTCGTGTTGTTAAATATTGTTTTTTTACTTGTAATGAGACTTTTCTATCTATCTCTTCTCACCTGTCTAACTTAGAGGTATGGAAAACCAACATTACAGAATTTGGATGTCTAAGGGATGGAGCAAAAGAAGTGTGGTTATCAATTGTACTCTTGTATTGTTTGGTTTCTGTTCAAGGAGACCAATCTATTGAATGAACAATTTTCAAGGAAGGCCATCCAAAATGGAGGAATATGAACTTTTGACACATGACAACTGTTGGTTTATGGTGTCAATAAATGTTCTAAGCAGAATCTCATGTCTAAACATCTAACACTAGGTTGTGAGAATCTCATGTCAAAACTACAGATGAACTAGAAGTTAAAGAACTACCTCCATTCGCTTTCTCTCGAACTAAACTGATTGCTTTCTCCTGAACATCTAGAGTTCCGCTTGTGCAGCTCCTCTACTTGAGTCACCCGGGCAATCAATTAGATCTTCTGCCTTTGAGTTAGATAGAACTTACTTGAGCAGTGAATTATGAGAACTCCTTCTCTTTTGGCTAGAAATAGCTTGAGAATTATACTTTTTCATCTTTTGCTTGATGTAGTCAGAGAAACAAAAATCTGATGAAAACTTTTTACCCTTGTTTCTGTTATAATAAGGTTCTTTTATAGAGATTTCTAAAGTCAGGGTCCTAATCGAATTAGGTTTCCAAACAAACCACAAAACAAAAATTTCCAGAAAACCTTTTCAAAGTGGGATTTGCAGGTGCCCGACCATGATTCCCATTTTCAATAGGACTTTGTTGGTAGGCCCATGCCTTTGGTCGGGCTTTGTAAGGCATGGTTGGGGTCATGCGCCTGACCACCTTTTGGCACGGGCGCTTGGTCGTCTATTTGCTATCTTGGCCTGACTCTTAGCCGAACCCTTCTGGATAATCTTAGCTAAATCTAACACATGCACTTTTATCTTATTCCCTCTAGTCATATCTTTTGATCGAGTTGACATTCTTTTGTGTAACCCGTTGTAGGACGCGGTCATCGTTAGTCATGAGTCATGTGAGTGAATCGACATTTTGATTGAAGTACAACTCCCTAAAAACGACCGGACATGATGATCTTCATCATTTGTCTTATCCAACAAATTGAGTGCATCGACATTTTGATTGAAGGACAACTCCTTCAAAAAGTTTAGGATTTAAAAAGTTCTTGCGAACCCTGGTGGCACCAAGTTTTAACCGATATAAATTCTTCCAGACATTTAATCTCACGGTCTTTTAACTGAGGGAAAATGACCTAGCAAAGGAAATTTTAGGCAGATTTGAGACAGGATCCCAAACGGTTGAGTTTATTTGTCAACTTCCTTTTGATTTGTGTCTTAAACTAAGAGGAGGTTCCTACTGTTGATTTCAATTTTCTTTTATTTCTGCATGGGATTTTTTTCGCTTTATCACTATTATTAACTAAAAGTGTTGACAAGTATGATACCACAAAAGGGAAGTTCGATAGGCTCGTCCATTTATGGTGCCTACAAGGAGAAAAACATAATTTGTCTTTTTGACAAAAAATGTTTAATTAAATTTTAATAAAATATAAATTAAAAATTTACCTAAAAGTTAGTTAATAGAAATTATAAAAACATAAAAATAAAGTGTAACAAATATAAATAAAAGATCTTATGGAATATTATTTATACTGCATGAAACTTACCTAAAAAGTAAAATATATCAAATATAAAATAAAAACTGCTATGAAAGATTTATTTATATCATATGGAATTTACCTAAAACATTAAATGGGTTAATTATGTTTTGACCTCCAATTTGTGACCAACTCACCGTTTTGGCCCCCATAAGTGTCTGGCAGTTCGATTTGGCCTCCAATGACCAAATTTTTTACAAAATTATCCTCGAGGGTCAAAATGGAATTATTTCTCAAAAAAAGGTTAAAGGCATAAAAGTCACATCACCTTTTTCTTTCTCCTCCACTTCACTTTATTTCTCCTTCATCACACCACCTCCTCTTCACCTCACCTTTCTTCTCAGACGAATGGTCGCCGACCAGAATACATAATTTGTCTCAGAGAGAGAAAATTTAAAAAAAAAAATGGTTTTTTTTTAATATTTGAAGGTCGACGACCGAAAAATTAGTCGGTCAGCGATTTTCGCCGGAGAAGATGATGAGGTGACGAGAAGATGAGGTGGCAGAGAGAAGAGATGAGATGTAGGATAGAGAGAATATGACTAGTTAACGGAAAGTTAACGGTAACTGAAAAAGGGGGTCATATGAGAATTATTGATAAAGTAGGGGGCTAGGCAGAAAGCTGGTCACAAAGTTGGGGGCCATTTGGGAAATTACCCTTATTTTAAAAGGTTAATTTCAATTTTGTCCTCCAATTTGTGATCAATTAGAAATTAGTTTATGTATTTGTCCAGCACTTTAATTTAGCCATAAAGATCGTGATTATATTAGTCAAACTTAACAGTCAATCTACCTATTTTCTCTTCTTCCTCTAACCACTACCACACCACCATAATCATCATTTCTCTCTTCTTTATTGTTGAAATTGTTTTAACAAGTTTTTTTTACGACCAAAAATGATAAAGACTAAATGAGATCGTGTGAAAAGAAATTGAAAAAAAAAAATAATAATTACACAATATTAAAAATGTAACTAAGGTATTCATAATTTCAAGAGCCAAATTGAAACGTTAAACAACTAGCCACAAATTAGAGGCCAAAAATTGGAATTAACTTAAAAAAATGGCAATGCTAACAAAGAACATAAGCCAAGCCGGCAGGGGAAGTTTAGGGGTCTTTGTCTGCCCTTCGTATCAACGGCTCACTGTCGCCTACCCAGACGACACTCCCAAAGTCCAACAATCCTTTCTTTTGTAGATCACCCTTTCTGCCCCTTCTTTTTTTCTTCTCTCTCTATTTAAGTGCAAATCTGGCGGGTATTCAATTTTAGTCTCAAAAGAGGCAGAGAGCATTTCACAATGGGCAGAGCAAGTAGAGTCTCATCTTCCTCCTCATCCTCAGTATATAGTACTAGTAGTTACACACCTACCGTCTCATCGTCTTGTGTATCTCGCAATCTAGATTTGACTACCGATCTTCGCATAGGACCGTGCATCTCTTCTTCATCCTCGTTCTCCCGTCCTAACTCAAGGTAACTTCTTATTAGGGGATACCACCCCAAGTCCACTCGGCCAACCGAGTGGGCTATCTTGTGTACATAATGGAAACTTCCATAATATATATTCCTAGTATCTTTAGTAATAGAAGTAATATATTTAGAATAGGAAACCCTATATTCATTGTAATCCTATATATACTACTTGTGTAAACTTCAATAATCATCAATACAAAGAGAATACAATTGTTAACTGTAACTAACCAACTCTTTGTACTTGATCTCTCTCATTTCTATCACTCCTCCACGATTTCTCTATCTCTCTCACTCTCGGCTTCCAACCGAGTCCAGCTCTCTCTCTCACTCGATCTCTCTATCTCTCGGCCTCAACCGAGATCAACATTGTCAGAGGTTGATACCTCTTCACATGGTATAAGAGCTAGTAACTTTTTTTCTCATCATGTCTACCAACGATTCTGAAACCGTTGTTACTTCTCAACCAACTCCTGGTGGTCCATTCGATGTTCACCATTCGGATTCTCCTACTACTGTCCTTATCACACCACTTCTTACGGGTGATAACTATTCTTCATGGTCTCGAGGAATGATCAAGGCTCTTCGGGCAAAGGACAAGTTAGGTTTTGTTGATGGGACTATCCCAAAACCTACCGATCCTATTGAATTACATGTTTGGAGTCGTTGCAACGACTTAGTTTCAAGTTGGCTCGTCAACTCCGTTGACCCTTCTCTTCGTTCATCAATTCTTTATGATGACAATGCTTATGATGTTTGGAAAGACCTCCATGACCGGTTTTATCAAACCAATGCTCCGAAGGTTTTTCAACTCAAACGGGCTATTTCTTCACTCAAGCAAAGTGGTTCCGATGTCTCCACTTATTTCACTAATCTAAAATCTCTTCAAGATGAATTGAATTCTCTCATGACTACTGAAACATGTATTTGCGGACATGCAAGATCTCTTCTTGATCGTACTAATCAAGACAGAGCTATGGAATTCCTTCAAGGTCTTGACGACCGGTTTTCGGCTATTCGAAGCCAAATCTTATTGATGGACCCTTTTCCATCCATCCTTCGTATTCATTCCCTTGTTAAGCAAGAAGAAATTCAGCAAAGTTTACTAACCACCATTAACAACAATGAAGCTGCTACTCTTGCCGTCGGCTCCCATGACAATGGACGTTCTTCTTTTGATCGATCGAATAGACAACGACCGAAACGTCCTCGCCCGTTTTGTGATCATTGCAAAATCCATGGACATACTATATCAACATGTTATCAACTCCATGGTTATCCACCTCAATCCGGTGATCGTCCTCGTACCCGAAACCGAACGGGTCCTCTAGCCGCCGCCGTTCAAGATCAATCCGGCGACTCGACTCCAAACGTGTCCTCTCTCACTGCCGATCAATTCAAATCTCTCATTACTCTCTTGGATCAACAAAAGCAATCGGCTAATCCATTCGACTCTCCTCGAATCAATCTCACAGGTACGTTTTCTTCTTCTTTTTCTCCTCCTTGGGTTATAGATTCCGGTGCGGCTAAGCACATTTGTTCGACACTTACTCGTTTTTCTACGTATTCAAGCGCTCCTCCTAACCTTTTTGTTAGATTACCGGATGGTTCTCGAGTCCGTGTTCTCCATATAGGATCAATTTTTTTCTCTAATGATTTATTTTTACAAGATGTGTTACATATCCCATCTTTTCAAGTCAATCTTATCTCAATTTCCTTCGCACGGAGCGTCCAGTTTTTTCAATTACTAGTTTAGATAATAATCCTAGTAGTATTTCATCTAATTTATGGCATTGGCGTCTTGGCCACCCATCTATGTCTCGTCTTCAATATTTTATTTCTCGCATTCCATGTATGAATTCTATTAATATTAATAATAAAGTACCGTGCGATGTTTGTCCCCGTTCTAAACAAACCCGTTTACCGTTTCCATCTCATAATTCAACTTCCGCTCATCCTTTTGATTTAATTCATGCCGATGTTTGGGGACCTTTTCCAGTTCCCTCAACTACCGGATGTCGATATTTTCTTACCCTCGTAGACGATTTCTCTCGTTGTACGTGGATTTTCCTCATGTGTTCAAAATCCGACACATTCAAAATAATAACAAATTTTTTCAATTACGTCTCCACCCAATTTAACACTAAAATCAAAATATTTCGTTCAGACAACGGTACTGAATTCATGAATAATAATTTACAATCTTGGTTCCTTTCTAAAGGAGTTATTCACCAAAGAAGTTGTACCCATACACCTCAACAAAATGGGGTGGTGGAAAGAAAACATCGCCACATTCTTGAAGTGGCTCGTTCGATCCGTTTACAGGCTCATCTTCCTCTCTCCTTTTGGGGAGAGTGTGTCTTAACTGCAGTTTATTTAATCAATAAACTGCCTACTCCAATCCTTCGTGGCCTTTCCCCCCATGAAGTCTTAATGGGCTCTCCACCCGATCTTTCACACTTACGTGTGTTCGGGTGTCTTTGTTATGCCCGTATCCCGTTAGTCAAAACGAAAATGGATCCCCGTGCTTCCGCCGGTATATTTCTTGGTTACCCTAATGGTCAAAAGGGATACCGTATATATGACCTTCATTCTCGTCGAATTTACACATCTCGGGATGTCGTCTTTCATGAAACAAGATTCCCGATGTCTCGGCCATTAGCCTCCCTCTCACCGTCAACCGGTTCACTTCGTCATTTCATCTCCATTCCGGACGATGGTTCATTCACGTTTCCGGCTATCCCACCTTCGGTCCCCTCGCCGGTTACCGATTCCAATTCCCCGATCGGCCAACCGACAGAGGTGACTCCATCAACCCCTTTATCAAATCCCACGGTGGTGCCTATAGCACCACCCGACTCACCTTCCTCGGTTCAACCCGAGACTTCATCGGCTACACCGGATACCCCTCTAGAGGTCGCCGAACCATCTCCCATCATCGCGGAACGACCTACCCGCCAACATCGTCCGCCAAGACATTTAAAGGACTATGTTTGTTCCGCTCCATCCGTCAACATCAAGTATCCAATCGAGAACTATTTTTCTATCAATTCTTTCTCAACGTCTCATCAAATTTTTCTCTCTTCCGTCTTATCCACGGTTGAACCTACTTCTTTCACTCAAGCCATGAAATCTCCTCATTGGCGAGAAGCTATGTCCAAAGAAATCTCCGCTTTGGAAGCTAACAATACATGGTCCATCGTTCCTCTACCCCCAGGAAAACGCCCAATTGGCTGCAAATGGGTATATAAAGTAAAATTCAAGTCTGATGGCTCTATCGAGCGGTTTAAAGCTCGCCTCGTCGCCAAAGGCTACACTCAAGTTGAAGGCTTAGACTATACCGATACATTTGCCCCGGTAGCTAAGCTAGCAACTGTTCGGGTCTTTCTTTCCATCGCAGCCATCAAAGGGTGGTCACTCCACCAACTTGATGTCAATAATGCCTTCCTTCAGGGTGACTTGAATGAAGAGGTCTACATGAAACTTCCTCCCGGATTCTCTACTCAGGGGGAGTCCAAAGTCTGTCGTCTACAAAAATCACTCTATGGCCTTAAACAGGCATCTAGACAATGGTTTTCCAAATTTTCCTCAGTCCTCTTAGATAAAGGCTTCGCTCAATCCAAAAGTGATTACTCCCTATTCACATATTCTTCGAATTCAACGCAAATTTACGTTCTCGTCTACGTCGACGACATCATCATTACAGGAAATAACGACGTTGTCATTTCCAAACTCAAGTCCTTCCTTGATCATACATTCTCCCTCAAAGATTTGGGACGATTACAATACTTCCTCGGTATCGAAGTTTCCCGTTCTTCCAAAGGCATATTTCTTTGTCAACGCAAATATGCCCTTGACATTATCAAAGATTTCGGACTCACCGCTTCTCGTCCCTCGGACTTTCCTATGGAACAAAAATTACGCCTAAGTCCCACTGACGGAATTCCTTTAAAGGATCCTTCCATCTACCGTCGACTCATCGGTCGCCTCATCTATCTCACCGTTACACGGCCCGATATCACCTATGCGGTCAATAATTTGAGTCAATTTATGCAGACTCCAAGTCAAGTCCACTTAGATGCTGCTCATCGTGTGGTCCGTTATCTCAAAGGTTCCCTTAACAATGAAATTTTTTTATCCGCTGACAGCTCTCTTCACATCACAGGCTACTGTGATTCTGATTGGGCTGGTTGCCCAACCACTCGCCGCTCTACCACCGGCTACTTTACAATGCTTGGTTCAAGTCCATTATCATGGAAATCCAAGAAGCAACATACGGTTGCTAAATCATCTACCGAAGCAGAATATCGCGCTCTCGCCTTTCTCACTTGTGAGCTCCAATGGCTCAAATATCTCTTACTCGATTTTGGTATCGACCATTCTAGCCCGATGACAGTTTACTGTGATAATCGGGCGGCCCTCCACATTGCAGACAATCCGGTCTTCCATGAACGCACCAAACACATCGAAATAGACTGCCACATTGTTCGCGAGAAGATCAAAGATAATATCATTGCCACACGCTTCACATCCTCAGACAATCAGCTTGCCGACATATTCACAAAACCTTTAGGAGCTGACTCATTCAAGACTATTATTGGCAAGTTGGGCATTACTTCGATTACTGCTCCAACTTGAGGGGGAGTATTAGGGGATACCACCCCAAGTCCACTCGGCCAACCGAGTGGGCTATCTTGTGTACATAATGGAAACTTCCATAATATATATTCCTAGTATCTTTAGTAATAGAAGTAATATATTTAGAATAGGAAACCCTATATTCATTGTAATCCTATATATACTACTTGTGTAAACTTCAATAATCATCAATACAAAGAGAATACAATTGTTAACTGTAACTAACCAACTCTTTGTACTTGATCTCTCTCATCTCTATCACTCCTCCACGATTTCTCTATCTCTCTCACTCTCGGCTTCCAACCGAGTCCAGCTCTCTCTCTCACTCGATCTCTCTATCTCTCGGCCTCAACCGAGATCAACATTGTCAGAGGTTGATACCTCTTCACACTTCTCTACTTGACCGTCAAAATGGACCTTTCGCCCACAAAATGCTAATATTTGACACCCATTCCATCATATTTTCTTAGTGATGTTTGTAGAGTTTCGAATTGGCTAACGATTAACCGTTATTGATGTGTAATGTTACTAACAAACGAAACACCAATAACAATAGGCATCAGCATCGACCAACCTTGTTCGTGAAGGTGTACTTGGAGGGGATCCCAATTGGGAGGAAAGTTGATCTCTTTACAATCCATGGTTACGATGGACTCATCCAAACTCTTTCTCTTATGTTCAGAACCACCCTTCTATGTCACTGTTTCTTTACTTTCTACAATTTTAATTCTATATATCTAACTCGTCTAAATCTATCTTCTGAATCTAAACAATAAAGTGTCTTATGATAGTCAAGGGTATCACAGTCATTTCAAGTTATTTCAGATAATGAACTTTCTTAATTCAGACAATATACTTTATTTCCGACTCAAACGTCTAACAAAGTATTGGATTTTAATTACAGACCAAGGAGTGAATCAAGATCACGATTATGAACAAGATCATCGTCATCACATTTTAACTTATGAAGACAAGGAGGGAGATTGGATGATGGTTGGAGACATCCCTTGGGAGTAAGTTGGATTACCTCTTTCGAAAAGAAAAAAAAAAGTTGGATTACTTAATTTCTTGTTACAAGCACACAAGAATGTCCCCTTCTTTATGTTTCACATTAACTAATACTTGCTCGTGTATGTGTTTTAATAGGATGTTCTTGACTACTGTTGAGAGGTTGAAGATCAAAAGCTCAGATATGTGCTAACCAATTGTTTACTCATCAATCCAGCTCTCTCTCTACTTTGTGTTGTTTGAAGAAATGAGACCATGAGACAATTAGAAAGTAAACTTGCAGGATACTAGATGATGTACAGATAATATAGTCCCACATCGTATATATATAATTTTTAAAATATTTTCCTTGTCTTCTCATGCATCGTCTCACCTATCCAGAGGCGTGTTTGAAGGGGTGCTACCGACGCGGTCACACCGGCCCCCTCAAACTACAACATTTTTATTTTGTCCTAGAGGTCCCTAAATTGTGAACCAAGTCTAATAACTAGACAACATAAAATGATTTAAAAAAAGATGTGCAGCTTAGTTGGTAAACAACTTACAAAATAAACATGAGGTCACAAGTTCAAAACTTTCAAAGTCTTTCTCTTTTGTTTATTTTCTCGATTCTTTGTTATCTCGAACTATTAGGAGTAACAACTATTAACAATAGATAATCAAGTAGATTTAGGTTTTGTTTTGTTTCAATAGATTTAGGTTAGTTTGTATAGTTAAAGACTAATTGTGAAGTGTAATACTTGTTGTTTCATTCATGGAATAAGTTTACTTCTATTCTTATGGTTCTTGCTTAAATAAATTTTTTCGGAACAGAAAATACACAACTTAGATTCATGTGAAGAAAGAAAAAAATTTCTAACTTAGTCCATTTTGATTTTTGCTAAATGAATTACATTTGAAATAGAAATTTACACTTTAATGTTGTCGGAGAAAGGATCCCTAATTTTTTTTCTTCACACCGGACCCCTGATGCTCAACCACGCCACTGCACGTATCACATTCTTTTGAGTCTATCCATATTGTCTTTTAGGTGTGCGGGACACATGTGACCATTACGTCTTAGCACGTGCGTACTTTTACAAACATAACGATTGAACATAAGGAATTCTTAAATTTTGGGAAGGCACATAAGGAATTCTTAAATTTTGGGAAGGGTTGTTATGTAATTTGTTCATGCTTATCTGTTGTGTCAAAGCTGGGAGATTAACCATTTCCTCAACTTAACCGCGTATCATGTTTATATAATGCACGCTAGCTAATATCCAAATTGGGTACTTGTCATTCTCGGTCGCCTATAAATGCACGTCACCCAGTGTTTACCGAATACTTTCTTTTTTGTGTTAGATGGAGCTAACTACCTAAACATGTGGAATAGAGGACGCTGCGATTTTTCGTCCTACAACTTCTAGCATCATTTTACTTTTCATTAGACCTTTACTTTCACACACCTTTGTCATTAATGTACTAAATGATTCCGACCCTTGGTGATCCATTCATGAGTATGTTAACTATACCAAGGAGTCCATTCGAGGGCTAGTTGAAGAAGTAAATTTCGTGAAGTTTCTTTTATTAAGGTTGCTAGAAAGGTTTATATTTTGGTTGATGTTTTATAGTTTGAAAATTTCGAGCCTCTTTATTGTCTTGTATGTGGGAAACTATTCCACATTTTTTGTTAAAATATTACAAGAATAATGTTTATGTAAATACTGGTTGATACATATGAAAGTCTAGCATAAAAAAAGAAAAAAGAACTATACCAGGAAGTCCTATAGACACCCACTTCCTAAAGGTGCCTCTCGCTTGAAGGGGGGGTCTAAAACTTTCCAATTATAGTTTATGGGGACTACTACCATCGGTCAACAGATTTGATACATTTGGTAGTTTGTATAATGCATCTGGTAGTTTGTATGTTGCATCTAGCAGTTTGTACAATGCATTTTTTAATCTGTAATCCATTTTAGTCTATTGATTTAAGTTCGTAGCATCTGAAAAATTAAGTTACGAACTATACCAAATGACTTTGTATGAATCTTAGATGTAATGCATTTCTAATTGGGTTATTTCCCAAATAGCCTCCAATTTTGTGACCGACTTCCTGCCTAGCCCCCTACTTTATCAAAATACCCAGATGGCCCGCTTTTTCAGTTATCGTTATAACACCGTTAACTAGTCATCACCTCTCTCTCATCCTACTCATCGCCTCTCTCTGCCACCCCACCTTCTCGTCATCACATCGTCTTCACCGGCGAAGGTCGTCGGCCAGCCAATTTCTTGGCTGATGACCTTCAAATCTATTTTTTTTACTCCCTTATTCTTCCTCTCTCTCTCTAAAAAAATTTAAAAAAAAAAATTCTTCTCTCCTCTCTATTTCTCTCTAAACAGATCTAGAGAGAGAAGAGGAGGAAGGTCTGCAAATAGACCTTTCATGGGTCTGTTCGCAGACATTCTATGGATTTGTTCGCAGACCTTCAAGGTCTGCGAACAAACCATGGACCTGTTTTCTCTCTCTCTCTAGATTTGTTTAGAGATAGATGAGAGAAGAAAAAAATTGTTTTTAGAGAGATAGAGGAAGAAGAAGAGAGTAAAAAAATTAGGTTTGAAGGTCGCCGATCGAAAAATTAGTCGGTCGACGACATTCGCTGGTGAAGACGATGAGGTGGCGAGAAGATGAAGTGGCAGAGAGAGGTGATGAGATGGAGGAGAGAGGATAACGGACACTTAACGGTAACTGAAAAAAGGGGGTCATCTGGGTATTTTTGAAAAGTAGGGAGCTAGATAAGAAACTGGTCATAAAGTTGTGAGCTATTTGGAAAATAACCCTTTCTAATTCAATGTTGGTATATTGTATTTGGTAGTTTGTACAATGCATTTTTAAGTGTGTAACTGTATCTGGTGTATTGTACAAACTATGTGAACAATGTACAATAATTCTGGAAAATGAATGGAGAATCATAAGTAATGCTTGAAAAACATGATAAGTAATGTACGGTGCAACTTATGCAATGTTATTGTAAGGGTTAAATTATAAAATACAAATGAAGTATACATTGTATGTAATGTATGGTACAACTAATACAATGCAACAATAATGGTTAAAATATAAACAAACTTGAAGAAAATACATTGTATTATCATTCCTTAGACATTCTGAAAAATGTATATATTGTAAATCATTAGACAATTAGAACATACATTCCAAAAAATGTACAAATTATCTAAATAATGTATCATAATTCTGAAAAATGTATCCAGAATTATATATAGGAGGTAAAGTTGGAAGAAGCAAAAAAAATTCCTTAGAGATGAGATTTAGTGCACTGGAATCCGTTTTGGACTAGATATAGATTTATAATTTGTTTATGGGCTTTTGATCATTTTGGGAGATGAGAGGACTGTTAGTATTATTAAGGCCTTGTTTTTTTACCTTTGGAACATTTTTTCTTGGTGGGAAAATGTAATTCTTAAGAACAACTTTATTTTTTATTGTCAGCGTGCCTTGAACGCTTGACCTCTAAAGTGACCTATTCAAATACAATCAAATGGTAAGGGTCATTAACTAATTGCCTCCTTGGCACTAATGAAATTCAAATTTTGTCCTTTTCCAAAAATTATGGCTGCAGTTTCAAAGAATAAAAAATATTACGGAATAAAGATTTTAGTCAATAAATATTGGCTTAGCGGCGTAACTTTTTTTAGTCCAAAAATAGACTTAACCAAACATTGGCCCCTAATCTTCATCTTTTCTCTCTTTATCTCTCTCTCTCTCCTCTTTTTTTATTGCTCCCTCTCTCTCATTGTCTTGCAACATATCTCTCTTGTTCTCTTATTCTTTCCCTCTTCTTCTCTTAGTCTCTCTATAGATTTCTCATTGTTTATCTCTTACTATCTCTCTCTATTGTTGTCACTATCTATGTCTCTCGATCTCTCACTATTTCACTCTAAATCTCTCATTGTTCTTCAAATGACATCCCATTGTTTCTCTCCATCTCCCACACAGACACCACTTCGACAACGAGAAGTGTTCCCTTCGTCGGAACCTGACATCGAGGAGGGTTTCTTCACGGTTTCTAGTGAACCCCTCTTGAGGATTTCATGGCCACGAAACATTTTGTGGTCATGACCATTTCTTGGCCACAAAGCGTTTCGTGGCCACAAAACGTTTCATGACCACGAACTCTGTCATTTCCACAAAGAGATCCATACATACCGAGAAAGAGCCTGCGAGAGAGAGATATAGATGGTGAGAGAGATATGTCTACAACGAGAGAAACAATGAGAGTGATCTATAATGAAAGAAAGAGAAATCTATAGTGAGAACGACAAAGAGATAGTTAAAGAGAGTGAGAGAGAGAAAAAACGAGAGAATGAAAGCAACAAGAGAGAGAGAGAGTACTAACAGTGAGTTAGAGAGGAGAAGAGAGGAAAGAGAAGAGATGACAATGGTGGTCGGAGTGTTGGTGGTAGGAAGTTGTTGTGGTGAAGGTGATAAAGAGGATGAAGATTTGGGGAAATGTTTGATCAAATTAGTTTTGGACTACAACAAAATATGCCCCGAGAATATGCAAATAACATAGATTCTCTCGAAAATTTGTTCCCCAGAGATTATTTTCTTATTCTCCAAAGCCACTTTTTTTTTTGAAAGTCGACTACGATCTACCTATGTCGTTGCATTTGGCACTTTTTTTGTTGAACAGTTACATTTAGCACTTCATACATCATAGATGTGATAAGCTGCTTTGAAATATAGTTGTGCCTTTAAATTAATGTGGGGTGTAAGCAAGTTCTGTTATGTAGGCGCAGCATAGAGTAGGGTGTAAGCAAGTTTTATCACATGGACAAATATGAAACTAGGTAAGGATTGAAATTTGCTGTCCGAGAGAGAGAGAGAGAGAGAGTTGTTTTAAAGTCAAATGTGTCACATGATTCCCTCCTTTGCTACCCCAATGATCTTTTCTTTTTTTCTTTGTTGAACTATCCAATGATCTTTTCTTTCTTAAAAAAACATATTCCCTTATATTTATTTATTATTTTACTAAAGGATATAACTTAATTGGCATAGATTGAATTTTTATTCCTCTTGCCGTTCCAGCCCAATGACACATGACTAAAACCCCAAAATATTCGGAAGGAATTAATTCCTTCAACCGCCCATTACTTTGTCCATGTGGACATGTGGTTAATCTATAATGGAGGGATCTAAAAGAAATATATATTTGAATTTCTAGCAATTGCATAAAGATGTGGAGATATATTAAGAAAACTAAATATAAAGTTAACATTCGTGTAAAAAGATGAACCAAATGGTGTTAAGCTAATTTGCACTTGTTCCGTTGAGTATGATTGGACAATTCTAATCTATAAAGTTGTAAAGTTTTTCGAAAAACGAAAGAAAATGATCACGTGCAAGATCATCATATCGTAATTACAAAACGTATTTACAGTATAATTACGTTATGTGTTTGACGTGGATACACTAGATAAATTAAACTTACTTTAGAAAAATAGCTATGTATGAACAACAACTTCCCACCATTGAAATTTGATAATGTGAAATGAAAGAAGCAACAAAAAAACTATTTGATTTGCGTTTGTAATTGGTTTTTTATATTTCTTAAACCATATCTTCACCGCAAGTATTTCGATTCATTTCCTAGTCATCAATTGTTTAGAATATGTCTAGAGTTTCTCTATTTTTGTTTAAGTTTGTTTTGTAAATATTCAAACAATCAAAATCAATTTTTTGAATTATTCGCGTACCTCGAATTCTTGACTTCTAAGTTAGAAGACTATACATCTTGTCATTCCAACAAAAGGTTGTTGACATAAACTCCAGAAATCCCTGGAGGTCCCAGGTTCGAATCTCAAAGAAGGTGGAGTCTTTGGTTATTTGAATTGGAATTATGTAGGTATTAATAAAGTTGTTGGGTTTCAGGCCATTGTCTTTGTTGGGCTATAGGCCCGGTGTTGTTAATGTTTGAGTGGGCAGTTATCGAGCTTATCACATCTATGATGTATCAAATGCCAAATATTGATGTACGTAGATCGTAGTCGTCTTCCAAAAAAACAAAAGGTTGTTGACATGACATCAAAATCAATGGGAAAATTGGGTTTCTCAAATGGTTTGGTCCAACGGTTTGAGAAACCCAATTTTCCCATTATGTCCTCAAGGAATTCCCATTCAATTTGGTCAAAAGCTTTAGACATATCTAGTTTAAAACCGAAATAGCTCTTGGAGCCCCGAAGTTTCTTGAAAGAGTGAACCAGTTCCTGGCTAATCATCCTCCATGGATAAATATCTTGGCACCAATCTCTTCATCGGAGCCAAAAAGAAGCAGACTTTCTCCTCCTTCCTTTCGCAGATACAGAGTAAACTCTCCAAATGACAAACCAATCTCTTATCCCAAGCTGGCCGCTCGATAATTATCCCAACTATAGCAGCGGTAGTTTCCCGATACCAAATGCAATGCTTTGCCCTCCCAAAAGGCATTAGCAACAACACTGAGACCATTCAAAGGTCTTTTGGTGGGGAAAATTCAAAACCATCCACACTGTTAACTGGACTGATATCTGCCTTCCTCATAAACTAGGGGGATTGGGCTTTCGTGTCCCTCATCTTGATAACTAAGCTTTCATGAGAAAATTGGCTTGGAGACTCATCAATAACCCTCAGGCTCCCTGGGTCCAAATTTTTAAAGCAAAATATTTTCCGAAAGACCCTAAACCTTCACCCTCTAAATCCAACATTTCTTGGTTATGGAAATCCATATATAAGCACTAACCAAGTCTCTAGTTTAATTTTTTGGGATATTAATCAGGGTACTAATGTCAACACTTGGCATGATTATTAGATCTCAGATCATCCCCCTCCCATGTATAACACCAGAAATGTCAATATCAACCAAGTGACCCAACTCATAAACCATAACACTGGGAATGTTAATCTTATTAATCAAAGTTTTAATGTGGATATTGTTAATGTTATTCTGAGTATTAACTTGCAGGAAAATAAAGAGGATGAAGTCAAATGACCTCTAACAAAATCAGGTAAATATTCATCAAGTTCAATGTACTATAACCTTCGTACTGCAAGAAACACCACCAATATCGACAGGGTAAACTAGAACTTCATATGGCATATTAACACAACTGAATTAAGTTGTTCTTATGGAAATGCTGCACTAATAACTTACCATTCGAGGTAAAATCGTTAAATTTATTGGTCACAATTATACCTGTTCTTATTGTGACTATATGGAATCTATAAACCGTGCTTTATTGCAATGTTCATATGCTAGAACTATCTGGTTTTACTTCAATATTAGAACAGGATCTATAACCAATGAATGGATTCTAACCTGGAAAGACATAGATGACGATCTATCTAACCTGTATGCTAAGATTTTATGGTTCATTTGGAAAGCGAGATGTGAAAAATGTTTCTCTACCCAATCTCAAACCCCGATGCAGATAACCATCAAGATCAAAGCTACACCCACAAAAATTATGAAAGTTGTGACAATAACAACCAAAAAGCAAAAGAAACAAACTAATTGGAACCCCCACCCACCCTAGTAGCACCATTCCTTAAGATTAATGTGGATGCTTCCTTCACTTTACTAACGGACATTGCAGAACTTGTTGTATTATTCATGATGATCAGGCAAACTTTATAATGGCACTATCAGACACAATCAGAGGACAAAATACAGAAGAATGTGAATGCTTAGCTATTCACAAAGAGATGTTATGGACAAAAGATCTTAACATTCACCACCTACACATTAAGTGACAACATGAATGTGATCAAGCATATCCAGAACCCCAACAATCCCGTTCAGTGGCAATCCTTCAAGCACATAGAAGACGTTATGAAACTTAAAGACAACTTCACCAACATTATATTCTCTTACACGCCGAGGCACAACAACAAAATGACATATGCATTAGTCAAATGGAGTAGGAAAAACAAGCAGAAACGTCTCTCGAACGTTTTTAATGATTTGTCGAGCGTGGTTTAGCTCTGTGTAATTCTCTTTCAACAAAAAAAAAAATATCAAAATCAAATGTTAACATGAGAGCATGAGACTAATTTGTCCGGCTCTAACAACTAATCTGCATATATAAATCGTTTTAACTTGACTTGGTTTAGTAAGCAACACAATAGTTACTTTATTTATAACACAAACTTCTTACTTCAGGCATGTTTTATTTGACTCAAAAGACCAAAAATCACTTGGAATCAATCAACCATTTTGATAAATCAGACCACAACAAAGCATTCTGAAAATGAACACCACCTATGGTTAAAAGAGTCTTAATTAAGGCTCCTTTTTTTTATGAAGGCTTAATTAAGGCTCTTAGAATTCTCAAAAAAAAAAAAAAAAAATTAAGGCTCTTTAACTATCCTTACAAAAAATTACTACTAGGAACCAAAAGATGGTAGTTAGCAATAGTAGCATGACTTTGCTTTAATGAGAAGATGGTCTTAGCTGTCTTCTCTAATTGTTTTCTTCTCTCTATAGATCTATTACTATATCTTCTGTATAAAGAAAAAGCTATAACCGAATAAAATTTTGACACGCGGTTACTACACGTTTTCTTATTATAAATACCAACAATGTCTCTCCACATTATCTACTCATTATTTCTCTTTCTCTAACTTTACTTACTCTCTCTCTCTCTCTCTCTCTCTCTGTAAGAAAAAGAAGTTCAAAAATCAAAGATGGCAGATGAAGGAACTTTGAACTGTATAGATATCTTACTAGCAATTATCCTTCCTCCTCTTGGGGTTTTCCTCAAATTTGGTTGCCAGGTTTCTTTCTTTCTTTTTTAATTCTTCTTTTTTTTTCTGTTTTTTGGGGTAAAGAGATGATTTTTCTTACTTTATATTGTGTTTGTTTAATACTTACTTGCTCCATATAATTTTGCAGGTAGAGTTCTGGATCTGTCTAGTTCTGACATTCTTAGGTTACATCCCTGGAATCATCTATGCAATTTATGCCATCACCAAGTAGTGATCAAGAACTGTTGTTATGATAAGTACTTGATTGATTGATTGAATGAATTAATTTGTCTTTCTTGATTTGGGTGAATTTTGATTATATATAGTATCATCAACTACTATTTGTACTCAAGACTAGATCAGTTGTTTAATTAATGGAATTAATTGGTGTGGGAGTGTAATTTGTTTTTAGTAGAGGTACTTATTTCATTTGGGTTCTAGTTTTAGTTGTTAATTTGTTTGATTATTATTTACTATGTAATTTGATCTTGATGATGAATATATTTTGATCATTATGTTTTATTTCTTACTCATTCTCTTTGATCCCCACATTATGTGGTTGTAATTTTTTTTATTGGAAAGGTGTACATAAAGTAGGTCGAGCGAGTTTAAACTATTACATATCGTATTCTGTATTAATCAATCAAAGTTGTAGTCACGCTAGACTTGGAAACAATATTATGTTACGAAATATATTACTCAAATGAATTAATAAGTGACTAAATGACAGAAGGTTTGGTGCGTGCTCCTTAATCACAAGACCACGTTTTCTCATGTGGAACACGCTAGATGGTCTCAATTTTGTTGAAGGCGATAGTCCGGCCCCTACCATAAACATTAAAGATTAAATTTGAGTTGGTCAAATTACTAGGTTAAATCTATGGATTACTACTCTTACATCTCGAATAAGAGAATGCTTCAACAAAATTAATCCGGAGCAAGAGAGGCTTTGGAAGAATTTCCATCTTATGACTTTTGAATGAGTAGTAAAGAATTTCGGCGAAGAATCTTAACAACTTCATCAACCCTAAGTTGCTAAAGGACTAATTACTTTAGCTCTTATGTATTAAAAAGAAGTTCATTCAACTTGCTAACAAAATGATCTATTCCTTTTGTTTATCCTTTTCCATCTATTCCTCATCTTCTTTTGCATTTCTCTCCGAAATGCTGTCAATCAAAGAAACCTAATCTCACGGAAACTCCATTTCAACAAATATCTTATAACCCGCAAAATGAATGCGCTTATACAAGTCAAGATTGAAATTATAACCAAAATAGCATCAAATCTTCCTGCTTTTGATATTTAAAAGTCAAGAAGTGGTAATGTAGCATACCTTTTTTGTTATTTAAACTACCACTCCTATGGCACATTGGGCAGTTCGCTTGTGCTGTCTGCAAGTTAACCCATTTTAAAATGGAGTATAGACGGAAGGCCTGGTCACATGAACCCAAACTGCATAAAATTAATCGAAGACATCACTTTGATTGGCCACTCCATGAGAATAGCAGGAGAGACCATTATGAGAGACATTTTCAGAGCTATAATGTATACATCGGGACCACGGATGTTGTTCAAAAAACACTACTTGAAATGAGCTATGTTCATGTGTCTACATGAAATTTCGTTCGATCCCTTTCTATTTCAGAACCTTTTAACAGGAAATCACAAGATTTAGGAAGCCACTCCACTAAACAATGAAAGAGTTCCTTAAACTTATTAGGAGGAATCATCCCCTGGGCCTTTCTTGGCCTCTGCCCTCTGGGAAAAAGTTCCCCTGATGATGGGTGAGACAAAACTATCATCATCATTATTTGTGGGTGCGTCTATAGGGGCATCCTAAATTAGGTCTCCAGGCTGCTGTTTTGGCGGGTGTTTTAGCGACGCTCAAGAATTAAACTTGTGATCTAAATCATTATTTATACTCTTAATAACACTATATCAATAAATTATATATTTTCATCTCTACCGAGAATTGAATATTTACGGACTTTGGAAGACCTCTCCAAAGTCGGGCTTCGGATTTTCAAAGACGTCTGCAAAATTCTTGTTTATACGTGCTCCAAAACAAGTCTTAGAAGTTCTAGAAACCGAACTTAATTAGAAGTAGACTTTTATACATAAGCTGACATAATTGTTTCCAGGTCAACGTGGGAGCGATTAGCCTCAAGAATAAAGAAACACTACAATAATTTCAATGGATTAAAGACCTTATTATTCAAATCATTGGTTATTCAATCAAAGCAAAGCGAACAGATACACGATTGTCAAATAAAAATTTCCCAAATACACGAAAACTAAAAATATTGGTAGTATAAATTTAAAAGGATTTTTGGTTAGCACAATCTAGGTTAGGTCCAGTATCAACTCCAAACAGCTTTGCATATCTCTGATAATACCCAATTCTATCGTTGACACTTGCATCATTTGGTCTACCACACTCTAATCCACCGTTGATTATGTTCGTTACCAAACCAAATCCAACCGTTCGATTGGCATCACGATCTGCTTTAGTGGGAACATATCGACCAATCATCACGTCATGACACGAGGGTTTGGGTAGTTGTTCGGTCATCCAGAACCATAGAGCAGTTTTGAAAGCAATTGATGAATCATTAGAAACAATATCCGGGTTTTGTAGGCCATCGAACCCTAAGGCCTTCCCGGCCGGGCCATAGTTATAATTCCTGCATAATCCATAAACCCAAATCCCGATAAATATACAACTAAATATGAAAGTCAAACAGAAAATAAATAAATAAATAAACAGAAGCACATCCGATCCACATATTCACTAACAACCACCCATAGTGGACATATTTTAATCGCATTAAGATGATGAACAATGGAAATGTCATAAAAACACAAAACCGGCTTCTTAGTGGATTAACCAAAAGTTTATTTTTTTTATTTCAGCCTTAATGTCTTAAAAGAATACTTCCTCAGAAACATATACTAATACTGTATTAAATTTATCACAGCATATTGTTTGCCTCCGTGCACGCCTAACAAAAAGGATCTATTGAAGGCGATAAATATGAAATATCCAATTAGACACTCAGTGATTGATAAGAAATACAAATACAAATAAGCTCTCTCAAATGAGAGGAATGCGGAGAGGTTATCCACAAGTCACTCAATACGCATGACAAATTTCTAATGTGAAAAGTCTGAATGTACAAATATAATATGAGAGATGCTAGAGTGCCCAATTTTTTGGGCATTTTAATGCCCAGCTGATGTGGAATCACTAAAAGACAAGGTCTTTTCAAAGTTTGACTACGGTGGGGACCGCTTTTATTTCTAAATAAGGAAATATGTCACCTTCTAAGTACCAATTCTAAGTCACTCTATCATTTCCCATATAATATTACCATGAGAGTTGAATCGGCCCTCTCCCTTTGTATGATTTGCCCGGGACGCAAGGCCATTGTTTGTTGGTATCATCACAGTAGTTGCTCCCTGGACTCACTTCTTCCTTAAAACACAATCCCCAAGCATATGGTCCATCTGGTGCAGCTGCCCATCCTCCTGTAACCATCCATATATACAAATACAGATTTTAGTCGGATTTGACCTATTTTTTGAGTATCACTGCGAGTATATATATATATATGTATGTATAACGATAATGAATTAAAGAAAGTAAGATGGTCTGACCTGTGGTTTCATGAGAAATTTGAGCAAGAAACGCAGCGATCTCACGCTTCCGTGTCCTTAAATTTCCGGAGCTACCGAATTTAGGGAATTGACATGTTGCGCTAATAAAAGATTCGTAGGAGTAGAAATCTTTTGCTGGACAAACGGCATCGTCTTTGTGTAGGAATATTGACTTAAACATTTCTCTACTCACAAGAGATGACACTAACGAACGACGACCATATTTACGACCCTCCGCTTGCAGAGGGGCTAAGGAAATAATAAGGAAACACGAAACGGACAAGAAGATGCAGAAGAAGAGCTTCTGATTTGAAGAAGAATGAGAAGCCATTAACCAAATGTTTTGCTATATATCTACTTATCCCACCTTCACTTGTTTCTGTATATGCTTCTCAATCCCCTACCTCCTTATATATACTTTTTTTCTTGTACCTACATATATTAAGATATTTTAATTTTATATATGTATGTATTTTCCGTGTCCAATTAAAAGCTAACCTCCTATATTGTTCTGGTCAAACGTTTGACTTTGACTTATTCCTTATTAAATTATTAGATTCTTCTTGTCCTTTGAGTTTTCTTACCACTATGGTCTGAAATAGATTGATTAGTCATATAGTCTTCCCTTGATCATTTGAGGTTTATAAGTCAACCACTAATTAAAGGTGTTTTTTAACATACCCTAATCTCCACGGCCAACAAACAAGGAGTAATTTGTTAGGTACATTATTCAACATAATTAAGATTTTTTTTAGAGAAAGAATAACATGTATGTCTGTCTCGAACTCGAGACCTAGAGTATGAAAACAATTTGGTAACCACTTCTTCGTCCAAAGATTATTAGTATGTTGACGTAATTAAGATAGTTTTATCTCACAAGTTTTTTTTTTTTGTTTCTAAAAAATCTTATTTCATGTGCACTTCTCCATTTTAGAACAACAAATACGCCCTTTTGTCCACAAGAAATTTAATGTTCATTTCTTCACATCAAATGTTTATAATTCGACCAGTCACCTTGAACCAAATTAATGCTAAATTAGGGAGTAAAGAAGTATATCCTCTAGTTAAACATGTTATTCTAAATTTGATTTTCGTGTATCATCATTATTTGTATCTTCTCAATTTACTTTTAAAAGAAAATTTCCACATATGATTGCCCACTTTATTTGTGGATAAGATAAATTAGACATTTTAATTTTGCCCTATCAAGGCTCAAACAATATTTTTTTTGTCAAACATTAAATAGAGGGAAGTTCAAAAAAAAAAAAAAAAAAAACATTAAATAGAGGGTTAATGGTCCCCGTTGACTATATAAGATAGTGCCAATGTCGACATAGAGCATGCACAATTCTCACCAAGGGCCTGACCTATACTCCATTTTTCAGACCTATTCAACCAAAGTGGTCCATCAAAGATGGCGGCTAGCAACTTGAAATGGTCAATATAATTTTCATAAACTTCAAAACTAGGAAAAACCAAATCTCACTCCAATTCATATCTGAGTTCTAGTATTATTTGTGGTTGTGTTACTTTCCTTAAAAGATGGTTTTCAATATAGGAAAGATTCTACTACGTATTTGGCGAAAATAAACTAAAAATATTTTGATCTAACAATTGCATATTTTAAACTCGTTAGTAAATGACATGGCACTCTAATTCCATCACATGAAGTATATGGGCCTTCCTCATCAAAAAAAAAGTATATGGGCCTGAAGTTTTAATAACTAAGTAAATAAGATCAGCTCGTGGTTTTCTTCCATTGAAGGAGATTGTAGTATATACAAAAAAAAAAAGTTTCGAGTTTTTCTAGATTTTTGACGAAAATGAGTTACTCTCAAGTTAAATGGAGCGATGAGCACTTTATTTTTTGTTGATCTCAAGCTAATCCAAACACGACCAAGGCAATGTAAGAATTGTGTAGGGATTGAGTATAGACAATTCGTTAAAGATTTATGTTGTGTTTGTTTTTCTAATGGACTTGCGTATAAAATCTTAATTCAATTACGTTACTTGTATAAGGTAATTCTTCCATTCATTTATCTCTATAGTAAAATTAGATCTCAAAAAAATAAAAATTCTTTCAAGTTCAGACTTATTCTCAGAGCTTTCGAAAGATATTTCGTAGACATGTTTCAAGATCTACCAGTATGTCAAAGATAAAGGTATTTAAAATAACTACAATTATGCATTATTGTGTCACGGATCCAAATATTAAAAAAAAAACATAATTTTAGTTCATTATTGCGTTTGGGCTTCTCTTCAAACTTAATGTGTACGAGTTGGGCCTAGAGGCTAAACGGAGATGATTTTGCATCAGGGTCCGGGTCCTGGCAACCCAAGCCAAACGACTTTTAGTGGCCCATTCCATGATGAGTTAGTAGTACCCTAGCCAGGTTCATATAGGTGGACTTGATACTACTTTTGCTTTCATCAAGCGTATAGTAAAATAATATGAGAATTGCTAAAGTTACTTAGAACTTCTTACTTAGAGGATGACATGTTTCCTCATCGGAACAAAAAAGCGACCCACATCAAGCGTATAATACTATAGTAAAAATACTATTTTTGATTTCAGCAAGTGTGTAAGTAAATAATATTTACTTATACTAACTTTATTATCCGAACGAGTTATAGTACTAATTAATATGATATTAGAAAATAGTATTTGATCAGAATAACGACCCCTCACTTTTTAAACACAGAACCGTCAATGTTCAAAAAAGGTTTATGATCCAATCTTCCCAAAATATGGATATTTAGTCCTTTTACATTATGGACATAAAACCCCTCACTTTTTAAACACAGAACCGTCAATGTCCCACGCTCAAATTTCGCGCATTTTGCAAAGATAGATTTGGGCGTGATTTGGGGGATTTATTAGCAAAAAATGGATTGAAACAAATTATAATTTCTCTCTCCTCTAAACAGATTTGGAAATCCAATTTTCTCTTTCGTATTATCCAAATCAATCAGAAACCAAAATCCTAACAAAAATAAAACGCCATCACCACGGATATTTCCAAATCAATTTTCTCTCTCTTCTTTACATATTTTGAAACCAAATCAATTTTCTCTCTCTTACTATGTAAATTTTTTTTCAATTCAAATCAATTTTCTCTCACTTAACTTTCAGATTTGGAAAGAGTATATTTTTTGGGATCAATTTAGCGTGATTTTGGGGTTAATATACAAAACATATATATCACTTTCTCTCACTTAACTTTCAGATTTGGAAATAGTATATTTTTCTGGGAACATTAAAGCAACATCTGTTTTCATTTTTACTCATACATAAATACACATTGAATACAAATTATGAAACAAATACGTAAATTGTAGGGATTTACACCCTTCTACTAGTGTTTATAGCGGAAATATGACATCTAATGTCTACACTAGTATTCCCAGGATCACATGCAAAACTAGTAATTAATCTAATGGAGATAGTAGATTACCTTAATCGCTTTTCCCTCGAACTAGTTGAATTGATTGAAGAAGACCAAGAGCTTCAAGTGTAGCTCCTCTACTTGGGACACGAGCAATCAATTTGATCTCCCACCTTGTTGTATAGCTAGCACACCAATGGTGGTTGGAAAAGAAGAACACCTTCTTCTTTGACTAGATTGATAGTTAATGGGAATTAGCTCACTTTCTCCTCTCTACTTGATGTGGTAGAGTAAGAAAGCTTAGAGAGAAATTCCACACCTTATTCTCTGCCCTAAGAGTGTTTATATAGAACCCTAATAAGAATCCACCTCCTTTTAGGTTTCCTAAAACACCCTTTAGAATAAGATTTAGGGAAATAGTCGAAAATAGCAACTATTGGTATTTTCTCAATTCCCTAAGGAGGAGGTGCCCAAACACCACGAAGATTGGCAGATATAATGTTTATTATATCAGCAACTAACCCTCCAAAATTCAGCCCAATCCGAGTCCTAGAAGTACCCGAACCGGTCTAGGCCCAAAAACCCTGTTTTTGGCCTTTTTGTACTATCTTTGCCTAATTCCTTTTTAGGCCTATGAGATATGTTTATGGGACACTCCCATGATTATATCTCACTCCCACTAGTCATATCCTAGATCAATTTGTCACTCTTATGTGTAACCCGTTGTAGGATCCGATCGAAGTTAGCCGCGAATTACTTCGTAATTCGACGATCGTAGTTGGTCTCTAGCTACAACTCTACGATCCCTAAATCAATCGGACTTGATGATCTTCCACATCAATTGTCCTATCCGACAAATTGTTCGCATTGTCACCTTGGTCGAAGGACATCTCCTTTAACTCCTTCAGACTCCCACTTGGACTTAGAACAAGTGCAATGGCTCGATTCCCGTGTCAATTTAGTATCCCATCTGATACGTCACATCATTCAGACTTTCTTGATATCCGAGTACAACTGTAAAAGACAAACGATTAACTTTTAATCCGTTTGAGCGCGGCCACGCATTTTCAGTTGCTACTCATCAAGTGGCCTTGAGACACTTTGTACCTAATGTGATTAGGGTGACACAATCCATTCTTGCGCTCCCACTTAACTTCATGTCTATCCTGTCCTTCCCAGTATCCGTCTTTATAACCTCCTTTTACGGTGCGGCGTTTAACGGAACCAAAGTCGGGCATTCCTTACATAAGATGAGTGGAGCACTCATGTTTTGAGGAATCTCTCCAATTGTCTTTATGAGAAGTATTGACGTTCATCACGAATGATGTACTTCTCATTTGAGGGTTATCCAGTGTATAAACCTTTTACACACCCACGTAGTCGAATAGAATATACTATTCATATAGCCCATGAAACTGCGCTATCCCATCGACTCCCGTGCTAGTCTTCGTGAGTCATTGTTGTCCATGCAATGACCTGGACCAGGGATTTTGATAATAATTATTCCAAGTTCACTTAATAGGGTTTCATTCATCAGATCACGTATCTGACAAACCTATTTGGAACGTTTTATTATCGATGGACTGTCGTTTAAACACTAAACCAAGTTTAGACGACTGGTGAAATAATTCTTATTATTTCTGATAACGAGAGTTGTAAATCTGAGCCTCTTCCGTAAAACTCCTTTTACCCACTCAGTTTTACTTGTCGAAGTTTAAAATTATACCTCATGCCTTAGACTGTGTATGAATCTCATACTATGTCTAAGGTGACAGTTTAGTTTGACTACCGTGGTAGTCGGTTTTAAACTTTGCTTATTATCAATTAATTTGAAGATTACTATCTTCAACCTTGATAATATCTAGTAATCTTTACTAGAGTTAAGGCCTTTAATTCTTTGTGTAGTATTTGCAACAGTTCCCGGCTTAAAACACTTTTAGCCTACTTTCCTTCCATGTCTGGAAGTTTGCTACGATGACATGTTCAACTTTGTACTACTTCATCCTTTAGCCTTCTAGGATGTACTAAGTAGTGTTTCGGTTTTCCAATCCGAATTCGGATGTTTAAATGCTAATCATGTCCAACATGATTGACTTTATGTTTTTGAACATAAATGTCTCTCTCATGCGTGCTAGCTCATCGGTGTCTTTTAGACTCCGAGTTTTGCAACGCCCTCTGTCATGAGTTTTTGGGTCGAAATTCTTTTAGACTTTCCGAGTCTTAGATTTTCTGTTTCGGATCTCAAGCATCTCAGCGTACTGAGTCTCTCCAATCCTATCATCCTTTTGATCTATGCTTATAGATCTTCAGATGCCCAAAATGGCATTTTATCCTTTTGTGTGTGGTCCTTTATTGAGTCAGTTCGTTACTGTTATACAACACCTTATGTCGTACTCAATCTTTTGTATGTACTCTGCATACGGACCCGGAAGGTTTGTTTACTCCCACTTACCTTCTTGAAACTCGTGATTCAAGATTTTCTTCATTCTCCAGGAATCAAATTTCTCTTATTGCCTTTTGAATCGAAGATTTTAACTCTTGCGTGCTTTTAATCCGTCGATAGATTTCTGAAGCATGCTTGTGGACATAACTTGATTGGAAGAATCTTTATTCTTCTTGTCTCGTTTCGGGAAACACGAATGTTTCCATCCTTCTCAGTTTTCTATTTTGGAAAACCAATTTAGGTCTTTTGTTGACTTAAATTATCAAGCTTCATGTCTTGACGAGATATGGATTCCACGATGATTTTGGGTTCTAGCCAAAATCTAGAATCAGTTTCCGTTTCTGCGCAGGTCTTTTATCTCTTCAGAAATAACCTTTATTTTCTGTGTCTTTGAGATTTGACCTTTTAGGGCTTTTGAACAACAATTTGGAATTTTCTCAATTACTTTAAGATATTCCTTTAGAGACACTTTCACTTGTTTTGAGAGTTCTCCGGCGAATGACATTCGCTTTTGTGCGGTGGGTTTATAAGATCATGTCTTTAACATTTCCTCTTCCGAGGAGCCGCAGTTTGTTGCTCTTGGTCGACTTTAATCGTCTTGTACAAGTTTCATGATTGTTCTTCATGACCCTCCATGATTTTTCTCATGATCGAATTAAATCGACTTGTACTTTTCTCCCACTTATTCTTGTAATAATTAGTGTTTTTTTCCCAGACTACTAGGTGTGCTAATTATTAGAAGAATACTATCATGAGCAACAAACACTTTGTTCTCTTGATTGGTTGTGGAAGAAGCCCAAATTTCTTTTAAAAGAAATTGCGTCAGATATTAGCTAGTTTTGTAATGCTTTTACAAGCTTAGCTGTTAGACGGAATTTTGGTAGTTTTGTGAGAAGCTATGTCTAGACTAAATGGATTTTGGAGGATAGAGTTTGATTCGTGTTCTTCATCTTAATCCTTTTGGACACTCCAAATATGGATAGGTTAGAAGTACGTTTGAAGATCAATCTCTGTTTTTGACTCAAGGCTTTCTTTCTTGTCAGTTTGATTCATGTTTTGGTTATAGTGGACTTGTTGTCCTCATCCCTTTCGATTGGGATGAACCTATCTTATAGGTTTTTGACCAAGTTTAGAATCTTTTGGTATAGTTTGTTAAACTTAGCACTTATTAACATCTCAATTTAGAAATAAAATTCTTTATTGATTCTCCATAATACTTAGTACAGAGATGATGTTAAAAAACTAGAAAAACGATTAATCTAGAATAGTGCCTAAAGTAGACTTCGATCCCTTTCAGCATCCTTAGCAGTCGAGGCTTCTGCTCCCTCTTGGATCTTGTCTTCCTTAGCCAAATACTCAGTTCCCAGCTGCGCCTGTACATTCACAATGAAAGGGCAATTTTAGGTATTACATACCATAATTTGGGAATTTTACAGTATTTGATAAGTTAACTGTTTATACCTGAATTGGAAGCCACTGTTCCATTCTTTTTGTCCTCCAAGAACTTAGGGCAGTTTCTTTTCCAGTGGCCTATGCCACTGCAGTAGAAACATCTTGACGTAGATTGAATACCTTTGTTTTGAGGTTTAGCAATACGTTTGCCTTTTCCTTTTAACGCGGGTTTCTTCTTCTGCCTCTTGTTCTCTTGAGCCTCAAGAATCTTATTCTTTGGCTCCAAGTTCATTGTTAGTCGTTCTGCTGCCTGAAGCATTGCATCAAGTTCCTCTAAAGGCTTGTTCCATCCATTCATCGCATATTCCATCTTAAATAGATTGAACCCTTCATGAAGTGAATAGAGGATCATGTCATTAGCCGCCGATTGGCTAACAGGAGAACCCAGCTCTTCTAGTTTAGCAAAGAGTTCTATCATTTGCCGAACATGAGGACCTACTGGTTTTCCTTTCTCGAGGCGCAGACGCAATAATTTACTGGTTGTATCAAACCTCTCCACTCTCGCTTTGCTTCGGATTGAATCCTCAGTTTTCGGAGTGATGGAGGGGACTTTCATGTTCAGAGGTTTCTCGTTAAGAGTAGCCTCCATGGCTGATAACAATCGAGAAGTCATTGATTCTGGTTCTGCCCTCTTTTGATCATCCTCTTGATGCTCTATTTCCTTAGCAGTCAAAAAATCCAAAAATGGATAGTCTGAGACATTTAGCTTGTTTTTAAACTCTCCATCCAATATTTGAAGTATCTCCCGATTCCTTCCTTCATGGATGTTTTCGTTTAACACCTTCCTTAGGTATGTTCCAAGGTCGAACTTGTTTCCTTGTGTCATCTTTAAAACTACATAAAGTAATGGCAAAGTTTTAAAACTCGTTATCGTTTTGAAAAACATTAGTTTTCCCACATTATCCAATATAAAATCGTCCCCGATTGAATAAGTGATTCCAAGACCCCAGTTCTTCGAAGTAAAGCGGACGAAGGCCCTACCCTTTGACTCCGTCGTTCCGGGTGAGCGAACTACTTCACTGATCATACCTTATGACTCTTGGTTGATAGATTTCATTAATGAATGACTAATATATCCTTTTGCCTCGAGTATCCAAGACTCTCTTGCTGATCTCGTTGAGTAGAACCATTTAGACGTGTAGGCCTCTTCTATAGACCTACCCGCATTGTCCCAAGGTAGAGGAGGTACTCTGCGAAGGCCGACCCACCTTCCTCGAACAAGGGCGCAACGAGTGTCTTAATCTGGATAGGCGATTACTCAAGATTACTTTTGGGGACTTTTACGCTAGTCTGGCGTTTGTTATAGTGAACTATTTAGCCTAACTAACATCCACGACATAAAGCGTAAATAAGTAAGTAAATGCGCGCGAGAAAGTAAATCAAGCAGACATGGATCCTAGTATGGCCCCTAACCTAGAAGATCTAATCACCCTTGGTTTTCTTCTTGTTTCGCCTTTTGGTTCGCCTTAGATCGCCATCTTTGAACCTCCATTGATTTCTCCCACTCGCCTTTGGATTTCATCCTCGAGTTTCTTCAATGGACTCATAGACCCTAAACTCTAATTACAAGACTCTAACGATTCGCAGATCGTATAAACTTGAAATTAAAATTAATTACAAAGCATGCACCCATCCGTGCTTAAAACAAGAATAAAGAAATAAATCTATGGCCATACTAGTTTCCCGCATTCACATCACATGCAATCATATAATATATCAAGGCTAAGAATTATATATGCATGATTATCTTGGGAGATACTTTTGTTGACATCACATGTCACATTACGGACCTTAAGTCTAAATTCGAAGAATTCTACTAGTGGTGCTTTCCGGTTTTATCTTTTATGATTTCTAAAATCATCTTTAAGAAAAACTCCGTTTTGGGCTCGAGAAAGCCCGGGTCAATTTCGGAAAAAATATTGGTTCGATTCTTAATGATTTCATAAATCAATTTAAAGAGAAATCCGTTTTGGGCTATTGGATGGCCCGGATTGATTTTGGAATTATTTGGTTGGAATCGGAAAAATTTTTGGCAAAAACTCCCACTCGAATGATGGTCCCTTTTCGTGGTCCGAAAAGCCTCGAAAAAGCCCGGGACAAGTCCTAGACAAGTCCCGGCCCAAGCCCAAAAAGGACTCGGACAAGGTCCGGACATAGCACGGCCCATAGGGCCGGCATGTCCTGGCCGAGGCCTATCAAGGCCTGGTCTCGTCCTGGCCGGAGCCAGGACGCTAGTCCATGTACCAGACGCGTCCTAGACGTGTCTGGTACTGGACCGGACCAGCACTAGGTGTCTCGGACTAGTCCGAGACACCCAGAACCTCCCAGACGCGTCTCCAAGACGCGTCTGGTCGAGTGCTCTGGACGCGTCCTAGACGCGTCCAGGAAGCTCCTTCGCAGCTGCTGGTCGCGTCTTAGACGCGACCTGGACGCGTCTTCAAGACGCGTCCTTAGTAGCTGCTCTGGACGCGTCTCAAAGACGCGTCCAGAAGCTTCTGTCTCAGCAGCTGCTCTGGACGCGTCCAGAGGACGCATCCAGGAGCTTCTGGTTCGGCCAGGAAGCTTCCTGGCCGGACACTAGGGTTTTTCAAAACCCTAGTTTCCAAAAAGAAAAAAAAAAAAAAAATTTCTTATGCAACTCTAAGTTGCTATTTTCCAATTTTAAAACTTTTCTTAAATTTTTGAAATTCCTTTTAGAACACTTCTAAAAAAATTTTAAAACTTTTAGAAACTTTTAAATTTTTCCAAATTTGTTTTGAGAGCTTCCTAAAGTCAAAACTACTCTTTTTAGAACACTTCTAAAATTCTAAAATTCCAAAATTTTGTTTTTCAAAAGTTTCCAAAACTTAAAAACAACTCTTAATCAAACCAATTTTGGATCAAAATCTAGGTTTTTGAAATTTTTCAAAGAACAATTTTGAAATCAATTTTGAAAAATCTTTGAATCCAATTCAAAATTAATCAAATTTTATGTTTTAAAATCTTTTTAAACATAACTATCAATTTAATCAAGCATGGATTAGTTTGAAATTCAATCAAATTGAGACTTTTAAAACACTTTTAATCATCAATGTGATTCTCAATTTGAAAATTTATTGAATCCTATCAAATTATGAGTTAAAAATACCTTTTAAAACACCTTTTAAAATACTTTTATAAACTCAATTTTCAAACTATTAAGCATATTAATTAGTTCGATTCTTAGCAAAAACTAGTTAATGGCAAGAGGCTCTGACGCCACTGTAGGGATTTACACCCTTCTACTAGTGTTTATAGCGGAAATATGACATCTAATGTCTACACTAGTATTCCCAGGATCACATGCAAAACTAGTAATTAATCTAATGGAGATAGTAGATTACCTTAATCGCTTTTCCCTCGAACTAGTTGAATTGATTGAAGAAGACCAAGAGCTTCAAGTGTAGCTCCTCTACTTGGGACACGAGCAATCAATTTGATCTCCCAACTTGTTGTATAGCTAGCACACCAATGGTGGTTGGAAAAGAAGAACACCTTCTTCTTTGACTAGATTGATAGTTAATGGGAATTAGCTCACTTTCTCCTCTCTACTTGATGTGGTAGAGTAAGAAAGCTTAGAGAGAAATTCCACACCTTATTCTCTGCCCTAAGAGTGTTTATATAGAACCCTAATAAGAATCCACCTCCTTTTAGGTTTCCTAAAACACCCTTTAGAATAAGATTTAGGGAAATAGTCGAAAATAGCAACTATTGGTATTTTCTCAATTCCCTAAGGAAGAGGTGCCCAAACACCACGAAAATTGGCATATATAATTTTTATTATATCAGCAACTAACCCTCCAAAATTCAGCCCAATCCGAGTCCTAGAAGTACCCGAACCGGTCTAGGCCCAAAAACCCTGTTTTTGGCCTTTTTGTACTATCTTTGCCTAATTCCTTTTTAGGCCTATGAGATATGTTTATGGGACACTCCCATGATTATATCTCACTCCCACTAGTCATATCCTAGATCAATTTGTCACTCTTATGTGTAACCCGTTGTAGGATTCGATCGAAGTTAGCCGCGAATTACTTCGTAATTCGACGATCGTAGTTGGTCTCTAGCTACAACTCTACGATCCCTAAATCAATCGGACTTGATGATCTTCCACATCAATTGTCCTATCCGACAAATTGTTCGCATTGTCACCTTGGTCGAAGGACATCTCCTTCAACTCCTTCATAAATTATGTGTTATTTATGACGAGGAAACCATCATTTGTCATGTATACAACGTAATTTATCAAATGTATGTGGGTCTTGTTCAATAAATTACACATAATTTCTTTTACATTACACATCGTTTACATTCTGTTACTAAAAACACGTACAAAATCTTCTCTGGTTCAAAAATGGTGCTCATCCATGTACTCTCCATTTGTAGTCTTGAGCAGGACAAACAACAATTACACTATATTATCGAAGAGCATGTCCAAATGCTTTTGCACCACCAGGAAATAACTGACCAACTTCAGTAAATATTTTATCCAAACCATCGGGTTTTAGTTTCGTTGACTTACTTTGATTTGATGATTCTGTTTGAAATTCCATCTGTTATATCAAATCTACACACATAAATACACATACATTAAAAAAAACATATATTGTATTATAAACTAAATGTACAGTTTCGTAAATTATGTATAATGTTTGAAGGTTTTGAATAGTTTGGTAAGCTTAACAAGGCTACTGTTTTGTGTGAAAAGTACGCGTGATGGTAAATAAATAATACATAATTTAAGTGCACTTATACAATGTTTTAGAATTTATTATAATATATATAATGTATAACAAATTACGCGTATTTTACATAGTTTTATAAAAACATGGTTCCGAAGATGTTTGCGTAATGTACTAGAAAGTGTGAAAATTTACTGTAAATTACTTATATTATATATTCTGTTATGATAAAGGTACGAAATAACACCTGGTTCCTAAAATTGTACGAAACCAAAAATCTGAGGTGAAGAAATATCATAAAAACAAAGAAGCTTAAACCTAAATCTAATGAAAATGATATAATAATCGGATGAAAACAAAACATAATCGATTTGAAGGAATCAGTAAAAAAAGGAGTAAACATCAAGATCATAAACAGTTATGAATATCTTAGAGAGAGAAAATAAACAGCAAATCGAGTATGTTAATGAAAATAGTAATCAAAGTTAAACAGATTTAAACAAGATTTCTGTCAAAATCTGATGTTTTTAGAGAAAGAGAATATGATTCTTTAACCTGAGAAGTAATATTAGATCTTATCGATGGTTTGAACAAAGAGTTTCACAGTTTAAAACCTGATAAACAATGGAGGTTTTTAGACTGCTGCTGTAATGAAGATGAAACAATAGAGGTTTGTACTACTGTTGGTGAGTTTAATGGGGGTTTATTGGAGCTTTCGTTTTTAGAGAGAGAGAAAGTTTTCAGATTTCAGTTACGGAAGATATTGAAGATAGTGGTTACTTTGATATTAAACGTGATTGGAGAGAGAATGTAGAGATAAAAATAGAAAAAAGATATTTTGAATTTTAGAATGTAAATCAGATTTTATATATAAAGAAGGTTAGTATAGGTATTATAAATTAATATGTAATCTAGGGATTTGTGTTTTCTCTTTAGACGAGACCAAATGGACTAGATATCCATTTATATTATTTTTTTTGGTTTTGAAACCTTTTATAGAATTGGCTTTTAGTATAGGAAGAGCAATATTTAGTAAAGACAGTGCGTTAGAAAGGTCAATTTATGTTTTTGCTCTTCCTTTACCAAATTAGTTTAAGGAGAGCGTCATAAGGATCATTTAATAAATACCGCTAAAATAGAAGGACTTGGATAAAAAATTAATAATAAATCTAATATTTTATTCACTTGTAGTTTCTCTCACATAAACAACCCAAACCCTAATATCGTCACTACTGTCAACATCACCATTAGTATTAAAAAACTTGCAAAGTTTACTATCGCTATAGTGTTTCGAATTTTTAATGATGCCTCAAGATCTCATGAATGAGGAACCATTGTTAATGAAGAAGGATGCAACCTATATCAAGAAAGAAGATTTCTTTGACTTAAACGAAGACATTTTAGAAAAAGTGTTTATTTCTCCCTATTCTAAAAAGAGTTTATCTCTCTCCTCTCTCTTTTGGTCGAAAACTATATTGAGGGGGAGGGACCAAAGTTTAAAATTAAGATATTTTAGAAAAAGTGTTTATCTCTCCCTATTCTAAAAAGAGTGTTCTCTCTATCTAATGCACTGCCTTTGCTAAAAACTGCTCTTCCTACACCAATAACCATAGAATTAGAGAGGACTATATCTGCTATTAGAACCCGTTTTTTGGGCTATAAGCCCAAAAATTATTATGAAAAATGACAGGTTAACGAACGAAAGCAGATGTATGAAAAATGTAAGTATTGTCTAATTAAATCATGATTTGTGAGAATGCGAAGAATGCATGTTAATGGGTTGCTGTAAGTTGCGTATTAAAGGAGAAGGTTATGGCCACAATCGTAATCATACCATCCAGGGAGATTTTATAGGGCCCCCTCATTTTTGTTAAAAGGCCCCCCAATGATAATTTACCAAGTAAAATGGTTCGTGGGGAGGCCTTTTAACAAAATTGGGGAGGCCTTATAAAACTTCCCTACCATCTATTACTTAATTCGCAAGAAACACACAACTTGAGTTTGGTAGGCTTTGCCTCTTTTGATTACAGGGATTCCCTAACATGTGCAGACATTAAAAAAAAAAAAAAAGTTTCTACTTTTAACTTAAAAGAATCAGTAAAATTGGTAAATTCCATTTTTAACTAAAAAAATCTAAAAAATTTGTAATTCCATTTTTGACTACAAAAGACAACAATTCTAAAGATATCTCAAATTCAACTTGTTAAAAGTAGAAATAATACATGTCTGAGCATATCTTAGGAAAATATTCTTCTTTGGGTTAAACTATTTTGTTTCTTAAAAAAGTAACAATCCTTTTATCAATTAATAACCACACATGTTTCTAAGATTGTGCACAATTAATCATTTTCTTGTTTTAACCCATAATTTGTTCTCCAAGATAAATTTGGAATATTTCATAATTAACCATAGGATCATACTTTTGAGTCATGACTTCTTGAATCATCTAATCAGATTGTGTTACAAATGGTAATTACATTATGAGATATCAAATTGAGTCACACTGATCTCAACAATCTAGAGAGGAGAATATTGTGTACACAATCCCTCAAGTTCCTCCATCAATTTTTTTCTTTATAGAGAATAGTAGATAGATATCTTTCCTCAACCCCTTACATTCTCCAATTCTATATATACCAATATTCATCTTCCCAAAGAGACTCATCTCTTCTTGTTTTAGTTTGGAGCTTCTCTTAGCTAGCTAGCCTTTCGACATGACTAGGTCAAAGGTGAAGCTAACATTAATCGCCGATGAGGCAACTAGGAGAACCACTTTCAGGAAAAGAAAGAAAGGGTTGCTAAAAAAAGTGAGTGAATTGAGTACTCTATGTGGAGTTAATGCTTGTGCTATTGTTTTCGGACCGAACGGGTCACAATCGGAGGTATGGCCATCACCCATTGAGGCCAATCAAGTCTTGAACAAGTTTCGGGAGTTGCCCGAAATGGAGCAAACCAGAAAGATGCTAAACCAGGAGGAATTCATGAGGCAGAGGACTAGAAGGGTTAAGGAACAGCTGGATAAGATCAAGACAGATAATCGAGTCAAAGAGATGAAACAGATGATGATGAAATGCTTGGAAGGTAAGGCTAATATTCTAGATTTAAATCTTCGTGAATTGGGCGATGTAGCTTGGTTGCTTGATTCAAATGTCAAGGATATTAATGAGAAAATTGAGAAGTTGAAGAACAACAATATCACTGTGGGTCAATCTTCACATGCTCTTACTACTAACAATAGTGGTGGGTATGGACATATGAATATTGAGAGGATGCAAGGAGAATCCGCAGAGGCTTACCGAAGGCCAGCTCCGCTCCTGAACATGAACCTTCCTCCCCCTCCTTCCCCTCCTCCTCCTTTCTTTCATCCTCATCGCTTTCGTCAGATGTCGAACGGAGAAGGTTCTTCGTCATATGCTGCTCCTAGGGTTTGGGATAACCATGCTAATGTTGCATGGGAGCCTTTTCCCAGTACCCCTAATTTCTTTCCCTGATTGGTGGTACCTGTCCAATCCCCATCCAACTTTGTTGTTTCTAATCATTTCTAATCCTGCAGTTCTCCTTGCTTATGTAATGAGTCTCAAAGAGGTGGGTCATGTAGACTTGTTTTTTACATGTTTGACATAGATTTAGATGAGATTATAGGGTATTTGAGATTTCATAGAAATCACCAAGTCTTTGTAGTTTCTTATATTTCTTGGCAAACCAATAAAGTATTTATTATTAATGCATCAAATATTAGAAATATTGCTTCATTTCTTTATCTTCAAAGAAATATTTTCTCCCATTTATGATTCATCAATAATATGATATGGTAATTGCTCAACTATTGACCCATATAGTATTGCCTTGCCTTATATTGGCCCAGTCTTCATCAAAGGCCAATTATTAGTTACCTCTTTTTCTCCTTAGGAAATACAATATATAGGCACCCATGAGCACCTTTAACTTAGATATGAGGGCACCCACGATCGTCACCGTTTTGGGCCCATGAGTACCCAAGTGAGGTGAGTGCCCACTTGACAGGACACTGCCAAGGCTCTCTTCTAATCAACAAATTACCAAGACCTAACTTCAAAGTCAAAGGCGCTCGTAAGTACTCATAGCCTAATGGGGTGCACGTAGAATTTTTCCTTCTCCTTATCGACCGTTCCTTTGTTTTTGATGGAAAAAGATAAATGGGCGAGGAACAGAGAATCGAGTTTGGGTCTGTCGGTTGAAATATCTTAACCAAATAGCGGCATTGTTTGAATATCGGTGTTGTAAACACAAGTTTTTGGTTAGAATGTTTCTACGAAGAGTTGGACTTTGTAAAAAACAGAAGCACCCCATATAAATTCCCTATACCAATAAGTCGACAAGACAGATATTGTGGTAGAATTTTTTTCCATTTTGTTGCTACAATATTATGTTAGAATTGGGAGTGTTGATTTGTTAGCTCAATTATATGGCCTAAAAGAATGTGGTGGGGAAGGAAGACAAGTGTTACAATTAAAACCTTAACCCATCAATTATTTTCAATTTCGCTTTTTCCGTATAGGCCAAAGGTACATTATATTTTTGACTATCATTGTCATCTAGCTAGTTGCTCAAATGAATGCCAACCATTAGTGACTAAAAGAAATATTTTCGAAAAATTTAAATTTTGCCACGTGCTACTAGTCTATTTTGTGGAAAGAACCCATCTAGTACGGATATGGTAGATGGGCCATGTTGAAGCAGCAAAGCCATTGCTTTGTGATAAAATTGTGTCATAAATTAAATGAGACAAAAAGGGAGGTGGGGAGAGAAAGGGGAAAAAGTGGCACATGAAATTAAACACATGATCGATGGCCCGACCCGACCCACATGTGGTTGTAGCTAGTGGGTAGTAGTAGTAATATGTAAGAGACATATAGACATGAAAGCAGGTTCCTCCTCCAAAGCCAATTGGTGGGTGGGTTGAGTGGGGTCCATCCATGATTGAGGAGGATAACCCTATCTACAAATTTCTCATGGCTTTCAATCTCTATTCTCTAGTATCCATCTTATCTCCCCCCATCATACCACATGTACCACTTAATACACTCACATGATCATGTCATATTATACCAAGAAATACTTCTTTCTCTTCCAACTTTCAAACATCATCTCTCATCTAAAAAAAAAAAAAAACTTTCAAACATCATCACATATTTCACTTAGTTCAACAAAAAGAATCACATATTTCACTTAATGTTTTATGAAATTTCAATAACTTAAAATAAAAAATAATTGATTATGCTGAATATGTTTACGAGTCTAGCTCTAAGCGAGAGTTTGTCAACAAAAAAAACTCTAAACGAGAGTAGTATTCTCTATTTATGTTTATTTTTATCGCATCCTTTTTGCCTCTTCTTTTTTTGAGTATACATAAATATATAGTAATAAATAAACAGATGTAGTATTTGTTTGTTTTCATAGTTCACGTCGTACTTGTCGTGTTTTGGTATTATTTAAGAAAAGACATTATTATATTACTTCTACATTTTCAAATTTGGCCTTTTCGCGTTCCAGGGGACCCTCTAGTTTATTTTTGTATCCATTGTACATGCTATTTGTTAAACGCTTTGTAATTGATGTACGTCTATCGAATTCTCTTGCCCGTCAGACGAAAGAAAAACCCCCAAAAAAAATCATTTAATCGTATAACGATTTTGATTACTGATTTGTTATATGTGGGTTGCATATGCATGTAAATATTCTATACAAATTCTTAATGTTTTATTTTATTAGTGAGGGAACATGAATACATATATCCGATATCCCATTGATCACCCAATAAAGTCAATAAGTAAAGTGCCCACATGATCATCATTATGTTTATATTCATATTTAAATGGGTATCCAAGATCCACAAACATTTTAAAAAGTTGTATAGCTTCCTAGAAAAAGCTTAAAAATCAAAATGAAAATAGATGGGTACTTTTTCAACAACAAAAAAATTGATGGGCCCTAAATTATTTAGTGGTCAAAATTGCAGAAGAAAGAACTAAACAAGAGAACCCTTGTACCAAAATTTGATTTTCTTTTTTTCTTCCTCTTCTCATAAATTAAATCTCACCATAGTTACCATGGGGATTCTATATATATAAAATCATCCATCAACCCTAAAATATGATGGATATAATTATATAGCTAATTAAAGCTAACATCCATCACCATTGAAATAATGAGAGGGCTGAACCTACTAATTTTGCCTCTTCTCTCTTACATCTCCTTGGAATTAATCCTCTTTCGAATTCCTAAAAGAAACTATACAAATTTAATGAAAACCTATGTCAAATCACCACCCCCATCAATCGAAATTCAATTAACGGCGCATATGTTTTGCTTGGATTTATCAAGTATAGACCACATAACTTGAACGTCATTATAAGCACACGCCATTACTTCTCCATGTAAATCCATTACACGACTATTATCGTCGTGTCCTGCAATAAGGTACCAAAAAATTATGAGAAAATTGTTGGAAAAAACATTTCCTTTAAAGATAAATGTTCCAAAATTGACAAGAAATTTTTTTCTTCTTCATAAAAATTAGTACAAAAAATATACCTTGTTGGCGAGATTTCTTGTCTCTTGGGGTGTTGGGGTTGGGGTTGAAGAATTTTCTGAATGGAGATGTGATTGTTCTAACCCATGAAGCCATTTTTGCTTTTTTATGATCTTGAGGTAGTTGTAGTACTCTTCTTAATTTAACTTTTCTCTCTCTCTAACTTTCTCTTTCTTTCACTAGCTCAATGATCTTGATTGGTTGTAGTTATAAGTCTCCAAATGGATCCTTGAAAGAAATCAATTTTATAGGGTATATATAAGAGGTTAAGTAGGATAGAGAGAGTGGGTGTAGGTTAAAACTGAGGCAAGATCCGAGAAGTGAGGTGGTGGGTTACTTTTACCCACTTTTGTACATAGAGTGATACTTGTTTATGGGTTAATTCTCATTTAGCCCCTAGATGTTAAGAATTCACTTTTTAGATCCTACAGGTTCCCCTAGATTTTGTTTTGGCGAACTATTCAAATGGATGAGAACAAACTATTCAAATGGATGAGAGAATAAGAGAAAGGGTTGGAAATATACTTAGACAAGAGAAGAGGAGATGGCTAAAACTCTTTACTCTATTAACTTTCTTTCTCACTTTTGCTTAAGACAAATTACAAGTTTGGGTATTAATAGATGCCCAAGTTAATTCTAAATTACTTCTAAATAAATGTAAAAGACTTTTGACTTTCTAAATACCATAACATAAGTAACTATTACTACCATAATACTAATACTTAAATATTATAATTTAGTGCATAATAGTAATATATGAAACCTCTTTTGATTCATCCTCCAACCATTATCTTCAACCAATAGTAATTGATACCTATTCAATTTGGTTTAATTTCCTACAATGTCTCCCCTAAACCAAAATTTCTTCCAACTCCCATACTTGCAACATTTCTCTTAAAAGCTTCTCCACTTATAGGTTTTGCAAACACATCTGTCAATTGATAGTTTGTCATGCCATACTTGACCTCGGTACAATCTTCTCCTTCTTTTTGTTTATAACCTTTTGCTACAAGCCTAGCCTTGTACTTGTGGATAGAGTCAACCCGATTCATCTTTGTTTTATAGACCCATTTTGCACCAATTAACTTGTTGTTTGGAGGCAAATCAGTAAGCTTCCATGTTTCATTTTTTTCAATTGATTTTATTTCTTCATCTATGCCTATTTGTCACTTTTCTTCTCTATATGCTTCATCATTGGAAATTGGATCTTGACCTGCAAAGAAAGCAAAAAATATAACATCATCTGGATCAATAGGATTAGTTGAGTCATAAATTTCCCTCAAGCTCCTTGTCTTCCTTGGTGGTGTACTTTGAGACGAATCATCATTTGATTGAATATTAGAAGATGAAGGGATTTCACTACCATTCTCATCTTCAATTATAGACCAATTAGGACCCTCACTTTTTGATTCAAAAGTACCACTTTCATCAAATCGAACATCTCGACTAATCACTATTTTGTTTGTTTCTGGATTGTACAATTTATAGGCTTTGCTCCTCTCAATATAGCTTACAAAAATACATTTTTCTGATTTATCATCCAATTGTTTTCTTAGTGCATCTGGAATGTGTGCATAAGCAACACAACCAAAAGTTCTCAAATGACCCACATTCGGCTTAGCCCCATACCATGCTTCACGAGGTGTGCAATTTCTCATGCTTTTAGTAGGAGACCTGTTAATTAAATAAACTGCACAAGAAATTGCTTCAGCCCATAAATCTTGTTGCAAATATTTTTTTTCTTAAGCATACATCTTACCATTTCCACGATTGTACGATTTTTCTTTTCACTCACACCATTTTGTTGCGTTGTGTATCGTACAGTCAACACATGCCTTATATCATATTCTTTGCAATACTTTTCAATAGGGAGATACTCACGTCCCCTATCAGTTCTTAAGATTTTGATTTGTAACCAGAAAATTTTTCTACCTCCGCTTTAAATTCTTTAAAAGCTTGAAACGATTCAGATTTTTCTTTCATCAAATACACCCAAACTTTTCTTGAAAAATCATCAACAAAAGTAATTATATATTTGTTACCTCCATTAGACTCCGGAAATGTACCACATAAATCTGAATGTACCAATTTCAATGGCCTTTTTGCTCTCCAGGTGTTTTTTTTCGGAAATGGTTCTCTATGTTGCTTACCGAGTTGGCATTCCTCACACACTTCTTTTGTTTCATAAATCGAAGGCAACCCATCAACCATGTGCTTCACTTTTAATAATTTCAAGCTTTCATAGTTCAGGTGTCAATACCTATCATCCCACAACTTACAAATTCCATTGTTATGAACATCTGAAAAACAAGACTTGTTAGCAATTTGGATTTCAAGAAGAAACATATTATTTGGTGTTACTCCAAGTTTTGCAACAAGTTGATCTTTTCTTGATAGGAAACAAGTATTGTCATGAAAATGTATATCGTATCCCTTCCTTAACAAATGATCAATACTAAGCAAATTATTTTTCAAGCCAGGTACATAATAAATTTCCGAAATTTTTTCAATATTGCTAGATTTTGTGTGAAAAGAAATTTCACCAATACCTCTTATTTTATAGAATCTAGCATCTCCAATTTTCTCATGTCCACTGTCTGACTCAATTGATTTAGAGAATAAATTTCGATTACCTGTCATATGCTTGCTAGTTCCACTGTCTAAATACCAAACATGATCAGTTACGCCAGTATCATGGTAACATGCAAGTAACAAAGTTTTATTTGGATCTTTTTCATTTGCATCATCATTATTTTCATGCATTAAACTAGATTCATCATAGTTATCTTGATTATACCGACATTCTTTAGTAGTATGACCAGATTTATGACAGTTATAACATTCAAACTATTCTCTACCTCTTCCTCTTTGATAAGCACGACCTCTACCTCCATTATAGTACTGATTTTCAGTAACCTCTTTAGTATCCATGTTTTTTTTGAATTGGTAAGCGTATGCCTCGAACCCTTGACCTTTAAGTTGGAAGACTTACTTACCTTTTAGTATCAATGTTGTTTGAGTAAAAATTACTTCTTCCTCTACCACGAAAACTTCTTCCTCGAAAATTTTTACCATGACCATGGTAAGAACCACAGTCTCCCATATTTGTAATTTGGGTTTTAAGAGCTTGATCGGGAAGAATAGAATTTCTTTGGTTAATTCTAAACTCATGTGCTTTTAGAGTTCCTTGTAAATCTTCTAAAGAAAGTAAAGAGAGATCTCTTGATTCTTTAATAACCACCACTACAAAATCAAATTTTTGTGGTAACCTACGAAAAAAAAATTCAACAATTTTTTCATTTTCTAAAATTTCTCTATTAGATGCCATTTGATTAACGACATAGTTTACTTTTGTAAAATAATCAGAAATATTTTCATTTTCTTTCATTTCTAATTTTTCAAATTCCGATCTCAATGTTCGGAGACGTACCTTTTTGTCCTTTTCCTCACCTTTGTATGCAATTTGAATAATCTCCCATGCTTGCTTTGAAGTTTCAGCTTTAGCAATTCTTTCATAGACTGACTTCTCAATTGCTTGATAAATATGGAACAATATTTTGTTAACTTTTTTCCTGTTTTCATTCAACACGTTTTTTTGGACTATAGTTAGAGCCGCTTCATTATCAGGAATGGTGAAACCTTCCTCAACAAAACTCCATAAATCCATCGATTTAAGCAACACTTTTAAATTTTTGCTCCAATAATCATAATCTTCTCCATTGAAACGAGGAATTAGTGTAACCATATTGTTACTACTACTTGCCATCTCTCACACAACATTTTCTCACAATTTTTTTCCTCTCATTTTTTTTCTCACTCATATTTTTTTTTAACCTTGCTCTGATACCACTTTGTTGGAAATAAACTTAGACAAGAGAAGAAGGAGATGGCTAAAACTCTTTACTCTATTAACTTTCTTTCTCACTTCTTGCTTAAAACAAATTACAAGCTTGAGTATTATAGATGCCCAAGTTAATTCTAAATTACTTCTAAGTAAATGCAAAAGACTTTTGACTTTCTAAATACTATAACATAAGTAACTACTACTACCATAATACTAATACTTAAATATTATAATTTAATGCATAATAATAATGTATGAAACCTCTTTTGATTCATCTTCCAACCATTATCTTCAACCAATAGTAATTGATACCTATTCAATTTGGTTTAATTTCCAACAGAAGCAGAAGAAGAGAAAGTGAAATTAATATATTAAGAGCAAAGTTGAAAGAGAAAGATGAAATCAAATTTCAGTTGAAACAATAGTTAGTTAAGGGGGCAAAAGCGAATGATGCAAACCTAGCTGACCAAAATGGTGACTTTGTCGCATCTAATGACTAAATTGAAATAAATCCTTCATCTATCTTATAAGTTTCCTTATGTTTTTAGTAGAAGAGGGAAAGAATCCAACAAAGTTAGGATATTATATTTGTAAATTCCTTATCTATGATTTCATTTTATAGGAAGTCACTCAAATTTCGAACTTTTCAGCGCTCGCAGTGAAGTAATTCATTTTCACATCTCCAACTACCATGCCGATTACTTCTGCAGATAAAGTAAGTGGTGTAATCTTTAACTAACATCAAAGTATCAAACGTTTATTTGTTTGTAAGTAGAAAAGTATTAGAATGGGTCCGGGTGGCTAGATTGCTTCATTTGAGCAAATAATAATGTAAGGAAGACGTTAGAGCTAGCCTTTTTGGATATTATCAAAACTTATTGAGCGACTTCTTTCACATGTGTTTAACAGCATACGGCACTAGTACGTTACCCTACGCCTACAATCACAATATTATTGATTCTTTTTCTTCTCTTCTTTTTTTTCCATTTTCACAATTTTTGAGAAATGCAAGTACAAAAAAGAAAAAAAAACAATTAAATGATTCTTGTTTTATGAGTGACATAATTATTCTAATGAAAGTACAAAATGTATTCACTTTGTGGATTCAAAATATGTGTTAATTCATTTTAATCATCTCTGAAACTTCAGTAAACCTGTAAGAGACATGTCCTTTTATTTTTTATTTAATGAAAATAATTGTTTTTTAATTAGAAAAAAAAAAAATTTTAACTTGTTAAAGCAACTGATATACTTAATATAGTTATTTTTGCATTAATAACTTTATATTTTAATGTCCTCTTAACTAAACAAATTATAATTACATTACATTCAAATAGATTAAAATCATAGTTAACCATAAACCCTTTATTTTAAAATCATTAATACTATCAGTATGGAACATATATGACATAACCTAGCTTACCTAGACACGCCGTTTTCAAGGAAACTAACAAATTCAAACTCTGATATCTTTCGTGTAGTCATGTAGAGACACAAATATCATCACAACTAAAATACCGGACCACACAGCTAGTTAGACAGGATCAATCAATCGATATTCATACTAAACCCAAGCACATGACTACATGTGAGATATCTTAATTCTGATTAAACAAATCAAAATGTTCCCTATAATTTAATTAACTAGTAGATGCTAGATACTACTAATAATCCATCTTTAAAATATTCATATTAGTTCCTAAACTTATGAAATAATTGTGTATTTGACTTAAGATTAGTTGGCGTGAACACCGAAAGGGTACGTCCATTGAGAGTGCCTTTTGATTCGTCTCGATAAAATATTATGATTAAAAGTTAATATGCTTTGTTCGAGGAGATAAAGATTCTATTCATCATTAAATAATTAACTTTAAAATAATTTTCTTCTAATTATCTCTTGCACATGATCTTGTTTCGCTTCTATATAATTATTATTTTCAAAAATATGATAGTAGTAGAATTGTGGTGAGATCTATTATTGCTTCAAAAAGGAGCATTCATGCTGCTTGTTTGCTCTCAAATTTTTTTATACCTTGGAATCAAAACATTTGAAATGATATAAGCTCATGTTGGTTTGGTGCAAGATGGAACAAGGATTTGAAGTTAAGATGGACTAGCCTAAAGTTAAGAACTTACAATTTTAGGACTATGAACTTGTGTACTCTATCTATTTCACTTAAGAAAATAATTGCAGCATGAGAAAATTAGATGTGAAAAATGGTATTTTTTAATTCAAGTAGTTCTCGAAATGTATTAGGGAATCGGCTTTAATGACTACGCCATAGACTACAACATACACGAATATATTAAATATTTTGACAACTATAATGGAAATAAATTTGTAGCGTAGTTGGTCTTCTCTGATTAGGTAGTAACATAAGTATGTCTTTCTAACCGAGAGACTAGAATTTGAACCTTACTATAATGTAAATTTATTTGTCGAATCACACTAATTAAGGTCGAAAATAGGCTTTCTCAGGAGAATATGGTACCATGGCCCTAGTTGGCTAGTTGTACTTCAATATCTTATAAAAATCCAACTATGGCCTTTGGATACTTGAAACCTGCCTATGATTCAGGTTTTGTGAAAATGTCTCTAGCTTCACATTGAGAAGGGAACATACCTAGTTGCCCATCTTTCCTTTCATTTTTTTATTTGATGTCGATTTAAAAAAAGAATTCAGTTAAGAAATCCAATGCTGTTTCCAAGAATTTTTGGTTTTTTTACTAAAATATTAAAAACAAGTACATGATGATGGTTTCGGCCTTCCGGGTGGCCGTTTTTAAATTTTTTGCAAAAAATATAGTAGCCATTCGACGAAGGAGAGAGTTCATCGTTCCTTTTAACGAATTCCTAATCAGGAACCACTCTGATACTTGAAACCTGCCTATGATTGTTAAAAATCTTTCAAACTTCATCTTGGGAAAGGAATTGCCCCATCTTTTCTTATCTTTTCCCTTTGAGTTTTAAAACCGAATTCTTAGTCAAAAGAATGCAATGTTGTCTTCAAGACTTTGCAGTTTTTTTGGGATAAATTTATATGTTTATTAATTTAGATTCACATCGAACACAGGGACGAACTGACTAAATGACCCAAGAGATAAAAAGCATGTGCATCGACAAAGATAGTTTTATTCTGAATACTATGTATTCTATAATCGGTCCCCATATTTTGCTCTCCGGGACATGACTTTCAACACAATATCCTTTTTTATGAATATGAAAACATGGATATGAATGTGGATAAGATATTCGGTACGAAAGATATAGGTAGTGTTTGTTTTCTATTCCTCCTTAGAAAGATACGAAACTTTACTTTGGATCTAAACTGACTTGAGCTAGATTTCAGAATTTTTTTTGTGAGTCAGTTGATATTTGACTCATTTAAATTGTTAATTTAAGTCGATCTTAGGTTCGTTCGAATCATACCAATAAAGTTCACATACTAATATAGGTTGATTTGGGTCTATTTGATTATAGGCATTTCAGGTTTCTCATAGATACGAGTATAGAACAGCTGTATGTAGAAAGCAATATGGTGCCTATCGAACTTCCTATCTCCTGTTTTAATTTTTTTTTTTAATATTGACTACAATGGTCACTGCAAAGGCATTGATACACCGATACAATGCGATAAATACAATAACTGTCAAATTATTACTGGTCTAAAGCTCAACAAAACCAGTGGCCTAAACTCGACAAAATTAATGGCCTAAATGACAAAATTAATGGCCTAAGACCCAAAGATATTACTTTAATTACACCCAAGTTTAATATTCCTGGATTTGCACTTCCATGGGATCGAACCTGAGACCTCCGTATTGCGGGGAGATGCACTTACAAATGGGCTACTAGTTGTTGGCCCGTTTTAATTCTTTGTTTTTTTTGGAAGTCGACTACGATCTACGTTAATCGTTACATTTGGCATTGATACATCAAAGATGTGATAAGCTCGATAACCGCCCACTTCAAACTAGACACGACCGGGCCTATAGCCCAACTAAACATGGCTAAAAGCCCAACTAAACCTTATTTATACCTTAATAATCTCAAATCAAATAACCAAAGATTTCGCCTTACGTGGATTCGAAATTGAAGTTGGTATTGGAGCTGTAGGAAATTCTATAAGCGCCTCGTGGAAGTGTTAAGTGCACCCCTTCAAAGAAAATATGGGAAATTTTAAACCTACCTACAAACTTGTTACAGCACCCACATGGTGATACCAAGCAGACCAAATCAAGTTTAAAGTGGGTGTATAACACTTTTAAAGAGTGCTTAAAAATTTCTCGATAAATTTTAGGAGTAGGTAATTGAGAGAGAGGGGCCTTTAGTAAGAAAGGAGTAACGTACATATAACTCCCTTAGGCCTATTCTCGTTTGCCCCACAAAATGAAATTAATTTTATAGGCACCACTAAAGCTGAGAGTCCAACTTATGTGCAGAAATGCTTAACCAATTAGTAATTAGTAATTAGTAAATTACATGGTTGGAAGTATTGGAGAATGTTGGTGGGAGGATGAAATTGGGTTATAAGAGGAATCAATTTTTTGTTAACTAGAAATGGTACGGTACGGGGTTGCATCGTTTGGTCTTTACCCAACTTCATTCGCATTACTTACTTCAAACTGTTTTTTTACAAATCTTCATTCAAATCGCTTTTACATCGCTTAGTTTATGGGTGATTAATTGGGAGACTGAAAAGTCGGATTCGATGCACGCTTCCCACAACCTAGCACTACCTTTTGTTATTTGATGGACTATTCGGAAGGAGCTAAATAATCAAGTTTTTTGGGGCATAGAAACTAGTCTAACCCCATCAAATTTTTGGGTTAAACATTTTCTTTTTATCTGTGGCTCTTAGGTTTTGTGTTTTCACAACTTTAATTGGAATAGAATTGTATTGAGTATCTTTATCTTGTTTCGAAAAGTAGTTGTGTTAACATCTTGTATTGAAACAATTAGAAAGAGAGATGAATGTGCCAAAACAAATACAAGTTTAATCCATAAAAATGAAAAGAATACATAATTTAATGAAAGCAAAAGAGAATGGAATACTATATATAGTTATACAAAATACATACATTGAACTACTAAAAGAGATCTGAGAAATCAATGATACTATTCTTCCCAATCTTCTCCTTCATCATTCAAAGCCATATTAAGATATATCTCATCAATGTGGGACATTAAGATCCGCCTTTGATATGTTCGGATCATTGTTATCTTAACTTATGATCAATGCGGGGCACTAAATATAAATTATTCTTGTTGATATACTCTTGGTTAGCTTTTACTAGTGGGGTGGGGTAGGACACTAGATGTCACTTCAAAACCTGAAACCGACCTGTTTATTTTATTGGATCGATAATATTGAGCTTATTTCCAAATTATACTGTCCTCTCACTTCCAAGATATTTAGATACCTTAATCCCATTTTATAGCTAGAGAGATAAAACTACAAAGAGAAAGGGAATTCAAAGATGTAGTTACTTTTATAACTCTGGAATGCATTTTGAGAGTGACTGGTTTGACTTACTTATATGAACCACTCAAATAAAAATATGAAGATGTGAAAAAGACAAGTTACTACTTGATGAGTTGATGTGAATCATGACAAGAAAGTTGCTTAGAACCTTCCATTAGAAATAAGATGTGAGATGCCCTTCTTAATCACTATAGGCTGGTTGTCTTTATATGCTCAGACAGAGCTCTCTATTCTGCTAACTGTTGTTTTTTAGTTTATACTCCTAATTGGGTCTCTCATGCATGAGTTAGATACTGTGAGTTTTACTTGCCTACTCTTATGGGCTGAAAGGGCATTTTGATTTTGGTAGATGATTTGGGGCATACAGGTTTGGTTGTGGGGAATATAAAAATTTTGGTGTCAAAATCAAATAATAAAGGGAACATTTATATGAATGTCCCATTAAAAAGTTTGCTTTTACCTTCCCTCTTTCATATTCACCACCATCATGTGTTCTCTATCATTGTCTTTGTCTTTGTCTGTGCCTCTTTCCCTCATAGTTTAGGCCGAAAGCCTTCCCCTTTTCATGGGTCTCCCTTTCCATGCGAGCGGTTTAGCCTTTCGTCTAAGAAGGGGACTAATTTCCTTTAGACAAAGGATAATTGGTAAGAGAGCCCTTTTTTTCGCCGAAATTGGGGGCGGGGGCGGGGGGGGGGGGGGGGGTAGAGAGAGAAAAAAATGGTGGTAATGGTCTGAGTGTTGGTGATGAAAAAGATGAGGTGAAAACATACAAGGCAAAGAAAGTTCAAGAATCAAACGGGTCAACCCGTGACAAGTTCCCAGGGAAGTGAAGCTGAATTTTCTTTGCCTCCTACATCCAAAATTGGGAGGTCGACACGAGTATCATAGAAGCTTTAAATCCTGCTATGACTAAAATACAACTATGCCTGCTCTGGTCATAACTCGACTCTAGACCCTTGAGCAACGAGGGAGGTGTGAAGAAATTGGGTTGATACCTTAAAATCCCAAAATATAGGAACATAGAAGCGTGCCTATATTTTCCCAAATTAAATCTTGATCTAATATAGGGTTTGGAGTTAAGAAATCTCCAAAGTCTAAATAATTTGGGTTACAAGGGTCTATTGAAAGGTGACTTTAGATACACAATTTATAAGATCGCAAATAAGATTTATTTGATTACAAAATATACTCAAATGCAGTTTCATTTAAAACTAGTGGATCTTCACTGCCTCATCTCAGCCGCTTGTCAACAATCGACTAAACGAGTCTATATAAAGCAATAGGTTCGCACTAAACTAGGCATTGAAGGTTCAATCTCTGAACTCAGACTTTCAATTGAATTCTTTAACTGCAAAAACACCTTACTAACTTGAACATCAGAGAGGTTTCGGAGTTCTTTATAAATTTTGTCCCAAATTACAAGAAGCAATTCGATATTTGAAGCAGTGAATCTTCACATTCCGAATGATAACCTAAAGTCATTTGAGTTTTTTTGTTTTTGGCCCCCTACTTTGTGACCAGCTTCCTTTTTTGCCTTTTCATAAATTCAAAATTGACCCATTTTTGTTAACACTGTGACGGTTAACTTTTTATTTCCTTCTATTTGCTCTTCTCGTAAAATTGAGTTTTTAATTCAAAATTAACCCCCTTTAATATGGATCAAATTACAAAAAATTCCAACCATTATTAGGGTGCCAAAATGGAATTCACTTTAAAAACACTAAAGACACCTCATCTCTCCCTCTCTCTCGTCCCATTTTATCACCTCTCTCATCCACATCATCTCTCTCGCCACCTCATCATCTTCTCCGTCGAAGGTCGATCAAATTTTCCGGTGGCATTCAATTTTTTTTTTTTTTATTTCTTCTTCTTTCTCTCTCTTCTTCCTTTTTCATAGGGAAATCACATTTCCACGAATGGAGGGTAATTACAATGGTATGTTCGAAGTGGGAAGTGCCGAAGTGGTGTTCTTTGCCCCCATTAATTTTAGGAGTTCTCGGTGGGGGTTATGTGTTCGAAACTTTTGTGAGATCTTCAAAGTATTTAAAAGAAAACTATATTTGATAACGAGTAGCCATACATGTAGACAATTCAGTATCCATCAAATTTATGAACACATATACATTATGGAAATCATTAAATTGGTAAGTACAACGAGCAAGCTCGATCATTTACATAAGCCACTATTATCTTATTGTAATTCACAAACCACCCTTGGTGATCAAGCTACCTAGCTAGCAAATCACAATAACAAGAATAAAAAAGGAGCTAGACTCATTGTCCATAAGATGGGGACATGGTGTTAGTTTGAGGGTCTGAAACACGGGTTTCGTAGAACCTAGCAATGAAAGCAGACGCTTTGTTGTCGATGTCTGGTTCACCAACCCAACGCCCTCTGTCTTCGTCGCTTGGGCGAACCCTTCGAACAGTTACTGCATCATCCACGTCGTTGTAATAGTTTCTAGCACTCCTCCCTTTGCTACTTGATGATGAAGATGATGATGAAGAAGAAGATAATGACTGCAACTTCAACATACTAACCATTGACATCATTGAAGATGATGCTTTCCTTTGCCATTTGTTGCTCCCCATCTCTCTCTCTCTCAATTAAGACAGTAGTAGCTCTTCTTCTCTTTTGCTTAATTTGTTTTGTGTATGAAGCAATGCTTTTCGAAAATAGACCAGACCTCTTTTGAATTTATAGGGTTGGAAAGGAGAGATTTGGAAATGAATATTAATTAAAATTGTGAGGGAATCTATATGATTTAATTATTGGATAAATTTGAATGGAGTAGATTAGAGTTGGATAAAATACCATATTGGATGTAGGTCTATGGTCCTAGCTTAACTTGTCTTATGACCCCAAAGTGACTAAACAGCCTGTGATATTCACCCTACCACACTATTTCCTTCAAGGCCCTTTTGTACTCTTTCTTTTCATTAAAAAAAACTTCTTTGGCTTATCTTATTTTCTTTCTTGACCTAGTAACTTTTTGGCCCTCTACTTTATACCATTTTTCTTTTTGGTTCGTATTTTCACGGAATTTAAATTTGACCCTCTTATGTTCGAGTTCAATTCGTTAACGGTTATTGTTTATATTACAAAATTGTCCTTTCTTTAATTGTTCTTCTCTTCTCTAGTTTCTCTTTCTCTCACTTGCTTCTTAAACTTCATAATTGTACACTAGTTTCTTTTCTTTATCCCAATTTCAGAATATATTTGTTAATTTAAAGCTCGACAAAAAACTTTGATGAGTTTCCTAATTTACTATAGGAGTCGTGGATGTCACCAACTGTGTTTTCTTTCTTTCATCTATCTCCCTCTATCTTCTCTCTCTACTTACTAGCGAAGTCATGGATGTGACCAATTTTTCTAAAAAGTTGTTCAAACGCAACGCCAGTTCAAGTGAGAGATTCCTCGTCGGATCTGACAAGTGTTCTTTGAAAAGACCTTCAAATGCTCCGACTAAGGCTTATTAAAGAGAAACCCTAGAAAAATCTGCCAAGATTATCCATACCAGTCTCTCACCGGTAAGTAATTACAGACAGAGATACATTGAGAGAAAAGAAACAAAGAATCTTATTCTTCTCCACCGGTGGCAAAGAGCTACCTCTCGGTCGCCCACGTACAGGAGAAAACAAGTCACACTCTCTCTTCAATTTTCTTAACCCTTTAAATTTTGTCAATGAAAATCAAATATAATAACAAATATTCTGAAATTAAGTTAAAGAAAAAAGGAAAAGAAGTTGTGGACCTCCATTATTGGATGTTAAGGGAAACAATGAAGAAGAGGATGAGAGATGAACTAAGGAAGGAAAAAAAGAACATTTGAAGCAAGAGTAGTTTTGGGAAGTTATGAAAAAATTAACCCGTCAATGATGAAACCTAACTTAAAAGGAGTTAAGTTTGAATTTACGGAAAATAAAGTGCCAAAAGAAAAGTTCTTCAAAAAGTAAATGGTGAAAAAGGAATGAACCCCTTCATTCTTTCTTATTTCTCTCCGCATATATACCATGAAAATTTATAATCTAAACTCTTAGATTTATAGGTTACCATCCTTTACAAATCTTGAGAAAAAAACAAACGATTCGTGGTTGTATGTGTTTTTTTTAATTAAGAGAAATTTTGTCAAAACTCTCGATAAATTTTTTGGTTTGGTGAAAAATGATCAATCAATTTTTTTAGTCTCCAACCCCTGAGTATTTGTTTAATTTGCAACGCCTTGCGACAACTTTGCAGCGCTTTGCGATAGTTTTTCAGCGCCTTGCAACAACTTTTCAAAGTTGCAACTTTGCAACCGCCTTGCAAAAACTTTACAACACATTGGAATAGCTTTGCAAGAAATATTGGGGTTTTAACTAAACAAAATACAAATATTTGAGTTTTTAACAAGATAAAAATAAGAAATTTGGGGTTTTAACAAAAAAAAGGGTTTTTAACAACATAAGAAAATATAATTTGTCTTTTTAACTAAAAAATAGTCTACAGTTTACTATGTTGGAAGATATTGTCTCAGTAAAACCAATTGTAGTTGGGTACAAACATGGTTGTCTCTCTCAACTGCATGAAAAAACCTAGAATTTACTATGTTGGAAGATATTGTCTCAGTGAAACCAATTGTTGTTGGGTAAAAGCATGTTTGAAAACAAAAGAAGACTGACGCTCGAATCTTGCTGGTGGAGTCATTTACCTTTTTTCTTTTTTTTTAACTGCGGAGCTTTAATGGTTTCCTACGGAACACCTATTATAATGATTGCTAGTCTGTTTTGAGAGCAACCATGCAATTAAAAGAATGACTTTATGCTCGATCTGCTACTATTCTAGCCAAATTCCGACCAGACTCTTTAGCCGCCGAATTTATAGATAGCTTTCTCTCACACTCTCAGGTCGAAATTCGGTAGAGATAGTGATCGGACATAGATAGCTTACAATGGGCTCTTAAAAAAAAGATTGATTACCTACATATTGAGAGTGACAACCTTAATATAGTTCAAAAACTCAACAAGGAAAATGTAGACATATCTTGGCAGTCGGAAAAGATTATAGAGAAAGTGCAACAGCTGGAGGTCAATTTCACAAAGGTGCTATATACTCATATCCCCATAGAAGGTAACCACAAAGCAGATCATTTGGCCAAATGGAGTAGAAGAAACAAAGGAACATGAGTGTGGCTTTCTTTATTAGATCTTCCGCAGGAATTGTATAAGTTATTTTAGTTTGTTTTCGTTTGTACCTCAACAAACAAAAAAAAGCACACAGTAAGACCTGGAATCCTAGATGCTCCAAAACTTTATGTTTCAAAATTCTAGTTTGACCTGGTCCCACCATTATTCACAACTCACAAGTAACTTCCAGTAATTTGATTCCTTCCATTAGGATTAGTTTAATCCTTATGTGCACCAATAATATGTGGTTTGGAGAGAGAGAGAGAGAGAGAGAGAGAGAGGGGGTGAGGGAGAGGGGGTTTATCATGCATCTTATCACATTCTAGTGTTAGCAAAAACAAGCAAAAATATGTTTGGGGTAAGATTTCAGTATATTGAGAAAAAGTGGCTGGGAAAGTAGAAGACCATTTCTTTCCCGGCAAATAATGGAAGCAAGCTGTCTAACTTTTTGGCATCTTTAAACCCTAAACCTAATTAATGAAGAACCCAGGCAGGAAGAGAGTTTGGCATGCCCACTGCTTTCTTTCTAGACCGAATCATCCTTCCCCTAGTATACCATTTTTTTGGCTTTCATATCAAATATTTTCTATGCTAGTTGTAAATCACATTACCCTAATATTCTATCATTTCCTATGTGTCTAATTGTAGTTATTCCTCCTAGCTAATAATAATTTTTTTATTCTTTTATATTCATGCTTTTTTTTTAATAATTAATCATAAATTAGAGAAATTAGATACATTTCATAAACACAATTTTATATTCTAATCACTTGTTGTCTAGTGAGTAGTACTTTAGTAGTACTTGTGTACTTCGTGGTCCAAATAATTTCTTTTTCTTGGTGTTTACCTTTATTCCTTTTTATGTATGGAGGCAACAAAAGGAACCACGCATTTGAGAAAAATTAATTTTCCCACCATGGGCTCCTCTGTTAAAAGAATAATTTGTTGTTACCCTAGTATAGAAGAAGAATAGATAATAAAAACTAAAAATTGAAAAATTACGAGGGTGGTTTGTAGTGATAGGTGGTGGTGGTGGTGATAGTGGTTGTTAAAATTATAAACTCAAAAGGTATTTATTTAATTAAGTAATTAGAGAATTAAGTTAGTGGGAAGTTAATTTCTTTTGTTGATTAAGTTAGTGGGTTAATGGATGAGTTAGTGGAATCATGTTACTAGTGGTCTTAGTTAGTGGGTAGAATTTGGGTCTATAAATAGACCAGTCTTTGTAGTTTATTTCAATCAAAATCAAATCAAGTCAAGTATTCAATTCAAGTTAATATCTTCTTTATTCTTCTTTGTTTGTGCAAGTATTTTTAATTTCCAACATTTGGTATCAGAGCTAGAATTATTTTGTGATTACTAACCGAATTACAAAATGAATGGATCAATCCAACCTCAGCTTCCGCGATTTTGTGGGAAAAATTTTGATCAATGGTGTATCCAAATGAAAGCATTGTTTGGCTTCCAGGAAATTTGGGAGGTTGTCGAATTTGGGTATGTAGAACCAGTTGATCAGGTAGCACATGAAGCTCTCTCTCAGGTCCAAAAGGATAGTTTGAGAGAGAACAGAAAGAAGGATAAGAAGGCATTGTTCTTTCTCTATCAAGCTGTTGATGAGATTGTCTTCGAGAAAATCTCAAGAGCTGAAACAGCTAAAGAAGTGTGGGATTTGTTGCAAAGATCCTACAAGGGTGATGAGAAGGTAAAAAATGTAAGGTTGCAGACTTTACGAGGTGAATTCGAATCTCTTAATATGATTAACTCTGAAAATATTTCTGATTATTTTTCTAGAGTTCAGTCTATTGTTAATCAATTGCGGGTTAATGGTGAAAAGTTAACTGATCTACGTGTTATTGAGAAAACCATGAGATCATTGACAGGTCGTTTTGACTATGTTGTCGCTGCAATTGAGGAAGGAAAAGACCTCTCAACTATGTCAGTTGAAGGTTTGATGAGTTCATTATGTTCTCATGAACATAGGATGAACCAGAGAGCTGCTGCAGGGTCTATTGAACAAGCTTTTCAAAGCAAAGTGACTCTGCTTGAAAAAGGTGGTTTTAATGGTGAAGAGAGTCATGGTAAAGGACCAAAAAAATTTGGAAGGTATGACAAATCTAAAGTTAGATGTTTTCGTTGCAAAAAATTAGGTCATTATAAGTCAGAATGTAGAGTTTCCAAGATATATTCAGAGCATGCTAACTTTGCTGAAGATGATGTAGAAGAGGGAGAAATTCTTTTATTGGCTTGCAGAATGGATGACGATTCGGATGAAGATTCTGATGAAATTTTAGACGAAGATTTAGATGATTATTCGGTAGAAAGTGATGAAGATGGAGTTTGGGACTGTCCGGTTAAAGAAGATCATCAAATAAAAATTGATACGGATGATGAGACAGTAGCTTCAGAATCTCAAGTAATTGAGATTACACCTATTTCTCTGAATATTGATGATAATTCAAATCTAGAATTATGTCCCAGTTCAACTTACATTCAAGTTTTGTCAAGGTTTGATGACTACGTTGTAAGCAATGATAATAATGGGTCTAACGAATATTTTTGAAGTGTTATATCTTTTGCAGATTGTAATCACACCAAACCTATCACTGTTAAAGAAGCAGTAAAAAATGTGGGGTGTATTTCTGCTATGGACGACGAAATTTATCCAATTGAGAAAAGTGATACTTGGGAGCTAAATTCTTTTCCTGCAGAAAAGAAGTCAATTGGATTGAAATGGTCATTCAAAACCAAGTACAAACCAGATGATGAAGTAGACAAATTAGTTGTTAAAGGGTATGATGAAAAGCCAGATTGATATGAAGTTTTTAAGTTGATGATTAAATGACTAATATTTTTTATTAAGTCATTGAAGGTCCATTGATTTTTCAAGCCGAAGATCATGATGGGTGTTATAATGTTTGAGTTTAAGGGAGAGTGTTAAAATTATAAACTCAAAAGGTATTTATTTAATTAAGTAATTAGAGAATTAAGTTAGTGGGAAGTTAATTTCTTTTGTTGATTAAGTTAGTGGGTTAATGGATGAGTTAGTGGAATCATGTTACTAGTGGTCTTAGTTAGTGGGTAGAATTTGGGTCTATAAATAGACCAGTCTTTGTAGTTTATTTCAATCAAAATCAAATCAAGTCAAGTATTCAATTCAAGTTAATATCTTCTTTATTCTTCTTTGTTTGTGCAAGTATTTTTAATTTCCAACAGTGGTGACTTAGCAGTAGTTGATGCTCATGATTGTCGTAGTTTAGCAGTAATTGTAGAGAGGTAGAGAAATATAAGAAGGTTAAAGATCATTCGCAAAATATCTTTTCCCCGAATAACTATTTAGGTTTGTATAAGTTATGTAATGTGCTATTAAAAGATGGTAAAATGAGGCATTCTCTTTAATAACCTTAGATCTTTTTTTTCACAAGGTGTTGGAAAAATCTTAGCCATTGTGAGGAAATGTAAAGAAAAACCTAGACATGTACTCCAAGAGTCTTTAACTAGATTTAATATGACATGGATACATCATAAGCAAATACACGAAGAAACACATGAATTGATTTTTATATGGAATTTATTATTGAAGTTTATATGTTTAAAGAATTTTACGTGATATAATGTACCAAAAACATAAAGATAAAAAGAGGTCGCGGTCACATATTTCTTACATATGTTAGTTGAATCTAATAATTCTCCGATATTGCAGAATGAAAGAACGAAGAATGAATAGAGAAATTGGTAAATTACATGCTCCAATTATTTCGATAAAATATTAAGTTTATATCAAACAAACTCTTTGGAGAAACAACATTACACATCATCAAACAAATTCAACATTAAAACAGTATCTACTAGGACCAAATATCGAGTCAGATCAATCACCAAGTTTACCAAACTTGCTCATATACTGATAAGTGATTGATGCATACCCAACTAATTATCTAAACTTAAAGCATCTTAATGCATTACAATATGACAGTCTCACAGACATGTAATATGCAGCTGACTCAGGATCGGTGACTCTAGTCGAGCCTAGTGGTGCAATGGAACTTGGAGATGAATTCAGAAGCTTTCGTGTCAATGTTGGGATGCCCAACACCGAAGGGTCCATGACTGTCCCTGTTTGCCCTAATACTTCTACGAACACTTAGCGCTTCATCTCCGGACGTTTCTTCGTAATCTGGCCTCCTCCTCCTGCCACCTCTGAGGATATTGAACATGAAAAACAAACAGCTTGAATACTTCTTCTTCATCCTGTCCATCTTTCTCTCATCCACCATGTTACCTATATATACAAATATATAGTACTACTATTCTCCACAAAACTCAACCCACCAAGACACCAAGTACTATACTATTACTTATATAATAGCTCATATATAAGCTTTTGTGTTTTGTGACTTTGTCTTCACTTTATAATTTACTAATTACATATTTATGTTACTTCACTTTCAAGTCTAAGAGAAGAACCCTATTTATTGAGATAGCTGAGGTTGATGATTGATCACTAGTTCTTGTTCAAGACTTTTGACTAGTTCTAGACCGTTAGATCAATCGTTACGATGGTAATGAATAATCGAACCTAAACATGTAGTAGGTATAGCCATAAAGAAAAAGTTTGGCAAGTGGTCCTCCATTAAGTGTTTCAAATGAATGGTCTAAAAGCATTATATCAAATAAACAAGAACTTTTGTCTATAAACTTTTTTATACTTCCAAACATATTTACTAATCTTAACTGAGAGTATTGAGGAAGGGTGGAGTTCCTAACTAGCTTAATTAACCAAGAATAGACTAGTGTCGATCAAGCTTTTTTAGTCTTGGATAAGCTTGTTCTACTCGAATATTTAACGCTTAAACTTCATTGTTAAGTATCCACAAACAGGGGGACTTCCAAGAAATTCATGTGATCGCGTATATAATCGGTAATTAGAGGTATAGTTAATAATTTATTACAAATTAATAAAGTATAAGTGGAATGAAAGGTGGGAGTGGGTTGGTTTAAGACCAATGAGTTAGAAAGAAAGATTATAGAATGTGAGTAAAGTGAATTTTTTTTATTGAAGGTTACTTTTTATTATTGACTGGATGGAACTTAGAAGGAAATCTTAAAACTTTTAATTTCATGTAAACTATAGTATATAATATTAAAGCATGGGGTTGTGAAGGTTCTTGGAGTCTACCTTGAAAGTGGTGCTTTTTTCTTATTGTCTGAATCGGGCTCGTGCAAATCTGAATCAAAGAACTGTAACAGATTCTAAATCAACCCAAATCAGTCATTCAGGCAAGGCAGACAAAGACAAATACTGTAAAGTTTTCCTCAAGTTAATTCATATCTCGGGTCAGATTTCAAATGTGACTTAGCAAAAAGAAAACACTACGTTAGTACAGGGGTCTTAAAGCATTTGCACGTATTATTCAATAACTTAATCTTCCAACTAAACAAAAGGTCTCCTTAATTTACTTGCCATTTAGGCTTTCTTTGAAATTGTAGTTCATTTCTTGCTGCATATTGAAAATCCAAAATGAAAAATTAGTGTTTAAACCTTTTTCAGCTTCTTCTTCTTCTTTCCTACTTTTATTCCAAAACATGGCCGAAAATGCACTAGAACAAAAGATAGGTCAAGCCTAATTAACCAACAGAGTAATGTGGGAGTCTGGGACATAAACGAAAGCTATTTCTAGACAATGAAACAATAAGTGTAACGCCTGGCTTCTTTGTCTCAATCAATCAAGAAAATTTGTGTACGTCGACACAAGTAAATTATATATACACACACACACATATACACACTGATATGAGTATATGACCACATAATACATATGTTAGCTAGCAGGAATTCAGTAGGAGATAAATGAATATCGAATAGCATTCCCCGTGAAATGAGATCATTCCATAATGCACAAGTTATTAAAGGTTCAAACAGAACATAATATATAGTACGCATCATGCAAGTAGATTTCTTCGGATTGGTGCTTTCTAAACCATAAACGGCATATGCACCGACATTGTCCGTTGGAATTAGACAATTTAAGGAAATAGCAGACTTTGCATTAGAATAATTTGGTATATTTATGACTTAGTTGCTTGTTTAAACATAATTAGCATTTTTGCGAATTCTGATAGTAGAAGCTGCAAAATTTATGTACTAGAAACAAGAAGTCAAGAACGTATCTGAACGCAAGCAATTTTAGATACATTATTCCTTATGGTTACAGAATACATTAAAACCCTAAAAGGAACACACCAAGTAGTGTGAGTGAAAATACATACAAACACAAATCCTAACATATCAAAGTGCAGAATTAACAAGTTAAGCAGTTTTGCGATCAGATTCTGAAAAACGGGTTTCATAGAATCTGGCAATGAAGGCAGAAGCTTTTCTATCGATGTCTGGTTCAGCTACCCATCTCCCTCTATCTTCGTCACTAGGACGTATACGTTTAACATATACTGCTTCATCCCAACCCATATCATCCCAATCATGAGACCTCCTAACCTTGAACTTGTTGAATAACATGGAGAAGAAGGAAGGTCTTTTGTTCGGCCGGTTCGTGTTACCTCCCATTTCCACTCTTCTTACTTCTTTGTCTTTCACTACTTATCCTATACACTTATGTTTTGTTTCAATAAAGGTCTATAAAATTGTACTCTAGGCTCTCCTTAATTTATAGTAGAAGAACTCTTCTTCTCCTTGCCACATAATGTGAATATAATCATTTAATTCCAATATAATTTAAATAATTGATTTGATTCCACTTTGAACTTAGCTATAAACCATGAAAGTCTAGTTTTTATCTAACACCCTAGGTAAAAAGATAGTGAGGAATCTAAAAGAAAGATTAAAGAGTTAAACACACTTTGGTTGGGTGATTACGGGTGCGAGGAGAAACCAAGGTTCGAATCTTACTGTTTAAAAAAGGGTTATTTCTCAAATGGCCCCCAACTTTGTGACCAACTTCCTGTCTGCCCCCCTACTTTAGCAAAAATACCCGTATGACCCTCTTTTTACGCTATCTTTAACTTTCCGTTACGTTCTCTCCTCCATCTCATTTTCTCTCTCTGCCACATCATTTGAGCACGCCACATCATCGTCTTCACCGACATGGGTCGCCAGCTGGCGACCTTCAAACATAAATAAAAAAAAATTCCCTCTCTCTCTCTAAAAAAAAAAAAATTCCCTTTCTCTCTCTGAATCTGGTTCACCATGAACCAGATCTAGGTCTGATTCGAATGAAGGTCTGTTTCGAATCAGACCTAGATCTAGTTCATGGTGAACCAGATCTAGAGAGAGAAAGGGAAAAATGATTCTTTTTATGTTTGAAGGTCGCCGACCGGAAATTTGGTCGGTCGGCGACCCATGCCGGTGAAGACGATGATGTGACTTGCTCAAATGATGTGGCAGAGAGAGAAAATGAGATGGAGGAGAGAGAGTAAAGTAAAGTTAAAGATAACGGGAAAAGGGAGTCATATGAGTATTATTGCTAAAGTAGGGGGTTAGGCAGGAAGCTGGTCACAAAGTTGGGGGCCATTCGGGAAATAACCCAAACAAAAAAAATGATTAAGGAAGATAAAAGGGAAATTAGCAAGTCTAAAAGGAATTAGGTTTGTGGGGTTTTCTTTGAATTGGAGTTTGGGAACATTGTTTAGTTAGTGCTTTTAGGGTTTCCCAAAAGATAGTTCTTTCTCTTCCTATCCTTTCTAATTCTCAACATTGTTCATGCATGCAAGCTGTATAACTTTATAGAATCTTTTATATATAGCACCTTTGTTTCTAAATACATAATATCTTTGTTCATTTTTTTTTTCTTTTTTTAGATTATTTTTTGTGGTCATGTTTAGTTAACTACAAAATAGTTCTTGATGTTCACAATAAATTATATAATTTAGTCTTTTTTTTCTTAGGAGAAGGGAAATCTAATCAAATCATGAAATTATCAATATTCTAAGTATAATGGTGGGGGCAAGATCATAAGATATATTAACTAATTGATCATATTAACCGTGTCGAGTCGCGATTGCTTATTAACTAATTGAGTTGATTAAAAAATCTTATTAAACATATATACTTATTCTCATTCTCAAATTATTGGGTTTGCCTAATTAACCTACCAACTTTATAGCTTTAGTTGTATGTCCATTTCATAAAGAGAAGGGTTTCACATTTGATTCAAAATCAGGCTAGAAACAAGCAAATGTTGCCCACCAAAACCCATATATACCTTCTGATTTTCTCTAAATTTTTTGGCTAGACCAAATCACAAACAGCTAGGGGGCAGAATAGAACTGAAAGGAAACTTCAACATCAACCAAAAGCAAAATAAACAGGCAGAAATATAACTGACAAATGTAATTAGAAATACAAAAAGAAGAAAATGGTAATGAAAACAAAACCTGTTAATTGAGAAGCTAGGTGTTGTGTTAGTAGCCCAGCCCAGGTGTATACTGGCCCGTGATTGTGTTATCTGTCATATGGAACAGGTGAATGAGTGCTGATTGGGACAAATCAAAGACATCTTTACCGTTTGATGTATTACCTATCTAAGAAAATGATGCTTCCTACCCCCACTCAATGCAGGAAAGTAGCAAAACTTAATCTCACCTCCCCAATTAATTATTTGTTTATTTTTGTCTGATTCGGACGAACCCAAGGATAAATATGGCCATCCGATTCGTTTCATCAAGCATCTTTACTGTTTGATGTATTACCTACCTGAGAAGATGATAGTTCCTACACCCACTAACTGCAAGAAAGTAACAAAATCCAATCTCACCTCCCCCATTAATTATTTCTTTAATTCCATCTAACTGCGACAAACCAATGACAACCCAAAAGATAAATTTGGACTCTCAACAAAAAAAAAAAGATTCATTTGCGCATTTGTTTCGTTTCATCAAGCAACTTTACCGTTTGATGTATACCTACCAAAGAAAATGTTAATTCCTCCACCCACTCAACGCAAGAAAGTAACAAACCCTAATCTCACCTCCCCCATTAATTCTGTCAATATTTCGTCAAATGTTTGGGTTTCCTCTCACTCACTTTCCCACCGTTACCCTCTACACCATTGCCGTTTTCATCAGTACCCTATATTCGGAGAAAGATGCTTAAAATTTTAATAGCATTTCAAGAACCTTAAGCGACGCAGAAGTTTGTGACTGCTTTATCTGCATGGAACCATTGACTATGTCCATCTTTTAGGTGTGATTTTTTGTTTTTCAATTTTGATTTTCATAGACTTTTGGAATTGAGGTTTGGATCGATTTTTTCGACTCATGGTTTGATTTCATTTTCGTCATATCTTTTGGAATTGTCTTCAACTATTTGGTTGGGAATTGAATTTGTGAAGGCATGGAACCCTTCATTACACCCATCTTTCGGTTTAATTTGCGTTTATAGTTCTCTCCATCATTCTCAAGTCACATAGGAAGTCCAATTTTATTGTCTTGTAATATGATTTTTCCAATTGTATTTCCTTTTTACTCATCTTTAAAATTACAACTGCCATTATTTACTACTTTACTACTTCCAAGGTAAAATTAGAAGAAGAGCAATCGATCATCTAATTGTATGTTATTTTTTTGTACATTAACTGTTTGATAAAAGGTCTTTATGATATTCCTTCTGGATGTTTGATTGTATATTTATGTTTTAATCTTGCTAAAATCACGATTATGTGATAATCAGAGATAGATGAACATAAATAAAGAACACCATATTTAACGAGGTTCAGTCGGATATTCACGACCTACATCCTCAGACAAACTCACAACAGCTACATACTGTATTCCTCACAATTGTAGTGATTCGTTACAATAATCGAATCATTTAATTCCTAGAACCTATATGTACAATAACATATAATCATTTTGGTTAGGAAAATGTTAAGTGTAAAAGATCTTGACATAATTTGTGACATGCTGAGTGACTCAAATAAAAGAACAGTTCATATGGTAGTCTAACTCTGAATTCTTTTATATTTTTAATGAAGGTGAGTTAACATGTCATAAATTAAGTCGAAATCCTTTGCGCACATAACACTTCCATTTTAATTATCACAAATCTGTATGCATGACTACTTTTATAGATGGTTTTTTAAATAAGAATAAGATACATGCACAAGACATTCCACGAATTTAATCATAAAATTACTTGTTATATTTGTAGGCGGGAAAGGTCACTTTCCATGGCTAGGGATTTCTGTGAATTTCACTTTCTATTGCTAGTTGTTTTAAACTCCCGCGATAATTCCAAGACGTTGATCTCTTTTACAATCTATTAAAAAACTATTATAAAGAGTATCAAGTAGATAAACATTGATCTAAATGCAATCATCATATATCACAACTATTCATCAAAATATTCACAACAAACAACAAATTTGAACGTCTTTTTCCGATTTAGACCAACAATGTTTATCATCTGAAATCACTTGAGCGACTATCTTTCCTCTAAGTTTCCACATCTCTTGTGGTTCAACTTCAATTTCTTCAATATCCTCACCTTTTGTTATATTTAAAACGAATTGGCATACGTACAAAGTTGAATCAACTCTATAAACAAAAAGACAAGTCACTTAACTGATAAATAATCAAAGCAATAAATCAATTGCAAAGCATTGCAAACTGTTTGCGAAGCACTGAAAACAAATTGCAAAGCACTACAAACCACTTGCAAAGCACTGCAAATGTACTCTACATATTAAAAAAACAATCAATCCTCTCTCTCCTCTCTCTCACTAACTTCATTAGTTCATTTCTTTCTTTTTCTTCCTGGCGCCCCTTGATCAGTGAAGAACAAGTAAGTGTAAGTGTCTTCTCTCTCTATATCTCTCTCTCCAATGTCTGTTGAAAATTTATACTTTTTTAATTTAGTTACTTCATCAAAGTTTAATTCATGTTTTCTAAGCAAGTCTTAATTAGAACTTGTATAATTTTTAATCAACCCCTCATATTGTGTATAAAGTCTGACACTGAACCTTCACATTCTTAACCAAGTCAATTGACTTAGCATTCGATGTTTCTAAATCTATCAACTAGCACCAGTTTCGATATAAAGAAGGCAGTTTGCAGTCATGGCTTCTTCATGATGGCACATAACGGTTGGGACCCCTTAACCAAACCTACGGTGTCTGTTTCATCTCCCTTTCACCCATGATAATCATAATTCTCTCACCATCACTCTCTCAGTCTCTCATCATCAACACCATAACAATAATTATCTCTCTTTAATTGTTGTTCAATTATTAGTAGGAAGAACTCATCAGAGAGATAATTCTCCTCGTCCTAAACAACAACAATTCTTATTGGTAAAAACATATTAATATCTTGTCTACTTCATTACCATATTACTTGATCAGATAATTGTTCTGCTTGATTATATTATTTTTATAATCATTCAGGGTGAAATTAGAAGAATGCTACATACATTAGATAATGATGAAAAAGAGATTGAGGAATGTCATAAGATCATCAGGATGCCAAAGGGAGAGGATCCTACAAATTTTTTCGCTCTCCTACTCTTTTCGAAAACTTGGTTAAGTCAACTATTATCTACAACTGCAAGTTCGTTCTCATTTTCATTAAGGGAAATGATAAAGTTACAAAAGATTTTGACAAAAAAAAGTTCCCAGCTGATGTGGCGGGTGTGGTTTCAAACTTTGACCAAATCTAGGCTGTTGAGAGATGAAAATCACAACTGCCACATCAGCTGGGAACTTTTTTTTGTCAAAATCTTTTGTGATTCTAGCATCTCTCTTTCATTAAACCTATACATACAACAACTTATAGTCATTTTGGTTAGGAAAATGTTAAGTGTACATGCAAGATCTTGACTAAATTTGTGACCTCTTGAGTCAATCAAATAAAAGAACAGTTCATATGGTAGTCTAACTTTGAATTCATTTGTTTTTCTAGTGAGGGTGAGTTAGCATGTCATAAATTAAGTTAAAATCTTTTGCGAACATAACACTTCCATTTTAGTTACCCCAAATCTACATGCATGACTACTATTATAAATTTTTTTTAAAAATAAGAGTAAGAGACATGCATATATTTATAGGTGGGAAAGGTCACTTTCTATTGCTAGTTGTTTCAAACTCCTGCAACAAAATTCCTAATCAAATTAGCCATTAATCCATTTGTTTCCACTTTTGAGATTAATCATTCATTTATTTTTTATCTTTTCACTTCTATCTCCTCTCGTTTCCTTTCTCTTCTCCTCCACAAAGGATCTCCACTGATGGAGGTCTTTTAAAAAAAAAAATACAATCAGACATGTATCTTTCTTCGATTAAAGGGAAATCGGCTTCTCCCTATGTTCTAACTTTACAAATGGATTTTTGCAAGAGAACGACACGGAAGAAAAGAAAGAGAAGGAAGAAGAGGAATAGAGAAGAATGAATGGAAGGATAAATTTGGAAAAGAATAATTATGGGTTATTTCCCAAATAGCTCCCAACTTTGTAACTGGTTTCCTTCCTAGCCCCCTACTTTATCAAAAATACCCAGATGGCCCCCTTTTTAAGATTCCGTTGTAACACCATCAACTAGTCATCATTTCTCTCTCCTCCATATCATCACCTCTCTCTACCACCTCATCGTCTTCTACGGCAAAAATTGTCGGTCGGCCAATTTTCAGGCCGGCGACCTTCAAATCTAAAAAAAAAATTAATATTTTTTTCTCAGTCGCGGCTTTGGGGAATAAAAAAAATCTCTGGGGAATAAAAATTCTCCACAAAATTGGTCAACCGAGATTGACTTTTTTAATATCTATTTGTTGTCTCAGGGATCCCAATTTAACTGATGTATATGATTACTCCAAAGACCTTCTATCAAATCATGAAACTCTTAAGACAAAAAAAAACTAAACCATGAATGATAATAGGTTTTCAGTTATTAGATTATGGGTCAACAGAAACTCAAAACACAAGAAAGTGAAGAAACAGAACTTCCTTGGATGTGGAAAATACCTCTAACACTTGAATTGCTGCTGAAACAGCATCAACGCACACACCAGACCCCTGAGAATTAATTCGTTATCATTGATTTTTTGAGTAAGACGGAGGTATTCACAGGAAGAAGGGAGAATTTTTACCTTCTGAAGGATGGAGGCAGCAGCTAGGCAAGCTTTTTTCATCACTCTTTTGAGCACTTTCTCGTTGGAAGGAGCATGAAACCCAGCACCCACATGAACTGCAACGAAGAATCTAGGGTTTTCTTCAACACCTCCCGCCATTCTTCGAGAAAAAAACAGGGAAATCTGAAAGAGAAGAAAAAGTTTACCATTGGGGTACTCAAGTGTCGCCTGTGTGTTGCACTATTGCTTGCCATTGGGGTACTCAAGTGTCGCCTGTGTGTTGCACTATTGCACGGGCCAGGCGCACCCCTTCCAAATCTAAGTTACCAATTTTTCAAGCCTTTGTTTTAGGCGTAATCCGCAAAATTTGTGTCGTAACTACAGAAAAATCATTTTGTCGAGACATTCTCGAACCCAGTATATCGACAGAAGATGAGGTGGTAGAGAGAGGTGATGAGATGGAGGTGAGAGAAATGATGACTAGTTGACGGTGTTATAACGGAATCTTAAAAATGGGACCATCTAGGTATTTTTGATAAATTAGGGGGCTAGGCAGGAAAACGGCCATAAAGTTGGGGGCTATTTGGAAAATAACAAAATAATTATTATGTTGACTTTCAACTAACCGACTGACCGACATCTAAGAAGAAGGGCCAAAACGGTCCTTCCGACAATTTTGGGGATCAAAAGAGAATTACGCCCAAAAAAAATTGAAAATTTAACGTAGAGATCACTGACTATTGAGCAACCAGCAGTCGATCTATGCCGAAGGAACCAAGAGAGAAGTAAAATCATCGATCTAGGGCTTCTTAACGATCGGAAAAGGTCGTGTTTATTGCAGGTAATATCCCCCTTTTACGATTATCATACGTTGATTCTCTATTACATAGCTTTCTTTCTTTCTTTCTTGCCCTAAAAAATTTCCCCATTTCATGAACCCTAATTACCCCTTTCCAACTTTTTGTTGCTCATTCCAAACGATTCTAACCATTCTGGCTTCTCTGTATAGGTTCTATTTCATCCCCTTTGTTGATTTTAAGGGTTATTATTGGATTTAGGATCACAAAGTTCATTCACTAGGGCTAGAACTTGGCAAATTTATTGAGACCTCAACAGTTACTGTGGGAAATTTGAAATTTTTAATTATTTCTTTGTAGTTTAGGTTTGGGTTTCTCTAGGATTCTCTCAAATTGACAATTTGATATTTTATGTATTGCTGTATATGATTCAGGGGTTCAAAATGGATAATAGAAGGTACTATAACCGTCTGGAGGAAAGAGCTCAACTTGAAGGACCAAACAAAAGAGAGGAGGTGATTATATTTTGTAAAGTGAATCTCATTAAGTTCATTTTAAATTTTTTCGGTTAGGAGTTTGTGGCTTGAGTTTCTTTTCGCTTAACAAGTATATTCTTTCGTTGTCGAAGTATTGTTGTTCTTAATTAAAAATGGGTGTTCAGAAATTGGGTTTGTACTTCTTCTTTGGATGAAAAATTTGCACCCTCTATCTTTTGGTAATTCCAGTTCGAATTATATCTCGATATTCTCACGCTTACTGCATATTTGCTTATCTTCCAGCTTTTTCCGATGTGTGGGTGGACATTTATTTTAATAACGTTGTGGTACAGGAATATGAAAACTCCCTTGCTGAGGATCTTGGAGATGATTTTCGTCTGCCGATTAGGCATAAGCCCACTGAAAATCTTGACCTTGATAATGTGGAGCAAGCATCCCTTGACACACAATTAACGTCATCAAATGTTGGGTTTAGGCTCCTTCAGAAAATGGGTTGGAAAGGGAAGGGCCTTGGAAAAAATGAGCAAGGTATTTATTTATATCATTAAGGCACCTAGCTACCTATTGTTTATAGCTCATGTTCAGTATGTGGTTTGTTGGTTAGTCTTCATAAGTTTGTCTTTTTGAGTCTTATAATTATGTACAGGAATGGTTGAGCCAATAAAAGCTGGGATCAGAGATCCAAAATTGGGAATTGGGAAGCAAGAACAGGATGATTTTTTCACCGCTGAAGAAAATATCCAGCGTAAGAAACTTGAGATTGAGTTAGAGGAAAACGAGGAGCATGCCAAGAAGCGAGAGGTAGGTCATCAATTCAACTCCTGGAATAGCTGATTCAATAATCTAAGTGTGATTAGCTATTGTATCTTTAAACATAAGTAGTAGTAGATAGGCATGTCTGGCATATATATATGTGTCTTTTGACGGTTAATCATAAATTATATATATAATAAGGGACCATCAACTTTGGAGGGTCTTGAGAATTTCCTGCAGTTTTTATTACCTGGTGGCTTCTACTGCCCGCTTCGTGCCCATGATGAAAATCCAGGTGATAGCAGAGCGTGAGCAAAAAATTCAAACTGAGGTGAAAGAAATACGAAAGACGTTCTACTGTGATCTTTGCAACAAGCAGTACAAGCTCGCCATGGAATTTGAGGTCCACCTGAGCTCATACGACCACAACCACAGAAAGGTAAATGACCTATTTCACCATCTTTATAATATTGTCGTGTATCTACACTTTTACTGGCCAAAATCTCTAGTAACATGGGTAATCCCTTTTTGTTCTTTGGTGTCGAGGACTCTTCTCAGACATTTGCATTGTTGCATACAGCAGCTATATGTTGTGGGATTGTCTTCGTTCTTGCACAGTGTTACTGACATAAAATACCACCTTAGTAAGTCAAAATACTAGAACAAGTAACTAGGGGGAAAAAGGATGGGTTCGGGAGTGTCTATGTTTTGGCCTTTTTCTACTCATCGTGTCCTATATCTAACACCTTGTGTCAGTGTCACTTACCGAAACCTAAACTAGTGTCTATAGGTGCATATACATCTTTACTTTGTCTAATCTGGTGAATATATTTGCAGCGGTTCAAAGAAATGAGAGAAATGCATGGTAGTAGCAGTCGAGATGATCGACAAAAACGAGAACAACTACGTCAAGAAAAGGAGATGGCCAAGTTTGCTCAGATGTATCTATTCTTGAGCTTCAGTTCTTCACTGATCGATTCTTTTAATTATCTGAAGACTATTGCAGTGTAATAAAAATTTTATGATGTCTATAGTGCAGATGCCCATAAGCAGCAGCAGCAGCAGCTCCAACAACAGCAACAGCAACAGCAACAACAAGAAGATCAATCTGGAGTTGCTCCTGTCGCTCCCACATTGAAGAGTGCTACAGCAGTAGCAGATCAGGATCAGCGGAAAACATTGAAATTTGGCTTTTCTTCAAAAGCAGGTTCATCTAAGGTGTGTCCACTAAGCATCTAGCTCTCAAACTTGTAATGGTTTCTAGAGTACATTATGATGCTTAATATTGATAGCATTTATTATTCAATAAAACATGTTAAATCCTTTTCATCTAAAGGGTGGCAAAGATCTCAATAGCTTCATTCATGACAATTGGATCGAAATACAACATATCCTTGTGTATAAAATATTAATAGGATCCGCGTTATTATTTTTTTAAGTGAACATATATGCCTGCTAGTTAATAGATTTACTTATTCGCGAACCTTCTTCAGAACGCGTTTGGTGGTGTGGTGAAGAAGAAGAAAGTAGCTGTGCCTGTATCTTCGGTATTTGGGAACGATAGTGATGAAGAATAGGGAAGTTTGCAGCAGCAGCAGCCATTTACATTCAATTTTTCGGCAATCCTGAACTGGTGAAGCAGTCAGTCAGTCAGTCAGAAGCAAAACTATTATATACTCAAATGCCCCCTTGAGGTTAGCTAGCAGGAGATGAAGGGATGTACTTTATTATAACAATTAGTTAATGTTTTTACATCTAATAGAAGGATAAACCTTTTTTTTTGTTTTTGACTATAGATGGTTGTGGATTTAAATGCATTCTTGTAGACTCAAAAAATTATTTTCTTCATCCTCTACAACTTCTATTTATGTTTCATGACATCCCAGAGTGAACTTCGAAAATTCTCCTTTGGAGTTGTTTCTTTTTCTTGTTGGTTCTTAGTTGCGAGTGCGGCGGAACTCGATAAACAATGTATCATGTCGTGCATTTAATCCTCGTTTCTTATTAAATTTGTCTAAATGGGTTGTTAGGCTTTAGCCTTTCGATCGGTTAGCAATATTGTCACCTTTGGCACTTTAGGGCCTATGCCCCACAGGGAAATGGTGTCTCATCCCTTACCTGGGCGACATTTCATGATTGGTAAACAACAGTTGTTTCTTCTGGGATCTCCAAACTTGGGTTCACTTCAAAATGTACAGATTTGTCTAAAGAAGAAAAAACCAAGTTTCCTAAGAACCTAGTTCACTCTCAACCTCGCCTGATCAACTTCAACCTCAACCTGACTCAGAAAGAGAATCTCCTTATTCAGAAGAGGTGATGTTCGATGAACGTCGACTTTGAGAGCAATTCGCTTTACTGAACACTGGTGTTTCTGAATGGTGATCTTGTGGGTATCTATCTGATGAATTAGTTGGCGACCCATCATACTCGGTACGTCATGGACTTCAATTTGATAAGTTACCAGAAGATTAGAGATGCCCAACTTGTGGTTCAGCTAAATCTTTCTTCCAAGGCGAGAGTGTTGAAATTGCAGGGTTTTGCCCAAAACCAACAATTTGGATTGGGTGGGAATGCTCTTACTTCAGAGCAGAAGTCAATTATCATACATGGAAGTTTGCTCTTCTTCTTTGCTCTTTTCTCAAGTGGGTACTTTCTTCAATGCTATCAACTATAAAAGAATAGAAGATAAAGGTAAGATTTTTTTCTTCAAATTTGGGTATACTTTTCTTTTTTGTAATTTCTATTACTCAATTCTCCATGATGTATTAGCAATTTAAGGTGGTGTTTTCTTTTTCTTTCTTATTACCTGAATCTCACTCGTCTGAATCACCTAAATCAAATAGATCTAAAATCAACCTGAATCAACCATTCAAACGAGTCAGGCATCTTGGGTAAGACAAAAACAAGACTCTGAAATCCGACTCCACTTGATTCACACCATAAGCCAGAGTTCAAAACTATAATTAAAAGAATGGTGTTAGATTTAGAATCATGATCTTTGTTTGTTAGATGGTCCAGTGGAGAGAGAAGCTTAACCACGGTTTAACTAGATTCGAGTGGTATACAAGTCTAATTAGCATAACCTTTTCTCCCCAAGGATCTCTGAAATATAACTACCTCAAATAACAACTCTAAACTCAATAGGTATAGAACCATTATCACTGTAAATATCGGTTCATTCAAGTGAACGAGCGTCGTTGGTGGCAATTTTATTGCAGACGATCAAGTTAAACTTCAAATAGCTAATCACCTCCATAATTATATTTATTTACATTATAGGTTTAAGTTTGTACTTGCAGTAGAATGAGTCATGAAATTGTATCACCTATATGAGTAATTAGGTCTAATTCCAACCTCAAATATAGAATTACAATGGATGGTCTCAAAAGATAGAGCTTACATGCTTAGTACTTATAATCGCGTAGGCATTAAGCAGCTTTCGCAAATCCAATCCTGGTATGACCATAGTCGAAAACCGTATGATAAACTCCCATAAAAACGTCTCCAAGAATCCAAAGAGGACCTCGAGGTGGTGGAAGATCGAATCCCATAAACCCACTGAGACAGATAGTAACACCACCTTGTCCCGTTTTAAGAATGTACTGAAACAAAACACAGAACCAACACAATAAAATAAATAAGAAATAAAACTCTAAAATAATTAAATTATCGAAACAAGAATTTAGAAAAGGAGAATATAAATTTGAACCTGTTCAGGAGTTAGAACGAAGGGTTTGTTCCCAATGGTGAAGGTAACGTTTGGCATCGATGAAATGCTATTACAGTCAATAACAGCTTCTGGACTAGGCAAACTCTCGCATAGCTATAAAAAGAAAGTCGAAAAAATTATCATGACAGAAAATATACTTGAAATATGTGAACTTTTCGACATACAAAAGATTATATAGGCATATACCCGATTAACGTAGTTAAATACTTGCTCCTTTGTTTGGTTCTGTACAAGCTGCCTGCGGATCCAAACTACAGCCATCTCACAAGCTGCACATAAAGCATCCTGGCCTACTTCTGCTCTTTCTCTATTTTGTTTTTCGACTACTGTTTCGATGCCATTCCTGCATATAACCATATTTGGCTTCTATCGTAGAGCAACAAATGAGGATGAAAAAGCGCAAGTTGTTAGAGAGGGAATCACATACTGTGCAGCGTCAGATGAACATAAGCCCGCCGAAGCACATACTTGAGCAGGCCTTATCTGCAGCATGTATATATATTTAAAAATTTGAAGGCGTTTTGGAACAGAAGTAAACCGAACTGAAAAGTAAGAATAAGAGTAACAAACCCCGGCCACTAAGAGTTCCCATAACATTTCTCCATATTCGGAAACAACTTCTTTGCATTCCATGCTTACAAGTCCTTCTGCTCCAATAGCGTAGTTGATTTCAGTCACAATCGTCTGACATTACAGAACAAAATGAAGAGATTACTAACAATATAAGCTACAATATACTACAGATTCTTAGAGTAAAATGTTCTTATTTTTCGAGTAAACGAGTTCTTTTAGAAGGTATGAGGAAATACAGTTGGACCCGCAAGTAGGGATGTTCCAGAATCAGCTATAGCAGCACAACCTCCATTACAAAAAGCTGAAAATTTGAAGTTTCAACCGTTAATAAATCATGTTTTGGGTTTTAAAGTTGATTTGTCGAAGATAAGGATTTATGATTCAAAATGATAAGAATAAGCTGAGAATACATGACCTGTTGACTGATTCCCGATTAATATATCACCCATTTCAAACTGCAAAAGATGGCATGAGATATAAATTGTAAGAGAAAGAAAACTACTTTTTTTTATCAGTTCATATAAGAGAGGTTTAATGCAACTAACCTGCCAATACCCCTTCTGAGTAATTGGAACATAAGTATGGGAACCCTTAAAGTGCTTTGGATCTACACCACCGAATACGATCTCACCTCCATCCTCTGCCTCTGTATCTCGATTTAGCCAAAAAGAAAATACTTCTTTGTTTACTAGATCTTGATTGACCATGTTGTACCTACAAATTCGAACCGCATAACAAATTCAACCACAAGGTGTGTATCAGACATTTTGGTTTCTAGACCGGTTAGTCTAGTCTAATCAATACCTTACCATTTTTTTTACTAAGTGTTCAAGGCTTTTAAAATATATATCGGCTACCCATATAAGAATTATGCGATTTCTGATCTACTTGATTCTATTTTAACATTACGTATACAGAAAGAAAGCAACTATACCAAACAGGTACCGCATTTCCGACCGAAATTTCCTGAAAGCCAAGACCAAGTATCCCATCAAACTTAGCCAATACGAAAACTAGACTTCCTTCTCTTGTAGCCTCAATGAATTCCTGATAAAACGATAACCATCAAGTCACTAGCTTAGACCTAAGACTCTAAGTATGAAAAGAAGAACAACAAAAGAAGACCCACTTGATTTTTAACCACTAGATCCCCAACTTTGACATTATCCTCACTGAAAAAACCCGAAATCGATCCAGACCCATAGTTGATCTGACAAGGTTTTCCTGAATCACAAACCACATAGTTAAGGAAACAAACAAAAAACCTAGAAAATTTAGATCAAGAATCAATGAACCATATTACTACCATTTTTCTTGTAGGTGCTGGACTTGACTGCTCTGTACTTTGGATGTAAGTAGCAAGCAATCTGCAAGTACTCAATCTCCTTTAGCAAACTCATTAATGGATTAAAATTTTCAAAGATGAGTTCTATGGATTACTTACAGAAAAATAGCATTTTGATGAAGGTACCCAAAGGTTTGAACTACCCGTATCGAAGATGACAGTAAAATTCTGTGGTGGCGAACCGATACCAATCTCTCCAAAGTATTGAGCATCCATATAGTTCTTGAGAGATACAATATCTGTATTTGAATCACCTAAACTATTTCGAAGTCCCTCGGAAACCTTGTACCTTGAAACCCTTGAAGCAATTTGGGCATTGAAATCTAATTTCCTCTTCTTTAAACCAATTCTCAATAACCCATCATCATCAGAGGTAGCAGAATCAAACAAGGAGCTTGTCAAAACCCATAAGAACATAGACAAGAGAAGTAATTTCATCTTCATCTAGACAAATTCCCCTGTTAATGATATGAAACAAGAATTGAGATTCAAGTGAAAACAATTTCAGATAGGAAATTGTTTCTCACTCACTCTATAAATTATGATCAAAGACGATTTTAATTTTCAAGACGTTGACAGTTAATTGACGAAAGTACCCCTGTGGTAGGTTTGAGAGACCTGGAAGTTTCGCGGGAAATTTCGTTTTTTTTTTCAGCAATTTAGTGGTTTTAATGTCATCCTTCTATAGCATTTGAGGGGAAAAATCAAATATGCCCTCGAAGAGTATTTATTTATTAGTCGGAGATAAAAAGAGAGAGTGATTGTGACGGGGATAGATGGGTGTGTCCAACTCTCCAACCACATACATATAGTCCACATCTACCGTTCAACTCTCTTTTCTTCCCTGCACCAGATGGACCTTATCGATGGGCTTCAAGGTTTTGGAAGCCCGCACAGTTTTACCACATCGATGTGGAGGATGTCCGTGCGGTCGTGGCGGGTGTGTTCCCCTTTGGCGTGCCTCGTGACGTTGGCCCATATGCTCCTTGATCGGCCGTTTTGAGATTTTAGACACGGACCAAAGAATCTGACATCTTCTACCACAGAGTCCACGAGGGGGATCAAACCCATAAGATGCAAGATCTTTGCCTAGGGATGTATACAACAAGTATATTGAAGTTCGCCTAAACTAATCAAGTGGGATTCCTCTAGTGGCAAATTTAGAGACAAGAAGACACTTCACGGATTATCTCGAGACTTCAAAGATTTATTGCACAGAAAATTAAAAGTAGAGACAAATAAATTGTCCTTGTAGGATTTTGACAACAAAAAGCAAAAGAAAAAGAAAAGAGAAAAGTGTTTCCCACCCCTATAAATCATTAGGGTTTAACCGAATTTGTTCATAAAATCGTTTCAAACAAACAAATTTGGGGTAAAACGCAAAACCTGTGTTGCTTGTTTTCAGATGGGCACTTTTAGCCGTTTTCTTGAAACTGGAAGGCGCTATTAGAGGGGAGGCCCTTTTAGAGCTTCCTTTACGCCATTAGAGGGGAGGCGCTTTTAGAACTTCCTTTACATTAAATTCATATCTCTGAATAATTCAAATGGTATAACATATTGATACAAGGCAATGCTCTTTGTTTTAGAAGCATGATAAGTAAAGAAATCTTCTCATTTTACAATATATGACAAAAATCACGTTATCGACTTTCTACAAGCACAGAATCAGTTGGTCAACGAATACTGGATATCTTCTTTTGCCATCTTCGAACTTGTAACAAATCTACTAATTGATGGACGGGTTTACGGGAGGGTACCTTGAAGTTGGCAGACTATGAAGATGCCTCTGCAACTCGCTCTGGCTTGGAGTTCTTGCTAGCCTTTCCATTTGCCGGGAGTTTGTTTGGTTTGTCATCTTCTTGTTTCGGGTCCTTCTTCAATACTGGTTGGAACTGCAGAAAGAATTTTTTTCAGACACAGCTAATAGTAACTAGATTATCTTTTTACAGAGGGATAATATAGCTCGATGCTTTCACGATATTTAAGTCATGTTAAGAACCTGGTAAATAGAGTAAATGACATTTCTTCTGATCTGGGCCATCATCTCTAAGAAGAGATTGTATCCTTCGAGTTTGTACTCAATAAGAGGGTCCCTCTGTGCATATCCTCGTAAACTCACAGCTTGTTGGACAAACTTGAGAGCTTGCAAGTGTTCTTTCCAAAGGCGATCGATGTTGCTTAAAATTAAGAACCTCTCTGCTTCCTTCATCAAGCCCGGTGCTTTTTCATCGACAATATCCTGAACATTATTCCAGAACCAAAAGTAAACGTGAACAATCTGTAATGAACTCCATAACCTAGCGTCATACGTTGTTGCTTATATAACCTTAAATAACCTATAGTTGATGTGAATAAGATCTAAAGAATAAAATCTTACAACCGACGAATTGAAGTTTATGGACAAGTCCACAAACACGTGGGGCAATGACCAATTGTCAGTTTCCATGTTAGGGTTAGTCGGTCGTTAAACATAACTTCCAGATATATATCTAAGTGGGAAAAGATCTTTATATTTACCCTTTTCTGTAAGTATGCATCACGACCACGAGAGTGAAGGTAACCCCGCAACTCCTCGTAAGTTGAACCATTGCTAGCCAATAACTCTGGTGTCAAATCTGTCAATAGATAGCAATATCTGACGCAGGACAACTTGTTAGTGTATGATTATATAGTCCATCAAAAGAAGTTCTAATATATGTATATAGATATATATGACCGATGATTTGGATTTCTCTTAATACTAGGAGCTAATAACTAGACCCATTTGTTAGATTAGCCTTCAACTAGGAGATTAACGACATAAGAACTAATAAATGAGTTGTGTAGTAGAGAACTAGAGATTGAAGGCTCTTACTGTTGAATTTTCGAAATGAGCTTTTCAAGATCCCAGCTCTCCTTGGGAGTATCAGCACCAATGTTAGCCTATTAACGTCGAACGGTCGAAGTATCTCAAGAAAATTAGATTAAAGATACAAGGACAGCTATAATTGAAAAAGAGTAATAATGTTTCGTATATTACTTCTAAAATATCATCCATTGTCAATTCAGCATATTCAATAAGAAGAGATTGTAGGTTTTCAGATTCAAGTGCCCGTCTTCTTTCTGTATATACACGATCTCTTTGACTATTCAGAACCTCATCATACTCAAACAACTGCTTCCTGATATCGAAGAAATAGTTCTCCACCTTCCGCTGCGCCTCATCTAGGGCTTTCGTTAGCATTTTTGACTCAATTGGCAAGTCCTCAACTCTGAAAGCTTTCATCATCCCCTAAATTGTAGAAAGTCAAGAACACACATATGAGAATCTATATCCTAATAAAGTACAAATAAACTCCGAGAGAATGCCAGACCTGAATCCGGTCACCACCAAAAATTCGAAATATATTGTCCTCCAGACTGAGGAAGAACCTCGAACTTCCAGGATCTCCTTGCCTGCCACTTCGACCACGTAACTGTAATCAAACAGATTGAATAATTACATTCTCACAATTATTACATTCTCACATACTTTTAGGATTTAGGGAGTCCTAGATCATAATACAACTTGACCCTAAGCTAATTGAGACATTTAACCTGATTGTCAATTCGACGAGATTCGTGGCGTTCTGTCCCCACAACGTGAAGTCCACCAGCCAATACAACCTGCAGTATAACTGAGTTAGTTGTGACTATAGAGTGCCTAAAATGTTTATCAAGAAAAAGGACATAATAGACACACCTTTTTCCGTTCCTCTTCTGTATAGATCTTATATTCACCGATAATTTCTGTGAAGGCACCCCGTAACTTAGCTAGTACTTCGTCCCGAATAGGACCCTACAATTTTCATAATCACATAATATTTTAAGGCATGGAGCTACTTAAGCTGGCAAAAGTAAAAGAGTAGAAGCTCAAAGGAGTCCTAATGAAATTCCAGATCAACTTAGTGAGATTCACTATCTCACCATTTACAAATTTTTCGTATTTGTCTGCATCACATTCTGTGTTTAGGTTGCAGTAAGAATCTAATAATATGAAAAATGATTGATACCTTTTCACACGAGTACGAGAGTCGCTCCTCTGCTTCGAGCTCAGATAGCGACCTCTGACCCCATATTTTAACAGCTAACTCTACTGCTTCCTCAGCCAAAGTTGTCTTCTCTTTAGACACTTTGCATGGGAATAAGTTCTCGTTGACCTGCAATTCACTTAAGAATAGTTATATGAAAAGTTTCAAGTCAGTGACTTATATGTAGTAAACCAACTAACCAAGATAAATAACAAACCTTCCAACTCTTTTTTGAGGGAGCTTTCTTGACAGACACGAATGCTCCTTCTGTTGGCTTGACAACTCTGTAAGATTCATCTCACATTAGAAACCACAAATAGTATACTTCAAGCTTTACTGAAACATGTAAACTTGCAAGTATCTGTTCAAAGAACATAACTACGAAGCTGCAAAATACGATGAGATGATACCTCGGCATGAGTATCTCACGTAGCTTTAACCTCGCCATGTACTCTGCATTTCCTCCAAGGATAATATCTGTTCCACGACCAGCCATATTAGTAGCAATTGTCACTGCCCCAAGGCGACCACTTTGTGCAACAATCTCTGCTTCTCTCTCTACATTCTCTGGTTTTGCATTTAGAACCTTTGGAGATGAAAATACTTATATCAGGTTTCTTAATCAGTCAATACATAAAAGCACTTATTTTGTTGCTCTCTTGGTAGACACATTTGGTGTGTGTGTGGGTGGTGTGTGTGTGTGTGTGTGTGTGCGGTGTGTGTGTGTGTGTGCGGTGTGTGTGTGTGTGTGCGGTGGGCGTGTGTGCAATGTGTGTGTGCGGTGTGTGTGTGTGTGCGGTGGGCGTGTGTGCAATGTGTGTGTGTGTGTGCGGTGTGAGTGTGTGCGGTGTGAGTGTGTGCGGTGTGCGTGTGTGCAGTGTGTGTGGTGTGAGGTGTGTGCGGTGTGTGAGGTGTGTGCGGTGTGCGGGGCGCGGGGTGCGGTGGTGCGGTGTGTGCGGTGTGTGCAGTGTGTGCGGTGTGTGCGTGTGTGCATGTGTGCGTGTGTGTGTGTGTAAAAGCACACATTGTTCTTCGCGATATTGCCATTTTGAAAAGAAAATGAAGTATTTCCACCAACGGTTTTACCAGAACGAATTTAGATTAACTAATCATACGTCATACCTCATGAGGAATTCCAGCTTCCTTCAATTGTTTTGACAGCATGTCACTCTGCTCGACGCTAGTTGTACCAACGAGCACAGGACGGCCTGTTTTATTCATCCTGGAAATTTCTACCACAACTGCTTGCCATTTACCAGTAGTTGCCCTGAAAACTACATCTGAGTCATCCTGAAATCGAGATAAAAGTAAAGACATGTTATACCGCAGAATATTGAAAAGAAACAACCACTTAATTAGGCGATAAAGATTCTTAACCAATAACATAATCCAATTTAAAAGGGAAGAAAGAAATCTAAAACAGACCTTCCTTATCATGGCCTTGTTTGTAGGAACAATTGTTACTTTAAGTTTGTATATGCTTTCAAATTCTGTGCTTTCAGTTGCTGCAGTGCCAGTCATTCCACAAAGCTTGGGAAACTGCATTACCAGCAAAACCAAGACAGGAATTTCGGAGAGTGAAGAGAGAAACTAAAAGTGATTCCTTAATGAGTTATAAGGACAAAACTTCCCGACCTGAAGAAAAAAGTTCTGATAACTGATAGATGCCAGTGTTACAGTTTCGTTTTGAATCGGCAGGCCTTCTTTTGCTTCAACCGCCTGGTGGAGTCCATCACTCCATCGTCTCCCCTGACATACCATGTAAAATCAACACGACAGAAAGCATGAAAAAAAAATCAAAATCGTCTTTTGAAGAAAAAAAGCACTGGAGTAGTTACTCACCTGCATGACTCGACCAGTAAACTCATCCACTATAAGAATCTCTTTTCCACGAACAATGTAATTTACATCCCTGAGAAAGAGTTCTTTAGCTTTGATTGCATTTACTATATAAGATGCCCACTGTTCTCGGGGATCATATAAATCCTTCACATCCAAAATTTCTTCAGCATCCTCATAACCCTGTTCTGTGAGTAAAACACTTTTCTGTTTCTCATCAACCTGAAAACGCAACCCAAACAAATATCGAGAAATCTTAATTTCTACTTTGTGAACTAATGGTTTATATTGGTAGTGGCTCATAGTTGACTTCAAAATTATGGCTATGTTTTTCCAAAAAACTTTGCCTATGAAAGGAAGCTAAAGTATGCGACTTCCAGATCCTTGGATCAATGTTCCCAGAGTAGCAATTTTCTTTGGGGTTTAGACTGATTGTATGTAAGTCTCTTACAGTGTAATGGAGATCTCGTTCAAAGGCTGTAGCCATTTTTGCAGCTTTATAGTACTGCTCACTTGGTTTTTCTGCAGGTCCAGAGATGATAAGTGGAGTTCTTGCTTCATCAATAAGTATGGAATCAACCTCGTCAATCACACAATAATTAAAACTCCTCATGACAAGCTCATCAACAGTCTGCACATGCCACTAGAACCGGTAAGTTCTCCGCCAGAAGAAAAGTATTCAATGTGAAGTAAATGAGTAAAACAAAATAAATGCAATAAGAAAAAAGTAATTCATAGTAGAAAGCCATAAAAAGATATTAGTAGGTAAGGCAAAATTTACTTTCCGTGGCAAGATTGTCTCTCAAGAAATCAAAACCGAGTTCACTGTTGGTGACATATGTGATATCACACAAATAGTTTTCCCTCCTTTGTTCACTTGTCATATTCTCTGCCAACATAAACATTTTATCGATAGGTCATTTTTGCACTTCAAGCTAAGAAAAATACAAAGAAACACGGTATAGAAGAAAAAAACATACGTTGGATTAGGCCAACCTGCATTCCAAGAAATTTAGGAACTTGACCAACCCACTCGCAATCACGCCGTGCAAGATAATCATTAACTGTAACAACATGTACTCCCTTCCCACTTAAAGCATTCAAATAGGCTGGTAAAATAGCAACAAGAGTCTTTCCTTCTCCAGTCCTCATTTCCGCTATTTCTCCTTTATGAAGAACCATACCACCTGCGTGAACAACAAAACTGTTGAAAGTGCCTTGAATATGGGTCAATATCTAACTCGAAAACCAAAATTTTGGCCAGATCCATTTACTTATGTTTGCCTGGTCTCATAAGGGAGTTTATCAGTGTAAAGGGGAGTATCTTGTTTTTCTAGTTTGTCAGTTCTTCGTCATAACAAAAATTTAGTCTCTTGTTTTACTTAAATACAAAGAATATCCACAAGGTGTACCCTCGGGTGAGGCTTCGTGGGCATAACTGGTTTAATCACCCACGAGGCCACGAATCACATAAGAGATATTAGGAGCTTTGTACCTCTTAGATAAACCTAAATCCTAACCTGGATTCATCCCTTCAATTGAGTTACTCAAATGGGTTTAAGACCACTAAAATAGAAGCCTAATCTCATTACCTTAGAATATCTCATGTCACGAAAAATTTCGGAAAGAGGATTCAAATGCAACATTATAAGGATAAGTAAATATACCTATTAGTTGTACGTCGAAAGGACGAAGACCCAAGACCCTTCTCGAAGCCTCTCTAACAACAGCAAATGCTTCCTGCCCAATATAGGTATTAAGTGACACAAAGTACATTATAATTCTACAAAGATACATACAACATAAATGATCAAAGAAAATGAGATAGATTGGAAGACAAATTACCCACCACTTATTTTTTTCTAAACTGCAATTTTGAATTCTAAACCTAACCAACAAAGAATCTGAAACTACCATATCAAGAAAAAATTAACAGTGTAGCAAGTTTAAGAGTGAGAAAATCAATACTTACAGGTAACAAAGAATCCAAGGAGCTTCCTTTTTGAGCTTTCTCTTTCAAAATGGAAGTTCTCTCTCTCAACTCCAAATCAGACAACTGAGAAATCTCAGTTTCTAACCCATTAATCAAACTAACAGTTGCAGCATACTGTTTCCTTGTATTCTCTCCAGTATCAGTCCCTTTGAAAATCCCACCAAGTAAACCTCCCAAAGATGCAACTGCTCTCATTCGCCCGCTCCTTAAACCCTTATTTTTATTACTAAATCTTGCCCCAATTTCATATAATTGACGAGGTTTTTCCCCCAAAAAAGAAGTACCCATTTCTAGTCTTTGACTGTTGTTGATTGGGAAGAGAAGAGATTTTGTTGAAAATGGTAAGACTGATGGAAGCGAGTTATTAACAGTAGGCATCCCAAATGGTTTTGCCGCCATTTTTATGGAAATAAAGAAATTATTTCAGAAATTTCAATCAATTTGGTTAGAATAAGTGGAAATCCAAATTAATGACAACTTTGGTTGTAATTAGACTGAATAGTTTCTCTCTCTAAAAGAGGGGCGCTCTTCATTTCTGCAAAATTTGAGGGGATCTAGTTTGTGGAGGGAAGAGACGAGACCTTGAGGAAGATAAGGTGGATGGACTAATGGGAGAATGGGAGTATAATCTAGTTTTCCGTTTTCTCATAAATTCTAGGGTTATTTCGCTTGGCCCCCATATCTATGATGGGTTTCACTCATGGTCTCCTATTTTTACAAAATGCCGAAATGATACCTTATTTTTCTTTTTCCGTTAGAGCTTAAAGCTCAGTTAATTTAACTTTTCTTTTTTTATTTTTGAGAAATTGACTACGATCTACGTTAGTTGTTACAAGGCATTGATACATCATTAAGATGTGATAAGCACGATAACCGCCTAAGTTAAACCAATAATTAAAGAGGCCTAAAGCTTGACAATATAGAGCCTAAAGCCTGACAATATCTACTTTGTTTAGTGCATAAATTACATGAGATAAATCTTGGTGATAAATTGCTTCCGCCGAGACTCCATCCCAAGACCTTATGGGCTTAAGAGGGATGTCCTACCACTGCACCAAAAGGCAGTGAAAAGTTAAATTAACTTTTCAGAGCTCTATTTCAGTAACGTCAATCTTTGTCGCATTTGTTTTGAATTAGTTGGACCAGATCGAAATGTCTTTCGAGTAAGATTGTTCTCCGACGCACCCTCTGTTTACATTTTTTTTGCGCCGAATAGGTTGTGGTTATATATCTAGATCAAAAAAATTAGATGCTTATTTGCACATTTAAAGTAGTAACTCTTTCTTCATTCATTAGATATATCATATATAAACACAAATACATTAGTCAGTGAATAAATTTTGTTCTTGATAAAAATATTAGTTAACCAGAGACATGAAAACCTAATCATTCCTGATCCCATCACCACCACTCATGAAATTATCAACAATTGCATCTAAATCATCCATCCCAACTCCAAAATACAAACTATTTTTACTTTTATCATTTGATGATGATCCTTCATTTCTTGTTTCACTACTCATCTTAGAAACAACTCTGACATTAGGGCTACTTCTGCACTTACCCATGCATTTGCATCCAACAACAACATCACTATTACCTACCCTCTTCTTCAATTCCTCCATCAACCCTTCTGCTCCATTTTTCTTGCATTTTCCTCCCATGCATACTTCAATTTTCTCCCCTCTACATGAAGAAGAAGAACAACAAGTTATCCCCATTTCCACACTACTCATGCTAGTTGTAGTACTGCTACTTGATCCCTCACACCTCGTATCATCTTCGTCTTTTAATACTTCTACAACCTTCTTTTCTCCAATTGGGGATGATACCCTTGTATTGGTAACCATAGGACTAGTTTCTTCTGGAGAAGAACAACAACTTGAAGATGAACAAGATGATAAAGATGATGATTCAACAGTGTCATCCATTGTGGGTGGTGGTTTCATATTCTCCAAAAATATAGCCTTTTTCGACTTTGCTTTCTCTTCCTTTTGCCTTCTCTTTATCTCCTTCTCTTCAGCTTTTAGTTGAAGTAATTGAATTAGCAATATCTCTAGTACTTTCTGCACAATGAAACACATCAATTATTAGTAACTTGCCTTACACATCATAAGTTATACTAATTTAAACTAAATAGACCTAAAATCGAAAATCATTCACAATTCAGAACCAATCCAACTAAGTAGTATCAATTCAGACCCCATCTGACACAGAACTAAAATCTGAGTGAAGTTAAATTAAACAAAAATCAAAACAATAACAAAATAATAGAAATCTTACCGAAATCGCCTTCTCTTTCTCTGTGGAGATTGAATCATCAACATCAATAGTATCCAAAATACCCATCTCAGAATACATTGATAAGTTCTTCCATAACCCTTTAACCAACTTTGTCTTCTTCTTTAATTCCTTCTTCTCCTTTTCCTTCTTCACTATTTCCTTCTTCTTCTTCCCACCTCCCACATAGACACCATACCCTTTATCAGAAAACCCAGAATTCAAAACCCACAAAGACTTTCTATTTTCAGAGCAAACTGATCGAATTCCACACCAAACCCTTTCCTGTGCACCAATTGATCCACCGGAAAAAGAAGATTTAAGAGAATGGGTATCTGAAAAACCACCGGAAAATCTCAGAGTTGGACGGAAAATCACACCAGATATCTCCATTGCTTGAAAGGAGAGAGAGGAATATCAATATCAGGAATAGAAACTGATTGAAAAACAAATAAAGCTCTGCTTTTACCTTTATTTATAGTTGGAGAAAGAATTTCTAAAAAAAGGAAAGTAGCGGGCCCAAAGTAACCGTTTTAACACGTGTAAGAAATCTGACGGTTTAGACAGTCACGTGACGGTTGGATATAGACACACGTATGAACATGTAATTTTACACTCGGCACGCGTTGGGTGTGAAGTTTGGACGTTAGATGTTATGTGTACGAAGATCTACGGTTTATATTGTGCCACGGAAAGAGAGATCTGCCAAGTCAAGAAATGGTGGGTGAAATAAGAAAAGGGAAACTTCTAAAATGGAGTGAGGATTTCTTTACTTGACGGAAGGAACATTTCTAAACCTATAATCTCTTGTCCCAATTCTCAATCATCTTCTTAATCTCATTACTTGAATTTGAATCATCTGAATCTGAAATGTCTGACTTAAGTTATTGTCTGACTCAAATAGACAACCTAAATTGTTTAACTCGTACAAGGGACATTTTAGTCTTTCCCGTCGGAGAAAGGCGTACCATTTCTCTTATTCACCACGTAGGCAAAGAAGTCAGATAGGGAGCCAACAAGGAAGTACTTCTATCAAACCATTTTTGTAACTTGAAGAGATTCAACTGGTCCAAATCAAGCATTTGGACAAATAAGACACCAAGTATCAAATATAAACAAACATTCTGAAATTTGATTTGAAACGATTCGTATATCTGAGCCTGATTTTATATTTGACTGTGTAAGAAAAAAGAACTTGCTTACCAACACAGAAAATAATTGTTCTAAATAAATCGATCTAGATTAGTAAAATTAGAACTCTTTTATCAATTCCATAAGCTATCGATGAACATAGTACTCGTGCATCAAAATGCAACAAAAACAAAAGGGAAAATTATAGATTTATACTCGGTATCTAACAACAAATCTATGACGAGGAATAACAAAATATGAGCAAATAAGGTTTTCTTTACATAACTATCGAGAAAATGGGAGATGATTATTTTCTTCATTATGCAAAACCTGAAGCAACTAATGCTCGAGATCCTCCTCCCATATGTGCAGGCACTCGCTGCCTAATTTCTTCAAAAGCACGCATCGTCTCTGAGTCTAGTCCACCGGCAAACTGCACATATTCATTCAGACACAAAAATTTATTTCTACATCGTTGTAAAACAGATAACGACTTAAAGAAGAGGAAACCTTAGTGTTACGTTGTGTTTGTTTTTCAAATTCACATATGAAGTATGAACGGACTCGAAATTGATTTCAACATTTTGTCTGGATCATGGGTTTGTCTTATTGGACGGCTGACTCTGCCTAATTTTGGGTAAATTTCAGTCAGACAGAAAATAAGCTGAAATAAGAGACTATTGTCTATAACAATAAGAAATTCCTATCATGGTCCTGAACAAAAGTCTCACACTACTCGTACTCAGACAAGTCAGGCGAATCAAATTCAGAAGAAAAGAAAAATACAACACATTAGTCTTCAGTGTCAAGAACACATTCAGCCAGACCTCCACGATCGAAGGGTTGAAACTTGAAACATTTGAGTCTTGAATTACCTGATGGGCCCTGTAAGCAAACCGAACTCCTTGGAGCAAGAGAGCCTCCTGTGTTGATTCTCTTTCGGAATGCCTAATAGATTCCAACTCCATCGATACTCTTTTCATGTACATCTTTGCCAACCTCATCGAAACTTGCTTTATCTGTATAACAATGAACTCAAGTATGTTATATTTGAAAAGAATGACTATTATAAGTTCACCATCTTAGAATCGAAGCAAGATTCTTAAGGCAAGCAAGAATCTGCATTTTTTAGTCTATTATTCGTCTATCAAGATCAATCATTCGAACTGAAGTGACATACCTTACTAGCCATTCCTGAATCAAGCATCCAATCAGTAGGGATTTTCCAGTCTCTAAAAGAAACCATTGTTGAATTTCGCAACCTAATCAGCCTTTGTATGCTCCTCTCGCACCTTGAATCACATCACAGAATGAAGATAATGAATGTAACTTAAAAAAGGAAAATAGCACTCCTTGTCTCTTGTAAGCAAACGGAAACCGCTTGTAATGTCATATCACTGTCCAAAAGAGTCTTGAATTTACGGGTCAATCTCAGACCCAAACGACGACCGAAGAATGTGGGATAAATCCCGCACACGGGTCTGACACAAAACTGCATCTTTTTATGCTTTCTTTGTTGCTTATTTTGAATGAGAATTTACTCGATAACACCACTTACTTGTCTAATAAAGTAGCCATCTTTTTCAAGGAAGTTTCACATGGCACGTAGAAGTCATACTTATAAGAGGCAACTTCGTTTTCTACTCGCTTAAGATCGCGATACTCAATAGCAGCTTCTCTCATGGCATCAGCTTTCTTCTCGGGCCAGTTGAAATGTTTCAGCACTGCTCTCTCATCCGCCTGTAAATCAGTAAAGATTCAACTAGTGATTCAGAAATATGGTTGCCTCCTTAAATAATCTTAAGCCACTACCATTCAACAACCAATGAATTATATTATCATTTTCGGGTCATCATATTACAAACACATCGAGAATTTTATCACAATCTGATATCAATCTTTCAGAAGCAAATCATAAGGAAATTAGAAATCATAAAAGATATGTTATTCTTGTCAAGGTTTTGAAAACATACCAATGATGCGAGTTCAGAGTCAACCCATTCCACAAATTTATCAACTTCATCTATATTTGTATAAGCCGCATTATGAATTTTCTCAATAAGAGAATTTATGAACTCCCCTTTTGTCTCCACATCTTTTCTTATCTACAAAAATATTTCATTTTAGCATTAAACAGTGCCGAACCATATATATATATATAGGAAAAACACACGGAAGAGATTCAATACTTACAGCTAGCAAATGAGATGAACGATTTTGAATTTCTCCAACAATGCTGCTATGAGCATTAGTTGCCACAGGATATCTCTGCTTTCCACTTCCCACTGGTTCCTTCTTCACTTCACGCTTCGTTAACGAGTGATAAAATTCAACAATAGCTGGAGCTTTTCGGGAGGTAGCTGATTTGACAGGAAGACGAGGGAGTGGTGGTGGTGGAGGAGGTGGCGGAGCCGCCAAATTTTCCTGAACCTTCGGTTGAATTTCTGCAGCTCTAGTTGAACTTGAAGATGGTATCTTAACCGAGCTCATTTTTATGTCAAGATCCTTCTTCATTTCTATGTTTTCCAATTTGTTGACAATGAGTTCCTGAACATCTTTAAACTCGGACCTCTCTCGAATCGAATCCCTCTTCATCAAAAACATATAATCATATACTTTTTAAATCAAACTCTAATGAATGTTAAGTTCTGTTTCAAACAAATTCAATCTCTGGTTTTAACTCTAAGGAGATTTCTTCACTAAAATGGTATATTAAAAAACCATCTAAACTCAACATGAAAACTGAAACTAGTACTAAAAGAAAATTTTGGGTATTTGGTTTCAGGCTTTCAGCAAACAAATTATCAGAAAACTAACCAATGAGTATTGAAGACCCAAATCTAAAAAGCTGATTATAATTCATAAATGGGTATTTCATAATTCAAAAGATATCATCAAATTCCACAAAAGTAAAGCAGAATTAGGTCAAAACACTAAGCAAAATAGGAGTTTCAGCTCTAACCTGAGAACTACTTCTAGAAGGAGATGATTCTTTTGCAGAAAGTTCTTCAGTAAGCTTCATGTTCTTTAATTCCAGCTCTTCATTCAAGCTCTTCAATTTCACCAACTCCATTTTCAAACCCAAAACTTCTTCCTGTAAATTTTGAACCAAATTCTCACTAGTACTAAGTTTTCCTTCCAATTCCTTGATTTTCCCATCTGAATCATCTCCATCTTTGCTAAAAGTCGAGTCTATATTTCGCCTTGGTCTCGAAAATTGATCGATTATTAAACGATTTCCAGGCCTACCCAGAGTTTTAACTTCCTGAATTTCCCTACCCTTTTGATCCTCACTTGATTTATGTTTGTTTAAACCAAGACTTCTTCTAACTTTTTGAGTGTTATTTGGTTCAGTTGTTGGGAGTTGAACTAACCTAGATTTTGATTTCAACCCTGGTGAAGAAACCCCATTACCAGTTTCTGATCTTGGTGAATCTTTAACAAGTTTAGAAGATGGTCTAAATCTAGATGGAGTTGTTGTATTTAAAAGGTTGACCTTACTTTCTGATGTTCTTGATGAAATTTCTTGCTTCATTTCTTCTACTTCGTTTTCAAAGAGTTCTTCTTCTTCCTGTATAATAATAACTGTGAGTAAACAAAAAATTTATGGGATTTTCTCCATTGTTTCAGAGAAGAATTAAAAATAAAAAAACGTGGTGAGTAAAACAAGGAGAAATGAGAAGTGGGTCTTCTGAATCTGAGTTGATGATGATGATGATGATGATGATTAGGGGGAGTAATTAAAATGTTCTAATTGAGTTTCCAAGAATTAAACAAGAATGGGGTTAATATTTAGAACTATGAGGAGACAGTACAAGACAAAAAAAGTCAGATCTATGAAAATGAAATCAGCCCCAACAAAATCCGAGTAGACAAGATTTTAGAGGACCCCAACTCTGAATTTAGGGATTCATTTTTTACTTTTGGTGTGTCATGGAAGTGCAGGTCCTAGTGACCAAATGCATGATTTATGTTTTTCTTTTCAGATATGTACTGCGATTTACATTAGTCATTACAAGGCATTGATACATCATTAAGATATGATAAGCACGATAGCTGTCTAAATTAACCATTAATGAAAGAAGTATAAAATCTAACAACATGAAAGAAGTCTGATAAATTTATTACCACAATTTATATTGTAATATATAAAATGCTTGTTACTTGTTATACCATAATTACGCCATTATAATTGTTTGAACCGTATAATTCTCTTAAGCTAAAAATCCTTGGTAAGAAGTGTCGTTTTTAACTTTAGAGATCAACAGTTCGAAACACGTTGACAATTAAAAAAAATGAAATATTCTTACAACGGTATAATTTGTATAAATTGAATATATCTATTAAGAAACAGACAGTGTGCAAGCTAACAGATGAATCTTCTTCTAGTTTTAGTTATTCAGTGTCTAAATTTGCAATCGAGTTGATCAACATTTTGAATAACAACATGTTTAATGAGAGAAAGAGTTAAGAGAGATGATTAAGTAGTAATTGTGAGTGGTATAGGATTAATAGTTTAATTAAGTAGGATTAGTAATAATAATGTGGGACATGGCTATTGAAGCTGTCACTTGTCACATGGAAACAGAGTTGTCTACCAACTAATCATATGCTTATTATTTATTTATTCATTTTCCATCAAATTTTAAGTTGTTCAAAAACATTTGTCTTCAAGTGTTGTTGTACATTTTTATGATCGTACAAGTTCGAAGAATGTCGGGTATCACGAGTCTGAAAATGCCCAAATTCACCATTTTCCAAACTGTCCATTTCTACTAAGCCCCACCCCAGCTATGGCCTATGGCTATGCCAAATTGCCAACCCACTTTCAACCCTGTCTTGACTTATGTCAAGTCTACTCAATAATGACGATTATTTACTGTTGATCTTCTATTCTTTTAGGTTAGGAGTTAGGGTTCATATAAGGTCCAAACTCTGGTCAGACATCAGATATGGTCCACCAACTATTTTGTGGGTTGGCCTGTTGCAGTTATTTGGTAAAGTAAAAATTTTGAGATACAGTAACGGAGGTGATACTGTGATAGTATGCCAGTCTAGATTGTTTGATTTTCTCTCACTAGATCTGACCCGGCCAAGTACTCCTGTCAGGATTTGGCCGGGCATACATACCACCATTTTCGGATGTTATAGATTGACCCTCACCTTTTAGAAAAAGGTCGGTAAGAACAAGAAATTTTCGGGAACAAGGTGGAAAACTCAAAAAAATTTACAAAACTCCGGAGATGATCGGCGACGACCGACAACAGATCATTGTCTTTTCTCTTTTTCTCTCTCCCTTCGTCTGGAAAACTAGACGAAGGAAGGATTCCTTCATCTGGTTTTCCAAACGAAGGTCGTCTGGATCTGGACTCTAGATCCATACAAGTTTCGTTTGGACCTGGAGTCCAGAACCCCTGATCCAGGCGAAGTAGTCTGGTTCTACCAGACGAGGGCTCCGGCGAAAGGGTCCCCCCCTTTGCCGGAACCATTGCAAGAGAGTAGAAAGAGAAAGAGAGAAAGAGAGAAAAGAGAAAAGAGAGAGAGGGGAAGAAAGAGATGATAGTCGGAATTAGTGATTGCGCAGAGTTGATGGTGGTGAGAAGGAAGATGGAGGAAGAAGAAATAAAAACATTAAAAGTAGGCAAGGACGGAACTATGTGGAGACCAGGCTGGGTAGCTGCCTGGCCTGGTCTCCACATATTAGATGAACCCTGCCACTGCTTACAATAGTTCACCCTAGCTCTAGTGGGGAGTTAGTTATCTTTCCAAGGGGAAGACATGGGTTCAAATCCCATTGCAAGCATACTAGTTCCTTTTTAATTTTTCTTTTGATTTTGATTTCATGTGTCATTTTAATAGAGATTGATTGCTACACAAGATCATATTATTTCGGTACACTTTTGGCTATCGATTTATACAATCCTACTTTAATTTGTAAATCAAAATATTACATCTATTGTTTTAGTTAGATTATTAAGATAAATGTAAAATTTATGATATGAAAAGTTATCCTTAAAAAATTGTCTTGTATTGTATCTTGCCATACACATTATAAATAGAATTTTACTTTATAAAGACTTTAGGCTTGCCCTCTCTATCATGAAATTCTAGTTCCGCCCCTGAAAGTAGGTAGTGTTCGGAGAAAACAAAAAGAATTTATTTCCACCCAAAACTTTGTTCTCTAGAAAATTTTCTTATTTTCTCAAAACATTTAGCTTTAGAAAACTGTTGAAACTAAAGTTCAACAAAATTAAAACAATTTTTTTTTTTTTTTTACTTTGATTAAATATGGAATTTGATCGAAATTTGAATTAATTCTAGTCAAATTTAAACTACATCACAATATTTTACTTGTTTGAATGGTTTACTCGAATTGATTTTAAGTCGATTGGAATGAATTCAAAAGTCGATGTTTTGTAATAGTGCATGAAATTGTGTATCTATATAATTAGAGAGGACTAGAGGAGGGTATCTTTTTCAGAATATACCTCATCTTCAATGGTTGAGATCACACCTCTCAAACTTATCTCCAAGAGTTAGAGATTAAATTCTTCAACCTTATTTTTAAAGGTTGAGAAGATACATTCTAACTTTATCTTCAACGATTAAAATTACATTTCTTAAACTCTTATCTCTAATTTCAAAAAAAAAACTCTTATCTCCAATTAAGAGTTGAGATTATATAATCGGCTCAACTCAGCGGCCACTGATTATAACCTCGTGTACCTAACCTTCTTGTACTACAGGTAAATGGATATAATTTGTATCATTGTTTAAATGAATAGGAATGGTTAGACTTGTGGTTTGTTGACTCCTTGACCACCTCTAATCCAGATCTGATTCAACTATAGCATAAAACCTAGAAAAAAGCTGAAGTATGAGTTTATTTCTTGTAATTAGTGATCAATCCTGCACCACTTACTAAACCATATATTATTATCAAATAATTCTACTTAATTACAGTAATATATTAAGCTTTCAATTAGTTTTCTCGTAAAACTCATTAGCTTGATTTAACATTTCATTATTATAAATCAAAGTGCCATAAACAATACACAAATAAAAGCAAAAGCTCTTTTGCTTAATTTATATATTTGAAACAAAAAATAATCATGATTAGCCCTTTATCCCATGTCTAAAGCACAAATTATTTGTCTTATCTTTCAAGGAAATTAAAGAACCATCATTTGCATAAATTAGTTCGTAAGGAAACGAAAATGCTTCAAAGTAAAACCTAAAATATCGTTTTGATGTTATTTTCTCTTGGATATAAAAATCAATTTCATATAAAATCATTTTCTAGTTAATTCATTGTTTAGACATATAGTGAGTAGATAGTCTAATTTTATTACTAATATTATCTTATTTATTATTTTACTATGTCTTAACGTTTGAATATCTTTTTTTTCGGTAAAATGTCTTAAAGTATGATCTTGTTTTATTTTACTTTATTTTTCTTTAGTCGGTTGGTCTGTTTGAAGTGATATATTTACTTTAGACTAAAAAAGTTGTCTCTGAAAAGCACCAAAAATTAAAATTCTTTCCACAAGCAAGGATTCCCTTAAGAAAAGCCCATGATTAATCATATTACTACTATGCCTAAAAAGAATGGTAGAGATTAATTAGATTTGCCTCAAAGTAATCCCTAAAGATATATAAAGATAAAAGAAGATAACTTGAAGCATTATCAATGGAAAATTCCTAATGCCTCCTAATTTAACACAAAATTCTTGTCAGGTCCCTGCTTTTAGCAAAATACGTTTGCACCCAGATAACTGCTTTTTAAAAGTTCTTTCATATGACACTATTCTTTTTTTCAACAAAAAAAAAAGAAAGACACTATTTTTTTTTATTAAAAATTCATCGACGATTATATTTTTCTAAAGCTTCCAAAAATACCGTTTTAATTTTCTCACTCGGCTTCTCTTTTCAAAAATAACAAACCATTATATTAATATATGGATATATATATATAATAATTTCAAAGTACTTACTCTTTTATGTATTTTTGTTTGTTTATGGTGGTAGAGTGAATCAATCAGACTTGATTTCTGTTTCTGGTTTCCAATCCATCAAACTTTCTAATGCATATCCAATTCAGTTTCCCTGCCAACAACACAATAATAGAGCTGAAAATTTGTAATTCTATTGAACACTTCTCTCCCACCAACATTATAATAATAAGATATTCAATTCATTTATCATTTCAATATCTAAGATTTCTTTGAAAGTTTGAAGTTATAAAATTATAAGGTTTGAAGTGAAGTAGGGAGTCAACAAGAAAGTTGATTAAACTTTATACTAATCATAGACATTACAGACATTGCAGTATTATTGCACTATATTGACATGAAAACAAACTACATTTTCCTTTCCGTACTTTCTTGTAAATCTGAGTCTCGTCAACTGATGTTAGGATTATCGATCAAATATGTATGAACAAATCATAACCAGAATATGAGAAGAAAAAGAAAGCAATAAAAAAAATGTGACATCCAATAATCAAAATATCAAATGAAAAAAAGGGGAAAAAAAAGAAAAAAAAAAAGGAGAAAAAACAATTAGTTAGTTACCTTAGAGGTTTGATAAACCTCTTCGAAAAAGATAGAGCTAGGGATAAAAACAAATTGAGAGAGGGAGAAATATATTATTTGTCCCTCTATGGTGTTGATTTTATAAAGGAAGAGATCAATCTTTGCAAGAAGATGAAAAGCTCCTTTCCAAGTAGTTCAATAGGATAAAAGCAAAGACAAAATTTTCAATATAATATATAGGACTTGTTTTATATCTCACGTTTCCTTTTATACTAATTTGAGCTTTTGGGATTATCTAGAAAAATTAGATATAACTTATAGGATTCGTAATGGTCTTTCTGGTAGAGAAATGTATATGTTACTGCTTAACTATAATAGGTTTCACAAATCACAACAACGTGTCTACTGAAATCTTATGAGTATGATTTTCATAATATAGGATTTGTTTATACATAGAGTAGTTATGTTATATTTTATAGATAGGAAGGGTCGGGGTGGGGCTCCAACGAGACTCGTTGAGGCCTTGAGGTCTCTAGCTAGTTTGTCGGAATCTAATTATCTGACTACATGATACGAGGTAGTTGTATAAGAAGTTGACGTACTTGTAAATACAAGTAGAGTAATTGTGAGAATTTGGAAAATAATGTTTAAGAGAACAACACCATGACATCATTTTACGTAATATAACAATAAAAGTTTAGAAGAAGTATAACTACTTTTAACATTTATCTTTACTTTTAGGTCATTCATTTTACAAAGTTTTGTAGGGTTAATTATTCGGTTAATGAGTTGTTATCGACGAGTAATATATTATGTATATGTGTGAAGTATACTCATTAGTCATATGGAGGTTTTGGTGCTATATTGCGTGATTATAATGGAGATCCGATTGTCGCAGCTGCAGCCATTACAATGAGAGAGTCAGTAATAACTCATGAAATGCATGGAGTCCGGTTAGGGCTCCAATTGGCTTTGAAATATGGTAGAACTCGGGTCAAGATAGCAACAGATTCTTTGCTTACTGTTTCTATCCTCACAAACCCAGAGAAACCACCACCGTGGCAGATCAAGAGATTGGTCCGAGAAATCAAATTATTATGGGAGCAATTCGAGGAGTGTTCTATTATGCACGTGTATAGGGAAATAAACCAGGCAGCAGATTACCTCTCAAAAATGAAGCCCGCAAATGGAATGATTGAGATGACCCCAGAAGCAATGCCTGAGGAATTAAAGAAGCTAGTGAGAGATGACCAGAGGGGTGTAATTAGAATTAGGCATACTTAATTTGCTGATTGATATGTTTCTTTATAAGTTCTTATTGTTTCATTCGTCATTTTCTGATTCATTAGTTGTGTAAAGGGTCGGGCCCTTCAACCCGTTGACAATTTCAAATAAAAAATTAGTCTAAATTAGTCTCTCTTGAAGTTAATAATTTGCATATAAAAATTCGAAAGTAGTTGAGTAGTTTTTTTTTTTTTTTTTGATGAGAAACATTGCATTAAAAACGAACAAGAGTACTACAAGCACATAAACGGCTAAAGAAATGCCGACACAAACAAGAGTACAAGTAGTTGAGTAGTTAATTTACTAAGATAAGGATTCTATATATATATAGACACGTATGTGTAGTTTCTCATTATCTCATATAGGAAAGGAACTGTTTAACTGATTCAACTCAGATTGAGTGATTAGAAATGCTTCCGTTCAATATATGATTGATACTAACTTTAGGGTTTAAATGCACTAAGAGATCTACGCAATGGGAGTCGAATCGAGAAATGGAGAAAATAAAAATTTGGTGGAGTCGCCTTTGTTTTATAAGAATGTAGATTGTGATTGGTGGTGGTGTGTCAAATCATTGTGATCCTATCTGTATCTTCGATAAGGAGAGGAGTCGCACAATATTATTGTTTCTTTAGCTTCGGAAGCTTCTTAATTGTGACATTTCAAATACCTACAAATCTAACCATTACTTCTCTTACTCATCTATCTATCTATATTACCTATATTAGATATGAGAGGTAATGATGTGATGTTTGTCCTCGTCACGGGAAGTAGGTAAATTATTCGATAACTAGAGATGAATTTTTGTTAATCTCAATTTTGAAATGATATGATTTCTTAAGCGCTTGAAGTCACTTTGAAGGCTTTGTTTGCACCTATATAACACTCGCTATACCTTTGCTCATCATTTGTAAGTACGCAGATAACTAAATCTAACATAACGCGGTTGACTGAACTGTTTGTATCTAGGGCTAGGGGTTGGAATCATCCACTACCGCTCATGCTATGCCCGGCCATAATCCCACCCTACCCTAGGAGTGGACTAAGGAGTAGCATCCTTGCTGATTTATGCAAAAAAAAAAAAGAGTAGCAGCATCTAGTCTTCGAGAGAATCAAATCTTTGCAGAAGAGGTCAACTTTAAATCTTTAACCAGTTTGGGAACTATTCATAAAGAAAAAGGAAAAGAAAATAGATAAACTTCTCCAAATACATACATGGAAAGCAAAGGAGAGAATTACATGGCTGTTGGAGACAAACTGAGCTACCGGATATCTTCTTCTTCGTCGCTTTCATCACTATATGACACTAGACCAGCAAGAGCACCTAAGGGAGGAGTATTAGACTTGTTCATATCGCCATCGTTTGGTGTTTTCACTTTGTCTGAAGGGTTCTCTGTACTTGTGTCATCTGTCTTTGCTTTCTTTGCTTGTGGTTTTACTTTAATGATCAATCCACTTAATGGGTTTGATGGTGGAGTTTTCCTCCTCAGTGGCTTCACTTCCTACGCCCAAGCAAAAAAGAACATGAAGAATTTATCAAGTCCACTAAATACGTCAAACTCGCACAAATGATGTTTTAATGCTTGACAAGACTACTCTGAGCACTTGAAAACAACATCTTTGTTCCTAGTGCCACTAATTTGAGGTTTCTTAAGGGTACTGGATGCAGGAGATTCAAGTTCGCAAGCCGCAAAAGATGTGTGTCAGAGTTTCAGTTCGCTGTCCCAGAGTTTCAGTTCCCTCACATTCAAACCTCTTTTTGTGTAATTTTATGTTTGAGAAGTTCTGCTAAACTTGCTCTAGCAGAATACATGTCTATTTACTCTAATTTCACATGATTGGTTTTACGTCTAGTTTATGAAATTACAGCACAACTACAGAATTCAAGGTCAATGAGAATAAGCTACATGTCCATGTAAATACTGATGGCTCACCTCAACCTTAGGGACAGTGGGTGTTTCCTTGATCTCATATAGAGTGGTAGAGTGAACTGCCACTGCTGCCTGAAATTAAAATTGGAACATATATATGTTGAGGAATCAAGGAAGAAGAACAATCATACCATATACAGAAGACATAATAGCTAGGAAATTACTTGAAAACTCCGGAGCTGTTGGTTTTCTTCATCTGCGATTTGCCGCTCATATTCCTTCCTTGACTAGAAAGAAACAATTAAGTTTCAGACTAAAAGAAGATTGACACATTTTTTGCTGAAAGTATAACATGTCACAGTGAGATTAACTTGGAAATCCCTTTCAGTTTCAAGCTATCTATCTGAAACCGAACTGTACATGCAAATAGCAGATGAAGAGATATTCACATGCCACTAAATTTGAGATAACTTTTTCAACGGTAAGCTACAAGTAGTTGTATTGTCAATTTGGCATCTCAAAACGTTAACCATTTTAAGGACCTGAATATAATATTTTTCCGTGCAGTTGACACACCTACAGCTTGCTGATAATACATCTCAAATTCAAAATACTAACCATTTTCAAAACCTTGCCTGTACAGTTTGTGAAACAGCTCATGTAGGTCTGTTTCTTCCTATTACTACGTCATCAAATGTATTTTTCTCTGGCTATTTCTCTTTCCTTCTCTAAGATTTTATATTGATCAAACAAATCACCGTTTTTCAATCTAAATCTATAACATAAAGGCCAAATTGAACTATCAGTAACATTTGAATGAGCACAGTTTGAAACAGAAATACAAAGCAGTGGAACTAAAAAAAAGAGCGTTATAAAGTTAGTCATTATGAGCAATAAACATATTCTTTCTCAGTTGAAACAAAGACTTCTAAGCAGCAATTTGAAGTCATAATCATTGCTGCTGGCATGCACAATTACCAATTTAATGAATTCCCTTCTTAACCAAAGCTTACCATCTCTAGGTTATCTAGAAACTCAGTCTCATCTTCATCCAGTGCCTTAGGTGGTCCTGAAATTGAACGAAGTAAAGCATCACACTTTTAGTTAACCTACAAATACTGATGATATGGAATCAATGTATACACAATCCGAGAATCTACTGCAGAACTTATTAGGTAGCTAAATGACACGGACAATTTTTTTTATATAAAACTTGTTACACATGACAAATTCGATTATCATAATTTACCACTCAACTGTTGCTTGAAATGTTTTAACTTTTAACCACACCAAACCTCGTTCTCAAACGAAATCCTGTGCATGGCAGTTATTTACATGTACTGATTCTAACAACCCTCGTGAAAGATGCAGAAGAGTGAAACGTTCGTGGGTAAATAAGATTGATATGGATTCATCTGCTTAGAAACTCTCTCTCTACCCAATTTAGGGTATTCGAATTAACTTAGTTAGTTCAATTAACAGTTTAACCACATGTACTAGTCATCTTGAAGCATTATTAAAGCACCATAGCAGAAAAAAGGAAAGAAAACTAAAGTACTCACTGTGCTTGAATCTTTCATTAAATTCTGCATCTTTCTTGTCCTTATTATCCTTCAAAATCTAAAAGAACAAAGATTCAATCAAGAATGAATTCACAAGAACTGTACCTAAGGTCAATTCACAAACAATAATAATAACCTAATAGCATTGTCAATGTGGTTCTTGTTGGGAGAAGGGGGGGAAATCAAACCTCAAAGAGTGCTCTATCTCTCTGAGCAGTTCCATCCTCAGCTCGTTCCCCTCTAGTTTTCTTCGATTCATCTAACTGCAATATTGAAATTAACAAAAATGAAGAAACTTTATGATCTATCTGATTTAGGAATTAGGTTTACGAATGGTGATGTGATTAGGGTTTTAGTAGATGAGAAACCTACCTGTTCCTCGGAGACAAAATTCATCAACCTGATAGAGGATGATGATGTATGAGTAGGAGCTCCTTCCGCCATATCTGGTTAGGGTTTTTCTTGCTCCTAGTTTTCACTATCAAATTCTTTGCTCCTCTTCGCCTCTATTGGAGTCGCTCTGATTCTCGTATTTTGGGACTCCCGCGTTTCATTGCCGCGCTGGTAAGCCCGAGATATACCCGATCCGCCCTAGCTTGACCCGTCTCTTTGGATTCACGCTTGAGCAACCTATGAGAAACAAGGATTTCTCTCGCCACGTGACTGAACATGTGAGAGGAGAGAGAAACTCTTGTTTATCTCACAGACGGTTCAAGTGGGAGTCCCAGAGAGCGGGTTGAGTATACTCTTTGTTTTTTTGTTAGAAACATTGATACATCAATGAGATATGATAAACACGATAATCGCCAAATTCAAATTCTTTCAGAAACGAGTCTAAAATCCAACTAAATAACTATCTAAAGGCAACTGAATTATGGGTTTAAAGTCCAACTAAACTACTTTTATTTATCACCCCGTCGTTTTTTTCTCTCCCTTCGTCTCACGACCTGTACTAAAAAAAAAAAAAGTAAAAACAAAAATAAAATTCTTAATCTTCTTGTTCTTCCTTCCTTCTTCTCTATCTACTTGTCGGCAAAGGGGAGGACTCCTTGGGGAAGCATTCATGTGAAAGGAATACAAGGGAGAGACATGCTCCATCTTTTATATCCACTTGTGTTACTTATGTATATGTATATTGTGCCTTCATTTCTCAATGATCATTGATTACTCCATCTTTAACAACCACCATTAGATCAACATTCTTAGTCGCGGACAACAGATGCTCCAACACAACCGTTTAATGCTATATCGTGATGCGCCATTATAATTGTGGTGCCGTTTATCATGACTCGTTTTGGTGCATCTTGAATTATGTTATCTGATTCTGCATAAGTTGCACTGTTGCCTTGTCTAGTGGTAATACTTTTGGCACTTTTCACTATTGGTCTTGTTATTGTTACTAGCTGCTTTTGCCCACAGGACGATTGAATTCCCTTACCTCCTACATGAGGTTCAAAATGCGCCCTTCATAATTGTAGTAGTCTTCATTTTATAGCCAAATTTTTAGGAGTCCTAATGTGTAAATTATGCGCCTACATCAATTACGTCGGGCACCTATAGCACCTCCCATGTCTCCAAAATCTTCATATATTAAGGTGATTTCTTCTAGTTTGTTTAGGTTTACCAAGAACAATGTTCCTTTATTTAAGAAAGAAATGCTTCAATAAACCTCATTTAGCATTATAGGTAAAGTTTAATTTGAAATTATACGATCAAGTTTGCGAAGTTGAATTCAGCCCTACAATACATAATATTCATATTTATAATTTGGGAAGTTCCTTATGTGTTGATTAGTTCAAGTATCACAAGTGAGGATGAGAATCAAATTTATATTGAAAAATCATGAGGTGTGCAATTCAGTTTGGGTATGATGTAATCATTCTTGTAATTTTTCAGAACTAGTAGGTAGAAAATCAAATATGCAAAAAGTGATTTTGACCCAATGCCCACTACTGCCCAACTTGGCTCTGATACCACTCTCTACATCATCAGGATCATGGAAGAAAGAAATATATTGTTAGTTAGGAAGAAAGAAATAAAGTGGGAAATAGGAATTAGCGTGGAATTCTCAAGGTTAGTGGAAGAAAGGGTGATGATGGAAGAAGGAGAATTCTCAAGGTTAGTGGAAGAAAGGGTGATGATGGAAGAAGGAGAATATTATTCAAAGTTATTATTCTTATGTTACAATCTTGGAAGGTTTCAAGCTCTCCTTATATAGACACTAAGAGTAACCGGATGACCTATAAACCGGTTACCGGGAACTTGAGTAGCAGGTAAAAGTAACCCCGGGTGCTCATTGGGCCCCATCGTCAGGTTATTAGTACTGCTAGTGCACGTTCCTTTACAAAAGATAATTGGCATTTTATGCCGACACCAGAAAAGTAAAATGACCGACAACCTAAAGTGCGAATATTTAAAGTAACTACAATTGTGGTGGATACAATAATATCCTTCTTTTTACAAAATGCTTGACTTTAATAAAAGCGATCATAATTGAGATTTAGACTTTTATGCATATGGGTCCTGGGAATCTTGCATAGAGTCATCATCTTCAATGTCGTCATCTTCATCAGATGAGTTGCTTAAAATTTCTCTCAACTGCTTCTTTAGGTCTGACTTTGAGGATGAAGCGAGCAGTTCCTTAAGAAGTTCTGAAACATCCTTTTTAGGAGCTTTTGGTGGAGGTGCTGGTTCAAATGAAACAATTCCTTTTTCAGAAAATATCGAATCCTTAAAGAATTCAAATTTATCCCACCATTTAATAAGAATTCTTCTTCCCAAATAAGGGATATGAGAGACTGTTATCTCAAACTTTTTAATAGGAAGATTTGCAATAACAACGTCCCATCTAGCTATCCATGGAACCTGATAATAAGCTGCAAAGATAAGCTCGGGATTTTTTAATGATGGGTTAGTTTTAATAAAATCATCAAATATATTCCTAACTTTGTCAGGGAAAATTATAGGGTGTGATCCCCAAGTGTAAAACCATTTGATGAACCACTGTGGAAGATTAGTGGTGTTGAAATCACGAAATTGGAGGAACCAACTGTGTTTCTTTAGTCTATTCTCATAACAGAAGGCTCCTTCCCAGGCTTTAATGTAGTCGAAGTAGTTAAACCAATATTTATCCAATTCTCTTCTTCCAGCTCTGGGTATTTCATGATATTTGAATAAATCACCCTGCCAATTTTCAGGGGTAACAACTTTCTTAATAAAGGCTTTAGAATAAGCCCATTCTGCGCCTGACCTTATGACAGAATCAAAATCCACTGATTGAGTTACTTGCAGGATTGCGCAGTAAAAATTGTATTCCTTAGGATAAAGGAATGGGTCTGCTGATTCCCTAAGGTAAAAGGATGAAGCTTCAACTGGGGAAAGATGAGCGTATTTTAGCTCAATAGGAGCTATCCATATAGTAGTGTAAGGAATATATGGATAGATATATTCATTAGTCTGATTAGACTGAATTGCTGCTAAATAAGCATCTCCTCTTAATTTTAACTCCTTAGGAGTCGCCTTTAAGGCTTCAGCTTTAAGCTGTTCCGTTGTTTTACCAATCATAGTCTTATAAGACTGAGAACTCGCGCTTGAGGGAGAAACTGCCAATTTAGCTTTCCCTTTTCCATTATTGCTCATGACTCTGCAAAAACTCATGAGTCAAGAAATCAGGTAGTGAATTACTACTTCCTTTGATAAACTCAATATCAAAATCAAACACAGACAATATGCCTTGCCATCTGGCAAAAATTTGTTTTGATGCTAAATTTTTAACATCTTTTTCTAAAACATCTTTGGCTGATTTACAATCAACCCTGACCAAAAATTTTTGGTTTAATAAATCACTTTCGAATTTTTGTATACACAGAACTATAGAAAGGATTTCTTTTTTAATTGTGGAATAATTTTTCCTTGGCCCTTGCCATATCCCAGAAGTAAATCTTACTAGGGTTTCTTTGTTATTAATCCTTTGTTTAAGGATTCCACCATAGCCTAATTCAGAAGCATCAGTTTCAACAATTTTAAAAGCTTCTGGATTAGCAATGGCAAGACAAGGGATTTCCTTAATCTTTAATTTTATCTTTTGGACTGCTTCTGTATGAACATTAGTCCAATCAGGAGGATTTTTCTTAAGCCTGTCAAATAAAGGCTTAGCATCAATTGCTAAGTTTTTATAGAAGTCAGAAATATAATTAAGACTTCCTAAAAACCTTTGCAATTGAGTTTTTTCTTTGATTTCATCTGGAAATTTATCCGCAAAAGTAATAGCTCTATCAATAGGGAAAATAGTCCCTTCTTTGATGGTATGGCCAAGAAATCTTATTTCTGTTTGAAATAATTTGATTTTCTTGGCTGACACAACTAAACCAGCATGTTTGACAGCATTAATAAATGCTTGAAGATGTTTAAAGTGTTTATCTATATTTTCAGAAAACACTAAAACATCATCGATATAAACAATACAGAATGACGTATAAGGACTGAAAATGTCATTCATTATATTTTGAAATTCTGAGGGGGCATTCTTAAGCCCAAAAGGCATCACGTTCCACTCATAGTGGCCAAATGGAACTGTGAATGCAGTTTTGTATCTATCCTTTTCATCGATCTGAATTTGCCAAAACCCAGATTTCATATCAAATTTGGACATAACCTTGGCTGAAAACAGCCGATTTAATAAGTCCCTTTTATTAGGGATTGGATACCTTATCCATCTAAGAGCTTTGTTTAAAGGTTTGTAATTAATTACAAGCCTAGGAACACCTCTTTCAAGTTCAGCAGCATTTTCAACATAAAATGCAGGACAACTCCAAGGGCTGTATGATTTTCTAATTAAACCTTTGAGTAATAACTCATCAATCTCTTTTTTGCAAATTTCCAAATGGCGAGGTCCCATAGCAATAGGTCTAGCCTTAGTGGGAATTTGCCTTTCATTGAAGTCTGGCTCATAAGGCAGACTAACAATATGTTTCTTTCTTTCCCAGAAAGCATTGGGGAAATCAGAACATATTGTTTTGACAATAAGATCATAAAGATTATTTATTTTCTTTTGAATTAAAGGATGTTTGATTTTTTCAGTAATTTTCATGTAACTAATCTCCTGGGATAAGGAGTTAAGAAAATTTTCTTTTCTTTGAATTTTCTTTTGTAACAAATCAATCTCGTGATAACGAGGTTCAGTAACGAAATTAAATGTAATTTCTTGAGAATTAATGGAACTTGTTATACCCTTCTCATTAATGCTTTTAATGGGATATAACATGTGAAGAAAAGGATTTCCCAAAATAACATCATGAGAAAGATTCTTTACCATTATAAATGGCATTTCTAAACAAATTCCATTATTGCAAACTGCAGTATTTTGTAGCTTGTAATTTACAAGCATTTTTCTACCATCTGCAGCATTTAAAATTTCAGTAGTTTTTGAAAAATATCTGGAGGGTATCAATCCTTCATTGATACAGTTTAAATCTGCTCCAGAGTCTACCATGGCAATTGCAGAGAGAGTATATTCTTTATGAACAATGATTTTAATTTTAATATGCCATTTATGGGTAATAACCCTGTCTAACATATTAACATATGTTAAAGATTCATCTTTCAAAGATCCTTCGTCTTTTGAAGATTTATCTTTAACAGATGTTAAAGTATCTAATTTTTCCTTTAAGGAATTCCATTCTTCTTCATCTGACTCATGATCAGAATCAGACTCAGAAAGAATAGATTTATCCTTTTTAATTTCAAGAGAAGTTACTCTAGATTTAAGAGTATTAATTTCTCTTTTGAGAACTTTGACTTCATGCAGTAATTCATTAATGCGAGAAGATTCTCCAGGAGTTTCTTCTTTTGAAACTGAAGTCTTAGCTCTTTGTAAAATTTCTTTTAGACTATAAGTCTCTGGCTCTTCAAATTTTAACCTTTTGTCACCTTTCTTTCCATTGTAGTCTTCTAAATACTTTTGAAGCATTTGTCTTTTAGCAATGGGATCAGAAAGTTGATCAATAAGGTCAAGGATGAAATTATCCTCTTTTGTTAAAGGAAATAGACCATTTGCCTGACATAAGGCTTTGTAGTAATCACAATTTCCTTCGCAAGAGTCATCCTCAGATTCTTCTATTTGATCAACAGATCCCTCTGAAGATGATTCTTCCTCAGGATTGTCTTCTGCAATAGCGGCTACTTTAAAATTTTTTCCTTCTTCATTAAGAAGTAATTTTTCAAGTGACCTCTTAAGGCCTTCATCAATATTTAGGCTATTGATTTTCTTTTTCATTCTACACTTATTAGCGTAGTGGCCAGGTTTCTGGCATTTCCAGCAGACAGGGATAGTCTTTTGCCGAGAATTATTCTCAGGTTCAGACTTCCTTTTCTTTCCTTTAAAATTTTTTTTCTTTTTCTGTTTGGGAAAATACTTCTGCTTGGCATAGACCTTATTGGTCCTTTTCCCTCTATTTTCGATAGAGGTTCCAATAGGTGGTAAGCCAATTTGCTCACAAAAGTCCCCTATAATTCTTTTGCCAAGGACTTTCTCCTTTTGGATTTGTCTATGCAACTTTATTTCATTGCATAAATTAATGCCTTCAACAACCACTTCTGAGGATAAATCCCCATAAGTGTATTCGGAATAAGGAATAATTCCATTGTGTCTTTGCTTAATACGATTGCGTATTTTTTCCGCAAAGAAATGGGGTAGTCCTGATAAGAACTTCTCTTTCCAAAAATCATTTTGACTATCATGTCTGGTGAAGACTTTTGAAAAGAATACGTCTTTATACCATTTGAACTGAGATAAGTTCTGACATTTTAAATTCATCAGTTGCTCTTGAGATCTATCAATAAGCAACGATGTAGTGCCAATAAAATGTTTTGCTATTGTATACAGAAGTGTATTGACACAATCTGTAACTTGTACAGCCTGATTGTCTCTAACTTCTGTTTTAACAGCCTGTGAAATATGTATTTTGGCTTCTTCAGGAAGGTAGAAATCCCACCATCCTTTCAATTGACCAGTAAATCCTTGAATTAAGGCTTTGGCAATATTTTGATCAGAATTACCATGTGCTTTACAAGCAGTTGCATACATAGTCATGTAGTGCAATACCGTTTGCATTTGGTATTCTGACATGCCATCTATATTCCATTCATTAATGGATTTTCCATCAAATTGAACAGTCATGAATTCATCATGTTGTTCTAATTGAAGGTCTACAGGTGTAGGCCTATGATAATAGGGCTTTGCAGGAATATTATAAGCCATTTTCTTTTTGTACGAAGATGCAAACTTATTTACTTGAAATTTATTTTCATTATTTTTTTGTTCTGATAAGAACATGTTCTCCAGAAGATTGATCTTATCTTCTGTTTTTGAAGAATTTTCTGCTTCATCATAAGAAGCATCAGAATTATAATCTGACTCATGTGTCTCTAGAGGAGCACATTCATTGTCTTTAATTCCAAGATTTTTTAATCTTTTTATAATCTCATCAACCATTTCAGAATTCTGAGGATCCATTTTGAAATCAAAGTTTTCAGAACTCATTGGTTTGAATAAAACCTTATCTTCAAAAGTAGTTTCTGAAATTTTAGAAACATTTGAAGCCTTTTCTTGTTTTTCAAAATCAATATTTTTCTCAATTCTATTTAATTGATCTCCCATTGTTCTGAGAGTTAAATTTGTAAAATTGTTTTGTTCAACAACAGCCTCAATGTTGTCGCTTTTCCTGTAAGGAGTTGCTACAACTTCTTCGTTGTTGATTCTTATTGCTAATTGGGTTTCCGGAGGATGAACACTCCTAAAAACTTTTCCATTTTTAGCAATAAAATTCTTATAAGAAGCTTCAAGAGAAAATATGAAATCTTGATCCTTGAAGTCAGGAAATTCTTCATAATATTGTTCCATAAAAATGAAGAAATCAATAACTTCTCCATTTTTTATTAAAAACCTTTTATAGCGAGAAAACCATTTTTCATGACTCTTAGAGTCTTTAACAAGGAAAAACCATGTTCTCTTAAATTTGTTTTCTTTGGAATAAAATAATTCCTTTGGAAGTCCCCTAAAAGGAAATTTAAATTTGAATTTTTCTTCTTTATGGATCGTTATAGGCGAAAGGCTATAATAACCCATATCAGAAGGAGTGGGGGATGTTCTTTCATTATTAATTTCAGAAGTGGGTAAATTAACCCTATATTCAGGTTGGTTTACTCCGTCAGAGGTAAATTTTGTTCCAGAAATTTTTTCAAAATTAATTGTTGGAACTGACGAAGTAGAACTTCTACCTGGAATAACTTTGTTGTTTAGGCTTTCTAATTTTAACCTTGCAATTCTCTGATTAGAGAAGACAATTTCAACATCACCGTCAGGGAACTCTTTGATTTCTTCGAGCTCACGGTTATCTTTTTTAACAGGCTCATTAGCCTTTTCAAGTATCCATTTTTCAGGTAAATTAACATGATCCCATGTGATCGTTTTTGGGACCTTTACATTGCTTTTTTCTAAATTGGTTATAAACAAAGTAGTAGACCCCTTTTGATCTTGTAAAATATTTTTCATCTTGGGTACTACGGTGTTCATAACTTTATACTGAATCCTGTAAATAAGGATTATGTTTTCAGCTCCTTGCATCATATTAAATCCATCAGATTTAATGTCAAGGCAAAGAGAGTACATAATTGTGGGGTCGTTTAATGACAGAGTAAAATTTGGAAAACACGAAAAGAATATGGGTCCGTCACAAAGACTAGACTCCACTATTCCAAGTAATGAGTCATGAAATTTGTTGTGCCTTTTATCACGTACACAAATAATTGCGGACGTGTTTAAGCCTAAACGGGTAGCAGGTTTCAAACCTACTTGAATTAACCCAATATGCAAGAATTTGTATTGTTGTCTATGTTTATCAATCAAATTTTTTGACAACAGTTGGAATGAGTTGTAACCCTCAGTTAAGGGTATAGCCTCTTCTACAGTTCCTTTCTGTTTATAAACAGAACTTTGAACTGGTAAATTCCAGTTTTGTAAAGATTTTTCAAAATTTTCTTTTAACAAAATTTCTTTATTACAGCTACTATTAGCCTTATCATGTCTCTTAGACATGGCTCTGGTTATCCCAAGCATATTTGCTCCTGATCACTGTCAACGATTTATGCCAATCCCTTACAACGCCCTCACCGGCTAACACGGGAATTCTAGGCTACGCGACTTAGGGTTTCCCCGGGTTTCACAGGACAAAATTACTTTAGTTCACCAAAGTCACACTTCAAGACTTAATAAGTATGATAGTATTTAAAGAAATTTAATTTGGACAACAACTTAAACACTTAAAACAAAGGATTAATAACAAAGAAACCCTAGTAAGATTTACTTCTGGGATATGGCAAGGGCCAAGGAAAAATTATTCCACAATTAAAAAAGAAATCCTTTCTATAGTTCTGTGTATACAAAAATTCGAAAGTGATTTATTAAACCAAAAATTTTTGGTCAGGGTTATTACCCATAAATGGCATATTAAAATTAAAATCATTGTTCATAAAGAATATACTCTCTCTGCAATTGCCATGGTAGACTCTGGAGCAGATTTAAACTGTATCAATGAAGGATTGATACCCTCCAGATATTTTTCAAAAACTACTGAAATTTTAAATGCTGCAGATGGTAGAAAAATGCTTGTAAATTACAAGCTACAAAATACTGCAGTTTGCAATAATGGAATTTGTTTAGAAATGCCATTTATAATGGTAAAGAATCTTTCTCATGATGTTATTTTGGGAAATCCTTTTCTTCACATGTTATATCCCATTAAAAGCATTAATGAGAAGGGTATAACAAGTTCCATTAATTCTCAAGAAATTACATTTAATTTCGTTACTGAACCTCGTTATCACGAGATTGATTTGTTACAAAAGAAAATTCAAAGAAAAGAAAATTTTCTTAACTCCTTATCCCAGGAGATCAGTTACATGAAAATTACTGAAAAAATCAAACATCCTTTAATTCAAAAGAAAATAAATGATCTTCATGATCTTATTGTCAAAACAATATGTTCTGATATCCCCAATGCCTTCTGGGAAAGAAAGAAACATATTGTTAGTCTGCCTTATGAGCCAGACTTCAATGAAAGGCAAATTCCCACTAAGGCTAGACCTATTGCTATGGGACCTCGCCATTTGGAAATTTGCAAAAAAGAGATTGATGAGTTATTACTCAAAGGTTTAATTAGAAAATCATACATCCCTTGGAGTTGTCCTGCATTTTATGTTGAAAATGCTGCTGAACTTGAAAGAGGTGTTCCTAGGCTTGTAATTAATTACAAACCTTTGAACAAAGCTCTTAGATGGATAAGGTATCCAATCCCTAATAAAAGGGACTTATTAAATTGGCTGTTTTCAGCCAAAGTTATGTCCAAATTTGATATGAAATCTGGGTTTTGGCAAATTCAGATCAATGAAAAAAATAGAACTAAAACTATGATATACTACATACCTACTAACTTGGCTCTGATACCACTCTCTACTTGATCAGGATCATGGAAGAAAGAGATAAAGATGAAGGATCATGGAAGAAAGAGATAAAGATGAAGTAATAGGAACTAGCGTGGAATTCTCAAGGTTAGTGAAAGAAAGGGTGATGATGGAAGAAGGAGAATATTATTCAAAGTTATTATTGTTATGTTGCGAGATTGGAAGGCTTCAAGCTCTCCTTATATAGATACTAAGAGTAACCGGATGACCTATAAACCGGTTACCGGGAACTTGAGTAGCAGGTAAAAGTAACCCCGGGTGCTCATTGGGCCCCATCGTCAGGTTATTAGTACTGCTAGTGCACGTTCCTTTACAAAAGATAATTGGCATTTTATGCCGACACCAAAAAGAAAAGTAAAATGACCGACAACCTAAAGTGCGAATATTTAAAGTGACTACAATAATATCCTTCTTTTTACAAAATGCTTGACTTTAATAAAAGCGATCATAATTGAGATTTAGACTTTTATGCAAATGGGTCCTGGGAATCTTGCATAGAGTCATCATCTTCAATGTCGTCATCTTCATCAGATGAGTTGCTTAAAATTTCTCTCAACTGCTTCTTTAGGTCTGACTTTGAGGATGAAGCGAGCAGTTCCTTAAGAAGTTCTGAGACATCCTTTTTAGGAGCTTTTGGTGGAGGTGCTGGTTCAAATGAAACAATTCCTTTTTCAGAGAATATCGAATCCTTAAAGAATTCAAATTTATCCCACCATTTAATAAGAATTCTTCTTCCCAAATAAGGGATATGAGAGACTGTTATCTCAAATTTTTTAATAGGCAAATTTGCAATAACAACGTCCCATCTAGCTATCCATGGAACCTGATAATAAGCTGCAAAGATAAGCTCGGGATTTTTTAATGATGGGTTAGATTTAATAAAATCATCAAATATATTCCTAACTTTGTCAGGGAAAATTATAGGGTGTGATCCCCAAGTGTAAAACCATTTGATGAACCACTGTGGAAGATTAGTGGTGTTGAAATCACGAAATTGGAGGAACCAACTGTGTTTCTTTAGTCTATTCTCATAACAGAAGGCTCCTTCCCAGGCTTTAATGTAGTCGAAGTAGTTAAACCAATATTTATCCAATTCTCTTCTTCCAGCTCTGGGTATTTCATGATATTTGAATAAATCACCCTGCCAATTTTCAGGGGTAACAACTTTCTTAATAAAGGCTTTAGAATAAGCCCATTCTGCGCCTGACCTTATGACAGAATCAAAATCCACTGATTGAGTTACTTGCAGGATTGCGCAGTAAAAATTGTATTCCTTAGGATAAAGGAATGGGTCTGCTGATTCCCTAAGGTAAAAGGATGAAGCTTCAACTGGAGAAAGATGAGCGTATTTTAGCTCAATAGGTGTTATCCATATAGTAGTGTAAGGAATATATGGATAGATATATTCATTAGTCTGATTAGACTGAATTGCTGCTAAATAAGCATCTTCTCTTAATTTTAACTCCTTAGGAGTCGCCTTTAAGGCTTCAGCTTTAAGCTGTTCCGTTGTTTTACTAATCATAGTCTTATAAGACTGAGAACTCGCGCTTGAGGGAGAAACTGCCAATTTAGCTTTCCCTTTTCCATTATCAGACTTCTTGCTCATGACTCTGCAAAAATTCTCGAGTCAAGAAATCAGGTAGTGAATTACTACTTCCTTTGATAAATTCAATGTCAAAATCAAACACAGACAATATGCCTTGCCATCTGCCAAAAATTTGTTTTGATGCTATATTTTTAACATCTTTTTCTAAAACATCTTTGGCTGATTTACAATCAACCCTGTCTAACATATTAACATATGTTAAAGATTCATCCTTCAAAGATCCTTCGTCTTTTGAAGATTTATCTTTAACAGATGTTAAAGTATCTAATTTTTCCTTTAAGGAATTCCATTCTTCTTCATCTGACTCATGATCAGAATCAGACTCAGAAAGAATAGATTTATCCTTTTTAATTTCAAGAGAAGTTACTCTAGATTTAAGAGTATTAATTTCTCTTTTGAGAACTTTGACTTCATGCAGTAATTCATTAATGCGAGAAGATTCTCCAGGAGTTTCTTCTTTTGAAACTGAAGTCTTAGCTCTTTGTAAAATTTCTTTTAGACTATAAGTCTCTGGCTCTTCAAATTTTAACCTTTTGTCACCTTTCTTTCCATTGTAGTCTTCTAAATACTTTTGAAGCATTTGTCTTTTAGCAATGGGATCAGAAAGTTGATCAATAAGGTCAAGGATGAAATTATCCTCTTTTGTTAAAGGAAATAGACCATTTGCTTGACATAAGGCTTTGTAGTAATCACAATTTCCTTCGCAAGAGTCATCCTCAGATTCTTCTATTTGATCAACAGATCCCTCTGAAGATGAATCTTCCTCAGGATTGTCTTCTGCAATAGCGGCTACTTTAAAATTTTTTCCTTCTTCATTAAGAAGTAATTTTTCAAGTGACCTCTTAAGGCCTTCATCAATATTCAGGCTATTGATTTTCTTTTTCATTCTACACTTATTAGCGTAGTGGCCAGGTTTCTGGCATTTCCAGCAGACAGGGATAGTCTTTTGCCGAGAATTATTCTCAGGTTCAGACTTCCTTTTCTTTCCTCTAAAAATTTTTTTCTTTTTCTGTTTGGGAAAATACTTCTGCTTGGCATAGACCTTATTGGTCCTTTTCCCTCTATTTTCGGTAGAGGTTCCAATTGGTGGTAAGCCAATTTGCTCACAAAAGTCCCCTATAATTCTTTTGCCAAGGACTTTCTCCTTTTGGATTTGTCTATGCAATTTTATTTCATTGCATAAATTAATGCCTTCAGCAACCACTTCTGAGGATAAATCCCCATAAGTGTATTCGGAATAAGGAATAATTCCATTGTGTCTTTGCTTAATACGATTGCGTATTTTTTCCGCAAAGAAATGGGGTAGTCCTGATAAGAACTTCTCTTTCCAAAAATCATTTTGACTATCATGTCTGGTGAAGACTTTTGAAAAGAATACGTCTTTATACCATTTGAACTGAGATAAGTTCTGACATTTTAAATTCATCAGTTGCTCTTGAGATCTATCAATAAGCAACGATGTAGTGCCAATAAAATGTTTTGCTATTGTATACAGAAGTGTATTGACACAATCTGTAACTTGTACAGCCTGATTGTCTCTAACTTCTGTTTTAACAGCCTGTGAAATATGTATTTTGGCTTCTTCAGGAAGGTAGAAATCCCACCATCCTTTCAATTGACCAGTAAATCCTTGAATTAAGGCTTTGGCAATATTTTGATCAGAATTACCATGTGCTTTACAAGCAGTTGCATACATAGTCATGTAGTGCAATACCGTTTGCATTTGGTATTCTGACATGCCATCTATATTCCATTCATTAATGGATTTTCCATCAAATTGAACAGTCATGAATTCATCATGTTGTTCTAATTGAAGGTCTACAGGTGTAGGCCTATGATAATAGGGCTTTGCAGGAATATTATAAGCCATTTTCTTTTTGTAAGAAGATGCAAGCTTATTTACTTGAAATTTATTTTCATTATTTTTTTGTTCTGATAAGAACATATTCTCCAGAAGATTGATCTTATCTTCTGTTTTTGAAGAATTTTCTGCTTCATCATAAGAAGCATCAGAATTATAATCTGACTCATGTGTCTCTAGAGGAGCACATTCATTGTCTTTAATTCCAAGATTTTTTAATCTTTTTATAATCTCATCAACCATTTCAGAATTCTGAGGATCCATCTTGAAATCAAAGTTTTCAGAACTCATTGGTTTGAATAAAACCTTTTCTTCAAAAGTAGTTTCTGAAATTTTAGAAACATTTGAAGCCTTTTCTTGTTTTTCAAAATCAATATTTTTCTCAATTCTATTTAATTGATCTCCCATTGTTCTGAGAGTTAAATTTGTAAAATTGTTTTGTTCAACAACAGCCTCAATGTTGTCGCTTTTCCTGTAAGGAGTTGCTACAACTTCTTTGTTGTTGATTCTTATTGCTAATTGGGTTTCCGGAGGATGAACACTCCTAAAAACTTTTCCATTTTTAGCAATAAAATTCTTATAAGAAGCTTCAAGAGAAAATATGAAATCTTGATCCTTGAAGTCAGGAAATTCTTCATAATATTGTTCCATAAAAATGAAGAAATCAATATCTTCTCCATTTTTTATTAAAAACCTTTTATAGCGAGAAAACCATTTTTCATGACTCTTAGAGTCTTTAACAAGGAAAAACCATGTTCTCTTAAATTTGTTTTCTTTGGAATAAAATAATTCCTTTGGAAGTCCCCTAAAAGGAAATTTAAATTTGAATTTTTCTTCTTTATGGATCGTTATAGGCGAAAGGCTATAATAACCCATATCAGAAGGAGTGGGGGATGTTCTTTCACTATTAATTTCAGAAGTGGGTAAATTAACCCTATATTCAGGTTGGTTTACTCCGTCAGAGGTAAATTTTGTTCCAGAATTTTTTTCAAAATTAGTTGTTGGAACTGACGAAGTAGAACTTCTACCTGGAATAACTTTGTTGTTTAGGCTTCCCAATTTTAGCCTTGCAATTCTCTGATTAGAGAAGACAATTTCAACATCACCGTCAGGGAACTCTTTGATTTCTTCGAGTTCACGGTTATCTTTTTTAACAGGCTCATTAGCCTTTTCAAGTATCCATTTTTCAGGTAAATTAACATGATCCCATGTGATTGTTTTTGGGACCTTTACATTGCTTTTTTCTAAATTGGTTATAAACAAAGTAGTAGACCCCTTTTGATCTTGTAAAATATTTTTCATCTTGGGTACTACGGTGTTCATAACTTTATACTGAATCCTGTAAATAAGGATTATATTTTCAGCTCCTTGCATCATATTAAATCCATCAGATTTAATGTCAAGGCAAAGAGAGTACATAATTGTGGGGTCATTTAATGACAGAGTAAAATTTGGAAAACACGAAAAGAATATGGGTCCGTCACAAAGACTAGACTCCACTATTCCAAGTAATGAGTCATGAAATTTGTTGTGCCTTTTATCACGTACACAAATAATTGCGGACGTGTTTAAGCCTAAACGGGTAGCAGGTTTCAAACCTACTTGAATTAACCCAATATGCAAGAATTTGTATTGTTGTCTATGTTTATCAATCAAATTTTTTGACAACAGTTGGAATGAGTTGTAACCCTCAGTTAAGGGTATAGCCTCTTCTACAGTCTTTACGATATAATCAGAGGTGAATTCAAAAGTTCCTTTCTGTTTACAAACAGAACTTTGAACTGGTAAATTCCAGTTTTGTAAAGATTTTTCAAAATTTTCTTTTAACAAAATTTCTTTATTACTGCTACTATTAGCCTTATCATGTCTCTTAGACATAGCTCTGGTTATCCCAAGCATATTTGCTCCTGATCACTGTCAACGATTTACGCCAATCCCTTACAACGCCCTCACCGGCTAACACTGGAATTCTAGGCTACGCGACTTAGGGTTTCCCCGGGTTTCACAGGACAAAATTACTTTAGTTCACCAAAGTCACGCTTCAAGACTTAATAAGTATGATAGTATTTAAAGAAATTTAATTTGGACAACAACTTAAACACTTAAAACAAAGATTAAAACAAAAACATAAAACATAAATTTACGAGAATTTAAATGAAATTAAATAGAACTAAAACTATGATATACTACATACCTACTAACTTGGCTCTGATACCACTCTCTACTTGATCAGGATCATGGAAGAAAGAGATAAAGATGAAGGATCATGGAAGAAAGAGATAAAGATGAAGTAATAGGAACTAGCGTGGAATTCTCAAGGTTAGTGAAATAAAGGCTTAGCATCAATTGCTAAGTTTTTATAGAAGTCAGAAATATAATTAAGACTTCCTAAAAACCTTTGCAATTGAGTTTTTTCTTTGATTTCATCTGGAAATTTATCCGCAAAAGTAATAGCTCTATCAATAGGGAAAATAGTCCCTTCTTTGATGGTATGGCCAAGAAATCTTATTTCTGTTTGAAATAATTTGATTTTCTTGGCTGACACAACTAAACCAGCATGTTTGACAGCATTAATAAATGCTTGAAGATGTTTAAAGTGTTTATCTATATTCTCAGAAAACACTAAAACATCATCGATATAAACAATACAGAATGACGTATAAGGACTGAAAATGTCATTCATTATATTTTGAAATTCTGAGGGGGCATTCTTAAGCCCAAAAGGCATCACGTTCCACTCATAGTGGCCAAATGGAACTGTGAATGCAGTTTTGTATCTATCTTTTTCATTGATCTGAATTTGCCAAAACCCAGATTTCATATCAAATTTGGACATAACTTTGGCTGAAAACAGCCGATTTAATAAGTCCCTTTTATTAGGGATTGGATACCTTATCCATCTAAGAGCTTTGTTCAAAGGTTTGTAATTAATTACAAGCCTAGGAACACCTCTTTCAAGTTCAGCAGCATTTTCAACATAAAATGCAGGACAACTCCAAGGGCTGTATGATTTTCTAATTAAACCTTTGAGTAATAACTCATCAATCTCTTTTTTGCAAATTTCCAAATGGCGAGGTCCCATAGCAATAGGTCTAGCCTTAGTGGGAATTTGCCTTTCATTGAAGTCTGGCTCATAAGGCAGACTAACAATATGTTTCTTTCTTTCTCAGAAGGCATTGGGGATATCAGAACATATTGTTTTGACAATAAGATCATGAAGATCATTTATTTTCTTTTGAATTAAAGGATGTTTGATTTTTTCAGTAATTTTCATGTAACTGATCTCCTGGGATAAGGAGTTAAGAAAATTTTCTTTTCTTTGAATTTTCTTTTGTAACAAATCAATCTCGTGATAACGAGGTTCAGTAACGAAATTAAATGTAATTTCTTGAGAATTAATGGAACTTGTTATACCCTTCTCATTAATGCTTTTAATGGGATATAACATGTGAAGAAAAGGATTTCCCAAAATAACATCATGAGAAAGATTCTTTACCATTATAAATGGCATTTCTAAACAAATTCCATTATTGCAAACTGCAGTATTTTGTAGCTTGTAATTTACAAGCATTTTTCTACCATCTGCAGCATTTAAAATTTCAGTAGTTTTTGAAAAATATCTGGAGGGTATCAATCCTTCATTGATACAGTTTAAATCTGCTCCAGAGTCTACCATGGCAATTGCAGAGAGAGTATATTCTTTATGAATAATGATTTTAATTTTAATATGCCATTTATGGGTAATAACCCTGTCTAACATATTAACATATGTTAAAGATTCATCCTTCAAAGATCCTTCGTCTTTTGAAGATTTATCTTTAACAGATGTTAAAGTATCTAATTTTTCCTTTAAGGAATTCCATTCTTCTTCATCTGACTCATGATCAGAATCAGACTCAGAAAGAATAGATTTATCCTTTTTAATTTCAAGAGAAGTTACTCTAGATTTAAGAGTATTAATTTCTCTTTTGAGAACTTTGACTTCATGCAGTAATTCATTAATGCGAGAAGATTCTCCAGGAGTTTCTTCTTTTGAAACTGAAGTCTTAGCTCTTTGTAAAATTTCTTTTAGACTATAAGTCTCTGGCTCTTCAAATTTTAACCTTTTGTCACCTTTCTTTCCATTGTAGTCTTCTAAATACTTTTGAAGCATTTGTCTTTTAGCAATGGGATCAGAAAGTTGATCAATAAGGTCAAGGATGAAATTATCCTCTTTTGTTAAAGGAAATAGACCATTTGCTTGACATAAGGCTTTGTAGTAATCACAATTTCCTTCGCAAGAGTCATCCTCAGATTCTTCTATTTGATCAACAGATCCCTCTGAAGATGAATCTTCCTCAGGATTGTCTTCTGCAATAGCGGCTACTTTAAAATTTTTTCCTTCTTCATTAAGAAGTAATTTTTCAAGTGACCTCTTAAGGCCTTCATCAATATTCAGGCTATTGATTTTCTTTTTCATTCTACACTTATTAGCGTAGTGGCCAGGTTTCTGGCATTTCCAGCAGACAGGGATAGTCTTTTGCCGAGAATTATTCTCAGGTTCAGACTTCCTTTTCTTTCCTCTAAAATTTTTTTTCTTTTTCTGTTTGGGAAAATACTTCTGCTTGGCATAGACCTTATTGGTCCTTTTCCCTCTATTTTCGGTAGAGGTTCCAATTGGTGGTAAGCCAATTTGCTCACAAAAGTCCCCTATAATTCTTTTGCCAAGGACTTTCTCCTTTTGGATTTGTCTATGCAATTTTATTTCATTGCATAAATTAATGCCTTCAGCAACCACTTCTGAGGATAAATCCCCATAAGTGTATTCGGAATAAGGAATAATTCCATTGTGTCTTTGCTTAATACGATTGCGTATTTTTTCCGCAAAGAAATGGGGTAGTCCTGATAAGAACTTCTCTTTCCAAAAATCATTTTGACTATCATGTCTGGTGAAGACTTTTGAAAAGAATACGTCTTTATACCATTTGAACTGAGATAAGTTCTGACATTTTAAATTCATCAGTTGCTCTTGAGATCTATCAATAAGCAACGATGTAGTGCCAATAAAATGTTTTGCTATTGTATACAGAAGTGTATTGACACAATCTGTAACTTGTACAGCCTGATTGTCTCTAACTTCTGTTTTAACAGCCTGTGAAATATGTATTTTGGCTTCTTCAGGAAGGTAGAAATCCCACCATCCTTTCAATTGACCAGTAAATCCTTGAATTAAGGCTTTGGCAATATTTTGATCAGAATTACCATGTGCTTTACAAGCAGTTGCATACATAGTCATGTAGTGCAATACCGTTTGCATTTGGTATTCTGACATGCCATCTATATTCCATTCATTAATGGATTTTCCATCAAATTGAACAGTCATGAATTCATCATGTTGTTCTAATTGAAGGTCTACAGGTGTAGGCCTATGATAATAGGGCTTTGCAGGAATATTATAAGCCATTTTCTTTTTGTAAGAAGATGCAAGCTTATTTACTTGAAATTTATTTTCATTATTTTTTTGTTCTGATAAGAACATATTCTCCAGAAGATTGATCTTATCTTCTGTTTTTGAAGAATTTTCTGCTTCATCATAAGAAGCATCAGAATTATAATCTGACTCATGTGTCTCTAGAGGAGCACATTCATTGTCTTTAATTCCAAGATTTTTTAATCTTTTTATAATCTCATCAACCATTTCAGAATTCTGAGGATCCATCTTGAAATCAAAGTTTTCAGAACTCATTGGTTTGAATAAAACCTTTTCTTCAAAAGTAGTTTCTGAAATTTTAGAAACATTTGAAGCCTTTTCTTGTTTTTCAAAATCAATATTTTTCTCAATTCTATTTAATTGATCTCCCATTGTTCTGAGAGTTAAATTTGTAAAATTGTTTTGTTCAACAACAGCCTCAATGTTGTCGCTTTTCCTGTAAGGAGTTGCTACAACTTCTTCGTTGTTGATTCTTATTGCTAATTGGGTTTCCGGAGGATGAACACTCCTAAAAACTTTTCCATTTTTAGCAATAAAATTCTTATAAGAAGCTTCAAGAGAAAATATGAAATCTTGATCCTTGAAGTCAGGAAATTCTTCATAATATTGTTCCATAAAAATGAAGAAATCAATAACTTCTCCATTTTTTATTAAAAACCTTTTATAGCGAGAAAACCATTTTTCATGACTCTTAGAGTCTTTAACAAGGAAAAAGCATGTTCTCTTAAATTTGTTTTCTTTGGAATAAAATAATTCCTTTGGAAGTCCCCTAAAAGGAAATTTAAATTTGAATTTTTCTTCTTTATGGATCGTTATAGGCGAAAGGCTATAATAACCCATATCAGAAGGAGTGGGGGATGTTCTTTCACTATTAATTTCAGAAGTGGGTAAATTAACCCTATATTCAGGTTGGTTTACTCCGTCAGAGGTAAATTTTGTTCCAGAAATTTTTTCAAAATTAGTTGTTGGAACTGACGAAGTAGAACTTTTACCTGGAATAACTTTGTTGTTTAGGCTTCCCAATTTTAGCCTTGCAATTCTCTGATTAGAGAAGACAATTTCAACATCACCGTCAGGGAACTCTTTGATTTCTTCGAGTTCACGGTTATCTTTTTTAACAGGCTCATTAGCCTTTTCAAGTATCCATTTTTCAGGTAAATTAACATGATCCCATGTGATTGTTTTTGGGACCTTTACATTGTTTTTTTCTAAATTGGTTATAAACAAAGTAGTAGACCCCTTTTGATCTTGTAAAATATTTTTCATCTTGGGTACTACGGTGTTCATAACTTTATACTGAATCCTGTAAATAAGGATTATATTTTCAGCTCCTTGCATCATATTAAATCCATCAGATTTAATGTCAAGGCAAAGAGAGTACATAATTGTGGGGTCATTTAATGACAGAGTAAAATTTGGAAAACACGAAAAGAATATGGGTCCGTCACAAAGACTAGACTCCACTATTCCAAGTAATGAGTCATGAAATTTGTTGTGCCTTTTATCACGTACACAAATAATTGCGGACGTGTTTAAGCCTAAACGGGTAGCAGGTTTCAAACCTACTTGAATTAACCCAATATGCAAGAATTTGTATTGTTGTCTATGTTTATCAATCAAATTTTTTGACAACAGTTGGAATGAGTTGTAACCCTCAGTTAAGGGTATAGCCTCTTCTACAGTCTTTACGATATAATCAGAGGTGAATTCAAAAGTTCCTTTCTGTTTATAAACAGAACTTTGAACTGGTAAATTCCAGTTTTGTAAAGATTTTTCAAAATTTTCTTTTAACAAAATTTCTTTATTACTGCTACTATTAGCCTTATCATGTCTCTTAGACATAGCTCTGGTTATCCCAAGCATATTTGCTCCTGATCACTGTCAACGATTTACGCCAATCCCTTACAACGCCCTCACCGGCTAACACGGGAATTCTAGGCTACGCGACTTAGGGTTTCCCCGGGTTTCACAGGACAAAATTACTTTAGTTCACCAAAGTCACGCTTCAAGACTTAATAAGTATGATAGTATTTAAAGAAATTTAATTTGGACAACAACTTAAACACTTAAAACAAAGATTAAAACAAAAACATAAAACATAAATTTACGAGAATTTAAATGAAATTAAATAGAACTAAAACTATGATATACTACATACCTACTAACTTGGCTCTGATACCACTCTCTACTTGATCAGGATCATGGAAGAAAGAGATAAAGATGAAGGATCATGGAAGAAAGAGATAAAGATGAAGTAATAGGAACTAGCGTGGAATTCTCAAGGTTAGTGAAATAAAGGCTTAGCATCAATTGCTAAGTTTTTATAGAAGTCAGAAATATAATTAAGACTTCCTAAAAACCTTTGCAATTGAGTTTTTTCTTTGATTTCATCTGGAAATTTATCCAAAAAAGTAATAGCTCTATCAATAGGGAAAATAGTCCCTTCTTTGATGGTATGGCCAAGAAATCTTATTTCTGTTTGAAATAATTTGATTTTCTTGGCTGACACAACTAAACCAGCATGTTTGACAGCATTAATAAATGCTTGAAGATGTTTAAAGTGTTTATCTATATTCTCAGAAAACACTAAAACATCATCGATATAAACAATACAGAATGACGTATAAGGACTGAAAATGTCATTCATTATATTTTGAAATTCTGAGGGGGCATTCTTAAGCCCAAAAGGCATCACGTTCCACTCATAGTGGCCAAATGGAACTGTGAATGCAGTTTTGTATCTATCTTTTTCATTGATCTGAATTTGCCAAAACCCAGATTTCATATCAAATTTGGACATAACTTTGGCTGAAAACAGCCGATTTAATAAGTCCCTTTTATTAGGGATTGGATACCTTATCCATCTAAGAGCTTTGTTCAAAGGTTTGTAATTAATTACAAGCCTAGGAACACCTCTTTCAAGTTCAGCAGCATTTTCAACATAAAATGCAGGACAACTCCAAGGGCTGTATGATTTTCTAATTAAACCTTTGAGTAATAACTCATCAATCTCTTTTTTGCAAATTTCCAAATGGCGAGGTCCCATAGCAATAGGTCTAGCCTTAGTGGGAATTTGCCTTTCATTGAAGTCTGGCTCATAAGGCAGACTAACAATATGTTTCTTTCTTTCCCAGAAGGCATTGGGGATATCAGAACATATTGTTTTGACAATAAGATCATGAAGATCATTTATTTTCTTTTGAATTAAAGGATGTTTGATTTTTTCAGTAATTTTCATGTAACTGATCTCCTGGGATAAGGAGTTAAGAAAATTTTCTTTTCTTTGAATTTTCTTTTGTAACAAATCAATCTCGTGATAACGAGGTTCAGTAACGAAATTAAATGTAATTTCTTGAGAATTAATGGAACTTGTTATACCCTTCTCATTAATGCTTTTAATGGGATATAACATGTGAAGAAAAGGATTTCCCAAAATAACATCATGAGAAAGATTTTTTACCATTATAAATGGCATTTCTAAACAAATTCCATTATTGCAAACTGCAGTATTTTGTAGCTTGTAATTTACAAGCATTTTTCTACCATCTGCAGCATTTAAAATTTCAGTAGTTTTTGAAAAATATCTGGAGGGTATCAATCCTTCATTGATACAGTTTAAATCTGCTCCAGAGTCTACCATGGCAATTGCAGAGAGAGTATATTCTTTATGAACAATGATTTTAATTTTAATATGCCATTTATGGGTAATAACCCTGTCTAACATATTAACATATGTTAAAGATTCATCCTTCAAAGATCCTTCGTCTTTTGAAGATTTATCTTTAACAGATGTTAAAGTATCTAATTTTTCCTTTAAGGAATTCCATTCTTCTTCATCTGACTCATGATCAGAATCAGACTCAGAAAGAATAGATTTATCCTTTTTAATTTCAAGAGAAGTTACTCTAGATTTAAGAGTATTAATTTCTCTTTTGAGAACTTTGACTTCATGCAGTAATTCATTAATGCGAGAAGATTCTCCAGGAGTTTCTTCTTTTGAAACTGAAGTCTTAGCTCTTTGTAAAATTTCTTTTAGACTATAAGTCTCTGGCTCTTCAAATTTTAACCTTTTGTCACCTTTCTTTCCATTGTAGTCTTCTAAATACTTTTGAAGCATTTGTCTTTTAGCAATGGGATCAGAAAGTTGATCAATAAGGTCAAGGATGAAATTATCCTCTTTTGTTAAAGGAAATAGACCATTTGCTTGACATAAGGCTTTGTAGTAATCACAATTTCCTTCGCAAGAGTCATCCTCAGATTCTTCTATTTGATCAACAGATCCCTCTGAAGATGAATCTTCCTCAGGATTGTCTTCTGCAATAGCGGCTACTTTAAAATTTTTTCCTTCTTCATTAAGAAGTAATTTTTCAAGTGACCTCTTAAGGCCTTCATCAATATTCAGGCTATTGATTTTCTTTTTCATTCTACACTTATTAGCGTAGTGGCCAGGTTTCTGGCATTTCCAGCAGACAGGGATAGTCTTTTGCCGAGAATTATTCTCAGGTTCAGACTTCCTTTTCTTTCCTCTAAAAATTTTTTTCTTTTTCTGTTTGGGAAAATACTTCTGCTTGGCATAGACCTTATTGGTCCTTTTCCCTCTATTTTCGGTAGAGGTTCCAATTGGTGGTAAGCCAATTTGCTCACAAAAGTCCCCTATAATTCTTTTGCCAAGGACTTTCTCCTTTTGGATTTGTCTATGCAATTTTATTTCATTGCATAAATTAATGCCTTCAGCAACCACTTCTGAGGATAAATCCCCATAAGTGTATTCGGAATAAGGAATAATTCCATTGTGTCTTTGCTTAATACGATTGCGTATTTTTTCCGCAAAGAAATGGGGTAGTCCTGATAAGAACTTCTCTTTCCAAAAATCATTTTGACTATCATGTCTGGTGAAGACTTTTGAAAAGAATACGTCTTTATACCATTTGAACTGAGATAAGTTCTGACATTTTAAATTCATCAGTTGCTCTTGAGATCTATCAATAAGCAACGATGTAGTGCCAATAAAATGTTTTGCTATTGTATACAGAAGTGTATTGACACAATCTGTAACTTGTACAGCCTGATTGTCTCTAACTTCTGTTTTAACAGCCTGTGAAATATGTATTTTGGCTTCTTCAGGAAGGTAGAAATCCCACCATCCTTTCAATTGACCAGTAAATCCTTGAATTAAGGCTTTGGCAATATTTTGATCAGAATTACCATGTGTTTTACAAGCAGTTGCATACATAGTCATGTAGTGCAATACCGTTTGCATTTGGTATTCTGACATGCCATCTATATTCCATTCATTAATGGATTTTCCATCAAATTGAACAGTCATGAATTCATCATGTTGTTCTAATTGAAGGTCTACAGGTGTAGGCCTATGATAATAGGGCTTTGCAGGAATATTATAAGCCATTTTCTTTTTGTAAGAAGATGCAAGCTTATTTACTTGAAATTTATTTTCATTATTTTTTTGTTCTGATAAGAACATATTCTCCAGAAGATTGATCTTATCTTCTGTTTTTGAAGAATTTTCTGCTTCATCATAAGAAGCATCAGAATTATAATCTGACTCATGTGTCTCTAGAGGAGCACATTCATTGTCTTTAATTCCAAGATTTTTTAATCTTTTTATAATCTCATCAACCATTTCAGAATTCTGAGGATCCATCTTGAAATCAAAGTTTTCAGAACTCATTGGTTTGAATAAAACCTTTTCTTCAAAAGTAGTTTCTGAAATTTTAGAAACATTTGAAGCCTTTTCTTGTTTTTCAAAATCAATATTTTTCTCAATTCTATTTAATTGATCTCCCATTGTTCTGAGAGTTAAATTTGTAAAATTGTTTTGTTCAACAACAGCCTCAATGTTGTCGCTTTTCCTGTAAGGAGTTGCTACAACTTCTTCGTTGTTGATTCTTATTGCTAATTGGGTTTCCGGAGGATGAACACTCCTAAAAACTTTTCCATTTTTAGCAATAAAATTCTTATAAGAAGCTTCAAGAGAAAATATGAAATCTTGATCCTTGAAGTCAGGAAATTCTTCATAATATTGTTCCATAAAAATGAAGAAATCAATAACTTCTCCATTTTTTATTAAAAACCTTTTATAGCGAGAAAACCATTTTTCATGACTCTTAGAGTCTTTAACAAGGAAAAAGCATGTTCTCTTAAATTTGTTTTCTTTGGAATAAAATAATTCCTTTGGAAGTCCCCTAAAAGGAAATTTAAATTTGAATTTTTCTTCTTTATGGATCGTTATAGGCGAAAGGCTATAATAACCCATATCAGAAGGAGTGGGGGATGTTCTTTCACTATTAATTTCAGAAGTGGGTAAATTAACCCTATATTCAGGTTGGTTTACTCCGTCAGAGGTAAATTTTGTTCCAGAAATTTTTTCAAAATTAGTTGTTGGAACTGACGAAGTAGAACTTCTACCTGGAATAACTTTGTTTTTTAGGCTTCCCAATTTTAGCCTTGCAATTCTCTGATTAGAGAAGACAATTTCAACATCACCGTCAGGGAACTCTTTCATTTCTTCGAGTTCACGGTTATCTTTTTTAACAGGCTCATTAGCCTTTTCAAGTATCCATTTTTCAGGTAAATTAACATGATCCCATGTGATTGTTTTTGGGACCTTTACATTGTTTTTTTCTAAATTGGTTATAAACAAAGTAGTAGATCCCTTTTGATCTTGTAAAATATTTTTCATCTTGGGTACTACGGTGTTCATAACTTTATACTGAATCCTGTAAATAAGGATTATATTTTCAGCTCCTTGCATCATATTAAATCCATCAGATTTAATGTCAAGGCAAAGAGAGTACATAATTGTGGGGTCATTTAATGACAGAGTAAAATTTGGAAAACACGAAAAGAATATGGGTCCGTCACAAAGACTAGACTCCACTATTCCAAGTAATGAGTCATGAAATTTGTTGTGCCTTTTATCACGTACACAAATAATTGCGGACGTGTTTAAGCCTAAACGGGTAGCAGGTTTCAAACCTACTTGAATTAACCCAATATGCAAGAATTTGTATTGTTGTCTATGTTTATCAATCAAATTTTTTGACAACAGTTGGAATGAGTTGTAACCCTCAGTTAAGGGTATAGCCTCTTCTACAGTCTTTACGATATAATCAGAGGTGAATTCAAAAGTTCCTTTCTGTTTATAAACAGAACTTTGAACTGGTAAATTCCAGTTTTGTAAAGATTTTTCAAAATTTTCTTTTAACAAAATTTCTTTATTACTGCTACTATTAGCCTTATCATGTCTCTTAGACATAGCTCTGGTTATCCCAAGCATATTTGCTCCTGATCACTGTCAACGATTTACGCCAATCCCTTACAACGCCCTCACCGGCTAACACGGGAATTCTAGGCTACGCGACTTAGGGTTTCCCCGGGTTTCACAGGACAAAATTACTTTAGTTCACCAAAGTCACGCTTCAAGACTTAATAAGTATGATAGTATTTAAAGAAATTTAATTTGGACAACAACTTAAACACTTAAAACAAAGATTAAAACAAAAACATAAAACATAAATTTACGAGAATTTAAATGAAATTAAATAGAACTAAAACTATGATATACTACATACCTACTAACTTGGCTCTGATACCACTCTCTACTTGATCAGGATCATGGAAGAAAGAGATAAAGATGAAGGATCATGGAAGAAAGAGATAAAGATGAAGTAATAGGAACTAGCGTGGAATTCTCAAGGTTAGTGAAATAAAGGCTTAGCATCAATTGCTAAGTTTTTATAGAAGTCAGAAATATAATTAAGACTTCCTAAAAACCTTTGCAATTGAGTTTTTTCTTTGATTTCATCTGGAAATTTATCCAAAAAAGTAATAGCTCTATCAATAGGGAAAATAGTCCCTTCTTTGATGGTATGGCCAAGAAATCTTATTTCTGTTTGAAATAATTTGATTTTCTTGGCTGACACAACTAAACCAGCATGTTTGACAGCATTAATAAATGCTTGAAGATGTTTAAAGTGTTTATCTATATTCTCAGAAAACACTAAAACATCATCGATATAAACAATACAGAATGACGTATAAGGACTGAAAATGTCATTCATTAGATTTTGAAATTCTGAGGGGGCATTCTTAAGCCCAAAAGGCATCACGTTCCACTCATAGTGGCCAAATGAAACTGAATGGAACTAAAACTCACGAGATTGATTTGTTACAAAAGAAAATTCAAAGAAAAGAAAATTTTCTTAACTTCTTATCCCAAGAGATCAGTTACATGAAAATTACTGAAAAAATCAAACATCCTTTAATTCAAAAGAAAATAAATGATCTTCATGATCTTATTGTCAAAACAATATGTTCTGATATCCCCAATGCCTTCTGGGAAAGAAAGAAACATATTGTTAGTCTGCCTTATGAGCCAGACTTCAATGAAAGGCAAATTCCCACTAAGGCTAGACCTATTGCTATGGGACCTCGCCATTTGGAAATTTGCAAAAAAGAGATTGATGAGTTATTACTCAAAGGTTTAATTAGAAAATCATACAGCCCTTGGAGTTGTCTTGCATTTTATGTTGAAAATGCTGCTGAACTTGAAAGAGGTTCCATTAAAAGCATTAATGAGAAGGGTATAACAAGTTCCATTAATTCTCAAGAAATTACATTTAATTTCGTTACTGAACCTCGTTATCACGAGATTGATTTGTTACAAAAGAAAATTCAAAGAAAAGAAAATTTTCTTAACTCCTTATCCCAGGAGATCAGTTACATGAAAATTACTGAAAAAATCAAACATCCTTTAATTCAAAAGAAAATAAATGATCTTCATGATCTTATTGTCAAAACAATATGTTCTGATTTCCCCAATGCCTTCTGGGAAAGAAAGAAACATATTGTTAGTCTGCCTTATGAGCCAGACTTCAATGAAAGGCAAATTCCCACTAAGGCTAGACCTATTGCTATGGGACCTCGCCATTTGGAAATTTGCAAAAAAGAGATTGATGAGTTATTACTCAAAGGTTTAATTAGAAAATCATACAGCCCTTGGAGTTGTCCTGCATTTTATGTTGAAAATGCTGCTGAACTTGAAAGAGGTGTTCCTAGGCTTGTAATTAATTACAAACCTTTGAACAAAGCTCTTAGATGGATAAGGTATCCAATCCCTAATAAAAGGGACTTATTAAATCGGCTGTTTTCAGCCAAAGTTATGTCCAAATTTGATATGAAATCTGGGTTTTGGCAAATTCAGATCGATGAAAAGGATAGATACAAAACTGCATTCACAGTTCCATTTGGCCACTATGAGTGGAACGTGATGCCTTTTGGGCTTAAGAATGCCCCCTCAGAATTTCAAAATATAATGAATGACATTTTCAGTCCTTATACGCCATTCTGTATTGTTTATATCGATGATGTTTTAGTTCCCGGTAACCGGTTTATAGGTCATCCGGTTACTCTTAGTATCTATATAAGGAGAACCTAGAAACCTTCGAATCTTGTAACATAACAATAATAACTTTGAATAATATTCTCCTTCTCCACCATCACTTTTCTTCTTTCCACTTCCCTAATTTCTTCTTTCCACTTCCCTAATTTCATCATCACTGTTAAAATATGAAAACCAGCACTATTGTATTGAATCAAAGGTGATGTTTATTGATAATTGGATACAGACTTATAGACTTTACAAGAAGGGAAATTAACCTAATTAGAAATGTAAGAATGGTAATTCTAATTACAAGAAAAGGGAAGGAAATATTAGTATTTACAAAATCTAATCAAGAAATAAGGAAACATTTCTTATTCTCTTGCTTCAATGATGTAGCCGTGTGTTGTGGATATGGGAGGTGCCATATGCTGAAGGCACCTCTGTATTTACTTCATTACCCCCCCCGCAAGTTGGAGTTGAGGAAGAAATTTGAGTCAAGCCTAACTTGGAAGTTAACCGGTGGAATTGGTTAGAACCAAGAGGTTTTGTAAAAATATCAGCAACTTGATCTGCAGAGGGAACATGAGAGATCTGGATAAGACCATTTTCGAGTTTCTCACGAACAAAGTGGCAATCGAGTTCAATGTGCTTTGTTCGTTCGTGAAAAACTGGATTAGCAGCTATATGCATAGCTGCCGTATTGTCACAGAAAACCTGAAAAGGTTCTGGAATGGAAATCCGAAGATCTTGGAAAAGATATTTCAACCATTGGAGCTCGGCAGTAAGGAAAGCAAGCGCACGATATTCTGCCTCAGCAGATGATCGGGAAACAGTCGGTTGTTTCTTGGATTTCCAAGACAACGGACTCTCACCAAGCATTGTGAAGTAGCCGGTGGTGGAGCGACGGGTAATAGGGCAGCTAGCCCAATCAGAGTCAGCAAAGCCCGAAAGTGTCAAAGAACTAGAAGATGAAAGGAGGATCCCATGATCGAGGGTCCCCTTCAAATATCTCAGCACTCGAGTCGCAGCATCCATATGTGTGGAACGGGGATGCTGCATAAATTGACTTAAATAATTCACTGAAAAGGCGATATCAGGTCTTGTTACAGTGACGTAGAGAAGTCGACCAATGAGACGTCTAAATGAAGTGGGGTCGTCTAAAGGTGTACCGTCCGTGGGTAACAGTTTCAAGTGTTGTTCCATAGGAAATAAACTCGGTTTTGAACCGAGATGTCCAGAATCACGGATAATGTCTAAAGTGTACTTCCGTTGACAGAGGAAAATACCCTTGGGGGACCTAGATACTTCTAGGCCTAAAAAATATTGAAGTCGTCCGAGATTTTTAAGAGAAAATCGTTTCTCGAGACGTTGTCGAAGGGAGTCAATTTCCTTGTTGTCATTGCCTGTAATGATGATATCATCTACATAGACAAGAATATGGATGGTTGTCGGACCATTGAAATAACTAAAAAGAGAATGGTCTGACGAAGATTGAGAAAAACCTTCGGCTTTTAAACCAGATGAAAATTTGGCAAACCATTGCCTAGAAGCTTGTTTCAAACCATATAAAGATTTGTTTAAGCGACAAACTCTAGTGTCATCTTTGTTGCTAAAACCTGGAGGAATGGTCATATAGACTTCTTCTTCCAAGTCTCCTTGGAGGAAAGCATTATTGACATCTAACTGATGCAACGACCATCCTTGGATAGACGCAATGGATAAGAGGACACGAACAGTTACCAATTTGGCAACTGGAGCAAAAGTATCATGATAGTCGACACCTTCAACTTGGGTATACCCTTTTGCGACAAGGCGTGCCTTATAACGTTCGACGGACCCATCCGAACGATATTTAATTTTGTAAACCCACTTGCAACCTATGGGTTTCTTACCAGATGGCAAGGAAGTCAGAGACCAAGTATTATTTGTCTCGAGGGCAGAAATTTCTTTAGCCATCGCCTCGCGCCATTCTGGGGAAGCAGAGGCAATTTTGTAAGTTTTGGGTTCTTCCGTGGTGATAACGGATGTAAGAAAAGCCTTATGAGAAGGACTAAAACGGTCGAAGCTGATATAGTCGACCAGTGGATAAGGAGTACGCGAAGGAGTCGTTTCTGGACTCGAAAGAATATAGTCAGCCAGATGAGCAGGCGGATGACGAGTTCGAACAGGTCGCGAAGGCTGAACATTATCCTCAAGGGAGGTGTCAAGAGATTGTGAATCTCCGAGTTCTGATGATACAGGGGATGCGGAAGCGGGAAGTTCTAGAGAAGTGGTGTTATCAGAAGAAACTAAAGGCACCTTCCTAGAAGAAGGGGAAGAAATGTCTTCATCGACCGGGGGCAATGGGGGGGAAGTGACAGACATTGGACCATCTGAGGGCGAACTAGAAACCGGGTCTGATCGACTAATCGGAGGAGAATAGTCGAATGAGTCATCCACGGGATTAAGAGGCGTGTAGCTCGGTGAGGGAAGTGTGGAGAGAGATTTGAAAGGAAAAGTGTCTTCGAAAAACTTGACATTGCGAGAGTCGTAGAGAGACTTGGTCTCTAGGTCGTAAATGGTATAACCCTTTTTACCGGAGGGATAACCAACAAAAATTCCAGGTTTGGAACGCATGTCAAATTTATTTTTTATGGTGATATTGTGAGCAAAGCAAAGACACCCGAAAACACGGAGGTGCAAGTAATCCGGAGGAGCCGCATATAGAACTTCGTGTGGAGACTTATGCGATAGAATAGGGGTCGGCATCTTATTTATAAGATAAGTTGCCGTTTTTAAACATTCACCCCAAAACGTGAGGGGAAGGTGAGCTTGAAAACGTAAGGCCCGAGCCACATCAAGCAAGTGTCGGTGTTTTCGTTCAACAACTCCGTTTTGTTGTGGTGTTGAAACACAACTACGTTGATGAATAATACCATTGGAATGGAACCATGATTGTAAGTCCTTTGTGAGAAATTCAGCTCCATTGTCAGACCGAAAGGTCTGAATGGGGCAGGAGAAAGTAGAAGATGGGGTGGAAGAAACGGTCTTGATAGAATGTTGATACTGTTTTATTGTAAAATGAAAGAAAAAATCAAGATATTTTTTAGTCTCTGATTTCGATGTCATCAGAAAAGTCCACGTGTAACGAGAGTAGTCATCAACAATAGTGAGGAAGTATCGTTTGTTTGTAAGAGACAAAACGGGAAAAGGGCCCCATATGTCAGCATGAATTAATTGAAAAATAAAAGTACTACGAGAAATACTATTATTAAACGGAAATTTTGGTTGTTTAGCCATAGGACAAACAAAACAGTCATCAGAATGCTCACATGAAATAAAATCAAATTGCTGAGATAAAAAACGTAAACGACCTAAACTAGGGTGTCCAAGACGACGATGCCAAACGTCGTGTGACTTATTCAAAGAAAATGCGGAGAAAGTCCTACGTAGAATGTAGAGGCCACCGATTTCATCAGCCTGACCAATCAGCCTGTTCGTCGAAAGTGCCTGAAAAAGACAACGATCATGAGAAAAGTTAACAGTGCAATCCAAGGCTTTACTCGATTGACTGACAGAAATCAAGTTAAAATGAAAACTTGGAATATGATAGACATTGTCAATTGAAAAAGTGTTAGAAAAAACAACTTTGCCAATATGTTTAACTAGGTAAGTGCTCCCATCAGGAATCTGGACATAACAAGATGGAGGGGCGGTGTCATAAGAGCTAAAAGCACTTAGAGAGAAACAAACGTGGTTAGAGGCACCACTATCAACAACCCAAGAATGGGGGTGAGTGAGAAGAATTGTACCTGTTAGTAAAGTTGTGGATGTGGAGGGCTGACCAGAATTCCCTTGAGATTGGTTTTGAATAAGGTGCATAATTTTGTCATAGTCTGCCCGAGATAGAATGGGGTTAGCAGAGTTGTGCGACTCAGAGGAACCAGAGATAGCCAAAGTCTTGTGGCCACCTTGTTTATGGCCGGGATAACCGTGCAATTGGAAACAACGTTCAATGGAGTGGCCCGGTTTCTTACAGTGGTCACACACAATCTTCTTGTTGCATTTATCAGATGAATGACCATGCATCTTACAAGAGTCACAATAAGGGCGAGATCGCTTTCTCTGTTGACCCAATGAGGAATTCTGGGCAGCAGAGGCCATAACCCGGGCAGAGAGGGCCGAATAATCAAATGGGGAACCGGCAGATATGTGTTGTTGTTTTTCTTCCTGTTTGATTAAATTGTAAATTTTAGCAAGAGACGGAAGAGGTTCCATTAGTAGAATACTGCTACGTGTGGACGAAAAACGATCATGAAGGCCCTGCAGGAATTCCATTGCACGAATGGCATGGTTATAAGTAAGAATATCCTTGCCAGCACCGCAAGAGCAGGGTTGAAGAGTCATAATGGAGTCTAATTCATCCCAGAGAGTCTTCAATTGGGAGAAGTAGGCAGAAACAGTCAAATTATCCTGACGAAGGTCACAAATAGATTTGCGTAATTCAAACATATGGGGATAATTGGACAGACTGTACCGTTCCTTGAGACTTTGCCACATTACCAGGGCAGAGGGAGAGTGTTGTATACTGCGACGAATTTCTTGGCAAATTGAATTAAGGATCCAGCTGGAGACCAGAACGTTGCAACGGTTCCATGCATGAACCATGGCCGGGTCCGTTGGCATAGGGAGAGAGCCATCAATAAATCCTTGTTTGTTTTTGGCAATAATCGCCATCTTCATGCCACGAGCCCATCCGAAATAGTCATCACCGGTGAAAATCGGAGAGTAAAAAACTGACGTTGCACTGTCAGATGGATGGACGTAGTAAACATCATCAGTCTGATGAGGAGTCTCCATTCGAGAGGAACTGTCATTAACCATAGGATCATTGACGGAAAGCGTTTCTTCAGACATAGTGCTAGGGGTCTGAGATACAACAATAAAATAAACACGGAGTGAGAAACCGGAAATAAGTCAAACAAAATAAATGTTGTGAGATGATAAGAAAAAAAACTATAGCAGATCAGTTGCTACGGCAGAGAAAAAGCAACAGCGAGGTTACTGTAGCAAATCAGTAACATGAACAACAATAAAGTTACTGTAGCAAAAAAATAATTTAGCAACAGCAGAAATTGTAGAAAAAAGCAACAGCGAAGTTACTGTAGCAAAATCAGTAACATGAACAACAATGAAGTTACTGTAGCAAAAAATAATATAGCAACAGCAGAAATTGTAGAAAAAAAAGAAAAAAAAACAATGACAGAGGGGAGCTGTCACGAATAACATGAAAACACCCAAAATGTTGGCTTGAAGAGATGACCAGAAAAAATGGCGTTGAATCGCCGTTAGAGGTCGAGTCCCTGTTCTAACTCTATGTAGTAAGGTTTCTGGTCTATGTGAGACTAAAGAATCAGACCAAATTGGTCGTTGTAACTGTGGTCGTGATTAAACAAGAGAGAGAACCAGTTGTAAACGAATCAAGATTGTGGATGATGGCTTTGGCCGTTTTAATTCTGATCTATGCGTCTGGTAAGTTGTCTGGTCTATGTGAGACCAAAACAAATCCGACCAAAGTGGTCGTTAAACTCTTGTTGTGATTATTTCCAACTCTAAACAACTCTTACTGATTGAATACTCAAAATATTTTCACCAAAAAACTATGTTGAAGTAAAAAGACATGAAAAATAACATGAGTTCATCATGTTGATGTAATTTCTTCACTCTTTTTATCACCAGATGAATCTCTGTTGTAAGGATATGAAACTAGAAAGAGAAAACGATATATGGTCGTTTTAACTCTGCCAAACCCAAAAAACGATTGTAATAAAAGAAGATTGAATCTATCTTTTTTTTTTTTTTTTTTTTTTTTTGTGTGAATGAATGGATTCGATAAGGAAAGATAACGATAAGAAAGATAAACGAACTGACCTTTGAGTGCGGTTTTGAAGCTTAAACAGAAGATAAGAATCCCAAATAAATCGTAGAGATGATAAGAACTCCTTATGCTCGTGATACCATGTTAAAATATGAAAACCAACACTATTGTATTGAATCAAAGGTGATGTTTATTGATAATTGGATACAGACTTATAGACTTTACAAGAAGGGAAATTAACCTAATTAGAAATGTAAGAATGGTAATTCTAATTACAAGAAAAGGGAAGGAAATATTAGTATTTACAAAATCTAATCAAGAAATAAGGAAACATTTCTTATTCTCTTGCTTCAATGATGTAGCCGTGTGTTGTGGATATGGGAGGTGCCATATGCTGAAGGCACCTCTGTATTTACTTCATTAATCACCCATTCTTCCATTAACCTTGAGAATTCCACGCTTCTTCCTATTTCCCACTTTATCTCTTTCTTCCATGATCCTGATTGGGTTTCCGGAGGATGAACACTCCTAAAAACTTTTCCATTTTTAGCAATAAGAATCAACAACGAAGAAGTTGTAGCAACTCCTTACAGGAAAAGCGACAACATTGAGGCTGTTGTTGAACAAAACAATTTTACAAATTTAACTCTCAGAACAATGGGAGATCAATTAAATAGAATTGAGAAAAATATTGATTTTGAAAAACAAGAAAAGGCTTCAAATGTTTCTAAAATTTCAGAAACTACTTTTGAAGATAAGGTTTTATTCAAACCAATGAGTTCTGAAAACTTTGATTTCAAAATGGATCCTCAGAATTCTGAAATGGTTGATGAGATTATAAAAAGATTAAAAAATCTTGGAATTAAAGACAATGAATGTGCTCCTCTAGAGACACATGAGTCAGATTATAATTCTGATGCTTCTTATGATGAAGCAGAAAATTCTTCAAAAACAGAAGATAAGATCAATCTTCTGGAGAATATGTTCTTATCAGAACAAAAAAATAATGAAAATAAATTTCAAGTAAATAAGCTTGCATCTTCTTACAAAAAGAAAATGGCTTATAATATTCCTGCAAAGCCCTATTATCATAGGCCTACACCTGTAGACCTTCAATTAGAACAACATGATGAATTCATGACTGTTCAATTTGATGGAAAATCCATTAATGAATGGAATATAGATGGCATGTCAGAATACCAAATGCAAACGGTATTGCACTACATGACTATGTATGCAACTGCTTGTAAAGCACATGGTAATTCTGATCAAAATATTGCCAAAGCCTTAATTCAAGGATTTACTGGTCAATTGAAAGGATGGTGGGATTTCTACCTTCCTGAAGAAGCTTAAATACATATTTCACAGGCTGTTAAAACAGAAGTTAGAGACAATCAGGCTGTACAAGTTACAGATTGTGTCAATACACTTCTGTATACAATAGCAAAACATTTTATTGGCACTACATCGTTGCTTATTGATAGATCTCAAGAGCAACTGATGAATTTAAAATGTCAGAACTTATCTCAGTTCAAATGGTATAAAGACGTATTCTTTTCAAAAGTCTTCACCAGACATGATAGTCAAAATGATTTTTGGAAAGAGAAGTTCTTATCAGGACTACCCCATTTCTTTGCGGAAAAAATACGCAATCGTATTAAGCAAAGACACAATGGAATTATTCCTTATTCCGAATACACTTATGGGGATTTATCCTCAGAAGTGGTTGCTGAAGGCATTAATTTATGCAATGAAATAAAATTGCATAGACAAATCCAAAAGGAGAAAGTCCTTGGCAAAAGAATTATAGGGGACTTTTGTGAGCAAATTGGCTTACCACCTATTGGAACCTCTATCGAAAACAGAGGGAAAAGGACCAATAAGGTCTATGCCAAGAAGAAGTATTTTCCCAAACAGAAAAAGAAAAAAATTTTTAGAGGAAAGAAAAGGAAGTCTGAACCTGAGAATAATTCTCGGCAAAAGACTATCCCTGTCTGCTGGAAATGCCAGAAACCTGGCCACTACGCTAATAAGTGTAGAATGAAAAAGAAAATCAATAGCCTGAATATTGATGAAGGCCTTAAGAGGTCACTTGAAAAATTACTTCTTAATGAAGAAGGAAAAAATTTTAAAGTAGCCGCTATTGCAGAAGACAATCCTGAGGAAGAATCATCTTCAGAGGGATCTGTTGATCAAATAGAAGAATCTGAGGATGACTCTTGCGAAGGAAATTGTGATTACTACAAAGCCTTATGTCAGGCAAATGGTCTATTTCCTTTAACAAAAGAGGATAATTTCATCATTGACCTTATTGATCAACTTTCTGATCCCATTGCTAAAAGACAAATGCTTCAAAAGTATTTGGAAGATTACAATGGAAAGCAAGGTGACAAAAGGTTAAAATTTGAAGAGCCAGAGACTTATAGTCTAAAAGAAATTTTACAAAGAGCTAAGAGTTCAGTTTCAAAAGAAGAAACTCCTGGAGAATCTTCTCGCATTAATGAATTACTGCATGAAGTCAAAGCCCTCAAAAGAGAAATTAATACTCTTAAATCTAGAGTAACTTCTCTTGAAATTAAAAAGGATGAATCTATTCTTTCTGAGTCTGATTCTGATCATGAGTCAGATGAAGAAGGATGGAATTCCTTAAAGGAAAAATTAGATACTTTAATATTTGTTAAAGATAAATCTTCAAAAGACGAAGGATCTTTGAAGGATGAATCTTTAACATATGTTAATATGTTAGACAGGGTTATTACCCATAAATGGCATATTGAAATTAAAATCATTGTTCATAGAGAATATACTCTCTCTGCAATTGCCATGGTAGACTCTGGAGCAGATTTAAACTGTATCAATGAAGGATTGATACCCTCCAGATATTTTTCAAAAACTACTGAAATTTTAAATGCTGCAGATGGTAGAAAAATGCTTGTAAATTACAAGCTACAAAATACTGCAGTTTGCAATAATGGAATTTGTTTAGAAATGCCATTTATAATGGTAAAGAATCTTTCTCATGATGTTATTTTGGGAAATCCTTTTCTTCACATGTTATATACCATTAAAAGCATTAATGAGAAGGGTATAACAAGTTCCATTAATTCTCAAGACATTACATGTTATACCCTTCTCATTAATGCTTTTAATGGGATATAACAAGTTCCATTAATTCTCAAGACATTACATGTTATACCCTTACCATTAAAAGCATTATGTTAATTTCTCTTGAGAATTTCTTGAGAATTAATGGAACTTGTTATACCCTTCTCATTAATGCTTTTAATGGGATATAACATGTGAAGAAAAGGATTTCCCAAAATAACATCATGAGAAAGATTCTTTACCATTATAAATGGCATTTCTAAACAAATTCCATTATTGCAAACTGCAGTATTTTGTAGCTTGTAATTTACAAGCATTTTTCTACCATCTGCAGCATTTAAAATTTCAGTAGTTTTTGAAAAATATCTGGAGGGTATCAATCCTTCATTGATACAGTTTAAATCTACTCCAGAGTCTACCATGGCAATTGCAGAGAGAGTATATTCTTTATGAACAATGATTTTAATTTTAATATGCCATTTATGGGTAATAACCCTGTCTAACATATTAACATATGTTAAAGATTCATCCTTCAAAGATCCTTCGTCTTTTGAAGATTTATCTTTAACAGATGTTAAAGTATCTAATTTTTCCTTTAAGGAATTTCATTCTTCTTCATCTGACTCATGATCAGAATCAGACTCAGAAAGAATAGATTTATCCTTTTTAATTTCAAGAGAAGTTACTCTAGATTTAAGAGTATTAATTTCTCTTTTGAGAACTTTGACTTCATGCAGTAATTCATTAATGCGAGAAGATTCTCCAGGAGTTTCTTCTTTTGAAACTGAAGTCTTAGCTCTTTGTAAAATTTCTTTTAGACTATAAGTCTCTGGCTCTTCAAATTTTAACCTTTTGTCACCTTTCTTTCCATTGTAATCTTCTAAATACTTTTGAAGCATTTGTCTTTTAGCAATGGGATCAGAAAGTTGATCAATAAGGTCAAGGATGAAATTATCCTCTTTTGTTAAAGGAAATAGACCATTTGCCTGACATAAGGCTTTGTAGTAATCACAATTTCCTTCGCAAGAGTCATCCTCAGATTCTTCTATTTGATCAACAGATCCCTCTGAAGATGATTCTTCTTCAGGATTGTCTTCTGCAATAGCGGCTACTTTAAAATTTTTTCCTTCTTCATTGAGAAGTAATTTTTCAAGTGACCTCTTAAGGCCTTCATCAATATTCAGGCTATTGATTTTCTTTTTCATTCTACACTTATTAGCGTAGTGGCCAGGTTTCTGGCATTTCCAGCAGACAGGGATAGTCTTTTGCCGAGAATTATTCTCAGGTTCAGACTTCCTTTTCTTTCCTCTAAAAATTTTTTTCTTTTTCTGTTTGGGAAAATACTTCTGCTTGGCATAGACCTTATTGGTCCTTTTCCCTCTATTTTCGATAGAGGTTCCAATAGGTGGTAAGCCAATTTGCTCACAAAAGTCCCCTATAATTCTTTTGCCAAGGACTTTCTCCTTTTGGATTTGTCTATGCAATTTTATTTCATTGCATAAATTAATGCCTTCAGCAACCACTTCTGAGGATAAATCCCCATAAGATCATGGAAGAAAGAGATAAAGATGAAGTAATAGAAACTAGCGTGGAATTCTCAAGGTTAGTGGAAGAAAGGGTGATGATGGAAGAAGGAGAATATTATTCAAAGTTATTGATGATGGAAGAAGGAGAATATTATTCAAAGTTATTATTCTTATGTTACAAGATTGGAAGCTAATGCCCCGTTTATATAGATACTAAGAGTAACCGGATGACCTATAAACCGGTTACCGGGAACTTGAGTAGCAGGTAAAAGTAACCCCGGGTGCTCATTGGGCCCCATCGTCAGGTTATTATTACTGCTAGTGCACGTTCCTTTACAAAAGATAATTGGCATTTTATGCCGACACCAAAAAGAAAAGTAAAATGACCGACAACCTAAAGTGCGAATATTTAAAGTAACTACAATTGTGGTGGATACAATAATATCCTTCTTTTTACAAAATGCTTGACTTTAATAAAAGCGATCATAATTGAGATTTAGACTTTTATGCAAATGGGTTCTGGGAATCTTGCATAGAGTCATCATCTTCAATGTCGTCATCTTCATCAGATGAGTTGCTTAAAATTTCTCTCAACTGCTTCTTTAGGTCTGACTTTGAGGATGAAGCAAGCAGTTCCTTAAGAAGTTCTGAGACATCCTTTTTAGGAGCTTTTAGTGGAGGTGCTGGTTCAAATGAAACAATTCCTTTTTCAGAAAATATCGAATCCTTAAAGAATTCAAATTTATCCCACCATTTAATAAGAATTCTTCTTCCCAAATAAGGGATATGAGAGACTGTTATCTCAAATTTTTTAATAGGAAGATTTGCAATAACAACGTCCCATCTAGCTATCCATGGAACCTGATAATAAGCTGCAAAGATAAGCTCGGGATTTTTTAATGATGGGTTAGATTTAATAAAATCATCAAATATATTCCTAACTTTGTCAGGGAAAATTATAGGGTGTGATCCCCAAGTGTAAAACCATTTGATGAACCACTGTGGAAGATTAGTGGTGTTGAAATCACGAAATTGGAGGAACCAACTGTGTTTCTTTAGTCTATTCTCATAACAGAAGGCTCCTTCCCAGGCTTTAATGTAGTCGAAGTAGTTAAACCAATATTTATCCAATTCTCTTCTTCCAGCTCTGGGTATTTCATGATATTTGAATAAATCACCCTGCCAATTTTCAGGGGTAACAACTTTCTTAATAAAGGCTTTAGAATAAGCCCATTCTGCGCCTGACCTTATGACAGAATCAAAATCCACTGATTGAGTTACTTGCAGGATTGCGCAGTAAAAATTGTATTCCTTGGGATAAAGGAATGGGTCTGCTGATTCCCTAAGGTAAAAGGATGAAGCTTCAACTGGAGAAAGATGAGCGTATTTTAGCTCAATAGGTGCTATCCATATAGTAGTGTAAGGAATATATGGATAGATATATTCATTAGTCTGATTAGACTGAATTGCTGCTAAATAAGCATCTTCTCTTAATTTTAACTCCTTAGGAGTCGCCTTTAAGGCTTCAGCTTTAAGCTGTTCCGTTGTTTTACTAATCATAGTCTTATAAGACTGAGAACTCGCGCTTGAGGGAGAAACTGCCAATTTAGCTTTCCCTTTTCCATTATCAGACTTCTTGCTCATGACTCTGCAAAAATTCTCGAGTCAAGAAATCAGGTAGTGAATTACTACTTCCTTTGATAAATTCAATGTCAAAATCAAACACAGACAATATGCCTTGCCATCTGGCAAAAATTTGTTTTGATGCTATATTTTTAACATCTTTTTCTAAAACATCTTTGGCTGATTTACAATCAACCCTGACCAAAAATTTTTGGTTTAATAAATCACTTTCGAATTTCTGTATACACAGAACTATAGAAAGGATTTCTTTTTTAATTGTGGAATAATTTTTCCTTGGCCCTTGTCATATCCCAGAAGTAAATCTTACTAGGGTTTCTTTGTTATTAATCCTTTGTTTAAGGATTCCACCATAGCCTAATTCAGAAGCATCAGTTTCAACAATTTTAAAAGCTTCTGGATTAGCAATGGCAAGACAAGGGATTTCCTTAATCTTTAATTTTATCTTTTGGACTGCTTCTGTATGAACATTAGTCCAATCAGGAGGATTTTTCTTAAGCCTGTCAAATAAAGGCTTAGCATCAATTGCTAAGTTTTTATAGAAGTCAGAAATATAATTAAGACTTCCTAAAAACCTTTGCAATTGAGTTTTTTCCTTGATTTCATCTGGAAATTTATCCGCAAAAGTAATAGCTCTATCAATGGGGAAAATAGTCCCTTCTTTGATGGTATGGCCAAGAAATCTTATTTCTGTTTGAAATAATTTGATTTTCTTGGCTGACACAACTAAACCAGCATGTTTGACAGCATTAATAAATGCTTGAAGATGTTTAAAGTGTTTATCTATATTCTCAGAAAACACTAAAACATCATCGATATAAACAATACAGAATGACGTATAAGGACTGAAAATGTCATTCATTATATTTTGAAATTCTGAGGGGGCATTCTTAAGCCCAAAAGGCATCACGTTCCACTCATAGTGGCCAAATGGAACTGTGAATGCAGTTTTGTATCTATCTTTTTCATTGATCTGAATTTGGCAAAACCCAGATTTCATATCAAATTTGGACATAACTTTGGCTGAAAACAGCCGATTTAATAAGTCCCTTTTATTAGGGATTGGATACCTTATCCATCTAAGAGCTTTGTTCAAAGGTTTGTAATTAATTACAAGCCTAGGAACACCTCTTTCAAGTTCAGCAGCATTTTCAACATAAAATGCAGGACAACTCCAAGGGCTGTATGATTTTCTAATTAAACCTTTGAGTAATAACTCATCAATCTCTTTTTTGCAAATTTCCAAATGGCGAGGTCCCATAGCAATAGGTCTAGCCTTAGTGGGAATTTGCCTTTCATTGAAGTCTGGCTCATAAGGCAGACTAACAATATGTTTCTTTCTTTCCCAGAAGGCATTGGGGATATCAGAACATATTGTTTTGACAATAAGATCATGAAGATCATTTATTTTCTTTTGAATTAGAGGATGTTTGATTTTTTCAGTAATTTTCATGTAACTGATCTCCTGGGATAAGGAGTTAAGAAAATTTTCTTTTCTTTGAATTTTCTTTTGTAACAAATCAATCTCGTGATAACGAGGTTCAGTAACGAAATTAAATGTAATTTCTTGAGAATTAATGGAACTTGTTATACCCTTCTCATTAATGCTTTTAATGGGATATAACATGTGAAGAAAAGGATTTCCCAAAATAACATCATGAGAAAGATTTTTTACCATTATAAATGGCATTTCTAAACAAATTCCATTATTGCAAACTGCAGTATTTTGTAGCTTGTAATTTACAAGCATTTTTCTACCATCTGCAGCATTTAAAATTTCAGTAGTTTTTGAAAAATATCTGGAGGGTATCAATCCTTCATTGATACAGTTTAAATCTGCTCCAGAGTCTACCATGGCAATTGCAGAGAGAGTATATTCTTTATGAACAATGATTTTAATTTTAATATGCCATTTATGGGTAATAACCCTGTCTAACATATTAACATATGTTAAAGATTCATCCTTCAAAGATCCTTCGTCTTTTGAAGATTTATCTTTAACAGATGTTAAAGTATCTAATTTTTCCTTTAAGGAATTCCTAAAGGAAATGCCATGGTAGATTTATCTCAAGAAATTACATTTAATTTCGTTACTGAACCTCGTTATCACGAGATTGATTTGTTACAAAAGAAAATTCAAAGAAAAGAAAATTTTCTTAACTCCTTATCCCAGGAGATCAGTTACATGAAAATTACTGAAAAAATCAAACATCCTTTAATTCAAAAGAAAATAAATGATCTTCACGATCTTATTGTCAAAACAATATGTTCTGATATCCCCAATGCCTTCTGGGAAAGAAAGAAACATATTGTTAGTCTGCCTTATGAGCCAGACTTCAATGAAAGGCAAATTCCCACTAAGGCTAGACCTATTGCTATGGGACCTCGCCATTTGGAAATTTGCAAAAAAGAGATTGATGAGTTATTACTCAAAGGTTTAATTAGAAAATCATACAGCCCTTGGAGTTGTCCTGCATTTTATGTTGAAAATGCTGCTGAACTTAAAAGAGGTGTTCCTAGGCTTGTAATTAATTACAAACCTTTGAACAAAGCTCTTAGATGGATAAGGTATCCAATCCCTAATAAAAGGGACTTATTAAATCGGCTGTTTTCAGCCAAAGTTATGTCCAAATTTGATATGAAATCTGGGTTTTGGCAAATTCAGATCGATGAAAAGGATAGATACAAAACTGCATTCACAGTTCCATTTGGCCACTATGAGTGGAACGTGATGCCTTTTGGGCTTAAGAATGCCCCCTCAGAATTTCAAAATATAATGAATGACATTTTCAGTCCTTATACGTCATTCTGTATTGTTTATATCGATGATGTTTTAGTGTTTTCTGAGAATATAGATAAACACTTTAAACATCTTCAAGCATTTATTAATGCTGTCAAACATGCTGGTTTAGCTGTGTCAGCCAAGAAAATCAAATTATTTCAAACAGAAATAAGATTTCTTGGCCATACCATCAAAGAAGGGACTATTTTCCCTATTGATAGATCAATTGCTTTTGCGGATAAATTTCCAGATGAAATCAAAGAAAAAACTCAATTGCAAAGGTTTTTAGGAAGTCTTAATTACATTTCTGACTTCTATAAAAACTTAGCAATTGATGCTAAGCCTTTATTTGACAGGCTTAAGAAAAATCCTCCTGAATGGACTAATGTTCATACAAAAGCAGTCCAAAAGATAAAATTAAAGATTAAGGAAATCCCTTGTCTGGCCATTGCTAATCCAGAAGCTTTTAAAATTGTTGAAACTGATGCTTCTGAATTAGGCTATGGTGGAATCCTTAAACAAAGGATTAATAACAAAGAAACCCTAGTAAGATTTACTTCTGGGATATGGCAAGGGCCAAGGAAAAATTATTCCACAATTAAAAAAGAAATCCTTTCTATAGTTCTGTGTATACAGAAATTCGAAAGTGATTTATTAAACCAAAAATTTTTGGTCAGGGTTGATTGCAAATCAGCCAAAGATGTTTTAGAAAAAGATGTTAAAAATTTAGCATCAAAACAAATTTTTGCCAGATGGCAAGGCATATTGTCTGTGTTTGATTTTGACATTGAGTTTATCAAAGGAAGTAGTAATTCACTACCTGATTTCTTGACTCGTGAATTTTTGCAGAGTCATGAGCAAGAAGTCTGATAATGGAAAAGGGAAAGCTAAATTGGCAGTTTCTCCCTCAAACGCGAGTTCTCAGTCTTATAAGACTATGATTGGTAAAACAACGGAACAGCTTAAAGCTGAAGCCTTAAAGGCGACTCCTAAGGAGTTAAAATTAAGAGAAGATGCTTATTTAGCAGCAATTCAGTCTAATCAGACTAATGAATATATCTATCTATATATTCCTTACACTACTATATGGATAGCTCCTATTGAGCTAAAATACGCTCATCTTTCTCCAGTTGAAGCTTCATCCTTTTACCTTAGGGAATCAGCAGACCCATTCCTTTATCCTAAGGAATACAATTTTTACTGCGCAATCCTGCAAGTAACTCAATCAAGGGATTTTGATTCTGTCATAAGGTTAGGCGCAGAATGGGCTTATTCTAAAGCCTTTATTAAGAAAGTTGTTACCCCTGAAAATCGGCAGGGTGATTTATTCAAATATCATGAAATACCCAGAGCTGGAAGAAGAGAATTGGATAAATATTGGTTTAACTACTTCGACTACATTAAAGCCTGGGAAGGAGCCTTCTGTTATGAGAATAGACTAAAGAAACACAGTTGGTTCCTCCAATTTCGTGATTTCAACACCACTAATCTTCCACAGTGGTTCATCAAATGGTTTTACACTTGGGGATCACACCCTATAATTTTCCCTGACATAGATAGGAATATATTTGATGATTTTATTAAATCTAACCCATCATTAAAAAATCCCGAGCTTATCTTTGCAGCTTATTATCAGGTTCCATGGATAGCTAGATGGGACGTTGTTATTACAAATTTTCCTATTAAAAAATTTGAGATAACAGTCTCTCATATCCCTTATTTGGGAAGAAGAATTCTTATTAAATGGTGGGATAAATTTGAATTCTTTAAGGATTCGATATTTTCTGAAAAAGGAATAGTTTCATTTGAACCAGCACCTCCACCAAAAGCTCCTAAAAAGGATGTCTCAGATCTTCTTAAGGAACTGCTCGCTTCATCCTCAAAGTCAGACCTAAAGAAGCAGTTGAGAGAAATTTTAAACAACTCATCTGATGAAGATGACGACACTGAAGATGATGACTCTATGCAAGATTCCCAGGACCCATTTGCATAAAAGTCTAAATCTCAATTATGATCGCTTTTATTAAAGTCAAGCATTTTGTAAAAAGAAGGATATTATTATATCCACCACAATTGTAGTTACTTTAAATATTCGCACTTTAGGTTGTCGGTCATTTTACTTTTCTTTTTGGTGTCGGCATAAAATGCCAATTATCTTTTGTAAAGGAACGTGCACTAGCAGTACTAATAACCTGACGATGGGGCCCAATGAGCACCCGGGGTTACTTTTACCTGCTACTCAAGTTCCCGGTAACCGGTTTATAGGTCATCCGGTTACTCTTAGTATCTATATAAGGAGAGCTTGAAACCCTCCAATCTTGTAACATAACAATAATAACTTTGAATAATATTCTCCTTCTCCACCATCACTTTTCTTCTTTCCACTAAATTAATTTCATCATCACCCATTCTTCCACTAACCTTACAAGAATTCCACGCTCCTTCCTATTTCCCACTTTATTTCTTTCTTCCATGATCCTGATGAATTAGAGAGTGGTATCAGAGCCAAGTTAGTAGGTATGTAGTATATCATAGTTTTAGTTCCATTTAATTTCATTTAAATTCTCGTAGATTTATGTTTTATGTTTTTGTTTTAATCTTTGTTTTAAGTGTTTAAGTTGTTGTCCAAATTAAATTTCTTTAAATACTATTATACTTATTAAGTCTTGAAGCGTGACTTTGGTGAACTAAAGTAATTTTGTCCTGTGAAACCCGGGGAAACCCTAAGTCGCGTAGCCTAGAATTCCCGTGTTAGCCGGTGAGGGCGTTGTAAGGGATTGGCATAAATCGTTGACAGTGATCAGGAGCAAATATGCTTGGGATAACCAGAGCCATGTCTAAGAGACAAGATAAGGCTAATAGTAGCTGTAATAAAGAAATTTTGTTAAAAGAAAATTTTGAAAAATCTTTACAAAACTGGAATTTACCAGTTCAAAGTTCTGTTTATAAACAGAAAGGAACTTTTGAATTCACCTCTGATTATATCGTAAAGACTGTAGAAGAGGCTATACCCTTAACTGAGGGTTACAACTCATTCCAACTGTTGTCAAAAAATTTGATTGATAAACATAGACAACAATACAAATTCTTGCATATTGGGTTAATGTTTGAAACCTGCTACCCGTTTAGGCTTAAACACGTCCGCAATTATTTGTGTACGTGATAAAAGGCACAACAAATTTCATGACTCATTACTTGGAATAGTGGAGTCTAGTCTTTGTGACGGACCCATATTCTTTTCGTGTTTTCCAAATTTTACTCTGTCATTAAACGACCCCACAATTATGTACTCTCTTTGCCTTGACATTAAATCTGATGGATTTAATATGATGCAAGGAGCTGAAAACATAATCCTTATTTACAGGATTCAGTATAAAGTTATGAACACCGTAGTACCCAAGATGAAAAATATTTTACAAGATCAAAAGGGGTCTACTACTTTGTTTATAACCAATTTAGAAAAAAGCAATGTAAAGGTCCCAAAAACAATCACATGGGATCATGTTAATTTACCTGAAAAATGGATACTTGAAAAGGCTAATGAGCCTGTTAAAAAAGATAACCGTGAGCTCGAAGAAATCAAAGAGTTCCCTGACGGTGATGTTGAAATTGTCTTCTCTAATCAGAGAATTGCAAGGTTAAAATTAGAAAGCCTAAACAACAAAGTTATTCCAGGTAGAAGTTCTACTTCGTCAGTTCCAACAACTAATTTTGAAAAAATTTCTGGAACAAAATTTACCTCTGACGGAGTAAACCAACCTGAATATAGGGTTAATTTACCCACTTCTGAAATTAATAGTGAAAGAACATCCCCCACTCCTTCTGATATGGGTTATTATAGCCTTTCGCCTATAACGATCCATAAAGAAGAAAAATTCAAATTTAAATTTCCTTTTAGGGGACTTCCAAAGGAATTATTTTATTCCAAAGAAAACAAATTTAAGAGAACATGGTTTTTCCTTGTTAAAGACTCTAAGAGTCATGAAAAATGGTTTTCTCGCTATAAAAGGTTTTTAATAAAAAATGGAGAAGTTATTGATTTCTTCATTTTTATGGAACAATATTATGAAGAATTTCCTGACTTCAAGGATCAAGATTTCATATTTTCTCTTGAAGCTTCTTATAAGAATTTTATTGCTAAAAATGGAAAAGTTTTTAGGAGTGTTCATCCTCCGGAAACTCAATTAGCAATAAGAATCAACAACGAAGAAGTTGTAGCAACTCCTTACAGGAAAAGCGACAACATTGAGGCTGTTGTTGAACAAAACAATTTTACAAATTTAACTCTCAGAACAATGGGAGATCAATTAAATAGAATTGAGAAAAATATTGATTTTGAAAAACAAGAAAAGGCTTCAAATGTTTCTAAAATTTCAGAAACTACTTTTGAAGATAAGGTTTTATTCAAACCAATGAGTTCTGAAAACTTTGATTTCAAAATGGATCCTCAGAATTCTGAAATGGTTGATGAGATTCTAAAAAGATTAAAAAATCTTGGAATTAAAGACAATGAATGTGCTCCTCTAGAGACACATGAGTCAGATTATAATTCTGATGCTTCTTATGATGAAGCAGAAAATTCTTCAAAAACAGAAGATAAGATCAATCTTCTGGAGAATATGTTCTTATCAGAACAAAAAAATAATGAAAATAAATTTCAAGTAAATAAGCTTGCATCTTCTTACAAAAAGAAAATGGCTTATAATATTCCTGCAAAGCCCTATTATCATAGGCCTACACCTGTAGACCTTCAATTAGAACAACATGATGAATTCATGACTGTTCAATTTGATGGAAAATCCATTAATGAATGGAATATAGATGGCATGTCAGAATACCAAATGCAAACGGTATTGCACTACATGACTATGTATGCAACTGCTTGTAAAGCACATGGTAATTCTGATCAAAATATTGCCAAAGCCTTAATTCAAGGATTTACTGGTCAATTGAAAGGATGGTGGGATTTCTACCTTCCTGAAGAAGCTTAAATACATATTTCACAGGCTGTTAAAACAGAAGTTAGAGACAATCAGGCTGTACAAGTTACAGATTGTGTCAATACACTTCTGTATACAATAGCAAAACATTTTATTGGCACTACATCGTTGCTTATTGATAGATCTCAAGAGCAACTGATGAATTTAAAATGTCAGAACTTATCTCAGTTCAAATGGTATAAAGACGTATTCTTTTCAAAAGTCTTCACCAGACATGATAGTCAAAATGATTTTTGGAAAGAGAAGTTCTTATCAGGACTACCCCATTTCTTTGCGGAAAAAATACGCAATCGTATTAAGCAAAGACACAATGGAATTATTCCTTATTCCGAATACACTTATGGGGATTTATCCTCAGAAGTGGTTGCTGAAGGCATTAACTTATGCAATGAAATAAAATTGCATAGACAAATCCAAAAGGAGAAAGTCCTTGGCAAAAGAATTATAGGGGACTTTTGTGAGCAAATTGGCTTACCACCTATTGGAACCTCTACCGAAAATAGAGGGAAAAGGACCAATAAGGTCTATGCCAAGCAGAAGTATTTTCCCAAACAGAAAAAGAAAAAAAATTTTAGAGGAAAGAAAAGGAAGTCTGAACCTGAGAATAATTCTCGGCAAAAGACTATCCCTGTCTGCTGGAAATGCCAGAAACCTGGCCACTACGCTAATAAGTGTAGAATGAAAAAGAAAATCAATAGCCTGAATATTGATGAAGGCCTTAAGAGGTCACTTGAAAAATTACTTCTTAATGAAGAAGGAAAAAATTTTAAAGTAGCCGCTATTGCAGAAGACAATCCTGAGGAAGATTCATCTTCAGAGGGATCTGTTGATCAAATAGAAGAATCTGAGGATGACTCTTGCGAAGGAAATTGTGATTACTACAAAGCCTTATGTCAAGCAAATGGTCTATTTCCTTTAACAAAAGAGGATAATTTCATCCTTGACCTTATTGATCAACTTTCTGATCCCATTGCTAAAAGACAAATGCTTCAAAAGTATTTAGAAGATTACAATGGAAAGAAAGGTGACAAAAGGTTAAAATTTGAAGAGCCAGAGACTTATAGTCTAAAAGAAATTTTACAAAGAGCTAAGACTTCAGTTTCAAAAGAAGAAACTCTTGGAGAATCTTCTCGCATTAATGAATTACTGCATGAAGTCAAAGTTCTCAAAAGAGAAATTAATACTCTTAAATCTAGAGTAACTTCTCTTGAAATTAAAAAGGATAAATCTATTCTTTCTGAGTCTGATTCTGATCATAAGCCAGATGAAGAAGAATGGAATTCCTTAAAGGAAAAATTAGATACTTTAACATCTGTTAAAGATAAATCTTCAAAAGACGAAGGATCTTTGAAGGATGAATCTTTAACATATGTTAATATGTTAGACAGGGTTATTACCCATAAATGGAATATTAAAATTAAAATCATTGTTCATAAAGAATATACTCTCTCTGCAATTGCCATGGTAGACTCTGGAGCAGATTTAAACTGTATCAATGAAGGATTGATACCCTCCAGATATTTTTCAAAAACTACTGAAATTTTAAATGCTGCAGATGGTAGAAAAATGCTTGTAAATTACAAGCTACAAAATACTGCAGTTTGCAATAATGGAATTTGTTTAGAAATGCCATTTATAATGGTAAAAAATCTTTCTCATGATGTTATTTTGGGAAATCCTTTTCTTCACATGTTATATCCCATTAAAAGCATTAATGAGAAGGGTATAACAAGTTCCATTAATTCTCAAGAAATTACATTTAATTTCGTTACTGAACCTCGTTATCACGAGATTGATTTGTTACAAAAGAAAATTCAAAGAAAAGAAAATTTTCTTAACTCCTTATCCCAGGAGATCAGTTACATGAAAATTACTGAAAAAATCAAACATCCTCTAATTCAAAAGAAAATAAATGATCTTCATGATCTTATTGTCAAAACAATATGTTCTGATATCCCCAATGCCTTCTGGGAAAGAAAGAAACATATTGTTAGTCTGCCTTATGAGCCAGACTTCAATGAAAGGCAAATTCCCACTAAGGCTAGACCTATTGCTATGGGACCTCGCCATTTGGAAATTTGCAAAAAAGAGATTGATGAGTTATTACTCAAAGGTTTAATTAGAAAATCATACAGCCCTTGGAGTTGTCCTGCATTTTATGTTGAAAATGCTGCTGAACTTGAAAGAGGTGTTCCTAGGCTTGTAATTAATTACAAACCTTTTAACAAAGCTCTTAGATGGATAAGGTATCCAATCCCTAATAAAAGGGACTTATTAAATCGGCTGTTTTCAGCCAAAGTTATGTCCAAATTTGATATGAAATCTGGGTTTTGGCAAATTCAGATCAATGAAAAAGATAGATACAAAACTGCATTCACAGTTCCATTTGGCCACTATGAGTGGAACGTGATGCCTTTTGGGCTTAAGAATGCCCCCTCAGAATTTCAAAATATAATGAATGACATTTTCAGTCCTTATACGTCATTCTGTATTGTTTATATCGATGATGTTTTAGTGTTTTCTGAGAATATAGATAAACACTTTAAACATCTTCAAGCATTTATTAATGCTGTCAAACATGCTGGTTTAGTTGTGTCAGCCAAGAAAATCAAATTATTTCAAACAGAAATAAGATTTCTTGGCCATACCATCAAAGAAGGGACTATTTTCCCTATTGATAGAGCTATTACTTTTGCGGATAAATTTCCAGATGAAATCAAGGAAAAAACTCAATTGCAAAGGTTTTTAGGAAGTCTTAATTATATTTCTGACTTCTATAAAAACTTAGCAATTGATGCTAAGCCTTTATTTGACAGGCTTAAGAAAAATCCTCCTGATTGGACTAATGTTCATACAGAAGCAGTCCAAAAGATAAAATTAAAGATTAAGGAAATCCCTTGTCTTGCCATTGCTAATCCAGAAGCTTTTAAAATTGTTGAAACTGATGCTTCTGAATTAGGCTATGGTGGAATCCTTAAACAAAGGATTAATAACAAAGAAACCCTAGTAAGATTTACTTCTGGGATATGGCAAGGGCCAAGGAAAAATTATTCCACAATTAAAAAAGAAATCCTTTCTATAGTTCTGTGTATACAGAAATTCGAAAGTGATTTATTAAACCAAAAATTTTTAGTCAGGGTTGATTGCAAATCAGCCAAAGATGTTTTAGAAAAAGATGTAAAAATTTTAGCATCAAAACAAATTTTTGCCAGATGGCAAGGCATATTGTCTGTATTTGATCAAAGGAAGTAGTAATTCGCTACCTGATTTCTTGACTCGTGAATTTTTGCAGAGTCATGAGCAAGAAGTCTGATAATGGAAAAGGGAAAGCTAAATTGGCAGTTTCTCCCTCAAGCGCGAGTTCTCAGTCTTATAAGACTATGATTTGTAAAACAACGGAACAGCTTAAAGCTGAAGCCTTAATGGCGACTCCTAAGGAGTTAAAATTAAGAGAAGATGCTTATTTAGCAGCAATTCAGTCTAATCAGACTAATGAATATATCTATCCATATATTCCTTACACTACTATATGGATAGCTCCTATTGAGCTAAAATACGCTCATCTTTCTCCAGTTGAAGCTTCATCCTTTTACCTTAGGGAATCAGCAGACCCATTCCTTTATCCTAAGGAATACAATTTTTACTGCGCAATCCTGCAAGTAACTCAATCAGTGGATTTTGATTCTGTCATAAGGTCAGGCGCAGAATGGGCTTATTCTAAAGCCTTTATTAAGAAAGTTGTTACCCCTGAAAATTGGCAGGGTGATTTATTCAAATATCATGAAATACCCAGAGCTGGAAGAAGAGAATTGGATAAATATTGGTTTAACTACTTCGACTACATTAAAGCCTGGGAAGGAGCCTTCTGTTATGAGAATAGACTAAAGAAACACAGTTGGTTCCTCCAATTTCGTGATTTCAACACCACTAATCTTCCACAGTGGTGTTGAAATCACGAAATTGGAGGAACCAACTGTGTTTCTTTAGTCTATTCTCATAACAAAAGGCTCCTTCCCAGGCTTTGATGTAGTGAAGAGTGGTATCAGAGCCAAGTTAGTAGGTATGTAGTATATCATAGTTTTAGTTCCATTTAATTTCATTTAAATTCTCGTAAATTTATGTTTTATGTTTTTGTTTTAATCTTTGTTTTAAGTGTTTAAGTTGTTGTCCAAATTAAATTTCTTTAAATACTATCATACTTATTAAGTCTTGAAGCGTGACTTTGGTGAACTAAAGTAATTTTGTCCTGTGAAACCCGGGGAAACCCTAAGTCGCGTAGCCTAGAATTCCCGTGTTAGCCGGTGAGGGCGTTGTAAGGGATTGGCGTAAATCGTTGACAGTGATCAGGAGCAAATATGCTTGGGATAACCAGAGCCATGTCTAAAAGACATGATAAGGCTAATAGTAGCTGTAATAAAGAAATTTTGTTAAAAGAAAATTTTGAAAAATCTTTACAAAACTGGAATTTACCAGTTCAAAGTTCTGTTTATAAACAGAAAGGAACTTTTGAATTCACCTCTGATTATATCGTAAAAACTGTAGAAGAGGCTATACCCTTAACTGAGGGTTACAACTCATTCCAACTGTTGTCAAAAAATTTGATTGATAAACATAGACAACAATACAAATTCTTGCATATTGGGTTAATTCAAGTAGGTTTGAAACCTGCTACCCGTTTAGGCTTAAACACGTCCGCAATTATTTGTGTACGTGATAAAAGGCACAACAAATTTCATGACTCATTACTTGGAATACTGGAGTCTAGTCTTTGTGACGGACCCATATTCTTTTCGTGTTTTCCAAATTTTACTCTGTCATTAAACGACCCCACAATTATGTACTCTCTTTGCCTTGACATTAAATCTGATGGATTTAATATGATGCAAGGAGCTGAAAACATAATCCTTATTTACAGGATTCAGTATAAAGTTATGAACACCGTAGTACCCAAGATGAAAAATATTTTACAAGATCAAAAGGGGTCTACTACTTTGTTTATAACCAATTTAGAAAAAAGCAATGTAAAGGTCCCAAAAACAATCACATGGGATCATGTTAATTTACCTGAAAAATGGATACTTGAAAAGGCTAATGAGCCTGTTAAAAAAGATAACCGTGAGCTCGAAGAAATCAAAGAGTTCCCTGACGGTGATGTTGAAATTGTCTTCTCTAATCAGAGAATTGCAAGGTTAAAATTAGAAAGCCTAAACAACAAAGTTATTCCAGGTAGAAGTTCTACTTCGTCAGTTCCAACAACTAATTTTGAAAAAATTTCTGGAACAAAATTTACCTCTGACGGAGTAAACCAACCTGAATATAGGGTTAATTTACCCACTTCTGAAATTAATAGTGAAAGAACATCCCCCACTCCTTCTGATATGGGTTATTATAGCCTTTCGCCTATAACGATCCATAAAGAAGAAAAATTCAAATTTAAATTTCCTTTTAGGGGACTTCCAAAGGAATTATTTTATTCCAAAGAAAACAAATTTAAGAGAACATGGTTTTTCCTTGTTAAAGACTCTAAGAGTCATGAAAAATGGTTTTCTCGCTATAAAAGGTTTTTAATAAAAAATGGAGAAGTTATTGATTTCTTCATTTTTATGGAACAATATTATGAAGAATTTCCTGACTTCAAGGATCAAGATTTCATATTTTCTCTTGAAGCTTCTTATAAGAATTTTATTGCTAAAAATGGAAAAGTTTTTAGGAGTGTTCATCCTCCGGAAACCCAATTAGCAATAAGAATCAACAACGAAGAAGTTGTAGCAACTCCTTACAGGAAAAGCGACAACATTGAGGCTGTTGTTGAACAAAACAATTTTACAAATTTAACTCTCAGAACAATGGGAGATCAATTAAATAGAATTGAGAAAAATATTGATTTTGAAAAACAAGAAAAGGCTTCAAATGTTTCCAAAATTTCAGAAACTACTTTTGAAGATAAGGTTTTATTAAAACCAATGAGTTCTGAAAACTTTGATTTCAAAATGGATCCTCAGAATTCTGAAATGGTTGATGAGATTATAAAAAGATTAAAAAATCTTGGAATTAAAGACAATGAATGTGCTCCTCTAGAGACACATGAGTCAGATTATAATTCTGATGCTTCTTATGATGAAGCAGAAAATTCTTCAAAAACAGAAGATAAGATCAATCTTCTGGAGAATATGTTCTTATCAGAACAAAAAAATAATGAAAATAAATTTCAAGTAAATAAGCTTGCATCTTCTTACAAAAAGAAAATGGCTTATAATATTCCTGCAAAGCCCTATTATCATAGGCCTACACCTGTAGACCTTCAATTAGAACAACATGATGAATTCATGACTGTTCAATTTGATGGAAAATCCATTAATGAATGGAATATAGATGGCATGTCAGAATACCAAATGCAAACGGTATTGCACTACATGACTATGTATGCAACTGCTTGTAAAGCACATGGTAATTCTGATCAAAATATTGCCAAAGCCTTAATTCAAGGATTTACTGGTCAATTGAAAGGATGGTGGGATTTCTACCTTCCTGAAGAAGCCAAAATACATATTTCACAGGCTGTTAAAACAGAAGTTAGAGACAATCAGGCTGTACAAGTTACAGATTGTGTCAATACACTTCTGTATACAATAGCAAAACATTTTATTGGCACTACATCGTTGCTTATTGATAGATCTCAAGAGCAACTGATGAATTTAAAATGTCAGAACTTATCTCAGTTCAAATGGTATAAAGACGTATTCTTTTCAAAAGTCTTCACCAAACATGATAGTCAAAATGATTTTTGGAAAGAGAAGTTCTTATCAGGACTACCCCATTTCTTTGCGGAAAAAATACGCAATCGTATTAAGCAAAGACACAATGGAATTATTCCTTATTCCGAATACACTTATGGGGATTTATCCTCAGAAGTGGTTGCTGAAGGCATTAATTTATGCAATGAAATAAAATTGCATAGACAAATCCAAAAGGAGAAAGTCCTTGGCAAAAGAATTATAGGGGACTTTTGTGAGCAAATTGGCTTACCACCTATTGGAACCTCAATCGAAAATAGAGGGAAAAGGACCAATAAGGTCTATGCCAAGCAGAAGTATTTTCCCAAACAGAAAAAGAAAAAAAATTTTAGAGGAAAGAAAAGGAAGTCTGAACCTGAGAATAATTCTCGGCAAAAGACTATCCCTGTCTGCTGGAAATGCCAGAAACCTGGCCACTACGCTAATAAGTGTAGAATGAAAAAGAAAATCAATAGCCTGAATATTGATGAAGGCCTTAAGAGGTCACTTGAAAAATTACTTCTTAATGAAGAAGGGAAAAATTTTAAAGTAGCCGCTATTGCAGAAGACAATCCTGAGGAAGAATCATCTTCAGAAGGATCTGTTGATCAAATAGAAGAATCTGAGGATGACTCTTGCGAAGGAAATTGTGATTACTACAAAGCCTTATGTCAGGCAAATGGTCTATTTCCTTTAACAAAAGAGGATAATTTCATCCTTGACCTTATTGATCAACTTTCTGATCCCATTGCTAAAAGACAAATGCTTCAAAAGTATTTAGAAGATTACAATGGAAAGAAAGGTGACAAAAGGTTAAAATTTGAAGAGCCAGAGACTTATAGTCTAAAAGAAATTTTACAAAGAGCTAAGACTTCAGTTTCAAAAGAAGAAACTCCTGGAGAATCTTCTCGCATTAATGAATTACTGCATGAAGTCAAAGTTCTCAAAAGAGAAATTAATACTCTTAAATCTAGAGTAACTTCTCTTGAAATTAAAAAGGATAAATCTATTCTTTCTGAGTCTGATTCTGATCATGAGTCAGATGAAGAAGAATGGAATTCCTTAAAGGAAAAATTAGATACTTTAACATCTGTTAAAGATAAATCTTCAAAAGATGAAGGATCTTTGAAGGATGAATCTTTAACATATGTTAATATGTTAGACAGGGTTATTACCCATAAATGGCATATTAAAATTAAAATCATTGTTCATAAAGAATATACTCTCTCTGCAATTGCCATGGTAGACTCTGGAGCAGATTTAAACTGTATCAATGAAGGATTGATACCCTCCAGATATTTTTCAAAAACTACTAAAATTTTAAATGCTGCAGATGGTAGAAAAATGCTTGTAAATTACAAGCTACAAAATACTGCAGTTTGCAATAATGGAATTTGTTTAGAAATGCCATTTATAATGGTAAAGAATCTTTCTCATGATGTTATTTTGGGAAATCCTTTTCTTCACATGTTATATCCCATTAAAAGCATTAATGAGAAGGGTATAACAAGTTCCATTAATTCTCAAGAAATTACATTTAATTTCGTTACAGAACCTCGTTATCACGAGATTGATTTGTTACAAAAGAAAATTCAAAGAAAAGAAAATTTTCTTAACTCCTTATCCCAGGAGATCAGTTACATGAAAATTACTGAAAAAATCAAACATCCTTTAATTCAAAAGAAAATAAATGATCTTCACGATCTTATTGTCAAAACAATATGTTCTGATATCCCCAATGCCTTCTGGGAAAGAAAGAAACATATTGTTAGTCTGCCTTATGAGCCAGACTTCAATGAAAGGCAAATTCCCACTAAGGCTAGACCTATTGCTATGGGACCTCGCCATTTGGAAATTTGCAAAAAAGAGATTGATGAGTTATTACTCAAAGGTTTAATTAGAAAATCATACAGCCCTTGGAGTTGTCCTGCATTTTATGTTGAAAATGCTGCTGAACTTGAAAGAGGTGTTCCTAGGCTTGTAATTAATTACAAACCTTTGAACAAAGCTCTTAGATGGATAAGGTATCCAATCCCTAATAAAAGGGACTTATTAAATCGGCTGTTTTCAGCCAAAGTTATGTCCAAATTTGATATGAAATCTGGGTTTTGGCAAATTCAGATCAATGAAAAGGATAGATACAAAACTGCATTCACAGTTCCATTTGGCCACTATGAGTGGAACGTGATGCCTTTTGGGCTTAAGAATGCCCCCTCAGAATTTCAAAATATAATGAATGACATTTTCAGTCCTTATACGTCATTCTGTATTGTTTATATCGATGATGTTTTAGTGTTTTCTGAGAATATAGATAAACACTTTAAACATCTTCAAGCATTTATTAATGCTGTCAAACATGCTGGTTTAGTTGTGTCAGCCAAGAAAATCAAATTATTTCAAACAGAAATAAGATTTCTTGGCCATACCATCAAAGAAGGGACTATTTTCCCTATTGATAGAGCTATTACTTTTGCGGATAAATTTCCAGATGAAATCAAAGAAAAAACTCAATTGCAAAGGTTTTTAGGAAGTCTTAATTATATTTCTGACTTCTATAAAAACTTAGCAATTGATGCTAAGCCTTTATTTGACAGGCTTAAGAAAAATCCTCCTGATTGGACTAATGTTCATACAGAAGCAGTCCAAAAGATAAAATTAAAGATTAAGGAAATCCCTTGTCTTGCCATTGCTAATCCAGAAGCTTTTAAAATTGTTGAAACTGATGCTTCTGAATTAGGCTATGGTGGAATCCTTAAACAAAGGATTAATAACAAAGAAACCCTAGTAAGATTTACTTCTGGGATATGGCAAGGGCCAAGGAAAAATTATTCCACAATTAAAAAAGAAATCCTTTCTATAGTTCTGTGTATACAAAAATTCGAAAGTGATTTATTAAACCAAAAATTTTTGGTCAGGGTTGATTGTAAATCAGCCAAAGATGTTAAAAATTTAGCATCAAAACAAATTTTTGCCAGATGGCAAGGCATATTGTCTGTGTTTGATTTTGATATTGAGTTTATCAAAGGAAGTAGTAATTCACTACCTGATTTCTTGACTCGTGAGTTTTTGCAGAGTCATGAGCAATAATGGAAAAGGGAAAGCTAAATTGGCAGTTTCTCCCTCAAGCGCGAGTTCTCAGTCTTATAAGACTATGATTGGTAAAACAACGGAACAGCTTAAAGCTGAAGCCTTAAAGGCGACTCCTAAGGAGTTAAAATTAAGAGGAGATGCTTATTTAGCAGCAATTCAGTCTAATCAGACTAATGAATATATCTATCCATATATTCCTTACACTACTATATGGATAGCTCCTATTGAGCTAAAATACGCTCATCTTTCCCCAGTTGAAGCTTCATCCTTTTACCTTAGGGAATCAGCAGACCCATTCCTTTATCCTAAGGAATACAATTTTTACTGCGCAATCCTGCAAGTAACTCAATCAGTGGATTTTGATTCTGTCATAAGGTCAGGCGCAGAATGGGCTTATTCTAAAGCCTTTATTAAGAAAGTTGTTACCCCTGAAAATTGGCAGGGTGATTTATTCAAATATCATGAAATACCCAGAGCTGGAAGAAGAGAATTGGATAAATATTGGTTTAACTACTTCGACTACATTAAAGCCTGGGAAGGAGCCTTTTGTTATGAGAATAGACTAAAGAAACACAGTTGGTTCCTCCAATTTCGTGATTTCAACACCACTAATCTTCCATAGTGGTTCATCAAATGGTTTTACACTTGGGGATCACACCCTATAATTTTCCCTGACAAAGTTAGGAATATATTTGATGATTTTATTAAATCTAACCCATCATTAAAAAATCCCGAGCTTATCTTTGCAGCTTATTATCAGGTTCCATGGATAGCTAGATGGGACGTTGTTATTACAAATTTTCCTATTAAAAAATTTGAGATAACAGTCTCTCATATCCCTTATTTGGGAAGAAGAATTCTTATTAAATGGTGGGATAAATTTGAATTCTTTAAGGATTCGATATTTTCTGAAAAAAGAATAGTTTCATTTGAACCAGCACCTCCACCAAAAGCTCCTAAAAAGGATGTCTCAGATCTTCTTAAGGAACTGCTCGCTTCATCCTCAAAGTCAGACCTAAAGAAGCAGTTGAGAGAAATTTTAAACAACTCATCTGATGAAGATGACGACACTGAAGATGATGACTCTATGCAAGATTCCCAGGACCCATTTGCATAAAAGTCTAAATCTCAATTATGATCGCTTTTATTAAAGTCAAGCATTTTGTAAAAAGAAGGATATTATTATATCCACCACAATTGTAGTTACTTTAAATATTCGCACTTTAGGTTGTCGGTCATTTTACTTTTCTTTTTGGTGTCGGCATAAAATGCCAATTATATTTTGTAAAGGAACGTGCACTAGCAGTACTAATAACCTGACGATGGGGCCCAATGAGCACCCGGGGTTACTTTTACCTGCTACTCAAGTTCCCGGTAGCCGGTTTATAGGTCATCCGGTTACTCTTAGTATCTATATAAAGGGGGAGCTAGAAACCTTCCAATCTTGTAACATAAGAATAATAACTTTGAATAATATTCTCCTTCTTCCATCATCACTCTTTCTTCCACTAACCTTGAGAATTCCACGCTAGTTCTTATTTCCCACTTTATCTCTTTCTTCCATGATCCTGATGCATTAGAGAGTTTTCAAGTGACCTCTTAAGGCCTTAGGTGGTCCTGAAATTGAACGAAGTAAAGCATCACACTTTTAGTTAACCTACAAATACTGATGATATGGAATCAATGTATACACAATCCGAGAATCTACTGCAGAACTTATTAGGTAGCTAAATGACACGGACAATTTTTTTTATATAAAACTTGTTACACATGACAAATTCGATTATCGTAATTTACCACTCAACTGTTGCTTGAAATGTTTTAACTTTTAACCACACCAAACCTCGTTCTCAAACGAAATCCTGTGCATGGCAGTTATTTACATGTACTGATTCTAACAACCCTCGTGAAAGATGCAGAAGAGTGAAACGTTCGTGGGTAAATAAGATTGATATGGATTCATCTGCTTAGAAACTCTCTCTCTACCCAATTTAGGGTATTCGAATTAACTTAGTTAGTTCAATTAACAGTTTAACCACATGTACTAGTCATCTTGAAGCATTATTAAAGCACCATAGCAGAAAAAAGGAAAGAAAACTAAAGTACTCACTGTGCTTGAATCTTTCATTAAATTCTGCATCTTTCTTGTCCTTATTATCCTTCAAAATCTAAAAGAACAAAGATTCAATCAAGAATGAATTCACAAGAACTGTACCTAAGGTCAATTCACAAACAATAATAATAACCTAATAGCATTGTCAATGTGGTTCTTGTTGGGAGAAGGGGGGGAAATCAAACCTCAAAGAGTGCTCTATCTCTCTGAGCAGTTCCATCCTCAGCTCGTTCCCCTCTAGTTTTCTTCGATTCATCTAACTGCAATATTGAAATTAACAAAAATGAAGAAACTTTATGATCTATCTGATTTAGGAATTAGGTTTACGAATGGTGATGTGATTAGGGTTTTAGTAGATGAGAAACCTACCTGTTCCTCGGAGACAAAATTCATCAACCTGATAGAGGATGATGATGTATGAGTAGGAGCTCCTTCCGCCATATCTGGTTAGGGTTTTTCTTGCTCCTAGTTTTCACTATCAAATTCTTTGCTCCTCTTCGCCTCTATTGGAGTCGCTCTGATTCTCGTATTTTGGGACTCCCGCGTTTCATTGCCGCGCTGGTAAGCCCGAGATATACCCGATCCGCCCTAGCTTGACCCGTCTCTTTGGATTCACGCTTGAGCAACCTATGAGAAACAAGGATTTCTCTCGCCACGTGACTGAACATGTGAGAGGAGAGAGAAACTCTTGTTTATCTCACAGACGGTTCAAGTGGGAGTCCCAGAGAGCGGGTTGAGTATACTCTTTGTTTTTTTGTTAGAAACATTGATACATCAATGAGATATGATAAACACGATAATCGCCAAATTCAAATTCTTTCAGAAACGAGTCTAAAATCCAACTAAATAACTATCTAAAGGCAACTGAATTATGGGTTTAAAGTCCAACTAAACTACTTTTATTTATCACCCCGTCGTTTTTTTCTCTCCCTTCGTCTCACGACCTGTACTAAAAAAAAAAAAGTAAAAACAAAAATAAAATTCTTAATCTTCTTGTTCTTCCTTCCTTCTTCTCTATCTACTTGTCGGCAAAGGGGAGGACTCCTTGGGGAAGCATTCATGTGAAAGGAATACAAGGGAGAGACATGCTCCATCTTTTATATCCACTTGTGTTACTTATGTATATGTATATTGTGCCTTCATTTCTCAATGATTACTCCATCTTTAACAACCACCATTAGATCAACATTCTTAGTCGCGGACAACAGATGCTCCAACACAACCGTTTAATGCTATATCGTGATGCGCCATTATAATTGTGGTCCTGTTTATCATGACTCGTTTTGGTGCATCTTGAATTATGTTATCTGATTCTGCATAAGTTGCACTGTTGCCTTGTCTAGTGGTAATACTTTTGGTACTTTTCACTATTGGTCTTGTTATTGTTACTAGCTGCTTTTGCCCACAGGACGATTGAATTCCCTTACCTCCTACATGAGGTTCAAAATGCGCCCTTCATAATTGTAGTAGTCTTCATTTTATAGCCAAATTTTTAGGAGTTCTAATGTGTAAATTATGCGCCTACATCAATTACGTTGGGCGCCTATAGCACCTCCCATGTCTCCAAAATCTTCATATATTAAGGTGATTTCTTCTAGTTTGTTTAGGTTTACCAAGAACAATGTTTGTTTATTTAAGAAAGAAATGCTTCAATAAACCTCATTTAGCATTATAGGTAAAGTTTACTTTGAAATTATGCGATCAAGTTTTGCGAAGTTGAATTCAGCCCTACAATACATAATATTTACTACATTTTTACCCTAATCAAATTATGATGGGAAGCTCTTATGTGTTGATTAGTTCAAGTATCACAATTCACAAGCGAGGATGAGAATCAAATTTATATTGAAAAATCATGAGATGTGCAATTCAGTTGGGGTGTGATGTAATCATTCTTGTAATTTTTCAGAACTAGTAGGTAGAAAATCAAATGCCCAAAAATTGATTTTGATTTGACCCAAAACCCACTACTCCCAACTCTAGTGGGCCAAGAAATACACCATCCAAATGTGTAAAAGGATTCCTTCACTAGAAGTTCAGCAATCAAAAACCACATACTCTCTGTGGATATCACATTCTTGTGTTGTGCTATAACATGTTAGTAGTAGTTGTTGACAAGTATATATATATATATATATATATATATATATATATATATATAGAGAGAGAGAGAGAGAGAGAGAGAGAGAGAGAGAGAGGAAAAGTTAGAATGGGTTATTGGGGTAGTGTCCTTTATGATATGATGATATCTTGAAGTATATGGGAAGAAAAGCAATTGGAAAGCACACATCACTAAAAGCTGAATCCCACTTCCTAAATCTTCAACAAGTACTAGATATCTTATCTCACTTCTGAATTGGACAATTGGGTCTTGTTATATTAAGTGGTTATTGATTAGAGATCCTTAAAGAGATGAAGAAATCACATTCTATTTACACTTTAATATAAGATCCACATTATTGCACTTTTAATATGAGATTATGAGATCCACAACAACATGACACGATTTATACTCGGAAAGAAAATTTGTCCCAAAAAATAAGCGAGTATAGTGTACTGAGTATTTACACTTTATAATGTCTTCGACACAAAAGATGCAAAAACTAATCGCTACAAAATTACACTCAAATACCTCAAAGCATGTATCATCTTTTTCGAACTTAATGTCTAAATTTATAAAATGCTTAAAGAAAAATATTTTAAACTATTTATGATTTGTTCCTTGAGTTATTAATTTATTGTCTCATAATTGAAGTTTTTTAATATAGATTTAGTCTGTGCAATAGACACGGACAAAACATTCTTGTTGCTATTTAAATGCAACACCCAGTTCTCTCTCTCTCTCTCTCTCTCTCTCTCCCACACTGTCTCTCTCTCTCTAAACAAGCTTCCATGAAAACAGCCATGGAAAACCAGGATTGGGTTTTACTTTTCTTGATAATTTTACTTGTTTTCAAGACTTGTTTGGGTTTTGAGCAAAATCAAACATCAGCTCTGGGAGACCCAGGTATGAGAAGAGATGAACTGAGAGTAGCTTTTGAAGGTTGGAATTTTTGCAATGAAGTTGGGAAAGAAGCTCCTAACATGGGAAGTCCAAGAGCTGCCGATTGTTTCGATTTATCCGGTAAGCCACAACCACTCATTCAAACACCAAACAAGAACAAAATCTTTTACAGGTTTCATTGTTTTTGTTTGTCTTTTAACAGGTTCTTCATTGAAGCATAGAGTGACTAAATCTGATAACAAACTTGGAGTTGGAAACCCATTTCCAGGATTGAGTTCAGAAGCTCAAAACAATGCAGATCTATATGCAGTAGAGAAGGAATTGTATTTAGGATCATTATGTGAAGTTAAAGAAACTCAAAATCCATGGCAATTTTGGATGATAATGCTGAAAAATGGAAACTATGATACAAAATCTGGTTTATGTCCTGAAAATGGGAAGAAAGTAGGTCCTTTTAAACCAGGGAGGTTTCCTTGCTTTGGTGATGGGTGTATGAACCAACCCATTTTGTATCATCAACCTACAAACATTGTGGGAATGAATGAACTAAGAGGGAGTTTTAATGGAACTTATGATTTGGGAACTGATATAAGAAAAGGGATTGATGGGATTTCATTTTTTGAAGTGGTTTGGGAAAAGAAAGTTGGAGTTGGTAGTTGGGTTTTTACTCATAAACTTAAAACAACAAAGAAATATCCATGGTTGATGTTGTATCTTAGAGCTGATGCAACTAAAGGATTCTCAGGTGGTTACCATTATGATACAAGAGGAATGATGAAAATGGTAAGCGAAAGATTTAGAAAAAGGGTTCACTTAATCCGAAAGACGAAAACATAACATGTTATCAGACAATATTCGATAATTTATTTCGTATAACGAGCTCTTAATTGGGTTATGTCGTATAACGAGCTCCTAATTCAGACATGGACCCAAAATCAGCTGAGTCGGCCATTCAGACGAGTCAGACGCACGAATCGGACACAAAAAAACAAACATTTTGAACCCTGAGTATAGTCAATATAGATCTCGAGTCCGATTTCGATCTGACTCGAAGAAAAATAAACACCGTACGAAAACATCTTAGAGATCTCACTGAAAAGTTCGATAAAGAACAACTAACTATTTACCTTCTTTTACAGCTCCCAGAGTCGCCGAATTTCAAAGTTAGGATGACCTTGGATGTGAAGCAAGGAGGAGGCCCAAAGAGCCAGTTTTACCTGATAGACATAGGGAGTTGCTGGAAGAACAATGGAGCTCCCTGTGATGGAGATGTTCTTACTGATGTAACCAGATATAGTGAGATGATCATTAATCCTGAAACACCAGCTTGGTGCAACCCTACAAATCTGATTAACTGCCCACCATATCATATTGATCCAAATAATAAAAAGATTTATAGGAATGATACTGCAAATTTCCCATATTCAGCTTACCATTATTACTGTGCTCCTGGAAATGCAAAATACTTGGAAAAGCCAGTAAGTTTGTGTGATCCTTATAGCAATCCTCATGCACAAGAACTAGTTCAATTGTTGCCACATCCAATTTGGGCTGAATATGGATATCCGACGAAAAAGGGAGACGGGTGGGTTGGAGATCCAAGAACTTGGGAGCTCGATGTTGGTGGTCTTTCTGGTAGACTATATTTCTATCAGGTTAGTATTTATTACCCTGATTCTCACATTAAAGCAACAACTTAACGTCTTAACGATTTGCTTTCTTAATTGTCTAGATTTGACTCGCTTGAGTCTGACTTTCTTTAGTCATAAACAAATGTCATTTCAAACAATGGGCTCTTTGTTCATGCTTATTCTATGTCTGACCCAAACTGAATCAAAATAAGCCCGGGTCAGCCAATTATATGAATCAGATGCAAGACTCCGATAAAAGCAAGCATTCCGAAATCCGACTTGAATCAATTCAGATATCGAGTCAAATTTCAGTATATCTATTTGGAAAAGGAAAAAAAAACACTACCTTATTGTATTTTCATTTTTGTAGGATCCTGGTACAACTCCTGCTAAACGAATATGGACTTCCATCGATATGGGAACGGAAATATATATCAGTGACAAGTATGAGATGGCTGAGTGGACTCTAAGCGACTTCGATGTACTTCTTACATCCCCAACGAAGAAAACCCCAGCTTTATTAGCTCTTTAGAACTTTACTACATATGGGGTATCCAGATAAATGTTTAGCAGTTATGAGATTAAGAAGCTAAAGCCCGATTGGGCCCGTTTCTTTGTTATTGAAGCTTGTTCTACTTTTGTAACTCTAGTTATATAAAAATTATTAAGCAGAACTGTTGCCACCCGAAGATCAATTGTCATACAAGAATATCCACTATTTGGCATCGATATACACCAAAAAATATCAAAACTTTCTTGATTTCTTTCTCTATTTTCGGGGTGACCAAATGACCAACAAAGTTACATGCAAGTATCTTTAATAAAATGGAAGCTTACACTTGGTTATGCTATGATGTCTACCGAAACTGGTTATTGGAGAACCTTGAGGGGATTCTAGCAACTCTTTATTGTAAATAACAGACATAAGACAGAGCCCATGAGGTGGGGCAGCCAAGGCGTATTTTGCAAGTTCCCTTCGATCTCGAGTAGCCAAAAGCTTGGGGACAATATCCGGTGGAATTGCTTCCCTTCCTACTTGTAACAATAACGCTACCTGCAAAATAAGTAAATAGCACAAACCTATTTTCAGGTGTTCTTACAAATCATGAATAACGTTAAGAATGAATAAGTAAATAAACCTGAAATAGCACAGAACAGTAGTCGAGTTTCATTTAAGGACTAGATATGAAAAGATCTTAAGAAAATGTTTACCATGTTTCTAACTTGTCTGTATAGGAAACCCGAGCCTTCAACCTCAAGTTGCAAAAGGGGTCCCTGGACATCAATACAACTACATATCAATTCAAATAACGATATCGCCTAATCGGCTCGTATAAGTTGGAAAAGAAAATCAAACTAAACATGAAATATGTGTGGGTTTCAAGCCAATTAACTTTAGGTATGGGGGATTAACAATTACCATTTCAATGACATCAAAACGGAATATATGCTTTACAGGATTTGGCGTTCCATCGTTCTGTGATGCATTAGCAAAAGCGGAGAAGTCTTGCTTTCCAACAAAATATTTTGCAGCTTCTCTCATTGCAACTGCATTAAGTTTATAAGTGTAATGATACGCATAGCAACGCTGAAATGGGTCCATGACGGCATCGTTATAAATCTTGTAATGATAAATTTTGCCCTTCGTTGAAAAACGAGCATGAAAATCGGGCAATGCGGGACTAATTTCTCTAACTCGGATATCAGAAGGAAGAAGACCATTAAGTGCAGCATGAACACTATCCAAACTCTCATAATTGAAAGGCGTAAGAAAGTGAGCAACCTGATAATTTATCTGTAGTAAGTTTGAATCAAGGATTACCAATTTGAATCTTCGAAACATTAAAATAAACAAACCTGGCCCCAGGCATGAACTCCGCTGTCTGTCCTACTAGCACCGACTAAACATAAATCCTTGCGGTCTAGCTTTGTAGCACGAATTAAAGCTTTTTCAATAGAACATTGGATAGTTGGTGGTGACTGCTGATATTGCCACCCTAATACATTTCGAATATTTTAGAAACCAAATAAATAACAAACATAAAAGCAAGAATCTTAATACAAGTAACGTTTATTTCTTAGATAGAAGTTGGAAATCTTTGTCTAACAAGAAGTTAGAGAACACGAGTGTTCGAAAACTGGACAAGGGAAGAACCGAAGACGTGACAAATCATGTAGTAAGTTCTTGAGATTCGCTTTTTTGACAAACAACTTCAATTCAAGGAACAGCACCCTTGAATTGCTTCCTTATATCTGCTTCTAAAAGTAGATGCTTATGGAAAAATCTTTTCCCTATTGCTCACCGAACAAGTCTCAAAATCCAAATTTTTAGAAAAATAACTTACACAAAGAGAATTCCAAAGTCGGCCACGGATAGTAAGAGCACAAGTAACCAAAATTCAACTCTATATTGTTTTCCCCAATGAAGTTGATTGAGAATATAAGGTAAATGCCAAATGAATTTTCCAATTAGAAATAGCAATAAAGAAGAGACTACCAGCTTATGAATTTAACATACCATAGTGGAAGAACAAGCAGTGACATTAATGAATTTTCGAACAATTCATTAAGCTTACTCTCCAAGAACAGTGACACAATTTTTCTACCTTCTTAACTAGTGCTATCTTTTCTTTTGAATCCTACCCATACCCATTACCAAACTACAAAAATTTATAATAATCCATACACTATATTCAATTTTGAAAGAAACCCAAACCTGAGAATTTGGTGCCATCATATGCAATAACCAAACGCCATTTATAGCAAGGAAGAGTAGGTTTTATGAAGATATTTGGGTCCTCTTCACTACCACCATTAGAGTTCTGGTGAAATAAGCAATTAAAATCATGAGAGAAAGAAGGATTAAGAAAAAGAAGAGAGAGAGAAGCAGTGAATGGAGAAAGTTTATACCGAGTTTTTAGTTGAAGGAAGAATTGAAGTTAAAGGAGGAGCAGAAACACCAATTACAGCACTACCCATATCAAGTTTTTGGCTGAATTCATTAATCTGAGAAGAAATCTTGCGGGAAGAAGATAAAAAGAGATGAGTTTTACAAATGAAATGCTTCTTTAGCTTTATCATGAGAACGACTCATTTGTTAAATCGCCGATGTAACACGGAAACGGTTTCAACTCGTAAATGCAATAACCTTGAGAAATTTGCTCAAATGCTCCTATTCAGGGGGGCACTTTGGGCTAATGCCCCACAACTTTTTGAAAATGCTGAAATGCCCCTTCGTGATTTTTGTTCCGGTTTTGCCCTCGTATAGAAGAATAACTAGATTTCCAAATTTTCAGCCAAATGGGATCCCAACCAAACCATCGTCTTCTTTCCACTCTGTATCTCTCTGCCTTTGTGAGCTCCCTTCACTTTTTTTGCTTTGATCTTCCATTGAAGATTGTGGAAGCCTTAATCACTTTATATATCTTTCTTTCTCAATCGAGGCCAAATCACTAAGTTTAGGTGCATTCTTTCTCTCGGGCTACCTAATGTTTGATCCATAAGATTTGAGAAGCTCTTTCTCTCTAGGTTGAAATCTTTCTTTTTTCCTCCTACCAAATTGCAAGAGGCATTTGCACTTCAATGATTTCGGCCTAGAGAGAGAAAACAATTTTATGAATCAAACTTTGGGTAGCTTGAGAGAAAGAATGCACTTAAACTGAGTGACTTGGCATAGATTGAGAGAGGGATATGAAGTGATTAAGTTTTTCAACAATCATCAATGGGAGTTCAAAGCAAGAAAGAGAAGGGAGTCGGGAGAGGAAGGTTCGGTTGGGATCCCATTTGGATGAAAATTGAAAATCTAGAGTTCTAGATTTCCTTATATACGAGGGCGAAACCGGAAGAAGAAAAAACAAAAAGGGGCATTTTAGAAATCTCAAAAAGTTTTGGGGCATTTGCAGTGCCTTAAGCAAATTTCTCACTGACCTCTAGGGCAAAAATAGGGTTAATTCTACTCCAAATGTGACCAACTGACTATTTTAGCCTCTTAAAGTATTCAACTGATCGTTTTAGGTGGGTTTTCTCCTTCCACATTTGGAATCGGTGTATCATGAGAATGACTCATTTGTCAACTCACTAATGCAATACTGAAACAGTTTCCACTCGTGCAAGAACTTTTTGGGTGGAAATAAGGTTAATTCCATCTCGACCTCATAAGTGTGACCAACTGACTATTTTTTAGCCTCTTAAGTTCTCCAACAAACTATTTTAGTAAGGTTTTATACTTCTGCGTTTGAAGTGAGTTTGTCCCTTGCAACCTATGTAAAAGGGCACAGGATGGTGACACTCCATAAAACAACACAAGGCAAAATGGTGTTCATACACCTTTTGTCTAGTTAAACACTTAGGCATGCACTTCCACTTTGATTATGTACAAGACCCTTTCACGTTGTATGTCGAACAAGGGTGGTAAGTTTCGTTTGAATATTCTCAACGACACATTTGAGTTTATTTCTGGTCATGTTTTTTATGCAGTTTTTATTAATGTTGCTTTTTCCCCCATTAAAATTGTGTCGGACACTGAATGATGTTTTAAAACACTTAGTGATCACACAATCCAAATATCATCATAGAAGCATACAGTGTCACCAGAATTTAAATAGTATCGCCAAAGGTGATGAAAGATATATGTTGGTCACCATAAATATAAATACATTCAAAAGCATCACATAAATAGTTAATCAAACGTAGTTTTAATATTGTATATCAATAGTGTAAAGTGTCTTCAACTCTATTATTTTCTTACTATTGCTAAAGAAAAACTTAAATTTGGAGAGTAATGTTTACATTGAAATTGGGGTGTTTAATAGATCAATTTCATTTTCACCCCCCAGGATATGAAAATATTGTCCTTTTCGCTCCCACATTGTCCAACGGGTCTTTCAGCCTGCTACCTAATATTTTCTGTTATGTTTATCCTTGTTTTAGTTTTATCTATTTCTTTAATAATTATCTCCCTTCTACTCTCTTTTACCAATCGAAGCTTGATCGATGAAGAAAATGTCTAAGAGATATAACTCGTCTAGTTTTCTCTACTGTCCAATTAGTTTAGAGGGTTTCCTCTCTCCCCCCTCGAGTCTCACGAAGACCAAAGAGACAAATCTCCGTCCTTTCTAGATGAGTCAAGATACCACGGTTAAAATGGAATGTTGGACAAAGTTGTGGCCAAACAGCTAGTTGGTCCCATCTAAGGGGGGGGCAAAATAAGATTTTTCTTCTGTTTGGATTTTCAAGTGAATATTAATTTCAAAAAAACTCCTTACAAAACTATTAAATCCTTGTCCAAGTCCTACCTAACAAGTAAGTTTTAACTCTTCAAAGTCAATGGGAGGTCAATATCAAACCCTAAATTCTTTTTGATACCGGGAGGCGTGTAAAATATGGACAATAAATTAAGGAGGTAAGTAGAAGAACCCCTAAACGGCAGTTCTCTCTTCGATCCCTTTCTCTCTCTATCTTCGATCCCTCTCTCTCTCCATCTTCGATCCCTCCATATCTCCGATCTCTCTCTCTAGTCTCCGGTCGTTTTCACTGTATGACCGCCATTGAAGACAGCGGTTAACAAGGCGAGGGAGGAGACGCGCGCTTCTTGTTCCAGTCTTCTCTCTAAAGGTAAACCCTTTTCTAACCTTCATATTAAAATCCGCTAACTGAGTCATGAGTTCTATAATTCATCAATCTAGGGTTTCAATTTTATATTCCAAAAAAAGAACTCAGTTTTGCTTGTTTTGGATTTAAATACTGCATGCAGTTCTTAAAATTCCCCCAAATCAAAGAATTTTAGGGTTCAGAGAGATTTGTTTTTGGTTCCTTTTTCCGCAGATTTCTGTAGGATTTGATTTTCCATTGTGATTAGTGTTTCTTCACTGTGTTAATTTGAGAGATTTGGGTTTGTTGTCTTATGTTGATAGTACTTCACAGTTTAGGGCTTTGAGGTTTCATACTTTCATGGTTTTGGCACAAAATTAGTTATTCCAAATCAGTCCCTTAGAAAAATAAAATTTTGTTTGTGATCCTCTTGTAGGTTATGGCTGAAAAGAAACTAATTGCTATTTGTCAATCTGGAGGTGACTTTGTAACTAGTAAAGATGGTTCATTGAGTTACAAGGGTGGAGATGCCCATGCAATTGATATTGATCAAGGAACAAAGATTGATGATCTTAAGTCGGAAATTGCCGATATATGGCATTACAATCCTGCTTCCATGATAATGAAATACTTCCTTCCAGGAAATAGGAAAACTTTGATCACGATTTCTAATGACAAAGATTTTAAGCGTATGATTACTTTCCATGACGAATCCGTCACAACAGATATTTATATCTCGACGAAAGACATCACCAATAATGAGGTCTCGAACACGCCTGCTAGTAGGTAATGTCTTTGTGGAAACCCTAAATTTTTTTCCTAAGAAAACCCTAGTTTCTAACGCACTCATGATTTGTTTAATGGGTTAAATTTGTATTTATACTTGTAATTATGCAGGTCTAGCAGGACTACTGTATCAGAAAGAGTGATTCCAGTAGGTGGTGAGGGAACTACTGTTACTTCAGAGGAACCTCCTCTAGACAATGTTCCTATTAGTAGCAGACCTCCTTCTCTACCTAACACTCCCATCGTCAACAAGCATCATAAAGCTATTGAATGGGCAAACACCATCACTGGCGTGAATCAAAGATTTGCTAATGTCCATGAATTCCGTGAAGCATTACGTAAATACTCTGTTGCTCATGGATTTGCTTACAAATTTAAGAAGAACGATAGTCATCGTGTAACTGTCAAATGCAAATCAGAAGGTTGCCAATGGAGGATTCATGCTTCGAGGTTGTCAACTACCCAATTGTTCTGTATTAAGAAAATGAACACGACCCATACTTGTGATACTTCGCCAAATGGGTCTCAAGCTAGAATGAATTGGGTGGCACTTATCATAAAGGAAAAACTGCGAGATTCTCCAGGTTACAAGCCAAAGGATATTGTTACTGATATAAAACGAGATTATGGGTTTGACTTGAACTATTCACAGGCATGGCGTGCTAAAGAGATTGCAAGAGAGAAAATACAAGGTTCTTACAAAGAAGCGTATAATCAGTTGCCTAATTTATGTGATAAGATAATGGAGACAAATCCGGGTAGTTTGGCAACATTTACTACCAATGAAGACTCGAGCTTTCATCGCCTTTTTGTCTCATTTCATGCCTCGTTGCATGGTTTCTTAAAAGGTTGTCGCCCTCTTATTTTCCTTGATAGTACACTTTTGAACATGAAATACCAGGGGATACTCTTGACTGCGACAGCTCCTGATGGAGAAGATTGTGCCTTTCCCATTGCCTTTGCCATAGTAGACGATGAGACAGATGATAATTGGCACTGGTTTTTAGTTCAACTGAAAGCTGCTCTTTCAACTTCTCAACCATTGACAATCGTAGCAGATACACAGAAGGGTTTAAGAGAATCAATACCTCAAGTGTTTGAAAATGGATATCATGGATATTGTCTGCGCTACCTTACGGAGACTTTCAAGAGAGATCTAAAGACACAGTTCTCAAATGAGGTGAAACGTCTCTTGTCAGCTGATTTTCATACTGCTGCTTGTACGACTAAGCTCAAAGAATTTCAGAGGAGCACAGATAGTATTAAAGAAATTTCTGTGGAAGCATTTAATTGGATTGTTCAAAGTAAGCCCGAGCACTGGGCAAATGTGTTCTTTGGAGGCGCAAGATATAACCACATGACAGCAAATTTTGGTGAAGAGTTCTATCGTTGGATGTCAGAAGCTCATGAGTTACCGATAACTCAGATGGTTGATGTGCTACGAGGTAAACTGATGGAGTTAATCTATGAACGTAGGGTGGCATCTAGTCAGTGGTTGACAAAACTAACCCCATCCATGGAGCAAAAACTACAAAATGAAACTTTGAAAGCTCGAGCACTCACAGTGTTATTTGCACCTGGTAACACTAACACATTTGAGGTTCGTGGTGAAACCACCGAGACAGTTGATCTTGATCAATGGGGTTGCACTTGCAGAGGATGGCATCTAACTGGTCTACCTTGCTGCCATGCCATTGCGGTTTTTGAATGGGTAAGCAGAGACCCATATGACTTTTGCTCTAAATACTTTTTCACCGAGAACTATCGATTAACTTATTCAGAATCCATAAATCCTGTCCCAAATTTGGAAATCCCCACCAAGAAAGACACATCTCAAGGAAATGTGGTAGTAAGTCCTCCACCCACTCGTCGTACAGCTGGTCGACCAAAAACACAACGATTCGAAGATTTAGACAAACGGAAACTCCAGTGTAGTAAGTGCAAGGGGTTTGGACACAATAAGTCATCATGCAAAGCCGTGTAGAATTTAGTTGAGCTTTGTAGGTAAGGTTATTTGTTCTTTTTCTTGTTTCTTATGCAGTAATGTTGAACTAAACAAAATTTGCCTCTGAAACTACAAACGGAAACATCATGAATGATTGAGTAGTAGGGGAACCTATTTGAATATGGTTTTGCATATTACACCCACAATCGTTTTGGCTCATCATTCTCATTTTCTTATTGAGTGTTAACCTTATGAAATTGGATATAGCCGTTCACTTGTTATATTCATTGTGCTTTCTTATATGAGTTATATTACCCATGTTATGTGTGTATCTGAACATGTGTATGTCTGTAAATATATATTAGGAGCTGTACTTATAAGCGGGTGCATGACCCATACTCTAAACGATGAGTATATGCGTAGATAGCTTACGGTAAGTTTAGTGAAGTGATTAAAGGGTCGATTGGTTGCACATTTGGTCTAGCTTGTTTGATTTGTAGGATGCCGTGGTTTGAGACCCTGAATACAGAGGAGAGAAAGACCACCGGATCCTCTATTAACTTGCATCATCTCATCGGTATATATATGTTATAGTTGTTGATTTAGGCACCAATCAGGTCCACTGGCCTAGTTAGGCATGGACCTGGCATCAACCACCCCAAGCTTCTCCACGACTACTCTACGAAAAGGTGTTAGTTTATGACCCAAGTTTGAAAAGTATTTTATACGATCATTTAGAAAATTGGTGAAGCTCTTTCAACATCTACTATCGACTTGAGCAGAAAGGTTCTGTGTGTGGTTTGTCTAGCATTGTGTTTTATCCATTTGTTTGTATGTCAAAAAAAAATCAAACGTTCTAGAAAAAAACACTCCAAACATTTCAACATGAAGTTGTATTTTTCCACACTAACTAGGTGTGTTAGGTTTTTAATAAGTTTTTTTGATGAAGGAGGTTGTTAATAAGTTACTTTCATGTTTTTCACGAGCACGAGTTAACAAAAGAAAAAAAAGGGAGAAATCCCAAAAGCTTGTTTTATCACCAAAAAGTCAAAACGTGTTCCCAATGTGAAAACGACCCACTCCCTCCAAAACCCATATAAATTGATCCGTTTATCTCTTCAACAAGCTCGTCAACAAATTTCTTCTCCTCAAGAAAAACACACAAGTTCCACATTTCAAATCAACAAAACAACACTGGTTCTCTATTACACTATTATTTAGTGGTTTTCCGGCTCCGGTTAGTGGTTTCCGGCTTCGGTTAGTGGTTTTCCGACTTTACTTTCGGACACCATCTCCCACCAAGTCCTCCGTTTGTTACTGCGTATATTCAATCTGAAAGTTCAATAAGGTATGTAAAATGCATACTAATATTTCTCATGTTGTTACTTAGTCTTGTAGAGAGACCAAATTGACCATTGGCAAATCTTGCAATTTGAAATAAGATATCGTTTATGGTGTTGCTTACTAATTAGTTAAAGTGGGGTACTAATTAGTGTATCCAATTACTTAAATATTAACATAAATAGCAAAGCTTAGAATGCACAAGGGGTGACATACACCCCCATTATAATATTAATATTAGGACTATACCTCCGTTTTTTAAAAACTTTTGATTTACACCCCCACTTGGACGGAAACTGTCAACTCGGTGTGAAGTTGAGCATGTGCGAAACACACGTGTGAATAAGGACAAAAATGCCCTCATTAAATTTCAGTTCCAACTCAAGTCCATCTTCTTTCTTAACCATCTTAAATCACCTCCATCACCACAACCACCTTCATCAACTGACCACCGCGACCATCATCGTCATCTTCTCTGACCACTACCAATATGTTCATCTTTGCCGCCCACCACCACTAATGCCATCTAAACGACTATCTTTACTGAGATCTTTCAAATCTCCAAAGCTAATAACAATACCAGGCCCAGAGCAACTCTCTGTAAATTGACCCAATTCTTCAAATTTCACACCCAATACTTCCTTGTTTCCACTCTCTAACAAATCTTTAAACCTTAGTTTTCCATACAAATTAAATCCATCCAGTAATCTCAACATGTAAGATCCCATTCTTACCAAATACCCACAAGCAATGAATTATTTACTGGATCTTGATTTCGATTCAAACTAGAGAGAGAAAGTTAGAGAGACAAATACTTCTTTACTGGATTTTGATTTCGTATTCAAACCCAGGGTTTGGTTTCAATTCTGGGTCAGTCTGATAAAAAAGATTGGATTTTTAAGGTTTTTATTTATTTCGATTGACGGCTTCAACAGGATCTTCCTATTGATGCAGTCGATTGGTTAGGGTTTTGGAAAGGGAAATAATTGTATATACTGATTGTAATAGAGGATTTGTTGAACAAGTTGAAATCCACCCCATCTTCAAAGGCAGAGGGGAGGGTAGACGAAGAAGATTACTAATTGCTATATCCATGTTAGGAAATTTCTAAAATCAGAGGAAAGTTTAAAACATAGGGGTTCGTCATAGTAATGGAAGGAATAGGGGTTCGTCCTAGTAATGTGTTATATGTAAAGAAGCTTTTGACCTTGGATCCAAAGCTCGTGAATACCATATAAAACACATTTATCGTTCATATTTTTTTTTACTTCCATGCCTTTCTCAAAGATTAGAAGAGAAGGGTGATGGAGGAAACAGAGAAAGAAATGATCAAATTTTAGGTCTTAAAATATCCTAATTTAGAGGGAGAAACTTTGCAGGGGCAAAACTGTCTAATTTAGGTGTTGTGTTTCGCACACACTCTACTTAACTCCGGGTTGACGGTTTCCGTCCACCTGGGGGTGTAAATCAAAAGTAAAAAAAAACCGGGGGTGTAGTCCTAATATTGATATATTAATGGGGGTGTATGTCAAAATCTCACAAATTAAAATCTTAGAGTGAAAGTCAAATTTGTTAATGAGGTAATGGATTGGTAGGTTATTTAGGTCAACCTAAACTTTCTATGGGTTATGAATCCTAATTGTATATGGTAATTCATGTTTGGTTACTTAGGTTAGATCAAACTCTGTCAAATCTATTACAAGCCTTGAGTCGTATTATCCATAAAGATAAAAATTGGACAAGCAACAAGTGCTTGTATGTTTAAAAAAAAAAACAAGTGCTTGTATAAACAAAATATTACTTGTCTTCTGTTTTTATTTTTGTTGGAAAAACAAATTGAAATAAAATTGTTGACAATGATTAATAAATAATAATAATAATAATTAACTTTCAAATACAAATACCAAACTTAAACGCGATACCTTAGTGTTGTCAAGTGGGCCCTATAGCTATAAGCCTAAAATTTATGTATAATTTATATTACTCAGAATTGATAATTCAGTCACGATTCTCATTTGGATATTATTTTACTTCTATTAAACTTATTGTAATCGGGCGGCATTGTATTTGGTTTTCCACTTTGGAGACAAGAATTTTTTACTGTATTCAAAACAACTGGCGGTCAAGTTCAACGTGTACAAAAATTATTTATCCTAAAATTTAGTTTTCTTTCTTTAACTCCCATGGCGCATGGGCGGCCTTAACATTTGGGAAAGCTTATCTTTGCTCCACATATTGGCAACATTAATAATATCTTTCATTAGAAAAATATCTAACTATCATTGGAGTATAATTTTGGAGAAAGTAGAGTAGGTGCATCACCTATTGGACTTATCTACATAGAAGTCGTTTATTAACCTATTCCCTACGTATGAGGAACATGACATTTGTTAGCATACCTCACCTTTTCAACTTCTTCACGATGTATTTGATGAGCTTATGTCCCTTCGGTTACTTCATCGCTTAAGTACGAAAATCCTATATTTAAGTAGTTTTAATAATTATTTGGTGATAGTCTTATGTAATATGTGTCACTAGAAAATAGTCTGTTAGCCTTTATAATAATAATGTACTTCTGCTTCCAACAACGTGGGATTATATTACACTTAACAAATATTATAACATTGGAGAGACTAATGTGTTGATATTAGTATTTTAAGTTGCCAACAAATTAGCAATTCATATTTTAGAATCTCATGACATTAAGAAACATCATTAGAGAATGATGCTCAAGTCATATGACTTCGTCTTCCACCGACTTCGATTTACAATTGATTTTGTATGATATTATATTGACATTACTTGTTGAAATAAATTGATTGCGATCTTATGTATATTATTTTAACTAGTAATGAGACTTCTTCCTTTGTGTGCCTACTACGTAGAGGACTATTCTCACCTAAAAAATAGACAAGTTGGATGTTACTCAATCTTTGCCCATATGGGTGGAATCTCGGTTTGAAGTTTGAGAAACTAGATGAGTACCACCGTTGATAAATTAGGTCAAAAACTTCTAATTACATGCATGATGCATATAACAATTCACCGTTGTATTCTTGTAGTTATATTCAAATCTAAGTAGTCAAAAAATTACATCAGTAACGATAACAACGGGATAAATAAAAATTTATCAGAAGTCGATTTTGAGCTAGAAGATAAAATATTTGTCTTCTGTTAATGCTTAAAGGTATGTAATGTGAAAGAATACAAAAATAAATTCTTTGGACTTAAATTAAAATATAGTCATTGCATTAAATATAGATGTTTCTATTTTACTATATCTTAAAATCAATGCTTAAAAAGGATAAAATGTTTCTCTTTATAAAGAAGGATGATGACCATTTTGCTTGGACAAATTGTAAATGAAATTTAAACCAATATTTATTATGACTTTTTACTGCTTGCATGTTGTTGTCCTTCAAATGTAAACTTTTGGGTCATTGACAACTAATTGGAAAGTTCGTTGTCCAGCATTTCTGAAAATTTAGAAGTCACAGTTTCGAATCAGGGTGGAGGTGAAATTCTCATTCATTGACTTGTTAGTAAAAGTAAGAATGTACTTTTGTGCTCCTAAAATGACTTTAAAGATCTTATATGACTTTTAAGACCCGAGATGTCTTCGAATGGTTGTGGAGTTGATCAATTCATGTATTTATTCATGATGCGTCCATATCATATATTTAAAAAAAAAAAAATTGGGTCATTACTGATGTAATGATGTAAACTAGTACCCGAATAACATAAATCGTTATACGTACAACACCAATAGAAGGTCGAAACTCCAATTTCGTATTGGTCCTGATATATCTTTAAGCTCCAGTCATTTCTGTATTTTTGTGCAAATCAGACATAAAAACCCTACATATGTGTGCAAATCAGACATAAAAACTCCACACATGTGTACAAATCTTGGATTCACATTTTCACACCATGTGAAATATATGTGCAATTTTTGCCATCCTTAATTATGCAAGTCCAAGTAAATCTACCCAAACATGTGCAAAGTATGTATTCAAGTCACTTTCATTTTCTTTTGTGGAAGGGAAGCTTATTTTCAATGTTTTAAATAAGGTAAAATTATTAAAGATAAAAATGGTTACATTAGTTAAAAAAAAAAAAGAAAAACAAATTATAAATATTTTGATAAGGTTATGCGGTGGTTATTTCCGTGTAGGAAAATCCTATAAAAGGAGGAGGCAAACGAAGCTTGACAACTAAAACACTCTTTTTTACCTTCCTGTCATCTTCCAATTTCTAGAGAGAGAAAGAGAGTTTATACTCTCTACGTTTTAGAGAGAGAAAATCTCAAAAATCAAAGTAAGAACCAATTCTTTCCGTGTATAATAATTTTTTCATGGTGAAAGAATTAGTCGAGAAGAATTCAGCATCATCATCATCATCGTCATCGTTGGATAGTCCGATTAAAGAATTGGGAATGCAACTTGGAAAGTACGAACTTGGACGGACTCTTGGTGAAGGTAATTTCGGAAAAGTTAAGTTGGCTAAAAATCTAGAAACTGGTCAAGAATTTGCTGTCAAAATATTAGAGAAGAAGAAGATCATAGATCTCAAGATCAATGACCAGGTTCCAACTCTCAATCTCTCTCTCTCTCATAAACTTTGGTTTTCTTTCTGAATTTTTTTTTTTCTCGGAAACGGTTTCTTTTCTGTTACGTTTTGAACTTCCTCTAATTTCTCTCTCTAAAAAAAGGGGGGTTTTTGATAACTGAGTTTTTAATCCAATGTGGGAAAACAGATAAAGAGAGAGATTGGAATATTGAAGATATTGAAGCATCCAAATGTGGTCAGATTACATGAAGTAAGTTCATAATTTTAGTTAGTATTTCGTGATTTCTTCTTGTTCTTCATTTTAATCTTCAAGTTTGTTACTTTTATGGGTTTCTCGCCGATCTTTTTTTTTAAACTAATTATCCGGAATTTGTAAAGATTTTCAAATCCTTGATGGCCACAATAAAGGTGGTTGGGTCCAACACTTGATCTTTTTCCCTAGAAAAAAGAAATACCAGTGGCGCCCAAAATACATCAAATTAATAACACGAATCAATAAAAGATAAACTTGTACGCCCACCAAACATCGATTATGTAATCTCAGATCTCTAGGTTTCTAGAGTGGGTGCATTCCCGTTGGGGCAAAACCCGATGAGCACCCGTAGTTTCGTCCGCTTACACTCGTGACTTAGTATTGCAACTGTACAATCTCATCTAGGTATTTATGCTTTGCAGGAAAGTTAGACTCGTTAAAATTAGAAAGAACTTATAACTTACACATAAGGACTTGATAAAAGAAATTTTTTACGCAGTGTTACCATATTTTTAGCTTAAAGAAGTGACTTTGACTTTCTCATTGTTAGGAAAAGGGTTTTTCAAGATCTTTGGCCAAAAGTGGTGGAAATAATGTAATTTGGTAGATTAAGTGGTAAAGTTATATTATACCCAATCACTTTGAGAGAATAAAAAAGTTAGTATTAGGCAAATTTGGACTAAAAGCAGTCACTGTTTTTTCATGAAGTTTGGACAAAAAGCTCTTTCTTGTTGTAAAGTATTTCCTAAGTTTCTTTTTGGGTCTTTCTCCATGTATGATTCCCACCTTTCCTTTTAGCCCATACCGGAGCTTTCTTATTCTAGTTTTTCAGCTCATGGTTCTCTAACAGAATCCAATATGGTTAGTTAGAAACCTTTTGTATATTCTATATAAAGTTCTCGGGTCACCCCACGGGTCACCAAACCAGTGTCATTTGATCCGGACTTAGGTCACAATGATTGCTGTTATGGCCTTTACTTCGAGATCACGCCCCATCACATATCCTTGTGGATTATTTTTAGCCATGTCATTCTGCAAGTTGCAACCACAAGTTCCATCCCTAATGGTTAGACAACTTTACATGTTTTTTTTTTTCTAGATTTTTTATTGGTCATTTTAGGAAGTCTTCACTAGGTCAATCATTTACCATTTCTCTACTTATACCTCGCCGAGTATAAGAGTATCGTGAATGTGATGGGCGTTCATAGTTTAAAGTTTAAACTCTACATAATCGTCCTTCATAATGTGATGGGGGTAGATTTATATAATTAAATATTTCCAAACGGCGATTTGCTGAGGTGGAAAAGTGATAGATCGGCCTTGTCAGCTAGATAATAAAGTCTACATGAATAGCGTCTTTGCTTAAAATCATTCCCTTCCTTGTCAATTATTGTTTTAATATGATGATTAGATTCAATTGTTTTTATGTTTATGGCAAAGTAAAGTAATTAGTGGTATAATGATCTTTCTTTTCTACTAATGCTCCATATTAGTGTAGAGTTTTCCCACCTTTTCTCTATTATCTCGTGATTCTTTGGTCCGCCATGAACTTTATTATCTAAATCCACTTGATAGTTTTACAAAAAAAAAAGCTATTATAAACAACGTAATATCGATTGTCATCAAAATCATGCATTTTCTAATTTCCATCTTGTAGTTGTTTCATTTTGTGGCTGTTATAATCAAACTTAAAAAAACAGTTTTACTCGAGAGTCTATTTATGTGGATACTACCTTTTCTTTCAATTATTGAGATACACATTTCCATTTCAATAGAACACGATGAATGAGCAGTGGTGGATCCACTTTAAGGCAATCTCAGATTGCAATAGTTATTACTTCTTGTTTTACTCTATGCCATTGTTCATAATTTTTTCAACCTCTAGAAGATAAGCTACCACAGAAAAGGTGGTTGATATATCTATTCATCTAGAGGAAGTGGCCAATGGGGTTGTTTCATATTTCACTTTACGCATTAACTTCTCACGGATAATGTGGCAGTTTCATTAATGTCATCAGCCATGTGGTATTTTTTTTTTGTTGAAAGAGCATGTGGTATTAAGGTGTTTAGATAAGTTTGATATTGTTGACTCAGAATTAACTTGGGTCCAGAAACTCCACTGTTAGTTACTGTTGGCTATGATATGATGAAGACGAAAATCAACTTGTGAATTATTTGGACCCATTTAAATGTAAGATCCAATGAGGTCTAACTTCGACGTATTCGCCAATGGTATTGATAATTGACCCAAGACACTACCAAAATCATCTGAATGACTGATATTTAGGTGATGTCTTATTGAACTCGATCCATAAATAATGAAATAATTGCATATGGAGATGATTTCTGGTGGAGCCACTTTAAATCTGGTAGCAAAATCCACCATCGCTTATATGTCTATACTTGTATTAATTGGCAGAATTTGGGACCATATCGATGTACCTACTTGGCGCCAGGAGTTAATTATATCCCGGCCCACTAGGATATATGGTCAATACTGTGCCATCCATTTGTAATTAGCTTCCATGGCTCATGTTTGGTTTGGAAGCTGGCCCACTAGATGTCTGATTTTTCCTTTTGTTTTTTCTTTTTTGAAGTCGGAAATTATTTGATCAATAGTAAATTCTTCAGTTTTTGCTTTTGAGATACTTCTGGCTGATCCATATTTTACTGCTTAAATTTACAGGTTCTGGCAAGCAAAACAAAAATTTATATGGTCCTAGAATATGTGGCAGGAGGTGAATTATTTGACAGAATAGTAAGTTATTTCTGTTACCCTTTACGGTTAAGTATGTTAGACTGATACCCTTTTGCCAATTTCACTTCTTTTTCCTAATGTTCGTAAGTTGTAAAAAAAAATCATTTTTTTGTGCTTAACTAGATCTTGAAATTTCTCTTAAGATAGGCATCGAAAGGGCGTCTTTCAGATGCTTATGGGCGAAAACTCTTTCAACAGTTGATTGATGCTGTGAGCTACTGTCATGACAAAGGTGTATACCATAGAGATTTGAAGGTAGCTATTTTCTAGCTATGGAAATTTTAGTAAAATATATCTTCGTAAAAGTTAATACAACCATATAACAAATGCAAGATGACACGGAAACAGCAACATAATAGAAGTATAGTCCTACAATTATAGGATCTTTAGGTTTTCATTAAAGTATAGAAATAGTATAGTATACAAGACGAACAAGAAAAAAAATTACTTATTTGGTATGAAAAGTGTACTCTCTTATCTTGTATTTTCACAGTACTATTGACGCAGAAATCATAGTGTAGCATTCTCGTCTTTGAGGTTCTCTATTCTTACGCCTACCTCCTGTTTTATGACAGCCGGAGAATGTTCTTGTTGATGCAAAAGGAAACTTGAAATTATCGGATTTTGGTCTTAGTGCTTTACCTCAACATCTTCGGGTAGGGAGGATACCTTCATCTCCTACTACTTTATAGTAATGAGCGGTTCTAATTTGTATTTGTTAAGCAAAATCCGTGTTCACAATTATTTATTTGTGCCCCAATTATCAGGATGATGGCTTATTGCATACTACCTGTGGAAGTCCCAACTATGTTGCTCCAGAGGTAATCATTCGTTATAGCTCTCACACTTTGTGTTTGTTTGTTTACACTTGTTGCTATTTTGGGTTGCATTCTGATCATTTGAACCTTTTATCCACAGATTCTTGCTAATAGAGGGTATAATGGAGCAACATCTGATGTCTGGTCTTGTGGTGTCATTTTGTATGTTATTCTTACCGGATTTCTACCCTTCGACGATCGAAATCTTGCTGTTTTATATCAGAAGGTACGAATCCAACACTTGTATTTAGTATTTACAGTGATTGGGTTTTAGTCATTTGAGTTAAACCCTGTGAATTGCAATTACCTTGCTTAATGCACTTCCATATTTGTACCTTTTAAGATATTCAAGGGAGAAGTTCAAATGCCTAAATGGCTTTCACCTGGAGCTAAAGATATGTTGAGAAGAATTCTTGATCCCAATCCTAAAACCCGGATCACAATATCTCAGATAAGAGAACACGAGTGGCTTAAGCTAGATTATGTTCCTGCTATGCCACTAGATGACGAAGAAAATGTCTACATCAATGAAAAAGCTATCTCAACAAAAGAAGTCGTAAGAATTGTTCCACTAATCTAAATTGCATTTCGGGTACTTATTGGCGCTATTTACATGAAACTGAGTTGTTCGTTTTCTATTGCAGCAAATGGATGCTGGCAAAAGGCAGGATTCGCCCAACCAAATCAATGCCTTTCAGCTCATCGGAATGTCTTCTTGCCTGGATCTTTCAGGTTTTTTTGAGAAAGAGGTGAGAAATCATACTACCACTTTTCTTGTACTCCATCTTTGATCCCAAGCTTTATAACAATGTTACTAATGATTAGTGACCTGCAGGATGCTTCTGAGAGAAATATCAGGTTCACCTCCAGCTATAGCTCGAAAGATTTACTCGAGAAGATCGAGGGTACTGTAACGAAAATGGGATTTCAAGTCCAGAAGAAAAATGGGAAGGTCAGATTTTTTCATGAATTTTTTCCACGCCACAAGGCGACACGGTTTCTTACTTCCTCAGTTGAAGAGATAATTAAAAAAATATTATGATGTTCATTTTCTGCAGCTGAAATTTCTACAAGACTACAAAGGTCATAAAAGTTCGAGTAGCCTTTTAGTGGCAGCAGAGGTAAGAATTCTGACGTTTTCGATCCAGACATGTTCTTGCGGAGTTCTAATAAGAACTTCCTATACTAACCACTACGATATTGTTTTCGCAATACTTTACAGATGTTCGAAATCAGTCCATCTCTTCATGTAGTAGAATTAAGCAAGTCTTATGGAGATTCTTCAGTATATAGGCAGGTTAGTTCAAATTCAAAATCTCGAAACTTTATTAACTATCAGAAGAAGTATACCCGCATTTCGATTTTTTTGAAGTTCATCTTGTATAAGAATTCTTTAACCATTAAAAAAAAACAATCTGATTGTTGCAGATGTGTTCAAAGCTATCAAATGATCTGGGAATCAACCAAAGGTAACGAAAAAGATTTCACAAAAAGAAGTTAGAAAGTTGGGGGAGAGTATGCCAGATCGTCATATTCAATATATATACATATATACTTTATGGGCTCGGAAAAATAAGATGAAATAAATAGTAGATTCATGTAATTACATTTTTTGGGCTCAAAGATGTATATAGTTATAATGGTTAAGTAAACCTGCTGGCTTAGGTAGTGAATATAGTAGTTATAATTCTGTCATGATATGAGTTCAGCAGAGTTTTGAACTTTGAAGCAGCACTAAATGTAGCATGAATTCTTGCCCAATATATATTGTTAGATGTTTTTTTTGTCATATGAGTTTTTTTTTTTTTGTGCAAAGATCGACAGACGTGACGAAATCTGAACTAGGGAAAACGTAATCACAAACTAGGATACTACAAGGTTTATCAAAACTATACTATGTAAATCATCGGAAAAATATAGCAACTGTTTTGATTAGCAATGTATGTATACATACTAGTAACATACAATGAAGTAATGAGGAAGAGAAATTCGCTTTTACATCAAACCTAATATCATCTGTTAGGCTGAAGGAGTAGTGTTTGGTGTCGGTGTTGGATACAAGACTTCTTTACCTTACAATTTTAGTAAAAATCGTAAGATATAAAAGTATTGTGTCCGTCACCGACACCAAACACTTTTCCTTGTTTATTTCCGCTCCCCAACTTCAAAGAAAATCAGACCACTATTGCACCTTCTAACTCTTATGAACTTCTTGTATAAATAAGAGAGTGAGAAGGAGAGAGTGTGTACTTTTAACTCATAAGTTAGAGTGGAGTACAAAAATGAGGTGATCATCTCATCCAATTCAAACAAGAGTAACAAGAGTGCAGTACAATAGGGCAATAATTTTATATCTTAAAAAAATGTTTAACACTTTTTATGTATGGGGAGATGGGAGAAGTGGAGTGTAGTACTACTCCAATTAGTACAAGTGTACAATCAAGGGAGTACAGTTTTTTTCCTATGGTTGGATCATGAGTGGGTCTACATGTCCTCCCAAAATTTACCATAGGCCCCCCTACGGGTGGGAGTCCAATTGGTTCAGGTCCGTCGGTACCGGACTCTAATTTCATCAGATCGGTCAATTTCGGACATAAAATGTTGGTGTCCACATATTTACTCGTGTGGTAAGCGGTCACTTTCGAGAATTATTTGTCATTGACCGTCTAAAACCGTTTATTCTATCGGGCCAGTCGAACACCGGGCGGTCTCGGTCCGATCTTTCCAATTAAAATTTTGCAGAAACTTATAAATCATTTTCATTAGTAGACAAACAAAACTACAAGTTACAAGTTACAAATCACAAATGAAAAAGATTAACCAAAAAAACACAAATAATTATAAAAACAAATTTGATCACCATTTGACAAGATATAATTAAGGCGTGTGCTAATAGTTGAATCTACCTTCACATTTCTGTTAACATACATTGTCTGCCACTGTGAGGGCCAAGACAAAGCACATCCTCGAACAATATGTTGCTGATCCAAGGTTAGCTCCACGACAAAAAACCATACTGAACCATAAAAAATAGCATCATATCGACCTTGTTTGCAAAAAGATAAATCCAAAATATTTCAAATTATACGAGTGAACTATCAAAAAAAGAATAACAAAAGATTCATCAATAGACACTAGGCACAATAAAAAAAAGTCACAAGTTTGGAAGTCTGCAAATCAAATGTTATGGGACTGCATGTGTCTCCGCATCATTGAATGCCATAGCATCATTCAAAATATAACAAGTACTTGCAACATTACAAAACTTCTGAGTGTCCGTGGTCATTCGACCATTCGGTTCATTTGAAACGGTCGGTTAGCGGGCGGTCTCCTGACATGGAATTTTGACCGAGACCGGTCCGCCTACTCTTTCGGACCGGTCGGGTAGTGACTGTTTTGATCATCGGGTGCCCACGGGCCTTTTCTCTCTCGGACAAACGGATCAGATAGTGGTGTTTCGGATTCTTTTCCCACCACTAGCTCTTCTCTTTAGTATTATTCATGGTTATCGGATTGAGTCTCTGTTGTTTAAGTCCAAAACAGATTAGTCTCAATCCGAGTGTCCTCAAATTGACCAGTTCGTGAATACACTAAAAGCAAAGCGGGGTCTATGGCAATTTTCTTGGACGCCTATAGACGGTAGACCCTCATTAGTCAAATTTCTTCTTTAATTTCGATTTTTTTTTGTGCGGCAAGGACAGATAGGCAGATGTTCAAAGACTAAGTTTCATTAAGAATTCTCACTTTAATCAATACATCTTTGCAATTTTCATTAGTCAAGCTTTAATCATTACATATTTGCTAATTGTTAGGGAATCAAATTTTTAAATGATTTCCTCCTCTTCTCTTATTTGTTTTTCCTTTTTAATTTTTAAAGGAGGATGAAACTTAAAAAAGTGCCTATAGAGTAAAATCCCATAATTAGTTTTTCCAATAAAGGGGAAATCTATCTAAAGAAATATATGTCATTGTTCGGAGACCAAATTTGGATTACCCATGTGTTATGTTATGTCAATCAGGGTTTAATGTGATCAATTCGAGTAATCAAGCAGAAGCAATAAGAATAGTAAAGAACAATCAAGAACAGAACACAGAGATTTACGTGGTTCGGTTGGTGAGACCTACTCCACGGCGACAACGGCGCGATGATTTCCACTATGATAAGCAAACAAGTTTACGCAAGAGACTCGTGAGATTGTGCTACTGATATCTCCTTAGGGTTTAGTTTGTATTGCCACTAAACCCTAATCCCACCGCCTCACCGACTCTCTACAACCGACATTATACACGGATAACACTAATCACCGACATAAGCCTAGCTTCCGCATTCCAGCTCTGTCTCGGAGTCCAGCTTTGCCACGCAACCCTGCTTCGCATACCAGCTCCGTCTCACCAATCCATATTCGAGTCACTTCTAACATGTTAAGTAGTTGAAATTCAATTCCCATACACATGTTAGGGCACAGGAAATAAAAATGCAAGAGATTTATGTTTTTCTTATATTTAATAAACAATCTTGCAATGTTATTAAAATACAACATGTGTTTTTTTTTTAGAAATCGACTACGATCTACGTTAGTCGTTACAAGGCATTGATACATCATGAAGATGTGATGAGCACGATAACCACCTAATTTAAAACGTAATGAAAGAGACCTAAAGCCAAGCCCAACAATGAAAGAGGCCTAAAGCCCGACAATGAAAGAGGCCTAAAGCCCGACAAATTTATTACATTATTTACTTCATATATCGCCTAAATTACATGGGATAAATCTTGATGACAAACTGCTTCCACCGAAACTCGATTCCACGACTTCATGGGCTTAAGAGAGGGTGCCCAAGCGTTGCACCAAAGGGTGGTGGACAGAATACAACATGTTAAAATAACTTCAATGTTATCAAATGAAATGGAAAATTCAGAGATGCATGTACAAAGAATACTCAGGGTGCCATCAACCATTGGTTGAGTGGTAAGAAGTTTAGTCTTCCACTTTAAAAGTCAAGAGTTCGAAGCACGCTAACAATTCAAAAAAAAAAAAATTACGTAAGGTAACATTCCACTCCAAATTTGGAATCCTTGTGGACATTCCACGCTGACCAGTCAAAAGTTCGAAGCACGCTGACCATTGGTTGAGTAGTGCCTATATAACTTCCAAATTTGGAATCCTTGTGGACATGCCACTCCAAGCCCAATAGTATTGGTAATGGGCTTTTGAGATTGATTGGCCTTCTTCTACCTAGTTGGGCTGCGTCTCTCTAAACCCCTACCGAAACTTAGTAGCACCTCCTTCTTGCTCCTTCACCATCAAGAGACGACACCCTATCTTTCTTTCTCTCTCTAGGGTTTTAGAAGGACGCTATACGCCGTTATTTCCGTTTTCGAATTAGGGTTTCTGCAACTTTATACTACTCCATTCGAACTCATACTGAACAACAAGCATACGATGAAAGTACAGGTCATATCTCGTTCTACTGAAGAATATACCCGTGAACGAAGTCAGGATCTCCAGGTAAACAATCACTGAAGCATGCTTTCATTTGATTTAATGAAATTTTTTAGTGATTTTCATGTATTTTTTTGTGTTGATTCTTCATCCTTTTTTATGTGTAATAGAGAGTGTATAGGAATTTTGATCCAAATTTGAGACCTCAAGAAAAAGCTACTGAATATGTTCGTGCTCTTAATGCTGCAAAGTTGGAGAAGGTAAACCCTTTTTTTTGTGTGTGTGTGTGTGTTCTGAATGATATGATTTTGGGTTTTTGATAATTGAACTTATCTCTTAATTTTCAATCATGGGTTGGTTTTGATTTTGTAATTTAGGTATTTGCAAAACCTTTCGTTGGAGCGATGGACGGGCATGTCGATGCTGTCTCATGTATGGCAAAAAATCCCAATCACTTAAAAGGAATCTTTTCTGGTTCAATGGATGGAGGTACTTTCATTGTTACTATTGTTCTTGGTTGATTTCTTTTTAATAAATTCTGAAATTTGAATTCATCATCAAATTATAGTTATCAAACCTTGCTAAATTGTACCAAAAATCCTAAACTAGGTAACTAGAAGTATAGAAATACATCCTTGTGGAATGGTTTTGGTTGGTTCAAATTTTCGGACATGATTGACAATCAAGCTAATTTGGAACTTCCCAAATTTGAGCTGTGAAGGGATCATATACAGTTAGTTTAGGTCTATAAGGGTTCCTTGAAATGCAAACTTGAAGGAAGTTGTATTCTGGATGAACTAAATGGTGCTTACATAGTTACACATTGCTTGGTAACTAGCTGCTAGTGAATGAAGTATCGTTATCTTTTTCAGGAAATACTGTTAATATTCGTATTGCTTAAAACTTTGATTTTATATATTTACGTATGCAAAACTTGTATGTATAAATCTGAAATGTAGTTTAATGTTTTCTGTTCTTTTGGCAGATATACGTCTCTGGGATATAGCTTCAAGGTAATACAAATGCTACTTGCACTTATATCTATATATTTAGGGTCCAAGTATTTTCCAAAGTTGTGCTTCTTTTTCCGTAATCTTAATAAATATCTGATTTTCCTCTAGCCTCACACGATTTGTTTCTGATCAACACTCAGTTTTTGCACAATTCACTTCCCCCTTTTTCAGTTGGTGGATGTTTAGCGTTAACTTTTAAGACTGTTGATTAGGCTTGAGAAATTACAAAGTTAGTTTCAAAATTACATGTTTATGTAATATGAGCTTTTGAGATACAATTTTGATAATTTGTAGGCGGACGGTTCGCCAATTCCCAGGTCACCAAGGCGCTGTGCGTGGCTTAACGGCATCAACAGATGGACAGGTTTTAGTATCATGTGGAACTGATTGCACGTAAGGCCTTTTCAGAATATAAAATATGCACTATCAATTATCTTTTTGCATGTGTTATGTCGAACATTTTTTGCTAAGCAATCTGTATCTGTTACTGTCAGTGTTAGACTCTGGAGGGTCCCTGACACAAATACGATGGAGTCAGATGATTCAGATGACTCCTCCGAGGTTAGTGCATTTAAAAGTATCTATACAACTTGGTTGATTGTATGTGTATTCTTAATTTTTTTAAAATGTGTAGAATTCTCAAAAAAGAGTCGGTGTATTTGTATGTGTTTGGTGTATGGGAATTACATAAATACTTTATTTCTTCTTTCAGCCACTTGCAGTTTATGTCTGGAAGAATGCTTTCTGGTAAGAACGTTTCATATTTGTATATTGGTACGAAGATATCATGGATATCACCCATATTAGTTTGTTTCCAATACCATTTCTTTGTGATTTTAGGGCTGTTGATCACCAGTGGGAAGGTGAACAGTTTGCTACTGCGGGTGCTCAAGTTGATATATGGGATCATAACAGGTTTGTTCAGTCTTCTTATACGATCTTTCTGCTGTGAATACACTACCTTTTTCGCTTTTTTGATACGAGCTGCAACCTCTGTAAAAAGGTCAGAGCCGCTAAAGACTTTCGAATGGGGGAATGACACTACTATATCTGTTCGGTTCAATCCTGGAGAACCTAATGTTTTAGCAACATCTTCTAGGTACGTATGGCTACATACTTCATTGTTATCTGTTCGGAAATGAAAGTCCATTCACGGTTTTGATGTATTAGCTGGCTAAGTATTTTAGGCTCTGCTTGCTATTTCTGGATTTTCTACGAATATTCACAGTTCAATTTATGTGGTCTTCTCTTTCCGAGTGCAAACGCAAAAACCAACTTTTAGTTAGTTCACTTGATTATATTAAAAGTGGTGCATACTGCATACATATGTAGTCACGTTTTAAAACTACCAATTTTCCCAACCGGCTTTTCTGATTTCATGTGGGCGTAGAATGAATATGATAGGTCTTAACCACCACTAAATCATAAACGGTGATGTGAATATTAGCAGAAGTTCATAGAATACCTAGTGGCGCCTTAATTACAAATCTATTCTGGATTTTTTTTTTCAGTTAATGAGTTCTTCATACCATCTGATTGGGTATTTGTGTCAATGTGTTGTTTCCAGGGACTAACTTTTTTCCTTTTTTTTTCCCTTGTTCTTTCGCGTTATCTAGTGACCGCAGCATAACACTATATGACCTTAGGTTATCATCTCCTATAAGAAAGATGACAATGCAGGTAATTTTGTCCTTTCCACCTAATGTTGTATACACCTTTTTCTCCTCTCTGTACTTGTATCTTAAACACTGATGTTAACATTAAAGATGTTGAATCTTATTTCATTATTTGCTTTTCTTTGCAGACAAAAACTAATTCTATTGCATGGAATCCAATGGAACCGATGAACTTCACAGCTGTAAGCATAGTAATTTCATAGTATACTAGTAATTTGTAGTGGGAATTCATTGCCCAGTGATACCATAGTATAAAAATTATCTTGCATGATTTGTCGAATGACTCGATATATTGGTTTACCTGAACACTCATCATTAACAAAACTTCATAACGTATCTATACTGAAGGCAAATGAAGATAGCAACTGCTACAGTTATGATAGTAGAAAATTGAATGAGGCAAGATGCGTCCACAAAGATCATGTATCTGCAGTGTAAGTGTCGTGTTCTTCTGTTTTTTCTTCACAAATCTTATAATTTCATAAGGGCTTAACTGCTTCGGTGGTTTTTCCCATTTCATAAGGCCTTAACTAAAGAGTTTCTCGTTGAAAATTTATTTCAGGATGGATATTGATTATTCTCCAACTGGTCGGGAGTTTGTAACTGGCTCTTATGATAGAACTGTAAGTTATAATTCATTTCTTTCATTCTTTCTTTCTTTCTTTCTTTGTTTCAGGAGAACAGGTTTGTTTATAATATATTAACTTGGAATCTTTTATTTTCTTTCCAGATAAGAATATTCCAGTATAATGGCGGTCACAGCCGAGAAATTTACCATACTAAAAGAATGCAGAGGTTTGCGTGTTTTTCAATTCTATGACTAGAAGTGCTCTGGTGGTTTTTCCCATGTCTAATAAACTTCTCTTGTCCCTGTAGGGTATTTTGTGTAAAATTCACTTGTGATGCTTCGTATGTTATTTCTGGAAGTGATGATACCAACTTACGATTATGGAAAGCTAAAGCATCGGAACAGTTGGGAGTAGTAAGAATCTCTCCTTCACCATGTTCTTCCTTATTTTTAGAGGCAGCTAGGCGGTATTTTTTTTTCTTCTCATTGTCTGAATCTGACTTCTCTGACTCGTCAATCATCTGGCCCAAATGGACCCAAATCGGTCATTCAGGCAAGTCAGACAAACACTAAATTTCTGAAATCTGACTTAGAGAAAGAGCAGTATCTTAGGCTTAAGGTGAAGACTAGATTCACTGTGACGCTAGAAGAACAAAATATCAACTTTAAGACGATCTGAACTGATGTCAGAATCCAAGGGAGTTGAGAATATATCATACGTCTTATGCTATTTGCTTTTTCACAATACTTAATGCTATTTAGCATGACAAGTACTCGTCTTTTCGTTGGCCAGCTTCTCCCAAGGGAACGGAAAAAGCAAGAATACATGGAGGCTCTCAAGAAGCGGTACATTCACCTTCCCGCGGTTAGGAATGTTGTGAGGTAGGCTGGTTTTCCGACAATAATTTCTCATTTTGCTTTACAGTACAATACCGTAGAAGAGTAAAGTAGAGAATGTATTCTGTAAGGTCATGTGGCCTAAAAACTTGGAATACAGTTCTTGATTAGTCTTTCTTTCTTGGAACTTCTCGATGTCTGAGAGTAGTAGATTATATCTGTCCAAAAATCATTCTGAAACTTGCATACCTGAAAATTGTAATTGCTGATTTCTCAGGCACACGCATGTACCTAAAGCAATATACAAGGCACGTCAACTGAGACATACAATGAATGACGCTGATAGAAAGAAAAAGGAGAGAGTAAAATCTCACAGTGCTCCAGGAAGCATTCCCACTGAACATATGCGCAACAAACGAATCATCAGGGAAGAGGTGTAAACTGAATCATAATTATGAACGACACTACGGTTCGTTCTTGGATTTGGAAGCGTTGGATTCACGTATCAAGAACAGTAACGCCTTTCTCGATTCCGGTGAAGTGAAGGTTTATCAGTCTGACATCATTTTATATGAAATTTTGGTAGATAAAAATGTTTTTATATTTTTGGTTCTCCTTTCTAAAATGAAGCTATACTTAAGGTGAAAGAGATTTTCTTGAAGAAAAATGGATATTTCTCGAGGGCACTTTCAATAAATTTATTGACCTACTTATTGATATTGCATATTAAGTCCTGGTGTATCCTTTATTGCTCTTCTAAGTATATGGGTTTTTAGTTTCAACAAAAAAAACAAGTATATGACTTTCAGTGAATTGCACCTCCTTATCTTACCCTTGTGAAAAATAGATATAAAAATAAATTAGTTACCACTTATGTTTGGAGAGAGAGTTGTCGAGAACCTGGATTCTTTTGGTAATTTGATTCCGATGTAACACAATTAGGGTTTGATTTCGTTAGTAGATATTTGATTTTCGATTTTGAAGGAGAAAGGGAACCACAAATCCATCGATTTACTGAATGCGGATGATGTGGGTGATTTGGGAAATAAAAAAACTATTCATAGTAAAAGTTTCGGGTGGAAACAAAACATTTTTGTTTTGGAGATTGGAAGAGTGATCACATTTCATTGACATTGATACATCATGAATGTAAGCAATCGATCGCCGCTAATTAAGACATTTTGGGCCCAAAGGTCTTATAAAGACCTTTAGGGCCATCTTAGGAGGCCTGAAAGTCCGATAAATTTTGATGACAAATTGTTTTCACCGCCACTCGATCCCACGACTTCATTGGCTTAAGAGGGAGTGTCAAACCACTGCACCAAAGCAGGGAGAGGGATGAAGAGAGAGAGAGAGAGAGAGAGAGAGAGAGAGAGAGAGAGAGAGAGAGAGAGAGTTGTTGTTGGTCGTCGTCGACTAAGAGCCTACCGACGACTCTCTGCCAACAACAAGGGAGGGTGTGTTAGTTATTTTTTTCACCCTTTAAAATTTTGCACTCCGGAAACTATTCTTATTTTCTCAAATCACCCACGTTACTGAATTTACCCCAACCTTGGAGTAATCTTTTTCGGTTGAGAATGTGATTCTTTTATCTGATTACCAAACAATTCTGTATGCCAAACCTTTGGAGCAAAGAGTCATCTGGTAGAGCCGTCGAGGAAAGGGGATCAATGTTTTGATAAACTTAGCAGAAAAACAAAAGCCAAAAAAGAATAGGGTGAATTTCTTTCCACTATTTCACTAAAAGAAATAAACAAATAAATTTCAATACAATATAACAATCTAAATATATAAATGATTTAGTAATGGTGCTTATAAAGTTCTATTTGTAAGAAAACTAAATACTAGGAATTAGTACTATGATTATTTCCCTTTCCTCGACGAACAATTTAAATCCAACCGAACAAGCATCCTGTTTTTGAAATCAAAATACAAACATATTAAACTTCACCATAAACGGGATACAAAGGGAGAAACCCGATCATGAACATGATTCCAAAGGCGATTCTTTGGGCCATTTGGAAGTCTAGGAACGCGGCGATTTTTTCCGACAAGTCGGGGACTACGGAAGATATAATATTCTCAGCCAAATGTTTTGTGTACCATTGGAGTCGTAACATGCCAAGGGTTAAATATAGAGGGTTCTCGGACATCGTGGGAAATTGGGGGGCGTTTATCTTGTCGATGTAGAACCGCTCTTTGAGGGACTCGGTTCTGTGTTTTGGCCTTTTCTGTTATCTCCTTTTTGTTTCCTTTTCTTTTCTATTCTCTCTTTTTTGGGTTCGCCCCTTTACGCTTGTAAATCCTTCTCCTTCTTTCTTCTAATTCAAAATCATATTATTCAAAAAAAAAAAAACTTCACCATAAACATAAATATCAACATATATATATAAAGACACTGTTCTTCCACTTTAAAAATTTAAGTCATTTAACTCAATTTTGTGAGAAAATGTACTAAATGAAGATATTTGGTGAATTCAAACTTAAAAAATGGGCTTCTAAGGGATCGAAAAGGAGTACCAGAAACAAGAAAGATTATGAAACCAAATACCAATTTGAACACACTACGAAAACGAGGAATTGACTAATAATATCGGCTATAACGAAAAACTAGAAAGAAAAACCGCAATCAACTACGATATTATACTGAAAAACCAATAATCAGAGGTCCATATGACAGTAAACAAAAAGAATGAGGGAAAAGTGAGATATATGTAAAGAAAGAATCATTTGAATTCAAAATACTTAGTAATTAGGGTGGGAGTCACATACTTCTGGTCTTCATCTGTCCAATACATTGATTTCGTGTACTCGACCGATAGATAGAACCGAGAATCTTGAAGTCTATCATCAAAATTACCAGACTCAATTGACTCTAGATCTTCCAAAAGTATCTTATATTGTTTCTCCACATCCTCTGCACTTCTTCCACCAACCATGGAAGCTATTACTTCCCATCTTTTCGGATTGTTTTCGTCAACAACGGCTAAAGCTAATTCGAATAACTTGTTCTCTCCCCAACTCCAATTAGATAACACACTTCCATAACCTCCTTCCATGTTTTCTCTCTCAAGTTTATAAAAGCAAAACAAAAACTCACATTCTCTAGTGGATAACAAGAATCTAAAACCTTGGTATTAATAATTTAGACTTGAAGAATCCAACAAAAAGAACAACAAATTCTACTTAAACAAATCAGTTCCTTTTGTTCTGTTCTTCCTCTGTTTTTTGAAACCACTAATAGTCTTGACTACTTAGTATAATCTCTCTCTCCAAAATCTCTCTTTTCATGAAAAACCCAAGATGAAAAACTGAAGATAAGATCAAAACAAGGAAAACCCAGATCAAAACTCAAGTTCTTTAGGTTTAAAGACTGTGAAAGGAGTTACTTAGAAGCTTATTAATCACCATTTTCTTCGAAAAGAAGAAGACCAAATAAGTCTTAGATCCTTAAACTATAAAAGAAGACAAGAATGAAAAAAACAAAGATGATATACTTAAGAATGAAAGAGTCTTCTTAACACTCACCAAATTTAAATCAATCTTGCAAGAAATAAGAAAGAAATATTAATTATTAGGAGCTAGAGAGAGTAGTTAAGTTTTAGTAGATATATTAAAGCAATCACAAGTGGGTCATTTTCAAGGACTTTTAAATTGAGGTAGAAAGACTTTGCTGTAAAAAGCAATAATGAATCTAAACAAACAAAGAAAGAAAAAACATGTTCATTTTGGTTGGATTTGTCAAAAAGTGAAAAAAAGGGGGATTTTATCTATCTATCTATCTATCCAATTGTTTGGTTAAGATGTAAGTGTTAGGTTGGTTTGTTAGATAGATATGTTATTATGTCTCCTTCAATCTACACAGTTTTGGTCCCAGGAGATTTTGCATTAGATCTTGGGTTTTGTACTACCCTTGTTGTCTATTGAATTTTGGAGAGAGACATTAGAGAAAAAAAAACGAATTTATAACGCGCTTAAAACTCAAAAAACCTGATAAAATTCTCAATGTAGAGAAACTAGTGAATTTTATCGACCGAAATGAGTTGATTAATTTTCGTAGACAACCCTATATGTGTAGTAGTATTATAGATTTCTTAATCATAAATAACTTCTATTTGAAAGAACTTCCGCTTAAAAGAAAAAAGATTGCACTATTTGTTTGATAAGTAATTAAATACATGAAACTATCAAATCATAAAACTGTAGTTTAGAAGCCTAAACAATCCATTCCTACCCCTATGACTTTATCGGGGACTATGAATTTGCCCCGAAACGGTAAAGTCATAGGGGTGGGAATGGATCGTAAACCAGTTTACCAATGAGGTAGTGATAAGACTTTCTCGTGATTCTGACACCTAAAAAATAATTTTACCCGACTTCTGGCTATTGTTAAATCTATATAATTCTCATTCTACATGAGAGAGATAGAATATGGCGAAAAGGAAGTCAAATGTAAGGTTGTGTTTGATATCAGACAAATAATTCTATAAAAATGAAAGAGTTCCATGGAAAGTCTTCCACGGAATTTATTCCATGGAAATAAGAGTTCTTTCGTTTGGTACTCATTTATTATTCTGCGGAATTACGAAACTCTGTTATTTGGTTGACAACTAACTTCTACGAATATAATATTGAATTAAGAATTTTTATTCACTCTTTATGCAGTCAAAATGACATTTTTATTTTTATGTTGCCAAAATTACATTTTCATCCTTATGTTGTCGAAATTACACTTTTCCCCTTATGTTTTCAAAATAACAATGTATGGATAAAAAATAGATTTTACTAATATAAAATGGTAAAATTGTCATTTTAATGTAAAAGTGTAGACATGCCATTTTCACAAGATAAAGGTAAGAATGTCATTCAAACAACATAAAGTTAAAAATGTTATTTTGATAATATCAAGGGTAAAAATGTCATTTTGACAATATAAGGGCAAAATTTCAATTTGATATTATAAAAGGGTAAAATGTAATTTTGGCTATACAAAGTCAAAATGTCATTTTGGCAACTTTGTAAATATGTCATTTGGTAAGAAGGACAAAAATGTCATTTGCTCAATGTATAAGTAAATTTTTATTTTGCTAAATTTTATAGGTAAAAATGTCATTTTGAACATATATGGAGATAAACATTAGGTTTCAAGTATCCGAATATATTAAAATATTTTTATTTTGATTTTTGAATTTCCATGAAAACTAATTCCGATGGGGGAGCAATGAATTAAAAGTGGACTATTTCATGGAAATAGATTCCCTAGGGAATTAAAATAATAGAGTTATATTTCGTATCAAACGGTGGAAATACCTATTTCCATGGAAATTCTTTTATTTCCATGAAAATAGGGGATATCAAACACACCCTAAGTATAACTTTTACCTTTGATGAAACACAAAATTATGGTTTAAGGTGTTTCAGAATTTTGTCTGTTAATCATCTTACAAAATAATTCCTATATTGTTGTTGTAAATCTTTTTTTATGTGTATACTGAGGGACTCCTAACATACCTTACATGAACTAACTTTCAAAGGTGTTTGGCATTGACCAAGATTAAAGGGATGTTAACTAATCAATGAGGCTTACTAGTTTTGAGTTTTTAATCTTTCATAGTAATACAAAAAAGGGTTAAGCCTCCAACTTTTTGACCGGTTTCCTGCCTAGCCCCCTACTTTATCAAAAATACTCAGATGACCTCTTTTTTTAGATTCCGTTATAACACCGTTACCTAGTCATCATTTCTCTCTCTTCCATCTCATTACCTCTCTCTGCCACCTCACTTTATCGCCACCTCATCATCTTCACCGGCGAAGGTCGTCGGCCGACCAATTTTCCGTCGCCGGTGAAGATGATGAGGTGGTGATAAGGTGAGGTGGCAGAGAGAGGTAATGAGATGGAAGAGAGAGAAATGATGACCAGGTAACGGTGTTATAACGGAATCTAAAAAAGGGAGTCATCTGGATTTTTTTGATAAAGTAGGGGGCTAGGCAGGAAACCGGTCACAAAGTTGGGGGCTATTAAGGAAATAACAACACTCCACATTATACAATATATATATACTTCCTACGTTTTGTCTAGATTTTATTTGTCTTGCTAAGACTTGAGTGGATCTAGATTTTATTGTTGAAACTTGAGTGAGTCCACAAAAGATGGAAACTCTTTAATCAACTCACTTTCTTCTCTCTCTCCTTCTCTACGCCAATCAATTAAAATACGTGTATTATTGTCTTCCTTAGGTCTTTTACATGTGAGGGGTGTCTATATCCAAGATGCTTAAAGATCATGTAGCTTAAAGATGACCAGATGGGATGATAATGATATTTTAAGATAAGTTTATTTCTCATCTTTAAGTAGAAGATAAGAGATTGGGTTTCCCTCTCTTAGATAAGGAGTCCCACATTGTCGAAGTACAAATACAAAAAACTTTATTTCAAAAGCCGTAAGATTCTCTCTTGTGAAGGCCTTCTAAGCAGTCATTTAGGGGCCCTGTTAGCGACCCATCATTCTTCTCTAAGTTGTAAGAGTCCGAACGAAGCGAGCATCGTTCTTCTACATTTCCAATCCTACCCTGCAAGCAAAGAGGTTTCAAGATACCAGACGACCAACTGAATAGCACAGAGCAAGCAAACATTCTAGAGTGTGTACCCTTTGTTTCCACTCTTTCTAGGGTAGAGGCTTTCGGTGTCTTATTTCTGTCAAGAACTAGTGCTCACAGTAACCAACTAGGTAGTTTGACTTTAGTTGTATTTCAGATCTAAATTTCAGACTGATAGCAAAAACAAATAGGCTTCTTTTAGTCAACAACTTATCAATTTGGTTTCCATCTTCTAGGTCAAGAGTTCGAGACACAGAGTCCGTATGCTGACATTAAAAAAAAAGAAAAGACTTCTTTTAGGTATCTCGAGTGGGAAGACATGTATGTCGCTACGCATCCAAAGTGAGCCTCACAACTGATAGATAATTTTGTAAACTGTTAGTCGTGTTGTCCATTAAATCAAAAGTTTCAACTGCAAGTCATTTCTTTCCATTGTTACATCCACATTAACCACTTGTATTAATGAAAATCTAAAACAAGTTACATCAAAGAAAAATCATGATGAAAGTTATTGAATATGAAATTAGTTAGGCATTTGAAGTTTTTAATGTTATCATTCTGCAGCAAGTGGGTTAGGCTATTATACTAATTCAAATTACCAATTTAAATAGGATTCTTGGGATATGCAAGTTGCATAATCCATAATTAGTAACTTCCTTTTTTTAGTTATAAAGATAAGAGCTTTGTTAAAGATAAGAAATCCCATGTTAGTTATATTGATCATTAATTAATTAACAGTGAGTTGACTCCCACCTGCCTCGAATTTTTTTTCTTTAGATAATTAGTTTGTACAGGCTTCTCTGTTTAGCAGTCTCTAATTGAACACCTCCCCTAATCTATATTTGCTAGTAATATGGGTTAGAGGCCAACTCTTCTTGAAACCCTACTTTCAAAAAAAAATGATTGTCCAAAACTTATTCTCTTAGGCATAAACACAAACTGTGATACCATTTTATAGCAGATACAACCCTAACTTTTCTTGAAAATCAGACTTCTAGGATTAAATTATCCATAACTCATCGCTCCTAGAAAGGGGCTCACTCCGACACTTTGTACGGGTACCAGTATGCGACCATGTGAATATCCGATACATTAGAATTGTATACCTCTTTATTACTTCTTTTATTTCTCGGCGGTACAGTTTGAATTATTTTCCTAGACAATTCATATTCGCTATAATGCATTTATAATAGGCACACACATTATATTTACATAAACTTAGAATCTAAACTAGTTTACTGCTCAATTAGTCCAGGTTGTAGAAATTTAAAGTACGGGAGAGAGAGAAACCAACTTAAAACAACATAAAGGAAGTGAAGCGATACAAATTTGAAATGAAATTGTGAACCCCATTACTCACGAAAACATGATTCTTACACTGTACAGTAAGGTTAATTACACAAGATGCAAATATTTGTTCAAATAAACTGACCTCTATTACACCTACACAAGGCTAGGATGGGTCCTCGACCTAGAAATCATCGACTATTCCTATCTTTCTATTTGAGTTTTCATCATATTTTACAAATAAAATAGGGATGGTTTAAATGCAGTAAAAAGAAATTATGTACACGAAAACAAGATCGACGCCAGATAATCTTATAAGATGCATACCATTTGCAGTTAGTCCCATTAGATAACAACCAACCAATCTATCTTGGAGCCAACCTGTTGCCAAACTCTTCACTGTATACTTGAATCAATCCACTGTTGTTGGTAATTTGTTGCTTCTCACCCACCAACGACGCGTACTGGTTGTCTTTGTCCTCCAGATCACGGATTACTTCAACCTAAGTTGACAGCATCAACCAAATTTTAGCTAATACAAAAGAAAAGGAAATCCACATTTTTGGAGTGAATTTGTTGACTCGTGTTAGCTCACCGAACCATCCTTTTAGCTTTCTCAGAATGTCTTAAGTTCCAAGGAACAACATATTCGTGTTCCTCTTGAGCCATTCGAAAACACGAGCCAACAGAATAAAACTCCTTAGGAACTGACTAGAACGATCAAAACTAAACTGTAATTTAACGACAGATGGCTGAAAGGATTTCCGATTTAGAGATTTTAAGAGTATTTTCATGATATGGAACATAAAAAAACTACCTGTTTTTGGAACAAATCGAATTCATCAGAGCTTAGAGAACCATCACTGTTTGCATCAAGCAGCTGCATCATCTCTTCGGCATCCTCTCCTCCAGCACCAAGCTCTTCCATCACTTCCTTAAGCTCTTCAATGCTGATCCTACCATCTCCATTCTTGTCAAGAAGACGAAACACTCGGTCTCTTTGATCAATCTCAAGACCTATATGACTTGTGGAAGGGAGATCTCTAAGACGCAATGCTGCAAGTTCAGCAGCAGCCATCATAATTGCCTTGAGCCGTTTTGCCTGAGAATGACCAAGCAGTGAGCACTCCAAAACTAGCCACTATATTTACTCAACTAAGAACTAGGAAAAGTATATAGTCTGCTGCCCTTGAGAGAAATCACAAAACCTTTACTGACAATGAACTCATATTATATAATGCTGGGAACAAGTTACCTCATCAGGATCTGTAAGGCCGCCCTTGTACAAAGAATGAGATGCAGCCCCACCATCGGCAGACTTGTCCATCTCCGTGGTGCGTATTTGTATTTCCATCGATGGCCTCATCCTTCCCTTATCACTAACATCAACTGCCATATGTAAACTCTTGTATCCATTTGCTTTCGGCTTGGAAATATAATCCTTTGACCTGTGCGGTATTTCTTTCCACAGTGATTTGATCAGTTCTTGAGTTCTGTAACACGCTTTCTCACCAACGATATCATCTCCAGGTAACGGTTTCAAGATCACCCGTAAACCTAATACATCATTTACTTCTTCCGGTTTCCGACCATCCTTTAGAAGCTTCTTCATTGTGCTGAAACGACTTTTGTGGCGTCCTTTAACGGAAATCTCATCTACCATCTCCGCTAACAACGGATCTGCTTTTAAGTATTGAAACAGTTCGTCTCTGTAAATATCTATGAGTGACTTGCTTCCCGTCTCATGGCTTCTCAGCCATGTATCCACATAAAGGTACGAGTACGGGAATAGGTACCTAAGGGAAAGGTCCTCCAGTTCCAAGGATAAAGTGGTTGTCCCTATTGCATGAGCAAGAGGAGCGTATATTTTCATAACATCAAGGGCAAACATTTGCTGTTGGTATCTAGGGAGGTAATCTAGATGTCTCATTATATCAAGCTTAAGAGCAAGTTCTAGTATCAATGCCCTAATATCATAGTAACTCAAGCAAAACTTCCGTAACGCAGCTGCACTATCTTCATCCATAATTTCTACCTTCATAGGTATTTCCTTAACACGTAAACTTTCGTGCAATAAATGTGCGGTACCAGTTCCAATTTGTTTTTTAACGTCATGTATCGAACTAGCACCTGCTTCTACTACCTCTCTCAATATGCTTGCAGAAATAACCTCTGCATCCATCTGCAACGACAATACGACACTATTATTAGTAAATTCAACGAAAAGCTTCCACGGATCAATGACTACTTCATTCACATCTTTACACGCAAAAAGACGAATAAAACAATTTCTCCATTGAAACACCAAACTTTTGAATCATGATTTGCTTGTCAATTGTTTATCGATCTATTCCGTTTATACCTAAATTGTAAAAAGCTACTATCTCATGTGGATTGAAGTAGTTAATAGAACAGTTAATTCTTGTATACACCAAATCAAAAAGGCAAAACCTAAATATCATCCAAGCTTATCAAAATACTAAGTAATTTGACTACAAATTTGAACTACATAGTTGAGAGAAATTCGAAATCAGACCTGAAGATCAGCAAGAACAATAGCAACTGATAACGCCTTAGAAAGAGGAGATCGGCCATCAGGAGTAAAAGGTAAAGCTTGCAAGATAGGAATGGAGAGTTTAAGAGATTTAAAGAGTAATCGAGATGAGCTAGTTGAAAGCACGTTCATTCTCTCCGTCAACTTGTTGAAAGCTCCGACTAGTTCAACGACCATTTTCCCTCCTGGTTGTTCAAGTGCCGCACTTGCTGATACTCGACAAATGGTGAAGAATCTGAATTTACCAGGGATAACTCGCCGGCTGTGTCTTCGAATTGTAATATTTAATGGAAAATTGGGAACTGAAGGATGATTTTTGGAAGTTGAAACCCTAGATTTTGAAGTTGAATGAAGTGGGAAGCCAGTGTTGTATAGCTCCATGAGTAGTTAGTGAGAGAGAGAGAGGGAGAGGGAGGAAGAGAGTCTCCGACTTCCTGTTGTTAGGATTAACAAGACATTTGGTGGGTAAAGTCCCACGTAGGCAAGCACTCAGTGACAATTTGGAATGGGTGCCTCTATAGGCGCCCCTTCATTTACTCTTGGGTCTCCTTCTCTCTTCGCGCCCCATATATTGGAAAGTCCTAGGGCTCGGACTGGGCCTAATATGTGCTGGTTTTGAATAACGCGGATTAAGACCAGTTCGAAGCTCGCTGGAGTGCCAAGAGAGGGACAGGCTAAGAGCAAAAAAAAAATGGGCGTTCGTTGGAATTAGAAGGGTTATGGATGTCTAATGAGACATTTCATCATAAAAAAAAATGTCTAAGAGCATCTCCAATGCGACACTCAATCTCTAACACTTAGAGTGCCACATATGACTTTTTGGAGTTTTTGTTAAAAAACCATCTTCAATGGAACACTTTGTTAGACACTCTAATATGAGGTGGACACATTTATTATAGAGTGTCTAGAGAGAGAAACTCAAAAATGAGACTGTCTACTTGAGACTCTCTAAGTGTTACTTTAAAATTCCTTGCTTTTCAACTACTTTTTATCTATTGGATTGAAGAGAGACGTGTGTATTAAGTATAGAGACTTTAGAGATTTCCATTTGAGACCAACCAAAAATTAGAGTGTTTCTATATTAATATTTAAGAAAACGAATCTCTATTGACACTTGACAAATAAAATTTACAGAGTGTTTGTTAGAGTGTGTCTCATTGGAGATGCTCTAACAAGTCACTCTATTAGAAACTCCATGATGATATGGAGTAAATTTGTTTGGAAATCTTCAATAAATTTTGTTAATACTTTAATAGTGTTTTCTTGATAACCTCTGAGCATCTAATATGATTTTGCCCACAAATTGTCCTGTCCGAGTGCATAAGCAAGCTATCAGACCGAATAGTTTAAATTGTCTCTTAGACTTCGATGAGCTTGCGTTAGTCGCAGTAAAAAACTTCCTTAATTCAGCACAACAGGTTCAAACATTAGAGTCTCAGACGTGCGGAATTGAATACCTCATGCATTCGTGGACTCTTCAAGAGTCCATGAGAATCCTGGTCCACCGCTAGGTGTGGGAAACGGACCGGACGAGTCGTCCGCAGGCGAGTCGTCTGCGGACACATACTTCCCCGTTCCGGACAGACCGGACACAATTTAAATTTGTCCACTCGGACTGTCGTACAAAACAGGCGGACACTTGAAAAATAGAGTTGGTATTGCCCGTTCGTGTCCGCTTAAATTGTCGGACAATCGGACTATTCGGGTTGGCACAACCACTTTTTATTTCTTCTTTAAGTGCCCATAAAGATACTAATAAAATTTTACCTTAAATCAAAACCCACTTTGAAGCCCAACAAAGAGAGTTCAATCTCTCGGCTCTTATAAGTAACTCCAATCACTTTTTCCTTTAGGACCTTTATCACTAATGATGTGGGACAAAATTGTAGAGAATAAGTTTGTTATAGTACCCTACTTCCAGATTGTAAATTCTTTGAGATAAAAGAGATCTAAAACTTTATAAATAAGAGAAACGTAAGTAATAGTCTAACAATACATGTAGGTTTAAGTGGGCAACCTAAATCTGACCTCTTAGTTAAATCATTACTATTTACATACAATTAAAATTCTAAAGTGAATTAGTTATATATCAACTGGTCGGGCTTTGGTCAGGCTTTATCGGTCGGACTCAAACAAAAGGCCGGTTAGAGCTTTTTGTCCGTGTCCGTCCGCCTAAAGTTGGAGGTTTGGATGGATAGTGTCCATCTCGGACACCGGACGTCCGTGGACACGTCGAACTCGGGCGGTTCTTGTGCGGATTCGGGACACTGACTTTTTTCCCACCCCTATCCACCACTGACAAACCTCTAAATAATATATTTACCGGATCCGGGTTTTCTTCCCACCCACGACCGTCTAAAACTGGGTAATTTCCATTTTTTATCAACTTTGCCGATATCTCTCTCGAAGAACCGAAAGAAACACCAGAGACGAAATCCAGGTAACCGGAAAAAGACGAATTCAAAAGGAAAACCTCGAATGGGAGATTGATTCACTTTTCTTCAACCTCAGAATCAATCAATTACCTCTTGTTTTCTCCCTAACCAGTTTTCAACTTTCTTCTCAATCTTCTTATTCATAGGGTTTTCTAGGGTTTCAGTTTGAAACCCTTAAAAAATAAATTATTGATTCAATCGTTCATCAATGCTGATAAGATGAAACGAGATCATAAAGATCCTGAATGTGGTAGTTGCAATTCTCAAGAAAGATGGTTACTTCACAACGTTCGTCATCGAGGTATTTATATGAGACTTTGTACTTCTTGTGTGTTGAAACTTCATCCTGGATTATTTTGCCCTAGTTGCTTTGAAGTTTATGAAGATTGTAATCCTCCTATTAATCGTGTTATATGTTTGAAGTGTCCATCTGTTTGTCATCTTACTTGTGTTAGTAAGGAAATCGCTTCTCGTTATAATTGCCCTACTTGTTCAGACCCTAGACATGTATTTTTTGAATCCAATAAGAAGATTAATAGAGATTGTGGTGGTAGTGGTGGTGGTGGTGGGGATTTGATACCCAATGGAAATAATCAAGTTATCAATTTGAATTCGGCAAAAGTTCTTGTTGCTGCTGCTCGATTGGCTTCAATTTCGATGAACAAAGCAGCTTCTGTTGCTAGAATGGAGGCTGAAAAAAGGGCAAAGGAAGCAGCTTTGACTAGGAAAAGAGCAAAAGAAGCAATGGAAAGAGTCGCTTTGATTGCTTCTGGGAAAGAGAGAGAAAATAATAGTAAGGAAATGATGGGCATGGAAATCGTTTCTACTCCTGTTGAGGCAGCGAGAAAAAAGAAGAAACCTAAAACCAGTAATGCTTTTACTGCTGCTGTCGAAGCTCAGAAACGGTTTCAGAATCAAGTTGGTATGGCTGTGACAGATGCAAACGATCAAGATAAATCCGGCAAGAATCCTTTTGTTCAGGATAATGTTTTATCACGAAAAACTGTGAATTCACCAAGTTTTGGTGCATCAAATTCAGTGCAAAAGCTACCGGCAAATGGTGTAATGGGTCGTCCACAAGTTCCAAACACAGCAATAGTAAACGGAAGTGAGAGAGCTAGCAATTTTTTTCGTCCACAGAATAATGTTAATTTACAAAGAGAGAAGGAGAAAAGTGGGGGAGTTTCGGTTGTTAATGGCGTTGAACAAAATATAAGAAAGTCAAAAGAATTTAGAGACTCTGGGACGGTTCCGCAGCTTACCCATTCAAATGAAGGTAAGATCACGAAGCTCTACTTTTTATTATTGGTTTTGGTATCAAAATCCTTCCTTTGTTACTAATTTATGGTTTCACGTTCATCTTATACAGTAATGAAGGAGTTTTACTACTCACGAGATCTTCAAAACCAGCAGGATAATGGCTTGTAATTTGCCGACTTTGCATTTTCATGGTACGTTTCATTATTCCCTCTTATAGAGTACCGATGCCATGTGTTTACTAAATACTAATGGTATGTTTTCACGTTTTCTGTCGGTATAAGTAATCTGGCCCCAAGTGTATCTTTTCTATAAAGTAAGTTTTGGAGAAAAAAAATCAGTCGTTTTTTCCTTGCTTATTTATTGCGTTCATATCCAGGACTTGCAATAATTCTACAGAGGAGTTCTTATAAATCAGTACCCCTTCTTCCCCTGCTTTATTGCTCTTCAGTTATCACATATAAGTATATAACTTTAGGACCGGTCTCCAGTCTATATGGTTTTATTGTTCGTGCATCTTATTGTCACGATTTTATTTTGATCTGCTGTAATTGTGTGGGGGTGTCTGTAAGGTTTGCAATGAGGAACAACAAAGAACATAAGTACACTTTGTCCATGTATTGTTAACTCTCTTCTTCTTCTTTTCTCACTTGGCTGACATACTTGGAAGAAAAGGAAAAAGGGTTCTCCTCCCTGGATCAGGCCTTGTCGTTTTCCGATTATTTTATTTCTTGCTGTTTCAACTTTCAATGACTAAATTTATTCATGAAGATTAAATGTGCGATTGTGGTGTACGGATATTTGTTGCGTATTTGTTGTCTGATCACAAACTGTACTGTGAAGAACTTATACTTTACCTTTACCTTTGTGTCGTATGAGGCGCTAGAAAAGGGTGAACTCATTGTCTTGCCTCGCCTTGCGTAGGTGCTCATAGGTGATCCTTGTCTGAGCTCCTAGCAGTCTCCTCAGTCCTCAGATCTGATTTCCCCTTCGCATCCTGGCATTTGTTTCGCTGTTATTTTATAAGTACTCACAGTAATCACTTACATGTCGCACCTTTGACCACATAGCCTTTGACCTTTTGGTATAAATGGGTAGTGTTATAAGAACAAAAGAACTGGCAGCACATGGACCCTAGGGTCTTCTAGCTCGCCTTTGAGAACATAGACTTGACCTTAGATGGGCTGTTAACCACTTGACCTTTCTCATCATGAATATCACACACACTACTGATATTCATTTACAACATGTCGACCCTTTCTACCTTCGGTGAATTCTCTTCAAAATTGATCATTGATAAGTAGCTTAGATAATCTGACGGATGATCTTATTATCTCAGGAGCATCACATTTTACAAGGATGAAATCTGTCGGAAGGTTCTTATGGTCATTTTGCAGCAGAGATTTTGTGTTGGAAGTCCATAGAGCCCTGGGTCCTCTTTCACTTTAAATAACAAGCAGATCATCACGACTAGTTACTACACATTCAATTTATTATTGCAGGCTTATCGAGTAGTAGTGAGAGGAGCTGGATTGATGGGTGCATGGTGCTTGGGTGGGAAGAAGTTGTTGCAGGCAAAGGTAAGATTTGAAATGAATCGCTTTCATGATAGATGTTACAAACACAGACTTCACCCCTGAGGTAAATTAATCGTAATCTGAACCAACATTTGGTAGTGAGTTTTGGTGTAGTGTGTATCTATCTATCTATCTATTTCGAGAGATGATTATCCATCCCAAGCAGCCAGTTTTCCATGTTCTTCCTCCTGTCAAATATCTGCTTCTATTTAAACATGAAGTTATCGGTGATCAAATGAGATTTTGTTTCTTTGGTTTGTGGATGTCAAGTTTAATTACCGAGTTCTTGTCCTTTTGACTCTGGTGTTATATTTGTTTGGAACGTGAAACTAATTTCATGCAATGACACAACTACTTGATGTCTCGTTATCATATCACATTCCCATCAAATTGTGATGGAAGCTCAAAATACTGTTGGAGCACTGGCCCAAGTGCAGGCCACAAATTCGATGAATGCCCTGCTAAACCCAGCCCAACCTCTGTGGCTCTGTGCTATACGTGGGCGCCTCTATTAGCACCTGTATCACTTTAGAATTTTTTTGTTAACTCCCAACATTTACAGCAAGCATCTACAGATCTCCCACGATCTCGTTGTTTGAAAAAGAGGGCCAAAATGATTTGAAAACCAACCCTATTTGAAGTATAAAATACTAGTTAAACACTCTAAAATTTGAACCATTCCAATCAGAATTGTTGAGATGGATTTACAACTTTCTCATGCATCTCAATCTCTCTTTTTCCAAAACTAACTTTTGAAATTTAAAACTCAAGAATACCATTAAAATCAACACCATTGAAATTTTATAAACTGATAATGATAAAAGAAACCAAAAACAAAAAAGAAGACACCATCATCTTCTTTGGTTGGAGAACACTCCAACACTCTGGGATCATCCCATCTGAAAGTTGTTGTGGGTCGGCGGATCAACTCCAGTCCGACAAAAACAATTAGGTTAACTTGTGGGTCGGCGGATCAACTCCAGTCTGACAGAAACAATAATGTTAACTTGAGAACGCTAACAAACTCCCGTCCAGGATGATCTAAAAGTTCTTGAGGGTTCTCATATCTCCAACCCAATAGAAACATTAAGGTTAACTTCAGAATGCTAACAGACATCCACCGAGGATGATCTAAAAGTTCTTGAGGGTTCTCGTATCAAACCAGTCCGTGAAGTTAACCCTCACTAAGCGCACTAAGCGAGAGGGAGACATCCACCGAGGATGATCTAAAAGTTCTTGAGGGTTCTCGTATCAAACCAGTCCGTGAAGTTAACCCTCACTAAGCGCACTAAGCGAGAGGGAGGCAGGGAGGGAGGGAGCGAGAGGAGTTAAAGTAAGATGATAGTGAAAGAGAGAGACAGTGTGGGACTGAACAAGAAGTAAAGGACATAGAGACGTTAAAGAGATAAGAACTTAAACGTGACAACGGTATGATAATACGATATGATGACAATGCTGCAGTTGTCATTGATCAAGAAGGAAATCCAAAAGGAACTCGAGTTTTTGGTGCGATAGCTCGGGAATTGAGACAGTTGAATTTTACTAAAATAGTCTCATTAGCCCCCGAGGTATTATAAATACTAATAGACGAGACCATAATATAGTAGGTCTCGGAAATAGATTAAATTAATTTAGTAGATTGTGTATCACGTATATCCCTTAAGAATTCATAAAAAAAAAAAAAAAAAAAAAAAAAAAAAAAAAAAGAGCATGTTGATTATATCAAAACTCGGAGGCACCGATAATTATAGTTCATCATGGGTAGGGACACTATTGCCGACATAATAACTTCTATACGAAATGCTGACATGGATAAAAAAGGAACGGTTCGAATAGCATCTACTAATATCACCGAAAGCATTGTGAAAATACTTCTACGAGAAGGCTTTATCGAAAACGTGAGAAAACATCGAGAAAGCAACAAATATTTTTTGGTTTCAACCCTGCGATAAGAATCTACAACGCACTAGAACGCACACGTCTCCCATGCAGAAATCAAAAAATCTCTGTTTGTGTTATGTGTCAAGTTTTAATTGAGATTCTCATTCATAGGTGGCGGAAATAGATATCATCATTTCTCTTGTCTCTCCAATCCGAAACTCTGAATTTATCTTATTTACTTATGTGTCGTAGTTATTTTGTAAAGAAATAATTAGTTATTTAGAAATATAGAAGACTCGGTGAAATTCAAATATTGATGAGTTGGATAATTAGAGATATCTCAAGAGTGTCTCTGTTTCTCGAGTGTCTTCTTGAGATGTCCCTATTTAACTACTTCCACATCATCTTATAGATCCAAATAAAGTGTTGCAAACTCTAAAAATCCTGTGTCACACTCCGAGTTTCTAAGATTGAGTGTTGCATTGGAGATGCTTTAAGTAAAAGAACCTCTCGGTTTGATCAAAGTTTAGTAATAGGAAACAAAAAAATCCCATTATTGAGCTCATTAATACAAATTTGAGTTACTACACTGTATGACCAAGTTCAAAATAAGCTTTTATTAGTTTCTCTCAAATTCAAGAGTAAATGAATAGATTAGAAGAAGATTAACAAAAACACAATTACTAGTACTTTATCATCTTCTTCTACAACAATGTGTATATCTCTCTCCCCTTTCTCTCTCTAGATTAATATCTTAGTGAGAGAAACCAAACTTAAAAGGAACTCCAGTAGCTTTCAACCAGTGCCCATTCAAGAATGGTTTAGCTGTAAATTGAAAAGCTTCCTTTGGATTCCTGATGACATGGAAACCACCCCATTTAACCCTTCCAGCTGTATTGGCACCTGGACCTCTATTTGCATACTCAGCATAATACAAAGTATTAAGACCTTTAGTACCTTCCCATGGCAACCAACCAAGAGGTCTAAGGAAATCTCCAATATTTGACTCCATTACCACTGTTCTTGAATAATCTCTCCATGGTCTACCAAGATATGATTCAATCTTCATCCTCAATGGGAACAATGCTCGTTCGGGTACGAACTCACAGTTTTGGAACACCAAACCAGTAGTAGAAGCTGGGTTGTTTCTTCCATGGGCTGTCACTGTGTTTTTCTGTCCATCTCTTGGTTTCCTTGTGATAATCATTGAGTCTTGAATAATACAAGTTGAATCGCCGAAAATGTAATCGACTGTGCCTGAAATGATGCAGTTCCGATAGAATTGTCGATATGTTTGTATGTATAATGTGTCTTGGTACCCATCTATTCTGCAGTTGAAAAATGCAGATCTGTCTGATTGAACTCTTAGAGCCACTGCTTGTTCACCTTCTGGACCAGCTGTGTTTTGGAATCCAATTGATCTAGCAATGAAATCGCTCCCCATTACAGCTGCATTAGTCATCGATACGTTAGTAAACTTACATGGTGTGTTCATTCTTTTTTTTTCTAAATTCACTCGAATTAGATTTCAAATTTTTTGTTTTTTAACTGACTCGTGCATCTAACTCGTACGATTGACTGGCTAAGGTTGATTTTACGTCTATTTGAATCAGATATAACACAAGTCTGAATGAAAATTACTATTGTATTCCTAACCTAAGCAAACTATACTCAGACGATTCAAATTCAGACAATCGGAAAAGCGTATCTATATATATGTAGGTTAGGTTTGAACTAATGTTACTCACCAAATGTGGCAGATCTGTCTGTCTTAAAACCTTGTAAGGCAGTGTTCTTGTTTCCTGTGATGATAGTTTTAGTAGGACCATCTCCATACATGTAGATATTGTCTTGACCTCTTTGAATTTGAATCCATTCATTGTAAATACCAGCCTTAACATAAATTACATATCTCTGTGGAGGAATTTTCGACTTTTTAGCTGCTTTCTTATCAACCTTTGGAATTGCATTAATAGCCTCAGTGATCGTCTTAAACTTACCACTACCATCTTTAGCAACAACTACATTAGGTCTCAATCCACCACTATGTTGTACAGCCATTAGTTTACGGTCGGCAGCTGAAAACCATATGGGGAAATCCTGATTGCCTTCCACGTCACCATGGTCTGGTAACGAAGAATGTTCAGTTGTCGTATTATCCACCTCATCGTCAGCTTCTAATAGTCTTCTTGCATTGCTTGTGACATTTAGGTCAATGGGTATGTTAAAAGTCTTAAGAATTTCACTAATTTCAGTAACGATTCCAAGAGCATTTGCTGCAAAATCATCTGCATTAGCAAGACCAGTTTCCAACATTGCCTTCACCAATTCAGGATTGTCTTTTAACCCATCAAGACAATCTCCTTTATGTGAAAGAACTGAACTCAACCAATTTTGAAGCTCTGGTGTTAGATCATTCATTATCTGTAAATCATTCTCACCAATCATATCAATTGAGTTCTCAAGATCTTCGAAAGCGAATTCCAAGTACATTTTGCAATCTTCTACTGCTGCTTTTAGGGTTTTATTGTTCTTGACAACATTATCGTCGTTTAGTAATGCAGCTGATTTATCAACAGCTTTCCTTACCTCACCTAAGACTGCATTTATCGACGCTTTCACTAGAGACTTTGGGTCGGTCGATCCGTTATTAGCAACCGGAGTAAGTGTCTTTATGCAAGCTTCTTTGTGTTGGGTAGGGGCACAAATGGTATCAACCGATTTCATACCCGACGATATATGACCGTCTGCTCCACTACTAGCACCTGAAGAATTTCCATCCTTGTGTACCCCAAAATGGCCTACACTAATTACGACACCGATAACTACACCCACCACTAGGATGAATGACACACCAATTGCAGCAATCTTACCGAACGCCATTTCTTTTAATTTTTTCGAAGAGTGTTAAACGGTATCCCCACCTATATAATAATGAATAAATTTACCTCGCCTTCAAATTGTCGAAGATATGGAAGGGGTAAAACAGGTGAAGATAGAAGGCGAGACTACAACGATAACCCGGACGGAACCCGAGATTATTATTGATAGGGGATGAGAAGGTAAGACTACAACCTTCTCAAAAGTATTATTTGAGAATTCATTATTTGATCCCAAGGATGTAAGAGGAGATAGAGTTTGGATTGTTTATATAGTTATAAGCTTAAGACTATATTTAGCAAGATAGACATTATAACTAGAAAGACCACCTATTCTTTCTCTTTGCCTCTCTTTAAGTAACTAATTATATTGATTGTCTAAATTGGGTTTTAGCCCTTGAATTTAGGATAACTTTATGGGTTCCCTCACAACCAGCCCAGTCCCTAGATAGGCATGGGGAAGAACCGAAGAAGCTATTAAACCCCGCTTATACTAACACTCTAAATACACCCTATTTGTGTGCATGTGAACGATCCAATGACTCGATTTTTTGAGTTAATCAGAGCGACCTTATGAAACGATAGTTTGGTGGGTTCTGAACTAGTATTTTATACAGTAATTAGTCAACTAAGTGTTGTAGACTTTCGCACAATGCTAACAATGTGGTCATATTTTTGTAAAAATAGTAGATTAGAGTTAGCACAAAAGTGATCGAGATGATCAAGTTTAGTTTTCAAAGAACTTCAAAAATATGGATGAAATTTTTAAGGGCTATATTAGTGAGGTGGTCATCTTTAGGGGGCTAAAATGGAATTGACAGTTAACAAACAAGAAGAGAAGATAAAGATGACAAAACTATAGAGAAGAAACTGAATGGCTTCTCCAGTTCTTGTTCAATCATCTTCACCATCACCAACCATACCCAAAGTCCAACTTTCTACCTCCTTCAATGGCCTCAATTCTTGTTCAACAATGGCTGACCTCAAACAATTCCACTCTAAAATCATCCGTCTTGGTCTTTCAAATGACAATGATGCTATGGGTAGAGTCATCAAATTTACTTCTATTTCTCAATCTGGTGATTTAGACTATGCTCTCAAGGTGTTTGATGAAATTCCTCATCCAGATGCTTTCATTTATAACACCATTATAAGAGGTTACTTACAAGCCCAACTACCAACTAATTGCATTCAATTGTACTCACAAATGTTACAAGAATCTGTCTATCCTAACAGATTCACTTACCCATCTGTTATTAGAGCTTGTTGTAATGGAAATTTCATCGAAGAAGCAAGACAAATTCATGCTCATATTTTGAAGTTTGGGTTTGATGATGATAAGTTTTCTCAAAATAATTTGATTCATATGTATGTTAGTTTCCGATACTTGGAAGAAGCTCGACGTGTGTTTGATCAAATGCCTCAAAGAGATGTTGTTTCTTGGACTACTTTGATAACTGGGTATTCAAAATGGGGGTTTGTTGATGATGCTTATGAAGTTTTCGAGTCAATGCCTGATCGAAATTCTGTATCGTGGAATTCTATGATTGCAGCTTATGTACAAAGTAGTCGTTTTCATGAAGCGCTTGGTTTATTTGAAAGAATGCAGTCAGAGAATATCGAGTTAGATAAATTTGTAGCAGCAAGTATGTTATCAGCTTGTACAGGATTAGGAGCTTTGGAACAAGGAAAATGGATACATGAGTATATAGAGAAGAGTGGAATAGAATTGGATTCAAAACTCGCAACCACGATTATTGATATGTACTGTAAATGTGGTTGCCTTGAGAAGGCATTTGAAGTCTTTAATGGGTTACCCCACAAAGGGATATCTTCTTGGAATTGCATGATTGGAGGGATAGCCATGCATGGACAAGGACAAGCTGCCATTGATCTTTTCGAAGAGATGCAGAGAGAAAAAGTTCACCCAGATGAGATCACATTTGTGAATTTACTTAGTGCTTGTTCTCATAGAGGTTTGGTTGAAGAAGGAAGACATTATTTCCATCTCGTGAAAACAGTTTATGGTATTCAACCCAAGATGGAGCATTTTGGTTGCATGGTGGATTTGTTCGGTAGAGCTGGATTGCTAGAAGAAGCTAAACAACTTATAGATGAAATGCCCATGAGTCCCGACGCAGGTGTCTTGGGTGCCCTCCTTGGAGCCTGTAAGATCCATGGAGACATTGAGCTGGGTGAACAAATAGGAAACCAAGTAATTGATCTAGAACCAAATAATAGCGGCCGATATGTATTATTAGCTAACTTATATGCGAATTTCGGTCGATGGGATGATGTTGCTAAAGTGAGGAAACTAATGAACGATCGGGGCGTGAAGAAAGTTCCTGGTTTTTCGGCAATCGAACTTGATGGTGTTGTTAGTGAGTTCATTGCTGGAGGTAGAGTTCATCCTGAAGCCAAAGAGATATATGCAAAAGTTGATGAGATGTTGAAATGCATTAAATCTAAAGGTTATGTGCCTGAAACAGATGGAGTATTACATGATATTGACGAGGAAGAAAAAGAGAATCCATTATACTACCATAGCGAAAAGCTTGCCATTGCCTATGGTCTGTTAAAAACTAAGCCCGGATCAATAATCAGAATTTCGAAGAATTTGAGAGTGTGTAAAGACTGTCATCAAGCAAGTAAGTTGATTTCGAAGGCTTTCGATCGAGAAATTGTTGTAAGAGATAGAAACAGATTCCACCATTTCAGGAATGGTGAATGTTCTTGTAAGGATTATTGGTGATAGTTGATATTGTTCAACTTCTTGTGTGTTAATGGACAATGATTTTGAACAAAAAATTTACCCACAGATTTCTTAAAGATTAGTGTGAAGCAATAATAAACATTTCAAAATTCATCAAACAAAACATATATGGAAAGATAAAAGTACTATTGATAATCCGAAACTACATACTGGTACTACTTGTTTAGAGAGAGAAAAAAACTATTACAAGATAATAGAAGATTTGACAAAGGAAAATACTAAAGTCACTACATGAGAAGAAAAATGAAAGTCTGATTCGTAACTAGGTTTACTCTTGATAGGATCGGTTCCTCTGCTGGTTGATTTCTCCATTGAGTAAATATAACTTTGAAACTGCTTCTTAAAGAAACAGTAAATATCAGAAGTAAACAAATCAAAGCAGCTCTTTTGGCGAAGTTCCTTCACTAGTCTTTAAACTTGAGAGATGAGATAGTAAGTTTACAGGATAGTATTGTAAAGTTGGTCCGCTTGATTGATTAGCATGATGAATCTAGTCCATGTAAGATAACTACTCCGAAGGTTTATAAACTGACATAGAAGTATTTCTATTTCACCATTGGTTCCATATAGATGATAGGTTGTGTTCCTTGGATTCCAAATAAGCTGGCATTACGGGTAAACCCCAGTTTGGAGACTAAAAACTAGAGAGATCAAGTGCAAACTAGAGACACTTGAGCAAAAACTAAATACTATTGAGCGAAAACTAAAGTCGATCGAACTACTAGAAGACTGACAGATGGAAAAAGGAATAAGCTAGAGGGGTAGGTGTTTACCCATCTTATGTTAACCTCCACTCTATTCTTTCGAATAGTACCTCCAAGTTTCTATTAATACCTACTAAGAAGTTCACTGTTTAGAAGTGACCAAGTAATAACCAACGAGCGCTTACCATTCAACCTGCTACACCATCATTAAGTTGATGAATAAGAAGATTCCAGCATACAATGATGCTCAATAGTAGCACAGACTCAAAGAATATATCCTACTTGGCTGCGCTTCTTATTACTCAAAACAAATCACCGAGAATCTTCGTAATAGCAGGTTGAATGAAATCATGTCTCTTTTTTGGTAGATGCATTAGTCTCTTTTTTGGTAGATGCATTAGTCTCTTTAAGAGTAATGCTAATTGGCTGCCAACCCGATGAATGAACTAAGATCCACTTCTTTGTAGTAATTACCATTGTCAAAATTTGTATTATTTCGCCCAATACAAGATCTTTCAAGCACGACTTCTTTAGAATAGTAGCTGCTTCATACCTATTCATTGGTCAGGGTAAAAGATAAGACTAAGAAACAGACCTAAAAGTCTTAGAAACATCATGAATTGCTAATAATAAACTTACCTGCTATGAGAAGCCAAAATAGCAGCCCGTCCACCAGATGAAGCAAGATATTTATTAATTCCATCCCATATAGATTTCGAGTACTTCTTGCCAGCTAAAGGATTTATACAGTTCCACAGCTGCTCATTCTTATTGACATAACATTCCAGTACACCTACACTCTGCTTCACAACCATCTGTTGTTCTACTGCACTGTCAAGGGCTTTCTTAACATCAATATTTCGATGTTTAGGATGTCCATAGCGAATACAATCGGATATGTTTGCTTCGGTTGGTGTCATCTTATCATTTTTTAAGGTGTTCAAGGCAAGTAAAACAATCCCTGTCAAGCCTCGGATGTAATCAGAAGGTTCCGACCTTGCTGTCGCACCCCAAACGTTGGTATCTGAAGGTGTTTTACTATTAACTGCTAAAGAAGATGGGGGCACGAAGTTAAAATTTGCAGGATTTCCATATTCCATAGTAGAGTTCGGTCTGGGATCTTGTTGGATATTAGGACGATAGTGAACATTGTTATGATGCTCAGAAATACTTAAGTTATTGAAATTTATAGGAGGTCCTGGGGGAACAAAGTGAATGTCGGGTCTATGAGGCACCGGATATGAACCATATGTGTGAAAATTTGATTGCCCAAAATTCGGTTGCATAGGAAAGTTGTTTGGCATTGGTGGCTGGGGATAATAATGATGTTGATTGTGGGGGATATTATTCCCATTACTCCAATATTGATCTTGATTAACTGGATAGAAACTGGGAATAGGTCCACTTGAGAAAGCCCTAGGGTTATTAGCACCAACAAATTCGTGAGGAAAAGGATTACCCTGATTCGAACGGAGCATAGGATCGTTTTGAGCTCTATAATTATTAGCACCAGAGGAATCATGAGAACCAGGATTAGCTGGGTTAAGATTGGCAATTGGCGCGCCTCCAGGTTTATCAACACCAAAGGACTCAAGAGGACTAGGATTGATCTGATTTGAGTTGGGAAGAGGCGCACTCGAGGAACCTCTAGATTTATCCACACCATCAAACTCGGGAGGACTAGGATTGGTCTGATTTGAACTGGGCGTAGGCACACTTGAGACTCCGGACTTATTAGCATTGAATAACTCGTGAGGAGGAATAACTTGACTGACACTGATACTAGGCCCACTCGAGGAGGTTTTGAGCTTATTAGCACCACTAGGATCATTAGGAGATTCTTTAGGCTTTTTTACTTGTACGTAAAAACGTTGGGGGAAGCCTATGTTATTATGGCCTTCCTGTACCCCAACCGGCACACTTGAGGTTCTAGATACATTTGGTTGGTTTGTGTTCCTCCAAACTTGTTTCCCTTTTCTATTGTCACCGCCTCCTGCTGTCCTAATAGAGTTTTGGTATTCTGTAGAAGAGCCATCGGAATTAGAATCTGCGTTTTCAGGTTCAGAAATCAGGTTCTTAGACGAGTCGATGTTCCCTACATTTTTAGCAGTACTAAGTTGATTCGACTCTCGTTCACCATTTTTTAGAGGGGGTCCCCCAGCCAAAAGGCTTGTCCAAAGCCAAACACTCTTTGCAGCAGCAAGAAGAGGTGCAGATGCATAATGGGGTTGTGCTATAAGAATATTATACCTTCTCAAACGCAATTGATGAAGAGCATTAGAGAAGTCACGATCGCCGGAAATCAACAGATAATTTGCAGGTGCAGGATTGTCCACTGCCCAGAAAAGCATGTCAACGAGAATCTTCTTGTCACTAGCATCTTTAACACCTAGTAAAAGATTAACACAACAAGGGTTCAAAAACAAGAAACATACTTCCAATTCCAGATATATAAATTCTTTCCATTTTGAACTATAAAACATTCGAATTGGTTCAATCTATAACTGGAGTTCAATTTTACTTGTTAAAGTAAAACTGAAAAGAAGTGTGTGTGACTTAACATTTGCCCTAAATAAACAAACAAACCACACAGACTAGTTACTTTTCAGAATCACAATAAACAATATGAACTTCAATCAAACTCTGAATATAGATCTAAAGAAAGAAAATTATCATCTTTTTCAATCATCAACTATGAAAGTATAAAAAACCAAATCAAACCCATATAACCTAAAACCCTAAATATCATGTTACAACCTACAAACAATGCAAGTAAAGTTCCAAACTTTATACACATGAATCAAATTAAATCAATCGAATAATAACAAACAATATATATATATACGAGATTAGGGTTTTAAAGAAGGGGGATTATACCAGCAGGAACATGATTCAAAGTGATTCCAGTACTATTAAGAGCGTGTTGAACGGAAGTGGGAATACGATTAGTATCACCATAAGCATAAATTGAGATAGCACCACAATAATTCATCTTTATAAGAGAAGATGATATATTTTGGGCGATGGCGTGAGGATCTGATCCTTTCGGTACATGACAATTTTCTATATCCCACCACACTGAAGTTTTTGCATCAACATACTTTCCCTCTGCTCCGCCTTCATCGCCACCCGCCATCGCCACTTCCGCCACCAAAACAGACGGATTCTTAGACACTATTATGACTGGTCAAGAATCTAACTAGTATATGATGAGGAGGAAGAGGAAGAAACGAGAGTTGGTGGAATCTCTAACGTGCGCGTTGGGTGAGACGTGGTACCGTATCTAAGGGGGTTGGCTAGTCTATGACTGAGATGAGAATAGTATAGTATAGGGGAAATGATAACTGGTTCTGTCGTGTCCAACCCTTAACTTACTTGACGTGGTTTATCGACTTGACCAAGTCAACTCCGACTCCATGTCAAACCTAGTGAAAAAAAAGGACTTTAGATTTTACCTTCGTCCACCCTTAACTAGGGTGAGATTTTGGCCCGTGGTTCGGTACCTGCTCACGTCTGCCCGCGTCTGAAGGGTTCGTGGACGTCTGGTGACCGAGCCGGTCAAAACCCGCCCAACCGATAGATGTTTAGTGGACGGACACGGGCAAAGAAGCCTAATCGGAGTCCGCCCGTTTAGATTGTCTGTTTACCCGTCTATAATATCTGTCCGGAATAAATATGAATCATTAAATGTTTAGAGTGAAACGGTAGTGTTAGATTAAATTAGGTTATGACATATAACCCTCAAAATCAGAAAAAGTCCAACCCTTTTCTTTCATCTTCTCTTCGATTCTCTTCCTCTCATGTTTCTTATGGTTTTCAATGGCGGAATTCTAACCCTTAATCATAATCGATGCTTCCCTCTCTCTTTTGATTTTTCTATGAGAAGCTTTTTTCTAATTGACGATCTTTTATTTCGGTGTTTTTTAATTTTGTTATTTTTGTTGAGCTTGTTGACTTTTATTTTTGACCAATTATGATGTATACCTAGTGTCCACCCGACCGTTGTCCGGCATGCCCGACTAAAGGACGTGAACAAACACTTTTACAAAGAGAAATCGAAATGTCCGTCCATTTTGTCCGATTGTCCGAACGGACAAGTTTGAGTTGCATCCGTTCCGTCCGGACCGGATGGGTAGTTGTCCATAGACTGCCCGTCTGGACCGTTTCCTATCTCTGCCCTTAACTCTAGCTTTTGGAGACAGTTGAAATCGGTGCAGAATAGAAAAATTTGTGAGAAACCGGCCAATTTAGTTTAATTTATTAAGTTAGAACACAATCTAATTTTTAGTATCGAAAAATACGAATTATTTTTTGGCTCTTTTTTCTCATTTTTCGCCATCACTATTGGCCACCACCAATCACTACCATCCTTCTCTCATGCTCGTTTCTCTCTCACTCTTGCTTTCTCCCTTTTCTCTTCTCTCATTCTTTCTCTAATTTCTACCAATGGTAGCGGAAACCATCAACAAAGATTACAGAGAGTGAAGAAGGAAAAAAAATATAGGTGAAGGAGATTATAGAAAGATGGTGGTCTTTCAACGGAAAAAAAGAAGAAAGATGGCGGTCCATGACCGTAGCGGTGATGATGAAAATGGAGATGGGGTGCGAGATAAAAAAAAAAAGTGCAATAAGAAGAAAGTACAGGATATGAAGGTTCGAAATGAAAACATGTACTGTAGTATTTTTGTCCTTATATAATTAGAAAAAGATATTCCTTTAAAAATTCAGTCCCAAAACATGACATAGTTCTACCACAACCTATTAAATTTGCGCTTAGTCGACCGAGCTATCAATTGGAAATTTCCCTGTGGGCTTTGGCAGATTGTTTTGGGAGTTGATAACATTAAGTGACGGTAAAACATGGTCAGCGCTTTGGGGAAAGCTAAATAGTTTTCGGGGTGTAAAATTTTAAAGGGAATATGCAAAAGTTTGTAAATTTTCCGGGGAAACACATTTTATGGGGAATACTTTTTACCAAGTCCAAATACTATTTTGCTTTTAGTCATAGGTCCTTGGGCCATTTAACCTAAGTAACCCTAAACCCTTATCTTCTTCTTCTTCTTCCCTCAGCAGCCAAAAATTTACAGAGAGAGAAACTGAAATTTAGAGAGAGAGAAACCGAAATTTAGAGAGAGAGAGAAACCGAAATTTAGAGAGAGAGAGAGATCTTCATCAACAAAACTACAGCAAGCATTAATTTTCAAGAGAACATGGGTCGTTCAAAGGCTTCTTCAAGCATTAATCTTCAAGAGAGGTACCCATTCTTCCCAATAAAGCTAGGGTTTTGATTTTTGTAACAGTGGGTGTTTAAATCTATGATTTTCATATTATTTTCAGATTTGATTTACGGTTTTCTTTGAAGTTAGTAGTGATATTCATAAATCTTTGTAAGATTGAAGCTCCTTCTGTTGTCAATGATGTTTCTTTTCACTTCTTTAAGTCGCCAGTTTCTTACTTTTATGATAGAAAGATGAAATTTGATTCATTTACTAGGTTTCTAGTGAGTTACCAACACATTACTTTCTATCTTGTTATGTGTTTAGCAAGAATCAATCTGTTTGCTCAATCAATTATCTTATTGATTTCAAAATGAAGGGTTATATATAGAAATACATTAAATGCTTGGTCTTATGTTGTTTCGAACTTGGTTTCCTCTTCTTTTTGTTACTGGAATTCAACATGTTCAATTCTGTTTAAACCATTTCAGAATGAAGTGTTGTTATGTACTTTTTCTTCATTTAGTTTTTTCTCTTCTTATAGTTTTACTTTTAATATATTGATATGTAGGAGTAAAAAACAGAGAGTGGATGAATCTGCCGAAGTGTCCCCTCCACGTGAAGTGGTGCCTCGCGTTAGGCCTTCCATGTCGGTACGAGATAGACGTGGGGGGATCGCGCGAAACAAATGGCAAAGAGAAATAGGGGGACTCAGCAACCTAACTTGTCGAAGGACGAGTCTCATGCTGAACTGAACAGAGAGCAGGACGTCTCGGGCGAGGAGTCCAGCGAGGAAGGACGAGTTGGAGGAGGAGGCGAAGGAGGAGGCGAAGAATCCGAATAAGAGATAGAAGAAGATGACCAAGGCTATTTGACTGACGATGTTGGATTCCCTATGGACAGAACATTACTTAAGTTCTACAGGTGGCACATTGCCAACCATATATGGCGTGGAAAGGTATGTTGTATTTGTTTTGTATATGATTGATTTCTTATGTATTTTGTTTTTTTAATCTTTTCTCTTATGTATTTTAATTTTTTCCTTAATTTCGCGTTTGCTTTTAGTTTTTGAAAAGAGATTTGACCGTGAAACCCACGGCTGGGTGGATTGATAAATGGGATCTTGATGCAGAGTGCAACTTTGTGAAGAAAACGGTACGAAATTCAGGACTTCAACCTATCGTTGACTATGTGTATAGAAGGCCAGATGAGGCACTTATTAGTGCTTTTGTTGAGAGGTTTTATCCAGAGATCAACACTTTTCATTTACCGTTTGGGGAGATGATGATCACACTGAACGATGTGAAACACATCGTTGGTCTCCCTATTGATGGAAGTGCGATAAATGGTGAAGTATACAATACAACGAACTTGGATCAAATGTTAGAAATGATGAATAAAACTCTGGGACTTAGCCGTCAAGAGTCGATGGATGCTCTAAAGAACGGGCATTTGAAAACAGTGAAGTTAGGATTTCTTAAGACAACATTTGCAAAATCAAAGAACAATTTTTCGAGGAAGAAGAAGGAGTATGCGGGGAGAGCGTATTTACTTTACGTTGTCGGATCTTGTATTTGCCCCGAGAAGAGTGGGAACAGGGTGAATGTTCAATATCTTCAGTGTTTTGAAGAGTTGGACAAGGTCCATACTCATTGATGGGGCTCCGCCTGTCTTGCTAACCTGTTGAATCAATTGTCAACTGCGAGCAGGTTTGAAGTGAAACAGATGGGTGGATGCTTTACCCTTCTCATGGTACGTTCGAGTTTCATACTCAATCATTTTATTGATTTTATTTTTATAATTAGTTTACTGAATATCTGAAGCATTTTCTTAGGTTTGGATTTACGAGTATTTTCCTACTCTTAATGCTTCGGAATTTAAACCGGAAGTTGAACAAGGGTTGGCATTGGCTGCGAGATGGTTACCGAAGCCTGCTAGGGTCAAAGCTAGAAAGAGATCACTCGTAGAGTATAGACAGAAACTGGACGACCTATTAGTTGAACAAGTAAGTCATATACTCCATGTAATTTTCATACGTAAATTAGTTTTAGTTACTTCGAAATGAATATTTATAATTGTTTTTATTGTTTGGGGCAGGTTGTTTGGAATCCTTACTCGAAGTATGGAGATGATTATAAGGAGGACGAGTTGTTATTCTACTTTGGGTTGATTGTCAATTTCGACATAGTTGGTTTATTATACCCAAAACGAGCCATCCGGCAGCTCGGATTTCCTCAGATGATTCCAGAACCTCCTCGCGACCATGATGCACAAACGTCTATGTTGACGAGCAAGAGGTATGTGCCTTATTATGGTCCATCACCTGCTTGGGAATGGTCAACCAGAAACGATCGGAGATTAAACCTCATGGGAACTCGTAATGATATGACTACTCCCGGTGCTACTGTCCCAGAGTACATGCCGTGGTATGAAATGATTTCTCACCTTAAGGTATGTAACCCAAATGTTCGAGTTGAAGAAGTTCCTCCTCCTCATCCAGCCGCAACAGACTATGAAAGAAGGTTCAAAAAAATGGTAAGTAATACAACTTACGGAATTAAATTCTTATTAAACCACCAAACTTTAGTACTAAACTAAACTCTTTTTTTTTTTTCAGAAATCGCGTTTACAAAAATTTGTTAAAAAGTTGAAGACATGTGGGGGTGGTCAAAGCGACCCTATTTCTCCAAAGACGAAGGAGAGAATGGTGCACATCGGGGAGTTGATAGTCAACGAAGCTGAAGATGTGCCGTCAGATTAAGAAACTTTTTATTGTTTTGGTATCTATGTCATATTTTTGATGTAAGACGACTTTGATAAGAGCTTTTAATGTAAGACCACTTTGATATGGGTTTTTGATGTAAGATGACTTTAATAGGTGTTTTGGCCATTTGGAATGAAGAGTATTTAAATGCTCATTTCTCTCACTCTCTAAACTACACAAACAACCTTTCAAAAGCTTCAAAAGGGAATCAAATATCTCAATGGATTTCATCCAAACTATACAAACGAAATCTTGGAAAGTTTTTTTCTTGAAAAAGTTTTTTTTTTCGGCTCTGTCCAATTTTGTGGAGAAAAACTAGTTACTGTTCATAAATATTTCGTGGCCACGAAATCCATTAGAAACAGTAACAAGTTTTGGTCCACGAAATGGGACTTTTTGGATAAGTCCCATTTCGTGGACAAAAACTTGGTACTGTTCTATACATATTTCGGGCCACGAAATCTATATGAAACAGTACCAAGCTTTAGTCCACGAAATGGGGCTTGTTTTTTTTGTTGTGTCCCATTTCGTGGACAAAAACTTGGTACTGTTCTATACATATTTCGTGGCCACGAAATATGTATAGAACAGTACCAAGTTTTTGTCCACGAAATGGGACTTACCGAAAAAAAGTCCCATTTCGTGGACCAAAACTTGTTACTGTTTCTAATGTATTTCGTGGCCACGAAATAGTTTTGAAACAGTAACATAGTTATGTCCACGAAATGGGACAGAGCAAAAAAAAAAAAATCCCATTTCGTGGACAGAAATTTGTTACTGTTTCATATATATTTCGTGCCCACGAAATATGTATGAAGCAGTAGCAAATTTTTTTCCACGAAATGGAATAGAGCCGAAAAAAAAAGAATTTGTGAAACTAAAATCTTACGAAAAAAAAAACTTGTGAAACTAAAATCTATTCATCTTCGTGTTAGTTAATAATATATACTCATAGTTCTCGATTACATTTCCCCAGAAGATGTTAAACACGTGTGAAACTAAAATCTTACGAAACTCAAAAAAGTAAAACTAAATAATAATCATAGGATCATCAAAACTTTCTATCGGACCCGTACCAACCAAATCCTTATAACCACCAAATTCTTCTTCAAATAACTTGTACCAAGCCCAGTAATTTTCGTTTTTAACTTTTTCGTAGAAAGTAAATGGTGGGACAAAAGGCAGAGGTGAAAAATTCTTCAAAGTGACCCAAAGATAATGATCATTTTTATGATGAGCAAGAACAATCGTTTCACATTTGTTGTAATTCGATGGCCCATCAAAGTCGGCAAAAAGGTCAAATTCATGTTGATTGATAATATCACCACCGGACGTGCAAAAGTCTCTGCTACAACAAATCCACATAATGGCATACAAAACCAATTTTTTTGGGAAGCAACATCATCCGTGCACATGATAACGTCTTTTAGTTGGGAAATGATATCATCATGCCACATTAACTTGTAAAAAGCTTCATTCGCGACAATGTGATCATACATCTTACGTCGAATTTCTTTACCCAATGTTTGACGTCCTTCAGTAATTGCTTTACTTACAACATGAAAGCCACAATGCCCGTCCCCCGGGACATTCTCTATATTGTAGATAAATGGTTGCATGTGATTAGGGATTGATTTCAAAAATACTGAATCTATCATTGGAGGATATATCATTCTCGACTGGCATCTTTGTGGAAGGAGTTTACGTCTTTCAAAATCCTCTCTCTCTCTCTTGTTTTTATCTTCAGATCCAGTTCTTCTTCATTCATTTGGCTAAAGTGGGTAATCCTATTTGATCCTTTTATATCAGACATAATCTCGGCATACCCTTTTCTTTGCACAACATCATCATCATCTTTTTCTATTTTTATCTTCACTTCTTCTCCCTTTTGCATATCCGCCGTTTCTTTTTTGGTTTTATCCTTTGCTGTCTTTTTATCTAATCTCTCCTTTAATGTTTTTTCTTTTTCTAATTTCTTCTCTAATTTCTCTGTTAACGCTTTCTGTTTTTGTAAAATCTCAAAGCTAGATGGATTCCTTTTAGTCGACCTATCATTCTGACTTTGCTTTTTTGAAGGCCGACCTTTTCTAAGAATCGATTGTTGAGGTTCTCTCATGTTTGTCGTTTTAGGAGCACAGACTAAACGTATGTCAAATCTCATTTGCTCCTTCTCTGGTTGTGAGGCTTTCCACCACCTTTCTTTGACAATCATATGTTCAGGTAGGTCATCATAGTTTGTTTGCTGGACCTCAATCAAGACGGCATATGACAATTGTCTCCAATATCTATCGATCGCATCAAGTGGTATAGGAACATTACTAGCAAGTTGCTTCATCAACGCATGTTTACAGAGTAAACCATGCGTACGCCTAAGTATACAAAGGCAAACATTCTCACTATCATAATCAGCTCGACTCATCTCTTTCAACAACATATCCATCGCACGGTGTGCAACCACGTTCCTTAATTTGTCGAAAAGCTTAATTTGATGGGCATGCAACACCTTTCTCAAATTATTCTCAAATGAGTCCGTGAGGCCAATAAACTGAACATCTAAGCACTTATGAGCAGCTTCCCAACATGAAACAAAATTTCCTAACGAATTATTCAAGAAACACTTGAGCCTCTCGTGTTCTCCCTCAGCTCTTCTTGTTGATGTGGTGTCGTAATGTCGTATCTGGTTTGTCCAAAAATTGACAAATCTCTCTTTGTAGAGTGACAACCATGTATCTTGACAATAACTTACTAACTCTATGGAGAATTTTCTCCATTTCTCAAAGAGTTTATTAACCCGAGTCTTGTATAGTTCCTCGGTATCTGCCCACGTGACAAGCTGCCATTCATTGAAAAACTCATCAACCATTTTATCTTTCTCAAGTTTCTTCTCTTTTGCATCCATCTTCTTATCCTTATTTACAATCTCTAAGTATTTTTCAGCCTTGGCCCGGACATTCTTGTTTATATGCCATATACAAAGCATATTTTTCGCATCCGGAAATATGATCTCAATTGCATTCATCAATGCGAGTTCCCTGTCAGTAATGAATACAGTAGGAGAGTCACCAACACTATATAACTCTCGCAAACATTCCATAACCCAAGTATAATGTTCCGTCTTTTCGTTGCTTATAAATGCGTTTGCCACTACGAAGGTCTTCCCAGTCGAAGTAGCCGAGACCACCTGGAGCAAAGGGTGTTTGAACTTGTTGGTTTTATAAGTGCAATCAATGACAACAAACAGAGGGAAACACAACGCAAGCTGAACACTCCTAGGGTGTGCAAAAAACAAGTCCTTTACCTCTTTGGAATTTTCATAGCATCTGTGATTGACTACATAATGGTAATCCATGCACAACTTCATAAACTGTTGCATTGCTGACCTACCTTCACTTTCCTCACACTTTACCTTTCGTTGAGCATTGTACACAGTCCTCATTGTAGAAAAGTTAGGCCTATCTTTCTTCATTTGTTTTATATGCAACAATATATCTTTAGGGCGTGATCCACTTTTAGTTAATGCAGTAACTAATTCTAGCTCATCTTCTTTAAACCTAGCTGCATATGGATGACCTGTGAGGCTCTTCTCAAACGGGTGGTTGTGGTGTCCATCGAGTAATTCAACAATCCACTTGTCGTGAGATACGCTATAGTTTACCTTTATACCAAATGGGCAATCACATTTAGAAGAACCCGTACGCCTCCTTTTACTTGGTTCTGTATTAGAAACCCAATTTTTCCCTTTGTGGCTACCAAAAACACCGCTTCGACTACACCGAAACAAGGTATACGATCCCTTTCCTTCATTGTTTACTGACCTCACTCCTTTTTTTACAATAACAAATCGAGCTTCTAAAGTAGTTTCGGTGCACCAAACTATTGCGTCATTCCTCGAATCAAACAACTGCGACGTATAAAAAAATACATTATGTGTTTTACAAGAATGAATCGATAACATCGGTAATAACGTTAACAAGGTGTACCACAAATTACATACCATGCCTTTTGGAAATAAATGCGATACATCGACAAACATTGGAATAGGTGCTGCATCTCCGGACATTGAAGAAGCATTTGAATCAAGTTTAAAAGACTGAAAAAAGAATGAAACAGAAATAAGTACATACAAAAACTAAAGGAAGTTAAAAGTGCACTGAACCATTTCGTGGAATGAAAACCCACGAAACAGTTCGTGTATACGAAATGGTTCGTGGTCCTTTAACCCACGAAACCACGAAATAGTATTTTTCTGTTTCTCACGAACCAGCTGGAGTTTAAGGAGCTGGAGTTTAAGGAGCTGGGGTTTAAGGGTTTAAAAAAAATCGTAATAAATAAAGTAAAAAAATCATTACCTCTTCAATGTCATCTAAACCCAACCTTGATTCTTGATCTTCTTGATTGATGTTATCATTATCTATACTTCCATCACCATTATCGATTTTGTTAGGGTTTTTCTCCATATTTTAGGGTTTTAGATAGGGTAACTAATCTGAGATTTTTGAAGAAAAATAAAGTTGTTTAATGGTTCAAAGATGAAGATGAAGAGTAATTATTAATAAAAGATGAAGAAAAATCATGGAGATGAAGAACTTGAAGAACATTAATGGAGGTTTAATGGGGAAGTTTTAAAACACAACTTGCCTTTTTGTTTGATCCCTAAGAAGATTTTGTAGGATTTGTTTGTTTATTGGAGTCCATCCAAAATTTGTATTTTTTTTTGAAGTCCCTAAATTTATTTCCCTATAACAACTTACAAAAGAAATAGGTCAACTCAAATTGATCAAATTTTGACCAAGTCTTCACACCACGGAAACTATTTAGCTTTCCCCAAAGCGCTGGTCTAAAACATCCCTAAAATGTTCCATGGCCGCCCTCTCTGTTAGGTCCTAACAATATGATTTTTCCGCGGGAATTTGGTGATTTGTATAGAGTTTGGTACTCAAGAATTTGGCAGTCTTATTGGTAAATAAGCAACGATACACATACTTCAATACATGTCTGACAACATAAAAACATCCTCGTAGTTATAGATGCGCTATAGGAAAGCTGATGTCAGTTTGGACTTTATGATTGATGAGAAATTTTTATGTGTGGACTTATTTGTGACATGATATCAAGAAATTGAAAAAAGATATGTTTATTTATCATCTTAATTAGCGAATTTGGCAATGAGTACCTGCAACACCCACGAGAAAAGTTTAACGACAATCGTGACAAACACCAAAAGATACAAAAGAAAGGCAAGTACTTGGAAGAGTAAATGACAATTTTTTTTAAACAATTGGGTTAATGATGATATGTGGAACTGGATTTACAAATGAACAGGAAAATTAGTAGGGTCAATTGGGTTGGCCCTTGTCAGTTTAGCAAGGTTTGGGTGGGTCCTAAGAGAGGGTCAGGTGAGGGCGGCTTCTTGGAGCATCTCCAATAGAACACTCTAAAAGTCTAGTTGTCAAGTGTCAATGAAGATTCTCTTTCCTAAGTGTCAATATAGAGACGCTCTAAACTTTTGTTCGTCTCCAATGGAGATCTCTAAAATACTTACACTTAACACACATGTCACTCTTCAATTCAATGGAGAGACACTCTAATTTTAGAGTGTCTCTATTAATAAATGTTCCACATCATCATAAAGTGTCTAGTAGTCGTAGATTGTCCCATTGGAGAAGTTTTTTTTTAACAAAATCTCTATAAGTCCTAAGTGACACTCTAAATTTTAGAGTTTGAGTGTCTCATTGGAAATGCTCTTACTCTCGTGTTGGGGAGAGAACCTGTAGAGCCAATTAATTTTGGAGAGAACTTGTAGAGCCCGTAAACTTCCAAAAAAGACTCTAGCTAGGAGACGTTTCAAGTTTTTTTTAAGATCACAAAAAACTTGAATAATCTGTGTTGTAAATCATTCCCACATCCGCGGTGAGACGTGGTGCTCTTTTTAAGACGTCAAACACCCTCCCCTATCCTAGTGAGGTATTTTAAAATCGTGGCACCCAGAATTATCAAAACCAAAAGTACCACTAATAACCTGGAATGCTGGTCCACATCATCCCCTAACCCATAGTGACATAGGGATTCTGAAAGAAAAAGGGAGCAAGATGACACTAATCCATGAGCTATAACTTTTAGTTTCATAAAAGCGGCCACAAATAGTACCATTTATTGTAAAATATGTAGAGATGAAAAGAAGAAATAGGATTTATCTATTTCACATTTGATATTACAACCAACTTTAATCTCTCAAAATATAAGACTTTAAATTATTCAACAGAATATGGAAAGATGGAAGGAGAGATATCAACAACCATAGTCTGCATGGGTATATATAGGGAAAGAATAAGAGATGTGAGGAAGTGGGTTGAGGAGGTGGAATAAGTCGGCAATCCCTCCCTAAACCGTTTCACAAAACTGCCTAAAAGTTATCTTCATTCCCAAGTCTTCTAACTTCATCAGCAAGGTAGGATAAATTCACCTCAAGTCCAATTGGAGGTTTAATAGGCCATTCTTATTGGCAGTATGGTAGGCATCATACCCGCTATGGGCAGCCACCACTTAAATAGCTTGGCAACACTAAAGGGAGCCACATGGGCAGCCATATACTTACAACACTCCCCTTTGGATGACCATCACTCGAAAGAATTGCCTCATTAAAACCCTCATCAGAAAAACCCAGTGGGACAAAATATGATGAAGGAAAAAGAGTACAATAGAAGATATTCTGAGTGGAGCTAGCTGGATATGCAAAATTCTGCCTCGTTAAAACCTTGCCAGAAAAACCCATTGGGACAAAAACTGGACGAAGGAAAAAGAGTACAGGGCGTAGATATCCAGTACTAACGATGCGAAAATCTCCATATGATAATAGGCTCCCCTTGATGAATATCAGATAGACTGATGTAGTCTTACATCGTTAAATTATTCACACGTCGCATACCGATGCCTTCGACTAGTTTTTGTAGTAGGCAAAGACTTGGTGAACAAGTCAGCATAATTCTCACATGATTGTATCTTCTGGATATCAATCTCATTATTCTTCTGGAGATGGTGTGAATAAAACAACTTCGGAGAGATGTGTTTAGTTCTATCGCCTTTGATGTATCCTTCTTTGATTTGAGCGATGCATGCCGAATTATCTTCGTGAATAACTGTGGGGGAATTTGTGATAGAGACAAGACCACTTGAGCTTCTAATGTGCTCAATAATGGACCTAAGCCATACACATTCTCTTGTGGCTTCATGGAGAGCAATAATTTCTGCATGGTTAGATGAGGTTGCAGGTATAGTTTGTTTACTTGATCGCCATGAGAAAGTTGTACCTCCGCTTGTGAAAACATAACCTGTCTGTGAAATCCCTTTGTGTGGATCAGAAATATAACCAGCATCGGTGTATCCCTTCACTTGAGAATCACCAGATAAATTCTTTGAATAAAATAATCCTAGATCAGTTGTTCCTCTAAGATATCGAAGAATTTTCTTTACTCCGACCCAATGTCTCTTAGTTGGTGCAGAACTATATCTGGCTAATAGATTTACTGCAAAAGCAATATCCGGTCTTGTGCATTGAGCCAAATATGATAATGCGCCAATAGCACTCAGATATGGTACTTCTGGACCAAGGAGTGCTTCGTCTTCTTCTTTAGGACGAAATGGATCTTTCAGAGCATTAAGAGACCTAACAACCATGGGAGTACTGAGTGGATAAGAATTCTCCATGTTAAAGCGCTTCAGGACTTTTTCAGTGTATAAAGTCTGATGTACAAGTATGCCGCTGGTACTTCTTTCAATTTGTAAACCAAGACAGAATTTTGTTTTCCCAAGATCTTTCATCTCGAATTCTTTCTTCAAATATTCTGCAGCCTTAGAGATTTCTTCTGGAGTTCCTATAAGGTTGATATCATCAACATAGACTGCGAGAATAGCAAATCCAGTATCTCCTTTCTTGATAAATATACATGGGCAAATGAGATCATTTACATAACCTTCTTTGATCAAATATTCACTAAGACGATTGTACCACATTCTTCCAGATTGTTTCAATCCGTATAATGCTCGATTGAGCTTTAGTGAATACATAGTACATGGGTTGCCTTTAGGCAATTTAAATCCTTCAGGGACTTTCATGTAAATATCAGTATCTAATTTTCCATATAGATACGCAGTGACCACGTCCATTAAGTTCATCTCGAGTTCTTCCAGAACTGCTAAACTGATCAAGTATCGAAATGTTATTCCATCCATAACTGGAGAATATGTTTCTTCATAGTCGATCCCTGGCCTCTGCAGGAAACCTTGTGCCATGAGTCTAGCTTTATAGCGAACAACTTCATTGTTCTCATTTCGTTTTCTAATGAATACCCATTTGAAACCTACAGGGTTTACATCTTTGGGTGTTAGGACTACAGGTCCAAAAACATCACGTTTTGAAAGTGAAGTCAGTTCTGTCAGTATTGCTTCTTTCCATTTTACCCAATCAGACCTTTTCCGACATTCCTCAATGGAATGTGGTTCATAATCATCATTTTCAGTGATAATATCAGTGGCTACTGAAAGCGCAAATATATCATTGATGATTATGTTATCTCGATTCAACACTTTACCATTACAAGCATAATTTATAGATATCTCTTCATTTGGAGATAACTCATGCTCTTCAGGAGCTTCTACCTCTTCTGGGCCTTCACCCACTTCTAGGGGTGTATTAGCTAAAGGTGTAACTTGTTGATTTGTTGTCTCTTCTGGAACATTACTTACTTGTAGTTGATTTTTCCTCTTCCGGGGAACTATATCTTTAGAACCGATTGGTCGTCCACGTTTCAGACATGTTTTGGACGTTTCATTTGCTGCAATATTTTTATCTTGTCCTTCAGGGACATCTATCCTTGCTGGAACATTTGCAGCAGGTATATATGATTTTGTCACTCTCGCTGCGTCATTAAATGCGTCAGGCAATTTATTAGCAATCTCTTGTAGATGTATTATCCTTTGTACTTCAACTTCAGATTGATTAGTACCAGGATCAAAGTGAGACAAATTTGGAGTAAACCAAGAAAGTTCCTTTTTAGTAATATTTGCTTCAGGCAAATTTACTCCCCCTAATGGCGGGAAAACTGTCTCATCAAAATGACAATCGACGAAGCGTGCAGTGAAAGTCTCGCCCGTCTGGGGTTCGAGATATCGAATAATAGATGGTGTATCGAAACCAATATATATTCCTAGTCGGCGTTGAGGCCCAAACTTTGAGCGTTGTGGAGCTGATATAGGAACATATACAGCACATCCAAAAATACGCAAATGAGATATGTTGGGCTGCTGGCCTTGAACATATTGCAAAGGTGAATATTGGTTATTTAAAGTAGGACGTAACCTTATCAAGGCGGCAGCATGGAGGACTGCGGGTCCCCACGCAGTGACAGGTAGTTTCGTCCTCATCAACATAGGTCTCGCAATCAGTTGGATATGCTTAATGAATGATTCAGCTAGACCATTCTGAGTATGAACATGAGCTACAGGATGTTCAACATTAATTCCAACTGAGAGACAATATGAATCAAAAGTACTTGACGTAAATTCTCCTGCTCCATCTAGACGAATCGACTTAATCGGATAATCAGGAAAGTGAGCTCGTAAACAAATTATCTGAGCCAGTAACTTTGCAAACGCCTGATTCCGAGTCGAGAGTAGATTGACATGAGACCATCTAGTTGATGCATCGATTAATACCATAAAATATTTAAATGGTCCACACTGCGGGTGTATAGGGCCACATATATCACCTTGAATCCTTTCCAAAAATTTGGGAGCTTCGATATGTACTTTTGTCAGGGATGGACGAGTTACAAATTTTCCCAATGAACAACCTGTGCAAGTAAACTCCCTATCTATCAGAAACTTCTAGTTCTGAAGAGGATGCCCCTGAGAGTTTTGTACTATTCTACTCATCATGGTAGAGCCTGGGTGTCCTAGTCGATCATGCCAAATCTTATAAGTATTTGGATCATGCAACTTCGGGTTAACAACGACATAGGATTCGACTGTTTTAATCTCAGTAAGATATAACCCAGAAGAAAGAGCTTCAATTCTTTCTAGAACACGCTTCTGGCATGATATACTTGAGGTGATATATAAATATTCTTTATTATCCTCAGACCCAGTTTCGACGTGATACCCATTTCGGCGTATATCTTTGAAGCTCAACAGATTCTTCAGGGATCTGGTCGAGTACAAAGCGTCGTCTATAATTAGTTTAGTACCACGGGGCAATATTATAGTAGCTCTTCCGGAGCCTTCTATAAGGCTTGATGAGCCGGCGATAGTAATCGCATTTGCCTCAAATAATTTTAAGGTCGAGAAATATTTTGTATTTCGAAGTATCGAATTTGTGGTCCCACTGTCTGCTAGACAGATATCTTCACCACCTTTAGATATGTTTCTTCCAGAATCCATACCTTTTATAAAATTAAACAATATAATATTGATAACTATTGTAAAAGAAAGTAAATAATTTACAATACCAAAAATAAACAAATCATAGTTAGATAAGTTAACATATTAGTTAGTAAAATCAAATATATGATTAGATCGATTGATTCCTTCAGGGAGACAATATCTTATACACAATGGTGGATCAAGCTCTTGAGATTCATCTCTCTAGCTTCAGGCTTCAAAGATGTTTGATATAAATCCACAAAGTGTTTTGCCGTACAACAGGTACAGGACAAACAACTAAGCATTCTACAGCTGTGACAAGCTTCTTCCCGAACCTTCAGAGGGTTATTCACCTTATCATTCTTAGGTTCGGTACTACATATTGAGTTTCTCTCTTTTCCCACTTCAGGTGGTAAAAGGCTTGTCTATAATTTATTCCCCATTTATTCGTGTGGGTTACATATTGGTGGTTTCTTCCAGAACCACTTTTCTCATTTGTATTTTTCTTTCCTTCCATGATCATTTCACAATATTGCAGGTGCTTCAGGCATAGCTGCAGACCCAGTAGGTCGAGATTCATGGTTGTGTAACAACAACTGGTTGTTTTCTTCGTTTAAAACGAGACAATTAAGAAAATGAAAATACATGAGAAAACGACGCTCTCGGTATTGAGTCTGCAGGACTATATCCGAGGCGTGAAAAGTGTTTAGTGTTGTCAATCACTTACTCATATGTAACAGTATCTCCTCTTAGACAAATCTATATCTGTAACAGAAGATTAATAGAGGTTAGTTATAATAAAACCAATAATTTAAATGTATACCTTTCACCGGGTAGAGTAACGATTTATATCGTTCGATCTTTCTCCGATGTTAGCGTCAAACAGGCAGAGTAACGGCTAGTATATTCAACTTGGAAGAATGAAAAATAATGACTTCTCAGCTGGCTAGAGACTCGTGCTGATAACGTATTGTAAAATATGTAGAGATGAAAAGAAGAAATAGGATTTATCTATTTCACATTTGATATTACAACCAACTTTAATCTCTCAAAATATAAGACTTTAAATTATTCAACAGAATATGGAAAGATGGAAGGAGAGATATCAACAACCATAGTCTGCATGGGTATATATAGGGAAAGAATAAGAGATGTGAGGAAGTGGGTTGAGGAGGTGGAATAAGTCGGCAATCCCTCCCTAAACCGTTTCACAAAACTGCCTAAAAGTTATCTTCATTCCCAAGTCTTCTAACTTCATCAGCAAGGTAGGATAAATTCACCTCAAGTCCAATTGGAGGTTTAATAGGCCATTCTTATTGGCAGTATGGTAGGCATCATACCCGCTATGGGCAGCCACCACTTAAATAGCTTGGCAACACTAAAGGGAGCCACATGGGCAGCCATATACTTACAACACCATTTGATTATTTGAACTAGTTTAATTGTTTAAAGGTCTTTCATAAAAAAAAAAAAAAAAAAAAATTAAAGGTGTTCTCAATTCCTCTCGTGTCTTCTTACAAAATATGCTTTGAGACTTTAACACTAGGGGCACAACTAAAATTTCCCATGAAGTAAGAACCCTACAGAAATCCACCCCTTAATCTTAGAATGATCACCTTTTCTTTGTTATCACGATAAAACCAACTTCTTTTTTACTTAATCTTTTTGTCCACTCTATTGGCCTCATAGTATAAAGTCCTAGTGTAATAAGATTACAATATAACCTGAGATTAGGGAGATTTTGGAGTATCATATGTTTCCAAAACTGTGATATATCGATATTTTTATGATCTTGAGCCTGTTGGATAACAATATGTCTTACATTTAAACTAAAAAAATATATACTATTCATTCAGCTAATTTTTCCTCCAATGTTACTAAATCAATTTTTTTTTTTTTTTTTGTTGAAGTAGATAGCATTAGATTAAATCAAAACGTTATTACAATACTTATTAACTAGAATACAAGGTACATTCCTCCACACTTTATCTCTCCGATTCTTCCTAGCCCATTTTGCTAATTTGTCTGCATTATGATTCAGCTTTCTCCCCGTATACTGAAAGTTGATCTTCTGGAACTGGTGAATGTAAGACTTGATTTTCTTTATATGCAAGATAGATTGCCATTGAACTGCATGTTTGTCATTACGAAGATGATTTATAAGATTAATGTTATCACTTTCTATGATTATGGAATGGTGATTCATCTCCTTGGCCCATTCAATTCCAAGAAGGATAGCCTTGGCTTCACTTTCTTCACTGTTTCTCGCTCTACTAGATTTGACTTGAGCTCCGATGAAATAAGATTTATCATTATGTGCAATCATGCTAATTCCCATATTAGAAGAAATATCAGTAAAAGAGGCGTCAACGTTAATTTTTATCATATTATTCGGTGGCGGAAGCCATTTTTCATCAGTTGATAAATTTATTTTTCTATCCTTATTACTAAGTTTTTTGTTTGAGTTCGGGTAATTTTCAATCATTTTTATAATGTTATGCAACCCATTTATCTCATGTTGAAAGCAGTGGTCACACCTAACTTTCCATAGCACCCAAAGAACCGTAGATAGATGGATGTTTTCTTTGGTGTAGCAAAGATTCCCATTCTCTTCCCAAGAGAAGATCCAGTCCGATATGGAAGAGATATTCTCCGAGATTATGTCGAAATAGAACCAGATGTTTTTAGCTACTAAATCAGTTGAAAATACAAATAGATAATGAGTTAAGTGATCAAGATCCTTGTATTAAATATTTGATGTGCATGTGAGGAACATTACTTGTTAGGTCCATCCAATATGATAAGAGTGAGTTATACCTAATCAATTAAGCAATATCCATGGGCACATGGGGGACTTGATTGATAGGTCTCATTGTTGTACCTAATATATTTTTGTATCTTATTTTTATATAATATATAAATTTATATAAATAAAACCCTTAATTAAGGCTTAAGGATTCATGATACATACTAAATAAAACCATAATTGTATGTCGATTAAGCAATTTACTCCTAATTCTTCAATCTGCCACAGACGGTTTGAAAGGAGATCAAAACACCTACAGTTAGCTTCTTAAACCTTTACACATTCTTTCTTACATAATTCATGAATTGTCAAACATTTATTTTAACCATCTTAAAAATGAATCATCAACGCTATAAATTCTAGTTTTTTTTTTTATGAGAGGCTATAAATTCTAGTTGACATGCGAAAGGTAACTGAAATTACTAAGAATAACAATTTCATGTGGCCCTTCACGGATGGAAACACACACAAATTGTTTCAACCCAGTCCGCCTTCCATCCATCCATCCTTCCTTCCCCTTTGGTCAATCAATGTTTTCAGCATTATCCTTCTGGTTAATATGCCCATCCTACCAACTAGTAGGTTTCTTTCGTTATTCCTTCAACATCTGGCGGTGAGGTGTGTATCCGACTAATGTAATCGATTGGGATCTGTAGGTCAATTCGGACCCGTAATTTCTTTCTCAATGTTACCATTGAGCTGAGTAAGGAACCTTAGCCTTTTAAGATCGCTAATATAAATTTTTGATAATTTCATCAGTTATATCCGAATACGTAGATGTTAACTGCTTTGATAGGAGAAATAACTCCAATTACTAACAATAAATCCATAATGTTGATTTCTAGTAATTATAACAAAGATTGATTTTGCATAAATTATTGGATTTGCCATTTCAAAAGATAGCAAATAAAAGAGTCTTGGATTTCTCATTCGGGGCGAGTTATTTCATTCCGGTAAGTAAAACCTAGGTAGAAGCCCGGAAACGGCCCGTTTGTGGGATGGGCACAGCTGGATTTATAACACTTGTCCAGGAATCTCGTTCTTGTCTTTAATAGGGAAAGAGAAAGACAAGAAAAAAAAAATAGCGTCCACCACAAGGACGACTCTATTACTACTATCAGCCTCTCAAAATCCACCGTATAAATATCCTTGAGATCTACGTTACGTAACCCTAAGAAAGACAAATAAACACATCTAACGGCTTTAATGAGTTCACTCAAAAATTTTGAATTGCCGCGCTTGAACGTCATTCAAAGTCAAACATTGAAGAGTTTCCGAATCTGTCTCATTCCCGAACCTCAGGTTCGGAATATAACCAAACCAAACCACATCTTTGATTGATTTTTAGTAAGAGTTTCTCGTCCTTCATTTTCACCTTCTTGGCAGATTAGGAAATGAGTTTTCTAGGGTTTTCAATTCGGCAAAAGGAGATATGAATTTATGATCTTCAAATAGATCCGGACGAAAAGAGATTTACAGTGTTAAATAATTTCTATAGAGAGAGAGAGAGAGAGAAGATTAAGAGAGAAATAAGAATCTCGTGGAAGCTTCTTAGGAATACTAATTTGTCGATTTATCTACTTTATTCAGCTTCGATCTGAAACTTGAAGAAAACTAGTACTATTACTCGATTGATTTGAGATCTCAGATTTGGATTTACTCAGTCAACTCGTTCAAAAACAGTTCAGTAAGTGAGGATTTCGATTTAGAATCTCACAGATAAAGAATTTGAAGTTTAGGTTGTTGAGGATTTAGGTATCTGATCGGAGATTTGTGTTTAAGTTGATAGTTTTTTAGGGTTTTACTATTGATTTTCCATGTACAAGAGCAGAAACAGTATGAAATTATGAATGAAGTCTGTTTTTTTGAAGTTTCACAGAGAAATTAGATGAGTTTTGTTCGATTCCGGTTTTAATACGAAACGGTGATCTCGTGAAGAGTTGGTGAAGTCAGAAATTATGGATAAAATTATCTGAAGGAGTTCTTTAATTATTTACCTTTCATGTGTCAATCAATAAAGCTTCACTTTTATCGACGTTTGGACATTAGTCAGACTTTAATTTGAATTTTTCTGCTAAAAGTACCAAAAAAAGATTGTCTTTTCTCCATTGATTTGGATTCATAGTGATCTTTAGAGTTCGATTTGAAGATATTGAAGGCTTAAATGGTTAAAATCCTTTGAAATTTTGGAAGATTATCCATTTTCTGTCTGCAATAAATGCTGAGTTAGAGAGAGAGAGAGAGAGAGAAACGATTTCAACAAGTTGCACTTCATCACAGACTTGCAGTGAGAAAAAGGTTTTTAGAGAGAGAGAGAGAGAGAGTATCAGCAAATTTGACCTAGGGAGTTACTTATTGTAAGTTATTGATGTCGATCTCAGAAGAATCATCTTCGCCGGTGAGAGAATTAGATCCTCTACTGAAGGATCTAACTGAGAAGAAACATAGTTTCCGGCGAAACGTAGTAAATTTGGCCACTGAGCTGAAGGATGTTCGTAGTCGTCTTGCGTCTAAAGAGGAATCATTTGTCCGAGAAACCCTAACAAGACAGGCATGCAATATTGCAATTTTCTTGTTCATGTATTCTCAATTTGTTTATTCTTTTGGAATTTTGGGGTTAATTGATTTTAGGGTTTGTGTAGAAAGCTGAGACGAAGGTAAAGAACATGGAAGAAGAGATAATTGAATTGCACAAGAGCTTGCAGGAAAGGGATGTGGAATTGCAAACTTCAGTTTCCACTGCTCACCAGGTGATGATCGTTAAAGCTAGGTTTGATTTTTATAGTTCCTTTGATTTGGCTTTTTAAAAAGATTGATCTTTTACAATTTTCCTAATTTGTAGTGGGTTGACCCCCTTTCTTTTCCCATCTAGACATGGATCTAGATTTCTAGTATAGGAAATGTTCTTTTGAGTAAACCCCACAAAGCCTTATCATCTCTATAGATTCATTTTCTTTTCTTTTCATGATAAGAATCTCTGTGGAGCCTGGGAGAAGTAGATGTGTCAATTCAGAGTTTTTTTTGCAATTTCCCTTTTTCGGCTGTGTTGTATAGTTTTTTGTTTTTTGTTTTTTGATGAAGGATGTATAGTTTTTTGTTGAAAATGTTTTCTTGTTAATCATTCATGATTATACTATAATAGTTTACTCTGAAAACATGAACCACTAAGGAAAAATGAAAAGTTCATTTATTCTAGCAATCGATCTATTTATGATAGTGTAGGTGGTATGGGTACAGGGTATTTGTTAATTTCTCTAAAATCTAAAATTTTGGTATGGGTACAGGGTATTTGTTAATTTCTCTAAAATCTAAAATTTCCCTTTTGCATTATCTATCGTGTAGTGTTTTAGATATAATCAACAATTTGTAACTATTAATTCGTTGACCTACAACTCAAAACCAATTGACACGGAAGAGGGAGGACTTAAATTTTATATTCTTGGAACACGGGAGTACTCTTCGTCAATGTAAGACTATTCTCCTTACGACGGATGACCCCTCAGTTTTGACATTTTTTTGAGCCTTAGACGTATTCTTTTGGTGGGTCATGTGGAGCACGTGTACCCGTTGTGCCTATATTAGTGCCTATCTCTTATACCGACAAAATGTTGAATTCATTGATGTAAAAAACTATTTCTAAGGACTCCTATTAAATTGATTTGTGAAGGATATTATGCGTGAATTTTCACTGCGGAACCCCTTCCTTGCCATAACCATAAAATAAACACTCTTTTCTTTTAGGGACAAATTTACTTCAGATCCACTTTTGGTATTTCAAAGAATAAGTGGAACAAGTATCTGATAGTAGATTTGTTTTTGGATTTTCTGTTCGAATCCTATTAATGTTTCTATTCAATTCGTCATGGCAAGAGTTGGCTCATACGATAAACTTTGTTCTTGCTTGTTTTATTTATTAGTGGGTCAACCCTGTAAATCGCGAACTCTATTAATAGTAAAAGAGTTAAAGCGATTTGATTTAACCAAATGAGTAATGTCTAACGTATTAAAAGTAAAACACTAAAGAACAAGTTTTCCTCTGTCATGACATTCTCATTTTTGGGAACTGCAGTACCTGAAGGAATTGGATGATCTAAGGTTACATCTTTCAACTGCTCAGGAAGCAGCAGATACAAGTGCTGCTTCAGCGGAATCAGCTCAACTTCAGTGCTTAGCTTTGTTGAATGAGTTAGACGAGAAAAACAATTTGCTAAAAGAGCACGAGGATCATATTCATAGGTTGGAAGAGCAACTGAATAATCTTCAGAAGGACCTTCATGCAAGAGAAGCTTCTCAAAGTCAATTGAAAGATGAAGTTTTAAGAATTGAACAAGAGATTATGCAAGCAGTTACTAGAGCCGGAGCTAGCAAGGAATGCGAGCTTAGGAAACTTCTAGAGGAGGTTTCTCCTAGGAACATTGAAAAGCTTAATAAACATTTAACTTCCAAGGACGAAGAGATAGCCAAACTAAGAGATGAAGTGCGGATCATGTCTGCCCATTGGAAACTGAAAACTAAAGAACTGGAATCACAGGTATGCCGATGTTCATGTTAGTTGAATTATAGTTCGCTCAGGAGTTATTCATGACTCTGCTTGGCCTCAAGACTAGCCGAGTTTGGAGAACTCGGAGACATTTTCTTTCTCTGTTATTTTATTTCTTCAATATTATGTATCAAAATCTGAATGGTAGTAAAAAAACATAGTTTTTGGTTTTCATGTAAAAAATTAATACAATTATGTAGATACGAAAATGTAATCAAATCTAAAGCCGCCAAGCCCGAGTCCCCGAGCCCAATCACTTAAGTTAGTTACTGCAAAGATTGTACCATTTTACTTCTAACTTTGAAATTTGTATTTGTTCATGAGACAGTTGGAGAAACATCGGAGAACTGAGCAAGAGCTTAAGAAGAAGGTGCTGAAATTGGAATTCTGTCTCCAGGAAGCTCGGGCCCAGACACGGAAGCTACAAAGGGTAATTCAAAGTATTCTAACTTCTTTGTCTTATTCCAACTTCCGTAAATCTACTTCCTTTAACTAGAGATTATGCCTGCCTGTATTGTTGCATAAATGTGGATTGAGTTTTTGGTGAGATCACTGCCTTAGTGAAATGGCTTCATTTTCCAATGATAACAAATGTCATCCAATCCTTAAAGAACATACTGGAGGAATGAGTTGCTATGAAATTGTTGCCCTCTTTCTTTTGGGTGCTTTTCGGCTTGCTTATGTCTGTCATCATTTAGCAATGATCTTGAATCTTTTTTGGCAGTTCATTTTCGTCGCATCATTTTTTTTTGATGTTTCAATGGGCAGATGGCGGAAAAACGAGACAAAGCTTTGAAAGAACTAAGAGATGAGTTATCCGCAAAGCAAGGAGTAAATGGCAGTTTTGACAAACATAACTTCTGGGAGAGTTCTGGCTTCAAGTTCGTAGCTTCAATGTCTATGTTGATCCTGGTGGTATTTGCAAAGCGTTAAAATTTTATTCCGTCAAATCAGGTTTAAAGACAATTAAAGACCTGAAACTTATCCAAGAGTAGAGTTAGAATAGGTTTAGCTAAGAAACTTCAGCTTATTGTATAAAGTAGTAGTACGTTAGCTATATATTTATGTATCAAAACATAAGCTAGAACCTGTTTATGTTGTTTTAGCTTTTAACAGGAACTGCTGGTTCCTAAATTTGATCGGTACACTCTGTTTCTGTTATTAATATCAATATCAAAATTTGAAACAGAACTCTGTAATGCTTTGATCAGTTACTGTGTGTTTATATTCAGTGCAGCTAGTGGACCTTGCAGCTGAGTTAGGGCCACTGCTACCTTTTCTGGATTGTTTTATTGGCAGGTTAGAGATACACTGCCCTAATTCTAATTTGTTTTGCCTAGTGGGGTAGGTGATAGGCCTTGATCATTTTTTACTCAACTGGGTGGGGGATCAGGTGAGCCAATAGGGTGAACCCTGTAGCTCTGTACCCTACCGGTGGTCGAGGGGAAATTTCTGGCGATAGACTGAATGGGCCAATGACAACCCTATTCTGGGAGCCTGTGGTGGTGGAATCGCAAGCTCCACATCGCCAGGCAGTGTCTAGTGCTCCTGAATAAAGTTTGGGCATGAAAACCTCATCAAGTCAGGTACAAGCTGCATTACAAAAATTACCATTGACCTAAATATCAATTTTGCATATAATTTCAAAATACTAAAGAGAGTACAAGGTTGCTTAAAAGCAAGTTTAAATCTACTAGGAAGATTACAGTGTTAGAGATCATTGCTACATTGAATGGGTAACCATTAATGTACACTAGAAAAATCTTAAGCAAGCCATCTAGTCGGATAGTATCGATAACTGATTTGCACGACCTTGACTGCAACAAGGTAACTGATTCATTGATGAACATTGATGAAAATCTTCATCCAATGGAGCTCTCATCCAACAGTTGAACTGTTGAAGTGTCAACAGTGAGTGGTACCATCCCATTCCATTTACTTGAAAGTTGTCATGTGCTAGACGTAGCTATATACACTACAATTTATAGATCGAAGCATTTGTTAAAGCTCTCTCTTCTCCATAACAGAAAATTAGAACGCTGAAGCCCGAATGCCTAGAGATCTGATCCAGTTCGACTGACCCATAGTGTGTCTTAGAAGTAAGAACTACGACTTCAAAAGTTCATCATGAGTATGGTAGTGGCGGCTGTTGTTGCCAGTACGAAGGAGCCAAGTAGTGGCTGTGAACCAACTGCAATGGATACTGTTGTGCTGCTACTCCCAGGAGGAGGTTGAGTCCCGTAAACGCCTGGTATTGGTGATGTAGGGTAACTCGAATTTAGCACCATCGGAGATAAACCATTGCTGCAAATTCAAAAATTTAGTTAATATCTATCTCTACCCAATATGAAATCTAGCAACCACACACCCAAACACACACATATGTGTGTTTGTGTATTCGATCATAGCAGCTAGGTCGTCACTTTACCTTGCTCCTCCTATAGTTGTTGGTGGTATTGTTACTGGTGGTATCGTTATTGGTGGCATTGTTGTTGGTGGCGTAGTTGAAGTTGGTATTGTTGTCGACGGTGTTGGCGTCGTAGTCGATGGTGTTTGAATTGTAGAAGATGACGACGAGGGATAAACACAAGAGCCGGCACCTGAGCAAAATTCAAGATAACTCGGTATTAAGATTTAATCCAGAATATATATATACAAGTCACTGTATGAATCAAGAAAGAAAGTTTCCCATGGCTTAAAGAAGTACTAAAATTTAGTGCAAGTAAAAGATTAAAAATCATACTTGGGTTGTTGTTTACAAGCATAGCAGATCCTCCAAAGTTACAGCTTGTCGGTGTTGGATTCTTCTGATAATAACTGTTAAACGCGTATGAGGCATGGTTTTGAAGTGTATTTGGATTATAGCAGCTTCCTGTCGACTGAATCGCCGAGCAATCACCAACACCACAAGCATAATCCAAAGCAGCCTGAAGTGAACTCTCCACGACTCCTGTTTTTGCAACACACCATGTCTGTCCTCCCACTCCGGCAGGTGGATTATTCATCGTAGGAGTAGTAACTGGATTTGTAATCGGATTGTTGACTGGAGGTGTGAATGGAAAACCAGTTACGGGATTCATCGTGGGTGGTGTCATCGGAACTGATACTGGAGTTGTAACAGGAAATCCAGGCACAAGTGGATTTTCAGGATTTGTAGAAGGAACTGTAATGGGCGGGGTGACTACTGGGTTTATATTAGGAACTGTAACAGGAACTGCAGCAGGATTCGTCGGCATTACTGTGACAGGGATTGTCGAAGGAACTGTCACAATCGTTGGTGTAGGGTTCATAATAGGCAGAGTAACAGGTGTTAACGGATCGAAATTATCAAGAAGATCTCTTCGGGTTTCCAAAATTAGTTTCTTGTTGTCCTTGTGAAGGAGTTCTCTACGAGAAGAACGAAAGATCTTTTGTTCTTCTCTGCTTAAAACCATACCCAAATCTCTTCTCTTTTCTTTATGCAATTTTTCTAGAACTGAAAGTGAGAATCCTACTGAAACCCGAACTTGATTCTCAAGATTCATACTTTTTAGGGCTGAATGGATTGATTTCAAAGTGGGTATGAGCAGAAGTAATTGTTTTTCTGCAACTGAGTTACTACTGCTAGTACCAACTATGATATTTCTGATGTTAATGCTAAGGTGGGTTTTAAGCCATGAAATAGCTAAACCTTTTGATGGTGATATCCCCAGATTCTGAAATTCTTCAATGTTTAAGTACAGATCAACAGGTAATCTAGTGTTTGATGAAGTATCTAAATTCTTATAATTTGAAACAAAAACCCTAATCTGAGAAGGTAAAACCTTGTTTTTCCTCAAGAGAGATATTGGTGGTATAGGTGATGAAGATTTACTGCTTCTCCTTGCATCAAATGAGAAACCCACCAAAGCTCCTGAAAAAGATGAAACATTTAGTAAGATTCAAGACTACCCACTAGATAAATAAAGCTCAAAAGGGTTTATGAACACTAGTAGAACTTTAAGAAATGATGAAATTAGAACTTTAGGATCCAAAGTTGATGTTCTTCATCTGATCAAACCCAGATTCTTAGGGCCCAGGAGATAAAAAATGGTCTACCAACAAGGGTTAAACTGCAGAATCTTTGATTTTGAACAAGAAATTCTCCTAATTTTGAAGCTCTTTTACTATGGGTATTAAACTTTAAAACCAAATCAAAGATTAAATCACATAGCTAAACAGAAAATGAGGGTTTCAAGTGCATATTTGAATTTGAAAAGAACAGGATCAAGTAATTGTGTAAGGTTCTTTGACTTACCAGAAGAGCATACTGTGAGACAAGTAAGGATGAAGAAGAATTTAACAACTCCATTATTAGCCATTAAAATGAGCAAGTTTTTTCAAGGTTTGAGGATACCCAAACTGGATTTAGTGTGATTTTTTCAAGAAAAACAGTTTTAAAGAACATTTTAGAGACCAAATAGAGTGGAGTAAATAGACAGAATGGAAGAGAGGAGCATCTAAGAAAAAGTTGCAGAAAGAAAAAGTACTAAAAAAAGTAGAAGTTGGTTTTATTGGGATCACAAAGAAAAGATGATTATTTTGAGATGAAGGGTTGGATTTTGTTAGTGTTCTTGCTTTCTAGAAAATCTTAATAGTTAAAGAATCAAATGATACATTCTCTCACTACTTGATCCACTTTTTTTGGTTTCTCTTTCTTCTTCTTTTTTTAAGTTGAAGATATAAAGCAGTAGGGACATGGGCAAAGATTCAGAGGCAAAGCACACAGGGACAATGAAATGACAATACTATCAAGGAAGAATGTTTATTCAATTTACCCTTACTATTCTTTTTCTTATTTAGATGGGTTAAAATTTAGATTATTTTTCGATTTGTGTCTTTTATATTATTAATATATATATATATATATATGAGACACTCGGAAACATGTTTATGCTAACATTCTTCACGAAAAACTGTCTCATAACCTTGGATTCTTGAAAAAAAAACATATAAGTCGATTATTTTGCTTTTCAGATTTTTTTGAGAGATGCTTTAGATAAAAACATGGCAAATGGTATATTGTGTATTATTTATCTCATTTTTTTTTTTGTTGAACTAGGTATTATTTATCTCATTTGTTATATGATAAGAATGAAGTCTGAATGTTACTTTTCTTATGACGAGAGAAATCATGATAACCTTAATATTGGATATCGTATTTTCAAAAGTGTATAATTTTTTTATTCGCATATGCACGTAATTTTCGCTTAAGAGGACCAAACTCTACTTTTAATATGATTATCTGATATGCAACTTGCCTAGTTGAGGTAACAAAGTTCATACAATTCTACTAGCTAAAAAGCCTTGAATGAGGAAATGGTTCTTGTTTTTTTGTTAATTACTCCTCTTTTTACGCTTGGAGATTGAAAAGGATATACTAATCTAAACTTTGATCTTTCTAAAGTATCTATCATGTTGAAAATATGCATTTCCCTCCATCCAAATGAATCAAAAGTGCCCTTGTCTGACTAGACATCCCAGCCAAACCAATAGATATTACCCCAAAAGATGGTCAGCCATGTGATAAGGTTGAAGGGGTTCAAAAACTTTGAGTAAAGAAGAACTTATCTCTCTCTCCTCTCTCTCTAGATGGCTATTAAGGATATGGGTTTGATGTTTGAATCACCTTTACAACCTTTCTCATTGTCTTTCTGATATCACCTTTTAGTATAAAAATCATACTTTCAATCTTCCTCAACAATCCCACCTTTAACTTTCAGTAGCTATGGGTTTCTTACTTATCTTCAATCACCACCATTAGATTAGCCTAAATGGTCCTTACAAAAATCCAATTTTTGGCACAAGATGGATCATGGAGTTTTACGTAAACGAAATACTGAAAGACTTCGGTCGAGTGGTAACATGTGTCGTTTGTGTTTCTCCACCGAAAGACCACGGTCCGAATCTTACTCTTTCTAGAAGAAAAATACTGCAAGACTTGCAACAAATTCCGTAAAAACATAATCGTATTAGGATTACAGTTCAACTGTTTGTTACTCATTCTATCTCAATAAGTTATTCCAGTGATTCAACATGCTTAGAAAGAAATGGTAGATTTACAAGGGTAGTAGCTACAAGCTAGGAGCTATCAACAATATTAATAACTTCAGTTAGTCTACTTACTTTTTTCCTGCCTTTATCTTTTCAACTAGTAATCACATGGTATGATCGATCAATAACTCGCTGAAAAAAGGATCCGCTAAAGCTTCTTTGGCAGAAGGGCATGTGCTTAGGCGTCTCCCCAATGAACGTAGATTTCTCACATCTTTAGGTGTTCGTTTCTGACACACACACGATCAATCAGTAAAGAAAAAGGAACTTTTACGTTCTTAGATCATTTTGTGATAATGTAAATGGATAGATAACTAAAGACTTGTTGAATTGACATAGAGAAGTAACAAAGAACCGAGAAAAGAAGAAGAAATTATAGTTATGACGTCAACTCACAAATGATTTCTTCATCAGCAAAATATCAACCAAATACTGCAACCATAACACATTTGTCTTGGGGAAACTGTTCAATTGAACATATAAAAGTTCAAAGCCAATACAACATAATGTTGATTAAAAGTTCAATTAATAAGAATGGATGTGGAAGAACTTTCGATAAAAGTTGTTACCATAATCTACTTAAAATGAGAATATAATATCTTAAGTGTATTACAGTAAAAACTGGATTGCGGTGATCACATTTCATTAGATCTCCATCTTGTTCTACTGTTTCTTCGATAAGAAACCAAAATGCAGGAAAAGGAAGTACTATCTCATAAATTCCTTGTAAGTCTATTTGAATAACCCATTGTTCCCACCTAGAGATCTCAATGTTGGGTATATTTGGCAAGAATGAGAATTAGGATGTATAAACTTAGTACAAAATTGTAAATGAACAAGTCAAAATGATACTTATTCAATCAAAACAAGTACAAAAGGGTAAATGTTCTATATGTTATGTGATAACCTTGGATTTTACAAGTTTCAATAGTTATCGTGGAATCATGACGCCTAGTCAGTATTTGGGTGTGTGCTTTTCCGCTTATCCCCTTGAGCAGAAAAGTCTGGCCTCACTAGCATAGAAGATAAACAGGTCGGCTCCACGAAGTTACAAGTTTTGATTTGTGGTTAAATGGTCTTATCAGTCACATTCTAGCATCCAGAAAGATCAAAGACGCAAACTTTAGATTAAAACACTTACCTTCCTTCCCAGCAGTCTTCTGTCACTTCCTTCATCTTCCGATATGTTTCTGACTGCCAGGAAATTAAGAAGGTTAGTTAAATGAAGATCAGAGGATTTGAGAGTTCTATATTTCTTCAGAAAATTTATTTCGCATACCTGTTTATCCCCTTTACGAACCTCAAACAATTCCAAATCAGTTGATAAGTCCAGAAAATGAATCGCATCCCCTACACAAGAAATAAAGCAATGTGTGAGTGTTATATATAGTTTATCCAGCAAACATGGGGATCAATAGATTTACCAGTATTGATGCGGGAAAGCGTGAAATCTATTATTGATACAGTTAATCCAAAGGTCCTAGCCACCGTTGGCCTTCCATCGAGGATGAATTTTGTAGTTTCTGCTCCCGTACGGGTTAACAGGATATTGCCCCTGTGGACATAAATCTGGATCAGCTAAGTATTATGTCGATGACTTACAAGTCAGTAGATATATAAGTAGATAGTTTTTTAGTTAAACCAGTGCAGATCTCGGTGTTCAAATTCGTAAGTAGCTTCTGCCACAGCTAAGGCAGCTGTCACCTGCAGGTTCAGGAAATAATAAAATATATATCAGTAATAGTGAGCTGACATGGATTGATAGAAATAGAAAAATCGAGGAGCCTACCTGAACCAATAAGCTCTGTGCTTCATCAAAATCTAAAAGCACAAAATTTTCAAGATCTTTACCTCCGTGTGCTAGGACAAACACAACATAACACTAAAAACCATTTAATTAGATTTACAAGTAAAAATTTTGACACACTCCAATCTTAAAACCACAACAGATATTATGATCTAACATCGAGCCTGTAGGGCAGAAATCATATTTTCAACTTCCCTCACAGTCACATATATAAGCAGTTGATAGGACAAACCTGTTCATTTGGAAATTCTTTTGGATGGTCATTTTCAGAGTTAAATTTTGCATCCCAATCTTCCCATGCTTTGATCAGGGAATCATCATAAGAACCTTGGCAAACACGTACACTGCAGACGAAAACATGAAATGAAGTTACTCCCCACTAATAAAATTAATATTAAATGTTTTCGTTATCCGAGGGGGTAATATTCAGAGAAGTATGTAGGTCACATACTCTAATGTTTCTATAAAGGTTGTGCATGAATGACGAGCTTCAAATTCTTGACCTCTTAAACGATTCAGAGTCCAAGAAAGTAGGACCTCGTCAAGCAATTCCGCTGATTTCTGCAGAAAAGAAATGCGTTATGGAAACATTCAGCATCGCTCGGTGAATTGATAATACTCTAAGAAGATTGATCTTTTAAAAAATTTCCACGGGACGTTAAGGATTTGATGATGTAAAAGAAGATCTTAGTGTGATACCAGATCACATGTAAGGGACACCTGCTTCTATTTATCTTTACTGCTAGAATCATAACTTTCCTAAACCAAAGTAACCATATGGGTAACCACGTTAATATCAATGCACTTAGTTGTCAAGGAATTCCCTAGAGAAAGAACATAACTACCGGAGTACCTTTTGAACTTCCCCATTCACTAATAAATCTCCATCTATTGGGACTATTTTGCAGACAGCTTCACCAGCCATGAAGGCTTCTCCAAATGTTCCTTCACCAATCTTCACTATACTGCCAGGGTCACTGTTTTCAAGATAGTTCAAAATTACCATAAGATCAAGTATGCAAAGACCCAATTCTGTAGTAGTTTATGTAAGAAGCTCATTGAGATTAAGACTACACAAAGCACTTTCAGATGATTTTAAGAGAAGCAAGTTTCGAAAGCAATGAAAAGATGCAGTTAACCAGGTGACAGTCAATCTCCCAGAATATCAGATGATTTAAACATGACGTTTTTGTATGAAGAGAACAGACCTATACTTGGAAAACAAGTCCAATAGCGTGGACGGAGCTGATTGATTGCAAACTCTTAATAGTGACATGAATGGATCCTTGTCTTCAGTATGTAAGGACAACCTTTCCTTCAAAGAGAGCCTTTTAATTGATTTGCTTATCTCTTCACAACCGTCGTCAGATATATATGCAGCTTCCATATCACTCTTCTCTGGACATGTATGATTTTCATCCGAATCATTATTCTTAACACTTTTCTGCACACGAGGCAAATCTAGAGAGAGGTGTCTAGCTGTCCTTTCAGGGGTTTTGTCATTTGAAGTAACAGAAGCATCACGGTTTATATCCTCCATAGGCACCACCGGAGTCTCCAATATATTCGATAGTGAGCTAGAAGGCCCACAGCTATAATTTAGCTTCTTCGAGATTAACCATTTACCCAATCTTGAATTAAAATGTGGTAAAGTGAACTGGTCATTTTCAACTCCCGTAGCCCATGTCCCAAAGTTCTTAGGCGAAGGGCTTTCTTCTATCAACTCAAACGAGTCGACCTCATCGAAGTACGCCTTCTCCTTCTCATAGGTTGGAGGTTTCACATTCTTTTTCTGTGGAACCCACAAAGCAAACAATTACGAACATATTCCATTACATTAGTTTAGATTCAAAAACCATAAATTCAAATGAAGTAAACATATTGAATCAAAAATCATACACTAGGAGGGAGGGGACGTTTAGGTCGGTTTCTAGCTTGATTTTGTATTTTTTGAGGCTGATAATCTACTCCTGCTGAAACCACAATGCTGGTTCTTCCTCTATAACAAAACAAAGTTTATATTAACAATCACTAGCTCTAAAAGCTCAACCTGTGAGTGAAAATGGATGATTCTTTCAAAAGGGGAGCTATTTTTTTAATAGTTAGGGTCAAACCTGATAGAAAGTGAACGATTCAAACTGTTCCTCTTAGCTGCCAAACTAAATCGATTATGTCTGTTGGGAATCCTTCTGAAAGAACAAAAAGATTGAAACTTTAATCAATCAAAACGAAAATTGATAACAAAAGAACCCTAATCGGATATATAATTGGAAAATTTTTGAAGTTTATATCCTTACATTTGTTCATTTGTGATGTTGGTACTTCTACTTGGTTCTCTTCTCTTGTAAATTACAGCAATTTCTGACTGTTTTCTTTGTTCTTCGTTAGAAACTGAGATTTCAGACCAGAAATCGAAGACGCCATCGTTACCTAAATAGCAAGTTTAAATTAAAAAAGGGTTATGAAGAACAATAAACAGTGAAGAGAAATTAGGGTTTTTTCACTTACTTCTTTTAGAACCCATATACCAGAAAAGAACGGTGAAGAAAATGAAACAACCTGTGCGCAGAGAGAGAAGAGTACGAAGAGAAAGTTAGAGAGAGAAAGAGAAACAAATCTATTTGGGCGGGAAAGTTAAAACGTGGGTGCTTACAGCCAGAACAGGGTCACTATAACTATAGAGGCACCAAAGGTGTTTCTTTAAAAACCTCTTACATCAAACTTTTTAATATTGACTACAATGGTCGTCACAAAACATTGATACATCAATAGGATGGCAACAGCGGTAGCCCAGTTGGTAAGTGCATCTACTCCCTAATACGAAAGTCTCAGGTTCGATTCTATAGAAGTGCAATCCAAGAATATTGAACTTGAGTATAGATAAAGCTCAATGAAACTAATGGCCTAAAGTCCGACGAAATAAGTGGCGTAAAGCCAAAATATATTACTTTATTTTTCATAGGATCGAACTTGGGACCTCTGCATTGCGGAATAGATTCAATTACCAACTGGGTTACTAGTTGTTGACGATCATCTCACAGTTAAGCTCATGTACTTCCACCTTGAAATTAGGGTATCGTTACAAAGTTAAATTTTAAATGTTCTACTTACTGTAAAAGATTCGTTTTTTTTTACATAGATTAAAAGAGTCGTTACACGACATTAATACATCATGAAGAGATAATACAAAGATTCATCAAAATCTATGAATTGAATAAACTTTATGACGACATGATTCAAGATATCTTAAGCACTTAAAGAACATATATCCGCCCTTAAGGATCATCCTAAAGGACTTAAAATATATCTAATATATTCTTACTTTATTTATACTTAAATTCAGGGCCGACCCGTATAATTATGAGGCCCAAAGCCAAGTTGAAATTAGGGGCCCTTTTAGGTACGAATGGGAAAGTTAAAATAAAATTATTTATCTTGCCTAAGGTTGGATTCAAACCTCTGACCATCTTCACCTAAAGAAAGTCCCCAACCACTGAGTCGTACCGTAATATTTGCCAAAAATCTAGATATACTTTTATCTATTGAAAACGGATTAGTCTATGAAACTCCACTAAGAGGCCCTTCAAGTATGTCAGGGCCCAAAGCAGCCGCTTTGGTTGCTTTGGGCCCGGGCCGCCCCTGCTTAAATTCAGCGAATTCTGGATTTTCACTTCCATGAGATCGAACTTAAGATCTCCGGAAAGAGTGTCCAACCACTAGACCAACAGAAGGTGGACTATAGAAGATTCTCTAATTTAACTTTTTTTTTTTTTTTTGTTGAAGGGTAATACATTAATATAAAGAGAGTTTACAACCAACTACGAAGAAAATTAAAATTACAGTATATAAAGTAGTAAAACAAAATAACAGAATTAAAGAAGTGCACAAAATATCTTCGATTTGTCGAACTGTCTTCATTCTGTAGCTTGCTAAGCTGGCAGCTCTTCTTTAGTATGATATGATATTTGTTCTTGAGCTTCCGTCTGAATGATTTAAAGATGAAACTTTTTCCTAGCTTCCTGAAACACTTGAGATGGATTAAGCATACATCTAAAATTTCTTGAAGAAATAGAGATGTTTGCAAGATGGAATCAAACAATGATTCCTGAGTATCCCGCCAGTATTCTCCAAACAAAGAGACCATATCTATTCGAATTCTACAAAGTAGAAACCTGTCAGATACCTGGAAATTGGGATCGCCGTCATAGCCCGAGTATAAATACCCCGCTACTTCGACAAATGCACGCAATAAAATTGCGATTAAGGGTGGAAGTGAACATGTTACAGAGCTTGGCTTAAGAGTTAAATCTATCTGAAAATCAACGACAAAAGTTATTGACAAAACGTGAGCTGGAAGATAAGCGATATAAGCTGCATGACTTAAATGGAGAATGATATTCAAAATGTGGTGTCGACCGGGGTCGAAAGGAAAGTTGAGATGTATTCTATTTGTCATTCGGCTGATCCAGAGGCCAAAGTGGCCAGCAACTGTTCGATTAGTGATTCTAGAGTGATTACTGTTAATGATTGATGAAACTAACTTGGAAACCCGATCAAAACGATCGCAAGTAGATTGACTATGTGCTAACATATTGTAACGAAGGTTAGTATTGTGAACTAAATATGCATAAAGGTTTAGCATGACCGGAGGACCGACTGAAATGAAATCAGATAGAAGACAAGTGATGAAAGACCAAATTATCAGATGAATCTAAAGTGAAGCTCAAATGAAAGAAGATTTCACCTATCAGAAAATTTCTAGGGATCTAACTGCCCAGGTCTAAAAATCAGTCTCAATTAATAGATAAGGAGTGAAAACAAACCAGATACTAATAGTGAAATGAAGTCTAAATCAAACACTAAAAAGAAACTTAAAATTAACTGTATAGACGGAGCAAATCAAAGAGGTTAGATACTGCCCTGAATAAGTGGCGCTTCTTGTAGATCTGCACTTTTTCTAGGGCATGCTTGCATCTAAAGCTGGTTAATTTGTTTGCTACACTATCTATTCCGAGTATTGCATGCTTGGTCTAACGCCTCAAGAAGGTGGATTAAACATACTGACAACTTAGTATATACAGTTGAAACAAATCTGATGAGGTTTTTTAGGGGTAACTTGGTTTGGGTTGTTGGTTGGTTGGAGATGAATAATGGTTATTTTGGGGGTTCAGGATGAGTTTCTTGTTGGTGAGAGGATTAGATGGGAGGATTTGGAGTTTTTTGTGAGAATTTGTTACTAGGTTTGGACTTGGGTGAGATCTTAGGTGGAGTTAGGGTTTGGGGTAGAAAAAAGGAAAGAAGAATAACCGAGACTATCTCTCCCCTCAAAAAACCTTCCGGGAACTTAAGATCACTTGCTGAAGAGTGAATGATTTTTTATTGCTATGATGGGTTGAGTACTGCAGCTAACGGGTAGATTCAGGGTGATAGTAGTTCGATTTAGGGTTTGAGTTTTGGGGATCTAGGATTGAAAGGAGGAGGGAGAGGAAAAACTTTTGACGTCACTGGAGACTCTCTCTCTCCTCCTTTTTCCCCCCTCTTCTCTAATTTAACTTGTTCAACACCGAACATAAACCCAGTACATAAAAAATGTAATTGATAATATGTAACCAAGATTTATTTTGTCATTTGGTAGGGTATGATCATTCTCCCAAATGAAACCTTTATGTACTATGGAATCTTGAATCCAATGATTCAAAAATCTATAGGATTTTGCTTGGCCTATTTGACGACCGACCATCCAATTAAGTGGTTATCGTATTAATCACATCTTTCGAGAGAAATACATAAGTTTATGAAAAAACAAAAATTTTGACAATTTTTTTTTTTGAAAAAGACAGTATTTATTAGATAAAAAAAGTTAAAATTCATGAAAAAATATTATCAAAGAACTAATTTTTAAGGTGATTTTATAATTGAAATTTAGGTGTAATAACCTCAAATCCTCACTATGTTAGGAGGTAGGCTAAGATCTTGGTCGTCTATAAAATTTAGATTCACAAATGAATAGGATTTAAGAATATATAAATTTGAAGTTGCCAATTGAACAGATGAGTCAAGATTCCTATCAAATTCTACTTCGAGAAGAAATCCTTAATTAAATTCTTGCATCACCAAACACGTTGAAAATAGATAAATAATTTAAAAAGAATTTTTGAGTTTAAAGTCTAAAAATTTTAAGAGAAATATTTATGGTGGATATTTATTTCCAAAACTTATACTCCGTATTTGTCTAAAGGAACCTACCAAAACAATAGTGATTTACCTAAAACGAGTTCCTCTCTCTCTAACTTTATGTTCTTCGAACTTGAATTTGTGATTAGCTTCTTATCTCTACCTCGATATTTTCATCTCTAAAACATATCTTTTTTCTTGGAAAATCATTAAGAAAATTGTATACATGTCGATTAAATTTAGAATCTTGTTAAAATTTTTTTTATTATAACAACAAATTTAAATGTAACACTTTTTCGTACACAGTGAATTTTAAAATCTTTATCACTATAATCTTGTTCTCATAAAAAAAATATAAACTGAATTTGTTTTTGCTACATTTTCAGTATTTTACTAGCATTTTCTTGATTTTATTAGCATCTGTTATGAATATATTAGAAGTGGGTTAACAATCATTTTATTATTTCGCTAACATCTTATTGATTCTAACAACATTCTTATATATAACAGAATTCTCAAAAAAATTTTCTAGCATTTTATTTATTTTAAAATTCAATAATATACTTACAAAAATAAATTCTTCTGAAATTTAGATTGCATTTCTCTAGCATCTAATTGATTCTAACAACATTCAAAAAAAATTATTTAAGAAGAAGAACCATTTTTTCCTCTAGAATTTCTTTGATTCTCCTGCAATAATTATATTTCTTTAGCTAACAAAAATTTTCTGAAATTATATTATGTTAACCAAATTTTTAATATTTCTCTACCATTTCACTGATTCTCCTGCACATGTCTTAAATTATGTTTCTCTAGTATTTCATTGATTCTCCTACAATACTTATATTTCCCTAGCATCTTATTTATTCTGACATATTTCTCTTGAAATTATATTATGTTAACCAAATCTGTATAAAAAAGGTATAACTAAAAGCTTGGTCATTACGATAAACGGAAAATGAAACTTTTGTTGTAGAATGAAATTTGTTTTTTGAGGAAATAATTTAGTGAATCTTTAATTTGAGTTATTTTTTAACTTAGGATAGGTTAGGTAGTAATAAAAAATCAAAGGTTAGACATGTAAACTACTCTACATGAATTTATTTTTTATTTCAGATTATCTTTGGGCTGTAGACCCATTTATCATTCGATTTTGGACTTAAAACCCATCCTCCCATTTAAAAATGCAATCAAATATAGGTCGGTTCTCACAAATAACACCAACACACTAATGGGCAGAGCTCATTTAATCCTCTATCACCGACTTGACCCCCTTTGTGGTCACACAAGGGCTTCCCCACCCCAGCAAAGCGAAGGCTTTGGTTTTCATCATTGAAATCCCCACAAAAAAAATTCGTGTCATAGACGACTATTCATTATTTTGCCTCAGGGCTCTAGTGTTTGAAGAGTCCTATGTGACCTCCAGATGCAAGGGTCGCACTTCCTCAAATACGCTTTTGAGGAGAAAACAAGAGAGAACATCGAGTGAGAGTCGATGAGTTAAACAGAGAAACATGGCGGCTGTATGAACTTGCAATTGCAATATTGTTAGCTTGAGATGAAGACATCACGTTGAGTCAGATATCCCCTGCCTCTGGCGTACCCACACCCATTTTTCACTACGTAACCTGACAGAGACCAAACTCACCAATTAAAACACACCCGTTTTTCAATGTCTTATAGAGTCCCAGATTTGCCAGGTTCTTGAATATTCGACCGACCATAAATTCTATAATTCAGATTTACTGACGAAATGTGCTCTCGGGAACTATTTTCCATCTAAATTTGAATTTATCATCCCATAAATTTGTTGCTATGAACTATTTGTAAACAATGGGGATGTCTCCACATCAAACTTTAATAACGAATAAATCTAAATAATCTATATAATAAGGGAGGAGGTCATGAGGGTACCTTTCCCCCTCCTCTCAATGGCTAAAATTTGTTTTTCCATGTTTGTCTCTAATGGTTATGATTTACTCTATCAAAATTTGGGGGTTCACATTTGATCAAAAATCAACCAAGAGTTAAGATTATAAGAAAGAACATCTTTTTAAAGATCTCATTTTTCTTTGGGAAGACTTAAAGACACCTATTGTAGACGCCCCATTTACATGTACATTCCTTACAACTTTAGCCTTTGAGTGGCGCTTATAGGCTATACTATAGCTGCAATGTGGGGCCCATATAGATCACCTCACATGACGCATTTGATAGAGTTGTCTTTGTCTGGCGGGACGAATTATACCCTCGTATCATGGCGCACTTGACAAAACTGCTTCCAAAATATTGACACCCCAAGTCATAGATGAATTGTCAATTCAGACCAATAATGAAAACATTACTACCTTCATCTATAATTGAAAATCTAAGTTAATATTTTCATTAAAAAAGGAAAAAGAAGATTTCATCCAAAAAAAAAACTAAGTTTATATAATTTGAGTAGTGGAAATGTGAGATAACTCAACAATTCCAATATAGTTTGTGGACAAGTACAGGTGGACCACGATCGAAAGAAAATAAATAAAATTTTTGATAAAATTTGGACCGTTATTAGTATAATAGAGCTGGCCATTTTGAATACTTGCTTGCACCGAAACAAATATAAACATGGTTCTCAACTAATACAATTTCAGTATATTGATATGCACATATTGGTGCATATTAATTAATTAGCATAATGAACATAATGGCAGGAATTTATGAAGAAACGAGATCGTTCGAGAACATCAATTTTGCTCGTGAAACTATTTTCTGGCTCATCATCTAGTCAAACTTGATTATCCAAATAATGTAACTCAAATTTGGGAATGGAATCACCCCCGGTCCCCTACTTTGTATTGCTATAACTATCCAAATAGATAGACCATCTATTGTTAACCCAACGATGAATGAACAAAATAACAAACTTAGTCTTTTTTTTATGAAAAAAAAAGTTAATTAGCATAAAAGTGGTGTTATTAAAGCTAAGATACAAGAAGAAATACAAAAGTGTGGCTGCCGAATTTGCCATGGTACATTTTAATTGATAGTCCTCCGATTAGGTGGAGAACTAAAATAATCAAATTTATTTTTCTGTTGAAATATAATCAAATTTATTTATTTTTATTTTTTTTGTTGAAACAGTGTACTTCTAATATTAAGAAATTAAAACATTCTTACAATACAGATTAATAAGAAAATAAGGAACAACTTGCCAAGTCTTCGTTCTTTTCTTTAACCTGGACCATTTCGCTAGCTTGTCTGCAGGAGCATTACATATCCTGATCGTGTGTTTGAATTGCACCTGTTGCAGCCTCTTTTTAACTTCATGGATTTTTTGGATGTGTATTTTGGTTTGCCATTGAATTCCTTGATTGCCATTCTTTAAGTGATTGATGATATTGATGTTGTCACTCTCGATGATGATGGATTTATATTGTTTTGCTTCTGCCCATAGCAGTCCATTTAGGATAGCTATGGCTTCACTTTCCTCACTGGTTCGGCTTCTGATAGTAGTTGCGTGGGCTTCAATGAATTTTGAATTCGAATCGTGTATAATTAGACTGGTACCTGCTACAGATTCAACATTTATAAAGGAAGCATCTACATTTATTTTTAGATAGGACTGTTCTGGAGGTTGCCAATTCTGTATAGAGATAGATTTCTTGTTTTCCGAAGGTGGAATTGTTTTCGGGAAGTTTATAATCATATTTATAATAGTAGTGATAGAGTTGATTTCATGTTGGAAGCAGTGGTCACATCTGGTTTTCCATATTATCCATAAGATGGTAGCATAATGAATGTTACTTTCCGTTTTACTATTATTTATAGAATTCTCCCAAGAGAAAATCCATTCCGACACAGAGGTAATATTATCAAGTTTTGGTCATCTAGTTTTTACTTTATTAGGGGTTTATTTTTCCTGTTTCTTTCAATCTTTTTTGCTTTATTGCACCAATTAAGCTAACAAAGATTTGTTTATTTTTTTGTTGAAATAACAAAGATAAGTTTAAATTAAGATAAATAAAGTCTCTTTTGCAACAAAATAAATTATAATATTTGACTTTGACAAAGGTTAGGATTTAATATCGCATCGACCATTAAAATTTAAAATACTGTTATAGGATGGTGCGGACCAGCCTTCCGGGTTGTGATACTGTCCGCTTTGACACACTTGGACCTCACGGTTTTAAAAGGCCTCACTACAGAAGGGTGCTTAGCCTCTTAAGAGGAGCACCACACTCCTGTCTACCACCAATGTGGGATTGCTTTACAACAAATAACAAATTTTGTCAGTTTGAGCTCTCTTTTGGCTCTCTCTCAAAATATAAAATCCTAAGAGAATAGTCCTACCTGAGAGAACGGCTATCTAGCAACCAAACATATAATGTCTAAGTCCTTTTCACTCATTGACAATTGGTTTTGAGTTGGATGACCACAAACTTAACATGGTATCAGAACTAGGGTCACAGACGTAAAACACAACATGTGCTCCACGTCACCCAAAAAAATACGTGTCAGGCTAACCACGCCACACGCCGGTGGGGGGTGGGGGGGGAGGGGGGGGAGGGGGTGAGAATAGTTTCACATGGGAGAAGGGCTAGCAACCTTTAATGATAATAAAAATTGGCCAGCGCTTTGGGGAAAGCAAAATAGTTTCCGAGGTGTGAAATTTTAAAAGGAATATGTGAAATTTTAGAAATTTTTCAGGGAAATTTTTTATAAGGGGAAATCAAACATTGCTTCTTCCTCTTCTTCTTCTTCATCATCTTCAACTCAAGCCACCATTTCCGACCACCATCTCCGGCCACAACCATCACCTTTTTCTTCCTCTTCATTTTATTTTCCATTTGAGGACGGGAATGAAATGTGTAGTTTCTAAGTCAACAAAAAAATTCGAGACCAGCAAAGGTAGTCACAAGAACCAACTGTTTAATTAATTTTGCATATAACCTGTTTGATGAAATGCCCGAAAGAAGATTACAAGTGATCTCTGGAAATCTTGGTTGTCTTAAAGTTTTTGTACTATCTTGGTAGAGTGTATTTGGATAGGGCAAGTGAAGATGAAGCAGTGAAGAACTCACAAGTGGTGGAAGCTAGGGCTAGAAATATAAGTCATAATGTCCGGTGCCTTGTGCTGAGTTCTTGATCCCGTGACCAAGAGATAAATCTGCTACTGCCCGTGACCAAGAGAATAATAGGTCTTTCATCTTTAAAATTCACAGACCCATTAATATAATATGAATTCTTCTCACTGTGATTTCATGTGATGAGTCGATTTGGGTATTGGGTATCATCAAAGCACCCAATCTTCTTTACCTCACCATGGAAATCTTGACAAACAATCATCTCTGCCCTATTGTCCTGTTACTATCTCTCTCTTTTTAGAAATTAAAACCCATAAAGCAAAAACAAAAGATGAGAAACCTCTTTCTCTCTCTGGTTTTAATGGATTGGATTTTGATCCTTTTTTCACTAAGCTAATCTGCTAATGTTTTCTATTTGGAAATAGATAGCTTGAGATATTATATACTCCTGAAACTTTACTCTTGCTGCTAATGTTGGAAGAAGATGACAGCTTGAGATAATATAACCTCCATTAACAGACTAAAGCTTTCTCTCCCTACAAATCTCTTCCTTTCTCTTTCTATGATTTTGGTGAAGATGGTGGTGGTCGGATTTTGGTGATGATGGTGGTGGCCGGATTTTGGTGATGATGGTGGTGGTCGGATTTTGGTGATGATGGTGGTGGCCAGATTTTAGTGATGATGGTGGTGGCCGGATTTTGGTGATGATGGCGGTGGCCGGATTTTGGTGAAGATGGTGGTGGCCGGATTCCAACAACCCTTGCCGGAATGGAGATGAAATTGTCAAAAAATTTGCTTTCCTCCTAACATTTAGAAAATATACTGGTCAACTAAAATTGACCAATTTTCGACAAAGTCTTCACACCCCGGAAACTATTTTGCTTTCCCCAAAGCGCTGGCCTAAAAATTGAGAACAAAAGTTAGACGATAACTAATTATGTCAAGATTGCCTTTAATGATAATAGTTTTAGAGGGAACCGTATGCGGTTTATACTTTATAGTGAGGGAGATTTGTTGTTTGGACCCCCTTGCGTATAATTAACTTGTTGTTTGGACTCCCTTTTTTCATAGTTGCACTTTGGACGCCTTTTTAAAAAAAAGAAGTGTTAAATAACATTTCAAAATCCATGACATGAGAAAATACTATTTTACCCTATACTTGACCCAACCCAACCTAAGTGTTAAGCCCACGAGTTAGAACCCACAAGGTGACCCGTCCTTTCATTGTCTTGAAAACAGAGTTGAGAGAAAGAAAGAGAAGTTAGAGAGAGAAAGTGAAAAAAAAAAACAAACAGATTGGAGTGAAAGAGAAAGGCATCACGGATCAACTGCGATTGTGATACCTGATCAAGAAGACTAGGGTGATGATGGTGATGAAATTAGGGTGGTGGAGAAGAAGAAAAAGAAGAAAGAGAAAGGCATCACGAATCAACTGTGAATTTTATCCCACAGGCTAGAATCGTGGAAGAAGCTGGTAATTGTGAATAGCAAGATTGTGTCTGATTATACCCAGATGGATAGGATATTGAAAAGAAGAAGTAAACTACATTTTTAGTATGAGAAAACTAAACCTAAGGGTTGTAATGTTCTATTGCTTCAAAAGAGTATCTTGAAAGATGCAGTTACTGATCTTTCATTACATTATCTTTCTAAAACTAAGATTTTGGTGGTTCAAGATGTCCAACCTGATGAAATTGAGTTCATTACTAATACAAATCATTGCTTACCAATTGCCAATATTGAGCATTTTCTTGAGTAGAAATTAGGGCCAACGGATCTCTGACGAGGTTTCTCCTGGTGATGGAGGCAAACTAGTGAAGATAACATGAAGTAAGGATATGGGTAGGAATACAAATCTGCTAGTTTGAGGTTGAAAAGAGTTTGCACGATGCCCTTTGTGTTAGATGTTTAGTAGGACAAATTTGGGTTATTGTTCCTTATTATATTTTTGGTTAATAGGATGAATTTGGGTTATTGTGTTCTGTAGTGTGTGTTTTTTTTTTGTTCAAAGTTAGAGCAAGTCCAATCCCAGCCTGTCTTAGGCCGAAAAAACCACCTTTTCACCTAAAATTATTGGCCTCAGCTCAGCCTCTAAAATTCAGCTCCAGCCCCAGCCTCTCTTGAGGCCGAAAATTTGAATTTGGAATTTCCCAATTTACTAATAAAATTCAATTAAAAAAACATCGATTACAACTAATAATTGATTAAAAATTTAAAACTACTTAAATACGACTAAACAACACTAGAAAAATTAATTAAAAATAACTAGAAGGGGTTTCTTGGGTCTCGTGGTGCACCGTTGAACCAAGCCTCTTGCGCCGCTAAAAGCATTTGTTGAGCATGTTCGTCGAGAGACCTAATATCAATCTTCATTAAGTCCATCGCATATTGTCGGTTCGCCACCTCCGTTTGCACCCGTAGAAAATCTTGTTGCACCTTTAGGGTCTCTTATTGAACCCGTACTGCTTCACTCAAAGTTACTGATCTTTGTTGGGAATCTTCGTCTCTTTTTTCCCAATATCCCTCACTGGGAGTTTTTGAAGCGGTAGAATGTGTGGATGGTTCGCCAACTCTTGCATTTGCTTTGGCTTGTTTACGGCCAATTGGTCTTTCTTCCGATGGATTGGTATTAGAATCTCTTTTACCAGATGTTGACTCTCCTGGCATGTCTGCCATCCACTTGTTGTGTGTCATCAAAATTTTGTAAACATGTAGGAACCTAAACCCTTTACCTTGATGATTTTTTTTATACAATTCGATAGCTCTTTGTAACTAAAATAAACAAAATATATATATAAGTATATTATATGAATGAAGTGAAAAGATAGAAAAAAGAAATTAAAAAGTTAGAAACAATTACCCGGTCATATCGTTTTCTCCGCTTTTTGGAACTTTATTTATTATCCTCAAAGTCGATATAAAACTTTGACATTCCGAGCTTATCTCACTGAAACGAGATTTACAACTTCTAAGTGTGCGTTGAAACTTTGCACTCGCATTATATTCATCCGATATTTTTTGCCAAAATACTTTATATTTTTGGCTATTTCCGACAACCGCATCAAATGTGATTTTCAAATAACAATTAGTAAGTAAAATATCTTCATCCGGCTTATACGGTTCCCGTTTAGTTATCGTTGTCGAAGACGTCCCTCCTTGCACACAAGAATCCTCACATACTTCATAATCACCAACTCCTAATTGAGCCGACGGGTAAGTAGAATTAGGGGACAACATTTCCATATAACTTTGGTTATCGAATTCATTGATGTCTAATGGATCCATGGGTGAACAAATGAAAAGATCAAAAAAAAAAATTGAAAGAAAGAGAGATAGAAATGGAGAGGAAGTTGCAAGAATGAGAGAAAGAAAGTGATGAGAAGTTTATAGGGGTTGGATCCATTTCTAGCCGTTGGGGCCCCAACGGTCACTTGGGGCCGGTGTTCAGTCGCCCCTAATGTTAGGGGCGACTTGTAACATCCCGTGTTTTAATAGGTTAGTTGAGGGACTATTTAACATTTGGGTCAAGTCGAAAGAGGGGCCAAATCAGCAAAGAGGACAATTTAGGGGGTATTTTGCGAACATGCCAAAACCAGGGACCAAACTGTAAATTCGTCAGATTTAATAGAAGAAACCAAAATTCAGATTTCTTCCTTATCTTCTCAGCTCGACTGAACCTAGGGTTTCATTTTTGGGAAATTGGATTGAAGAGAATTTTGGTGGTTTTTGAGGGGGAAATTCGATTGTCTTTGGAGGTAAGTGATCATAATGGTTTATTCATAAGAACTTTCATTTATCTCTCTCTAAAGTATTATAGTTTTATAAGTTTGGGTTTAATGGAGTAATTGGTTTTGAATTTCATAGAAATTGGAAAGAGATTCAACAAATGAAAGTCTTTCTTATGATATCCATCTAAATCAAGGTAAGAATTCAACAACTTTGGTGATTTAATTAACCAATTAGATGATTTCATGTCAAAACTCTTAATTCTAGGGTTTAAGGTTTATGGAATTTGGGGATTTTGATGATTCATGTTGTTTTAGGGTTTATCTAGTTGAGAATTATACAATTTTGATATAAAAGAAACTTTAGAGAGATTATGTGATATAGGTTATCGATCGAACGACAACTCGAGGGACTGAATTAAACCTACTGTCCGAGCCAATCTGGGATTGATATGTTGCTCGTACGTACTTTCATAAAACACGAAAGTCGTAGCTTAGGTTGTTAGCTTTCCGAAAAGGTATGGTACAAGTCATTTCGATATCGGACGAAAGAATTATGACTGTTTTACCGAACAGTGCGCAGTTAGGAAAAATTCTGCTTTGTTGTTTGTATTTTTGCAAACTTCAAAGGCGATTCACTTGGATTTTGGGGAATACATCTAATGACTAAATGTTAAGGTTATAAGTCAGTTCAAACAGTGATTGATCGACCCCGATTGGGCATGGTTATGAAGTTAGACGATGGATCGATATTCGGTTATAGTTGAAGTCTTCGTGAGTTAGCGGTTTTGCTATTGTTTTAAAGATTTCATCGTTTTCTTTTAATTATTGTTTTTGTCGTATGAAGGTTCTTATCGAAGAACCTAATGTTTATCTCTTTTATTTATGGATTGGTAGAGGGGGGAGCCGGAGCTTATCGTTGACGATGATGCTACGGTTTCGGCGGAGCAGAAGTACCGCCAGGTAGGGGTTCTGAATCCATTTCTCAGCATGGTTTTATAGATAATGAAATATTTTAGGTTCTACAGTTATATATGCGTCATTATAACTAGAGTTTAGGTAGCATGAAACTCGATTTATGTGATGAACTGAAATATGGTTGAATGGTTTTACTGCGATATGAGAAATGTTTTCGAACTGTTTTGCGATGATTGCGAACTACTTGGGATTTTGTTGTATGTACCCGACTGCGGATTATGTCAACCTACGGGCATGTAGCCATTGAGGGTAGGTGACATGTGGACACGGTTGTGATCCGTGTGAGACCGGTGAGGTGGGCGACACTAGTCATGAGACCTGTGGGAGTAGAGTGCTTCACTTGCTGGCCATTGGTGCTCGTGCCTCCAGCTCGAGGCTCAGGGCCGTACACCCTGACCGCTCGCCTGGGAGGTGACATTGATTGGGATCCCTCTGCTTTGTGGCGATATGACTCTTGGTTGTTCCACTTCCGTGTTTGATAAGATAATTAATCGAATGTAATATGGTTTTGATATACGAAAGTAAATGGATTTTGAAAGATTGCATTAGATGCATGATAGGGTACCGAAGAGAATGAGGTTCAGGTCCTTCCATGGGTATTGGGGGACGGCTCTCTTATTCGAACTCGGTGATCTAAAACGTATTTAGATACTTAAGGTATATATGTATCATGAGGTAAACTCTTCAATGATTGCGGAGTCCCTTAGTGGGAGAGGGACTTACCGGCTAGGGGTAAGTCTCTTTCTCGAGGAGACGTAGTGCATTAGCTAGTGCCATAAATGGGCTGGTACTATCTAACGCACTCTAGGTTCTCCTGAGGTACTCTCCTCTTATTGGGAGCGCACCATGGGTGGGCAGCTAATCACTGCTATTGCTTGCTAGATTAAGGAAAATGGTTTTGTATATAGTATATATGGTAACTGGTTTGATAACTCGATTTGTCATGATGTTTACAACTTATTAAATGAACTTTTGAAAACGTGATGGGTTTTGGATTGGTCTTCTACCAGAATAACTCGTGTCGGTGAGTATTCTGACCCCCTACCAGTTGTTAGTGTGCAGGTGCTTGGTTGTAGCCTCGAGGCGGAGTTGTTTTCCAGCCAGTGATCTTATCTAACGAGGCTAGAGGTGTTGCGTCGTTTTCTTTGGTTTTTGCTTATATGGTTTTTCGTTATTTCCAAGTTATGTATTTATTGGAGAAACCAAACTCTAAAATGTATACATATAACACTTAGAGTTGTTTATAAGTTGTATCGATGTGTAAGAGGCTTTTATATGTTGTTATGTGGTTCGGGTTTCGACCCGAAACTGAGTTGAGTTTGTTTAGCTTCCGCTTTAGTTTATTTTTCTTGTATATGCGAATGTATGGTTTGCATGACAGTTTACAAGTGCGACCGGTTCGATTTACAGAGGAGATTCTGCCGGATTTTTGTCTCGTCTGTGAATTGCCGGGGCGTGGTCGTGTCTATTTTGGGACACGGGGCGTCACACGACTGAACACCGAGCCCCAGCCTCCACTCCAAGCGGCTGGGCTTGGAGCGGGGGGCTGCCCGGCTGGGGTTGGACATGCTCTTATGGTATGTGTTGTTAAATGGGAAAAAAAAAGATGAGTTTAATGGAAGAACAAGATGGGTCCAAACTACTTCAATTAAATACACTAGGGGGTCCTAATTGCAATATCAATTATATAAGGGTAATCTGGGAATTATTTAAATTCTAACTACAGAGACGGAATATTTTCTTTCGATTCCGTCAAAAGGGAGTCTAAAGTACAACTCTAAAAAAAAAGGAGTCCAAACAACAAGTGAATTACACGAAAGGGAGTCCAAACAGCAAATCTCCCTTCTTTTCAGCTAAAGAAAACCAAAATTAATTTCACCTTAAATAGGAAATCTAAAATCTTCGCTTTGAAGAGCTTCTTGAATAATGAAAAGGTGGAGGACCAAAAAATTTAAACAATAAAGTGATTGATGTGTGGTAATGTACTACTAAATAGAATTTGGGAAATTTGCCATAGTTATATAATGGCCATAAAGGTTTAACAATTGATATGTGTTGTGTTAGTTAAATGAGACTAGAAAGTACCAGCAATTAGGAACACATATTTTGTTCAAGCTCTCGTGAACAAGGAGAAAGCAATTTCCTTGGCTGTAGGGAATGGGGATCTCTTCATTTAATATGCAAACGACTTTACAATAACAATGACATTAAACCATACATTCATTAGAGAAACAAACAAAAATGTGGAGTCGGGGAGGTTGTTGGCTAACATGACACTTTAGGATCTATAATTTTAGTCATTGAAGATGAGGTTATATAGAGTAAATTATTAAAATTTAGGGTAGTTAATGGGCCTGTAAACGGTAGCTTATCGGATCGGATATAGCCCTATCTTTATCCGAATTCGATAAGTTATCAGATAATTATGCAACGGATATTATAAATCAATATCCGAATTCGAAAATATTAACGGACATCGGATAATATCCGATATCTGAAACTCTAACAAAATTTTAATTCATTTTTAAAATTTTTAACCATTAGATCTAAATAATAAATCTCAACCATACATTTTATGTATTATTATGAGTAAATTTATATTTTATTATTTTTTTTATATTACTTATCGGATACAAATATTTATCAGATCAAATATTAGTGTATCCGTATTCGATATCCGATAAGGAATATCCGAATCCGTACCCGATATTTCAGATATTTTTTTAAAAATTCGAACACGGATGCGGATCGGATGTCGAATATTCGGATATCCATTGACAAACTTAGTAGTTAATCTAGAAACAGATTGACAAAATCATAGAATTTCTATTTTCTTTTATCATTATGTAGTTTCTCTCTGTTGTTGCAATGATTATTTAAAATGAGAAACAAAAATGTAAACACATGGAATATGAAAAGTACTTACAAAGTTACCCAGAAGTGAAACAAAAGAATTGGTTGGAATTGAAGACCATTTGGTAAGTAGCTCAAATTATTATAACAAATTTTTAATGATAAAACAATGGAGGAGCTAGATTGCAGGATGTTCTCTAATTAAACATGACTATAATTCATTATTAGAATATTTGGGCTATACTGTATTCAGACGAGCACTAGTTATAGCCAATATACGCAATTGTGTGGTGCTGTGTTTCATTATTTAATTGAAATGAAATCGGAAGGGAAATGGTCGACATAAATTTTCGTATTTTGAAGAGAGAAAAAACGTTTTGCAGAAAGAGAGACGACCCTTCATTGTTGAACACTGATTCGATTTGGTTGCATTTGCCTTTGGCTTTTGGGTTGTTATATCCTTTTCATTCAAATACATGAGGGCATTTGATTTAATCCAAAAAAAGGACATGATATCCACTTCCCAGTCTACTTTCTTTGACTTAACCAACATATAAACAAAATACTACTATATATTATTAGGAGTAAACTCACTTAGTAATTTGAAAAGTTTAACTTACCTACTCAAGAAATCTAAGGGTATATTGGAAAATTTTGAAGCAACATGGATTAACATTGCCCAGTTATGAATATTGATTACTTGATCAGCATGATACTTAGAATCATTACCCAAAACGTCTATTAGCTTTTGACCTAAAGAAAATAGAACAATAACTTTATAGAATAAAATGGTACTTTTAAAGGCATTCCTTCAAAGTGTTATCGACAGTCTCTCGAAGCTAGCGTTAGACTGATTGCGACTGAAACAAACATCAATAGCAGTTTAAGGAGATTTTTTTTAGAATTACCTTAACAAAAAACCCTTTTACAACGAAGTCGAAGTGGCGTTCTTCGATGGGTAACGTGTGACCTACAATATTTTAACAAAAAAAAAAAACGTGTCACCTACTTCAATTCGACCTCGACATCACATCAATTTTGAAAATGATAACACCGTTCAAATTTAATCTTAAAATTGTCGGAGAAGAGTTATATCGATATAAACTAGTATATAATAAGAGAGGAGGGTATCTTTTTTGTAGAATATACTCTCTTCTTTAATGCGTAAGATTACACTTCCCAAATTTATCTCCAAAAATTTAAGTAGAATATTCTTTTAATGACTAGATTACATCTCCAAAAGTTAAGATCATATCTCTCAAACTCATCTTCAAACTTTCTTCAATGACTAAAATTACACTTGAATAAATTTATGTCTAACGTTTCTTGAAATGTTTATCAATTTGCATGTGTTGCAAATTTTAATTTGAACAGAAAATTCTATTTATTCTTTTCCCTGCTCACACGTATTTATATATTACATATTTGATATGGAGTTGGGTTGGATAAGATTTTCGCATTTGGTAGAATTGTCTGTATCCATTGTCATACCCTCATCATATTAGAAGGGAGATCCGAAAATGAATAATTTTGAAAAACTACCCGAGAGATCAGAGTGCAAAATGTTAACGTTGTCAATTTTGTTTGAAAAACTAATTTAACAAATAAGAAATTAATGATCACTTAATAAGAATAGTACTGTTTATTTATTTGTTATTTTCTCGATAATTTGTCCATTTGTCTAAAAAAAAGAATACCCATTTGAAGTCAAATCGTTTACTTTTCTTTTACTGTTGGTAAGAAAAGCCTCTCTCTCTCTCTCTCTCTCTCTAGTTTCTGTCAATCTCTTCATCTTCACCTACTACTGATAACCCCATTTCTTCCTTAAACATTGTTCTCACTTTCCTACCAAGAGTTCTTCTGCTACAGGTGAGGATCACTTTTATGTTATCAAAGCTTGGTGCTTTAGGGTTTTCCACTGAAAGTTATATGGTATGAGAAATCTCCATTTCAGCTTAGAAACCAATTTTAAGCGAAAGAAAAAGAAACCCAGAAAGGAAATCTCTTCAATTTCTTTGTTTATTTGGCATTTCTGAGAAATGGGTTTTGTTTAGGTGGATTAGATTTAGGTTTTTTCACCTTGGGTTGTTGTCTAAGATCTTTGATTATAGATCTACAATTAGTCTTATGCTTTTATGATTAAGAAGAAGAAGGTGTTTAACTAGTGGTTCAGAGATCTAGGCCGAGGTTTTGACTCTTCTGAATTCAATTACAGGTATGAGGAAGAAGAAATTCTTCAAAATTTGGGAATTTTTTTTCTTTAATTTTGTTGTCTTACTAGATTTTCTGTAATTGAACCAACATTAGATGAAAAATATGTTTTTTTTGGTTATGTTGAGAATCATAAAGAACCTTCTGATTTCATTGTCAGTAAACAAGATTTTGCTGTTTTTTTGGCTTGATAAAGTATGATAATAGCTGTTTTCTGCCTTTTTTTTTGGCTTTTGATGTGTCTATTTGAGGTCAGGAATTGGTAAAGCATTTGAATGTCATACATATATGTTCTATGTGAGTTCCTATAGTCACATTGGTTTGAGTCATTTATATTTGTTTACAGGCTTGTCAAACTATAGAACAGAAGAATGGGAACAAATCTTAATGCCGAGTTATCGAAGAAAACAGGTCTGTTTGGTCTCAAGGTTTGGGTTTTAATTGGGATATGTGTTGGTTTATCTATCGTTATCATTCTCTCGGTGCTATGGGTATGTCTTATTTCCCGAAAGAAAACAAGAAGAGCAACGGATCTTCCGGTTAACCAAATCCCAATTGTTTCAAAGGAGATCAAAGAAGTAAGAGTAGACCAAGCATCAACAGATGAATTTGTTCCCCAGAATGGGATTATCAACATTCACGACAAGTATGAGGAATCGGATAAAGTTTTGGTCAATTCTGGAGTAGGAAAGGCAAATACTGTTGATAATAGTAGTCGGTCTGGTTCATTTCATAATTTGGAGAGAGATGGTGCAGGATCTCAATCTGGGGAAGAAGGAGGTTCTGGGGCTTTTGCTACTTACAAGCCATCGTCGTCTTACCCAATAACTGCACCTTCGCCTTTAAGTGGTTTACCTGAATTTTCTCACCTCGGTTGGGGTCATTGGTTCACATTGAGGGACTTGGAGCTTGCAACTAATCGGTTCTCTAAAGAGAATATTCTTGGGGAAGGTGGTTACGGAGTTGTTTATCGTGGTAATCTTGTTAATGGAACCCCCGTAGCAGTCAAGAAGCTCCTCAACAATCTGTAAGTTTAGAAAATATTTCTTTTCTTTTACTTCGGTAAATTTTGTTTGTCCGGCCATTTTCTGATTATTCATTGATTTTCTTATAGAGGTCAAGCAGAAAAAGAATTTAGAGTAGAAGTTGAGGCTATTGGACATGTTCGTCATAAAAATTTAGTTCGACTTCTGGGATATTGTGTTGAAGGAACTCACAGGTAATACGATCATGTATCTACTTGTTTATATGATTCTCAGCCTTTTCATAGATTTACGAATTCATCTAATCTGAATTATACGAATAAATTAAAACGATCATACTAGTTAAGAATTGTTCTAGAACTACTACTTCAATTGCATTGAACATATGATTGAAATGCATTATAGCCCAAAACACATGAAGAATATTGGTATCATGTTTTTCTGAGCTAATATGGTCAATGATAGAAAACCCGTACACGAGTTCATGTTTCTGATCATAGTCTCTTGAACTGCCGTTATTCATAGGCTAGAATGATGGATTTTTACCTGTCCTATTTCTTGACTAATGGACACCATTGTAACTATTTCCAACTCCGATTTTAGTGGTGAGTCTGAATTCTAGGTTTTCTAAATTTCACTTTTGAACTGTTCAGGATGCTGGTTTACGAGTATGTCAACAATGGGAATTTAGAGCAATGGCTTCATGGAGCTATGCGTCAACACGGATATCTTACTTGGGAGGCTCGAATGAAGGTCCTTCTCGGCACAGCTAAGGCGTAAGCTTATTAATCTAAAGCCAGAGTTTTAAGTTCTCCTTTTCTTTTATCTGCATATGATTTATAAACATGGTTTATTTCATTTCAGGCTTGCCTATTTGCACGAGGCTATTGAACCGAAAGTTGTGCACCGAGACATCAAATCTAGCAATATTTTGATTGACGATAACTTCAATTCTAAGGTATCTGATTTTGGTCTTGCGAAGTTACTCGGTGCTGGGACAAGCCATATCGCAACTCGAGTTATGGGAACCTTTGGGTAATGACCCATAAACTACAAAATCATCTTTTTTTGGCCTTCGGTTTCTAAAGCTTCTAGTTGTGAACGGTTATAAGATGGGTATTGCATATTGATCTTATTTATTTGTTTGTTATACTTTTTGCAGATATGTTGCACCGGAGTATGCAAATACAGGTCTTTTGAACGAAAAAAGTGATGTATATAGCTTTGGTGTTGTTGTCTTGGAAGCAATCACTGGAAGGGACCCTGTAGACTATGGACGTCCTGACAATGAGGTATACGTAAAATCCATGTCTAATATACACAATATCAATTATATATTGATTATTGAGTCAATGAAATAAGCTTTTAAGAGAGGGTATTTTATTCATGCTTCTGACTATGCTCTGTCGTGTAGCAATCTATTTTGTTTTTTATACTTCACTTTGAACTTGAATATTACTACAGTAGTGTTTGTTTTAATGTTTGGACCTGATTCGATGGAGTTCGATTTCTCCCAGTTATCTGCGTTTGACTTGTTTCGGTCAGAGACACAACAGTCATTTAGATTATTTCAGACAATCGACTCTAATTCATACTTGTTTTCGAATGGCTCTATCAGCTCGAGCCAGCCATTTATACAGGTCAGACGCACAAGACAGCTGATAAAAACAACATTTTGGAATCTGACTTGAGGCATTAGATCTCGGCTCAGATTTCAGATTTGAAATTGATAAAAACCTAAACACCACTCAGGTCTCCAATTCATATTGTTGTATGTATTTCGGTGGAGACCCCTTTAAATACTTTGGCTATATATGAAGAAATTCCACTAGAACTAAATTGATTTTTAATGAACTCAATTTTTTTTCGAAAGGATTCTTGTTTCTCTTGTTGTCTACGACTATTCACAGTCGAGACCCCTAACAATAACATCCGATTTCTGTATTTTCTTCATCTTGTGATTCAAATATGCCTTTTCTTGTACTAGCCTAATGTGAAAATGTCTTGCTGGTAACTGCAGGTAAATATGGTCGATTGGCTGAAAATGATGGTCGGGAGTAGGCGTTCAGAGGAGGTGGTGGATCCATACATTGAGACAAAGCCATCGACCAGAGCCCTCAAACGGGCCCTTTTGACTGCTTTGAGATGCGTTGACCCCGACTCTGGAAAGAGACCAAAGATGAGCCAAGTTGTTCGAATGTTTGAATCCGAAGAATATCCCGTATCTCGAGAGGTTTGGCTTCTGGCTTTATCTTCAAAACATTTGGAAAAGCCCAAACTGACTACGTTTTCGCTAGACTCCTAATGTCATTTGGAACAACCAAAAGCGAAAAAGCCAATTTGGTATTTCTTTTTGAAGCCATATAGGTTTCTTACATAGAAAGCCAAGTACTCCCACTTGAACATAGAATCTTTCTGCAGTTAAAAAGCGTGATTTCTTGCTTGTTGGAATGACCATTGATCTAATATTTCCTCAGGATCGAAGGCATCGAAAGAGTCAAGCTAGCATTGAGATCGAGTCTCAGAAGGAGAACTCCGACACAGAGAGAAGTGAAAGTAACGAATCGAAGCAAGAGAGCAGAAGAAACAGCCACAAAGAGTAGTTAAAAAGGATTTGTTTGAGAGTAACACAAATTAAATTTTTTTACATTCTTTTGGCCTGCATTCTTGGGCCACACTGCCCTCGGATCTTGGACTTCAGATTTCCCATTTCGGCCCTTGGACACCAGAGGTAGGGTTTTCAGGCACTTGGGTGGTGGGTTGGATGAGCATAATTTAAGTTTGGGCTTTTCTTGTTTCTTCTTCTAGTTTTAGAGCTGATGTTGTGTGTGAAGAATTTGGAAAGTGAGGGTGGTTATTCAATGAAAAACCCTAACAATTGGTGGTGTACAGGTTTCTTTTTCAGCTTCCAAGATCACTGATTAAATACTGTATGTTTTCTGTGTGAAAAAAAGGAAACTTATTTTTGTAATTGCTACTAAATCAAGTACTCCTATATGATTGAAATTAGGGCTGTGTTTGACAAGACAGAATAGAGTTTGGTTCTGGAAATGTAAATGTTAGGAATGAATACTTTATTTTGTTATAGGAGTATTGTTTTGGTTTTACTATTGTAGTTTCTAAACCAGCACCCATGGATTTTACAGTTCTCTTAATTTTGGTGAATTCTGATGAGTTTTGGTTCTTCAACGGATACCCATAAAACTGAAAATAACGACTGTGACATATAAGGAAGAATCGGGAAAAGAATTAAAAAACAAAACCAGAGAAGGCTAGAGGAAAAATCCCGATTCTCAAGCTTACGGCTTTGAAAATGGAACTTCGGGACCTTCAACCCAAATCAATAGCATACTCTCACAAGAACACATCTAAAAAACCCATTCAATAAGGATATTGTGAGAAAAGTCCAACATGGGAGAAGGGCTATCTAGCAACCAAGAATATAATGAGAATATAATGTTTAAGTCTTCTACACTCATTGTCAATTAATTTTTACTTGGATGACCACAAACTTGGTATGGTATTAGAGCGTGCTCCACGTCACCCGAAAAGAAAGGTTATCTAGCAACCAAGAATATAATGTTTTGGTCATCTCCGTTCATTGTCAATTGATTTTTAGTTGGATGACCACGTCTAGGCCATTTGATCCCCATTCCCTTGTATTGTCAAATTATCATCAAATTGTACAACTGATTTGACGTAAACTTTCTCAAAAGTTCAATCCCTTAAGGATCATGTATTCATGGCCCATTGAGTGGGTGTCTGATAAACTTTTTGATCTGAAGTCTTAAATGTCAATAGCTTTACTTCGATTAGAAAATTCTATCATTTGACATGCTCACAATCACAGACTCGGCCAACAACCAGTAACATAACAACAAGCTCACACACAAAGTTATGACTTTTACAGACCCAAAAGCTGGCGCAAATACCTTCACTCTCGCTTGCAAACTTTACGATCATAAACTGGTTTATAGACAACATAGCTTCTTGTTGTATAAGACAGACAATGTTATATATATATATATATATATGCTTTTTATAGCTGCAGTTTGCATCTGCCTCACCATGCTGTTTGAAAGTTTTTCTCAAATTAGAGTGAGTTGAGATCTGAACTTGCTAAAGTAACATTTCATAGTGCCCCCTCCTCTCTTTCTTTATATTTGAGTCGTCTGAGTGACTTGTTTGGACTGATTTTGAATTTATTTGAGTCAGAGATAAAATAAGTCGCCATTACGACTTGAGAGCTTATTTTCCACAATAACTTGAAATCCGTTACATGACTAAAATAAGTCACTCAGAAGATTAAGATAACAATGAATAAGAGAAACATGTTTTCTTCCATAACTTAGATAAAACTCCTTACATTCTTCAACGACAAAATCACCAATACATAGATTTAACACAAGGGAAAAAGAAAACAAGAGAAAAAGCAACACAATTATTTATGGCATCAAAGAAAGGATAGAGAGAGAAAAACAGTACTTCAAGCCTTCTCCCACTTGAGGGGCTTAACAACCTCCCATGTGAAATCAGGGTCATCCCTACCAAAGTGACCATAAGCTGCAGTTTTCAAAAACCTACCATTCCCACCTCTCTTAAGATCAAGATTGATTGATATCATTCCTGGTCGGAAATCAAAGTTTTCCTTCACAAGTTCCAGAATCTCCTTGTCTGGGATCTTACCAGTTCCATAGCTGTCGACGAAAACAGATAATGGTTCTGGAACACCAATGGCGTAAGAAACTTGAACGATACATCGACGAGCTAAACCAGCAGCGACAATGCTCTTAGCAGCTTGTCTAACAATGTAAGCTCCACTTCTGTCTACCTTGGTAGGGTCTTTTCCTGAAAATGCACCACCACCATGGGCTCCCCAACCACCGTAAGTATCAATGATGATCTTTCGTCCGGTTAGACCAGCGTCACCGTGAGGACCACCGATGACAAACCTGCCTGATGGATTTAGATGGAAAATTGTTTTATCATCAAGGTACTTCTCGGGAATGACTGGCTTGATGACATGTTCCTTGAGGTCAGCTGCGATTTCGTCGTTGGTTACAGTTTCATCATGTTGGGTGGAGATAAGAACAGTGTGAACACGGAGAGGAACCATGGCACCGTTTTCGTTTAGGTATTCAACTGTGACTTGTGTCTTGCCGTCAGGTCTCAACCAGGCGCAAGTTCCATTCTTACGGACTTCAGTCAAACGAGCTCCGAGTTTTGTGGCAAGAACGTGGCTAAGGGGCATCAATTCAGGAGTCTCATCGGTGGCGTACCCGAACATATGACCTTGATCACCAGCACCGATGTCTTCAGGGCGCTTGGTCAAATGGCCATGAACACCTTGAGCAATATCAGGACTCTGTTGCTCGATGTTGACTAAAACCTTACAGTTATCAGCATCAAGACCCACATCAGCTGATACAAATCCAATAGAACGGCAAGTGTCTCGGACAATCTTCTCATAATTGATGTCGGCCTTGGTTGTAATTTCTCCAAAAACCATGACCATGTTGGTTTTGGTGCAAGTCTCGCAAGCAACCTTGCTATCGGGGTCTTGTTCAAGGCAAGCGTCAAGTACTGCATCAGAGATCTGGTCGCATAGCTTGTCTGGGTGACCCTCGTTCACAGATTCAGAGGTAAATAGGAAGGTCTCCATTCTCTCAAGCTAAACAACAAAGACAGACATGTCAGTAACTATACGATTACAATCAAGGAAGAATACATACAAAATATGAAAGAGAAATGTCAAGTAAGATCAATTTACTTGCAACTGTAAAGTTTCAAACACTAATAAGAAAGTCTAACTAGTTCGAACTTTTTGCGAACAACTAGAAGGCATAAAAGGATCCCCTAGAAAAAGGATAAACCTTCTTAAAAGTGGATATTTTTCAGATCAAAAGATGTGTAAAGAATAATACTCCAAGGAAGAATCTATTCGAGATTCGACCATTATTTAGGTCAAAAAGTTAAAAGAACCTAAAAGCCAGAATCTTTTAAAACAGAAAGTCTAGTAAGGATCATATTAGCTATATATCTGCTAACAAAAGCAGATCTAAGAGAAGTTTCTGATCTAGAAATAACTTGGCATAAACCAGACTATAGATCTAATATTAAAGTTGAAGCCGATCAGAACATAGTACTATGGGTAGTAACTTGCTAGCTTACCCTTCTCTCATGTGGGACTATTCTTCTCACAAGTACAAGCTAGGGTTTTGTAGCAAAATGCATGAAGGGAAGTCGTTTGTACAGGAAAACCCTAGAAACAAAAGTATCTAACAATTCTGTGTACCCTAGTTTCAAGGGCTTGCGTAGATCAAGCAAACTTATGAAACAGAAGCCTGAATCGTTAACTTCTATTAGGTCAAATCAGTAATTCCAAGCTTCTGAACCTCAATTAACATCTAGATATGATTTCAATGAATAGACTATAAGAATTCATCAAGGGTTACCTGTAAAAGAAGAGTATTCACCTTCAAGCAAATGCCCTAAAAGATCTGATTTCTTTCTTCTCCTTCTCCTGGAGTTGTGCGAGTTTTCATTTCTGAATTCAGTGTCGTATTTATAGACTAGATTTTGAACTGGGATTCCATTTGGTCGAATCAAGATCTAACGGCTGTTATTGACTCCACCGTCAAATTCTGTCCGTTGGATAGAAATCAATCGTACGGTTTAGATTTGTTGTAGTCGGTGATGAATTTATGATGTCAGAATCCATGAGAAGAAAAAGAATCCAACCGGATGAAGCCGGTTTTCGCCAACTTCCAACCGGTTAAAACCTTCTTCACGTTTTTGGACATTCAAAAGACTTAAATGGCCCTTCTTGTTGACCCCAGTTATTCATGACAAAAAGGCTATTTTCGTCTTTTAGATTGTTTGAATTAACGTTGAATAAATGCTTTAAATTATTAATTTGAAGTTGGTTTATATCATTGTCATGAAATTGTTATCAAATTTCAACAAAAAAAAATGTTTACCCAATAATGGTCAAGTTTGTAAGTACTCATGTGATATGTTACTCAACAGAGAACTTCGAATTCCTATAATAAAGTAAATTCTCCTATATTCTGACATTTTTAAATATAATTATCCGTGTCCAGTTCAAACATATTGTAGACCTAATACAACAATTATTTTAATTGTATATTGAAATGAAAGAACTATTTTATCGTTAATAAACTAGATTAAAATGAATAAAAAATTTATTCATTTTAAAGAAAGTGATACATGGGGCACTACTGACAAGTAACGAGGCACAATTTTCGTTTAACTAGTGTCTAGATAAATTTTACATTGGGTCCCAAAATTCATTCCCAATAAAATTACAAATTTTCAACTTGATTTTTTATCATAAAATATCCCTAAAAATTAGGAATTGAATTTGAAGACAGAAAAAAAAAACTTAAAAAAGATTCACTTGAATGATCTTCTATATTCTAATATATATGTAATTTTCAAGGGACCATATATGACCCAAGGCAAGATGGAGTTGGTGAGTGGTAGGTAAAATCTATGTGCATGGTTGGGTGGAATATCTTTTTAAAGGGCATTTATAATTTTCAATGCAAAATCCTCAAAGTTTGATTGCAGTCAAATTCCATTAACAACTCAACAACCAAACCAAGAAACTTGGAGAGAAAAAAAAAACACAAGGATTAATACACCCCCACTAAAGTTTGTTCGTTGACCTACTTGTTGTGAAAAAAAATACACCCCCATCTTTTTTTGTTGAAAGGTGTAGTTTATGGGGATCTTGGCAACAAAAATTTCAAATGAAAAATTGAAACCATTAAGAAGTGACACAAAAACAAAAAAATTCGGTGAATTCTAGTCGATATTGAGTTTTTTTTGCTTTTCCTAAGAGAAAAGATACATTTGAAAGTGAGAAATAATCCTGAAATTTTGGCCGTCCGTTTTGTTTCCTGTTAAAGTTCATTTTTATTTGATTTTTTAGGTCTGGGGGAAATAATTAGGTCGCCAAATGAGTCAAAGTTTATTTGCATATATGATTTTGAAAAATTAGGGTCTACCATAATCCCGAACTAAGATGTGTATTAATCTAATTGAGTTCAACTTAATTTAAAATGGGAGAGTAGCACTCAATTGTCATACTAAAAGTGTTACTCCTTGATTAGGCCATAATTATGGAAGATAAGAGAATTTGCCCACCCATCCAAAGAAAAAGAAGAGTACTAAACCAGAATGTGTCAGTTTGGTTCCATGAATTGGGTTGGTTTGGTTTGATGTTCTTGCCCGTCCCAAAGCAAAACTTGGAGGAAGATTGGAGGAAGGAGACGCCTATTCGAGCATTATTAATTTGTAAGTTATTTATTAGTTTTTTTTTGTTGAAAGTTATTTATTAGTTAGTTCGAAATTAAGTCTCTCAACCAACATAAACTAAGTCCCCGTTAGTGGAACTTTGTGTTGGAGTTCACTTGTTTCAATACATCATCAAAATTGTCTCCCCTGTCACTTTTAATACCATAATGTTGCTTTTAGTTTACGATATAATAACCTTTGGAAAGTCGTATATACCTCGTCACATGAAATCTCGAGCTTTCTTAATCTTATGAAGTTCTCCTTTATTAATTTAAGGACATGTATAGGTTTGTGGAGTGTGACACCGGTGTCATCTAATTTCTTAATGAATACGACATAGCCATTACATATTTTTATATAAATGTCTTGGACAAACAACTCTTGTTTTCAAATTGGGCATGCAACTCATTGAGTTTCAAAGCATATTTCACGTGGGCATCGAAATCAGACATCGAACTCAAACTATGTCGAAACATGATAGTTACATGAACATACTTAAACAAGGGAAATGTTAATATAACATAGAATTAGATTTAGAGTCTTCCTTAATACATTGATGAAGTAAACTATTCTGTTAAGTTTAAATTATTAATGCGTTTACAAAATAGTTACAGTAATTGAAAAATATGATCGAGGAGGCTTTTGAATCAAATAGAGTACTCTTATACACCTAAATTTACAAATAATGTGTCCAAAATTTGTGTTTTGCAAAATTAGTTTCTTCATTACTACATTCCTAAAATTAGTTTCTATTTGCGTCCCATCATTTCAAAAAGATTTGAAAGAATTATAGTCTTAAGCTAGAAGATTATGTGAAGCATACATAATACAAATCATGATGTTGATGGGTTTCAAATTTTTACGGTGGAAGTGTTGAAAATTATACCAAGAGATATATAGTAGCAACAACTAAAGTGCTTAGTTATCGAGAAACAAAATTTTCAAAAAGATGTTCTTGCAAGATTTGTTGATTCGGAAAACTGGACCGAAGACCCAATTTTAAATTTCCCAAATAACCCCCAACTTTGTGACCAGCTTCTTGGCTAGCCCCCTACTTTATCAAAAATACCCAGATAGCCCATTTTTCAGATTCCGTTATAACACCGTTAACTAGTCATATTCTCTCTCTCCTCTATCTCATCTCTTCTCTCTGCCAAGTCACCTATCACGCTACATTAGCATCTTCTCCGACAGGGGGGGCGCCAGCCGGGCGACCTTCTTAAAAAAAAATGAAAAAAAAATTCTCTCTCCTCTCTTTCTCTCTAAATTTTTGTTTTTCCTCTCCCTCTCTAAAACTCCGGCGAAGGGGTTTCCCCTTCGCCGGAGATGGAACAGACTCTGAAGGTCTGCTCGAACAGACCTTCAAGATCTGTTCGAAATAGACCTTGAAGGTCTGCCCCAACATACCTTCAAGATCTGTTCGGAACAGACCTTCCAGATCTGTTCGGGCAGACCTTCAAGGTCTGTTTTGAACAGATCTTCAAGGTCAGTTCGATCTCCGATGAAGGGGAAACCCCTTCGCTAGAGTTTTAGAGAGAGATAGGGAGAGGAAATAAAAAAAATGTTTTTTTTAGAGAGAGATAGGAGAGAGATTTTTTTTTTTTATGAAGGTCGCCGACCGGAAATTTGGCCGGCGACCTTCGCCGAAGAAGGTGATGATGTGGCGTGATAGGTGACTTGGCAGAGAGACGAGATGGAGGAGAGAGAGTAACGAAAAGTTAACGGTAACTGAAAAAGGGGACATAAGTAGGGGGCTAGGCAGGAAGCTGTCACAAAGTTGGGGGCCATTTGGAAAATAACCCATTTTTTTTTGTTAAAAATCCAAATTTTATATTTATATTTTGTTTATTTAAAAACTTAAATATTTGTATTTTGTTTGGTTAAAAACTTAATATTTTTTGAAAAAGTATTGCAAGATGTTGTAAGGTGTTGCAAGGCACTCCAAACCTATTGTAAAATAGTTCAAAGTTGTTGCAAGGCGCTCCAAAGTTGTCGCAAGACAATGCAAAGTTGTCGTAAAGCGTTGCAAAACTGTCGCAAGGCGTTGCAAAACTGTCGCAAGGTGTTACAAATTAAAAGAGTACTCAGGGAGCTGAAGACTAAGAAAAATTGATTGATCATTTTTAACCAAATTCCAAATTTTTTTTAGAGAGTTTTGGTCGATTTTTCTGAGTTAATTATAACAGTTATAAAATATAAGAAGTTTTTCTATGTTGAAGTTGATCAAGACTTATGTTTGTTCAACGACACTAAAGAAACTGTCTAGACTAGATACGTCATCAACAGAACGAGATATGGCAGAAAAGTTTAATTACGAAAGAATAATTAATAATTATTTGATTAGGAGAAAATTTTGAAGTAAAGTTGATTTGTTTTCTCCACTTAATTAAATTAAATTGTCACTCGTTATAAACAATTTAAAATAAGATTATAATTTTTTCTTATTTAGTATAATTCATTATTAGTGGTTTGTGTTTGCTTTCATAAAGTATTTCATACCAGAATTCATGGCAAAAAAAGTCAATAGTTTTGCTTTTCACATGAAGGCCCCATTTAAACTTAGAAATTTAGTGTATGGCTCGAAAAATGGGCGGTGGTAAGAGAAACTCCAACCCCAACCTGACTTAAGTTCAAAAAATTACTTTTTCACCCAAATTGATTAAAAATTTAAATCTACTTAAATACGAATAAACAACAATGATTGTTAAAGATAACTATAAGGAGTTTTGTGAGTCTCGTGGAAGACCGGATAAATAAGATTGTGCGTTGCCTTAAGCATTTGTGCACCATCTTCGTTGACAGTCTTAGTATCAATCTAAGTTCACCCCATATTGATGTCTAACAAATTCTATTTTTTCGTTCTTGTATTTTCTCCCTGCTCGTAAGTTTTCTTGTTGAACCCGTAGAGTTTCATCTATTGGTGTTGCTCTCCGACGTGCTTCTTCGTCTCTCTTTTCCCAATATCTCTCAGTTAGAGCTTTTGAAGAACTACTGAGTTTTTTTTTGTTTTTATTAGTATAATGTGTAGAATTTTCTCTAACTCTTGTATTTGCTTTGACTTGTTTACGACCGATTGGTCTTTCCTCGGATGGATTGGTACTTGAATATCTTTTGTTGAATGTTGACTCTCCTAGCATGTCTGACATCCACTTGTTGTGGCCTTGTGGGTCATCAAAATTTTGTAAACATGTTGGAATTTAAACCCTTTTCCTTTGTGATTTTTTTTATACATTTTAAGTTTCTATTATGAAGTCAAAAGATGCAAATAAATGGATTAAAAGTTTTAATAATTATCCGGTCATCATCGTTTCCCCCACTTTTTAGAACTTTATTTATTAGCTTCAAAGTAAGGATAAAACTTTGACATTCAGAGTTTATCTCACTGACACGAGATTTACAACTCTTGTGTGAACGTTGTTGCTTTGCATGCTCATTATACTCTGCCGCTATTTTTGCCGGAATACTTTATATTTCTGATCATTTTCAACAACCGCATCAGATGTGATTTTCAAAAAATAATTAGTAAGAAAAATATCGTCATCTTGTGTATACGGTACCTGTTTAGCTATCTTGATTGAAGATGTGTCTTCTTGTTCATAATAATCATCAAAAGTTTCATCTAATGTCGAAGGAACGTGTGGGGATGTTTCATCACTATCGTCGCCTAATTCAACTGAAGGGAAAGTAGGAGACAACAAATCCATAAAATTTTGGTCGAACATTTCGTTAACATGTCGGGTACCCTTTATAGGAAGATCGAAATTAGAGATTGAATGAGAAAGATAGAAAGAAATTGAAAGAGATTAGAGAGAAAGAAATTTGTGATGCATTTATATATATATATAAATATATATATATATATATATATATATATATATATACACCCAAGCATATTCCAGCACATTATAATCGAAAGTGACAGCTACAACCTCATACAACACATCAAAGATTGAAATCATTCGATAAGGTGGCAATCAAAGACCCACATCCAGAACATTAGAGATATGACGAGAAGCTTTGAGGGTGTCTCCTTCCAACATACAAATAGTACGATGAACTCTCAAGCAGATGCTTTAGCAAAGTGGGCGAGAAGAAAGAAAAAAGGAAAGATGTGGAAGCAAGTGCCTTATTTTCTTATTAAAAAGTACTGTAAGAATGTTTTAATTTAATTTTATATATAGCATCCTATTTTAACAAAAAAAAAAACATATTCCAACGCATATATAAAGGACAAAATGTTTTTCATATATTCAAAAGAAGCTACAAGAGCTTTAAAATACTAAATTACTAAATTACTTTTCATACAATGATCTAATGCAACACAATACAACATATTAACATACTCTTGTACTATTAAAATATATACCCTCAGTAAATAATTATAACATTTGGGTATTTGCACAAAGACGAAATAGGAAAAAAGATAATTATTACATTGTGATTAACTTTGGGTACTAAACTTATTATGGGCTTTATATTGGCTATGACCTACACTTTTTTAAGATAGGATTCCTAAAATCATTATTTTTTAATCATGATTATATTATACAATACATCATAAAAGTCCTTACTGTCCTGGGGGGCTTGTGAGCCTAACTATAATTAGATCTACTTTATTTATTGACTAAAGTACATGAGATAAATCGTGATGACAAACTGCTTCCATCGAGATTCGATCGTTAGACCTCATAGAGTTAAAAGGGAGCGTCCAAGTGTCCAACCACTGCACTAAAAATGTGTTAGGTTGTCGTTGATCTAGTTGAGATCGACCAAATCATGCCTATTTTTGCTAGCCCATAGATAAAACTAAATAAATGGGGGGTGTATGTCAAATTAACCCAAAACTAATAAATTTGGTTGGATTGGGCCCGCGGGCATCGACTTATAGAAGTGGGACTGCCTATAAAATAAAAAGTAATAAAATAACGGGGTAGTTACTGGAAAGTCTTTACCTGCTGGTCCAAGAGCGTCTCTGTTACGAAATCCTCTTGAGATAAAAAAACAAAAGACTCCCCCAACCAACAACTTCAATCAATCAATCCTCTCTTTCTCTCTCTCTAATCTCTAATCTCTATAATCCATGGGAAGAAGAAGGAATATTTTCAAGAATGAGTTCACATTGGGTTCGTTTATTTTCTATCAATATCTTTATTATTATCATCAAACTTTAATTCCAATTAATTAATTTAAACCCCCTTTGTTTGAATTTGTTAAACAGAGCATCGACTCAAGGAATCAGCTGATATTATAGCCAAGTATCCTGATCGAGTTCCGGTTTGTTTGTGTTCTTCTAGTTTTATATGTATTCCTTTTCCTGTTAATTATTAAACTATATGTATCTCATGAAATTAGGTCTATTTGTATGTATGAATTAGATAATCACCTAGTCTTATCATATTATAAGCGTCCCAGTGATATCAGAACATAACCGGGTTGTATCGGTTATATGGCTCGGTCCCTTACCCATGAGTTGTGAATAGGAAGTGTGTTAGAGTTGAGACCAAAACAGCTGAAATTTCGAAAATGCTGGATTCCTTTAAGATTCCTGAAGCAACAAATATAGGAGTATACGCGGTTCATTACGAATATCATAGTACATGAAAGAACATGGTCAGAGTCTTGTTCTTAATCTGCGTATGAGCATCTGTTTTACTATTAACATGATCTGTCGTTTGCTTAACATGCACTTGTAGGTGATTGTCGAGCGATATAATAGTTCCGACCTTCCTCTGATGGAAAAGAAAAAGTAAGTCACTTTTCATATTTTCTTCTACTTATAATCTTATTAGGTTGGTATAAATTCGCAATAGTTACTCTAATTGAAAAATACGTGTTGTTTTTAGGGTTCTAGCACTCAACTATCTATAATTGGAAAATGCTTCTTTCGCTCATAGTTACTCGTTGAGGTGACATTTTGTGAACCACAATCAAATCACACAGACCCAATACGAAAATATGAAACATTGAATATGTAGCTTAGAAGAGTGACAAATCATTATATAGGGAGGAAAATAAAACTCAACGAGTCCCATCTAGAACTAGAACTTGTAAATCTTTTTCTTTTCTGTTACTGCAGTTTTCATGTACCAATTGACAGCCCTATCTTGACTTTGCTTCTTGAATGCGATGATGCTAATAAATACTCGGTGTGTGTATTATGTTTACAGATATTTGGTGCCTCGAGACATGTCTGTTGGGCAATTCATCCATATCTTAAGCAGTAGGCTTCAGTTGCCCAAAGGGAAAGCTCTCTTTGTATTTGTGAATGAGACTTTGCCTCAAACAGGTAAAGAAACTGACTCATGTAACCAAAGTTCATGTTTTGCTATTCTTACCCAAATGCTAAAATCAAGATTTCCTTTTTTATTTGCAGCTAGTCTCATGAATTCTGTCTATGAAACTTATAAGGACGAAGACAGGTTTTTATACATGTGTTACAGTAGTGAGAAAACCTTTGGGGGGTAAAGTCTTCCGAAATAAAAAATGGTAGCTTTCAAGTTGTAAAATCTTTGTAATGAAGATTTGGTCCAACTCTGAATTATCCTTTCTGCACATAGTTACATACTGAAATGAATCCTTTATATGTTACTTAACATTAATAAAAAAAAGTAACGATAATGTCGTGTTTTGGCTGACAATATTCACATTTTAAATGCAATATATGGAATGACTTATTTTGTTCGAAAACGAAAACCATTTGATCTTAGCATAATGATATGTGGCTATTTAGTTTTCATGTTCCCTAGTAGTTAGTTTCCATTATCCATGTTTAAGTTAGTGGGTTAAGTGCATGATCAACACTAAGTCATAGTTATTTTAACTGATAGTATGGTTGTAAAAGGAGCACTATAAAACATGCTCTTAATCAATGAAAAGGGAGACAATCATTCAACACTCGATCTCTTCTCTATCTTTATCATTCTCTCTTTTCCTCTATGATCTTTCCACTAACATATCAGTGGTATCATAGCCATAAGATCCCCATGGATACTAGGGGTAAGACTAACACTGAATTCAGAAATGAGGTTACTGAAATCCTAGCTCGTCATGAGTGAAGTTTCGATCAATTCACTGCTGCACTTAAATCAATACAAACTGAAATTCGGGCTCTAGAATCTACTAACCACCACACTCCAAGCCTAGAGATGTCTGACATCAACCCCTTTGGCACAAGGGAAGTAGGCCATCCATCCACTCAACCTTCAGATGCTACAAATCAGGCCATTGCTCCAATTTCTCATCTCAAATTCGATTTTCCAAGATTTGCAGGAGAAGACCCAACCGGGTGGATTTGCAGGAGAAGACCCAACCGGGTGGATTTGCAGGAGAAGACCCAACCGGGTGGATTTACAGGGTTGAACAATATTTTGAGTTTCAAAATATCCCCCCTACAGCAACGTATTTTTATTGTATCTTTTCACCTGGAAGGTGCTGCCTTACAATGGCATCGCTGGCTATCAAAATTCAGAGGTCCATTATCATGGGAAGAACTTACGAAGCCATTGTTGCGAAGATTTGGTCCCACCGAATATGACGATCCATCTGAGGCCCTTAAACGCCTGAAACAAACGTCAATTGTCGATGCTTATCAACAGGAATTCGAATGTCTGTCACAACTGATCGATGGATTACCTGAAACTTATTTGATTGGTTGTTTCTTGCAGGGTTGAAAGATGAGGTGCGACTGGATGTTAAGATTAAAAACACCTCGTATTTTGTCCGAAGCAATTGGTGTTGCACGATTAATGGATCAGAGGAACACAATCGAAAGAAAATCAATATCTATCTCTCGAATCTCTTCGCCTGCACCACCGAAAACCTCTAGCGTCCTTGGCTCACCACCTACCCCTTTTCACACGAAGTCTGTGGCTGGCACCACACCTTCTTATTCACCAACCTTCAAAAGAATCACTGGTCGGGAAGCACGCGAACGTCAAAAAAAGGGTTTGTGCTTTTTCTGTGACGAAAAATATGTACCAGGACACCGCTGCAACGAACCGAAATTGTATATGATTGAAGATATTTTACGAGAAACTCCTCAACTAGAAGACCAATCAGACAACCTACCAGATATGGTACCAAAGATTTCATTCCATGCCATGACTGGTACCAACCACCCCCAAACTATTAGGGTGATTGGGAAACTCAAAGATCATGACATAACAGTGTTGATAGATGGAGGGAGCACCCACAACTAGGAGACTAATCAGACAACCTACCAGATCCGGTACCAAAGATTTCATTCCATGCCATGACTGGTACCAACCACCCCCAAACTATTAGGGTGATTGGGAAACTCAGAGATCATGACATTACAGTGTTGATAGATGGAGGGAGCACCCACAATTTTATTGACCAAACTAATGTAGCCAAATATTCCATACATATTGTGAATGATACATCATTTCAGGTGATGGTTGTTAATCGTGAATTTATACTTTGCTCTGGTCGTTGTCTTGCTCTCACATTGAAGATACAAAATATTATGGTCACTGTTGGTTTTTATGTGCTACCTGTTGCGGCTTGTCAAGAAGTTTTAGAAGTTCAAGCTAATGAAGTTAGGACCGATCCAGACCAACCATAAGGATCTGACTATGAAGTTCCAGAAAGATGGTCAAACAATCACATATTAAGGGCTACAAAGATCTGAAATGGAGATTCCTACCAACAAGCAACTTCAGAACCTAGAAGGTGTCGGTTATTTTGTTATGACATTGAGGGTTAATATGATCAATAACGAGTAATCAAACAGACGCAATAGGAATAGTAAAGAACAATCAAGAACAGAACACAGAGATTTACGTGGTTCCGTTGGTGAGACCTACTCCACGGCGACAACGGCGCGATGATTTCCACTATAAGAGATTTCGTGAGATTGTGCTACTGATATCTCCTTAGGGTTTAGTTTATATAGCCACTAAATCCTAATCCCACTGCCTCACCGACTCTCTCTCTACAACCGACATTATACACGGATAACACTATTCACTGACAGAAGCCTAGCTTCCGGATTCCAGCTCTGTCTCAGAGTCCAGCTCTGCTTCACAGCCCTGCTTCGCATACCAGCTCTGTCTCAGCAATCAACTCCACTAACGGGTTAGAAATTCGTCATAGCTCAGCGCTTCTTACAATTCATATTCATGTCACTTCTAACAATTATCCACCTTGACGTGAATATGCTCCTCTTGACTTAAATCAGCCACCAACATAGCTCAGCGTTTCTGAGTCGTCGTGGCTCCAGCCCTGCTAGGGCTAACATCTGGAAATCCCAATCAAGTCTAAGCAATGCTTAAACTTGAAAGTTGTAACTGCCTTGGTCAACATATCCCTTGAGTTATCTGTCGTAGAAACGTTCTTCATCGTGATCTTCCCTTCTTCAATCACGTCCTTGATAAAGTGATACTTAACATCTATGTGTTTAGTTCTCTCGTGATACATTTGATTTTGGTCAAATGAATAACACTCTAGTTGTCGCAGTAGACCTCTGTAACCTCCTGCTTTAGGCCCAAATCCCCAACTAAACCACTCAGCCATATTGCCTCCTTCACTGCCTCTGTTGCTGCCATGTACTCAACTTCCGTTGTAGATAGTACTACTCCCGACTGTAGCACTGCTCTCAAACTATTGGCACTCCCGCAGAGTATGAACCTATAGCTCGTTAGCGACCTCTTCCTATCAAGATTCCCCGAAAAATTCGAATCTACAAATCTAACTACCGAACCAGAAGTGTCAGCCCTTTTGTCGTATACCAGACCAACGCCTGCAGTTCCTCCCAGATACCGTAGTATCCATTTCACAGCCTGCCAATGACCTTTCCTAGGTCTGCCCATGTATCTGCTTACTACACTAACAACATGTGAAATATCAGACCTTGTGCACACCATAGCATACATAATGCTACCTACTGCATTTGCATAAGGCACCCGAGACATGTACTCCGTCTCGTCATCAGTCGTTGGTGACAGTTCACCAGAAAGCTTGAAGTGTGCTACCAATGGAGTACTGACAGGTTTTGCCTCAGTCATACCAAAACGTTCCAACACCTTCTCGATGTACGTTTTCTGAGAAAATAACAGTTTCCCAGCAGATCTGTTTCTCCGTATCTCCATACCCAATATCTTCCTTGAGACACCCAAGTCTTTCATCTCAAACTCACCCTTTAACTGATCCTACTATGTAAAGTATCTGAACTCACCTTTAAGCATGGAAGTGACATAGACGAGTTGTTGCAGAAATATACCGATGTCTTCATTGAGCCTACTGACTTACCGCCACAACGTGGCCCTAACCATAACATTCCCTTGGAGGCTAATTCTGGACCGGTAAGCGTATGACCTTATCGATACCCATATTACCAAAAAGCAGAGATTGGAAAAATTGTCAAGGAGTTACTCGCTTCCGGCTTGATACGTCCAAGCTCTAGTCCTCTATCCTCTCCGGTATTGTTGGTTCGTAGGGTAGATGGAGGATGGCGTTTCTGTGTAGATAATCGTGTTCTTAATGCTATCATCGTGAAAGACATATTTTTGCTTTTTACATAAAGGCCCAGTTTTAAGTTTGTTCTTCTACTTTGAAGTTTTTCTATTTTTTTAAGTATATACTCCATTGCTCCTCCCGACTATTATGCTCGTCTTCCTAATGGTTCTCGCATTAAGGTTTTGCACATTAGGCCAATTTCGTTTACTAAAGATCTATTTCTCAAAGCATTTTTACATATTCCTAAATTCAATCTCATATTAATCTCTGAAATTACGTGTGGCCTTTCATGTAATGTAACTTTCTTCTTCTTCTTCTTCTTCTTCTTCTTCTTCTTCTTCTTCTTCTTCTTCTTCTTGTGTCTTTCAGGACCAAGCTACGACCTAGACGATTGGAGTTGGTGATCCCCATGACAACCTCTACTTTCTCCGCACAGAACCTAACATCTTTTCTTTCTCCGTTAATAATAGTAGTGATATTAGTTATGATTTATGGCACTGGCGTCTCGGTCACCCATCTTTAGGTTGTTTTTGAGTTTTCTTTACGTCAATTTCCATGAATTAAATCTTCGTTAGTGAATAAAGTTTTGTGTGTTATTTGTCCACAATCTAAACAATCTAGATTACCTTTTTGTATTCGCAATTTTTCTGCTTCTCACCCTTTGGAACTTCTTCATGCTGGCCTATGAGGACCTTTTTCAATCCCTTCTCATCCTCGATGTCGTTATTTTCTCACCTTAGTAGACAACTTTTCTCGTTGTACTTGGGTCTTTCTTATGCACTCTAAATCCAACACTAAGAAAGTTCTCTCAAATTTTTTTAACTTTATCAATACTTAGTTCCTCTTTAAAATAATTACCATGAACTCTGGTAATGGAGACATTGTTTTTCATCAATTACAGACATTATGTTCTAACAATGGGACATAATTTATGTCTGCTGATCTTCAAACTTGGTTTCAAGACCATGGCGTACTTCATCAAAGAAGTTGTATTCATACCCCTCAACAAAACGAGGTTGTTGACATCGACATATTCTCGATGTCGCACGTGCTCTAATCTTCTTCTTGAATTTTCGGGTGTGTGTGCTCACAACCGTTTATCTAACAATAAACTCCACACTCCTCTCTAACAGGGTTTATCCGCCCATGAAAAATTACTCGTGACGCCCCCCCCCCCCCCCCACTTTTGACATCTTCGTGTTTTTGGTTGCCTTTGTTTGGCTCACAATACTAAGATCACAACCAAAATGGGCCGACGAGCTAATCCTACCGTTTTCTGTTGAAAGTGTCTTGAATGTGGGTTGATATCGAACCCGGTTTACGACCGGCCAAACCGCTCCGAATTTTGGACCAGTTAGCGGAGCTGATTATTGAGATAGGGGTGCTATGCAAAGTAGGGCTCCGAGGCATAGCTGGACTCTGAGACATAGCTGAAATGCGGAAGCTAAGCTTATGTCGGTTATTAGTGTTAGCGTACCCATGTGTATTTCAGATTTATAAAGAGAGAGTCGGTCAGGCGGTGGGATTAGGATTTTAGAGGCCATATAATCTAAAACCCTAGGAGATATCAGTGGTTTAGTCTCACAAATCTCTTGTGTAACTTGTTTGCTTATCATAGTGGAAATCATTGCGTAGTTGTCGTCGTGGAGTAGGTCTCACCAACCAAACCATGTGAATCTCTTTGTTCTCTATGATTCTTGTTTATTTCCTGCTGCTTTTCTTGGATTACTTGATTTTGGTCATATTAAACCCCAATTATCATAACATTATCCATACGGTCAAAAAGGTTTTCGTATTTTTAACCTCTCCACTAAGAAGTTATACACTTGTTGTAATGTGATTTTTCATGAATCTAGATTTCTGATGATTCATTCACTCCCCCTCCCCCCCTTCCGCTCATTTTTTATCAATTAGTGACGATGGTTCTTACACCTATTCGACCTCTACTCGTCCCTTTGTCCCGGCCGACGGGGTGCCCCATCACCTCCTCATACGTCTGAACCGCATGCCAGTTCACTACAGTTATGGGCACTTCCTCGCTTCACTCTTCCTTTTCGGCTCCTACAAATTCCCAGAGTCCCATTTCCTTCTCGATGGATAACGACACCTCTTCCTTCGATCATACAGATCTGGTACCTGATTCTACATGCACCTCTTCATCGGGTTCCACTGATATTCTAAGATCGCTACATCTTCCCTCCTCTGACCCTATAAAAGACGACATTTCTCCTGCCACCACTCGTCTGACCGAAATATCACTCTCTCGGCCTTAATAGGACCGCCGACTCATTTGGCCGATTACATTTGTTATAACACCTCCAGTTACTCCTCCGCTCGTGATCCCTTAACTGACTTCATCTCCTTTGCTTCCTTTTCGCCTTCTCACAAGGCTTTCCTCGCGACTGTTATCTCCATCGACGAACCTTCCTCCTTTACTGAGGCAGTAAAATCTTTCAGTTGGCGAGAAAGGATGGAAAAGGAGATCACAACTTTACAATCCAATAATACTTGGAGTCTCAGACCATTGCCACCCGACAAACGTCGCATTGGGTGTAAATGGATATGTAAGGTTAAATTTCGTTCTGACGGGAGCATTAAACGTTACAAGACACGCCTCGTTGCAAAGGGTTACAATCAGATCGAGGGCCTTGACTATTATGTGACTTTCGCTCCCGTCGCTAAGATACAGTTCGATTCTCCTTTCAATAATGGCCATTAAAGGTTGGTCTCTTCATCAACTTGACGTCAACAACGTTTTTTACAAACTAATCTCGATGAGGAAGTCTTCAAGAAATTACCACTAGGAAATAACACACTATAAAGGTCATCTTCTCGTTCCCTTTCTCCATTTTTATTTTTTGGGTTGGTTTTAACAAAAGTTTAGTCCAAGTGACTAGACAAAGTCTAAGTGATGCTGAATATTACAAGCTGACATTTAAAAATATTTAAATAAAAACTAGTATAAATAAAGAAAGATCATTTAAATTCATAATTTTATTCATAAGTATTTCTAATTATTATGACATATCCGCCCATCACCATTTATACATCAATTCAACAACTTGATCCCGCTGGTTCAGTCGATAAATACCGTCTCTCCTATAATACCATTGGCAGTCTTCACAAATATCCATGTCGTTATTTTGGTTGTAAACTTCATGAGAACCCTGAACCCATTTACGAGCTTGGTTGTCGTACCACTGCACTGAACACCAAAACAACGTCCCTCCGAAAATGTTTATGTTAAACTCAAAATCATAAAATTGACCATTATCAAGTAGATGTTCACCTAAATCGTCGTCTCCGGATTTGCAATGGACAGACATCTGTGTCTCTAGTTCGTTATTAAGAGTTACAACGATATGGGGAAAACCTGATGAACACTCATCAACCAATATTACAAACACCAAAAAACAAACGATCAAAGATCTAGCAATGCTACTATTTCTCTTCATACTTAAACTTTTCTTTTCTTGAATTCACTTCTCTAATCTGCCTACCCATGTCTTTATATTGACAAATTTCTCTCTGTCACTTTCTACTGTCACATCATTTACAACAAAAAATTGATGGGTTTTCCTAAAATGCTAAGATGCATGTAAATATGATGGCATTCTTTCGAATTTAGAAACATTTGTAAAGAAAGTTGAATCTTAATTGGTTAAAACTGACAAAAATTTATTAAAAACAAATCCAATATTATTTATTTTAGAAACTTTGGAAGGAAAGTTGAATTTTGATATTTTAAAAGTGACAATTTATGAATAACAGGTCCAATATTCATTTATTTATTGTTTTGAAAAATTAATTTGTAATTCTAGAAGGATCCAAAATTTATTTATTGTTTTGAAAAATTAATTTCTTCATTTCTATATTCCTAAAAGTGTTTCCTAATTGTGTTTCATTGTCTTACAAAGATTTTTAAAATTTTACCTAATGAACAATGAAAAGTCAAAGAATTGTTGTCTTAAGCACCAAATTTCTTCATAATACACAATCCCATGTTGAAGGTATTCAAATTTTTGGAAAACTTAAAGTGTTGAAAAATACCCCAACACATATAGTAACAAAATTAAAGTGTTAATTTACTTGCCGAAAAACAAATTTTTTTACTTTATCACTTTTTAGGATCACATTTACAACAAAAATTGAAGGGTTTTCCTAACATGCTAAGACAATGAATATAGAATTATTTTTTAGAGGGATTGGGTTAACTATCCAAAATGAGGAGGAAATAGGTTTCCCATCCTAGGTAGCCAAAAAATGAAAGACAGTTCTAAAGAGTCAGGTTGGGAAAAAAATGACGAAACGGCCTCTGGAAAACAAAGTATTTACTGTTCATGCCATCGAAATTTACAAAATTGCCATCGAAATTTTCTCGGGAAACGATTTTTTTTTTTCTGAAAAAGAATCTGACAACCCGTCCATCAGAATCTGTACTGTTCAGAAATTTACGGAATTGCCACCGAAAAATTCCCGGGAAACGAAATTTTTTTGAAAAATTGTCTGACGCACCGGGAAATTATTTTATTTACTGGAAATTTTCTTCTGTACTAGACACTTTTGTACCGGGAATTTTCTTGTGATCGGTAAATTATTTTATTTACCAGAAATTTTCTTCTGTACTAGATACTTTTGTACCGGGAATTTATAATTTCGTTTGAAAATTTTAAATTTTCAAAAAAAGTTAAAAATTTGAATTTTCTTGTTTACGGAAAATTATTTTGTTTACCGGGAAGAGATGGTTTGCTGGGCGGGAATTTGAAATTTCGTTTAAAATTTCAAAATTTTAAAAAATTTTGAAAATTTAAATTTTCTTGTGTACGAAAAATTATTTTATGGGAAGTTTTATAAGGCCTCCCCAATTTTGTTAAAAGGCCTCCCCATGAACCATTTTACTTGCTAAATTATCACTGAGGGGAGGCCTTTTAACAAAAATGAGGGGGCCCTATAAAATCTCCCTTATTTTATTTACCGGGAAGAGATGGTTTGCTGGGCGGGAATTTGAAATTTCAAAAAAATTTGAAAATTTGAATTTTTTTGTGTACGGGAAATTATTTTATTTACCATCCAGTTTTTTTTTGTCAGGAAACGTCAGCATATCCCGTCCAAGGGAAAGAGTGGGATAAAAAAAAATCAGGAAACAATGAGCTGTCCTGACATTTGGACTGGAAACTCATTTTTTGGCAAGGTTGGATTTATTTTGGTTTACCCCCCAAAAATTGGACCTTTCACTCAAAAATCCTATTTTTTAAGGCCGCGACTTTGAGGTATAAAGAAAAATCTCCGCGGAATAAAAATTTAGTCAATCACGATTGACTTAAGGAGCATATTTATTTTTTAATCTAAAAATTTATTAAGTTGTCATTTGCCCCATAATCTTCATCTTCTTCACCACACCTCAACCTCAACTTCCATCCACATTGTTGGAAATTTTGGACTAACTTATTTTATAAAATTGAAAATTATTTTTTAATATTTGAATTTGAATATTATATCTAATTGTTATGTCTTTTGATAAAAATACTATAGAGGGATATATCTTTAAGGGAAATTTGGCCAAAACTCCCTAAAAAGTTTGAGTTTTGGTTAAAAATGGTTTATCAACTTTTTATAGGCTTCAGCTCCCTATGGCATTTTTGTAAATTATCTAATATAGGGAAAAGACGAAACTGACCTTCTTACAAACTAGTTTGCAATGCTCTGCAAACCAGATTGCAAAGCTCTGCAAACCAGATTGTAAAGCTCTGCAAACCAGATTGCAAGAACTTTGCAAGACAAACTAAATTGCAAAGTAGTGCAAACCAATTTGCAAAGCTCTGCAAACCAGACTGCAAAGCTCTGCAAAGTCATTGCAAGGCAAACCAGCTTGCAAAGCTCTGCAAACGGGAATGCAAAGCTCTGCAAACCAGATTGCAAACCAGTTTGCAAAGCATTGCGAACCAGAGTGCAAACCAGATTGCAAAGCAGTGCAAACCAGTTTGCAAAGCTTCACAAGCTAAGATTCTAAGGGCAATTTCGGCATTAGAAATGGGAGTTCTTCTAGAATTGTCCTTCAAGACTATTTCCAAACTATATATGGGGCCTAAAAAGACAAAAAGATAATTTGTCTTTTTGACGATTTTTTTTTTTGAAATTGGGCCTCCAACCCAATTTCTTGTATCTCTAACTTGTTGAGAATTGTCTTTTTGTTCTCTATAAATAAGATTTTCTCTACACAATCTATGAAGTAATCAAAAACCATGTAGAAACTTTGTCGGAAAATCCTTCGCCATCTTCAATATGTTCTAGTGTTCCTTAACTGAAATCTTCACAAGTTACTTGATGTAGTTTCATAAAGGCTTGTCATATCTTGGGAAGCAATTTGTCTTGTAACCTTCAAATAATCTCGATTGAGAGGGGGCAAATAATGCTTTAAGGAAAGTGTATTTAGTACACGTTATAAGCCTCTATTCTCCATCCCTCTTGTTTGCATTTCGAGGACTATTTTTCTGATAGTCACACCACCACCATTTTTTCTCCTTCTCCATCTCTCTATCTCTCTCTCTTCTTCTTCTTCTCCTTCTCTGATTTTATGTGCTTCTCAACAGTATCTAGGGGTTGAGAGAGATTTTCTTTACACTACAAAAACTACTTGCCCAAGATCGTCATTTTCTTGAAGGTTGAAGCAGCAGAGAGAAAGAGATAGAGAAAACCCTAGCTTTCAGTTGACCATCATCTCTTCCTCTTAAAACAAAGCTGCAAATTAAATGCCAAAATTCAGTTCTTACGGACTTACTTGAATATGTTGTAACTTGTAAGGATAGTGAGTTCAAGGTACTTCCCATGTTTACAGACCACATAGTAGTGCAATGGCAACCCATAATCACAATCTCAAAGAAGTTGCTGCATGAAAACTTACCTTCATATTTTAAGATATAAAAAACCCTAGATTTCAAAGGAAATAATTATAAACAAGTTGGTGAAAGTATTCATATCATTTACCAGGTTAATATGTGAAGCATAATACACATCCTGATGTTGATGGGGTTCAAATTTTTGTTGTGGAACTTATAGTGTTGGAAGTTATGCCAAGAGATGTATAGTAACAACGATGAAAGTGCTTCTTTTAGAGAAACAAAATTTTCAAATAATTGATTTTCTTGCAAGATTTTGTTGATTCAAGAAATGGGGCCGAATACCCAATTAAAATTTTTTTTTCTTAAAAAGACAAATTGCATTTTTTTGTTAAAAACCGAATGTATTCTTTTTTGTTAAAGACCCAAATATTTGTAATTTGTTTGGTTAAAAACCTAATACTTTTTGTAAAAATGTTGCAAGATGTTGGAAAGATGTTGTAAGGTATTGCAGGGCGTTGCAAAGCTGTTGTAAGGTGTTGCAAGGCGCTCCAAAGTTGTTGTAAGCTGTTGCAAGCCGCTCTAAAGCTGATGAAAAACAGTTGCAAAGTTGTTGCAAGGAGCTTCAAAATTGTCGCGAGGCATTGCAAATTTGTCGCAAAGTGTTCCAAAACTGTAACAAAGCATTGCAAATTAAAAGAGTATTCATGGAGTTTTAAGACAAAAAAATTGACTGATCTTTTTTAACCAAAGTCCAAATTTTTTAGAAATTTCGGTCAAATTTCCTGAATTGATTATAACAGTTATAAAATATAAGAAGTTTTTCTAAGCTGAAGTTTTTTTTTTTTGTAAATGTCAACATATTTGTAAGCTGGAATTGATCAAGACTTACGTTTGTTTTATGATGTCACTAAAGAAACTGACTAGATATGTTATCAACAGAGCGAGATATGGCAGAAGAGTTAAATCAGGAAAGAACAATTATTTCGTCTCAAAAAAGTAGGAGAAAATTTTGAAGTAAAGTTAATTTGTTTTCTTCACTTTATTAAATTAAATTGTCATTCCCTGTAAACAATTTAAAATAAGATTAGGATTCTTTTTTAAAGTATACTTCATTATTAGTGGGTTGTGTTTGTTTTGTAGAGTATTTCATATTACTATTCATGACAAATAAAACTTAAAAGTTTTTCTTTCCACAAGAACATTTAAACTTAGAAATTTAAGGTATGGTTCGAAAAATGGGTGGTCGTAAGAGCAACTCCAACCCCAACCTAACTTAAGTCTGAAAAATAATTTTTTTATCCAAACATCTCAATCTCAACTCACCCTAAAAAATTCAGCTCCAACCTACTTAAATACAACTAAACAACAATGATTATTAAAGCTAAAAGGAATTTCTTTGTAGCTGAAATAAATAAAATTTATTTTAAATATAAAGGGATTAAAAGTTTGAATAATTACCCGGTCATAATAATTTTCTCCGTTGTTTGGAACTTTATTTATTAGCCTCAAAGTAGAGATAGAGCTTTGACATTCAGAGTTTATCTCACTGGAAACGAGATTTACAACTCCTGTGTGAATGTTGTTGCTCTGCATGCTCATTATATTATGCCGCTATTTTTTACCAAAATATTTTATATTTCTGAACATTTTCGACAGCCTCATCAAATGTGATTTCAAAAAGAATTAGTAAGTGAAATACCTTTAAAATTCATATAATTTTTTATTTATTTGAAATTGTCAACGGGTTGAAGGGTCCGACCCTTTACAAAACTAAAAAATCAGAAAAATGACGAATAAAACAATAAAAACTTATAAAGAAACATATCAATCAGCAAATTAAGTATGTCTAATTTTAATTACACCCCTCTGGTCATCTCTCACTAGCTTCTTTAATTCCTCAGGCATTGCTTCTGGGGTCATCTTGATCATTCCATTTGCGGACTTCATTTTTTAGAGATAATTTGTTGCCTGGTTTATTTTTCTATACACGTGCATAATAGAAACTTCTCGAATTGCTCCCATAATAGTTTGATTTCTCGGACCAATCTCTTGATCTGCCACGGTGGGGGTTTCTCTGGGTTTGTGAAGATAGAAACAGTAAGCAAAGAATCCGTTGCTATCTTGACCCGACTTCTGCCATATTTCAAAGCCAATTGGAGCCCTAACCGAACTCCATGCATTTCATAAGTTATTACTGACTCTCTCATTATAATGGCTGCAGCTGCGACAATCGTATCTCCATTATTATCTCGCAGTATAGCACCAAAACCCTCCATATGAAGAGTCAAAAGCGCCATCTGTATTTACAAGAATCTGACCGAGTTCAGGACCCTTCTATTTACACATAGTTGCGATATTCGTGGTAAGTGGGAGAGCTAGATTCCACCGAACCATGATTAGTAGTGCCTCGCTCGTTGGGTTGCTTTCCATTTCCATGATGCCACTTTAATTTTGACCTCCCTTATCACTTCCTTTAAGATCTCCCTGTTCGACCTTTCCTCGCCTCTAAACACTCTGTTATTTCGTTCCTTCCATGTGTTATAAATATATGTTGTAAACACCAGTCGTCCCATTCAGCCAAGGAGCGAGTTACCTTAAATGTATCTACACACCAATCAATTTCCTCTACCCAATTACTTGAGTGATTGCGTTGTATGCCCATCATAAGCAACAATTCTGTCCACAAAGAGATCGAAAAGGTACATTGGAAAATAAGATGTTCGTCTGTTTCCACTCCAGAATGACAAAGCAGGCAGTGCTCATCCATCTCTAAACCCTAACCCCGCAATTTTGCTTTTGTTTTCAGACCTTGCTTAAGTGCGATCCAGGCGATAAATGATTGTTTGGGAACTCCCTCTATACACCAAACTAATTGGACCACGGTTGTCGATTACCTCTTCGCCTAATAGAGTTATAAGTGTCCCTTACTGTGTATTCACTCAAAGATGTAACCTTCCATACTACCTGGTCATGCTCTAGACCCCCCATATCTATATTCTGCAGTTCATTAAACACCTCACGGAAAGCAAGGCTGACTCGGTCAGGAACTACCCAATTGGCATTCAAAAGAAAATCGAGCACTCGGGCATCTTCTCTTAGTTGGGATGCAAATCATTGATTCGTTTTAAAATACTCGGGCAGCGACCCTAACGGGTGCCAAATATCTCTCCAAAAGTAGGTATTCCGACCGTCATGAATAAGGTACTGGACTAACTCTTCAGCCAAACCTCTGTTGCCCAAAATACTTCTCCAACAACACGAACAACTAGCTGGAATCTCCATAGTCCAGAAGTTTTTTCCCCTGATCAAATGTTTCTTCACCCAACGAACCCAAAAAGTATTCTTCTCACTGATGATATCCCACACATGTCAGAGATTCATTCCTTAATTCATTGTTTCAATATCACGGAATCCCAATCCACCTTCTTCCTTCGGCAAGCAAACCTCAAGCCATTTAACGGCGGGTCTATTACTACCCTCCTTCAAGCCCTTCCAAAGAAACCTATTAAATATCTGATTAATTTTTTAGACACTCGCTTCGGAAGTACAAACACTGACGACCAGAAAATAAGCATACTGCCTATGACAGACTTAAGCAATACAAGTTGTCCTGCATAAGAGAGAAAGCGAGCCTTCCCTGACTGTACTCTCATCTGAATCTGATTTATTAATTGTGGAATACAATCCTTATACGATAACCTTGAAGTGAGTAATGGGAGTCCGAGATATTTAATGGGGAGTTCACCTAGTTGGAAACCGAGAACTACCTGTAATTCCTCCTTCTGTTCATTTAGCATGCCTGCACAAAAAATGGAACTCTTTCCTTTATCCACCGCGAGACCAGTGCATTTAAATAATTTATGAAGAACATCATGTAAAGCTCTGCCTAAGCGCACATTTCCTCGCAGACTATAGGATCTCTGCACCGTGGATGGAGTTTAAAATTACCTGCCTGTTGTTCTATCCGAATAAGTGAAGAAAATACTTCCATAACCATGACAAAGAGATAGGGAGAGGGGGCAGCCCTGCCTTAACCCTTTCTTTCCCTCGAAGTATCAATGAAGTATTCTTTATTGTTTTCTTCTTTTGCTATAGTAATAGAAACAATTAGTTTGAGATCTCCATCCAATATAACTTTATCTTTGATCCTCTTACAAAAAAAAATCCTGTTATCTAAAGTGAGAAAGTGAGAGAGAGATGCATAATTTTTTTCAGGATTCTAGGGTTTTATTTGCTTGAATTAATGAGTCTTAATTAGAGTTATCAATATATTACTTAAAAAGAGAGAGAGATATAGACAAATAATTTATTCATACGAAGTGCATATTTGGTTGGTTCACAATGTTACACCATTAATTGGAGAACTCACAGAAGAATAGCCTTGATTAATTCCATGTGCTAAGTATGTGGAAGAAAGTTATAAGGGAATGATTGGTATCTTGTGATGAAATTTGTTTTGAGTTGTTGGGGATGATTCTTCATTTTTGGTGAAAATCATGGTAGAAAAAAAAAAGGAAGAGATAGATGTTTGGAGCTGAGAGGGTGAGCTATTAATTAATATGATTTCAACATGATGAAGTATCTAACTCATTAGCTATGGAAGGACCTTCAAAGCTGAACTTCAACTTATTAGATTAAATCCCATGTTTTTCCTCCTACTTTTTTTTCTTTTCTTTTTTCAAAATTGCTACTCTGTTTCTTAAAATACTGAAAATATGAAAACAGACAAATGTATTTTTCCTTTTAGCGAACCAAACAGTGGAAGATATGAAAATGTTTACAGGGTAAACTTTTTCCAGAGTAAATTTTTCTCAGAGTAATTTTTTCTATATTTTTTTCCCTTTCTCCAAGTTACTATCAAGCACAACCTTAATTCTCCATATTTTGATAGGAAATTGTTGCACAAAAGTAATTTTGATAGGAAATTGTTGTACAAAAGTACGTGCGAAACATTGGCGTACAATTGATAAAATCAGACCAAGATTTAGAATTTAAAATATATTTGTGTAGTTGGTCACAATTCAAAAGCATTGTATTGGAACACTTCCTGAAACACCTATATATCTATATCTGTTTGTCTCTGTTAAGTCTTATTCATACATTCTTTTCCATTTAAGCGTCACTTCTCACTACAAATTACGAACTTCCCCCGTGTAAGCAAAGTAAATACTCCATTGTTGAATAATCTATATCTATCTTCTCTGCTAAGGGTTGATCGAAAATTGAACCAATTCAACCATAAGATCGAACAACTATTTTCTCGAAGGTGTAAAATATAATCCTGTAAATTGGAAATTTAATTATAAGAAGTGTAATCTAATTAAAAGAAATAATGAATTCAACGAATGTCCATAAAGATTCGAGAAGAAAGGAATATGTAGTATTCGAGTACTTATTCATGGAGTTCTTATGTTGGTTGATATTCATTGTCGCATTTACTGATTGAGTATACTTGTCTACCCATTCTCTGAAGTGTATGCTGTAGACTTTGGTTCACAAATTGAAGTGAAATGTTTGAGATCATAAGTGTTAAAATCATTAACATCAGAAAATAGATAAAACAAAGTCGACTTTGACGGAAAGAGATAGAGATAATATAACTACCCATTCTTCCCATTTTCTATTATTAGCTATTGTGGTTGAATAATATTTGGTTTCTTTCCTATTGGATTTATGGTTTCTTTTTTCACCTTAAACTGTACTCAACAACCACGCCAAGAAGATAAATATTGTCATATAACACGGGTTCCCCAACATACGCATAAGTCAGAAACTCATGTGAAGATAAATTAAGTAAACTAAAGAGTGCCCAAAATTGTTCTGTAATAAGTCATGTTTAGCAAGCTTAACTATAGGTCAAGTTGTAATCACCATTACTAATAACTGTCGCGGATGTTGTTGGTATTTGGTAACATAATGTGTCAAAATCTTCATCCGATTTCAGACAGAACTGAAGATGTCTACAATTTTTCTTAGATTTCTACCGTATCCCGTAATTTAAAAATTAAACAAATAAGAAGCATTTAAACTACAAAAACTCAAGCAACATCAAAACCAAAGCTATTTCCTCCAAATAAGACTCAACATGACAACAAATAATTTTTGACGATCGAGCGTTAATACATTAAGCACTACCAAGCAACTCAATATGCCATCAACTTCTTGACAATTATATCAACAAGAAAACAAACCCATATGGTAAATAAATTAACCAGAAGGAAGGACGTAACCTAGATTTATCTCATTGTTTGTCTTTCGTGTATATTTTTGTTTGTCCCAGTCAGCATTTCTCATCCTATTTTATATAATAGGTTTGTCTTTTGTGTAGATTTTTGTTTGTCCCAGTCAGCATTTCTCATCCTATTTTATATAATAGATTTACGGTTTAACGATCAAGATTTAATCTATCCCAAAATGGACGGCTAGATTTATCTCATTGTTTATTCCTTGTTTGTCCTTTGTTTTGTCCTAATCAGCAGCACTTTTCATTCTATTTTATATAATAGATGTATTTCTATGTATATGCAAAACTAAGCATATGCACCCTACAGGCACAAGCAATGTCATGTTACGTGTCCGTGATCGCTTATTGTGGAAAAGCGGAACCATCATTTTTACTTGTCAAGAAAGTATTCTAGAAAATCACCTAGTTTTATTGTTAGGATAATCCCACATTGGTTGTGGAATGGCAGGGGGTGTGTTGATAAGTGTGGGAAAAGCCTTACCTCTTGAGTCTTTGATAACCACGACCTTTACCTCTATTATAGTACTAATTTTCAATAACTTGTTTAGCATCAATGTCGTTTGATTAAAAATTACCTCTTCCTCTACCACGAAAACCTCTTCCTCGAAATTTTTTACCACGGTAAGAATTACGGTCTCCCATCTTTGTAATTTGAGTTTTAAGAGCTTGATCGGGAAGAGTCGGATTTCTTTGGTTAATTCTAAACTCCTTTGCTTTTAGAGTTCCTTGTAAATCTTCTAAAGAAAGTGAAGAGAGGTCTCTTGATTCTTCAATAGCCACCACTACAAAATCAATTTTTTGTGGTAAACTACGAATAATTTTTTCAACAATTATTTCATTTTCCAAAATTTCTCCATTAGATGCCATTTAATTAACGACATAATTTACTCTTATAAAATAATCAAAAACGTTTTCATTTTCCTTTGTTTCCACTTTTTTCAAATTCCGATCCAATGTTTGGAGACGTACATTTTTTTTACCTTTTCTTCACCTTTGTATGCAATTTGAATAGTCTCCCAGGCTTGCTTTGAAGTTTCAGCTTTAGCAATTCTTTCATACACCGACTTCTCAATTGCTTGATAAATATGGAATAATGCTTTATTACCTTTTTTTTTGTTTTCATTCAACACGTTTTTTTGGACCATCGTTAGAGCCGCTTTATTCTCTGAAATGATAAAACCTTCCTTAAGAAAACTCCATAAATCCATCGATTTAAGCAACACTTTCAAATTGTTGCTTCAATTGTTGATGTCTAAAAATTGTCTTCCATTATATCAGCATGAAACAGGGACTCGATGCATGACAGAGTCTGTTATGACTGAATATTCTATTAAGTGGGTTGTGATTCCTTTCGTCTTCTCCTTGCTCCAGCTCTGGTTCCTTGCTCCTGCTCCTAGCTCTAGCTCCTTGATTCCTAGGGGGAACTTGCAAAGGGTTCGAAACCGCTCCGACGCTCAAGACAGCCAGGTTGTTATTTGTAGTAAAAAGATTGAATATTGATTGAACCTTTTTTGGGGCGAGTTATGGGAACTCTGTGTATTCAAAGATGTTTCGAACTTTCTTGTGGAAGACGATGGGCCCTTTTATAGGTTGAAGTAGGCCGACTATGTTCAGACGGTCTAGATTGGGCGGTGATGATCCACCGATTAGGGAAGTTTCCCACTGTTCATGGTTAGGGTTTTTCTTGTAGTTATCTCGTATCCAGGATAAATAAAAATTCTAAGTTCAAAAATCCTTCGTAGATATCCTGCCGAGGTGATAGATCTTCTGGGAGATGTTTCCTCCCGTGAGACTCTTAAAGTTCAAACTTGCTTAAACACTTAAAATCTGTAACCGACTGAGATCTTTAAGGAGATTTCGAGATTGAGTTTGTAAGTCGTTGGTGCGCTTCTGCTCCCCCCCCCCAGTTTGTGTCGGAGGCGAAACATGACTGATACCTCTAGCTGACCTCTTAGTTAGGGGTGTAGGTAGAGGAGTACTGAGGGTTTAGTTGTTCTGTTTACCTTAATCCGGGTTGACCCGTTGGACTTCAGGTCCGTTCTTGACTCTTTGACGTCAGTCAACGTCTGGACAATTTATGCATCATCACCTCCCAATGAGTAGAATATGATTTTTCATAAATCTATTAACCAAACTTACCGCGAACATAATATCTGGTCTTTTCGCAGTCAAATACGTTAAATTTCCAACCAAACTTCGGAACAAATCAACAATTTTTCCTTCTCCCTCTTTGCTTAACTTCAAACCTGTAACACACGGACTTGAAACTGGATTTGCATCTTCCATTCTGAATTTTTTTAATATTTCTTTTGCACATCTTTCTCGTGAAATAAAAATTCCTTTCTCAGATTGATGAACTTCTATGGCAAGAGAGAGAGAGGAGAGATGAAAATATTTTTTTTTTTTTTTTTAGGTTTAAAAGTCGCCGGCCGGAAAATTGGTCGGCCGGCGACCTTCCCGGAGAAGATGATGAGTTGGCAGGTTTTAACGAGGTGGCAAAGAGAGAAAACATGTTGGAGGAGAGAGAAAACATGTTGGAGGAGAGAGAAAACATGTTGGAGGAGAGAGAAAAGAAATGGAAGAGAGAGAGTAACGGTGTTATAACGGGAGGGGGCCATATGGGCATTTCTCGTAAAGTAAGGGGCTAGGCAGGAAGCTGGTCACAAAGTAGGGGGCCATTAGGGAAATAACCCAAAAAAGTAACAGTAATGTCAGGTTTTTTGCTGATCATATGCATATTATAAATGCAATATATTATATATTGAATAACTTATTTTGTTCGAAAATGCAAACCATTTGATCTTTAGCATAAATCTCAATTCATGGATTAATACAAAGGGTCAAATCTTGGCCTTTAAATTAAACTGAGGTTCTGTTTCAATTTTCAACAAAGAACTAACGACAGATATTGGAAAACAAAATCAAACCCTTGAAGCCCCAATTTCTCTCTATCAATTATTAATGCCCATCTTAAACCAACTGTTACAGACATACTTCGATCAGGTGAAAAAAGAAAACATAAACTGAATGTGTATAACCAGCATCTCTACTTTCCTAGTTATACATCGCTGTAGATGATAATAGTTTTATCGAACAACATTCTTGTCTTTCTTTTCTGGTACAAAATCGGTGACCACTGCACGCTCAGTTGCATCGGGAAATATGAACTTGAAGTTACTGCATAAAAAAGGTTACTTCTTTATAACCTTATACCTTCTATCGCGCTCGTGGACCTCTCTGTGTCATTGCCACGAGTTTTTGACCTCCACCGTTATTCCAGGCACCACGTACTGGTATCCCTTCGGAAGGGCTGTTGCCGTACGAGTCTGTGGTGTCTTGCCCGTGTCCAGAATCAAGATCAGATATGCCATCACCAAGTCTGACTCTTTCAAACTTGGATATCCTCTTCTTTTTCTTGCCTGCACCTCCTCCACCACCACCACCACCACCACCCGGGTTCTGATTTTTGCCTCCACCAGAAGAATCTTGATAAGCGGTAGACACTAATGGTTTCTCTTCGATCGTTGATTTTCCTTTGGAAATACGATATCCGTCTTTGGACAATACCTCTACCTCTTCTTTTGTAGGCCTATTATTTGCTTGTAGTTTCCTGACGGTGTTTAGGATGCTATCTGATAACGACTCTTCTTCTTTCCCCACTTGCTTCCCTTTGCCCTTGCTTGAACTAGTGCTTACTGTCTCTCGACTTCTGCTACTGCTTCCCGAACTCTTTTCTCGTGCATTATCGAACCTCACACTAGCATTGTAGGTTTCAAGTAGCTCTCTCTGCTTTTCACTATCAGGACAAAGTCTAGCTAGCTCAAGAACAAGATGTGAGAGACCAAACTGCTGGACATAAGACAAATATTCCCCTGTGCCAATTAAATTTTGGCGAAACTCCCCAGATATTTCTTTGAACGCGTTGAATTTGTTCTCATCAAATTCTAAAGCAGAACGCATCCTCTCAACTAACGACTTGTTAGCAGTCTGTACATCTTCCACATACTCCGGAGTTTTTTTACCAGTGGACGACTTGTCTTTCCGTGTTGCTGTTACGGGAGGGAAGTCAGACAGGGGGGAGACCTTTCGTATTGCTGTTACAGGAGGGAAATCAGACATGGAAGAGTCTAAATATCTTCCTCTCTCCACCAGATTAGGAGTAGATGTGGAGTGGCCAACCTTAGCCTTACTGGCTGAGACCCACGAAGAACTTGAAGAACTAGCTGATGGAATTCCATGTGTTGTTTCAAGTCTGGCATGAGCAGCACTTGGATTAGAAGTTGCTGGTTTAATCTTAGGAAAACTGGTTGAGCTTACTGATGATGATGATGATGATGGTGATGATGATGATGACGACGCCGAAGACGATGATGAAAGCCTACTATAGTTAGCTACTGGCCAGGATTGCTTGGATGAAGGTCCCAGGCCCGACAAACCTGGACCTGCATTAAGAACCTTAACAGATCCATTGCCTTTGCGCCCGATGCGAGCAGCCATTGTGTTCCTGCCTAATCCTTTATTAATAGGTAGGGAATTTTGTTGAGTACCTCGTGGAGCCCCTACGAGTGGAGGGAATGCTGATTCCATCAGAGCACCGCTTGTAGCACCTAGACTCACTGCCTGACGGTATCTCAAAGACTGCTCGGAGTCTGAGGTACCTAAAGATTCCATGGGAGGAATAATGTTGTCAATTTCACCAGTTCCAATATGAGCATGAGTTGACTGTGCACCCGATGATATGTCTCGGGCAGTGTCATTCGAATTCGCTGTTTCTAAACTGGCTTGAATAGCCATAGCCAGTTGATTCTGAGAAGAATCAGAATGAGAACCCCGTCCTCTTCCACGACGATTCTCTTGTTCATATAGTCGATAACGGAAGCTAGTTGGAATCTGTATTCAGGAGCAGGAGTTGGTTAAGGTCACAAGGCAACACACCGAGCAAAACAAAAAAAAGACAAGGTTAAAAAGCCTCTATTGATGGGGGTGATCTTTTTAACCGAAACCGTAAATCATAACTAATAGGAATTCTATGTGAAAATACTGAAGGAGATTCAACATACTTGTAGAGCAGCATTACGCTTAGATCGAGACATCTGCCCTCCATGTTCTAATGCATTATGCCTCTGCAACAAACGGATATATACATTAATATCCCATAGTATAAAGGAAGAGTAGTTGGAACACGAAAAGTCAAAAGCCATACAGAGTTAAAATGAACTTTTTAACATCAAAATATATTTATATGTGAAACTAATCACCTTCATTTCTGATTCTGATTGAAAAACAATGAATTTCTTCGCAAGACAAGCATCATCCTCACATAGAAAATGTTGTTGACGGAAATGGATCTGCGATAAACATCATGAATTGTTAACCTGAAGTGTGAGCTAAAGATATCAAAACGTGCAAAATATAGGGGGAGATTAAAAGGACTTGCCTCCAAATCGTCGTAGTTTTTGAAGTAATCATACTGTCCTGGATGTTGCCTACATGAAAAAACAAAAACGGTTTTTGAATGAGTTCAAGTCCTTCAAGAATTTAAAGTTCAAAACCAGATTATTATATAATAGAGGGCTAACTCTACCTTTGACAAATATGACAAGTAAAATGTTCAGTAGACATATGTGTATACAGTTCATTATCTCCATAGAATGGTCTCTTGCAGAAATCACACATAGGATGGCCCATAAAACCCCCTCTTTCACTCTCACTACCATCAACTTCCGAGTCACCTGAGTTTATGTGTTGATTCAACTGCGCCCTGGTATATAGCTTATGTTCACAAATAAATATCTGGACCACAATGTGAATGAATGCCAGTCAGTCGCAAACACAAACTTCCAAAGTTAATCAGAGATAGAAAGTAAAATAACGAAAAACAGGAAATCGGCAATCATTTATAAAGAAGTAGATTGCTTAAAATGATGAATTGAATTATCATTGTAGGAGTTTTAGGGCATCCCAAGATAAAACTTCCTCAAAATTCACTCCAAATAAATAGGCTTGCTAATGTATCACTGCCTCTATCATATACATTGATTATTGAGTTATAAGAGATGTATCACATACTAAAATAGATACTCCTAATCCATCAGAGGGTTTTCCCATGTTGATGGTGGAGACTTCAGTGTATATTCGCTATAATATGTAGATTTTGTGTCTATTTTGAATATCAAGTGCAATTACACATATTCTTATTAGACCATAAAAGAACACTCTAAACTAATGTCTTGCTTATATAATGTAATGTCTATTCGATACAAAAGTAACAAAATAAGCATAAAATCACTATGACCACAGGCGTCCTTCTTTTGGCTTTCTCCCAGATTAGAAGACCACACATACGTAGCAATATTACGTAGACAAATGTGATGTCTACAAAGCCTTCCTTTAAAAGAAAAGGCTTTCACAATTGGAAGAATAATATGGCAAACTATACAATAAAAGGTCAAATCTTTTGATTATGTGGTCACTCGAAGATAAATCCCAACATCAACCAGATGTTGATATCTTGACTACCCAAAGATTTCAAACAGACCATCACACTAAAATAAAATAAATCAAACACGAAAGGAAAACTCTATATAAAATACTTGTAATTAGAGTTTGTTCAGAAGGATCTAACCTTTCTTCCTTCCAAACATAAACTGCACATAAACAACTTATGTTGGTGATACAAGTGACCCTTCAATTGCTCTATACTCTTGAATTTCGCCTTTCGTTTAGGACCTCCATCATCCTCCATATTGTCACATACACTACAAGAGAGTCTACACATAGCTATGATCATCTTGTAATGATCAATATCATCAAAGTAAGCTTGAACATCCTCATGGTACCAATAAGAACCAACTTTTCCTTCTTTAGGATCAGATGGTAATACTGAAAAATCTCCAATGATCTTTGTGTAATCTCCTAAAGCCTAAATAACAACAATCAACTATTCAATTCATGTACACAAAACTAATAAGCACTTAGATTGCACGAACTTGAATAGAAAAAAAAAAGGGATTTCTAGAGAGAGAGAGAGAGGAAGAGGAGGTTTAACCTTGGTGATGAAAACGATATCGGATTCGGTTTTGCAGATGCAACATTTTCGATCTTCGCAGATGAATCTGAGACGGGAAACGCAGGTAGAGCAAACTTCTTTGTGACCACAAGGACCGTAAGCTACCCATTCGAGAGTTTCAGCACAGACGGCACAGCTATCATCCATTGTTTTCAGAGAAGGTTTTAGAGAGAGAAAGAATGTTAGAGAGAGAGAGAGAGAGGGAGAGACTTCTAGGGTTTTTTGAGATGCAATCGAAAGAATTACAGTGTAGATCTCTCTCTCTCTCGGGTTTTCAGGGGTAGAGATTTTGCAGAAGTTCGGAAGAAGGGAAGAATGCGGAGAGCCAAAATAGTTATTATAGGGCGAAGGCGAATGTTGCAACAGGAATCCTAGTTTGGACCCAATTCGGGGTAGGAATCCACCGGGCTCGGGTATTTACGTTTGGCCTGAAACAAAGAAATTTTTAAGGGTGTTTTGGGTGGAAACAAAAAAGACCGCGGCTTTGGGGAATAAAGAAAATTCTCCGCGGAATAAATTCTCGAGGGAATCCAGATTTTTTTGAAAGTTCTACAGAGAATAAATTTTTATGGGAAATACATAATACATTTTTTTGAAAGTTCTCCTCCATCTCATATGTTCTCTCTGCCACTTCATCTTCTCGGCACCTTATCTTCTTCTCCGGTGAAGGTCTCGGGTCGGCCAATTTTCCGGCCGGCGACCTTCAAACATAAAAAAAAAATTCAATTTAAAATTTTTTTTTCCTTTTATCTCTCTCTCTAGATCTGTTCTAGAGAGAGAGGAGAGAGAAAAATTTTCTATGTTTGAAGGTCGCCAGCCGGAAAATTGGCCGGTCGGCGACCTTCGTCGGAGAAGATGATGAGATGGCGTGAAGATGAGGTGGTAGAGAGACGTGATGAGATGGAGGAGCCTTTTTTTTATAGCATCTTCTAAAATTAGAATTCTCTTAGTAGTAAAAAGAAGAGTTAATTCCTGTATGGCCCCCTACTTTGTGACCAGCTTCCTTTATGGCCCCTTTTTTTTCGTAAATTCAAATATGGCCCCATATTTTCATGGAAATATCCTAACTACCCTTCCTTTAAATCTTTTTTTCAAAATAAAATCAAAAAAACAAACATAATTCCACCTCACTTCCCTCTCCACCACTTATCTCTCTCCACCTCACCTCTCTTCCCAAATCATCTTTCTCTCTCTCCAACTCACCTTTTTCTCTCTCCACCTCACCTCTCTCTCTCCACCTCACTCTATCTTCTCCGATGAAGGTCGCCGGCCGGAAAATTTTCCGGCCGGCGTCCTTCAACCTAAAAAAAAAAAATTTTTTTTTTTTACTCTCATCTCTCTCTCTCTCTCTAAAAACTCCGGCGAAGGGGGTTCCCTTCGCCGGAGTACGGGTCTGTTGAAGAACAGACCCGATCTGTTCTGTTCTTCAACAGACCCGTACTCCGGCGAAGGGAACCCCCTTCGCCGGAGTTTTTAGAGAGAGAGAGATGAGAGTAAAAAAAAAAAAAAAATTTTGATTTTTTTTTAGGTTGAAGGTCGCCGGCCGGAAAATTTTCCGGCCGGCGACCTTCATCGGAGAAGATAGAGTGAGGTGGAGAGAGAGAGAGAGGTGAGGTGGAGAGAGAAAAAGGTGAGTTGGAGAGAGAGAAAGATGATTTGGGAAGAGAGGTGAGGTGGAGAGAGATAAGTGGTGGAGAGGGAAGTGAGGTGGAATTATGTTTGTTTTTTTTATTTTATTTTGAAAAAAGATTTAAAGGAAGGGGTAGTTAGGACATTTCCATGAAAATAGGGGGTCATATTTGAATTTACGAAAAAAAGGGGGCCATAAAGGAAGCTGGTCACAAAGTAGGGGGCCATATAGGAATTAACTCTAAAAAGAAACATAAAAGTCAATCTTATTTGACTAGTTTTAAGAAAAGTCTTTATTCCCCGAAGAATTTTTTTATTCCCAAAAGCCGCGGCAAAAAAAAATTGAAACTTCTTGTAAACCCTTAGGCCATGTTTGGCGCGCGGGAATGGCGTGGGAATGGAATGTGATTCCCAGGAATCACATTCCAGATCATTGTTTGGCTCGCGAGAATGGTGTGGGTCCGGGAATGTGATTCCCACAAAAAGGGGTAATAGCAAACCCAGGGGAGGTGGGTTTGTGATTCCCATTCCCTGGAATCACATATATTAATATTTATTGACAAATATATCCTTAACAAAATATTGAATTATCAATTTTATTTTTGTAAGATCTGGTATTATAAGTACTATTTTTGTTTATGAACAAAATTTAATTTTAGATAAATTTCTATTTAGGTTTACGAACAAAATTTTATTTTAGATAAATTTTTATTAAGACATTTATTTATTATCTTTAAATTCTAACCCTTTGATGTATCGTGTTACTATTTCATATTTACGAATTTGAAAAAATAATGCTGATTTTAATATATAACAAAGTTGATGTGTATATTTTATGCAAAAAAAAAATTTGATATGTATTTTATGTAGCTTAAGTAAGGGTAAAAGTGAACTTTTACAAATATTTACATTCATATTCCTATACGAACCAAACACCTAATTAGGAATATGTCAGGAATCAAATTCTCATTCCTGTACAAAACCAAACACAAACTACAGTAATCTGATTCCCAAGGATCACGTTACGGGAATGTGATTCCTGGGAATCACGTTACGGGAATGTGATTCCTGGGAATCACATTCCATTCCTGCGCGCCAAACATGACCTTATATTTTCAGCTTCTTCCCTCTTCTTCATCTCCTACTTCCACCATGAACTCCGGTGACCTCCACAATAAATTCCGACGACCACCACAACAAATTTCGGCAACACTTTCACCATCTCTGACAACAGTTATTCCTCTCTTCTTCCTTCTTCTTTCCTCTCTCTCTCTCCCTCTCTTTATATAAATGTATAGATTAGTTTTTCGAACTCGTCGGAAGAGCCCCCTCGCCGACGAAGCCTTGGTTTCCAAACAAAACCAAACCAGATGAGATGTGGTCTTGTCTGGAATCTGACGAAGGGGCTCCTCCCGTCCGGAGTTAGAGAGAGAAGAGAGCGAAAAGAAAAAGAGAGAGAAGAGAGGGAGAGAAAGAAGAAAAACTCCGGCGAGTTTCGCCGACCAACGGTTATACTAGTGACATAAAATGGAGGTGTGTGGGGAACATTTTTAGTTTTCCACCTTTTAAAATTTTATTTCTTGAAAATTTTCTTATTTTTCCAAATCACCCACCTAATTTTGAATGCACTCAAATTTTTTTGTTTAAGTAAAAAAGATGCTGAGTGTATATAACAAAAATGGTGAGTGCATTTAACATTTCCTCATATGCACTCACAGAACACTAGTGTTTTCTGGTGGACTTGGGCGTACTCGGATCAAAATTTGGATAAAAAAATTGCTCGATAGTTCCCGTGAATGACCTAAAATTTCAGTGAGCATGATTTTTTCTTTCTTCACAGAACCAACAATTTTTGCTTAAAATTTGGTAGGGGTTTGCAAGTTGAAATGGAAGGAACAGTTTTTCCTTCCCTTCCAAGAAGATAGTAACAAGCCTTGCTATAAAATGTACATACTACGTCCCAATTTACAATTCAATGAATGATCGCGTGTCACCGATAGATACAACATCACCTTCGTTTATGACTTATCAACAACGATAAATTCGAATTACATGAAACCACCTTTGGCCAGAAGGTGACAGTTCCCAGCTTCTCATTCAATGTAAACTGTGAAGTATTCAAAACCCTTAAATTTCTTCGCTTGTCTCTACTCCATTTCCACATAGATTTATAGCTTATAACTTTGTTCCATATACTTCCAGCCTAATTAGATTTTCCATGTTATATACCACTTCAAGAATCTCCTCAAAACCAGGATGAAATCTCTCTCCACCCATTAAAAATTCATGAACAACACCATCAACTTCAACCCAACTACAACCTGCAACTTTCTTCACTTTCAAATCATTCATCTCTCTTCTCACCTTACCCACATTCTCCCAACTATCTGCTTCCGCATATACATTCGATAAAAGCGAGTAATACCCACTATCTTGATTATCAAACTCCACTGCAATTTTTGTTACACGTTCAGCCATTTCTACATTCTTGTGAATTCTGCAAGCACCAAGAAGGGTTTTCAAGATAACCAAATTCGGTTTCATTGGCATCTTCTCTATAAATTCCTTTGCTTCTTCAAGCAACCCAGCTCTGCCTAAAAGATCAACCATGCATCCATAATGTTTAATGTTTGGTCTGAGGTTATAAAAGTTTGTAAAAAGATCGAACATTCTGAAACCTTCATCGACCAACCCAGAATGACTACAAGCACTTAAAACAGCGATAAATGTGATTTCATTAGGCGTCACTGAGGAATCATTTTGCATCTGAGAGAAAACAGAAAGGGCTTCTTTAGCACGGCCATGAGAAGCAAGCCCAAGAATGATTGAATTCCAAGCTGATAAAACCTTGATTCTGAGCTTCTCAAATACCGAAACAGCTTCATCTATACACCCACATTTACTATACATATCTACTAGAGCAGAACCAAGAACACCATTTAAGTCCATCCTTTTTCTATTAATATATGCATGAATCCACCTTCCTTGGGTAAGTGCACCTAATTCAGAAATGGCTGGAAGAACTGAAATTAGTGTAATTCTATTCGGCACAATACCCCATTCTTGCATCTGAAGGAATACTTCTAATGCTTCCTTATAGCAAGAGTTCTTCGTGTAACCCGAAATCATATTAGTCCAAGCGACAACATTTCTCTCTGGCATATGATCGAAAAGTCTCTGAGCTATTTCAACATTACCACATTTCAGATACCCAGATATGAGTGAATTCCACGCGAACTGATTTCTCTCAGGCATTTCATCAAACAACTCCCGAGCAACCTCAATTTGACCAATTTTCGAGTACCCATCTACCATTAAACTCCAAGAAACCACATTTTTGTCTACCATTCCATCAAACAATTTACGAGCCACATCTAACTGACCAGTTCTAAGATAACCCATAATCAAATCATTCTGAGAAATGATATCATCACTTTCAGAACTTGTATCAAACACTTTAAAAGCATAATCACATTCACCCCATTTCACATACATTCTAATAAGAGCTCTTTGAATGAAGAAATCAACATGAAACCCTCTTTTAATGGCTTGTCCATGAAGTTGTTTACCTTCTTCAATGGCGGATAATTCACGACAAGCTTTAAGTAAGAAAGTGAATTGATGAGGAATAAAAACAGAGTCGTATTGTAAGTGATTAAATGTGTTAATGAAGAAATCATCATATTCGTTTCTTATATCTGAAGAAAGGATATTGGAGTGAGATGAAGAAAGAGAAGAAGATATAGACTTTAAAATGGGTTCATGGTTTTGTTGAGCTACAATAATACTAGTGGGTTTTGAAGGACTGATAACAGAAAGATGAACACGGTTTCTGCTAGAAATATTCACACTTGTTGTTAGATAAGGTCCTTGGTGAAGTGAAATAACAAGCATGGCTTTTTACTGGTCTTCTCAACTTCAAATCTATGGTGGTGGGAATATTTATATTGCTAAACAGACCACTATAGCTGACCTGACCATGTGAACAGGCAGTTAAGTTTTTTTTACCATGTGGAATACACAGTCCTCAACAAGTGAAATTCATGTTTTATTGAACACGAGTTTATTGAATACGAGTTATTAAAGGTATAACTCAGTTGGTAAGACATATACTTTAAAACCTTGAATATACTAGGTTCCATTCCTAACATAAGTGAAATTCATGTTTTATTGAACACGAGTTATCAAAGGTATAAATAAAATAGTTTAGTTTTTTTTTTTTTTTTTGAAAGAATAAAATAGTTTGGTTGAATCTATTAACCTCAAAAGTATAAATAAAGTAGTTTAGTTGGACTGATTAAATTTAAAAGTATAAAGAAAGTAGTTTAGTTGGACTGATTAGGTTAGACACGAGAACTCCTTTGCTTTTATTATTATAGCCCATAACTGCAATTAGAGCTTATTGGCAGATAATATAGAGTTAATGGGAAAACACACATGGAAAGCAATGTTAAGATGTTTAACTGGACAAAAGATTTTGTGTTCTTACAAAATGTCCATCCTCTCTGCTAAGACTTTTAATCAATATATAAGAAATAAACCAATAACTAATAGTAACCAATAGTTGGGTTCACTTCTGTGTATTTTAAAGGGTTTTCGAAAGAGAATTAATATATTAATCAGGTGTCCAACCCAAACCTGCCACACCCATTTCTTGTCTTGCCATGCCTTCTCAAAATTTCGTTCTGTACTTGGGACAATATCAAGAAATGCAAACCGGAACATTACTACCGAGAAGCAATAGATTATGAACTCAAAACATCAGAGTTTCATTCATATGTTGATGTTAAAAGAGATTTTAATAACTTAATCAGTCATTGGAGCAAGGATATCTTCTTCCACTTGATCTTTTTCTTCCAATATTGAGCTACTCTTTTCTCCACCTTCCATCTGCACTTGGAACATGTTGATTAAACAAAAACAAGGAATAAACATTCAAGAAAAGAAAATTTGAAACAAACGAATAAAATTTTATGAAACTGATCATGAAAGCAAGTGCCAAGGGTCTTAAAATGATGTGAAACGGAAGTTTCATGAGAAAGGCACTTAGTCCCACTCTAGAGACCCCTTTGACCTTCTAGACCTGTGATTTAACATAAGCCTCATCTAACGTATTGGCTAGGCTATTTGAGTGGGTTTGGCGGCACCTAGGTTACCCAAGTTTACGAAGATGCTAGTCCAGGTAAGGCCCATGCCAAGGAAAAACCTTGTACAAATGTGAAACTGCATTAGTGGGCCTGAGTGGTGCCTGTCCGGGTATTGAGATGGGGGTTGCATCATAAAAATTTGTTAACGAGAGAAAAAATGACTACATACCTTTAGTTTCTCAAAATTTGTTACTAGTCTCATATACTGGTCACGTGCTTCTGGGTAACGAACCATGGACTGAACTCTTGCTAGAGCTTTCTCTACACCTGCAGCTTTCTGCTTTCGCCCAAGGCGTAAGAAGTCATACTCGTCGACTTTTCCTGTTTCGATTTGGGCATTTGCATTTGTTCTGACAGCACGGAAGCCTCGTAAGCCAGCTCCTTTACGCCTCCAACGTAATATAGCCTTTTCCACAATACTGACAGACCAAACAACCTTTTTATATTGCTTCCGAACTTGATATCCCCTCACATGTGCCTTCAAGGAAAAAAAAAGTAGCAAAAGAATCAACCAATTAATAATCCGAATGTCATCTCCATAATACAAGAATACGTCTTATAAAGTTAAGAAAAAAGTGTATATATATAGATACATGAAATCTGTTGGAAAATTAAATTACATCAATTTTACCTGAATTTTTACAATGCGGTTGCGTATTTTTAGAAACTCCTGTCGTCCCTTCCAACCACGATATTTTTGTTGAATCTTTTGAGCTGCAGAGTGTAGATAATCAGTGAAATGACTCGTCTTTTGCGTCTTGCTACTAAGAGATGTAACTCTAACAATGTCAGCTTGGATTTCAGAATCCTCATTCTTGACCTTAGTTAACTCTCTAAGACGGAATGAACGAGCGCGGAAAGAAGCTTGAATTAAAGCAGCTGCTTGGGCAGAATTCCTAACAGCAGCTAGAGACCCTTTCAGTGAATACTGCTCTCTGTTGTTGTCTGGAGGAATGCTTCTCTCCTCAACGGACTCAATAGCTTCTTCTGCGGCAATTTTTGCAGCCACACTGTCAATAACACTTTCCTTAACGGTCAATGTAGAGAGATGACTAGTCAAATCCGCCTCTGCTAAATATCCAGCAATTCCTTTATGCCCTCTACTAGATGCTAAATCAGCAGCTGTTTGTCCTCCAGGAAACTTCGTTGTTGGATCATCCACAGCACCAGGGGCTGCACCCAGTCTCACTAGTGCAACAACTGTTTCCTCTCTGACAAAGAAGCATTAACAATAGACTTAGCACCTTCCACACAGTAGAAGAACTATACCCACGAGAAGCAAATTGCAAGAATAAACAATTATAAATGGTCGGAATGGTAAACTTACCTTCCAAAGAATGCAGCCCAGTGAAGGCCCGTCCTTCCATGTGCATCTCTAAAATTGGGACTAACACCAGCCGCCACTATGGGACCCATAGCCCATGTACAACCTAGAGATGCTGCCAAATGGATAACCCCTTGGCCTTCACGATCCAACATATGTGGGCCTTTGCCTTCTTCATGTACCTTAGCGATGAGCCAATTGAACAACCTATCCTTCAACAACTTTTGAAGCAATGCGTCTTTAGGATCTTTATGATATCCCTCCGGGGTAATTGAAGCTATCTCAATCTCCCCCCATTCCTTTTCATGCTCACTTGCTAATGGAAGTACAGCATTTTTTAGTTTGCATTTATCACAAACGTCAACAGAGCAATCCAATGAATTTCTGTCTAACCGAAGAAATAACATTCTAGCGAGACGTATCTGAAGACGAATTTCATCTTCAAGTTCACTTTTAATGGGTGTGGACAACGCTTTCTCTGATGGGTTTTCACGAAAAACAAATTCTCGCACCTCACTGCATGCCAGCCTATTACCACATGTGACATAAAATGGTACACGTCCAAGAGAGTGTACAGGGGCCTTACACCGGAGGACGTTAACAGTTAAGACTTCAGCAGGAACTTCAACTTCACCAAACATACAACACCATTTCATGCTATTGAGCTGCTTCGAATCTCCCAAAAATGTACCAGTAATCAGTACCTAAAGGAAGAAAAGGCCATACGTCATGTGTCGAAAGGATTAAATAGGGTTGCAAACACCCAGAAAGAGAATATCAGTTTCTTGAAATACAGTGTTTGAAGAAAAAGGATCAACTTATAAGGAAGCTGTGTACCTTAGTTTCAACCCCAGTGTAAGCCCAATCTGGTGAAAAATCACAAATACTGAAAAGCTGATCATGAGATAGAGAAGGGCACAAAGAATCAACATCCAATTGCATGTGGCGGGAGAGGCTGGAGACTTCCTTGTCATCATTCTGAGTATCTAGTGTGTTCCAATAATTGCCAGAATCTGAAGCCACCAAAGAGCTGTCACAATCTCCACCAATTTCTTTATCCATCCACCTCCCAAAGCTATCAAGCTTCTTCAGCTCTCCCACTTCACCTTTACGTAAATCATTTTCTTGACCGGTATTCCCAACTCTCCCAGAGATACCGTCATCAGGAACCAGTTGAGGGATAAATGTGTTTTCAAATCGAGGATGTGATGACTGGATATCATGGTCTATTGCTAACTGAAACCTATGAGATGGTCTGCTTAATTCATTATTACCAGAGGGCGGAAAATCTGCATGGTCAATTCTTTCATTCTGATGTTCCTGCAAGATATGAACCAAACCTCAGTACATGTTTAACAGTAAGCATGCAGCTGATGTAAAGAGAAAACTCGACGACTAACACATAAAAAACAACGGCCTATTTGTTCTAGGTGAATAGGATCTAGGTTTTAATCCATTCTCTCCTCTCTAGTCCTTGAAATTCCAGTTAAAATTCTTTTGCAAGAGGACCCAACGCCCCACCAAGCTCCTTGCATTGGTTAACTGGGCTTTGTGGTGTAACTTTTTTATTCTCCAATCTCCATTCTCATATATATATATATATATATATATATATATATATATATATATATATATATATATATTTCTAGTGCTAATCCTGAGAGATACTAGAGCTATTTTTTGGATGAAACGATACAGATTTTTGGTGATGTTATACTCACTTTCGTGATTATTTTTCACCAATTAATGATCTAACTTTAACACTTGTACTCCCACAATATGATGTCTATGGTGAAACTGAAATTTCTGTACTTGTTTAACCATTTAAATAGTAACAACCATGCAGACTACTTTATGGGCTTAGCGGGGTCCAAGTGAAATGCTTCTTTTAGGAGATTTTTATGAGAGCATGTCCAGAGAAAAAAAAACTGCCTCTATACATCTCCATCTGGACGTAAAAGGACTCGTCAAAGTTGTGGCCAATGCATATGTACTCGACTGTTCATACTTCATATAACCATAAATACACATGTTTAACTCGCAACACATGAAATTTGTATCTCGGTATGTTGCAAATAGATGGTTGCCCATTTGAGAAGTCGCTGAAATGTAGGAAATGAGAAAAGAATGAAACAAGACCTGAACCAATTTATCTGAGCCTGACCACGTCGTCTGTAAATGTGAATCGGAAAAGGCATTTGCACCAGCAACGTTATCTTTAAGTAGATTACAAGTACACAGCGTCGCCTCTGTAACTTTAGCAAAAGTATCGACACCATTAGAATGGTTAGAGGAAATATTCTGCTCATAGGGATAATCGAAATGTCTGCTTGAGCTGTGAATTTCAGGCCAAAACGATGGATGAGCATCATGACTGAAACTACCTCCAGTAAAATGTGAGTCTCGTAGATACCTTGATGCCCTAGATAATCCTAAAAAGTAACAGAAGCAAGCTGTAAGTATCTAAACTAGGGAAGTAATCAGTAAAATAGAGCCAGGAATCAGCAGACAACTTGTAACTACTGCATATGATACTTCATTGCCATACCACTTCAAACACTTTGAAACTCAAAGTCAAACTTAACTTTTAACCAATTTGGGTTGGCTCTGAATTTCATCAGTACAAATAATAACAAATATTCCTAGCAGATTCAACTGACTCTCATCCATTTGTCGGTCTAAATATATGGAAGGGGCTGCAAGGTTATAATTATGTACCAACTGCAGTCCTCTGTACTTCACCTGCAAAGTCATGTGTATGTGTGGAGGTATTCTGACATCTGGACTCAGATATAGCTTCAACAAGACATGAGGTTCCAAGATCGCCCACAGAATCCACATCCTCAAACTCAGAAGATCTCGTATGTCCATTCCAACCAGCTGTACTTGGACTGGATGCATTAGACGCCTGAATTGTGAGGCCAGTAGAGTCTACCTGTCCGGATGAAGGTGCTGGAATGGTTCCAAGTTCTGCAGTTAATAAATGGGAGATTCCCAATCTGTTCCCCTGGATATGCAAGTTTGTCAAAAATCTATATATACTGGAAACAGTTATGAAAAGGCCATCCTATTTCTCAAAGATGATGTGCTGTAGGAGAAGGAAAAAAAAAAGGCGCTCCGCTACAGGAACCGGGGCCTTACCTATAATACGGATGCTATCTCTCTAATATGAAGATTCAATTTTGTTTTTTATGTACTCAAGCAAATGTTCAGAAAACAAAAGCATCCCTTTTAAATCATCACATCGCAAATTCACGATTACGTTGTTGATCACATATAATAAAAACTAAGCTACATACTTAGTTGTAACGACACACTAAAACATTACCCATAGCTACAGAAGGAGTTCAATTCCTTGTACTATTCATAGAGCTTATTAGATGCAATTAAATGCAGTTTTCTGACCTTTAAATATGTTTTATATATGCTAAGTTTCATATTTTTGAACATTCAGGAAATATGACAACCATTTGAGAGATTACTATGGAGTTAAAAATTCAGAATCATCCTGAAAGTAAGGGGGATAAAGGAGTTGGAACCTGCTCAAACTGCAAATTGAAAACTTTGTGATGTTTATTTCTTGTCGGTTTTATGCTTTGGATGTTTTAGCTTTTACCTGCTCAAGATCAACTTAAATAGGTCCTCCACACTGTGCCACATAAATGACTAGGATGAACCCATGATCATTTGCCCGGTCCTTTTTTCTTTCTTATTTCAAGTTCTAACTAAATTGTTCTTGAGCAGCTTAGAAACAGGTAGCTAAATTAAACTCAACCAGTCCCATCGCCAGAAAAATACACTGGCAAACCATAGGTAGCTAAATCAGACAAACAAAACAGGCTGAGACCCATGCAAGAAGTGTGCAATTGAGCTAACTCTTTCGTAACAAACTGACTAATTCAAACAAATATGTCTAATTTCCTGAACTATACTTAATTGTTCCAGGTACACTTAATATATAATTGCACAGTAAAGAAAAACAAAAGGAAGCTTAAAGAGACTTCTGCTGTCGGCAGAAGCAATATTTACTGTGGTTTAATATTTTTATCATACTTCATCAAAAGAGTAACATAAACTGTAACAAAAGTTGAGAAAATTACCTCTTTTACCTCTCTGTAATGCACAAGAACGATGTGTTCCAACTGCCTGAAAACAAAAGATTAACGCATAAGATATGTGCAAGAACTTCCTACTATGCTATTACAGAGGATGCAGATGTTTCAAGAAGAGAACACGATGGACAAAGAGACTTGCAAATTTGACCTAGAAGCGCCCACCAGAGAATAAACACAAAGGTCAAATCACGCCCAACTTCACAAGCTGGCTTATTCCCTCAACCAAATCACCGCTCCTCAAGACAGAATCTGACAGATCTGAGATTCATGTAAACCCTTAATGATTATGAGAGACTAAGTGAAATACTACATGTAGTAGTATTTCAACTACTACAAGTACGCAATTTTCTTTTACTGTCAGAGAATTTAACAACTTAAAGTTTGCTGCCGAAAATCTTTTCACTTGGGGAGTACCCATTTCCAATAATCAGAACATTGGAGTAATTTTCTCACACCAATTTTCCATTACCAGTCAAATGTGTTCATCCAATACCAAAAAGGCGAAAACACTTTACTGTAGCAAAGAAGCGCCGAAAACATAAAGTGGTCGGCTAGTGCTGCGGCTGCCCCAATCCCAAAATCACTATAAAGCATATTGAAATATACAAGTAAAGGTATTATCAAATTTTCAGAATTCACAGGAATAAAGAAAACACTCACGGTTCAAGCATCCAATAACAGCGTCTCTGAAAGTTCTCGTTGTCCTCACCATGGGCATAATAGCAATGCAAAACATCCACACTGCCGGCCTAAGCAACCAAATGTCATATGATTAAATGATACTAGAAAAAGAGCAGCAGTGTGTCAGGGACAAACTGGAATCAAATTCAAGCTTGCTAGACATAACAAAGAGGAAAAGCCCAAAAAGTGTGTGTATTTGTGCGTGTGTGTGTGTGTGTGTGTGTGTGTGTGAGAGAGAGAGAGAGAGAGAGAGAGAGAGGTTGTGTGTGTTTGCGTGCGCGTATGCGTTTTTGTGTTGTTAAAACTTAAAATTACAAAAGGTTCTACAATACTTTAAAACCCCTAAAACTTAGCTGCTCAACATAAACAGGCTATACAAGTAAAACAGAGCACAGGAAAAGAATAAATTTCTTGCATTTTTGAAGGGGATTAGCTTGGAACGACAAAATACCTTGAGTTTCTCGTGAGCTTCCCGCACAGTTTTTCCATCTTTCTTCTTCCTCCAACTGTGGCCATCCTTCCGGAAATAGCGAAGTGCCTTTCTATCAAACAAGAACAAAGAACCACCTATAGAGCAAACAAATTTTAACTGAAATACAGATGCACAAAAAAAGTTGGCATCATTCAGACAAGAACGGCATAACATACAAAGCAACCTCTCTGAATATTAACAGAAAAGGAGGGTCGCTGAGATAGGAATAACTAATCCCTCTAGCACGCGAACGTCACGGAAGAACTAAATGCTAAACCAAAATCTTCTAACATATTTAGAATGGGTTAGATATGTAATAATCCATAGAGTTGTTCATGGTTAAATTGTGTTAGTGCATTCTAAGAGTCTAGCAGTAAACCGGTTCCAAGAATATTCATTGTACAAATAGACTTTCTCCTTTCTTCATTTGAAGTCCTTTAGTATCTCAGTTTCCCGTTTGTATTGGTCAAACTAAAAGTCCTTCCCCGGAAAATGTCGACCAAGAATCCATAATTTTAAGTTGCATATAATGATTAACATGGACTAAACATCTATACCCGTTCCACAACAAATCCATGATAAATGAAAAGACGGAAGTTAATATTGAAATCTCATTTTCAGAAGGGTTCTATTGATGAGAATGAAAGAATTAGAGACGGGCAAGGAAATCAATGAGCAAAACAAGCGAGATCTGAATATTTATGACATTTTCATCTCAGGCAAACTCTAGCAATTTGGAAGAAAGTATATAATTAGATACCAAAAGAAGAAATGAACTAACCTGCAGGCTTGTAAGGTGGATCGGGCGTCATCGTAAACCTTGAATAATTACGAAGAATCTCACAGACTTCATTAGGTCGGAGCCACCGGTTTTGTGCTTCAGACAATATATGTGTTATATCTGTGAATTCCACGTAAAAAAAAAGACACAAATTGAGGTACTTAAGCTTTCACTACTAACACAAAATACTGATAATGAAGCTGGAATTGAACTGTAAATCATTAAGAAACCATAAATATAACTAATTCTATACTCAATTTTGAATTACAAAAAGATTTCATTCAGATTTCCAGAATCAAAACTCTGGAGAAACGGGAAAGGAAGTGGATAGTGTGAACAGTAAACAGTTAAATTCCAATCCAAAAATGTTCACATTCTTCTTCAATAATCATTGAAAGAAAACGAAAATCTTCATCTTCTAAACCTATAAACTTCATTTCCTTTTAAGGATTCAAATCAAAACAAACATGCAAGAAATAAAACAACATAACCAGAAAAAATCAACAAAATACTGACCTAATTGTTGATTTGGAACATATCTTCTGCTCTCGGCCATTGGCAAGCTAAAACTTATACTCAAACTTAGAAATAATCAATCAATCAATCCAACCAGTCTGAGAATCAAATTTCATCTGAAAATCGAAAAAGTTGTAATGAAATTATAATGAAACCCTAATAACAATATCTTTTGCGATTCTTATGTGGCTCCGGAGAAGAAAGGGAAAAAAAACATGCAAGAGAGAAAAATGAAAAAATTAAGAGGAGGTCTGGAGGGAGAGGAAACCGCCCTTCCATGAATCGAAAATCAAAAGCAATTTTACTGTTAAATAAAATAAAATAAACTTATAGGTAGAGAGAGAAATTAAGTTTTTTTTTAGAGAGAGAAAGTTAAAAGGAGATAAAAGTCAAAGTGAATGGCTCTTTTCACACGTTAATTTGTGTTAATTAAGATCTCGATAAGAGATCGACGGCTCGTAGTAATAGTAGCTGATAAAAAGGTAATAATTTCTTATAAAGATGCTTGATTGTTTGTCGTGACTTGTAATATTCTGAAGGTTAGCATTACGATGAACGACGAGATACTCCTGTACTGTGTCTAGTAAAGAGTTTTCTCACGAGGGTTTTCCGATAACCTGTTTTTTCTAGTAGGTGAATAGGAAAATGATGTTTTTTTGCCTTCCCTCCTTTCACCATTTGCATCACCGTCTCGAATAAGAAAAATAGGGAAAAGACGGTCATGAAAGCCGTAAAAGAGGTGGTACATCCGTACATGTAACGGCTTTGAGACGAATAAAACAGATAGAATCACGAAAAAGGTTTGAGAACAAGCGAAGTAACCCATACATATTCAAAGATAGTCACAGGCACCCACTGTAAGATTGGATGGATCTGATCAGCCATGACGGAGTCACACAATTTTATTTATGAGGGCACCTAATAAATAGTAAAAAGAAAGTATCATTATCGATGTTTGATTGTCAAATTACATTACCGACTTCTGTGTAAATTACATAAATTATTGTGTTATAAGTGAATAGTCCCAAAATTTATGTAGTTTTCAAATCAACAATCCTTATATGTTATAGTGACGCTCTCAACGAATGACGTATGACACAATTGATCAAAAAATAACTCGAAAGATGGAACATTGATTAAAAACGAGGTCAAACTTTTTTTTAAACAACTAAAACAGAATTGCTAAAAGTGTAGGCAAAAAATATATAGGGCAAAAAAGTTGCAAATAGAAAGGAGCAAAAGCAAATTACTTAATAATTTTAGAATAAAAGAACAATAGTGGTTTGGGAGATTCCAACCTTTGTCCGCCAATGCGAGCATACACTCTTTTAACCAAGAAGGCAAGCATTGCCTACACCAAATGTATGTGTTTAATTATATTTGACAACGATACGTTATCAGAAACGTTCTAGCTATGAACCTACTAAAATACTTTTACAGGGAATTCGGTCGAAGACGCAATTAAAAAATTTTTAAGTTAAAAAGACAAGTTATATTTTTTTTTTTGGTTAAAACCCAAATTTTGTATTTTTTTGACGACTCAAATATTTATATTTTGTTTGGTTAAGATTCAATAACTTTTGCAAAGTTGTTTCTGTTGAGATACGTTTGTAAACAAGTGATATAAGAGACGAATCGAGATGAGGAGATCCGACGATCAAGACTATTCCAAGATATTTGAAGATATGTGAAAATCAAGAATATTCAGTTTCATATATTTAGAATATTTCTTGTAACATATCTAATATTATTATTAGATATATTTTATATTGTTTCTTAGTTTAGTTAGGAGAAACTAGGAAACCCCTGACCCCAATTTCTCTATAAATAAGAAAGGGTTCTGAGGATTAAATTATTCGATTACTAATCAATCATTGTAACGAATCACCACAATTGTGGTTAATAAAGTATTTAGTCATTCTGGCTTTCTCCGAGGATGTAGGTCGTGAATTTCTACATGGTACCAGAGCCAGGGCGATTGTTATTATCTATGAGAAGTCTTCCTCTTCTTCGTGAAGATCGATCCAGACAAGACTAAACCAAAATCAATTTATCCTGGTTTGAATTTCTTGTTCTGATTTCTTCATTTGAACTTCTCAAGTCAAAACCCTAGGTTTGAATTCAGATTTAAAAAAAAAACTCCTCTATTTCCAACGATTTTCTTTCGTTATGATTCTACTTTCCAGTTACTCTGTTGATTTGTTCGACTTTTACAAAATTCTCTTGTGTCTATTGTTCTCACTTCCAAACCGAGAACACCGGGTAGAAGGTGACATTATGTTATCAGTTATGGCTAATGAGGTTTTTCAAGAAGAGTGTGAAGAATGTTTTGGATGTGATTATTTCACTCTTTTATTCAAGTCGATCACTTCAAAAGTTTTGTGTTCCGACTTGCGGGAGGGTGTTGAGATACGTTTGTAAACAAGTGATATAAGAGACGGATCGAGATGAGGAGATCCGACGATCAAGACTATTCCAAGATATTTGAAGATATGTGAAAATCAAGAATATTCAGTTTCATATATTTAGAATATTTCTTGTAATATATTTTATATTGTTTCTTAGTTTAGTTAGGAGAAACTAGGAAACCCCTGACCCCAATTTCTCTATAAATAAGAAAGGGTTCTGAGGATTAAATCATTCGATTACTAATCAATCATTATAACGAATCACCACAATTGTGGTTAATAAAGTATTTAGTCATTCTGGCTTTCTCCGAGGATGTAGGTCGTGAATTTGTACAGTTTCAAGTTGTTGCAAATTAAGAAAATATCTAAGAAGCTGAAGACTAAAATGATTGAGTGATAATTTTTTTTTGCCAAAACATAAGATTTATAGGGAGTTTTAACTAAACCTTCCACACTTTTTAACTCCGAGTTTGTGGGCACACGTGCCCCCTATGTAGGGCCCACCCATGCAGTGACATTGGGAGGACATAGTCGTTAGGGTTCCTCATCCCGACTCCAATACACTCGTTCGAGTTATGCTTGTTCAAACCGGTTAATTAGGGTGGTTGAACAATGATCACAGACTAAATGTTTTCACGTGACTCTCTCTCTTCCATGAACTTCTTCTACTCAGAATCCCAATACCTAGGAGACTCGAGGAAGAAACTTGCTCAAAATTCGTCAAATAGCAAATTGAGAAATGGAGATACGAAGAAACAGGTTTGGTTTGTCTTTGAGCGTGAAGAAGAAAGTGATTGAGATCTAAAGAAGAAAATGAAATATGGGCCACTGCTTTTTTATCTAATAACTCAGATTTTTCTCTATTTGCTCGATGCCAAGATAGGCCTTTCTCGCTTGTTTAGTAAGGTTTGAAGCTCTGGCTTTACTCCACTTCCACTTCCTCGGCCGACCCACTGACTAGCTAAGAATTACTTACATAGTTGTTCTTCGTCAGATCTTTTGTACGTGGGCGGGCCACTGACTCCTCAGTCTCTAATTTTACCCCGATTCCATCCACCCGACTATCCTAATGTGCACTTTATGTGAGGTTTCTTTACAGCTGTGATGTTGATAAAGCAAAATGGCAATGGGAAGCCGTTATGGAGAAAAGGAGACAATTTCAAGGCACATATCTCACTCATGTTTAATCAGGGTGGTCTCTTTTTTTAAGTGATGTCCATTTCGTAAGTGGATACATCCACACAGTATTGACAAATTTGATAGCATTGTAATCGACATCATCAACTTATTTTGGAAAAAATAAATAATCATCTACTTCTCAACTATGCCATTGAATAGGACAATGAATTAAATTAACTTTTATGTCTTGGTAATCCAAAGTGAAGCTCTCCGTCTTTCACAAAAACATCATCATCACCTCCTCCTAACTCCATTCACCACAACTCATATCAAAATCAAATTATCATGCAGTCTCGTTAAACGGTGGGCGCGTAGGAAGTAACCTATGGAGGCACACAGAAGTCACATCAACCAATAATATACTATGTTTGTTTTAGCCGGACTCCTAGATGAATCTTTGACCGATATACAATGGTGTATCATGTATGGTTGAACAAATAACATTTTACATTAACAACATACTTATAGCCTTAACAAAAAAAAAGAATTGCATTTATAGCTTCCCATTGTTTGCAATTTGAAATCATAAATGAAAAAGGAATCAGACTCATGCATATGGTAAAAATGTAAAAGTTCATTTGTTCAAAATTAGTAGTGACATACTCATCCCAATTGTCAAACATCTTTCTATTAACCTCAACAATGCAACATTTAGGTATGGTCTTTTATTTTCAAACTCCAATTTCTCAAATTGTAGAATCCATCCCAAATACATACACAACAATCTCAACAAAAAAAATACATACACAACATTATGTCACACTTAACATGTAAAAGTTATGAACTCTCCAATTTACATGTGGCATATAACATTATTTTGGGCGGTAAAGAAAAATATAAGGGGTTTCTTATTTTCCGACACCATCAAAACTCCGCTAGGAGTACGTGGTCAGACCAGACTCAGTAAGAGAAAGTTAAACCCACCATGAATTCGACCGGAAGTCGAGCATAGTGGCATTTTTTCTTTTCCGGTTTGTCTGTCATGGACTCTAAAATCATAAGTATTTGACAAACCAGATAAAGATACAATTATTGAAAATAACAATATTGTAATGTGATTCTTGGTGATTGTAGTAACTTAGTTTACTTTTTGGTTTGATCATGACAAAGATGATAGAGATTGATTTTATTCGAGTGGTTGTTTCATTGGCAATTCAAACACATAGAGATTGACAACTTTAGACCCAAAATTGGGATTTATCTTGCGGAGAAAAAACATTGGCAAGAAATGTGATTACTCCTTGTTCATTCTCTTTCACCAAATACTGATGGTTTTTTATAATCACATTCAATTCGTGGATACCAAACATGACAGGAGACAAATGTTAAATCATAAAATCTTTATATTTCAATAAAGAAAGATTTAACTTCCCTAATTTTTTCTGTTGAAATTTAAACTTCTCTAACTAGTTGTTCAATTGTTTATAACTTAAGAAGAAAAATAAATTATATCTCAAAAATAAAATAATAATTTATTTTCCTTTTACTAAAAATTGGAAGAATGATGTCTTTGACTTATTGATTTTATTTGTAGGTTGTTTAATTAACGATTCAAACCGAAATAAATATTACTCCTGATATTTCCTCTCACCAAATATTATTATAGTTCTTGATAATCACATTCCAGTCATACAAACCAAATATGACAGAAGACAAATGTTAAATTATAAATTTTTTTATCTATTAAGAAAATAAGATTTAACTTTCCTAACTAATTGTACCAATCCCTTGAACAAAATAATAATAATTATTATTATTATGCCAATTCTATTGTTTATAACTTAAAAGGAAAATAACTCATATATTACAAAGGAAAAAAATTAAGCTTTTTTCCATTGTTAAAAGCTGAAAGAAATTGATGCCTTGACTTATACCAAAATGGCAAAAAAATACAGTTTCTAGAACAATATTACACTTAACTATTTCTAAGGGCGGTCACGAGAATTGACGGGGGCAGCCGTATCACCGGACACAATTATTGCCGAAATATTTATAGGTCGCATTTTAGTTCTCGCCTCTCTCTCTCTCTCTACTCTTTTCTCTCTCAAGGTTTCAAGTTCAAGCTTCAACCCAACTAATTACAGTACTACTACACGGGCCTTTCAGTTAAGTTTCTCTCTCTACTTCTTTCTTTCTCTCTCTACTTTTCTCCTTCTTATCTCTTTACCTCCTTTTCTTCTTCTTCATTTCTCTTATTTATTCTTTCTCTCTTCCCCAATGTTGTCTCTCAAAACCCTAACAAAACTATAAGGTATTGCATGCAATTTTACAACTTGGCTTGATTTGCATGCATATAGTTCCTATTCAAAAATTCGATCTTAATTATTTATTTCTTTGTTTATACAAATTGAGAATCAATTGGATCTTACTTAGTTCATTATTAAGTTCTAAGTGAGCAAACTCTTGTTTAAGATAGAGAGTTAGAATTTGAAATCTGAAATACTTTAGGATTTAATTTTTTGTTTCTGAAATGAGTAGGGTTTTAAAAATAGAGATGAAGTTACTTGAACTTGTTGCAATTTGTTAAATGATTATGTTTGATTGATTGAATTTTGGATTTATAATGAGGATTAATTTGTAGGGTTATGTGGGGATTTGATTTTGATTTTTCAGATATCATAAGAACTGTTGAATTTATGGAGTCGAAGGTTTGCATGAACGGTTTTTGTAAGGCTAATTCGTCAATCAAGTGGAGAGATGGATGGGATTTACGATGTGGTGGTTTTGCAAACCTCTGTGATAAATGCGGGTACTTTTGATTCAAATTGAATCTCTTTACTGTTTTGATTTAATTGAACTTTGAAGCTAAAGTAAAAACAATTGAATACCCTAATTTCTAATTCACATTGTTATCTTATAAAACAAAACACTTGGGGAAACACTTAATGCAATATAATCTCAAGGAACACAAGTGCATGTTGTTTTTTGGATCAAAAGGGGCATCGAAATATCAATTGCATGAAAGTTTGAACTAGATATGTTAATTCATTTTATCAAAAGGTTGAATATTTTCCTGGTTGCATATATTTATTTTCCAGGGTTGCTTATGAACAATTGGATTTCTGTGAGACATTCCACCTAAAAGAATCTGGTTGGAGGGAGTGCCATTCTTGTGGAAAGGTAAGCTCGTCTTGTTATTGCTAGATTTTAGGTTCTCCCTCTGCATATTGCCTTATTTCTCATTTATTGAATTTGCAGCGTCTTCATTGTGGTTGTGTTGCTTCAAAGTCGTTGGTTGTACTACTTGACGATGGTGGTGTGGAGTGTATTAGCTGCATGAAGAGATATTTTTGCTCTGTAAGTTGAATTCTCGGACTTGGATTTATAGACACCGGTACTCATAATATCTGTACTTCTCTTTCTTTAGTTAGAAACTAAGGGGACATCTTGAAACACCAGAAATGATATTAAGTAGTATGACAAATGGTGCATGAAGGATTCTTAAAAGAAAAAAGAATTTTTGCGATTTATAAGCAACATAGAGTTGTTCCGACTGTCTGAAACTGGGAATGGATGTGTACTGCTAGGGCCAGTGTTATGTATATGATTCTTCATACATTGTGCTCTTTCTTTTCTTTTCCTTCCTTTCTTCTTCCAAATGGAATTTCTAGCTTTAAGTCCTCATTTATTTGGTTTTCAAATTTTGCAGTTACCAAGTGATCAAAAGGCGAATGGGAAGGTATTGCAAATGGATAACAGTGTGGTAGAAAATAAACAAATCAGCTTACCCGAATCCCTGAAAAATGAGCCGAATGGGACTTTTTGCCAAGTCAAAATCAATCAAAACATACCTTCTTCTGTTGAGGAAACTGGGTGCATAAAGACACCTGTTGAAAAACCAGAAGTAGCAGAAGATTTGCTTCCGAAAACAACTGCTGCAAGAACTCCTGTTGAAGTACGTGGAAGGAATTATTCGCGTTATAGGCCGAGGACTACAGAACAAGAACTGCAACAGATACCTAGAGAGTATCCAACTACGTATAGTATTTGTATATATATTTCATATAATAAGCTACTGTCAGGATTCCATATTTGATACATTCATTTAAGAATTTGATCCCCTTGACTGCATTTATGGACGCCCAACCACAATGGTGCCATTGTTTGAAAAGGTTCTGACAGCAAGTGATACTAATAAAATTGGTCGAATCGTTCTCCCAAAAGCATGTGCAGAGGTGAGTAATAACCAAGCATAACTTCTCAAGCTTTTGATCTTGAAATGCCTAAGAGTTTCTACTTTTTAGAAGAACCCTTGGGATTGTGCAAGGTTATAAATATGTTGATTCAACTATATCCAGGCATATTTTCCTCCTCTATCTCAAGCATCAGGGCGTCCTTTAAAGATCCAAGATACGAAGGGAAATGAGTGGGTATTTCAGTACAGATTTTGGCCTAATAACAAAAGCAGGATGTACGTCTTAGACGGTATAGCAGCTTGCCTGAAGTCCATGCAATTACAAGCTGGTGATGCTGGTAATTTGCTTTCTCTTCTATTCCACAGCAAGTTGTTTACTCTCTTCACCTATTTTATAACTTCTAGACGTACCCCCAGGAACCATATACTACATGCCTAGGACGTTGATATGTTTAGTCGATTAGTAACCATAAGCAGTGCTTGGGACAAATAGAGAATAATGGGTGTGGTGCTTATAGATTGGTTTTTCTCCTCGTAGCAAGATGAGGGTCATATAATACATTTTTCCTCGCTACTTGCTTTTTGCCGTGGTTAACCGTTCTTCTATTTCATTTCCCTGTTTTAGGTTAAATGGAAGCTTGTCTCTTTCTAATTTGCATTTCTTTGTTGCAGTGACATTCAGCCGGCTAGAACCCAAAGGAACACTTGTTATTGGGTCTCGAAAAGCATCAAACTCCGGGACTCCACAGGTAATTCATCCCAACATCTTCAGCTACAATTCTAGAAGTGACAAATGTGCAAAACCTTATTGTGGGGTTTCAGATGATATAAGTCCCAAAAATTGAGTAGTCCTCTCATGCTGAATATGGATACATTTATCCTTCATGTTTCGTCTTTCTCTGACAAAAGTGCACAACCAACTATTTTTGTATTGAAGTGGCGTCTTAAGATCTCAAACTCTGGTACCTTAGGCTCACAAAACCTCACCTTTTCTCTTAATACTTTATTCACCATTCAGAGAAAAACTGACACGGAGATATGCAAAAAGGTGATCATATTCTGAAACTTTTACCCGAATAAAAAGGTCGATTGAATTTTAGTATTTACGGATGCATTATGCTTATTATACTTTCAATTTGAAGTCATACATGAAGAAGTCATGAATACCTTGGTACTGAACCATTTGGTTGAGTGCACAATTGCCTTGAAACTTTATCTGCATATAATTTCCCAGATGCATCCATACCCAGAATTCAGATAAAAATATATATTTTCTGTTATCTTTTTAGTTTATATTAAGACCAGAATGTTTATTTTTTTCTTTATTTCTTATCTAGAATTAAAACAAAATATACACCTGAAGGCGTATTCCACAAACTGTAAATAGACTATTTAGATTTTTTTCAAAAACATGACCAAGAAATACCCATAGTTGCGTCAGACGAACTTCTGATGTAGGATGAAAAACAACAATCCACGGTTCATTTTTAGATAATACTCCTCATCAATCATGTAGCAACGTTATGTATATGCAAATTGGCCATGATATTTTTCTTCGGATCTTTGACATTAATAGCGAGCAAAAACAAATGTGGTTAGCGAGCTCTCGTGCCATCTTTGCAGATATTTTCATATACTTATATGTGCAGGGGTTTTCTCAGGAAGTGTTATACCTCTTCTGTACATATTATTTTCGATGTACAAAGTTCCAATGAACCGCCAATAATGAAAATGTGTATTGACTCTTTATTTTATTTTTTCATTTTGCGGTTGTTAGGTAGATTCGAGGAAGCGGAAAATGGCTACAAGCGAAAAGCCAACCCAAGAACCTGAAGAAGAAAGTTCCTATGGGCTAGAAACTCTGGCTACTCTTGCTGTTCTAGGAGGGAACCTGAGTGATTCAAGTTCACCATCAATTGATACCGAAGTCAATAATCGTCGCCATTTTCTTGGTTGCCGATGCATCGAATGCGTCCAGCCTTGGAATAAAAAGGACCGTAAGCACAACTACTCTCGAACTTGTGAATAACTTGCTTCGCCATCGTCTTATTTTCTTCTAAGACAACAAATGTAAATAACTTCAATTTTGGGAACTTAAATTATGCAACTTCATATATACTTAACTTGGTATACTGATAGGCACTTGGAATAAAATTATACATGTGTTAGAAATATTTGGTAACTCTTTTCGTTATTAATTTCCTTTGAGTTTTTTAATGTCAATTTGTTGTTTTTTCTGCAAGATATAGAATGCAGTATAATGTAGATGGTCAAAAAGAATTTTGATATAGCGTTACTCTTTCAGTATTATGTAGAGGAAAATAACCTAGCGAATGACTAACTTTTGATCACAATTTTTGTTCTTGATAAATCTTGAATTTTGTAATAAAATTTAGTTCCTTTACAAGTTTTATTTATAAAGGATGTCTGATTTTACTGATGTGGGATCAATCAGACCATATCTTTGAGAAATCTTAATGGTTTACATTCAAAGTAACTGATTGCTCCGAGTCAGTTTTGGTAGCACTTTCCTCTCAATTCTCAAATAAAAACTGCTTGTGATATCAATACTTTTCATTAGGACTATGAGTAAAACCCTAATGGTTGTAGCCCTTCCTTTAAAGTTTCAACTATTCTTATCATGGTTTGTCATTCATTGTTTCAACAAAAAAAATGGTTTGTCATTCATGACTGCATCTTGACTTGTCTATGTGGTAATATTAGCATATGTCTTTGACACAAGACCTCCCCAAGATTCTTGCTCTTTCCCTTGTTTTTATAGCTTGACTTCAGAAGAATTTTTTCTATTTCTTCGTATGTCCGAACTCATAACTGATTGAGCTTGAGGATTGTTTGGCGTCGAAGGGGAATAATAAGGACTAATTGTTGTAAAAACTGTCAAAAGTAAATGCTTTATCTCTCTCTCGCGATTTCTTGATAAATGATATAACGAAATACAACAATACAAGCATAAAGAAAGAGTTTCTGAGTATCAACTTATAAGATTACATTGCAAAATAGTCCAATAATCAATACAAGTAACATTTGAATAGCCACCCATGGAGTATGCTTGGATCCTCTTCCTATGTATCCTCCAGCTGAAAATAAAAGTTAAATGGTTAGTCTAGTCTTATCTCTGAAGCAATATGGCAGAAAATGTTTACTTACAACCATTTTCAATGTCTTATTTCAAGTATGAATTGAAGGTTTTCAGGAAACCCTAATTACACCTATTATTATATGGCCTAAGGCTGATTCTTAGTGAGAATGATAAGGTTACCATCCACAGAATAGATAGATTGACCCTTGAGCAACTTTTTGAACAATTTAAAAGTCATTTTCAAGAATCAAAGAAAATGAAAAATAGGAAAGCGAGTATATCGTCGAAGAATTCTTACCACATTCTCTGGTCGAGTTGGTCGAGCTAGGACATTCACAAAGCATAACCTCTGTTTCAGTATCAAATCCACAAATCCCCCCGGTTCGTTGACAACGATCACACCCAGTATTTGGAACCATATAAGAAAGCTTAATCCCATAGGACCAATCCAAAGGTCCAACACCATTCAACTGATCAGTATTATAAACTGTAGTATAATGAGAACAATCAAGTATATTCATACTCATTATTTTCACCGTATTATAACCCGTATAACAACAACCGGGTGTCCCATTACCCGAAACACCATGAAAGATCTTATAAGAAGTACAAGAATTATATAACTCATCACAAGAATGACCAGAGAAGTTAAAACAAAGTGAACGATAATGGTTAAGAACAGGAGAATCAATTGAACAATTTAAAAGTACAAAAATGGTGTCTGAAGTTGGAGGAATTATAACAGATTGAATATCAGACATGATAAAATCATGGTGAGGTTGTAAAGTTGTACAAGTTGACATACTTGGGTCATAAATCACAATTGTTTGTTTTTCATAATCTATAGATCTAACTCTGTAATTTCCTGAAGTGGTTAAGAAGAACAAACTATCTCCACTACAGTTTAACATTTTTCGATATTGTGAAGCACCACAACCATCATCGATACCGAATGGGTAGTTAATGGCGATTCCTCCACAGAGGTTTCGACAAATGGGTAGGGACTTTATTGGTTTTATAAGGTTTAGAATTTGAACTAAAATGATTATGAAGAAAATGTATTTGAAGATGAAGAACAATGAGAAGGAGGAATTCATTTTTTGGTTAGGTTTTCAGGAGCTTACTATTTTTCCAAGTTGAAGTACTTTTTAATTTAAGAATTCAAAGGAGTGAAATTACTCACAATTTTGGAGACTTTTTTGAGACCATCTTTTAATCTTTTAGGGTGGCATTAATCATTATGTTCATATCTAAGTTTGACAAATCAACCTATTTTGGATTTGAATTACAATGGCTTTATTTGTATAGACAACTTTATAAAGTGGAAACTTTTGGTAGAACCAATGTGAAGATTTCTACATAATGGCTTCTTTAGTGAACCCTAATTATGTCAAATGAAAGTAAAATATTCTACATGTAGAGATTTATCATTCATACTTTCTAATCTTTGAGACTTCAATCTAGGAATCAATTTTTGTTGTCTCGGTCCAAATGAATTGACCAAGTCAAGAGAGTCACCTAATTAAGATTTGAAAAAAACAGAGTGCTCCTATAATTTTCCAATGGGGAATGGACTGATTTGATAAAGGCTGCCCATAACGAGATAAACCTAATTTCATTCTACTAGCATCCATTTCCTCGTTCTCAGTTCTCACACAGGAGTAAGTAACTACAGGAGCATCCTCGGTGAGAAACCCTAACCCTAAACCTTGTTGTTTTCTCACTGTCAACGAAGATGCAGATCTTCGTGAAAACCCTAACGGGTAAAACCATTACCCTAGAGGTTGAATCCTCAGACACGATCGACAATGTCAAAGCCAAGATCCAAGACAAGGAAGGAATTCCACCAGATCAACAACGTCTCATCTTCGCTGGAAAACAACTTGAAGATGGAAGAACCCTAGCTGATTACAATATCCAGAAGGAATCAACTCTTCATTTGGTTCTTCGTCTAAGAGGAGGAGCTAAGAAGAGGAAGAAGAAGACTTACACTAAGCCAAAGAAGATCAAACACAAACATAAGAAGGTTAAGCTCGCTGTACTTCAATTTTACAAAGTTGATGATTCAGGAAAAGTTCAGAGGTTGAGGAAGGAATGCCCTAATTCTGAATGTGGAGCTGGAACTTTCATGGCTAATCATTTTGATCGTCATTATTGTGGTAAGTGTGGGCTTACTTATGTTTACCAGAAGGCTGGAGGAGATTAAGGTGAGATACATTAGTTCTTCAATTCAGGAAAAAAAGTGTTTTTTTTCTTTAATTTAGGGTCTAATGAATATTTTTGATTTGAGTTACTTTGATCTTCTACTTGAATTTTATCTAAGAATGATATGGAATTTTGATTAGAATACCATGTCTTTGATTGTGGGGATGAATTATCATGAATAGAAGATTATGGTATTTTTCAGTTTCATGAATATTATTTGTTTGCTCTCACCATATTTAGCTTTAAACATTTCTGTGTGATTGAGATTGCTAGGGTTTGTTGTGCATTGCTTGTTATGAATGTTCGACAGTAGGATTTTGCTGGGTATAGATGAGTGCAGATGGTAGTGGATTGTTTAGTGTTTGATTAGTTTCCTCTTACTGTTTAAAGGAAATCTAGATCAAATAGTTGATGGTTTGGTGTTTTGAGTTTTCAACGATATTACTAAAACAAGCACAGTTTTTTCTAGTCCGAGTAACGAATTCTCCCATTAGCATTCATATTATTGGGGGTTTTCAGTCCACCCAAATAACAAGTGAATCAATCGCTTTGATCCTATTCCAAGAACTTAACCCTAAAGTTAGTTGTTATGTGCCGATCAAGAGAAGTGAAAACAGAAAAGAAGAAAGATATGAATTTTGGTTTTCGTCTGCAAATTTAGTAAATATGAAGGGGTTTTATAGTTCCAAGTAATATCCTAATTGTATGTACAATAACAATTAGTAACCATTGCTGGTGAAATTACTAACAAAATCTCTACCTACCTATAATAACTTCACATATGAATTAGGGAATAATCTGGAAAAGGCTGAATTTTTCGCCTTCACAAGCAGTGCAAAAATTCCGAAGCAAGGGACATGAATTAGAGCTAGGGCGAAATACCTGCAACCCAAATTACTCTGATTAGTAAACCACGAGGTGTTAGCTGAAGCTTGGTTCAGACTAGGGTACCCCTCCGAAGGAGCGAAGTTCTAGTCCTTCCTTTCATGGTCATATAGGAATTTAGTCGGTTTTTACACCATATGGGCTCGTCAAACTAGTTCTAGCCTTTCCGTATGATCACAATAAGACGGGAAAGCATAAAGCGAAAGAAAACTAAATAGAGAAGAGGTCAGTAATTTTACCACAGAGGTGCCCATGGAGTTGAGAGCTCAAGGAAAGCGTAAGGCCACCTATTTGAAACATAGAAAGCAGAGGGGGAGAAGATAAGAAAACGTATATTTCTGTCTTTAGCAGTGTAGCTTGTTTAGGAAAATGAGAAGACAATACTAACCATGTAAAACCACAAGCATGAAGAACCCACTGGTAAGTGATGTATACAAAGCTCCAGATTATGAAATACGTGAACCCGAACCAAGGGAATGGCTACATAGATACGATGCTTTTGTTAAGTTATCAGGATAAAAGTCTGAGTATAAGGAAACGACAGACAGTATAAAATATTGGCGGAGAGAGCTTTTCAGTTTCAGGATAATGAGTTTGTGCTTACGAGATTGTTGAGGGTGCTGTCGATAAGAAGGAAGACAACATTGAGAGAATGCATGCACCCCATGAACTGTGAAACCATGATTAGTAGAAAATCAGAGCAGATTAAGTGCATTTGTCAAAAGTAATCTATAAGAACCAACATAAATAAATAAAGATCGAGTGGCAGCAACTAGGATTACACTAGTGCACAAGTCAAGATCCATGTAACTAGTATTTTCAAACGCTTTATCTTACATATCATGATATCATTTCGAATCATTCGTCATAAGTCTATCAAGTCCGAAGGGTATCGACAACTTGTTTAAATTAGAATGGGCAAGACAACCAAAATCATTTCATATAACTTTGTGTTCCAAGGAGAAGGATAGTAAGATACCAGAGTCAGTCTGAAGTTGTGGCCAGTGAGAAAAGGAACAAGAATGAACCAAAAGACAATGTCCGTAAGCACCGCAGCACCTGCACAAGTCTACTAAAACAAACAAACAATCAGCTGGAGATGAAAATCGGAGTTCTTAAAATGCTGCAAAAATAAGAATTGCTGACATGAAAACATACATCATAATCATGAAAGAAAAGATTTGAAACAGGTTAACCTGATATATAACTAGCATCAGATGTCCCCAAAACCCAACTCGCCGTTCAGTCTTTTTTAGCTCATGATAGATTTGCAACTTGGTAACATCCCTAACCTCGTTTGACCTAAAACTTATTGCTGTTACAGATTCACCCTCATCCATATCCCTTTTCAGGAACCCATCTCCTTCCTCATTTCTGGCAGCAGTGCTAGTCCTCAAATACTCCCAACATCCATGAGCAGATAAAATAGTTCCAAGCTATACAAACAACACATGTTAGGCTTTCGAAAACCTCGTTATCAATTTAGTTCAATTGTCTGTTCTCAAGCACCAAATGAGGATTTAGGGCAGAACTTACCCCAAAATAGATAACTACTAATGTAAAGGTCCACCTGAAAATGCAAAAGAAGACTTCAATAAAAAACTATAAAATTTCAATTGTGATAAGCCCTAAACGAAATTTGATAGTGTTTGATCAGGAAAACAGATTAAAATCTTAAATATATATACCAATTTGATGCTGATTACAAAAAATACCCAAAAAAATTGATGAAATTTCAGAAAGGGAAGGGTTTTGATCTTACTGTGTGTAGAAATAGTAAGCCCAAGCTCCACGTAAAGAAATTTCACCAAAGAGGAAAAAAGACATGATAAGAAAGACGGAAGCTCTATAAATTAGAAGCCAAATTGGATTGAGTTGCTTCCAGCATGGAATCCAGAGATCATAAACACTCAAAGAAGTTGTACTATGCCTTGATTTATTATAAATCAGTTTAGTAGCTATAATTGCTGGAATTATCATGACCAAAGCACATACTGGAACTTGCCATTTGAGCCAGTAGCTTAATCCTTCGTTTGATGGAATTCCCATTTGGGTCGAAATTATGAAACCCTAGAAAAATTTTTAGATAGAGAAAAAATTCTAGAGGTTCAACGGAAAAAAAAAAAAAGAGAAAAAATTCTAGAGAGAGAGAAAGAGGATGGATTGGGAGTACAGATTCAAGGGGGGGGGGGGGCAGGTACTAGAGACAGTCAATTAGAAATGATGGCGCCTACTGATATGGACTGGGTTAATTAGAGGTTTACACGTGGATAGAACGGTTAACTTCGATCTAAGTAACAAATCTATGGGGAAATTGACGTGGCGTCATCTAAACCGTTACTCGATTCTATACCGATTGGTTGATTTTTTTGGATATATTAATACGATGTGATAAATACGATAACTACCGACATGTTACTGGCCTAAAGTCAGACAAATTAAGTAGTCTGAAGCCTACATAAACTATTTTATTTATAGTTAAGTTCAATATTCTTAAATTTCACTTCTATAGGATCGAACCTAAGACCTTCACATTACGAAGTAGATGCACTTACTAAATGGGTTACTCGTTGTTCGCTATACGGATTGCTTACTTGACATTGTGATCTGGACCAACTTTCACTTGCACCTCTTACTTAACTGCCTACTATTTTGTTAATTTTGAAATTTTGAAATTATTTGAATTGAACCACTCATTTCCAAAAGAATATGATTAAGTAACCAGTAGTAATAGAGACGCCTAATATTGTGGGGTGAAATTGGGTCAGACGGTTGGGTTTTAGGCTTGGTTATCAAGAGAGAAAAATGAGGTGAACTCTTAGCTGTTTGTTTTTTTTAACGTCTGAATCTGAATTTGCTGAATCTGAATATGCTAAACTGAATTTGCTGAATCTGAATTGGCTGAGTTATATTGGGAGTTAGATGTTTGTTTTCTAAATCTGAATTGATAGGTCTGAATTACATTTTTGACACTTTTACCCTTATTTCATAGGTTAGACAAACATAACCTAAACTGAAAACCTAAACCCTAATTTCTCTCTTCCCATGTCTAAAATAAAAAGAAAAACCTAAACCTAATTTCTCTTTCTTTCTCATATTTCTGCCGGCTCCTCTCTGCAACATTCTTCCTCTCTAATAAAGCAAGTCCGGCGAGGAGGTCCGATCATGGAGGTGCGACTAGGGATACACTCTCTCTCTTTCAACCCCTTTCTCTCTCTCTCTGTCCTCTTTCTCTCACCAACAGATTGCCTAAAATCGGCCAGATCCGGCAGGTTCCTTTGTATTTCTTTCTATCTGTCCCTCTCTCTCTAATCGATCTTCAGAATAGTCAAGGATTTGGCAAGGATTTACGATGACAAGATCTGGTTTATGCGTTAGTGGTGGTATTTTGTGGTGTCGTCGGTTTTTGGTGGGTGGTGGTGGCAGGGGTTTGTACCTATTGTGGTGGTGGGGTTTGTGTTGGTGGTGGTGTTCGTGGTCTAGGTGTTGGTGGTGGTGTTCTCGGTGGTGTTGGTGGTCGTGGATCTGGGTGGTGGTGGTCTGGGTGGTGGCGGTGGTGGTGGTGGTGGTGGGGGATCCTACATAAAATATTTGACTGAAAATATATATAATTAATGGTCTGACTTAGATGCTGGTGGTGGTGGTCGTCGTCTTATAGATGGTGGTGGTGGTGGTCTTACTTATAGATGGTGGTGGTGGTGGTCTTATAGATGGTGGTGGTGTTGGTCTGACTCATTTGGTGGTGTTGTTGGTCTTAACTCATTTGGTGGTGGTGGTCTGACTCATTTGGTGGAGGTGCTGGTCTGGCTTAGGTGGCAGTGGTCGTCTGACTTAGGTGGTGGTGGTCGTCTGACTTAGGTGGTGGTGGTTGTCTGACTTAGGTGGTGGTGGTCGTCTGACCAAGTGGTGGTGGTCGTCTGACCAAGTGGTGGTACGATTTTGCCGGTGGTGGTGGTGTTTACTCATTTACTGTTGGGACAAAAATTCTAAAATACAAAGGCATGAACGTCATTTGTCGAAATTCAGCAGTTGGACCCATTTTTCAGACTTGTTTTGAAGTCTGAAATATATAGGCTCTTTTTCACCCATTTCAGACTTCGGCTCAATTCATCCCAATTTTCAGATTTTTTTTAATTTGAAAACAAACATCTGAAATCTGAATTGGGTTCCAATTCAGATTTCAGATCTGAAAAAAATAAAAAAACAAACAGCACCTTACTGTTTGACCAGTTTTCAGGCCTACTTCATTTTATAAAATAAAAGCTGAGATTGTTAGAGGCGGCCAGGTAAGAGATCCTAGTGGGAGTTAATCTAGCATTATTGTTTATAAAATTTTGAAAGTTGTGATTTCTGACACTTGGAAGGAGTGTAATTTTCCTTATTAGTCAATACAACAATGATGCTATGCGCTATGCGAATCCCCACAACCCCGGTGACATGATGTGGTCTAGCCACCCGGGCATAGCATCTCAGGTGGACACAAGAGGAAATGAATTTTCCAGTTTTTAATTATAATGAGGGCCTTCCCTTAAAAAAATGGCTAAATTCGTAAAACTCAAATCAATTTCCCTCTTTAGTGTGACTTCTCCTTTAACAAGTTTTCAGGTACAGTTCGGTGGGTTTCTTCAACAAGTTTTTTCTTCTTTTTCAACTCCAACTAGACAGATAGAGACAGAGAAAAAAAATATGATCAATTTGTAGAGAAAAAGAGATCCTCTTCTTGCCCTTAATGATGAAGAAAAACCAAAACCTTAATGTAGAACAATGAAAAGAAAACCCTAAGATTTGGAATGAGCTCCTCGTCCATTTTTTAAGGGAAGCTCCTAATTGTAATGAAAGTACTTTTAACGGGCTATCTTTGAAAAACTGGGAAATTCATTACCTCCAGTATCCACGAGAGATGCTATGCCCGGATGGCTGCGCCATGTCAGCGTGCCGGGTTTGGGCCAGGATTGGCTCGGGGCATAGCATCATATTGTAGTCAATATACTTTATAGGTTACGTACATTTTATGTTAAAATGGAAAGAGTTTCGAAGGAGTTCTTTTTAATAGTTTTATGTTAAAATGGAAAGAGTTTCGAAGGAGTTCTTTTTAATAAGATAAATATTAGGCCGCGACTTTGGGGAATAAAGAAAAATCTCGGGGGAATAAAGATTTTAGTAAATAAGATTTGACCTAAAGCGGTTTTCATTTTAGGTCCAATAATTGGATTTCTTATTTTTTTGCCCCCATAATCTTCATCCTTTCTGTTCTTCTCTCTCATGGTGCTCTCTATCTCTTCATTTGAAAAACTGAAAAATCCATAGGAGTATCTCTCTCTCTCTTCAAAGATGGCTTTCTCGGTCAAATAAAAACTCTCACAATTAAGCATTAATGGTTATTCTTCCGCTTCTGCTCCCAATCTTAAGAAGAATCTGACCATCCTCTTTCCATACCATGTGACAATTTCAAACAATTGTTGACCTCTCTCTCTATGTAGATCTCTATAGGTAGATCCTTAATCTTAAACAAGCTATGTTCATGATCATTATTTATATCTAGCCATCCAGTTGTATTATAAAACATCTTTCTGCTAAAGCACAATGATGAAAGAAGCTTCAATGGAATCAATACTTGTAAGAAATGGGGGGATGAGCATAGCACTTGCGGCAATCATCTTGTCCTGGTTTACTTTTTCGCTGAAGTCATCAAAGATGGTTCAATAATTCCACCAGGAAGCCTCAAAGCAAAACGAAGAATTGGTTCTTGTAGAGTACGACCATCTTTGAGTGTTTACCGGCAAAGATCTAACGTTGCTGATCCGGATAAATCCCTCTCGTCTTGGATCTTAGCTTTGATATCATCAATAGTATCGCTTCACTTGATCTCTAAGGTTATGGTGTTTCCTGTTAGGATTTTCACCTGAATCTTTTCTGAACTTGTTTTCACATATATCAAAACCCTAACTTGGTCATTCTTCAAAGCAGATGACTAAGGGACTGGATGTAAGTTTCAGAAGCATTTATGGTGGTTGGGAGAAAGGAAGAGGAGATAAAGATTAGGGAGCAAAACATAACAAAATTAATTTTTGGACCCAAAACGAAGATTTCCTCTAAGTCACATCTTGTTGACTAGAGTCTTTATTCCCCCGAGATTTTTCTTTATTCCCCAAAGCCGCGGCCAAATATTATCATTTGTTAACAAAAAAAAAAAAGGCCAACAGTTGGTAGTCCAAGTGGTTCCAAGGTGTTGAAATAAACTCCAGAAAGCCATGGAGGTCCCAGGTTCGAAAGGGCGGTCATCGAACTTATCAAATCTTTGATGTATCAATGCCACAAATCTTTGATGTATGAATGTCAAATGTAATGACAAAAATAAGTCAATTTCCAAAAAAAAACATAAAAAAAAAAGAAACAAAAAAAAGACAAAGCGAGGGTAAAATCATTGATTAACAAAAATAAGACAAAGCAATGGTAACAGTCTGACTAACCATTCGTTACACCAAACGCAAGAGCTGATAAAAACAGTTACACCATACTTAAAGTCCAGATAAAGCATCCCAAAGAATATTGTTCTTCACTTGGACACTATTGAATAATGCCTTGCGGTTACAAAGAGGATAGTGATCAAATGTTCTAACAGAGTGGATACTCCAAAAAATTGTGGTTTCTATAAATTCCTTTTGGAGTTATGGGAGAAAGTTGGATCGGAGTCCCTCAATGATATCTTCTCCACTCTGTCAGCAAAATTCTTTAGTACAATGCCACACGGAAGGCCCGGAGGAATATAATTAAGTTGCTCAACTTCTTGTCCACCGTTAAAGATTTATCTGTTAGGGATGCCTACTGTTTATTCACTTAGAAAACAAAGGATCATCCTCCTATTTTCTCGATCATTTGGAAGCATCCAATTCCTTTTAGACTCAACATCTTCTTTTGGGCAGTATGTCTTGAGAACATCTCCACAACAGATTTCTTAGGTTTTATTACTACAAATAAATGCCCCCTTTGTGGTCTCGAAGAAGAATCTGTGAATCATCTTTTCCTTGGTTGCTCGATAGCTCACAACATTTGGTATAGTTTCATCCACAGACCACAGCTTGGGTATGTTCTGGGTCTTACCCAATTCAACCTCGAATGTGTTTCTCGCTTGGAATAGGCTGAAAGGTAGCAAACATAAGAAAGTCATCTTAGATATGATCCCTTTCGCCATCATTTGGACATTATGGAAGGCTAGAAATGATACCGTCTTTAATGACAAAACAGTCTCTAAAGAGAACATCTTCTTCTCGGCAAAATGCCTCATTTACCAATATTGAAGTAGGAAATTCTCTTGGACTACTGTTTTTTCTTTTGTTACCATGGTAGAGACTTGGGACTATTTCATTTCCCTTATGTAATCTTTTCTCCTTCCAATTAAAAAAAAACGTAACTGCTATAACTCAAAGGTTAATATCTCTTGGGCTTATAAATTAAAAACAATTTATTAGAAAGCATAGAAAATAGCCATGATAACATTTATCACATGCTTTTAAAAATCTCACCCAAAATAAGGAGAGGTCTCTAAAAGCTTATTCGAACCAAAAAATAGAAAATGAACATTGCACTTAATTCATAATAAATTAGTTAAATGAATTAACTAACAACTGTAACTTCATCCTTTGCAGGTACTTCTTGTGGTGGGAGATATTTTGCGCCAAGATCCTGGATGATCTTTTTCGATCCCTCAATTAAGTTCTTTATGACATCACCAGCCGGAATAATGTCCTTAACAAGCCCAACACCTTGTCCTGCATACATGACCATGTGTTCTAGTTCTCCAGCAGTAGACTGATTCGCCACTTGACCAGCAAATCGACGTAGAACAGTTTCCTGTATTTAACCATAACAACAATTAGATCATAATTTCATCAACATTAATGGAATGAATTAAGAATGCAAGTTCATACTCCTCCATGAATGATAGAATAACCAATGATTGGTTGTGAATCATCATTTTCCACATCTTCGGGTGCACCTTTCCATTGGTTATGGAAAGGTGTGTTGAGGCAACGAGTAGGTGCACGCCAAGTTGCACGACTGTACAGATCAGTGAGATCGGTATCGGCTTCAGTGTACTGCAATAATTGTTGCTTGTAGTAGTCATTTGCATAGGACTCCTTTGTTGCTACAAACCTACAAATACATAATTATCTTTTTTAAGAGGCAATATATAGCATGAAAAAATACCACTAATTAAAGAAAGATATGTAGTTTTGACTTTTCTCTTACGACGTAGAGTATTTTTTCTCCTAGACGATGTGGGACTATTATTATCAAAAGAAGAAAGAAGGAAAGGATGCGTATATACGTACCTAGTTCCCATGCAAATGCCGTGAGCACCCCATGATAAAGCAGCAACATAACCACGAGCGTCACCAATGGAACCTGCAGCAACTACTGCGATATTTCTGTCTCCAACTAAATCCACCACTCTTGGAACCAAAGCTGACAAAGCTACCTGTAGTTATATGTAGTTACAAAATTAAACACACTAATCCATGATCAAAATCATTAAATTGATTTAGTTACTCTTATAATTTTAGTAAGTAGTTCTCGATCATTTATCAGCCTCTTACATGACCAATTACGTGCCCTCCTGCTTCAACTCCTTGTGCAATAATACAATCCACACCAGCAGCTACGGCCTTTTCAGCATCAGCCAGAGATCCAATCTAATCAATTATAGTATTAAGTTTGAATTAGTATAAAACAATAGGAAAAACTTTATAAATTGAAACTAATCATATAACTAGAATTTAATTACTTGGTGCAAGATCTTGACTCCTTTAGCGTGCGCTTCATCCACCATTTCTTTGTTGAAATCACCCCAGTAGACTTGCATGCAAGCGAGCTTCTCGTCGAAAATAGCTTTCACAGTATTAGTGTTATCGAATTCCAAAAGAATACCGGCTCCGAAGGGTTTTTTTGTCAATTTCTTAGTTGCCGTTATCGCCTTCACCGTCATGTCATAACTATTCTGCATTAATTCACCATTTCTTAACCATTATATCCTCCACATTTAATATGTAGACTACCATTTATGAGACAAAAGATCATGCTCAAATCCCAGTAATTAAAGGATGTCAATGGAGTTTGGGATCAGGTAACCTAGAATATTTTTAGGGTCATTGTATCCTAAATTGTTTCCATTATTAACAAGTTAAATATCAACTATTCGCACGGATTATATTGATCCTAATATATATAATTGAAAAATATATCTTATAGATATACAATAAAGTGCAGGCAGAACAATATATGGTTGGAGGAATTGAACACTATGAGATCAAAATTTGGAAAACTTTTTGATGGTTGATCGACCAATTATTATTGCACCTTCGACTTTCATTGAAAATGACATTATAAGTTTTGAATGAAAGAAATTAGAAAAGAAAAAACATTGAACAAAACTAATATAATATTAGCATTAATACTAAAAAAATGCAATTTAAGAAAACTTTTTTTGTAACAAAAATGTATATGTAAGTAAATCAATCATTTAAGAATATAGGAATTTAAAAGAGAAATCAAAACGAAAAAAATTGAGCCATACAACTGGACTGGCCAATAAACCAATGCCACCGGCTTCAGCGACAGCTGCAACTAGCTTTGGGCCGGCGATATCAGCCCCCATAGGTGCCAAGACAATGCCATTATCGAAGCCTAAGATCCCACCGAAACTCATTTTCTTATTTTTCTTAGGAAAATTGAGCTAGGATAAAGGAAATGAAAAGAAGGTGAGTCTTGAGTTGGGAAATGTTGTTGTGTCTTGAAATACAATGAGGAGTTCTATTTATACCATTTGGCCACCATCTAATATTTAAAAATTCAACATACAGTGTGTCACATTTATTGTCCTAATTAATACGAAAAATAAGTTGATGGAAAATTGTAGCGGGATAATCTAGCACGTGCTTCGTTAAAAGTTTACTTTTACCATCCGAGATTTGACAAATAATTATTTTAAACCGATTGGGTTGATCCCAAATGTGTATCAACCCAACTCCAATCTATTGCTTGAGTTGGTAATAGAAATCTACAAGAATTAGAATACTTGCTTTCAAATAATTAAATGTTTTTCTTAATAATTGCATCCTAATCTTGATTTACACATTCCTTATTTAACAAGTTAACATATTGAGTACTAAAGTGTATATGGATTTAAATATGTAGCAGATCAAACTAGTAATTTATTATTACAGTGAATCCATAATCTGATTAACTAAATTACCTTCAGAATGTAGTGCCTAATCAGGTTTAGAGGGTCTATAATTGTGAGAATAGTCTCGCGTACAACAAAGATGATCTAGTAAATATAATTACTACATCTTCTTCATTCATTATCAATTGGTTTTGAGACAGATAACCACAAACTTAATAATATTTTAGAATAATTTTGATATTTTAGTTAATTTATTGACATAATATTTTTCAGAACTTAGCATTTAAATTTCTTATACATATATATATATATATATATACAAAGAGAGACGCACCAACCATACTCATACCGCTTTGCTCATTTATACATAAATCCATTTGGGAATAATAAGTGACAAAAAGGAAAAATATAAGTGTCCAAATTTGACAAAGATTGATTGTTTTTTTTCAAGAATTTAATTTATCTGAATGTGAATCATCTGAATTTCAATGTGCGCAAAATCTTTGTTAGACAAAAATATATATATTATGAAATTTGATTAGGGTAACTCAACTGTCAATCATATTTCAAATCTCCTTAAAAAAGAAACAAGTGCTACCGACCGAAAATCTATAAAAGTAAAAAGATACTATTGTTCCACTCTTGATGATACTTCCCTACACATGAACCTTTTATGAACATGATATGCGAGTAGCACGACATAATTTTTGGTAAATCTTGATAGTTACTTTCTGAATTAGGTATAGGCGTTGTTCACAGTTCATTGGTGTCTACATTGCATTATGTCCACCAAATTAAATTACACCCGAAGAATCTCTAGTTTTTCTCCAAAAGTATTTCATAATTTACATAGAAATGAAAAATATGCATGAGTGAGTGTGGTTATATATTGCAATATTCTCCTCGGTTGACCAACCTCTAGAATTTCTTTATTTTGTTAAAGTGATTATATTGCAGTAAAACTACCTTAGCTCTGGTCTATAGTTAACAATACACTACTTTTCTTAATTTTTGAAGTTCTTGACATTATCACTAATATAATACAAAAGTGTGGCCACCAAATAAATTTCAAATCTAAGTTAATTCAACCTCATTTATTTATCTAACTTATCACTAATTTCTTATAATTAACCATTTTTTTTCAATTAAGAATGAGTTAGATTAATAGAATGAATGTTAAATAGGAGACTATGAAAATCCCACGAGCTTCATGCACAAAACTTCCTCCACGAGAAGCTTTCCATTTCCTAAGAGGTTTGACATTCATTTATGAATTTGATGCCAATTGCCCCCAAATATAAGCAAATCTTCTAGGTGGGAATACAATTATAATCTCAAAAAGATTTTACCATTATTTTAGTTCAAAAAATAATTATTATAAATAGATGAAATCCTGCAACGTCAGTATCGCAGTGACAGACTAGAAGTTGTATTTTAATTAGATCATTGACGAAAACAATGTTTCTTCCTACGAAAGAATGAAAAGATCTCCTAATTCTTCAAAAGTAATCTATAGTTAGTAACCAACATAAACAAATATAGAGCTAGGATTATAAGTGCATTGTAGACTAATCCACAAGTCAAGATCCATGTAACTAGGATTTCCAAATACCCCCAACATCCATGAGCAGATAAAATAGTTCCAAGCTATACAAACAACATATGTTTGGCTTTCGAAAACCTCGGTACCAAATTATTTCAACTTTCTGTTCTCAATCACATGATAACGAGCACGGAAGGTCGGAAGCTCTATAAATTAGTGTAAGATTTACTCAAACTCCAATTTTATTTCCAATAGTTGTAATTGAGATTACAATGTGTATTTATACACTTTAGAGAGAGGAAAGATAGAATTCTGTTAGTATAACAGAATTTGTTATAACTACCTAAACTATAACTAGAATTAGTTATTAACTTCTAACAACTTCTTTAATCATTTTCAGATTAGTGGCTGCCTTCAGATTTCATCAAGTGGCTGCCTCCAGACTCCATTGAGTGGCTGCCTTTAGTCTTCACAAGACTCAATTATTGAATTGAGTCTCAGCTTATTGACTTTGACCGAGTGACTAGGGTTGAAGTATATAAGGTTTTCTTAAAACCTAATCTCATTTTCTCTTCTCTGAGAAACCCTAGCCGTGCTTCATCTCTGCTTCATCTCTCTACTGTTAACAGCCCCCCTCAAACCGATGGTGAAGAGGAACAATGAACCATCAGTTTGTCCCTTAAATGAGAGAAAACATCAAGAGATAATCCCTTAGTGAATATATCTGCGAGTTGATCTTTGGTAGAGATGTACTGAATCAATATAGATCCATCTGATACAAAATCTCTGACATAGTGGTAGTCGACCTCAATATGCTTCGTTCGAGCATGGAAAATGGGGTTCGAGGCTAGATGCTTCGCACTTATATTGTCACAGTGAAGCAGATAGGGCTTTTTCAAAGAGCATCGAAGCTCATCCATAAGATAAGAAATCCATACTCTCTATCGCGGTAGTTGATAGTGATTTGTATTCTGCTTCAGTCGATGATTTTACAACAGTAGCCTGTTTCTTAGAACTCCATGAGATAAGACTAGATCCGAGAAATACACAAAACCCTCCTGTTGACTTTCTCGAGTCTGGACATCCAGCCCAATCCGAGTCAGAATATGCTGAAAGCATGGATAAATCTCCTGAAGATAACCTAATACCTGAGCCCACAGAACCCTTTAAGTATCTTAATATTTTCTTGACAATAACCAAGTGTTTATCTATTGGTTTATGCATGAATTGGGCTGTGTAATTCACTGCAAAGGAGATGTCTGGTCGAGTTAAGGTGAGATACTGAAGAGCTCCAACTAAGCTTCTGTATTCAGTAGGGCTTGAAAGTTCAACACCATCTGAAATGGAGATTCTTTGACCACTTGAGACAGGTAATTTTGATGGCTTGGAATCCAGTAGAGAAGCTTTCTGTAGTAGTTGCAGAGTAAACTTCTTTTGAGTTAATACCATGCTTTTGTTGTTGAAATCAAAAGAGACCTCTATGCCCAAAAAATAAGATAAAGACCCTAAGTCTTTCGTCTTGAAAGCACCACTAAGATCAGTGATGAGTTGTGTGATCATAGAAATAGAATTCCCTGTGAGAATTATATCATCTACATATAGTAGAAGAACTAACATGTCCATATTGGAATAAAAAACAAACATGGAGTGATCTGTTTTACTCTTCTGAAATCCATACTGATATAAAAAGGTAGCAAACCTATTGAACCAAGCCCTAGGAGCTTGCTTAAGACCATAGAGAGCCTTGTGCAAGTGGCAGACATAATCCTTCTTATCTTTGTCAATAAAACCAGGGGGTTGGATCATGTAAACATTTTCCTCTAAAACCCCATGAAGAAAAGCATTTGATACATCAAGTTGTTTGATGTACCAGGATTTAGTAACTGCTATAGTAAGAATGAGCCTGATAGTACTTGCTTTAACAACAGGGCTAAAAGTTTCTGCAAAATCAACACCCTCTTGTTGATGAAACCCTTTGGCCACCAATCTGGCCTTGTACCTTTCAATGGTACCATCACTCTTTTGCTTCAACTTGTAGACCCACTTGCAACCCAAAACATTCATTTTACTGTCAAAAGGAACAAGAGACCAAGTTTTGTTCTACTGTAAAGCCAAGAACTCATCATTCATTGCCTTACACCATTCAATATTCTTTGCTGCTTCTTTATAAGAGTTGGGTTCAGTGGGTAGTTGCAAGATTGATAGATAGGCTACATTTAATGTGTTAGGTGAGGAAAAATGAGCCACAAAATCAGAGGGTAACTGTTTTAACTTGATTATACCATTTCTGCCTCTAGTGATGATTTGTTCAGCATGAAGTTGCCCTTGTGAGATAGTTGGTGTACTAGCTGAACAGTTAGGTGTCCCTATCTCATAGGTAGGTAGCTCCCTAGAATCAGAATTAGCTGGTGGGCTAGGTAATATACTAGATGAACCTAATTCATGGTTTGAGGGTTGTTCAGTAATCAGAGGTGGAAGTGGAAGTGAAATGAATGGCTCAATATTCTGATCACACCTAGACTGTTGCTTAGAGATGCTGGTATATGGAAAGTTACCTTCATCAAAAGTAACATGTCTGGAAATATAGAGTCTTTTGGTGATGGGGTCATAGCACCTATAACCTTTGTGCTCATTACTATATCCCAAAAAGATACATTGAACACTCTTGGGACTAAGTTTATCCCTTCTAAGATCACCTAGATGAGGATAACAAGCACACCCAAATATCCTAAGATTTGAATAATCAGGTGTCATATGAAAAAGTGCTTCAAAAGGTGATAAACCATGAAGTGTGGTTGTGGATAGTCTGTTAATGATATAAACAGCAGTGTTGAAAGCATCAAACCACAAATATTTTGGCAAAGAACAATGAAAGGAGAGAGTATTACCCAATTATGTGATATGTCTGTGTTTTCTCTCTACTTTTCCATTTTGTTGTGGGGTATAAGGGCATGAACTCCTGAAAATAATGCCATTGGAATCCAAAAAGGATCTGAATTCTCCCTTTTATAGTTCAGGAGCACCATCAGATTGAAAGTAAACAATCTTCACCTTGAGAAGATTTTCATTTGTGGATTTGAAGTGTCGAAAACATTTCACACTATCAGATCTGACTTTCATAGCATAAATCCAGCTATACCTACTGAAATCATCTAGAAATAGTATGTCGTATTTGGCACCATTTGGAGTAGTGATAGGGGCTGGTCCCCATATATCACAGTGCACTAAGTGTAAAGGAGTATTGGTGGTGCTGCTGGAGGTAGAAAAGGGTAAACACTTGCTCTTTCCCAATTCACATGACTTGCAAAATTTCTTATTACTTGTTGTGGATAGCACTATCTTATTTTCCTTACTTAGTTGATTCAGAATACCATGATGAGAATGACCTAGCCTAGCATGCCAGGTATCATAGGGCAATGCAGTCTGAGTTAGATGAGCTGACTCAGACCTATCTGGAGAGAAATTTCGTTGTACTTTAATAGGATAGAGATTGTTTTTGACTGGTCCCTCAGCCAAAATTCTTTTGGACCAAATGTCTTTAATACTATAACCCCATGGCATAAACTCAACAGAAACTGAGTTATCTTTTGTGAACTTTGAAATAGAGAGTAAGTTCCTTTTTAGATTTGGAACACATGATACCTTGTTTAAGTCAAACACACAAGTGGAAGTGGAGAGCTTAGAAGTACCTGTACTTTCTATTGGTAGAAATTTACCACTTCCAACCATAACAGCCTCTGACCCTTTGTAATTTTGAGGGGAAATAAGGTTTTCAGTAGTATAAGTCATATGACTACTGGCTCCTGTGTCAGCCAACCAAGCTTTGTCTTTAGAAATTGATAAATCTGACTGAGAACTTGCAACATAGCATGTATCTGAATGAGTATCTGAGTCAAGATCAAAATTTTCACAATCTAGAAAGATATCTTCAGGGTTAGCACATTCTATGGCTGTGTGACACTCTTGGAATACATCATCATCATCACTGTGTCCATAATTGAAAACCATAGCATTGTTGCATTCAAGTAGAGATTCTTCCTCACAAGGAAAAGATGCGGAATCTATAGAATTTGGATCAATAATATGATCTTGTGATGACAGTTGTTCTTCAGTGTGATATCTAGATTGAGCTTGATTTGGTTTGTATCTAAAGTAACAGACACCTGCTGAATGGCCCCATCTCTTGCAAATACCACAAGGAATAGAGGTAAAATCAAAATCTTCTGCCCTATTACTCCTATTTTGAGTACTTGGTGGTGCAGCAGCAGAAGTATCCTTCTCATAAACTTGATTTCTATGAAATATTGGTTAGGGTTTGCCCTTTGAGACTTGTTTCTGATTCACTTTGTTTATATAATAAACCTCATGAATAGAATCCTTCGTGGATAGCCATTGCTCATGTTGTATGAGTCTGGATTTTAGTTGAGCTAGAGACAAAAGCTCATTATTAGCTCTTAAAGCAATGGTGAATTGATCATACTCAGATGGAAGACCATGAATAGCTATTCTTACTAGCTCTGAATCAGAAACTTTATCTTGAACTGCCATTAAAAAGTATGATATTTGTTTAATTTCTCTCAAATATTCAGCTATTGAAGCATCACCTTTCCTTAAATTTTGCAATTTTCTTCTTAATTGATCTTTCTTTGATTCTAATCCTTAATTATTAGTTAGATCAAGATACTCCCATATGTCTTTTGCAGATTGTAAACCATAAATGTCATAATAAATTAATTTGGAAAGAGTACTTTTAAGATAGGACATGACAAAACTTTCTTTTGATCTCCATTGTTGGAAATCAGGATTTACCTGTTCAATTCCTTGAATGAACTTTAATTGAGGTGGTTTTTCAGTTGAACCATTGACAAAACGTATGAGTTCATAAGTTTTTAACATTGTTTCTACTTGATCTCGCGACATGAGATAGTTAGAATCATTTAATTTTTCAGTGATGAAGTTAGTGACAACAGAAATAGGTGGGAGAATACCTTGAATTGCGGAAGCCATTGATAAATGCTAGTGATCTTGATGAACAAACAGTAAGTAACCTTTAATTTTGATATCTTGTTGATTATTTTGTAAATCAATCTTCTTCTTTATGATCTTATGATTGATTTGATCTTCTTTTTGTTGATGTTTGATCTTGCGAGATGTTAAATTTTGTGATTGTTCTTTGAGCTTGAGCAAAACCCTAAATGAGTTTCTAACACTAGACTGATACCATGTAAGATTTACTCAAACTCCAATTTTAATTCCAATAGTTGTAATTGAGATTACAATGTGTATTTATACACTTTAGAGAGAGGAAAGATAGAATTCTGAATTTGTTATAACTACCTAAACTACAACTAGAATTAGTTATTAACTTCTAACTACTTCTTTAATCATTTTCAGATTAGTGGCTGCCTTCAGACTTCATCAAGTGGCTGCCTCCAGACTTCATTGAGTGGCTGCCTTTAGTCTTCACAAGACTCAATTGAATTGAGTCTCAGCTTATTGACTTTGACCGAGTGACTAGGGTTGAAGTATATAAGGTTTTCTTAAAACCTAATCTCATTTTCTCTTCTCTGAGAAACCCTAGCCGTGCTTCATCTCTGCTTCATCTCTCTACTGTTAACAATTAGAAGCCAAACTGGATTAAGGTGTTTCAAGCAATAAATGCACAATGCAGAGATCATAATTAACCACTTAAAGAAGTTCTATTATATTTGATTTATTATTATAAATCAGTTTAGTACCTGCAATTGTTGGAATTATCATGATCAAACTACATTCTGGAACTTAATTGCCATCTGAGCCAGTAGCTTAATCCTTCCTTGGACGGAATTCCCATCTGCGTCGAAATTATAGAACCATAGAAATTTATTTCTTACTTGTCTACTCGTCTAATGAGATTTTATTCTGTGTAACTAGTATTTTTATACTCTAAACACATACGGTTAGGTTATGGAGTCTCCTAATGTTTTAAGCGGAATTTTGGACGTCTATAGTCTAAAAATAGTTTTCCCACAATTTCATGCATAAACCAAAGATGAACTAGTTTCGGTCAGAATTGTTAGAAATAATAAACTTGATTCATTGGTACATGAATCTTTTGGTTCATGGTTTTAACTATATTCATGCATTTTTAATTCATGTATTTTGGAGTTCATGTATTATCTAGTACATGTATTTAGGTTTTAAGTGTTCACATATTTTAGATTATATATACCCATGTAATTTTCATTTGTAAGCATCCCAAACAAGTGTGAGTTATCTAATATATTACAAGAGATTAAGAAAGTATTTTCTGTGTGTCTTCAAATAATTCCAACAAAGTGGTATCTAGACCCATAAGATTCTGAGAGGAATGGCAAATAATAGTAGTATGTCTTCATTTCAATTTCCTCGTCTTGGTAAGGAGAATTTTTAAAATTGGGCAATTAGTATGAAGGCTTTGCTCAGATCACAAGATGCTTGGGAAATTGTAGGCATAGGCTATGTTGAGCCCGAGAATGAAGCTACTTTGACTCCTACTCAAAAGGAGGCCTTGTTAAACAAAAGGAATGAGGACTAACAAACACTCACTCTTATGCATCAATGTTTGGATGGTATGATGTTCGAGAATGTTGCAAGTGCAAGAACCTCAAAAAATGCGTGGGAAATTCTCACAAAAATGTGGATAAGGTGAAGAAGATTACAAGGGTTCGAGGCACGCTGAACAATTCAAAAAAAAAGGTGAAGAAGATTCGTCTTCAAACCCTGAGAGGTGAATTCAAGCACTTCATATGAAAGGATTTGAGTTAATTTCAGATTATTTTACAAGAGTGTTCACTATTGTTAACCAAATGAAACAAAACGGCGAAGATGTTAGCGACGTTCAAGTGATTGAAAAATTCTTCGATCATTAGAGTCAAAATTTTAGCATATTGTTGTGGCTATTGAAGAAGAGAAATGCTACTTCGCACGAGAAGTCAAAAGCGAGGTAATAGCGACCGAATTAGAGCGGGACACGTGGCGCGAAGAAGAAATCACGTGAAGTCTGATTTCAATTGAATATTCACATTTAGATCCTCAACTATTCCGTGTTTACAGTTAAGGATCTAGCTAGTTTTATTTCAAAAAAAAAATTACCACATCCAAGTCTTGGATCTAGCTAGTTTTATTTCGATTTTGGGCCATCTTTTTTTCAGCCGCCCCTTGTCTCTCTCTCTCTAGAAAAACGAACTTAGGGTTCCAAAACTTGTTTTGGAGATTTTTTTTTACCAACCTTTCATTGATTTCATGGGGTTTGACATAAGATTGTTAGTGAAGCTTCCCCTTTGAAGATTCATCCCCTTTCAAGCTAAAATCAACTCTAATTTGGTGAAGATATTTTGAGGTAAAAATTTTGTGTGTTTTCATTCCTCATTAATACTCATAAAACCTAGCTTATGGATAAATTATTCATATTTTGCTCAAGTAATTAGGTCAATATCTAATTTTAGTTTGACAATATCTACTACAAGTTTTAATTCAATCTTTATTTTGCCCTATAAAATTAGGGTTCGTTACTTGAATTTACCTCTTTGTAATTCTTTTTTTCTCGACTTTTTAGTACTACTTCTCTGGAGAAATGACTTCGGAAAGTTCAGAAAGTGGTGATTATGAGTGTTATGATGAGTCCGACAATGATAAATACAATGTTGAATCAGAAAAAGAGTTAGAAGTACCTAGGTCTGGAATGGAGTTTAATAGTCTTGAAGAGTTATACAACTATTGTCTTTGTTACACCAAAAAAGTGGGTCATCTAGTAAAAAAGACATCACAGAGAAAAAACAAGGAATTTTAAGATATGTTACAATAGCATGTGCTAAGGGGGAAACTATAAATCGACATCAAATAATCCCCAACCAAGTAGCAAAAGTGATTGTAAAGCAAGAATTAATGCTAAGTTACAAGATGATGAAAAATAGGTAACTACCGTTGTAAATCTTGAGCATAACCATATTCTTAGTCCAGGAAAAGTTCGTCATTATAGATGTTATAGGAAGATTAACCTACATGTTGCTAGACAACTCGAAATATGTGATTTGGCAGGGACTAAGACGAGTCGTAGCTTTAAGCAATAAGTGGTGGCAGCCGGTGGATATGAGAAAGTCCCATTTATTGAAAGAGATGCAAGAAATTACATCGAAAAGAAAAGAAGGATAAGTCTAAGAGAAGGAGACGCTATTGCAATTCAACAATATTTTTTAGTTATGCAAAGGAAAAACAATGATTTCATTTTTCGATGGAAGTAGATCATAAGTCTCGTTTACGTAATGTTTTTTGGGCAGACAAAATGAGTAGAGAGGCATATAAAGAATTTAGAGATGTCGTGACATTTGAAACGACTTATTTAACAAAGTATCATCTTCCTTTTGCCTTGTTTGTTGGAGTGAACCATCACGGGCAGTCCATTCTATTAGGTTGTGGGTTGTTGTCTATGAAGATGCAGAATCATTTTCATGGTTGTTTAGGACATGAATTTCTTGTATGGACAAAAGAGCTCCGGGTGGAATCATAACATTTCAAGATGCAGCCATGCAAATTGCTATTCAAGATGTATTCCCCAATATAAGACATCAGTGGTGTTTGTGGCATGTAATGATGAAAATACCTGAGAAACTAAAAAGCTACAAAAAATTCGATGAAATAAGTTATCCTCTTACTTATCTTGTCCACGAAACGCTTAGCACAGAAGAGTTTGATTATAAATGGATGCAAACTATACAAAAGTATGACTTGGGAAAAAAAATGCATGGTTGGCCCATATGTACCAAGAGAGAAGGTGATGGGTGCCAATTTATGTGAAAAATCATTTTTGAGCGGGAATGTCTAGTACTCAACGTAGTGAAGGTGTAAATTCTTTTTTCGATGGATACGTAGGCCCGAAAACTACCTTAAAACTTTTTGTTGAACAATACAATATAGCTTTAAAATATAAAGTTGAAAAAGAGGCAAAGAAAGATTTTAGGTGTTACAATTTAGAAATACCATTTGTGAGTCAATTTCAAATAGAAAAACAAATGAGGAGGAAATACACACTTAAAATATTTGGAGATTTTCAAGAAGAAATTAGAGGAAAAATGGCTTGTGATACGACAAATTGTAGAGAGTATGACAATATGTACGAATATACTATTTCAAAGGAAAAAGAATTGGGTAAAGGCTCAAAAACTTATTCGTATCAAGTTATTTTAGATATTAAAGAATGTGAAGTTCATTAAAATTGTTTGTTGTTTGAATTCAAGGGGAATTTTGTGTTGACATGCAATAACAGTCTTATGTAAGAAAAAAATTACTCTGATCCCAGATAAGTACATTCTTAGGAGATGGAGGAAAGATGTAAGGAGATCACACACAAATGTTAATGTGAACTACAGGCGATGGGATACAACACCGGGAGAACAAAGATATGAAGAATTGTTTCAGTCCTTCACCGAAGTAGCTTCTTATGCATGTGAAAATGAAAGAATTGTCGAGTAATTGAAAGATCATATCCTAAAGTTTAAGCCAATAATAGAGTTCCAAGATAAAATGAGCAATGGTTCTGCTTATACCGTTGATTGTGCAGAAAATGCACGATAAGATATCCTTGATCCAGTAATATATATGTGTTGGTCTTTATCTTACCATATGCAGTCACATATGGACTTATTAATGGGTGTACATCGTCCACAAATGTACAACCCTCCAGGAACATGCAGTGGGTAATATGACTATTATACTACACAAACAAATGAAGAGTAAAGGTACATACTATATTTTGATTCATTTTGAATTGTGTTTAAATTTTCAGATGAGCGATTTTGTTGAATTATATTTGTACTAAATTGTGCTTGTTTGTTTGTTTTGGTGGACAGGAAGACGAATGGCCGACACAAGTTACAGAAGAACTTTTTGAAAGTTTTCATATGTTTTGGTTACCAAATTGTTATCATGAGTACTAATTTTGAGTTGTTATTAATATACTATATATACCCAGACTTTTCTTTTCATCAGTTGTATGGTTATTAATACTTAAATCTATTATATAAAACGCAAAGTTTCTTGTTGACTAGGACAAGTCGAAAAACAAATCCGGTCGTTCGTTGGTTTTTTTTGTTAAATCTAGGCCACTAGATCTATTACCTACCTATAAAAAAAATATTTAGTTCACCCACTCAATGCAACATAACTTTGTTCACCCTCGTGAAATACTAATATCAATGTACCTCATGAAATGAAATTGAATACCATTAAATAATAAAGATGGCAGTTTTTTTTTTCAAAGAATAAATAGGGGTTTGGCTATTAAGGCAATGATTCAACTCTCTCCTTTGGGCCTCATAAAATGAAATTTAATACCATTAAATATTAAAGAAGACTGTTTTTTTTTTTGTTCAAAGTTTTTTGCTGACTAGGACAAGTCGAAAGTCAACTCCGGTCGTTCGTTGGCTTTTTTGTTAAATATAGGTCACTAGATCTATTACCTACCTATAAAAAAAAAATTTAGTTCACCCACTCAATGCAACATAATTTTGTTCACCCTCTTGAAATACTAATATCAATGTACCTCATGAAATGAAATTGAATACCATTAAATAATAAAGATGACAGTTTTTTTTTCAAAGAATAAAGAGGGGCTGGCTATTAAGGCAATGATTCAACTCTCTCCTTTACGCCTCATAAAATGAAATTTAATACCATTAAATATTAAGGGTTATTTCGCTAATGGCCCCCTACTTTGTGACCAGCTTCCCGCCTGACCCCCTACTTTACGAGAAATACCCATATGGCCCCCTATTACCGTTAACTTTAACTTTCCGTCACTCTCTCTCCTCCATCTCTTTTTCTCTCTCTGCCATGTCACGCCACCTCATCTGTTAGGCCACCTCATCACCCAAATATTAAAGAAGATTGTTTTTTTTTGTTCAAAGAATAAAGAGGGCGGTTAAAAGTCTTCCTACAATCCTACCTATCTCTCTCCCTAATCACTCTTTCACATGCAAACATTTTTTTTCTTCCTTCTCTTTAAATATCGACTTATCTGTAGTCTAAACATGGACAAGGCCAAGGTGGATTCGAGGTAAGAATTAACAACCAAGGTGGACATTCGAGGTAAAAAACTAACAAATCTTTACACTACAATTATGGTGAATATTCATGTGGAACAACTTAAATTTTAAGTGTTTATAGGAATGACTAAAAGAAAAATAAAATGTGTGCCTCTTCAAATTGGAAGAAAGAGAACAACAAATTTTTATCACGTAAGTCTTTATATCTTTCATTTTTTTTTCCTTTTCTTTACAAGAGGGGTTTACTTAAATTTGAACTCACATGTTGTGCTTTATCTTCAGAATCCTCCTATTGAACATTGACAAAATCAAGGTGGAGATTTGAGTTTTACTTTTTTCTTATTTGGTGAATTAGTGAAGACACTGCTCCATACTTATGGTTATTCTGCACAAAGAGATGAGAAAGGGCAAGAGATTTTCAGTGTTTAGGAAACATATTTTACAAAATTTTCTTTTCTAGGGAATTAGAAACCAGCTTTGTTTCTTTTAAGTAAATATCTCTAAATTAGCTTTTGTCACTGAATTTCACAATTTTTTAGTTCCATCTCTTTAGGGGTTTATCTGTTTACTTTAATTAATTTTTGTCGGAGTGATTAAGAAGGTTTTCTTAGTTTTATCTTATGACATAGAGAAACTAAAGAAATTGCAATGAAGAAAATAAAATGACGCACAACTTATTTGTTCCAATCTCCAATCGATTTAATATCCAGAATTGGAGGTTGAGGTCTCGCTCTAAAATTCATTTAATTGTTCTTACCAATTTTATCTTTTTGAAATTCTAATTTCTTGGTCTATTAAAATTTGTAGATTTTAGTAACAATTGAAGAATGAAATCCGGAGAAATTGCTGAAGAGTATCTGATAACAATTGTTCCAAATTTTGTATTTTTTTTAATTGTATAATGGTAGTAAGCAATTCAATTTTTTTTTTGAAAATGGCAATTCAAATTTTTTTTTTTTTGAAAATAGCAATTCTAATACTTAGCTGATTTTTTAGATTGTACACTATTTTTAATGATTCAACTTACTCGAAGGTCTTTTGGTAACCGTAGGATTCTAAACAGAAGCGTCCGTGCCGTAGGCACGGTTTATGCCTAGTATGTGTATATAGTAGCAGACACTAAGTTGCATGTTACTGAAATATTTTACCTGGATATAATCGTTCCAAAAATCCGCTGAAGCAGTCAATGTACAAGCTACCGGATCCCAACCCGAACCTGTGTGGTTTATCAACTTATTCCACACTTTCCAATTTTCTTTAGTTGAATCCCAATGGTTCTTCATCTTTTTTTTTTATCATATGATTTATTGGTCCGAGCAAAAAAGTTAGCACACAAATTCTTATAACCTTCTCTGTTCAAGGTACTATGTAGTCTATTTCCCTTTTGTACTTCCTCCACACACAACTGCACAAATATCTTATGAAACTCAGAAGTCCAATGTGCTCGAGTTTGACTGCTAGTTCCCGCCATTCTTCATTGAAAATATCAAACAACTTAAAAGAAAACCAAGCAGTACAAACATAGAACCAAACCAAAAGAAAACCCAAAATCCGAATTTATCTTCAAAAATAATCCATAAATCTACAAGATTGTTATGATTGGAAATCCTAAAGTTTGACTAATAGTTCCCTAAAATTTACTGTTCAACTAGCTCGGATTGAAGCTTGACTAATTTCAAAAGTTTGAATCAATCTAAGCCTTAAACATATTATTCTCTACCTAAACATACTTGGAGATTGCTAGGTTTTTTTTAGATAGTTATCTCGATCATTGTATAACATAAAAGAATTTTTCTTTCTAAAAAATTTTTAGAGAGATAACAGGTTCTAAATTGATTTAAAGTTATGAATTTGAATAATAAAAAAACTTATATATTTTTTAATCTCATTTAACATGAATCAGGAATTCATGGTATAACAAGAAAAAAGAAGTTTGAATCAATCTCAGCCTTAAACATATTGTTCTCTCCCTAAACATACTTGGAGATAGCTAGTTTTTTTTAGATAGTTTTCTCTTATCTAACATGAATCAGGAATTCATTGGTATAACAAGAAAAAAGAAACTCTCTCTAGAAAGAAATTTTGTAGAGAGAGAAAGTTTGAGCAAATATGATGAACCTCCCAAACTATTATTTCTCTACTACAATTTCAACAAAATCACAATAAAAACTTCAAATTTCTCTGCTCAAATCCAACAAAAACAAAAACTTATCAAGTAATAATACAAATTTCAATGTAAACCACACAAAATAGTTCAAGTTTCTTTAACATATTCAACAAAAATATAAACTGATCAAGTAATAGTTAGAAAGAACTATTTGTCACCGAATCGATGTTGCTTTAACAAACTTGAGATTGGTAGTTCTTGTTGATTAGGGCAACCTTGGCGAAACCCTAATTTGTTGAGAAGAGTTGAAGAGGTAGAAAGAAGGAATAAAAAGAAGGTTTTCAAAAAAAAAACCCTTTCACGGTTGATGAAATCACCGTGAATGGCTTCCCAAAAAAGCTTAAAGCAAGAAGCCAATAAGTTTCGGCTTTTGCTTTTTGCTATAGATGGGCTTTTTCGGCTTAAAATAAGCCATAGCTTATTTCATCCAAACGCAAATAATTTCTTAAAAGCGCTTCAAATAAGCTAAAAGCTACTACAATTTATGATCCTTCATGTTATTTGGTCATAATTTTTTTTTCTTTCTAAGTCACCCTTGTATAAGTATTAACCGATCTTGTCAAAAAAAAAAAAAAAGTATCTGACCCATTATGTCCCTTTGGAAATATTGTTGTAGTTTGTTGTTGCAAAATGTGCACTTTTTATAGTGTTTCGGCTACGAAACTTTGGATTTTTGTTGGTTTGAATATTTGTATTTAGAATTATCTTCTCCAAAATTTAATTAAAGAAAGTTGATTTCAACTAACAAAAAATAAATAAACTAAAGAAAGGTCATTCCAACAGAAAAACTAATAAAGAAAGCTGATGATACTTGGAGGCGGTAATTTTTTTTGTTTTAATCTGGACTGTTGAAGAAATCAACGGTCCAGATCAAATTTAGGGCGGAGGTCCTTAAGTGTAAACACGGAAGAGTTGAGGATCTAAATGTGAATATTCAATTTGAAATCAAACTTCACGTGATTTCTTCTTCGCGCCACGTGTCACGGTCTAATTCGGTCGATATTCCCTCGCTTTTGACTTCTCATGCGAAGTAGCATTTCTCATTGAAGAATCCAAAGATTTGGATACCATGACTATTGATGAACTTATGGGTTCGTTACAAGCTCATGAAGAAAGATTGAATAGAGGTAAAACTGAAGGAACTGAGAAAGTATTATATTCGAGAATTTCTCCAAATGACAAAGCGGATCAAAATTCTTCGAGTCAAAGAGGTCACGGTTATGGACAAACTCGAGGTCGAAGTCGTGGAAGAGCTCGTGGATATGGTAGAGGAGAATTTTTCTTTATTTTTCAAGGAGGACGTGGAAGAGCAAGAAATTTTTTTAAAAAGAGCGAAAGAGGATATGACAAGTCACAAATAGAGTGTTATATTTGTCATAAGTATGGACATTATTCTTTTGAATGTCAAAATGAAGAGCTAACCTTGCTGAAGAAGAAAAAGAAGACAAGGAACCGGTGTTATTGATGGCACTCCAAGAGGACCACCATGATGAAGGTCATACTTGGTATCTTGATAATGGGGCAAGCAATCATATGTGTAGAGATACAAAACAATTTGTAGAGCTTCACGAGAAGGCAACTGGTAATATCACCTTCGGTGATTCATCCAAAATTTCGATCAAAGGTAAATGATCGATTCTCATTCGCCTGAAAAATGGGAATGAAAAAATTATTTCTGATGTCTATTATGTGCCAAACTTGAAGAGTAATATTCTTAGCCTTGTCCAATTCTTGGAACTTGGATATGAAATTAACATGAAAGATCGTACTCTTTTCTTGAGAGGTCGGGATGGAACTTTACTTGCAAAGGTTGGGATGTGTACAGTAGGATGTTTACTTTGATTCTCCAATATGATGTTCCTTTCTGCTTAAAGACTTTCACCCAGATATTTTCATGGTTCTAGCATTTAAGACTTGGACATTTATACTTCAGAGGTTTTAAGTTACTATAAGAGAAAAATATGGTTTATGGACTTCCTTTCATAAATCATCCAGAGGAACTTTGTGAAGGGTGTCTCTATGGAAAGTAATCAAGAAAGAGTTTCCCAAAAGAGGCAACAAGATCTATGGTGCCATTGAAACTTATTTATTCTGATATTTGTGGACCTATCAATCCACCTTCATTCAGTAAGAATCGTTATTTCATACTTTTCATTGATGATTATAGTTGAAAAACGTGGATTTATTTTTTAAAGCAAAAATCTGAGGCTTTCGAAGCTTTTCAAAAGTTCAAGGCACTTGTGGAAAAACAAAGTGGTTATAATATAAAAGCTTTGAGAACCGACAGAGGAGGTGAGTTTTTAAATAATGAATTTAACTCATTTTGTGAAAAAATGGAATTCGTCGTCCGCTAACTGTTCCAAGAACACCACAACAAAATGGTGTCGTTGAAAGAAAAAAAAGTAAATTCTTAATATTTCTAGAAGCACGTTGAAATCTATATGTATGGCAAAAGAATTTTGGGCGGAAGCTGTTGTTTGTGCAGTTTATCTGTCAAACAGAAATCCAACAGAGAATGTAACACGCCAAGAAACATGGAGTGGCATAAAACCAACTGTTTCGCACTTACGGGTGTTTGGTTGCATTGCATATGCTCATGTTCCCGATCAGGAAAGGTCAAAATTGGACTATAAAAGTAAAAGGTATGGTTTGTTGGTTATGATGCAAATTCAATAGGTTATTAGCTTTATAATCCATCCACAAGAAAACTTGTTTTGAGCAGGGATGTTGAATTTGATGAACACAAAATGTGAGAATGGAATATCAATGAGGGTGAAATTGTGATTTTTCCCTACTTTTCAAGAAGGCGAGCACATGGAACCAGAATCTCCACAAGCTGAAGTTAATACTCCTCCAACAACAACAAGTCCAATTTCAGCAAATCAAGAAGCTTCTTCATCTGAAGCAGATTCAGGTGAGAGGGCACCACATTTTCGAAATCTCGAAGATATGTATGGATCAACTAAGGTAATCGAGAACTTTGATCTCTTCTGTTTATTCTCTGATATTGAACCTGCAAATTTTGAAGAAACTTATCTTGAGAAAAAAATGGAGAGATGCAATGGATAATAAAATTGAAGCTATATAGAAAAATGATACATGGGAGCTTAATATCTTCCCAAAGGAAAGCAAACAATTGGAGTGGTGAGTTGGAGAGAGTTGAGTTGGAGAGAGAGGTGAGATGGAGAGAGAGAAAGATATGAGATGGAGAGAGAGAGAGAGAGAGAGGTGACGTGGAGAGAGATGTGTGGTGGCGATGGAAGTGAGGTGGAATTCATGTTTTATTTTTAATTTTATTTAAAAAAAATATTTATAGGAACGGTAGTCAGGACATGTACATCAAAAAAAGGGGCCATATTTGAATTTACAAAAAGTAGAGGGTCATAAAGGAAGCTGGTCACAAAGTAGGGGGCCAAATAGGAATTAACTAAAAAATTAACGCTAGTTTATATTGCTGACAGTGAATTAAAATCCTATACCGTCGGCAATAGCCAAGTAATTTTGCGAGAAAAAGGAGTATTCGTGAAATTAATTTCTTGTTTCCGTTGGCAATGCGTCAATCAATGCTTTTCCGCCAAGACATTCGTGGCGAATAGTATTGGCGACACCTATTCGCCGACACTTTCCTCTTTGTCGTGATATCTTTTCCCGACAGTTTTTTAAATTACCGACGGTTTATTCCCTCAGAAAATATCTTTAATGTCCATATAATATGTTTTGACCACAACTAAATTCTTTAAATTTTGTTCAATTCAATCAAAAATGAATTTAAATTTTGTTCCAACTCGCTTTCTTAATTTGAGAAAAGAAGTAATAGGTTTTTTTTTGTTTGTAAATCTTTATCATTGGCTACTTTGTTATCAAATTTTCATCAATCTATTTACAAACATTATCCCCAAATGATGGATGATAAGAGCACATGGACGGAACCAGAACTTTTATTAAAAGGGGCCAATCATGACTTCATCAAAAAGAAAGGGGGCCAATCATTCTAGTCATAAACTAATTTGAGAAACTGATATAATATTTCCATTCAAAATTAACACCTAAAGAAATCAATTAAGTCATAAAGATTAAACACAAATAATAAAATAACATGAGACCACTACGCCTATTAGTTTTTTCTATAATTTATCAAAATGGAACTAGTCGCTTTTTCAAATCTCTAAAATCATCTATGATGGATGTGCTAAACATCTGAGCAATTTTTCTGTACGACGCTACTTTGGGATCATTTTTTAGTAATTCGAGTGCTCTCGCTAGCAATTTGAATCGTATAATTCGAAAGATAACAAATTTTGGTTAATGAGAGATCAAAATTGAGATGAGTCAAATTGAATTCTCTTTACAATTGAATCGTAATAAATTAAGGCCGCGGCTTTGGGGAATAAAGAAAATTCTCCGGGGAATAAATTCTCGAGGGAATCCAGATTTTTTTGAAAATTCTCCGGGGAATAAATTTTTATGGGGAATACATAATACATTTTTTTGAAAGTTCTCCTCCATCTCATCACCTCTCTCTGCCACTTCATCTTCTCGACACCTCATCATCTTCTCCGGCGAAAGTCGCCGGCCGGCCAATTTTTCGGCCGGCGACCTTCAAACATAAATATTTTTTTTTTAATTTCTCTCTCCTCTTTCTCTCTCTAATTTTTTTTCTCTCTCTCTAGAACAGATCTAGAGAGAGAAGGTCTGTTCTCACGAACACCGACACCTCTCTGACTTTTTGAATCTCACTCTCCCACCCACAACTAGGTTTTGATTTCCCCACCACCACTCTATCTCTCTATCTCTCTCTTCTTTCTCTCTCTAGAACTTGAAAATCAACGTTTTTTTCTCTTCGGTAAATGTATATCTTTTTCTTCCTCTAGTCAGTCCTCTTCAAATGTTTATTTATTTAAAGACTTCTTATTCTTGTATTCTTCTACTTACAATCTTTGTATCTTTCTTCCTCTTCTTCTCACTTTTTTCTGTACTACTTATCCTCTGTTTTATTTGCACACACAGAGAAATAGAGACAGAGAGTTTCAACAACAATGGCGGTTGCTTCAAGAGGAAGAACAGATATTCAGAAATGGAGAGATAATAACACAAGAATTAATCCTGAAAGAACTAAAGTTTGGATTGAACCAAAAAATGAACATCATAGAAGAGTTCCTGTTGTTTATTATCTCTCTAAAAATGGACATTTACAACATCCACATTTTATTGAAGTTTCTCTCTCTTCAAATGATGGTCTGATGCAGGGGCACCCAGCGTGGAGGCTTTTTCCATGACCAAACCGGGCCATAGGCCGTCCGGCCATGAGGAGTAGTTTTTAGGAAGTCCCAATTTTAGTATGATTCTTAGAGAATCTAGGTTTAGGAAATTATGTTATTTTAGTATTTCCAATAATTGGAAAGGTCCAGATTTGAGTCTAGCTATTTAGGAAGTTGCAGTCTTTTAATTATTTAGGAAAGTCTAATTCAAGTCTATCTAGGAAAGTCCAAAATCCTATAAAAGGATATCTAGTTTGTCCATTATCCTCAGATTGAAGAGAAAACCCCTTTGAAGTTTAATAAAGTTTAGTATTTTCGAGTTATTTCATCTTTATTTTATCGTTCTTGTTAAGTTTATTCGTCTTCTTTAATTCCGCTGCGTTTCTACATCATGTGGTATTCAGAGCCACCAGAGTTTTGGGCGAATGATTTTGGAATTTTTTTTCCAAATCAGTTAATTCAGAATCGGTCATATTCTATTCCTCAAGAGAGTCATAATCAACTAGATTATACTCATCAACGGATAACGAATCCATGCTTATGCACATCTTGTTTTTCTCCAAATAACTCGTACGATTATCATTGGAATCCTGGAGAAACCTTAAGAGAAAACCCATCACAACCTCCATCTTTTTATTATCCGACATCAACCGCACCACCACCACCACCACCACCTCCGTACTCTAATTATACACCACAACCTTCTCCTTATCAATACCAACCACCACCAGTGTTTTCTACACCATCACCTCCATCTTATTACTACTCTACATCAACCCCATCTCTTTCTTGTCCTCCACCATATTCACCAACACCCCCATCTTCCTATTATACACCAACATCACCCTCACCACCACCTCCATACACTTATTATTCACTACAACCACCAACACCGATAGAACCATCTTCTCTTGACCGTTCCGCGGCACCAACACTTTTGAAGCAATCCACATCGTTGTCCGAAGAAAAAGTCATTGATCATAAGAAGAAAAAGGATGATTCGATAAAAATACCCATTCAACGAGCTCTCAAATCGGTAAACACTACTGTTTCCACTACGCCCACTAAAGAGAAGACTCCAACTTTCGCTTCTGAATGGGACAACATTAGAGAAGGATTATCTTCGGTTTCGATGTTAGAAGAAGCGTTTGTCGAATACAAGAGAGAGAACACCGAAAAATTTGACCGAATTGATCAGCGATTTGATCAAATCAATGATACAATCAGAGATTTCAACCTCAAACTCAAAGGTATTCGTTCTAACTCTTCCCCGTCTAAACAACAACCGCCTACTAGTTATACACCATCTTCGTCCCAACATTCTACAACCACCACTACTACATCAAATACTTTTCTTTCCCTGGAAAATCAAGGAATCGTTTTCCCCCACCCTAATAAAGTGCATGTTCACCCAACAATAACAGGAGCAAACAATTCTAGTTTATCCATAAACAATGTCCCTCCACATCACCTAAGTGTTGAACCACCATTCATCCCCCTTCACTATACCAGGATTGAATATCAAACCATGCCAAACCGAACAACACACCATCCGCCCGTTACCCATAACCAGGCAGAATTATTCATGCCCTGATGAGACATGAAAATGTCCCATCTGAATTTCTTAACTCGGGTTAGTTAGTCCAGTTCGAGCGGTTACTCTGATGATTTGTTTGATTTTCTTTTTTCAGGTGTCTTTGCAGGGCTTAATGTGAAAAATAAACGAAATGGAGAGAAATAGATGTTAGGGGCATTTTGGTCATTTTAATGACAAGGGTATTTTGGTCGATATTGGTGCTCGGTTGAAAAGTACAGTCTAAGACGAACTCATGGGTAAAAAAATTAGTGAAATCGGAGTACGGACCAGAGAATTACAGCAGGTCAAAGGTTGGGTCTAACATCGTTGACCAGTGGGATACTATTGGGCGTATTTCTAGCAGGAATCTAACGGCTGGTATGATTTTCACTCACGTGGCTATATCTTGGCTTGCGTTTCAACTTATTAGGATAAACCGAGAAGCACCCTATCAAGCCTTATTACCAGCACAAAAAATGGTAACACGTGATTAGTATCTTTCTGTTTAGAGAAAGAGATATCTCCCTCCCATTTTTTCTCTTTCTTTCTAACATTTGAAAAATAAAGAAACCTAGTATAGAAAAGAGAATTCTCTAATCAGAGAAGGTTTCTGAAATAGAAATTTAGAGAGAGAAACTAGAGATGGAAAAATTATTTTGAAGAAAGAAAAAAAATGTGAAGATAATATATTAATGATGGAAGATTTGAAAGGGGTTTCTTATTGTTAGAGAGAGCTGGAGCTGCTGTATTTAGGTGATCTTCTTTGCCTTCTTAGACATATGGAGAGAAATATTCACAGATTCGACTGAGGTATTTTTAGAGTGAAGATTATACAAATCTAATGAGAGATTGAAGAAGATTGGGAGATTTTATGTGCTTGATATGAATCAATAGATTTGCCAAGAGAAAGTGAGTATTTTCTTTCTTTCTTGGACAATGATTGATTATAGACAGAGTTGCTCGGATTTGAAAGGATATATTCAGAGATTGAGAAAGGGATTTGAAGATTATATTGTTGTGACAATCAAAGATGAAAAGGAAGAAGGAAAGAATCGATTTTTAATTCTCTTCATATTCTATAAAGACAGAGAAAGAGCAACAGGGTGATCATCTTCTCTTTGGGAGGAACAGGGGCTGAACTAGAATTGAAATAGAGCTCTGTTCTTCATCTTCTCAAGAGCTTTAAAGAAATATTAGTGAGAGAGAGAAGAAGAAGAACAGAGAAACAAAACTTATTGTATCATCTTCTTTATTCTACATTTCATGTTTTCTAATTTCAGAAAAAAAAGAAACAAAGAGTGTTTGTATAGAGAGAGAGAGAGAGATAGAGTTTTATGAGTTGTTCTTCTTCCATATGCATTATAAACATCACAGAGGAAGTATTCTTTCATATTATTTTTCTGTTAAAAGAAGTTTAAAGTTTGTGTGTGTGAGAGAGAGATAAAGAATATGTGTTTCTTTGAGTCTTTGTGAGAGGGACTTGATACAAACTCATCACACTCCATCACACTCTATCACATACATTAACATTGAGGAGCAACTGGCAGTATCATCATTTTTGTGATATTTCTCTTACTCTTCTTTTGATCTTAACTCATACAATGAAACTCTTTATGATCTCTTTAATGAACACGAATAGCTAAGTTTGTTTCTCTAGAGTGAAGATGAAGCTTTGAACATGGATAAATAGTTTAGTCGTTTTTTTTTCTTCTTGTCATGTTTCTCGTTAAGTGCTCACTATTATCTAACTATACCCATTCGATTTCATAGAATAATGATAGTAGCTTCATCGTTTATGCTTATAGCTTGATAGGTCATACTTAGAAGTAAGATTCTTTGATGATTTATGCTTGTAATTTGATAGGCGATAGTTGGGATATAATTATTTAGGACTTGAAATTGGGATAGTACATCTTGAATATGTTTGCTTAGAATGTTATATGTTCCGATGTTTGGATAAGGTTATTTTTCTAAACATTGAGTTATAAAGTTAGAGAATCATGTTAAGTAGGAGATAAAATCAATTGTGATACTTTAAGGTGGATTCTGAAACTCTAGGTTGTCCCCCATTTGAATTTCATTTTTATTTCCGTTATTTTATTTAAATATTTTATCACCAAAACAAATTTTCAAAAACAAAAATCTTATTACTTCCTAGTTTTAGAATAGATTTCACTTAGTCTCTGAGGAACGAACCGGTCTTACCGGAAATTATTACAACTTGACACCCGTGCACTTGCGGGTGTAGACCTATTTAGGGTAACCTTTCTAGGCCCATCAAGTTTTTGGCGCCGCTGCCGGGGACTAGTTTTAAATTTGTTCTAATCTTGGAAAGTTTTTATTTTTGGTAAGTTTTTATTTTTGGCCACTTTGACTTGCTTCTCTATTTTTGGTGTGTAGGGCATTAAGGAGCGAAAGAGAAGGCGCAAACAAGGAGGAGGAGTCGAAAAGAAGAAATTTACAGTTTTATCTTGTTTTATTTTTGGTGAGAGAGAGACTTTAGACTTTCTTAATTTTATTTTTTGATTAAAGTTTTGACCCTAAATTAGAGGGCTTGTAAATTGTAACCGAAAATCAAACGAAGCCTCGGGTTCGGACACTTAAGGGAAGAGTGGCCCGGGTCGTCATCAAAGGTCATCGCCCGTCTTGAACGGGAGGTAATTTCTCTGACCACCCACGAATCCCCTGTAAGTGGGTCCTTGTATGTGTTTTGTGTGCCTAATTGATTTGACGAACTGCTTAGTTTAATCGTCTTTAGTAAGGGCACAAACCCCATTACAAGATAGGAGTCGGATTTCATCACCGATCTCTTGCCCATTTAGGAAACAACGTTGCGAATCCCAAACCTCACTTAAATTAAAATCTGGTTTAGACATTGGCCTTAAGGTATCGAGCTCATAGGATCTTTGAAACAATTCAGGGACTTAATTTTTATTTGGGCATTCCTAAAAGGAAAGTGTCACTCAATTCTTTAAAAGGTCACCTCGAGAAGAGGAAACGTTACCGAAGGTTGGACGACTATCACAACGTTTATCGTTGGTTGTCACCAAGAATTGTTTGACCGTATTACTTTGACGGAGTAACCCTCATAACAATTATAGTTCAGGCTTTGTTACAATATAGGAGCTGTCTAGACTTTTAAGTGAAATTGACCAACTTGTCTGTCTAGATTCTGTTTAGGTTGCTTGGTGGAGTCAGCTTGATTGTGGTTGTTTTCCTTCTAGGATCTTCGTAGTGCTTCCCCGGTTTTCGATTTCATTAAAAAAAAAAAAAAAAAAAAAAAAAAAAAAAAAAATTGATGAGAAATGGATAGATCGTGGTCCCAACATAATGGCAGAAGGGACGAGAGTTTTTCAAATCTACCATGGTGGTATTTAGCAAATGGGCAGAATAGTATTAATAATCCTAGAGACAATGTGCATAATGATGGTCGTAGGGATTATTACCAACCTCAAGAAGGTTATGAACCATATTATAGATATCCTGACAGATCATCTTACATGCATTATAGTAGAGAGTCTTATGCTCCAAATGTGTCCCAACCTCAATGGGAAAACATTGAAACTAATGACTCTTACATGCATTATAACGAAGAATTTTATGCTTCACACGTATCTCAACCTCAATGGGATAACGGTGAAACCATTGATCCTTCATCTTTAGCATCACCTTCGTTGGCCGAAACTATGAGTATGTTAGAAGAGTCTATGATTGCGCTAAGGAGGATTAATGGAGAGTCTTATGCTTCACACGTATCTCAACCTCAATGGGATAACGGTGAAACCATTGATCCTTCATCTTTAGCATCACCTTCGTTGGCCGAAACTATGAGTATGTTAGAAGAGTCTATGATTGCGCTAAGGAGGATTAATGGAGAGTCTTATGCTCCACACGTGTCTCAACCTCAGTGGGATAACGGTGAAACTATTGACTCTCCATCTTTAGGATCATCTTCATTGACCCAAACTGTTAGTGATCTTCAAAAGAGTGCTTTCGAGTTTTGTCAGACTTTAGAAGAAAAGAATGACAATACCTATAGAATTCTACAAGAAATAACAACTAGTATTATAGAAGAAGATCACCATGAGAATGTAGAGTACGGTCCACAGTGTCCTGTGTACTATGATGACGAGGATACAATTTTAGAGGAGTATAGTTCTCCCGACAACATCGTTATTGAGACTAAAATCTCAGAAACGGTGGATCCCGATATTGAGATATCCTCTCATTGTATCGAACTTGAAATACATTCAGACCATAATGAAGAGTTCACTAGAGTTGAAGATGATTTGAAGTCGTTTGACTCAACTGAGGATGATGAGTCATGGTTGACCAATTTGCTAAATGAGAGGATTGACTCGCCTGATTTAGGCGAAGATTTAGAATTCTTTAGGGACACCGATGATAACATGATAAAAGAAATTATAGAAGGACTATCTAACTCGACTTCTAGGGATTGTGAGTCTGATAGTAGGGTTTCTCCATTGAAGGAACCCGAAGTACCTGTTTTAGAGAACCCTAGTTTAAGTCTGGGTGTCATTGATAGTCCTCTAGATTGCTTTGTATTTTGTCCCTCAAAACCATGTGTAGATTTTGAAGCATTCACTCCCTCTGTCGATCATCCATATGAAGACCCATTCTATCCGGTCTGTGATCTCTCTGGTGCAGTACCAAACTTAACGACCTTATTGTCGTCTAAGTTTGGGGATTGCCCTTCTATCTTGATAGTCCCACTTACACTATCACCAAGTTACGAAAATGTGAGACTATCGTTCACTGAAAACTTTGTGTTTTGGGTGGACCCACAGATGTATCGGTTATTGGTTTACAGTTAATCACATATTTGTAATCCAGTAGGTTTAATTTTTTCTATTTTTCAAGTCATCTGTTTCGTCTGGCTGAAGACGTTAAACTTAGCGCTTTCTGGGAGGCAACCCATGTAGAGGACGCTGAATCGGGTAATATCTCTCCCTTCACCCTTTTATTTTTTGCATAGTCTTCAGAACATTGAGGACAATGTTCGGTTTAAGTTTGGGGATAGGGGAATGAATTTTTTGCTAAGTCCTTATTTCAAAAATTCAAAAGGGTTCAAAATTTTTCAAAATTTTTAATTTTTGGATTGAAAATGTGAGTCTAGTTGTTTTTGTTTGTTAATGGTTATAGAGTTTAGTTGGTTGTACTGTGCTTTTGCTAAAGGTTTTTCCACGAATTTCAAGTCTTGAGGTTGTCTGTGCACTAGCCATGTGAGTGTTAGATAGGTGAAGAATTGACTTTTCTGAGAGAACTTAATCGATCATTAGTGGAGACTTAACCCGTGTGAGATTCTGAGCCTTTCTTGTTGTTTTGAGTGATCTCTTCTGAGCTAATTCTGAGTAGAATGAAGAGCTACTCAACCTCGCAATATTGAAAGAAGAACTCATTTGATCTCCTGAGTTCAAATTTTACAACCACTAGGGATGTCCTCAGGAAGCAAACCTTCTCTTGTAGTCTGAGAAACTTGAAAACAGTGTCAACTAGAGGAAGATAGAAATCCATATGTTAGAACCCTGAGAATAAGGCATAAAGCAAAATGAAGAGAATTTTACCCAAGGAAAGAATAATGTTAAGAAAGTATGTTGTGTATTTTGAGTTTTATTACCAGAAGCGTATTGAAAAAAAAAAAAAAGAAAAAAAAAAAAAAAAAAAAAAGAAAAGAAAAGAAAAAAAAAAAAAAAAAAAAGAAAAATCAAAGAAAAAAAAAATGTTAGTTTGTGTTTAAGTGTTTATTCCCTGAAGTAGTTCTTGAAGATTTGAAGACGTCGAGTTCTCAAGAGTTCTAGTTCATCCTTAGTCTATCGACCTCTAGGAAGCATTGTTAGAAAGTAGATCAGGTGAGAAGAGTTGGTTAGCTTCCCCATTCCGTATTAGTGGTTGTTTCCTTCCTATGAGATCAGTCGTTCACAAAATTATAGTCTGTCTTTTTCATGTGTTGAGTTTTCCTTCATATTCATACTAACACATAGAGTGAACCAATTTTGAGTGACTTTAATTTCTTGAGTGTATGACCGTGAGGCAATAGTCGAGGCGAAATGAATTGAGAAGGTAATCGAGGTCTTGCCTTTTCAGAACCGAAATGATACTCATATTGGCTGGTCATGTGCACTCGAGTCTAGATTATTAGTGAAGGGATTTTTAGCATTTGTATGGTTTGGTCGATTTGGATTTCATTTCTATTAACTTTCGAAAATTTACCGGATAAACATTTTTAGTCCTTATCATATTTAGACCCTTTTGGACTTTTGAGATTTTTGAATTTTGTGGGTATATTCACTGCAAACCCTCACGAGACAAAACTCGTCCTCTAGGGCAACCTAGAGGTTTAACGGCTTGTTGCACGTGCTAAGTGCAATCGTGATTCCCTACGAAAGTGGTGAAAGTGGTTTAGTTTTATTTTTCTGTTTTGCTCGAGGACTAGCAAAATCTAAGTTTGGGGATGTTTGATGAGACATGAAAATGTCCCATCTGAATTTCTTAACTCGGGTTAGTTAGTCCAGTTCGAGCGGTTACTCTGATGATTTGTTTGATTTTCTTTTTTCAGGTGTCTTTGCAGGGCTTAATGTGAAAAATAAACGAAATGGAGAGAAATAGATGTTAGGGGCATTTTGGTCATTTTAATGACAAGGGTATTTTGGTCGATATTGGTGCTCGGTTGAAAAGTACAGTCTAAGACGAACTCATGGGTAAAAAAATTAGTGAAATCGGAGTACGGACCAGAGAATTACAGCAGGTCAAAGGTTGGGTCTAACATCGTTGACCAGTGGGATACTATTGGGCGTATTTCTAGCAGGAATCTAACGGCTGGTATGATTTTCACTCACGTGGCTATATCTTGGCTTGCGTTTCAACTTATTAGGATAAACCGAGAAGCACCCTATCAAGCCTTATTACCAGCACAAAAAATGGTAACACGTGATTAGTATCTTTCTGTTTAGAGAAAGAGATATCTCCCTCCCATTTTTTCTCTTTCTTTCTAACATTTGAAAAATAAAGAAACCTAGTATAGAAAAGAGAATTCTCTAATCAGAGAAGGTTTCTGAAATAGAAATTTAGAGAGAGAAACTAGAGATGGAAAAATTATTTTGAAGAAAGAAAAAAAATGTGAAGATAATATATTAATGATGGAAGATTTGAAAGGGGTTTCTTATTGTTAGAGAGAGCTGGAGCTGCTGTATTTAGGTGATCTTCTTTGCCTTCTTAGACATATGGAGAGAAATATTCACAGATTCGACTGAGGTATTTTTAGAGTGAAGATTATACAAATCTAATGAGAGATTGAAGAAGATTGGGAGATTTTATGTGCTTGATATGAATCAATAGATTTGCCAAGAGAAAGTGAGTATTTTCTTTCTTTCTTGGACAATGATTGATTATAGACAGAGTTGCTCGGATTTGAAAGGATATATTCAGAGATTGAGAAAGGGATTTGAAGATTATATTGTTGTGACAATCAAAGATGAAAAGGAAGAAGGAAAGAATCGATTTTTAATTCTCTTCATATTCTATAAAGACAGAGAAAGAGCAACAGGGTGATCATCTTCTCTTTGGGAGGAACAGGGGCTGAACTAGAATTGAAATAGAGCTCTGTTCTTCATCTTCTCAAGAGCTTTAAAGAAATATTAGTGAGAGAGAGAAGAAGAAGAACAGAGAAACAAAACTTATTGTATCATCTTCTTTATTCTACATTTCATGTTTTCTAATTTCAGAAAAAAAAGAAACAAAGAGTGTTTGTATAGAGAGAGAGAGAGAGATAGAGTTTTATGAGTTGTTCTTCTTCCATATGCATTATAAACATCACAGAGGAAGTATTCTTTCATATTATTTTTCTGTTAAAAGAAGTTTAAAGTTTGTGTGTGTGAGAGAGAGATAAAGAATATGTGTTTCTTTGAGTCTTTGTGAGAGGGACTTGATACAAACTCATCACACTCCATCACACTCTATCACATACATTAACATTGAGGAGCAACTGGCAGTATCATCATTTTTGTGATATTTCTCTTACTCTTCTTTTGATCTTAACTCATACAATGAAACTCTTTATGATCTCTTTAATGAACACGAATAGCTAAGTTTGTTTCTCTAGAGTGAAGATGAAGCTTTGAACATGGATAAATAGTTTAGTCGTTTTTTTTTCTTCTTGTCATGTTTCTCGTTAAGTGCTCACTATTATCTAACTATACCCATTCGATTTCATAGAATAATGATAGTAGCTTCATCGTTTATGCTTATAGCTTGATAGGTCATACTTAGAAGTAAGATTCTTTGATGATTTATGCTTGTAATTTGATAGGCGATAGTTGGGATATAATTATTTAGGACTTGAAATTGGGATAGTACATCTTGAATATGTTTGCTTAGAATGTTATATGTTCCGATGTTTGGATAAGGTTATTTTTCTAAACATTGAGTTATAAAGTTAGAGAATCATGTTAAGTAGGAGATAAAATCAATTGTGATACTTTAAGGTGGATTCTGAAACTCTAGGTTGTCCCCCATTTGAATTTCATTTTTATTTCCGTTATTTTATTTAAATATTTTATCACCAAAACAAATTTTCAAAAACAAAAATCTTATTACTTCCTAGTTTTAGAATAGATTTCACTTAGTCTCTGAGGAACGAACCGGTCTTACCGGAAATTATTACAACTTGACACCCGTGCACTTGCGGGTGTAGACCTATTTAGGGTAACCTTTCTAGGCCCATCATGCCCCTACACCACCATAACAAGTCAATTGAACCATCACCAACCAGTTCCATTCACCTAGTTACACCACTAATCCCATCGTTCACCTTTCCTATGGCTACCCAAACCCGGAATAACTACCAGACCTTCCCCGAAGCTTCTCAAAAATCAATCAATCAACCTACTCGCTACCCACACTCCGGGTTCTCCTCCTTACTCAACTTCATACCGTATAAGTGTGCGTTCTTTTTCTCCACATCTATACAATAGCCCAACGACCATAAACCATTACTCATACTCTCAACTTTGTGAACACATCCTATCCCTTACCCCTTCCACTATTTTTGTTGATTCTAGAGGCACTTCGATAGAAAATTTAGACTCTAGGCGTGAGGATTTCGATGCACTTCCTTTTGTTTCTGTTGGCACCCCAAGATCCAAGCTAACAACCCCGTCTCATCTGTTAAAAGACGACGATAACTTAAAATCCGAAGAACCAACGTTAGTGCTCATCGATGAAAGTGTTTCTGCTGGGTTTCCTCATGGAATTGATTGTACTTTTGTTAATGGTGAGGCCATGCAACATATAAAAAGAAATATGATCATTCATCTTCGAGAAATTTTACGATGGTTTGCAATTTTTATTGGATCTTCTCGTAAGGATTCCACTGATGACACCCTCTTTGATGTTATAGAAAGCCTTGTTGCGTACTTCATAATATTACAAGAGGATACTCATAACAATACTCAGATTGTTGCAAGTTCTGCAAATTTTCATACTTTTATTTGGGAACCTGGTGATTCGTTTGTTTTTCTTTCTCTACACTTTCTCTCTTCGTATGATGGTCAAATCGTCGTTACGAGTATTCCAGATATTATTGAAAGAAGAGAGGCAGGTATCGTGATGGATTGGAAGAAGAATTTTAAGGTTAGAATTTTCATAGAGGAAAGTATGGTATTTGCAATCTTCTTCATCAAACTACAAGATGACGGGAGATGTCGAAATTTGTTGGAAGATTCTTTCTCACGATCGATCTTTCGAAATTCTTTGCAATATGAGATTGAAGCTAGTGCTATAATCCATAATGGTGTCTTTTGGTTATCGTGCCCCTTCCATGCAAAGTGGGAATTACGGATCGCCATGATAGAATTCATCGTATGTGGGTGCATCACATTATTTTCTTCATCGAATCGTTCCGGGACGAACCTTCTGGGGAAAGGGGAGCTGATGCAGGGGCACCCAGCGTGGAGGCTTTTTCCATGACCAAACCGGGCCATAGGCCGTCCGGCCATGAGGAGTAGTTTTTAGGAAGTCCCAATTTTAGTATGATTCTTAGAGAATCTAGGTTTAGGAAATTATGTTATTTTAGTATTTCCAATAATTGGAAAGGTCCAGATTTGAGTCTAGCTATTTAGGAAGTTGCAGTCTTTTAATTATTTAGGAAAGTCTAATTCAAGTCTATCTAGGAAAGTCCAAAATCCTATAAAAGGATATCTAGTTTGTCCATTATCCTCAGATTGAAGAGAAAACCCCTTTGAAGTTTAATAAAGTTTAGTATTTTCGAGTTATTTCATCTTTATTTTATCGTTCTTGTTAAGTTTATTCGTCTTCTTTAATTCCGCTGCGTTTCTACATCATGGTCTCTATCTCAAAGGTAAACCTTCATAATCTCATCTACTAGGTTAAGAATCTCTTCTTTTTTTGTTTTCTGGAACTTTTTACTTTGTTTGATTTCTCATCAGATGTAATCAATCGATTGAACAATTTAAGAGGAAAAGGAATGGCCAGCAAGTATTCTTGGTCTTCTAAACAGTACATTTCCCCTTCTATAATAAGAGCTTCAAAGTTTAACCTAATTAATTCTTCCTCTTTTTATCTTTTGATTCGTTCGATTTTGATTGAGAAGCTATAAAAATGGATTCGTCTGGCAAGATTTATCAGAGGAAGATTTCATTTATCCAGCTCACGATCATGAATACTTTCTCAAAGGTTCAGAGTCACTTGAAACGAGCTTGAGTTTCAGATCTCCGGAGAAGGTACCGGAAACTCATAAATCCGGTGAAAATAGTGAGTTTCCGGTTGCTGTACAGAGGAGAAATCAGTCTTGGAGTTCAATAGACCATTGAGAACAGACCTTCTCTCTCTAGATCTGTTCTAGAGAGAGAAAAAAAAATTGAGAGAGAGGAGAGAGATTTTTTTGTTTTTTTTTTTTATGTTTGAAGGTCGCCGGCCGGGAAATTGGCCGTCCGGCGACTTTCGCCGGAGAAGATGATGAGGTGTCGAGAAGATGAAGTGGCAGAGAGGTGATGAGATGGAGGAGCCTTTTTTATAGCATCTTTTAAAATTAGAATCCCCTTAGCAATAAAAAGAAACATAAAAAGTCAATCTTATTTGACTAGTATTAAGAAAAATCTTTATTCCCCGGAGAATTTTCTTTATTCCCCAAAGCCGCGGCCTAAATTAACCAATAAAAAAGAAATTGAAATAATTAACAATTGGAACTTGAAATAAATAAAAGCTAACAATTGAAATATAAATCGAGTGAAATTAAGAAATTATAAGAGCATTACAGAAAAAGTAAGGGTCGGGGTGGGGGGGGGGGGGCACGACCCTGTAAGCGCATAAATTGTTAATTTGTGCTAATCAAATTAGTTTTAATACCAGGAGATTCACCACTTTATAGCATTCAAAATCTTCTATAAGAACGACTGTGTCGGAGGCACGGGTTATACCTTGTAACTAATATAAACTAAATGACAATTTGGTCAAAACTCTTTTATAGCATTCAAAATCTTCTATAAGTATTCTTTTAATTTGCATCTGGTTCAATAAAATATTTGTCTTGGTTATCTCACATTTGGATTTTTGACTAAATAAAATATATAACTTTTTTTTGAAATTTAGATATTAAATATCATAAGCCCGCAGGCAATAAGCACCATACATATCACTCATCCGAATTTTAGTCCTTGTCAAGCCAGAGGGTTTGATCGAATGTCTCCACAGGACTGGGGGTAAGAATTGAATTTGCTAAATTATGGGCACAAGAGTTCTGAGCCCTTGGACAGTGACGACACATGACATCATTCATGGTCGCCAGGACATCCCTAATCTCTAGGATTTGTGGTCTGACCTGCCACGGGATTTCATCTTGGTCGTTGTTTACTGCTTCGATCAGGACCCTACAATCTCCTTCAAATATAAGCCCCACACCACTTTGCTCCAACCCTAATTGCACTGCCAACTTCATAGCCTCCACTTCGCTTTCCAGAGGCGACCGGACATTAATAGTTTTTGCCACTTCTTTGATGATGATCCCCTCCGAGTTTCTTATAACTGCTGCCATAGCTGAACCCCTTTGATTAAAGTAGCCATCGAAGTTGATTTTCAGGTACTGTGGAGATGGTTTCACCCATTCCTCAGATGGTGATGTCCATGAAGAAGAATCGTCTTGGATATTTGTTTCCTTGAGTCGGATCTTCGCTTGCAAGATAATTGAATCCAGCTTGATTTATTTGTTCTCAAAGTACAACTCGTTCCTAGCTTTCCAAAAGCACCAGAAGAGGTAAAAGTAGAAAATTTGTTTTTCAACATCATTCTTTTCGTTCATCAGTTTCTTAATCATCATGTTTTGATCCTGTTGATGTGGTTCCATAAATATTAGTTGAGCTCTACTCCCTAACTCTGAACATCACGCAGTTGCCGAATAGATGCTCCAAAGTTTCAATAGCTGAATGACAACATCTGCAAGTAGCATTTATGTGTGGAAACCCTCTTTTGATTTTCGTAAGAACAGGTAGTCCACCCTTCAATAACCTCCACACAAATAACTTAACTTTTGGTTCTAAGTATTTTACCTTCCATAGCTGGGACCATTTAATACTCATGGTTGGAATCTGTTGGTTTGTTGACTTAGTTAGTTTGGTGTAGTATGATTTCGGTGAGAACTCTCCTTTCTCATGTGGAGTCCAGACCAATTTGTCATGCCTTACTGATCTCGATAAAGGTATATTAAGAATTGTTGTTGCAGATGCTGTTGTAAAGGTAGAACGAATTAGAACCTCATTCCAAGTCCAATTGTTTGAATTAATTAGGCCATTTACTGTACTTTAGTTCATCATCAAACCTGAACTGATTTCTGGTATTCCTTGTGCTAACTCAGGTACCCAAGCGTCCTTTAGGATTCTAATTCCTGTTCCATCTCCCACCTGCCACCTAGTATTGCGCTGAAGAGTGTCTCTCACTGCCAGTAAAGCTCTCCATAAAGATGAAGAATTTGATTTCGTAATTGCATTCCAGTAGTTCCCATTTGTAAAGTACTTTGATTTAATGATATTGGCCCAAACTGAGTGAGGAGAGCTTATGAGTCTCCAGGAAACCTTTGCCAGTAGAGACTCATTTACCTTTGCCGTAGACCTAATTCCCAAACCCCCTTGTTCTTTAGGTTTTCAAATTGTTTCCCACGCCAGGAAATGCATCTTTTGGTGATCCTCGTTGTGATCCCACCAAAAATTACGTTCAATTCTTTCCAGTTGGTTGGTAACTCCAGAAGGGATAAGTGATAAGCCCAAGAAATATGTTCTGATTGGGCTTAAAGAATAAAATATATAACTTATCTTTTTAACTTAAAAAACTTGAAATTAGACCATGAGGCGGACCCACGTAGGGGCCCGTGGGGTCACAGGCCCCCACGGGTCCGACGTTAAATTCTATCATCAAATTGAAGTAACTAATATATAAAGGCTAAAACATTTATGTGACAAGTAATAAGATTCTGGTGGGATGGACTGTGAAGGAGTTGTCCGTGCTTATGACATGTGTTCAAATCTCAGCATCCGCATCTTTTAATTTTGTCTTTCATTTTCATATAAGTTTTTTTTTTTGTTAAACTCCATTATGCCCCTTTTTTGTTATCAATTATTGTTTAGCTCTTTTATCTTTTTTCCTTTTAACTCCTATTTACAAATCAGTTATTCTTTAAGTTTTTTTTTCAGTTTTTCTCTTTCATCTTCATTAAGTTTCTTTTGTTAAATTCAATTATTCCCCTTCTTTTGTTATCAATTATTGTTTGACTCTTTTACTTTTTCCTTTCAACCCCTATTTATAAATCAGTTATTCTTTAAATTTTTTTATCTGTATTAATTCGATGTTGACTCTCATTAACTTTGTTGGCGTCATTTTTCAATATATTATTACGTCTTCTTTTTTATTTCATTTATGTATATATTTTGACTACCTTTTTTTAGATTCCATCTATTATCTATATATATATATTTTTTTTTACAAAGATAAGATGCGGTGATCATTATTCAATACATAAAGGGTTCTCTATTTTTTTGAATTTTTTTTTTATAAAATTCGAACGTATATAAGATTAATTGTACATATATTGTTATATTTTGATTATTTTTCTAAATTTCGTCTACTGTGCCTTTTTAACTTTTATACAAACATAAGTTGCGGTGATCATTTTTCAACACATAAAGAGTTCTCTTTCTTTTGAAATAAATTGACACATTATGATTTTTATAAAATTCGAATGGGTATAAAATTAACTATATTGAAATTGTAGTTAATGCAACTCACAAGTTAACAGTAGTCTAGTATGTCGGCGGCTTAGTTATAAGATATAAAAAAGCATTCCCTTGAACATTACATCTAGATTTTTGAATAATTAATTTTTTTTTATTATAACTAAAAGTGCCCCACAATATAAAATTCCTGGGTCTGCCACTGAGACCGTCAACCTATTTTCTTATTGTCCACCACCCTTTGGTGTAACGGTTAGACACTCCTCTTAAACCCATGAGGTCGTGGGATCTAGTCTCGGTGGAAGTAGTTGCTATCAAGATTTATCCCATGTAATTTAGGCTATAAATAAGGTAATAATTTGTCGGACTTTAGGCCTCTTTGTTGTCGGACTTTAGGCCTCTTTCATTCTTGGTTTAAATTAGGCGGTTATCGTGTTTATTACATCTTCATGATGCATGAATGCCTTGTAATGACTAACGTAGATCGTAGTCAAATTCTCAAAAAAAAAAAAAAAAAAACACCTTTTTTCTTATTAAAAGGATCTCATAGGCATACAAATTAAATCAATTTATTAGAAAGGCTTGAAAATAACCATGAGAACATTTATCACATGGTTTTAAAAATCTCATCCAAAATAAGGAGAGATAACTGAAAGCTTATTCAACACAAAGTGAAACTTAATCACTAATTCATAATTAATTCATTAACTGAATTAACTAACAACTTTTACTTCTTATGCAGATGGGAGATATTTTGTGCCAAGATCCTGGATGATCTTTTTCGATCCCTCAATTAAGTTCTTTATGACATCGCCAGCCGGAATAATGTCCTTAACAAGCCCAACACCTTGTCCTGCATACATGACCATGTGTTCCAATTCTCCAGCAGTATTCTGATTTGCTACTTGACCAGCAAATCGACGTAGAACAGTTTCCTGTATTTAACCAAAACAACATAATCAATTCAAAATTTAATCAAGAAAGAAGATTTTGAGCTTGAAGTCAATCTGGGATGTCTAACTTCCAATTAGAAGTAGTAGACATACAATCAGATGTTGAACCATTATATTACATACGTGAATATCTATAGCAAATTAAATCGAACTAAATCATGACTCTCTATTGGAATGAATTAAGAATGTAAGTCCATACTCCTCCATGAATGGTGGAATAACCAATGATTGGTTGTGAATCATCGTTTTCCACATCATCTGGTGCACCTTTCCATTGGTTATGGAAAGGTGTGTTGAGGCATCGAGTAGGTGCACGCCAAGTTGCACGACTGTATAAATCAGTGAGATCGGTGTCGGCTTCAGTGTATTGTAATAATTGTTGCTTGTAGTAGTCATTTGCGTACGACTCTTTTGTTGCTACAAACCTACAAATATGTAATACAATGTTAATGATGAATAGCATAAGAAAAATATGAAAAAAAGAAAGAATTGTAATTTTGACTTTGCATATTTGCAGTGTAATACTTCTTCTCTTGCAGAATGTGGGACTATTAGCCGAAGAACTAAAAAGAAAATGAAAAGATGCATAGATACCTAGTTCCCATGCAAATACCCTTGGCACCCCATGATAAAGCAGCAACATAACCACGAGCGTCACCAATGGAACCTGCAGCAACTACTACTATGTTTCTGTCTCCAACTAAATCCACCACTCTTGGAACCAAAGCTGACAATGCAACCTATATTTACACGTAATTACAAAATTAAACACACTAATCCATGATTAATTATTCATCTGATTTAGTTACTCTTAACCATCAATCTCTTACATGACCAATTACGTGCCCTCCTGCTTCTACACCTTGTGCAATAATACAATCCACACCGGCAGCTACCGCCTTTTCAGCATCCGCCAATGATCCTACCTAATTAATTATAACATGAATTTCGAATTAGTGAAAAACAATAGGAAAATACTTCATAAATTAATATAGTCATATAATTAGTACAGTATTTAATTACTTGGTGCAAGATCTTGACTCCTTTAGCGTGGGCTTCGTCTACCATTTCTTTGTTGAAATCACCCCAGTACACTTGCATGCAAGCGAGCTTCTCATCGAAAATAGCTTTAACAGTATTAGTGTTATCGAATTCTAAAAGAATACCCGCTCCAAAGGGCTTCTTTGTCAGTTTCTTTGTTGCCGTTATTGCCTTCACCGTCATGTCATAACTATTCTGCATTTATTCACCATTTATGATTGATTATATTCTCCCTATTTATATATGTACACTACCATATATAATAACAATAATAAGAAAAAGAACTTTCTTCTAAATGACATTGCACTTAATTAATATTTCTATGTTAACTAAGCGGTTGTAACAATTATGAGATAAAAGATCTCGTTCAAATCTCAGTAATTAAACAATGTCAATGGAGTTTAGAGCAAAATTCACATAATTCTTAGGGGGTTGATCAGCCAATTATTATTGCAACTTGGAATGGCATCTAAAATTAGATTAATAATTTTGAATGAACTAATGGTAATAGGAGTATTAGCACGGTCCACACCCAAGAGAGCCAATTCAAGAAATGTTGTTTTCTCGTAAACACTCACTAATATAACTAAAACAGTGTATGTACATAAATAAATCAATCATATTTAAGAACATGAATATAAAATAGAAGTTAAGAAAAAAAGATTGAGACGTACAACTGGACTGGCCAATAGACCAATGCCACCAGCTTCAGCGACAGCAGCAACAAGTTTTGGGCCGGCGATATCAGCTCCCATAGGTGCCAAAACAATGCCATTATCGAACCCTAAGATCCCACCAAAACTCATTTTCTTTATTTCTTAGGAAAATCGAGATAGGGAAAGAAGAAAGAAAGGAAGCTGGGTCTTGAGTGGGGAAATGTTGTGGTGTCTAGAAATACAGTGACGATCTATATTTATACCATTTCCCACTCCATCTCACTATTTAAAAATTCAACATGGGTCACATTTATTGTCCTATTTAATATGAAAAATAAGTTCGTGGAAAATTATAGCTGGAAAACCTAACATGTGCCTCATTATAAATTTACTTTTACTATACTAGTTTTGACAAATAAATATTTTAAACTGCTTTGGTTGATCCCATATTTGTATACCCAACTCCAATAAAATAATGGTCAGAATTAGAGTTGGATGACAACAAACTAAACAATATTATAGAATAATGGTATTCTAGTTTCTTTTGTTTTTCTTAGATATTTCTCAAAACTTTTGTGGTATTTGTTACAAATACTAATCATTCTTTGTTTTTGAAAACACTCCCGATTACATTTATTAGTTTTTTGATACATCAAGTGGTAGAATTTGCTCATAATTGTTATGAACTATTCATATCCTAAGTGACATAGAAACTCTTTAGCATTTACATTTCTTGTTCATAACCAGAAACCAAATAAAAGTATGGGTGTGTCACTTCTATAAGGAGAGGCACCAACCAAAGTGACATAGAAAACTATTTAGCATTTACATTTCTTGTTCATAACCAGAAACCAAATAAAAGTATGGGTGTGTCACTTCTATAAAGAGAGGCACCAACCAAACTTATAAGGTTTTGTTTTCATTTATTATATATCCATTTGGAATACTTGCTTAAAAGCTAGAATAAGCATGGAAAAAAATTCCTAAGGGTAAGGAAAATGGAAAGAGACAAAAAGGAAGAATACAAAAGTATCCAAATTAGGAAAATATTTGTCAAAAGACTGTGTTTTTTGTTTTCTTTTCTTAATTCAACTTATTTGAATTTTAATCCTCTAACTCAAATATGCGAAAAATCTTTGACAGATGAAAATATATGTTATGTAATTTGATTGGAGTAACTCATATCTCCAAGTAAGATTCCAAATCTAACTTAGAAAACAAGTTTATGAAAGAAAATTTATAAAGATAAGAGAAATATTATTGTTACACACTTACACTCATGACAATACTTGCCTAATCCCTACACATAAATTTTTTCTTAAAACTTGAAGTTCCTTAGATTCTTACTCAATTTTTTATGAAGTGATCGATGTTATACAAAAGTGATCACTAAGTTAATTCAATCTTATTTACCTATCTAATTGGTCACTAATTTCTTATAACCATTGTTTTTTTCAATTAAGAGTGAGTGAGATTAAAAGGATGAAGGTTAAATAGGAGACTATAAAAATCCCACGAGCTTCATGCTCAAAACTTCTTCCGCGTGAAGCTTTCCATTTGGTAAGAGTCTTGACATTCAATTATTAATTTGATGACAATTTCCCCACAAATATAAGCTAATCTTCTGGGTGGGAGACTGGGAGTACAATTATAATCTCATCAAAAAGATTTTATCATTATTTTGGTTAGAAAAAACAATTATTATAAGCAGATGAACTCTCTGCACTGATAGATGGTAATAGCAGGGTTAGACTAGAACATGTACTAAACTAAGAGATCAACACTTGCTTGTCCAAGTGGTTGAAGGAGTTGACATAAACTCCAAGACCTTGGAAGTCTTGGAGTTCAATTCCGAGAGAAACCAGAATCGATGCTTTATTGAACTTTTTTTTTTTTAGTTGAAGAATGTTTTATTGAACTTGGGTTTCTTTTTTTGAGAAATCGACTACGACCTACGTTAGTCAATACAAGACATTGATAGAGGCCTAAAGCCCAACAACATAATGAAAGAGGCCTAAAACCCGACAAACTTATTATTTATACCTTTAATAACCCAAGTTCCATAACCATAGATTCTACCTCTTGTGAGAAACGAATCTAGGACCTCCAGTGTTTTGGAGTTTGTGTCAACACTTTTAACCACTTGGACAACCAAGTGTTGACTTGAACTTCAAGGTATAAACAACCTAATAAATTTGTCGGTCTTTAGGCTTGTTTCATTTTGTTGGGATTTAGGCATCTTTCCTTAATGGTTTAACTTAGTTGGTTATAGTTATCACATCTTCATAATGTATCAATGCATTGTAACGACTAACGTAGATCGTAGTCGATTCCTCACAAAAAAAAAACATAAATAAAATCGTTAGAAGTTGTATTTCACAAAGTTGTATCGCATTGTTTGACTAGAACAGTTTTAAATCCAAATGCATCTTTTCTTACTCTTTTTTATTTCACTTTCGGATTATCCGGTCTGTTTTCATGCAAAAAATTTTGACGTCCAAGCCAATTTCCTAAATGAATACTGAGTTTGTTAAAGGCAGTCAAATAGGAGATCCTAGTGGGAGTTGTTCTCGCATCATTATCTATATAATACAACAGAAGGGAAAATGATGACTGGGACAAACATCATTTTTTAATAAAGAACTAGTAATAGCCCGTGCCTACGGCACGGTAAAATGGTGCAAAACCCAAAAACTCAAATGCTATGTAATGTTGTTTGAACACTACACTTTCCAGAAAACCATAAAATTATTATCTAGTTTTACAAACATGGAGATGAGTATATCAAAATAGGGTGATGATTTTATTTGGCCCTAAAAACATTTTATTTTGCAGTAATCAGTTTTTTTCGATGAGATATTGTAGTAATCAGTTAGTGTGAAGAAATTATTAATTGTAAGAGAAAAGAAGAAAATTAGATTGTTTTAGAAACCCTACAATCATAAATTCTATATATTTGCAAAGCTAGAGAGACAGTTAAGAGGTTGAGAGGAGCTTCAGTTCCTGTTTAATAATTTAGTGAATAACCAAGCTTATATAATTTTCAAAATGTTCACCTCAATCATATATATTCTTCTACAAAATAGAACGAATAATTACTAATTTGCAAGTACAACTACTTTCTTGTTGAACACAAATTCGGTCTGATGTAGATACTGAAAGTAAGAGCTCGCAATTGACTTTTTCCGAACTACCAAACTTAATCAAAAACATCCTGTATAACACATGTGAAACTCTTAATACCTAGATCATACAATGGAAGAAACAATATAGCACAAGAAATAGGAAAAAACCAACAAAAGTAATGATCACCGAAATGGAAGAGGAAAGATTGTATTTCCAAAATTGGTATAGAGAAGGAATTGAATCTCGATGAACTTAAATGTTACAAATGAGATGGTTTGACATGTCCGCTTCATGTTTTATGTATAGAGCGTGCAATATTTAAAAATACCAACAATATTTGATCATAAACTACTTACAATAGTTTCCCTAACTATAATTCAGGCAACTTAACATCTTTGTAGAAATCAATTCCAAAACACAAGTGGTTAGGGTACAATGTTTAACAATGAAACAAAATATGGGAAGCATATCAAAAACTCAATTAAACAGGAAACATAACTATTGATTTCTTACTAATGTGTTTCAAACTCACATCGGAGAGAAGAAATCAAATATATCTCCAATTATACATGTATTATTGTATTTATCGCTAGAATATACATCAACTAAGAAATCCTCATACTTCATTTCCTAAATATTTTTGTTCACGTAGCAACTTCCACACTTCAATGCACTTAAAGTTATAATTGTAGGTGAAAGTTAAAAAAAATAAAATATTTAGAACTCACCATTACGAAATCAAAGAAAGCAATACGAGTGAAATGGTGATAGTCTTTAAGCAATTCCAGAGGGTAAACCTAGCTACGCCACAAAATATATATCGTCCACCGCTTCGCAGAAATCCTGTAACTATAGTAAAAGAAAACATCAAACAAAACCTCCATACGTCTACAAACAAAAAACTGCGAACCTCTCCACAGATTGATCAAAAAAAATAGATTCACATCAGCTTGAGTAATCTAGACGAGTAAGAGGAAGTAGTTAGAGTGTTAGACACATAAAACGACTAACAGAGTAACAAATAAACTCCAAAACTTCATTCTTATTTACATCTGTGTAATAATAGTCCTCATGGACATTGGTCTTTCATATTTTTAAGAAAAATTGTCATAAGGATCTCACCCTACTTTAAAAATTGTGGGAGTAACTGGTGCAATGTTGTGTTTGAAGGTAAAATCCTTACCCAGTAGGAACCAAGCATAGTTCCTAGCTTCGTGTCAGACTCGAGGCAGCCCTTGTACCATATGAATTAGCTTTAATAAAAGAAAAACGAAGAACAAAGCTAGGATCACCAGAAATGAGCAGGCAGACAACAACCTTGAAACAAAAACAATTGTAGACAAATAAACACAAGTCATTTACTATCAAAACCCAAAAGTCTTTCAAACAATTGTAAATAAACAAACGTTGCTAGGACAAAGTTGATGAGAAGGGAACCAAGATGCTAAGTAAAAAAAAAGAAGTGACCCCTAAGTTTAACAATCCATCAAAAGAAATTGCAAAAAAGAAAGTAAAACTACATTAAGAAAAAGAAACGTACCCATAATCCCTTTTCCCCGAATTTAGACGTTCATCGACCTTAATGTCATTAGACAGTAGACGAAAAGAAGAGTAATTCATGTATGCACCAATATATACATAGTCATTGAGGAATTTTATCAAACACGTTTTATGCAGCTTAAAAAGATGAAATCTTCATGTTCCAAACTTACTAAAATTTCAAACTTCATCATTCCAGAGTAATATGATGAACTTCAATAGTGCAACTAATCACCATAGTCCATAGACCTGCAGAAATAATAAATTAAAGATTCAAAACGGCAGAATTTATCATCATAGACCCGTATAAACAAATCATGGCAAATTACTGCTAAGACTCGAGTCATCACAGTCATGAGTGATAAAGACATTATTCGATATTTTTGACATTCTAGTATGATATTGATGACATTCAAAGTAACTTTTGGTATTATTATCCGTAAAGTGTTGGAAAAGTGAGAAAGTCTGACGATTTATGTAATAGATTAGTCATATGGCAATAGAGAATTCAAATCTATAGATCATGGAAAGGGGAAAATGAAGGAACAAGCAAACAACGCATACCTCATTCAAGTTGCCAAGATGGCCAATTCTAAAGACCTTCCCAGCTACTTTGTTCAAACCTAGACCCAAACTTAGATTGTATCTTTTCCATGCCCTTCTAACAATTCCTGAACTGTCAATATAAGAAGGAACAACAACTGCAGTGACAGTGTCACTAAACCATTCCTCCTTTTTTGTATAATTTTTCAAACCACATGCTTCAACAGCAAGCTTGCATATATCAAATTGTATGAATGTTCTTCTTATTTTCTTAAACCGGAAAAGTCAATTGAAATTAATCATCAAGAAATTGGGCAAGTTGAATATGTTTTACAATGCTAATATTTCACCTAAAAACAATATGGTCTTACACGCTACCAAGTTTCAAACATTTCTTGATGAACGAAACAGATAACAAATGAACTACCGAAAAACAACATAGGACTACGACAACATATTTCAAAGATTTCTTAACGAGCAAAATAGAAAAACTGAGAATAAAATTGTAAGGAAAGAAGTTTGCTTACCGAGTTGCTGTGGCAAGACGGGTGTGCCTAAGAATGACATTATCAAGACCTTCCCCAAACAAGAGAACAAGAGCATCTCTCAGACCATATAATAACTGTATTGAAGGGGTATATGGCCAATACGTTCCTAATGTCATTTCTTGAGTGAAAAATGTTCAGTGTAGATTAAAAGTCACCTGTCGAAAATATGCTTAAATCGCCACTCGTATCCATGAAGATCTTTAGCAGCCAACTCTTGAGTTGGTCTCGCTTGGTTCATAAAAATAAAAAAGTCACCTAATTATTACTTGATTAAGTGGCATATGTCCAACGGAAAGCAATTAAAAAAATAATCTAATTGTTGCTTGATTAAGTGGCATATGTCCAACAGAAAACAAAACACCATCAGGGTTGGCATCCCCAAATAATATTGTCCATGATTCAATGTCTCTTTGTTGCATTTCACCGAACACCTTTTAACGTTTACCCATTTCACCTCAAGATGAACAAAGATTAAAGATTGAATGCTGAAATGATTAGATTGCCAAAAAAATACCCAATTTACTAACATGAGTATGAATAAAAAATTCATCCTGAAAGATCAAATGACAGTGTTAGAAACCAAAAAATTTGCGAGATTAACTTACCTGAGAAAATTCATCCTAAAAAGCAAGATTCTCTGCAAAAAAAAAATGAGAGAGTTACAAGCCAAAATTTATGCAATATCAACTTACCTGAGAAAATTCATCCTAGAAAGGAAGATTCTCGACAAACCAAAACTCATCTTGCAAATGAGAATCGACAAACAAATTCATCCAAAAGTTGTAGAGGAAAGTCAAGTTAGAGAGAGAGAAAGGGAGTCTGCATACCTATAATAAGCTAAACAAATGATCCACACCTAATCTTCCTTCCAAGGAAAAATAGTAAGAAACAGTAATAACCTAATCAAATGGAGATGATTTTCAACAACTCAGTTTTAGGGAGAAATAGGGATAATGAGGGTAAAATGAAAGGGCGTACTAAAGGTGCATGAATTTGATAACGGAAGAAGGATGACGAAATCGATCAACAAACATTAATTCATGGATCAGAGGAGCATGAGTGGGTGAACTGATGGGGTTTGGGCGTTTCCTTTCAACAAATGTGATTAGAGAAAGGAAACGTTTCGTCAATAATGAGCTCTGGGCGTTTCCTCTGAGAGAGTAAACTTTTCTCATCAATCGCGCCGTTAGAATTAACTATAACCGTGTAGATTATAAATGAAAGGGTTAAGCGGTCCAGATTAATTGACTTGTTTACTTTCTTGTATGAAGTGGCCTAGTGGGTGAACTAATTTTCAATTTTGAGGGTGGGTAACAGATCTAAAGGTCAAGACTTGATAAAAAGCCCAACGAACGGTCAGATTTATGTTTCGGTTTGTCCCAGTCAGCAAAAAAGATTGCGTTTTATATAATAGATATTGTAAGCTTTACTTGAACTCTAGATTTTATTTCCAATCTAAAACTTTATTATCATTTACAATCTCTATTTATAGAGATAGGAAAGTAAAGAGAATAACAAACGATAACAGAAAGTATGGAATCAAGAAAAGTTAGTTACTAACTTTTCTTTTACAGGTATTACTGGTGGGAGTGCCTTTAGCAGATTGAATAGAGTTGGAAATGAGCTGAGACTAGAAGCTGATCTTGACCAATTGACTATTGACCGAAACCCTTGACTTCTTAAGGTGTTGACTGTATAAGAATCCAAAACCATGTTTAGTAAGATGGAGAAGGCTTATTATGCTGATTTGAATTTGTTCTCCTAACATAGTATACTTCTTCATCTTGCTGTTTAGACAATAATCATTGTTCATGCATAACAAGTCTTGATTTAAGTTGTGCTAAAGTAAGATGTTCATTGTTAGCTCTTAAAGCAATAGTGAACTGATCATAATCAGAATTCAGACCTTGAATAGCAATTCTGACAATTTCAGTATCACTAATCTTATCATGAACAGAGATGAGAGAGTCTGCTAGCATCTTTAATTCTCTTAAATACTCAGTTATAGATGCATTACCTTTCTTGATGGATTGTATTTTCTTCCTAAGTTGGTCTTTTCTTGATTCAAGACCCTCATTATAGGTAAGATTTATACATTCCCAAATTTCTCTAGCAGAAGTTAAACCATAGGTATCATAATAAACTGATTTAGAGAGAGTACTTTTAAGATAAGACTTTACAAAGCTCTCTTTACTTCTCCAAATTTGAAAGTCAGGGTTAACTTGTTCAACCCCATGAATGATCTTAAACTGTGGTGGAATTTCAATAGAACCATTGACAAACCCTAAAAGATCATAAGTGCCAAGTAATGTTTCCACTTGGTCTTTCCACATCAAGAAATTGGTATCATCAAGTTTCTCAGTTATAAAACTAGTAACAGTAGAAATTGGTGGAAGGTTACCTTGATTAGATGCTGCCATGAAAGCTGCAGAAAGTTGCTGGTGAATTGCTCGAAAAAACAGTAAGTGACTTCTGAAAACCTAAAAACTTCTTTGTTGTTTCAATATTTAATCAATTTGGTGCATGAAGATGATCAATCTTCTGAATTTTATCTATCTTCTTCTGAATTTTATCTATCTTCTTCTGAATTTTAACTTTCTTCTGAATTTTATCTCTCTTATGAATTTTAATTTATTTTGCGAGATGATGATGCTCGATTGTTGTTTGAGTTCATAGAAAAAGCCCTAATATCTTAGATCTAAGCTGAATCTGATACCATGTAAGCTTTACTTGAACTCTAGATTTTATTTTCTATCTAAAACTTTATTGTCATTTACAATCTCTATTTATAGAGATAGGAAAGTAAAGAGAATAACAAACAATAACAGAAAGTCTGGAATCAAGAAAAGTTAGTTACTAACTTTTCTTCTACATGTATTACTGGTGGGAGTGCCTTTAGCAGATTGAATAGAGTTGGAAATAAGCTGAGACTAGAAGCTGATCTTGACCAATTGACTATTGACCGAAACCCTTGACTTCTTAAGGTGTTGACTGTATAAGAATCCAAACTCCTAATCTTTCTTTCACGAAAATTCATGAATAATATCCCAAAAACAAAATCTCATCCAAATATTGTCTCCAGGTAACTGTTCATGAAACCTATTTTTTTCGGTAACTGAAATTTCATGAAACCTATTTTCTTTCACGAAAATTTTCAAAAATAATTATTTCTTTCTACAAAATATTATTTTTGTTCAAAAATCATTATTTTTTTCAAAAACCATTATTTTTTTTTAAAATCATTTTTTTTTCCAAAAATCATTATTTTTTCAAAAATCATTATTTTTTTCAGAAATCATTATTTTTTTTCAAAAATCATTATTTTTCAAAAAACATTATTTTTAAAAATCATTATTCTTCAAAAATAATGATTTCTGAAAAAAGTAGTGATTTTTGAAAAAAATGGTGACTTTTGAAAAAAATAGTGATTTTTGAAAAAAATAGTGATTTTTGAAAAAAATAGTGATTTTTGAAAAAAAATAGTGATTTTTGAAAAAATAGTGATTTTTGAAATAATGATTTTTATAAAAAATAATGATTTTTGAAAAAAAATAATGATTTTCTTAAAAAAAATAATGATTTTTGAAAAAAATAATGATTTTTGAAAAATAATGTTTTTTGAAAAATAATGATTTTTAAAATAATTATGTTGTAGAAGGGAAATAAAATTTTTTTGATTTTAAGTTTGAAATTTAGGTTTATTAATCCAAAATCCTAGCAAATCTTAGGTGGTAGGGTGGGATTTTGGTTCAATACAAATTTTGGAATTAGGAATCCTTAGGATTCAAGAGTCTTAGGATTTTTGGTAGCCAAACAGACCAAGGATTCATGATTACTACCAAATCCCACGAAAAGATAAGAATCCTATTTAGGAATCTTGCAACCAAACACACCAATAATTTAGAACAAAGATTAAAAAGTTAGGCAGGCAAAGCCGAGTCGAGTTGTCTCTTTCCTAAGACATTGAACACCCTGATATTAGTACTAAAACCAGTCAGATGTTTGTCTCCCAAGATAAATGTTCATGTAACTTTAAATGCTATTTTTTTTTTTCGTATTTTGGTTGTTGGATTCTGCTTGGTATTTATAGGAGTATTAGCAACACTTCAAACAGTTGCCTACTGATGTGACACGAAAAATGTCACATTTGGAGAGCCTAACTTAGACTAGTTAGTCCTTATCGAGTGTTATCAATAATATTTTATGTGTTTTTCTTGTTAGGTATCATTTTTGGAGATAAACATGTAAACCGGAATAAAATGAATGAATTGTCACTATCATTTCATGTGCCGAAAACGAGAGAAAAAGATTTCAAGCAAATCATATGACAAGTGGAGTCAATGACTAGTCAATTCAATTCGGAGTTCGGACGGGGAAGATATGAAAGAAAGAAGCAAAATTCTTTTCTTGAAGGCACTCTCCTTTGTTTCTAGTTGGGAATCAAAGTCAAACCCAAAGAAAAACCAAAAGCCCACAAAGAAAAGGATTAGAGATTTTAGAGGCATCTCTTTAGGGTCCAAGGTGAAATGGAGACTAAAGTCAAACTTTGACTAAGTCTAGGGTTTGACTCAAGTTAGAGAAAAGGGGTCAAAGAAACTATTCATCATCTTCTTCCCTCAGCAAAGAGTTAGGGAGAGAAAAGGAGGCATGGGGCTAGGGTTCTTCATCACCAAAAGAAGAACTTGAGAGAGAGAAAAAAAGAGGAAGGAGAAGGAGGAGTGCCGACCAAGCTCAAGGCCGGCAGCAGCTCGGGCTGCATGGAGCAGCTCGGGCTGCTCAGGAAGCATTCAGGGACGCGCAACAGCAGCTCCGGGACGCGCAACAGCAGGGCTTCATCAGCAGCATGAGCATAGCACGGGATGGCTAGAAAACGACCGGAACAGCAGCTCCGAGTTCTCTTGCACGCGACCAGCAGCTCGAATCTTCATGGAGGGCTCGGGTTTCACGTCATGGAGCACGGGACGGTTGTGGGACGTGCGCGGCAGCTCGGAACAAGCACGTGACGGCTCGGGATAGTGGTTTCTTGGCCGGAACTCACCATTTTGGCCGGATTTTGACCATCCTTTGGCCGGAATTTTCTAAGGTTCCGGCAACCTTCTTGATCCGGAACCTTAGGGCTTTTATTCCCCATGTCTTGATCTAGCTTCACATGTGGTTTGATTTCATTTTGGGCTAGAAATTGCTAGAGAGAGAAAGCTAGGGTTTAGCTTCAATGGAGTTTGTGATAAATGGAGAAGATGATGGTGGTCGTTATGGGGAACCCAGAAATTTGCTAAGGGGAGATCGGCTGCAACTAAAACCTCATATTTTCCGACGATCTTAGCCTCGAACCACATCGAAAAAGGGGGATTCTCTCATCATTTCCTTTCTATTTCTTATTCAATCACCATGTTTAGCTAACTTTAGTTTGTCGATTATATGAGATGAAATGTGATGAATTAGTGATTGTGTTTAATATGATTTGAGGTTTTGATTATAAATTGATGCTCATTTATTTCAATTATCGTTTTGATCGTATTTTCATGTGTCTTGTCAAGCACTTCACATAGTTAATAGACGAAACGAAGTATTCGATATCGATCGTAGTCTAAGTCATAATTTCATGTGTCTTGTCATGCACTTCACATAGTTAGGCGACTAGACAACACTTTCGTTAACTCGGGATTAACCGATTATGACGTTGTTTGACTAAGTACGATCTCCGGATATACGTAGTGCTTATAGACATCACCTTAGGAGTCGAACATCGATTATACTTTGAAACATTAGATCGGACTACACATAGTCGTAGATTTATCATTATGGATTCCCGGACTTCGACACCTCTCTCACTTATTTGTCTCCCGACTCTTGTTCCCGGACTCTTGTTCCTCCGAACTCTTCTCTCGAATCTTTCTCGCCCGTTCATTTTGATAGTTTAATTTAGTTTATTTGTTTTCTTTATTGCTTATTCAATCAAAACCCCCGTTTACCTTTGTTCTTCTCCTTTTTAGTCTAAGTTAGCTTGTAATATCTAGACTGGTGGATAAGACCCTTCGATATCCAAACTACCTTCATATCCTTGGATCGATCCTGGCTTTTGCCGGATTACTACCTGTTACCTCCGGTTGGGTCTGCAACCTTTCGGGTGCATCAAGTTTTTGGCGCCGCTGCCGGGGATAGGTTTAGTAGTTTGGATAGCATTGGTTGTTTTGTTCATTAGTTTAGTGTTATTTGCTTCTTAGACGTCTTTATTTTATTTTGTACTTTCTTAATTTCATTCTTTTTTTAGGTACCATTTTATAGAAAAGAGCCAAAAGTGACATAAAGGCGAAGGAAAAGGAAGGAATCGAGAAGCTTAAGAAGAAAGGCGAACGAAACGAGAGGAGCACTCGATAGTATCGCATTCTATCTCATCCTTTTTACTTGTGTGTGATTGTTTAGTTCTTTAAGTGTTAGCTCCCATTTTGTGATTGTGTGTTAGTATCCTTGAACATTGTGAGATCATGGCGAGTTGGTCATTTGATGAGAATGACCTTATGCCAACCCTTTCCAACACTAGTCGACCATCTACAAGTCATCAGGACTACTCAAATTTATATAGGAATGTTCCGACTAGTGATAGGAATAGGCGAGTTGAGTCTGACCGACCTAGGATGACCATGGGTGAATATCGACGGATGTATGGAGTCGGTGAGACTCGTCATGAATATGGTTTTAGAGATTATGAGCGTGAGGGTAACCAACCCCGTAAGAGTCTTCGAGACTATCGACAAGAATTTGGGATGACCACACCTTCATGTATGGATTTGTCATTGGATGATAACCGTAGTTCCATTAGTATTGGTCGACCACGTCGAAGTCTTCGTGACTATCGACAAGCATATATGAACGGTTCACTTAGGGATGACAATTCCCGACTCGATGATTCCACTCAAAGAGTCGAGTCTATGTATATACATGAAGGTAGTGAAGAAAGGACCTTGGAGACCATTAACCCGGTTTGTGCTATTTGTGCGAGCTTAGACCATTTGACCGAGTATTGTCCCATGATCCGTGTTCCGCGAGAGTCTTCGTCTAGTTATACTCATGTGCCTTATTACGAGGAGATGTCTGAAGACACTCTCCAAGCAATTTTAGAGTACCAAACTAGATTCAATCGAGAAATCAAAGAGATCACGGAATGGATTCTCAATATTGTTGATAGCATTGAGTCGGAGCCTATCATCGACGAGGAAGGGGTTTGCGCACCCCAAACTCAAGAGGAGACTATGAATGATGGTGAGGATAATACACTTGACTCTAGTCTTAAGTTAAATGTCGAAGAAGCTCCTGATAGACCTTTGGAGATGGAATTGGCCGATGACCCTTGTTGCTCACTCTCTCGACCATTGTCATCTCACCATGATCAGACTACATTAGATTGTAATGTTCAGGATGATAGCTCTATGAGCAAGTTTGGGGATCACACGTTATTGAACTTTCCAATTTTTAGCACTAGTGATTACTTGGATGAGTTATGTAGAATGGAAGGTGTTATGCCTAACTTTGAGGCTCCCGATGCCTTTAAGGATCTCGATAACATAGTAGTTGAAGAGATAGCGGATAACTTGTTGGATTATTTACCTAAAGAACTTATGGACCTTGACTTGGTCCCCGAGCCTATTGCCTTACCCTTAGAGTCTAGTTCGACCTTCCACGTGATCTCAGACTCGGTTGTTGACCCCTTCTGGGACACTTCGAACGTCTTCCCTGGCATGTCTAGGGACTTAGTGGATATTCTATCCACTAAGCTTGAGGATGACTTCTTGCCTTCGACTGACCTCCTCCCACTTCACTTATATGTCGACCCTTTTGACGAACTTTTAGTCGTCGCCCCTAGCATTTATGCGTACTTAGTGGACCGTGCATCCACTAAGTTTGGGGATGGCTTCTTTTCGCTATTAGTCTCACTTGCACTTCTTTCGTTCACTATTCTTGTGAGACTTTTAGCTTTTGTATATAGCTTTCTTTGGGTTGACCCCCAAATCTTCCGTCTTTTGCTTTATGATCGTTAGGCCGATTAAGTGGCCTTTGATGTTTGTGGGTAGCATATCTGGAAACCCTCCACGAGACATAACTCGTGCTCTTGTGTGAAAACAAGAGAATCAAAGGCTAATTGCATAGCTCAATGCAATCGTGTATACCCGCGTTAGTGGTAGAGTTCTATATGGTCATGTTTTTTATGTGCTTCATTCTCATTATATTTTTGGATATTTTAGGAGCATCTCTTATATATGTTACTTCCAAGGCGTGGTTTGTTCCAAGTTTGGGGATGACGCAAGCTTAACATCAACTTGGAACCTCTTTATACATGAGCCTTGGTAGTATCATCTTTTATCTCCTTCGGTTATGGTAATATCTCTCCACTCGATCTTTAAATTGATGTGTCTCTTTATCTTTTGGTGAGTGTATGCTTAGAACATTGAGGACAATGTTAGTTTTAAGTTTGGGGATGCGATATATGACCATAACCAATGCATGACCATGGTTTCAAAGACAAAAGGGTTCAAATTAGCCAAAATTTGAAAATTTTTGAACATTTTAAGTAGACTTGCATGTGATTATAGTGAAAGTTTTAAGAATGTTGATGCATATGTGTCGAGTTGATGAGTTTTGTGATTGCTAATGGTTTTTGCATGAAAGTCGAGTCTTTGAGTGTTTGTGTTATACTATGGGAGTAACATCTTAGTGAAGAAGAAACATCTCTAAGAGACCTAGAGTAGTCATTAGTGGAGACTTAACCCATGTGAGAGCTCAAAGCCTAAATTGTCCTTCGAGTGTACTCTTCCGCGCTAACTCCGAGTAGAATGAAGAGCTACTCAACCTCGTAACTATTAAAAGAGCTCATTTGATCTCGTTGCTCAACTTTCTTAGCCACTAGGAGTGACATTAGGATAGCGAATTAACCTTGCCCTTGTAGTCCATGAAACCCAATAAGAGTGTCAACTAAAGGAAAGCGGATACTCCATCATCATCCATCATCTTATATCCCGAGAATGAAGACATGAGAAGAAAAGAATGAAGAATGTCAAAAGCAAGTATGAAAGGAAAAAAAGTTGATTGCACGAATATAGTATTGTGTGAGTTATGTTTGTTCTATGTGATGTTGTGTTATGAAAAAAAAAGTGAAAAAGTGAAAAAAAGAAAGAAAGAAAGACAAAAAGAAAAAAAAAAGAAAAAAAAGAATGATGAATAAAGTTGTTTATGTTATGTTTGAGCATGTTAGCTCTTTTGTGTGAGTGTGATGGGTCATGAAAATGTCCCATCTGAGTCGTTTAATTTAGCCAAGTTAGTCGGTTTCGAGTCTTTATTATAATAAAATGGTTGGTTTTCTTGAGTAGGTGTCTTTTGTGGAGTTAGACGTGAAAAACGGTTAAAAACGAGGAAAAGATGCATGAAGGGTATTTTGGTCATTTTGAGTCAAGGAAATTCTGGTAATTTGGTCACGGTCAGTGCGTGGTTGAAAAGTAGAGGTCGAGACGAGTCCGTAGGAGAAAACAGAAGTCAATTCGAAGTCCGGACGAGGGAATTATGTGAAGTCAAAGTCATGTTAACACTCGGTCAACACTCGGGACAATGTCGGGATGGATTCTGGCTAAGTTGATAGTAGAGATGAGGTGGCGCAAATCGGTTGAGTGTCGTAACTTAGTTTGCGTACCCGTGAAGCATAGAAGTTGCCAAATTCCTACTTTTACCTAAACAGCAACAGTCAAGGCATTTAATAGGATTTGGTGAAATGTCATGTGTGCCCCTCAATTCTTTTAGCATTAATTATTGGAACCATTCGTTAGCCGACACATGGCACTTTATCCTTTACTAATAAACCCAGCCGCCAGAGACCAATTTATGGCATTTAATAGGGTTTCGTTAATTTCCAGATTTGCCCCTCAGTTTTTTCACTATTAACCGTCCAAACCCGAGATGATCCAACAGCTAAAAGTTCTCCCATTTATACATTAGCCCTTGATTTGAGAAACCCTAGCCATATAAATAACTATCTTCCTCTCATAATTTGCTAGACTTGCAAACCCTCTCAAAGGCTTCCTTACCTAATTTCTAAGCCACTTCTTATCCTCTCTTAGCCTCCTTTTCTCTCTACCTCTTCTCAACCAAAAACCCTAGCCACCATTCTTTTCTCTACCACCTTCATCTTTTCTCTAGATCTCCTTTCTCCTTCTAATTTCTTCTTCTAACCTTCTAATTTCTCCATTCTTCTTCTCTAAAATCTCTTCTTCTTCTATCTCTCTTCTAAATTTCTCTTCTTTTATCTTCTAATTAGCTATTATTTGGAGTTTTGAGCAATATTCTTGAGATACTTGAAGCTTAAATTGGACATCAAAATGGAGATACATGGGAATATGGATTGGGAACATTCTTGGTGATTTCTTTCCATTAATCTTTTGTAATTTCATTTATTTTATGAATTCAATGAATATTATTTTAGATTCCATTAGTAGCTAAATTTTGTATCTAGGGTGTAGAGGAAACCCATATTTGGGCTTATTTTGAGATATGTTATAAATCAATGAATCCTTATTTTGAGCTTCAATGCCTATTGATTGTCATTTCATGTTGATTCTATAACCTTATTATCATTCATGTATTATAATTAGATATTTCATGCTTTTATTGATTTATTAGATGGGATATGCCTTTTAGATCTTGAATGATAGTGTAGGAAATTAGTTTTATATGATAGTCAATCATACATTCTTGATTTTGAATTGTGTTATTAAAGAATATATTCCGAAATCTAAATAGTTTATTATGTTAGATTTTGAGTTATACATAAGAAAAAGGATTTGTTAATTAATGTATGTTTTAAGTAGTCCATTTATGTGGTGAAATCGAAAACCCTAGATTCTTCTTCTTCCTTGATTTCATCCTTATTAGTTTATTAGTATTGTTTTCTCTCTTTAAGTAGTTTCAAAATCAAATCTAAAAAATTGAAAGGGGTTTTAAATTCAAGATTTAGGTAAAATAGCTTGTCCTTTGGAACGAAACTCGACTTATTAGAAATACTATAACTTGATCCCGTATACTTGCGGGAATAGACCTATTTTTAGGTCTATCAAGTTTTTGGCGCCGCTGCCGGGGATAAGTTTAATTTTATTTTCAATCTTGAATTGGTTTTTACTTTTATTTTTGTCTATTTTGATTACTTTGACTTGCTTTTCCTTTCTTTTTGTAGATTCACAAAGGAGGGAGCATCAAGGAAGAGGACATCAAGAAGACCTTTTTTTAAATTTTAGTACTTTATTTTTATTTTGGTGAGAGAGTGTTATAACTTTTTTGTATTTCTTTTATTTGTTTGTTTTATAATAAGGCCTTTATTGTTTTGACCCTAAATTAGAGGGCATTTAATTTGTAACCGAAACTAAGAAGCCTCGGGTTCGCACACTTGCGGGAAGAGTGGCCCGGGTCGTCTACAAAGGTCGTCGCCCGTCTTGAACGGGAGGTAACTTCTAGATCACCCACGAATCTCCTGTAAGTGGGTACTTGTGATGTTTTTGCTTGGCTAATTGATTGTCGAACTGTTAGTTTAATTATCATATTAGTAAGGGCATTAACCCATTACAAGATAGGAGTCGGATTTCATCACCGGTCTCTTGCCCATCTAGGTAACAACATCGCCGATCCCAAGCCTCACTTAAAATTAAAAATCGATTTAGACATTGGCCAAAGGGTAACGAGCTTATAGGACATTCTTGACAAATCTCGAACTTGATTAGTATTAGGAGTTTTCCCAGGAAGAGGGAACGATCCAAGAACACAATTCTTGATCGTTGTACTGTGACGGAGTAACTCCTCATAAGAATCATAGTTCAAGTTTTGGTAAGAAGTAGAAGCTGTCTAGATCGATTTTTAGGTGAAAAAGACTACCCAGTCGTCTAGATTGTGTCTAGGTTGCTTGGTTGAGTCAGCTTGCTTGTGTGTGTGTTTTCCTTAGGATCTTCGTAGTTTCGTTACTCTTTTAAAACAAAAAAAAAACCAAAAAAAATGGAAGGATTCTTCTATGAGGACGAATTAGAAGAGAAACGGAAGGAACAATCATTGTTAAGAACACAAGAGATACTTTTACGGAACATGTCTAGACTTGAGGCGACTAACGCTACTCTAGATAATTTTGACCAGTCCCGTAATGATGGTCATAACGTCGATAACTATTGGAATCATCATCAACCTCAACAAGGTTGTGTCCCTCAGTTACAAAATACCAATAATTATCAACGTTTTAACTATCAAAATTATTTTGAAAATCCGAGGGATAATGTCTATGGTGATAATTATAGGGAGTATTGTCAACCTCAAGGAGGTTATGAGTCACACTATGAACATGTCAATAGTTCATCCTACAGTCAATATAATGAAGAGGTTTATGATCCAAACATGTCCCAACCACCTCAATGGGATAACATTCAAACTAATGACTCTTCATCATCTTCATTAGACGAACTTTATAGTCGTCTTGTAAGGTTAAATATAGAGCTTGAGCAGAAAGGTCAAGAGCTACGAGCTGAAAGATTAGCTCTAAATGAAAGAATTGATAGAAATCTAGAGATGCCCCTTAATAATATACCCAACATCATAGAAGATGAGTCCTTTGATAAGATGGAGTACAATACACAATATCATGAGTCTTATGATGATGAGGATGGTAGTATAAATGAGGCGAATACTTTGTTTGATCCTAATCCATTTTTAGTTTCTGAGCATAGTATTTTGCCAACCATAGAGTCGCCGCTATCATCATATGAGTCCATTGCTGAGGAAACTCTTGAACCACCTTCAGAGAAACCAAAAGCTGAGTCTGTTTTGTCTCCCGAGTCTAAACCTTCTACTCATCTTAATGATAATCTTTTGGATCAAACTAGATGTCTTACTAAAGATGAAGCTGATGAACTTTGGCTAGTTGAAATGTCCAAAGAGAGTGATGACTCACTCGACTTAGGTGAAGTTCTAAACACTAATGAGATCATAATGAAAGATAATTTGTCTGAGTCTTTACCGAAGGAGATTAGACCCAACTTGGAGGTAATTTCAATACAACAAGCCAATGAGGCTATTTTAGAACCTCCGGGTGTGAGTGTTGATCTAGGTGAGTCAAACCTCTTAAATAGTCATGCACCATGTCCCTCGGAAGTTCAAGTAACCTCGTGTCAATCACTTGTGTATTCTTCCACAGTCTCTCAATCAATTTGTCATGTTTATGAGGATCCGTTTTATCCAATGTCTGTTAACTCTAGTTTATCCTTGAACTTAATGATTGTTGCTTCATCTAAGTTTGGGGATAACTCATTCACATTGGAAGTCTCACTTAAACTGCCATATCATTCCATGGACGTGAGACTGAACCTTCCTGGATACTTCATCTTTTGGGTTGACCCTCAAATCTTCCGATTACTATTGTATGGGGAGTCATCAACCCTTATTCCAGTAGGTTTACAGTAACTTTTCTTTCCTTTTTCTTTCATCATCGTCTGGCTGAAGACGATAAACTTAGCGCTTATTGGGAGGCAACCCATGCTTCTGATATAGGACAGTGGAGTATGGTAATATCTTCCCTCTCATCTTTTTATTTTTGGCATAGTCTTCAGAACATTGAGGACAGTGTTCGGTTTAAGTTTGGGGATAGGGTAGTACTTTTGCTAAGTCCTTCATTTCGAAAATTCAAGAGGGTTCAAAATTTTTCAATTTTGGACCAAAAATGTGAGTCTAATGGTTGTTTTTGGCTTGTTAATAGTTATAGAGTCGAGTTGATCGTACTATCCGGTTATTAAAGGTTTCTTCATGAATTTCAAGTCTTGAGGTCGTTTGTGTGCTAGCCATGTGAGTATTATGGAAGTGAAGGGTAGACGGTTCTGAGAGAACTAGATTAATCATTAGTGGAGACTTAACCCTTGTGAGATTTCTGAGCCTTTCTATTACCTTTGAGTGTACTCTTCTGCGCTGATTCCGAGTAGAGTGAAGAGCTACTCAACCTCGCAAATTTGTAAAAAGAGCTCATTTGATCTCGTGTGCTCAACTTCCATAGCCACTAGGAGTGACATCAGGATAGCGAATAAACCTTACTCTTGTAGTCCATGAAGCCCGATAATAGTGTCAACTTTAGGAAGACGGATACTCCACCATCCATTCATCATATGAATCCCGAGAATGAAGGCATGAAAAGTAAAGGAAGAAGAATGTGAAAGCAAAGTGCGAAAAATGTAAAAGTTGATTGTTGAGAATACTAGTGTTGGTATTGCATTGTTTGTATTATTTTTAGTTGAATTTCAAAAAAAAAAAAAAAAAAAAAAGAGAAATCCTTGAAAAAACAGAAAGTGTGTGTAAAAGTTCATGTGAACTTTAGTTTGTTATGTAAAATAAGTGTTCGAAGCAAAAAGCTAAGTATGGAAGTTGCTTGAAGTTCTCTAACTGTTGAAGACGTCGACATTCTCGGGATCTCATCACTATCCATCTCATCACTTGTATCCGTTGACCTTTAGGAAGCATTATTAGAGGGTAGAGTGGGCGAGAAGGGTAAGTGAGCTTCCCCATTCCATTTAGTGGTTATACTCCTTTTCGTAGATCATTCGTTCTAAAATATTGTCCTCACCCCTTTTTATGTGTTGAGTCTATAGTCGTGATCACACTCACACATACGAGCGAACCATTTCTGAGTGATTTCATCTTTTAGAGCGTATGTCTGTGAGGCCAAAGTCGAGGCGAAATGTATTAAGATAGGGATCAAGGCTCTGTCTGCTTGGAACTGAAGTGATTCTCATTGTGGCTAGTCACGTACACTTTGAGTCTAGATTATTAGTGAAGAGATCTTTAACATCTGTATAGTGTTGTTAACTTTGACTGATTCCTATTAGCTTGCTAAAATTTTCTAGGAGATAAACATTTTTGGTCTGTCTTCGTTGACTTTGAGTGTTTTTGAACCCTATTGTATTTTTGAAATGTTTTTGAATTTTGTGGGTACATTCTCTGAAAACCCTCACGAGACAAAACTCGTCCACTAGGGCAACCTAGGGGTTTAACGGCTTGTTGCATATGCTAAATGCAACCGGGATTCCTCCGAAAGTGAGTTAGGTTTTTCTTTTAGTTTGTTTTGCTCGAGGACTAGCAAAATCTAAGTTTGGGGATGTTTGATGGGTCATGAAAATGTCCCATCTGAGTCGTTTAATTTAGCCAAGTTAGTCGGTTTCGAGTCTTTATTATAATAAAATGGTTGGTTTTCTTGAGTAGGTGTCTTTTGTGGAGTTAGACGTGAAAAACGGTTAAAAACGAGGAAAAGATGCATGAAGGGTATTTTGGTCATTTTGAGTCAAGGAAATTCTGGTAATTTGGTCACGGTCAGTGCGTGGTTGAAAAGTAGAGGTCGAGACGAGTCCGTAGGAGAAAACAGAAGTCAATTCGAAGTCCGGACGAGGGAATTATGTGAAGTCAAAGTCATGTTAACACTCGGTCAACACTCGGGACAATGTCGGGATGGATTCTGGCTAAGTTGATAGTAGAGATGAGGTGGCGCAAATCGGTTGAGTGTCGTAACTTAGTTTGCGTACCCGTGAAGCATAGAAGTTGCCAAATTCCTACTTTTACCTAAACAGCAACAGTCAAGGCATTTAATAGGATTTGGTGAAATGTCATGTGTGCCCCTCAATTCTTTTAGCATTAATTATTGGAACCATTCGTTAGCCGACACATGGCACTTTATCCTTTACTAATAAACCCAGCCGCCAGAGACCAATTTATGGCATTTAATAGGGTTTCGTTAATTTCCAGATTTGCCCCTCAGTTTTTTCACTATTAACCGTCCAAACCCGAGATGATCCAACAGCTAAAAGTTCTCCCATTTATACATTAGCCCTTGATTTGAGAAACCCTAGCCATATAAATAACTATCTTCCTCTCATAATTTGCTAGACTTGCAAACCCTCTCAAAGGCTTCCTTACCTAATTTCTAAGCCACTTCTTATCCTCTCTTAGCCTCCTTTTCTCTCTACCTCTTCTCAACCAAAAACCCTAGCCACCATTCTTTTCTCTACCACCTTCATCTTTTCTCTAGATCTCCTTTCTCCTTCTAATTTCTTCTTCTAACCTTCTAATTTCTCCATTCTTCTTCTCTAAAATCTCTTCTTCTTCTATCTCTCTTCTAAATTTCTCTTCTTTTATCTTCTAATTAGCTATTATTTGGAGTTTTGAGCAATATTCTTGAGATACTTGAAGCTTAAATTGGACATCAAAATGGAGATACATGGGAATATGGATTGGGAACATTCTTGGTGATTTCTTTCCATTAATCTTTTGTAATTTCATTTATTTTATGAATTCAATGAATATTATTTTAGATTCCATTAGTAGCTAAATTTTGTATCTAGGGTGTAGAGGAAACCCATATTTGGGCTTATTTTGAGATATGTTATAAATCAATGAATCCTTATTTTGAGCTTCAATGCCTATTGATTGTCATTTCATGTTGATTCTATAACCTTATTATCATTCATGTATTATAATTAGATATTTCATGCTTTTATTGATTTATTAGATGGGATATGCCTTTTAGATCTTGAATGATAGTGTAGGAAATTAGTTTTATATGATAGTCAATCATACATTCTTGATTTTGAATTGTGTTATTAAAGAATATATTCCGAAATCTAAATAGTTTATTATGTTAGATTTTGAGTTATACATAAGAAAAAGGATTTGTTAATTAATGTATGTTTTAAGTAGTCCATTTATGTGGTGAAATCGAAAACCCTAGATTCTTCTTCTTCCTTGATTTCATCCTTATTAGTTTATTAGTATTGTTTTCTCTCTTTAAGTAGTTTCAAAATCAAATCTAAAAAATTGAAAGGGGTTTTAAATTCAAGATTTAGGTAAAATAGCTTGTCCTTTGGAACGAAACTCGACTTATTAGAAATACTATAACTTGATCCCGTATACTTGCGGGAATAGACCTATTTTTAGGTCTATCAGAGTGATGTGATTGTATATATGCGTATTTGTGTGTATGTTCATGAATAAGTATTCGAAGCAAGAAACGAATGTGGAAGTGCTTAAGAGGTTCTATCATGAAGAGTTCGACATTCTCGGGAATCCTCCATCGTCATCCATCTCTAGTATCCGTTAACCTTTAGAAGACATTCTTAGAGGGTAGAATGGATGAGAAGGGCGAGTGAGCTTCCCCACTCTATTTAGTGGCTAATTCCTTTTCGAAGATCATTCGTTCCAAAATGTTGTCCTCACCCCTTTTTATGTGTTGAGTCCATGTTAGTGATCACACTCACACATACGAGCGAACCATTCTTGAGCGATTTCATATTTGGAGTGTATGTCTGTGAGGCCGAAGTCGAGGCGAAATGTATTAACTTAGGAATCAAAGTTTTGTGACTTCGGAACATAGATGTTGCTCATTATGGTATGACACTAGCACTTTAGGGTCAGATCATTAGTGAAGGGACCTTTAGCTTTTACAAGAACTTATTTACTTGATTCATTATGTGTTGACATGCTTAAACCCTTTACTAGATGAACCATGCTTATTTATGATTTGGATGTAGGACCCTTGTGTATTTGAAGCCACCTACAGACGAATGGATGTCAGATCAAATATATGATCGTAAAATCAAAGTCTTCAATCGCTCCTTGCAACGATGCGTAAGTGCAGACACCTCTGAAGCTCCCAATGCACCCTAAACGCCCACAGTGCGAGTGGGCGGTGCAAACCACGCAAGACCTCTTTCTATTTCAACGAATATACCATAAATATGTGGAAGAGTCTATATATGGAAATAATACTTCTCTAATATCATAGATGTGGTACTAACCCCAAATCCCGGTTTAGAGTTACTGTGATGTAGAAACGCAGCGGAATTAAAGAAGACGAATAAACTTAACAAGAACGATAAAATAAAGATGAAATAACTCGAAAATACTAAACTTTATTAAACTTCAAAGGGGTTTTCTCTTCAATCTGAGGATAATGGACAAACTCGATATCCTTTTATAGGATTTTGGACTTTCCTAGATAGACTTGAATTAGACTTTCCTAAATAATTAAAAGACTGCAACTTCCTAAATAGCTAGACTCAAATCTGGACCTTTCCAATTATTGGAAATACTAAAATAACATAATTTCCTAAACCAAGATTCTCTAAGAATCATACTAAAATTGGGACTTCCTAAAAACTACTCCTCATGGCCGGACGGCCTATGGCCCGGTTTGGCCATGGAAAAAGCCTCCACGCCGGGTGCCCCTGCATCAACTCCCCTTTCCCCAGAAGGTTCGTCCCGGACCGATTCGATGAAGAAAATAATGTGATGCACCCACATACGATGAATTCTATCATGGCGATCCGTAATTCCCACTTAATTTGCATGGAAGGGGCACGATAACCAAAATTCACCATTATGGATTATAGCACTAGCTTCAATCTCATATTGCAAGGAATTTCGAAAGATCGATCGTGAGAAAGAATCTTCCAACAAATTTCGACATCTCCCGTCATCTTGTAGTTTGATGAAGAAGATTGCAAATACCATACTTTCCTCTATGAAAATTCTAACCTTAAAATTCTTCTTCCAATCCATCACGATTCCTGCCTCTCTTCTTTCAATAATATCTGGAATACTTGTAACGACGATTTGACCATCATACGAAGAGAGAAAGGGTAGAGAAAGAAAAACAAACGAATCACCAGGTTCCCAAATAAAAGTATGAAAATTTGCAGAACTTGCAACAATCTGATTATTGTTATGAGTATCCTCTTGTAATATTGTGAAGTATGCAACAAGGCTTTCTATAATATCAAAAAGGGTGTCATCAGTGGAATCCTTACGAGAAGATCCAATAAAAATTGCAAACCATCGTAAAATTTCTCGAAGATGAATGATCATATTTCCTTTTATATGTTGCATGGCCTCGCCATTAACAAAAGTACAATCAATTCCATGAGGAAACCCAGCAGAAACACTTTCATCGATGATCACTAACGTTGGTTCTTCAGATTTGAAGTTATCGCCGTCTTTTAACAGATGAAACGGGGTTGTTAGCTTGGATCTTGGGGTGCCAACAGAAACAAAAGGAAGTGTATCGAAATCCTCACGCCTAGAGTCTAAATTTTCTATCGAAGTGCCTCTAGAATCAACAAAAATAGTGGAAGGGGTAAGGGATAGGATGTGTTCACAAAGTTGAGAGTATGAGTAATGGTTTATGGTCGTTGGGCTATTGTATAGATGTGGAGAAAAAGAACGCACACTTATACGGTATGAACTTGAGTAAGGAGGAGAACCCGGAGTGTGGGTAACAAGTAGGTTGACTGATTGATTTTGAGAAACTTCGGGGAAGGTCTGGTAGTTATTCCGGATTTGGGTAGCCATAGGAAAGGTGAACGATGGGATTAGTGGTGTAACTAAGTGAATGGAACTGGTTGGTGATGGTTCAATTGACTTGTTATGGTGGTGTAGGGGCATGAATAATTCTGCCTGGTTATGGGTAACGGGCGGATGGTGTGTTGTTCGGTTTGGCATGGTTTGATATTCAATCCTGGTATGGTGAAGGGGGATGAATGGTGGTTCAACACTTAGGTGATGTGGAGGGACATTGTTTATGGATAAACTAGAATTGTTTGCTCATGTTATTGTTGGGTGAACATGCACTTTATTAGGGTGGAGGAAAACGGTTCCTTGATTTTCCAGGGAAAGAAAAGTATTTGATGTAGTAGTGGTGGTTGTAGAATGTTGGGATGAAGATGGTGTATAACTAGTAGGCGGTTGTTGTTTAGACGGAGAAGAGTTAGAACGAATACCTTTGAGTTTGAGGTTGAAATCTCTGATTGTATCATTGATTTGTCAAATTGTTGATCAATTCGGTCAAATTTTTCGGTGTTCTCTCTCTTGTATTCAACAAACGCTTCTTCTAACATCGAAACAGAAGATAATCCTTCTCTAATGTTGTCCCATTCGGAAGCGAAAGTTGGAGTCTTCTCTTTAGTGGGCGTAGTGGAAACAGTAGTGTTTACCGATTTGAGAGCTCGTTCAATGGGTATTTTTATCGAATCATCCTTTTTCTTCTTATCATCAATGACTTTTTCTTCAGACAACGATGTGGATTGCTCCAAAAGTGTTGGTGCCGCGGAACGGTCAAGAGAAGATGGTTCTATCGGTGTTGGTGGTTGTAGTGAATAATAAGTGTATGGAGGTGGTGGTGAGGGTGATGTTGGTGTATAATAGGAAGATGGGGGTGTTGGTGAATATGGTGGAGGACAAGAAAGAGATGGGGTTGATGTAGAGTAGTAATAAGATGGAGGTGATGGTGTAGAAAACACTGGTGGTGGTTGGTATTGATAAGGAGAAGGTTGTGGTGTATAATTAGAGTACGGAGGTGGTGATGGTGGTGCGGTTGATGTCGGATAATAAAAAGATGGAGGTTGTGATGGGTTTTTTCTTAAGGTTTCTCCAGGATTCCAATGATAATCGTACGAGTTATTTGGAGAAAAACAAGATGTGCATAAACATTGATTCGTTATCCCTTGATGAGTATAATCTAGTTGATTATGACTCTCTTGAAGAATAGAATATGACCAATTCTGAATTAACTGATTTGGAAAAAAAATTCCAGAATCATTCGCCCAAAACTCTGGTGGCTCTGAATACCACATGATGTAGAAACGCAGCGGAATTAAAGAAGACGAATAAACTTAACAAGAACGATAAAATAAAGATGAAATAACTCGAAAATACTAAACTTTATTAAACTTCAAAGGGGTTTTCTCTTCAATCCGAGGATAATGGACAAACTCGATATCCTTTTATAGGATTTTGGACTTTCCTAGATAGACTTGAATTAGACTTTCCTAAATAATTAAAAGACTGCAACTTCCTAAATAGCTAGACTCAAATCTGGACCTTTCCAATTATTGGAAAAATACTAAAATAACATAATTTCCTAAACCTAGATTCTCTAAGAATCATACTAAAATTGGGACTTCCTAAAAACTACTCCTCATGGCCGGACGGCCTATGGCCCGGTTTGGCCATGGAAAAAGCCTCCACGCCGGGTGCCCCTGCATCATACTGGTTCTCATACCAAACTAATTTAGTAAACTCACTCATACAGAATCGGGTTTGTACAAAATTTAGGTCTAATTCAAGAGCTCGACGAGACGAATCCAACGAGACGTCTTGCTCGAGATTTGATAACTCTAGGTCCCTCGAATTTAAGAAATACCGGTCTAAATGCTTCTGAGCTAGGTACCAATTCCAACGAATGACATATATCAGATGTTCTCACAGTGTGAATTGAAAAATTATGGTTCCTATAAACTCTAAAGATGAAATTCGAGCCCACCGAATCAATTCTAGTACGGAAAGGAAACGAAATGTTAGAGAATACAAATACGAGAGGTGCTACTGGAATATCTTTGTGGTTGATGTTGTATATCTGTAAGGCCAGAATTATAATGTATTCAATGAACTCCGTACCAATACTCCATTGGGGAAGAAAAGGTGAGGTGTCAACATCATTTCGAACTGGCAACGCAACTTTCAGATAGTAAATATCAATGTTGATGGAGCCGAGAAGGTGAGGTGTTAATTGGGGTTGCGTCTCTGAAACGTTAACATTCTCAGCAATGGGTGCCGAGAAGAGCAATACAACCTGATATCACAAAGTGTGAGAGACCAGAGTAGATGATGAAAAGCAGTAATGCTAATCTACTTGTCTCATGTTCCGAAATCCCCATGGACATCAAAACTCTTGTTGGCTGAGGTGGAAGGTTTGATCGAAATATTACAAGAAATTCAATTTGTCTACACATCAAGAAAATACCTTTCTCGCTCACAAATTTGCCATGTATTGCTTTACAAAATAATGTACACAAGTCTGGGGTGGTCAGGACATAGTACTCCTAATTGTATTATTGAAGCTTTCGATATGATAAACACTTTAATCTTGATTTTGTATATCAGTATATGAATGAAAGCCTGGGGTGAATTTCTATTATAATTGTTTATTTATTTTTGGGTTATTTCCCTAATGGCCCCCTACTTTGTGACCAGCTTCCCGCCTAGTCCCCCACTTTACGAGAAATACTCATATGGCCCCCTTCCGTTATAATACCATTACTGTCTCTCCTCCATCATGTTTTCTCTCTCTGCCAAGTCACGCCACATCATCACCTTCTCCGGCAGAGGTCGCCGGTCGGCCAAATTTCCGGGGCGACTTTCAAACTAAATTTTTTTTTCTGTCTCTTCCTCTCTCTCTCTCTAACACTACTCCGGCGAAAGGAGACCTTCGCCGGAGTGGTCTGTTCTTCAAGAACAGACCGAGATCTGCTCTTCACGAAGCTGGTCACAAAGTAGGGGGCCATTAGGGAAATAACCCTTTATTTTTCCTCAAACAAATTTCTAAGGATTTAATTCCATCTTGACTCCAGATATGACCAACTATCGGTCCTTACCAGTTAACCCCATAAGTCCATAACTAACAAATTTCTTAAATGATTGTTATAATATCAAAAAAAAAACTATTAATTAGTAATTCTTTATTTTATTCTGAAATAAACCTTTAACAATCAACTAGTACTTAAGAAAGACTGATGATTCTAACAATAATACTAGTCAAATCACAAAAGTCATTGTTTCTCTTGGTCAATGGAGATACACCAATTGGTGGTGTCCCAAATGTACGTTCACAATTAATAGTAGATGCAATAACCTCATTTGCCCAATAGGTTGCAGTTTCATAAAAACTCTTTTTCTCCTGTCCTAAAATCTCTCCAACATTGTTAATTTTTTCAATTGAATCTTGGTAAATTCTTTTACAATCCAACAGATGTTGCTTTTGATCAGATGCATTCTTGATGATCGAATCTATATAGTTGTTGGTGTCGGTTGCTTTTGCCCTCGCCAAATCTACTGAAATAACGGCAAGTTGTGGAAGATTTGCTGTTGAAGAACGAGGATCAGAAGTTAATGATTCAACACAGAAATGATAGTTTATGACAAATCCACAAACATTATTTATCAAGGTTGAAACTTTTGCATTTACACCGTTTGTGGATGTAACTTGTGCACTGTGAACTGATATGTTGAAGACTGTGAAAAATATTGAGATTACCGAAAAATAAATCAATAAAGAGGAAAAACAGTGACCAACTAAATAGAAAGCCATTTTTGCATAAGGGTTGGGTATTTGTTGTTACTGCAAACAAGATAGTTATAATCCCAAACTTTACATTTATATAAATCAAATGTGAGATTTTGGAATTTATTAGGTAGGTTTTTAAGATTTTTCTTGCTATATTTGTCTGATTGGAATTGAGGAATTACTATTTATTTAATTAGATGATATTGAAACATGACTTAAAATTGGAAAATGCTAACTTGACAAATTTTATTTCACACATAATCTGATTATGGTTTTTATTATTTTTTGATGTGTCATATTTATTTCCATCCTGTTTCTCTTATCCTTAAAATATATCATATTTGCAAGTCAAATCAAGGATTAAAAAGTAAAAAATGAATTAAGATTCCATTAATATTACTGATAACATATATTTAATATATATTATACTCTTAATGTCCCAATAATTAGTTACTTCTAAGTATTGGTGTATTACTATTCATAACAAATTTGCCATAATCCCTATCAATTAGGATATAAAGCTCTGCTGCCCCTATAGGCGCCCCCCCTTTTTGCTTAAGGTCGTCAATTCTGTGGGTGCACTACTTCCACACCTATTCTGTCTGTAGGCGCCCCAAACATTCTTTGCCTTCTTCTTCCTCCATTTCATTTCGATTTTCTTCTAAAAGCTTCATTAGACCTTTAGATTTTTTTCGTGTTTCTTAAGGGTATAGATTCGTTCACTAAAAAATGGCTTATGAATGCTTGAAAAGATCTCAATTTCTTATTAAAAAACGATACTAAAAACCTATTTTTTTGATAATTTTATCTTTTGATCTTGTGTTTGAAAAGTTTTCAAGGTAATTGAATACTTGAAAATGTTCATGATCGGTTGTCGGTGTAAAGCGACAAGTTTGGACTGTATATTTTCACGAACCAAGTGACAGTCGGTTTCAACGTGTTTGGCAGGGCCGTGCCTGAGAATTTGGGGGCCCAGTGCAAAAATTTAATTTGGGTCCTTCGTATAATCAAATATAAAAAAAATTACACACAAAATGATAACAGTTCAAAATAATTTGACTATAAAGATAATTGATCGTTTATTTATCAACTCAGAATGTATTTAAAAAGTATTTGAAGCAAAAAAATGTTACTTGAAATTTGTTCTCTTTGCATTTTTTGAATCAATTTTTCTTCTTTTTTTTTCTCTTGCCTTTTTAAATTCTCAGATTTGTATTTTTTTGGTGCCATGTATTATAACTACATGAATAAAATAGCTTATCAATAATAATATAATAAAAATTATTGAAATATAAAATCGTATACCCAGTTGGATTTCTTTAAAGCGACTTAATCTGATATAGCAATTATAACGACTAAATTAAAGCGACTGATGTAACCACAATGAATTATTGCTCTAGTAGCTAATAAATTAAAGTAATTGCCTAGTTTCATAAAAAACAACTTATAACAACTAAATAACAAGAAGAGAAATAAAAATAGAAAAAAAGATAAATTACCCGGTGATATTGATGCAATTATTTCAACTTCTACATAAATTTATAGAATAATGCACTCATAAAGAACACACTACCAATACACTAGTAGTAATTTGGAAGAAGACTTGAGTAGGATAATGAAAAAATTGTTTTACACCCACAATTTATATAAAAAAAAGTTAACTATGCCAACAAGAAATCTAAACGGACTAAGCTTCTAAGCCGGTTCTAAAAAAAGGAACAACCCACTAATCGATTTTTGTGCAAATAAAAAAAAACAAACTAGAGAGAGAAAGAAATAGCCCCGAGAGAGAAAGGTAAGTAGAGATAAAAATAGTAAACAGCCTAGAGAGAAGGAAAATAGAGAGAGAGAGAAATAAATGCGTTTTAGTGGAGAGTGGGCCCCGTACTTTACTTAAATATATTTATACTAACTCCTTTTGGAGTTTGACTTTTTCAGATGGGCCCCATACTTAAATTTTTTTTGGGCCCCACATGGGTGGTGGGCCCAGTGCGGGCAGGCGCCCTGCCCGCACTGGGCACTGCACGCCCCTGGTGTTTGGTCCGCTCATGGAATACATGATTATCAACAATATGCAAAGTTGAGCGATTATTACAATGGACAAGCATTGGTGACAGATGATCAATCAACACCAAGGTCACAAAGAATGTATTTGACCTATGAACACTACAAAAATACGTTATATTTGTAACCGCTATTTATAACGGTTTCTGCAGTAGCCGTAACCTATTGTAACGGCTTTCTAGTGCCCGTTATAAATCTTTGATTATTTATAACGGCTATCTTATTGAGGGTCGTTACAGAAAACACAATTCAGTTGACGTCACATTAGGCGCCTAGATTTGGGTTTTTGTAACGACTTTCGAAAACAAAAGCCGTTACAAAGTCTATTTAATGGCGCCACTCAGACTTTTCATCATTTTATAATAACGGTTTGCAGGCTGTTACAAGAGAGTTTTCTTATAACGACTTGTTTAGAAACAAGCCGTTATTAAAAAAGTGAAGCCCTAACTAGAGACGTCTCTTTCTTCCCCTTTTTCTATTCGTTCTTTCTTATTCATGTTTGGGGCGATTTGAGAGAGAGAGAGAGTTTCAATTTGACAACAATAAGGAGTTATCTTGTCAATTCGAGAACAACAATGAGGAGACAGAAGTCTTCTCAAATCGACACCAAGGAGGAGCATAGAACAAGCTAAGGTTTCTAGTGGGGTTTCACTTTGGGCTTTTTCTCTCAAGGATTCGTTGGTTGGAGTTTCGACTGAATCTGTCAATGAAATTTGGTTTTCAATATTTCGTTGATGTTTGTTTTTCTTTTTCATGGATTTCCGAAATAGAGGATTGGAGCCAATCATGGTGAAGTATCCAGTAGTGGATCGTTTAGTGGTAGGACAACTTGTCTAATCAGAATCACAAAAACCAGATACAACTAGAGAACTGGGTGCAGACAAGTACAAGATGGGAAACATCTAGGAAAGTGGAATGCATTAATTGCATGAATTGGCTCAAACTATTAACTGCATAATTAAGTAATGTCAGGTCATGTCACAGTAAGGTAGTGGAGACGACCAATGAGGCGGTAATATGACGATGGGCCAGGAAGAGGAGTGCCAACGATGGGAATGAAATTTAGTTTATGCTCTATTGGAAAACTATCAGCCCACAATATGATAAGATGTCAGAAGGTATTTTCATTGACAAGGAAAAATGACCTTAGAGGAACGAGAGACTTCAATTCCTAAAAAATATTGCAAGCAACTGAGATCTTTCAGAGACAAGATGCGATTAAGGAAGGACTTAAGATAAGAGATAGCTTGATTATTGTTGCCAGTGATAATTATATCATCAACATGGACTAGTATATAGAGAGAAACAAAGTTAGTTCTGTAAGAAAATAAAGAATAATTAGCAAGAGATTGGACAAAATCTTTTTGAAGGAGAACCGAGGAGAAAATAAAGAATCAATGACGAGATGCCTGTTTGAGGCCACACAACGATTTATTGAGACAACAAACGGAGACTCCCCCAAAGGAGAAAAGTCGGGATGGCGTTTCATGAACACTTCTTCATTAAAATCACCTTGTAAGAAGGCGTTCATATCAAGCTGATAAAGAGATCGACCTTTGATGGCGGTGACGGAAAGAAGGACATGGATCATAACCAGTTTTGCAACGGGAGCGAAGGTTTCGTGATAATCAAGACCCTTTATCTAATTGTAGCCTTTAGCAATAAGCTCTCTTTGTAGCGCTCAATGCTTCTGTTAGAACGATATTGTATTTTATACACCCATTTACATCTAATTGGGAGTTTACCAGGTGGTAAAGGTGTAAGAGTCCAAGTGTTGTTAGATTTTACGCGTGAATCTCCTTTGCCATTGCCTCACGCAAATGAAGGGATCTTATAGCTTGTATGAAAGAGGAAAGTTCGATCGTGGAAAGGACTGTGGTAAAGAAAGCCTAATAAGAGGTGGAGTAAGAGCAGAAAGAGATCTAGTCAGTGAGAATATATGGAATGTTGGATGAGAAGGAAGTTTCAAATGTAGTTGGCGAGATGACCGGTGATTGTTGATCTCGTTAAGGCCGAGAAGAGGCCACGTTACCTTTTCGTTCGGTGTTAGAGGAGAACGGTACAGAAGGTGCAACCTGGTCTTTTTGGGAAGTAGAGTCAGGTGCCATTTCTAGTTGTGTATTAAAGTCAGGTGTCATGTTGGCTGGGAAAAAGATGCGGGTGCTGACAAAAAATCACCCTAGACTGTTGGGTCTAGAGGAGAAGTCGAGGAGGTGCCCTTAGCGACAGATGATGAGAACCAATGGCTAAATGGAGGTGAGGTGATAATGGCAACCCACGAGAGGTTGGACATGAACTCGAAATAGGCGAGTAGGTTTATGAACCATCGTCTCCGATGGTTATTAAAAGGAGTAGAAGCCTAAGGAGGAGGGAGTACTAGAGATGCCAAAGGAATATGAGATTCTTGAAAGACCACGTTACGAGATGTATCGATTTGTTTTGATGGGAGGTCAAATATCCAATAACCTTTCTAACCGCTGGGGTAACTCACGAAAATGCTAGGGCCACGAAAATTAAATTATAGGCAGACGCTAGGAAAATTCCCGAAGGGTCAAGCCACGTCAAAATCTGTAACTTATTTTCATAGTCAATTTCTCTCTAAAATCAATAAATCATATATGTAACTCATTATCACCTTCAATAATTTCTCCTTAAAACTCACATTCATTCCCATATTCGAAATATACAAATCTCAATTTATACTTCATTTCTATTTGAAACATTTCTTCAATTATTTGATTTGGGATTTTACCGTATGAGCTCTTAGTTCTATATTGTTACTCGTTAACTTGGGAATTTAGTTTGATTAAAGAGAGAAAGTGTGGACAAGGCAGGTAATTAAGTTTGTTAGGAAGTGCAAAAATCTTACGGACTTTCTTAAGTTGAAGAAGGTGAGGTGGAGGACAAAAGAAGGATGAAGTGAGTTGGACAAAAAAAAAAATTATAATTACAAAATTACCATGTAGATAAAATTGGAATACTTAATAAAATTTGGGGCTAAATCAAAGTCCCACACAATTGGGGGCCATATCAAATTCTTAGATAGAATTATTGGCCAACTGTCCCTTTGTCACAAACTGGGGTCCCAATGAGGAATTAACCCTTATTAAATTATCTCTTAGGCATGCAAATTAAAACTCACAATTTATTAAAAGTCATAGAAAATAACCATGACAACATCTATCACATTGCTTTTGAAAATCTCATCTGAGAGATAACAAAAAGTTTATTCCAACATACAGACTCAAAATTAAGCAGGCACTAATGCATCATTAATTCGTTAACTGAATTAACTAACAACTTTAACTCCTTATGCAGATGGGAGATATTTTGTGCCAAGATCCTGGATGATCTTTTTCGATCCCTCAATTAAGTTCTTTATGACATCGCCAGCCGGAATGATGTCCTTAACAAGTCCAACACCTTGTCCTGCATACATGACCATGTGTTCTAGTTCTCCAGCAGTAGACTGGTTCGCCACTTGACCAGCAAATCGACGTAGAACAGTTTCCTGTAAATAATCATAAATAGTAGGGTTAGTAATCAAGAAGGAGGACTTTAAGCTCGAAATCAAATTGGGATGCCTGAGTGGGATGCCTGAGTTTCAATTAGTACAACATCAAGTGATATAACATGTGAATCATATAGGTGAAAACCTATTGCAGATTAAACAAACATGTTAATTAAATCAAGACTCATTAGTGCAATGAATTAGGAATGTAAATCCATACTCCTCCATGAATGGTGGAATAACCAATGATTGGTTGTGAATCATCATTTTCCACATCTTCGGGTGCACCTTTCCATTGGTTATGGAAAGGTGTGTTGAGGCAACGAGTAGGTGCACGCCAAGTGGCACGACTGTATAGATCAGTGAGATCGGTATCGGCTTCAGTATACTGCAACAATTGTTGCTTGTAGTAGTCATTTGCATACGATTCCTTTGTTGCTACAAACCTATAGATAATAGATATATAATACATTGGTGAGGAGCCATACCATAGGAAAAATATGAATAAAGAAAGAATTGTAATGTTCGCTTTGCACTTATGGGGCAAAGCACTTCTTCTAGCATAAATATAAGTACCTAGTTCCCATGCAAATGCCCTTGGCACCCCATGATAAAGCAGCAACATAACCACGAGCGTCACCAATGGAACCTGCAGCAACTACTACTATGTTTCTGTCTCCAACTAAATCCACCACTCTTGGAACCAAAGCTGACAATGCAACCTATATTTACACGTAATTACAAAATTAAACACACTAATCCATGATTAATTATTCATCTGATTTAGTTACTCTTAACCATCAATCTCTTACATGACCAATTACGTGCCCTCCTGCTTCTACACCTTGTGCAATAATACAATCCACACCGGCAGCTACAGCCTTTTCAGCATCCGCCAATGATCCTACCTAATTAATTATAATATGAATTTCGAATTAGTTAAAAACAATAGTAAAATACTTCATAAATTAATATAGTCATATAATTAGTATTTAATTACTTGGTGCAAGATCTTGACTCCTTTAGCGTGTGCTTCGTCCACCATTTCTTTGTTGAAATCACCCCAGTAGACTTGCATGCAAGCGAGCTTCTCATCGAAAATAGCTTTCACGGTGTTAGTGTTGTCGAACTCCAAAAGAATACCCGCTCCAAATGGCTTTTTCGTCAATTTCTTTGTTGCCGTTATCGCTTTCACCGTCATATCATAACTATTCTGCATTAAGTCAGCATTTATCATTCATTATATCCTCCCACATAATATGCAGGCTAAGCCATTTTGACAATTATGATTTATGAGACAAGATCATGTTCAAATCTCAATAAATAAAGAATGTCAATGGCGTCTGGGATCAAGTGGCTTATTTTATGTGTAATATTTGTAGGGCCATTTTATCCTTAATTGTTTCCATTTTAATAAATTAAAGTTTAATTTTTTAACTGATTACTGTTCTAAGATTTCTAAACAGAAAAGTGTATCTTTATATATATATATATATATATGGTGGCCAATACGTGGACAACCATATTTCTTATATGGAGAACTATTTTCGGGTCCGATGCGAGTCAACTATGCTTGACTTAATTGACTTTAATTTAATAAGGGGATAACTCCATAAAGTCTTAAATATCAAGAGCTCCTAATTTGTGGACTATTACCAAAATAATAGTTGAAACCTAATCTATCTTCTTCTTCTTCTTCTTCTTCATCATCATCATCTTCTTCTTCTTCTTCTTCTTCTTCTTACTTTCTTACTTCTTACTCTTATTCTTACTCCTTACTCCATTCCCATAGCCATAGAAGCTGGCTTCATCTTCTCGCTAACTAAATTTCAACAAGAAAGTATCACAATGGAGACAACATCTCAATGGAGAAACTCCTGAAAGCTGCAAAACCCTCTAAAAGTCTTAAACCCTCTAAGCATCACAATAGAGAAACTCCCGAAACAGTCACTGCTATTGATAATCAATTACCGACTTTCAGGTATCAATAGATTTAAGCAGTACCCAAACAATTAAACATATTAACTAATTACTTGATCTAAATCTCAGTTGTATAGTTTTAATTGATTTGAATTACAGTAAGAAGGAAACAAATTAACCTTCGAATTGGTAGGGGAGGGTCGTGGGGGATGCTTAAGGTATGAAGGAAAAGATGGAGAAACCCTCAAATCACTAAAAATTTCATTCCTTGTTGTTTGTAACCAAATCCAATTCTCAGTCATCTCTCTACCACCTATCTCGTTCTCTCTCTACCCTCACCTTCCCTCTTTCTCTACTGTAATTTCAAGTGTGACCAAAGATAAAATGTCGTCATTCCCTAGTTATTTTATTTGACCAACAGAAACCAAGGACCATGCTCTCTCTAGAAATTTGGATGTTGGTGGTAAAGATCAAGTAGTAGAAAAAAGAAGACTAAACTAGTTTAGGGTTTATGGAGAGGGAGGATTTAAAATAATACATCTAATTTTAAGAGGACTTGGGTTAATAATAAAGAGAGAGTTGTCCCCTTAAAACGGGTGTCCATATAAAAAAAATTATTTTTCTGGTTATCTATATAAAATATTTGTCCATATAAGAAAAACCATTGTCCACGTATTGGTCACCATATATATATATATAAAGTCCAAGGAACTGAACACTATGATATCAAAATTCGCATTGCTTCGGTTGTTGATCTGCAATTATATTGCAACTTCGAATCCCATCTGAAATTATATTACTAATATTTTTTATTGGAAAAATTCAAAATAAAAAGAGATCATTAAAGAAAAATTAATTGTAATAGGAGCATTAGCATGATCCTCACCCCAAAGAGGATGCAATTTAAGAAAATTTCTTTGGTCGGTAGTAATTGGACAAAAAAAAATATATGTAAGAAAATCAATCGGGTGAGAACATGAACTAATGTAAAAATAGAAACAAAAACTAAAGAGATTGAGGCATACAACTGGACTAGCCAATAGACCAACGCCACCGGCTTCTGCGACAGCAGCAACAAGCTTTGGGCCTGCGATATCAGCTCCCATAGGTGCCAAAACAATGCCATTATCAAACCCTAAGATTCCACCGAAACTCATTTTCTTGATTTCTTAGGAAAATCTAGATGGGGAAAAAATGAAAAAAAGAAGATGAGTCTTGAGTAGGAAAATGTTGTTGTGTTCTTAAATACATTGAAGACTTGTATTTATACCATTTTGCAAACCATCTAACCACTAATCTTTTTTTTTAATCTTTGGGTCCCCTTTCTAGATGAGTCCCATTTATTGCCCTAATTAATATTAAAAGAAATTCATGGACGTAGCCCAATAATCTAACATGTGCCTCGGTGAGTTTACTCTTACTATTTGAGTTTTAACAAATAAATAATTTAAACTGATTCGGTTGATCCCAAATTTGTATCAACTTAACTCCACTCAATTGCTTTACGAATAAAACCTGACAAGAATTAGAATATTTACTATGTAATCATGCGTCTTATTCTAGGTCGATTACACATTCCTTAATTAGTTGTATGATACTATGGTGTATAGGGTTTAAATATATTGCCAATCAAACTAGTAATCTATTACTATTTACCGTGAATTTATAAACTAATTAACCAAATTACCTTGATAATTTGGCACCTAATTAAGTTTTAGGGGTTAATAGTTGTGAGAATAATTTTTGAGTCTATAGACCAAAAATAGGGTCCTAATAGGAGATTTAATCCTCTATAATCCTAAAAAGGATTTAAAAACCAAATTAATCATCATAAAAGAGATCTAGTCCATTTGTATTCATCTCGAGAGAAATATCAAATCTCTATAATATTTAATCCTTATTAATACCTATTATAACCTTTCCATATATTTTGTAACCGTTTTTGCCAAAATAATCATGTATATATCATTTCCTTAATTGTCTCCATCTTTCTCTCTCCAATCAGAATTATAATGAAAGAAATATTAACAAATCTAATATGTAACCGTAATATAGTATATCTCATTTTCAAGAACATTAACCTAGTTTTTTAACCACTATTAACATCAGAACTCTACATTCATCTCCATTAAACTTATCGAAGATCAATTCTTGAAGGTAATTATTTTTGCTAAAATCATAATGAGAACATTCATTTGTAAGATTTCGTTTTTGTTTTCATGTATTTGATATTACTGTTTTGTATTTAGATTCATTTTTAAGATCTAATAATTAATTTTTTAAACTGTATCAAATTGTTATGTATTATTTCTGAAAAAACGATTCAATTGTAGATCTTTCTCATAATATATATTTCCATCTTTGATAGATCTGAAATGGAAGTCTAAACTTCTCTCTCTCTCTCTCTAAAATTTTAATATCAATAATGAAATCTTTGATCTTTATATCATATTTAATGTTTTATTGAATCTAGGTATGTTCTATATCTTTCAATTTTCGTGGTATGTATCTTAAGATTTTCGTTTAATCATTACTGAAGTTTTTTTCAGATCAGATTCATCTTCACTGACGGACTCAGATTTGCGGTATATTCAGATTCATTGTTTTCTCTGGATATAAAGTACATGTACTTTACGCGTACTTTTTTCACAAAACAGTTGCCGTTTATAGTACAATAAATGTTCCAAAAATTATATGTAATTTATTGCACATTATACATATTTTTTTCACATAACAGTGACCTTGTGATTCGAACTAACGTTATGTTTGTCTTCTAACACATTATGAAGTTTAACAAACAGTATGCATAATTTATTCCATTATACATGTCGTTTCTAGTAAATTGTTTGTTTTGTTAACAAATGTATATGGTTTCTTTTTGCAGTTTTGTTGTTACTTATGGAATTTGCTACTGAAGTTGGTCATTTGTTTCCTGGTGGTGCAAAATCATTTGGATATGCTCTTCGACAATATAGTGTAAATGTTGTTTGTCCTGCTCAAGACTACATATGCTCTTCGACAATATAGTGTAAACGATTTTTTGGTAACAGAATGTAAACGATGTGTAATGTAAAAGAAATTATGTGTTATGTAATAGAAAGTATGTGTAATTTACTGAACAAGACCCAAATACATTTGATAAATTACGTTGTATACTTGACTAATGATGGTTTATTCATCATAAATAATACATAATTTGCGTATTTGTTTCATAATTTGTATTCGATTTGTATTTATGTATGAGTAAAAACGAAAACAAATGCTGCTTTAATGTTCCCAGAAAAATATACTATTTCCAAAACTGAAAGTTAAGTGAGAGAAAGTGATATATATGTTTTGTATATTAACCCCCAAATCACGCTAAATTGATCCTAGATTGATTCAGATAATAGGAAAGAGAAAATTTGATTTCCAAATCTGTTTAGAGGAGAGAGAAATTATGATTTGTTTCTATCTTTTTTTTTCTAATAAATCTCCATATTTTTGGCTAATAAATCTCCATATTAAATCTGTAAAGAAGAGAGAGAAAATTGATTTGGGAAAGTTTAGATTTTGTTTCTAAACAAATTATAGAAGAGAGAGAAATTTTCGTGAGAATCTAACCGTTTTTTCCTAAATTTATCCTAAAATCAAGGTACATTAAACCGATTGAAATCCCAAATGAAGTAGGTTTAGAGAGAGAAAGTGTCTTTATGAAGATTGGTATCCAATCTGTTTCGGCTGAATAAAGATCCCCCACAAATCACGCCCACGGGTTTTGGGAAAGTTTCCTAAAACCCTCGTAAATTCAAAAAACCCGGGGTTTTTTGATTTGGGATACATTTGGTATTACCTAATAAATTAGCCATACTTTATACCCTTCTTGTAAAAGGACCAAAAATCCATAATCTAAGAAGAATGGTCTATAGACCTATTATCAAATTAATTTTGGTCTATATACCCATGGACTCTTGTGAGAATAGTCTCACGTAGAAAAAATGAGTTCTAATAACTGAAAATATAATAACTAACTATGTCTCTTTTACTCGTTATCAATTGGTTTAATTTGAGTAGTATGACCAGAACCATAACATGATATGAGAGTTCAGATCACACTTGATAAGTTTAAAAGCCACATGTGTTCCACTTCACTAGAAGAGAGAAATAAACACGTCTCATTAAAAAACACTATGTAAAATATGTGTAAAATATTACCAACATAAGAAAAAGTGATCTAGTAACCAAATATACAAACTTAACAAATTTTAGATATTTTAGTTATTTCGTTTTACAAAATATTTCTTAAAACTTTTGTGGTATTTATTAAGAATACTTACCTATTTTTTTTTAAACAATATAATATATTTATTGGGATTTTGATACATTAAGTGATGGAATATGCTAGTTATTGCCATTGATTATTTTAATCGTACCCCAAATACCATACAAACTAATTAGCGTTTAGGTTTATAATTCACAGCAAGAAACCATATAAAAGCGTGGGTCGTGTAGTGGTGGCCAACGGGCCGTGTCGACACGGAAACGGACTGGCACACCCCGTTTATTTAAGAACACAGAACGGTCTGTTCTGTGCCGTGCCAACCCGTCACGGGTCAGGCGTTCTGTGGCGGAGCTAGGATTCTCCAGTCCCACACCCGTTAGACACGGCCCGTTAGAAACGTAGGAACGCCACGGAACGGCCCATGCACGATCCGTCACGGAAACGCCAGCAACGAAAAGCCCAACCACAAACCCATTACCTACCTTGGTTATTTAAATTTAAAAAGTAAAATCACCTAGGGTGATGTATACCCTCTTTGAGGGTGTTGCACATTAATAAAGAGGTATTTCAATTTTATTTTGTCTGTGATTCTATTACATTCTCTAATATTCTAATATGTTTACAAATTGTTAGATTTTTATGAGAATTTTATATTACAAAAAGAACAAACATAAAAAAGACTTAACAAAAAAAGTTATACTTCGACTTAAAAAAAAAAAAGTTTTACTATATTTTTTGACTTAGACTTTTTTTTGTTCAAAGAGAGACAAAGAGTTGGTACTTAGACTTAATTAAAAGAAATAAAAAAAGACATTTATGAGTGGGTCGGAGTCATGGGATTAAACACGGAAACGGCTGGGCACGACTTACTGCCGTGGCGTGCCAGACACGCCACGCCACGGCCCGATGGCCACCACTAGGGTCATGGTAGAGTTCTCTTATATAAGAGAGAGGCACCAACCGAACTCATAAGAGTTTCTTTCATTAGATGTATTAATCCATTTCGAATACTGGGTAAAAGCTAGAATAGGTGTCCAAGATTTAAATGAGAAGAACGGAAGTGACAAACCGAAAAATACACAAGTATTCAAATTTGGCAAAGTATTAAGGCAAAGATTGTTTTTTTTTTTTCGAATTATTTTATTTGAATCTGTATCATCTTCTTCAAATATGCTTAAATTGTGACAAAAAAAAAAAATGTATATGTCATGAAATTTGATTGGAGTAACTTAGATTTGCAGTCGCATTTCAAATCTAAAAAAAGAAACATGTACTATCTAGGGGAATTTTATACAAAAAATCTATTTCTCCCTCCATTTTGGTCCCTCTCCCAGCCTTCCGCCGATGATGAGACATATCACTGAAGTATATTTTCTCACAACTCTCTCTTCAATTACTCCACACTCAAGTGATATGTTGCCACATCTGCGGAGGGCTGGGGGAGGGACCAAAATGGAGGGATGAATAGAACTTCACAATTTTATAAAAAGTAAGAGAAATTCTATTGTTACACTCTTGGCAACACTTCCTTACACAAACTTTTTATGATCATGATATGCCAGTACCACATATATAGCTTGGGTAGTCCTAAATATAATAGTTACTTTCTGAATTAAGTATACACGTTGTTCATGTAGCGTGTACATTGCATTTATGTGCATGCCAAAGAAATGAGAAAATATACGCATGAGTCTTGCTGATGTCGAAAAATGACTTTTCGTTAATTTGACAAGAAATAGGGACTTGATGCATGACAAAGTCCGTTATGAAAGGATATTTCGTCAGGTTGATTGAGATTCCTTCGTCTTGCTTCCGCTCCTTGCTCCTGCTCCTTAAAAACCTGGAGGGAACACTTGCAAAGAGTTCGGAAATCGCTCCTGAACTATCACAGTCAGATTTCTTTTTGTAGTACGAGATTGAATATTGATTGAACCTTTTGGGGGCGAATTGTGGTAACTTAGTGTAAGTGATTGTGTCTTGTGGAAGACGATGGGGGCCCTTTTATAGGTTGAATTGGACCGCCTGTGATAGACGTTGTGAATGAGTCGGTTGTGATCCACCGTTTGGGGAAGTTTTCTACTGTTCGTGGTTAGGGTTTTCCTTATAGTTTATCTCGTATCTAAGATAACTAGAAGTTCCTATGTTCAAGGATACTTCGTAGATATCCTGCAAAGGTGACAAATCTTCGAGGAGATGTTTCCTCCTTTGAGACTCTTGAAGTCCAAGCTTGCTTAAATACTTAAGATTTTTAACCGTCTTAGATCTTTAGGAAGATATCGGGATTAAGTCGGTAAGCGTGGCGTAAGACATCGGCCTTGCTTACTTGGACCCCCTTACTCCTTTAGAGAATTTCAGGGCTGATCTTTAGGAAGATATCGGGATTAAGTCGGTTAAACCGTTGGACTTCTGGTCTATTCTTGACTTATTGACGTCAGTCAACGTCTGGACATTTTGTGCATCATCAAGTGTGGTTATTTATCTGCATGAAAATTCTGGTTTAGTATTCTCCTCCATCCACCAACCCTTAGAACATCTTCATTTGTTAAAGTAATCGTTTTGCAGTAAAACTAGGTTAGCTCTAGTTTAAAATTCATGTTTCATTACTTTTCTTATAATTTTGAAGTTGAGATCATCACATAAATCTTTGTGATATGAAATGATGGTAAATAGACAATAAAATCAATGATGTACAAAAGTCACAATAAAATAAAAGTTAGTTATTCCAACGTGATTTATTTATCTAACTGGCCACTAATTTCTTATAACCATATTTTTTTCAATTAAGAATGAGTTAGATTTGAAGGATGAAATTAAATAGGAGACTATGAAAATACCACGAGCTTCATGCTAAAAACTTCCCCCACGTGAAGCTTTCCATTTGCTTGAAATTTGACATTCATTTATGAATTTGGTGCCAATTGCTCCCAAATTTAAGCTAATCTTGTAGCTGTAGATGGGATCCCATTATTATATCTGAAAGATATACTTTTTTTTCATTATTTTAGTTCGAATAAATAATTTTTGTAAGGAGATGAATTATTTGCGATATTACATAAGATCGCAATGATAGACTAGACATGTACATGTATTAAACTTAGGGATCACACGTATCTCGGCTCATAAGAAATAAAATCTTTAGAAGTTGTAATGAAGATAGTTGACATAGACATATTTCTTCTTCTGAAGAATGAAAGTATCTCCTAATTTTTCATAACTGACCAATATGAACCAACATAAATATATAAAGAGCCAGCCACGACAACAACTAGGATTATAAGTGCATTGCAGACAACGCACAAGTCAAGATCCGTGTAACTGTGTTCAACAAAAAAAAAAAGATCCATGTAACTAGGATTTTCAAATGCATCTTTTAGTACTTCTTTTTTATTTCACTCCCGATTCATTTGTTTTAAGTTTATTAAGTTTGAAGGATAGAGAAAAAGATACCAACGACTCGTTTAATTTCTTATTTTTCGGACATGGACTACGAGAGTAGTCATTACAAGGCATTACATTCTTTTTTTTTTTTTTTGGAAGTCCGAAGTCGACTACGATCTACGTATGTCGTTACATTGATACATCAAAGATGTGATAAGCTCAATAACTGCCCACTCAAACTGAAACAAGACCGGGCCTATAGCCCAACATGACAATGGCCTAAAGCCCAACTACATTATTTACACCCTAATAATCCCAAGGATTTCTGGAGTTTATGTCAACACCTTGGAACCACTGGGGCTACCAACTGTTGACGCATTGATACATTCTAAACGGCATACTTATCTGCCTTTAAAGTCCATCCTAAGGGGCCTAAACCTCAACTAACAGGAATTTTATGTAAAAATCATAAATTCAGATTTAATTTTACTGTTTCTGAAAGAAAAAAATGATTAAAAAGAAAAACAATATAATTTAGAACAAAGATTAGAAAGTTTGAGAGACAAAGCTGAGTCGAGTTGTCTCTTTCCTTAAGACATTGAACACCCTGGAATTAGTACTAAATCAAGTCAGATGTTTGTCTCCCAAGATACAAAGGACCTTTCAGTTTGACGACTAAGAATACTTCGAATTCCTGAAAGAGTGCGAACTTTGAACAAGCAGTAAGAACGACAAATAAAATTGACTTCTTAAAACTCTAAATTCTGTTTGGTATTTATAGGAGTATTGACAACACTTCAGACAGGTGCCTCTATACGAATGGATGCTTCCCAGTCATGTTTGACTGTTGGCTTTCGGTGCCATCTTGACCGTCAAATCTCAACGGATCTATATAGATCTCGCGGCCTGAAACGCCCATCGTTCCTCAGTGGATCTATCTTAAGAGCGCCAAATATCTCGACCGTTGGATCAAATCTATGACCGTAAAATGAAAGGCTCCAATCTCTCCTCGCGACGATGCGTAAGTGCAAAGTGTCGGCGCCTCTAGAGAGGCCACACCGCGCGTGCGTTGTGCAAACCACGCAAAGTCCCATTCTATTTTGAATGAATATACCATAAATATATGGAAGAGTATATAAGGAAATAATACTTCTCCATTATCATAGATGTGGTACTAACTCAAAATCCCGGCTTTGATGAGTTAGTGGTTTTCATACCAAACTAATTTAGTAATAACTCATTCATACGGAATCGTATTTGAAAAAAATTTGGGTCTAAATTCAAGAGCTCGGCGAGACGAATCCAACAAGACGTCTTGCTCGAGATTTGATAACTATAGATCCCTCGCATTTAGTAAATACCGGTCAAGCTGCTTTTGAGCTATTGATTCCAACAAATGACATATATCAGATGTTCTCACATTGTGGATACTCTGAAAATTTGTGGTTCCTATAAACTCTAAAGATGAAATTTGAGCCCACCAAATCAATTTTAGTACGGAAAAGAGACGAATGTTAGAGAATGAAAATATGAGAGGCGGTACTGGAAATCTTTGTGTTGTGGTACTGGAATATCTTTGTGGTTGATGTGGTATATCTGTACGGCGAGAATTATAATGTATTCAATGAACTCCATACCAATACTGCATTGAAGAAGAAAAGGTGTCGCGTCAACATCATTTTGAAATGGCAACCTCCAACTTTCCGGATAGTAAATATTAATGTTGATGGAGCCGAGAAGGTGAACTGTTAATTGGGGGTGCGTCTCTGAAACGTTAACGTTCTCAGCTATGGGTGCCAAGAAGAGCAATACAACTTGATATCATAAAGTGTGAGAGAGCAGAGTAGATGATGAAAAGCAGTAATACTAGTCTGCTGTCTCATGTCCTGAAAGCCCCATGGAGATCAAAACTCTTGTTGGTTGAGGGTGAAGATTTGATCGAAGAATTGCAAGAAATTCAATTTGTCTACACATCATGAAAATACCTTTCTCGCTCACATATTTGCTATGTATTGCGTTCCACTATGCGGTGTTGTCCGGACATAATACTCCTAATTGTATTATTGAAGCTATTAATGTCCCAGTAATTAGTTTTTTTTTTTGATGAAGGTCCCAGTAATTAGTTACTTCTAAATATTAGTGCATTACTATTTGTAACAAATTTGACGTGGTCCACCACCCTCTGGTGCAGCGGTTGGACACCCCTCTTGGCCCATGAGGTCGTGGGATCAAGTCTTGGTGGAAGCAGTTTGCCATCAAAATTTATCCCATGTAATCTGGGCAATGTATAAAGTAAATAATATAATAAATTTGTCGGATTCTAGGCCTCTTTCATTATGGTTTGAATTAGGCGGTTATCGTGCTCATCACATATTCTTGCTCTATCAATGCCTTGTAATGACTAACGTAGATCGTAGTCGATTTCTCAAAAAGAAAAAAAATTTGATGTAATCCATGTGAATTAAGATGTAAAGAAACTTTGGTCCGTCTATAGGCGCCCCACATTTTTTTTTGCTTAAGGTCATCAATTCTATGGGCGCACCACCTTCTCACCTATTCTGCTGTAGGCGCCCCCAACACTCCTTGACTTCTTATTACTCTATTTCATATCGAGTTTCGTCTAAAATCTTCATTAAACCTTTAGTTTTTTTTTGTGTTTTTTATGGGTATAGATTCGTTCACTAAGAAAAAAGACTTATGAAATGCTTGAAGAGATCTCAATTTCTTATTAAAAAACGGTCCTAAAAACCCGATTCTTTTTATAGTTTTATCTTTAAATCTTGTGTTTGAAAACTTTTCAAAGTACTTGAATATTTGAAAATTTTCATGATCGGTTGTCGGTGTAAAGCGTAGAGTGACAAGTTCAGTCTGTATCTTTTCACAAACCAAGTGACAGTCAGTTTCAATGTGTTTGGTCCACTCATGGAATACATGATTATCAGCAATATGCAAAGTTGAGCGATTATCGCAATGGACAAGCATTGGTGACAAATGATCAACACCAAGGTAACGAAGAAAGTATTTGACCTATTAAAGCTCAAAAGTGAGAGTGATCAAGAAGGCCCTATATTTTGCTTCAACAGGAGGCTTAGAAACCGTTGGATGTTTTCTGGATCTCCAGGATAGTGGATTAGTGCCAATCAAGGTGAAGTATCTAGTAGTGGATCGTCTAGTGGTAGGACAACTAGCCTAATCGTCATCACAAAAACCAAATACAACGACAGAACTAGAGGCAGATAAGATCCCTTTATCGATGAAGCCTTTACGGTAACAAAGAACACAGTGGCCAACATCCAGGTGAGTGGAATGCATGGGTTGCACGAATTGGCTCAAAGTATTAACTGCATAATTAAGTAATATCAGGGCATGTCACAGTAAGATAGTGGAGACGACCAATGAGGCGGCGATAGGATGATAGGTCAGGAAGAGAAGTGCCAACGGTGGGAATGAGATTTAATTTCTGCTTCACTGGAAAACTGTCAGCCCAGAATCTGATAAAGATGTTAAAAGGTATTTTCGTTGACAAAGAAATATGACCTTAGAGGAGCGAGAGACTTTAATTCCTAAAAAATATTACAAGCGATCGAGATCTTTCAGAGACAAGGTGCGATCAAGGAAGGACTTGAGATCAAAGATAACTTGATTACTGTTGCCAGTGATAATTATATCATCAACATAGACAAGTGCATAGAAAGAAACAACGTTATTTTTGTAAGAAGATAAGGAATAATCATTAAGAGACTGGAGAAAACCTTTTTGAAGGAAAGGAGAGAAGAATTTGAAGAACCATTGACCGGATGCCTGTTCGAGGCCATACAACGATTTAGTAAGACGACAACCGGGAGAGTCCTCGTAAGGGAGAAAAGCCAGGAGGCAGTTTCATGAAGACTTCTTGACTAAAATCACCTTGTAAGGAGGCGTTCACATCAAGTTGATAGTGGAACCGACCTTTGATGGCAGTGACGGAAAGAAGGACATGGATTGTGACCAGTTTTGCGATGGGAGCCAAAGTTTCATGATAATCAAGGCCCTTTAGCTAAGTATAGTCTTTAGCAATGAGGAGCGCTTTGTAGCACTAAATGCTCCTGTTAGAACGATAATGTATTTTATACACCCATTTACACCCAATTGGGGGTTTACCAGGTGGTAAAGGTGTAAGAGTCCAAATGTTGTTAGATTTTAACACGTGAATCTCCTTTGCGATTGCCTCACGCCAATGAGGGGATCTCATGGGTTGTGTGAAAGAGGAAAGTTCAATCGTGGAGAGGACTATGGTAAAGAAAGTTTAATAAGAGGTGAAGTAAGAACCGAAAGAGATAAAGTCAGAGAGAAGATATAAAATGGTGGATGAGAAGGAAAGATGTGTTGTTTCAAATGTAGTCGCCGAGATGACCGGTGGTTGTCGATCTCGTTAAGGCCGAAAAGAGGCCACATTACCTTTTCTTTCGGTGGCAAAGGAAAATGGTGGAAAAGGTGCAACGGGGTATGTTTGGGAAGTAGAGTCAGGGGCCAGTTCTTGTTGTGAAGTAAAGTCAGATGTTGAGTTGGCTGGGAAAAAGATGGGGGTGCTGACAGAAGAATCACTCTAGACTGTTAGGTCTAGAGGTGAAATCGGGGAGGTGCCCATGGAGACAAATTATGAGCCAATGGCTAAATGGGGGCGAAGAGATAATGGCACTCCACGAGAGGTTAGACATGAACTTGAAATAGGTGAGTAGCTTTATGAACAATCGTCTCTAATGGTTATGAAAAGGAGTAGAAGTCGATGGTGGAGTGAGTGGATATTCCATTGGAAAATGAGATTCGTCAAAGGCCACGTTACGAGATGTATAGATTTGTTTAGATGGGAGGTTAAATACCTAATAACCTTTCTGACTGCGGGGGTCACTCACGAAAATACTACGGCCACGAAAATCAAATTATAGGCAGAGCCTGGGAAAATTTCCGACATGACAAGCCACGTCAGATCTGTAACTTATTTTCATAGTTAATTTCTCTCTAAAATCAATAAATCGTATATGTAACTCATTTTCAGCTTCAATAATTTGTCCGTAAAACTCACAGTCATCCTAATTTTCGAACTATACAAATCTCAACTTATTCTTCATTTCTATTTGAAACGTTTCTTCAGTTATTTGATTTGATATTTTACCCTTTGAGCTCTTAGTTCTGTATTGTTACTCGTTAACTTGTGTATTTAGTTTGATTAGAGAGAGGAAGTATGGATAATGCTGGTAATTAAGTTTGGTAGAAAGCGCAAAAACCTAAGGACTTTCTTGGGTTGAAGAAGGAAGGGTGGAGGATAAAGAAGGATGAAGTGAAGGAGAAATAAATATGAGTTGGACAAAAAAATATAAATTATAATTAAAAAATTGCGATGAAGGTAAAATTGGAAGACTTGATAAAATTTGGAGGCTAAATCAAAGTCCCACATAAATGGGTGCCAAATCGAACTCTCAGACACAATTAGGGGCCAACTGTCCGTTGATCAACTCTGCAACTAAAGACGGCAAGACGTCGATGCATTTGGGTAGTTTAGGGTTTTGGGATTCAGGACATTTTCATGTCAAATTATGTAGTTGGAATAACTACTTCAACTCAATTATGGCAAAATCTTGAAGAATCATTTGCTGCTCCATCAACAGTTCATGTTCTTCAACTTGAAAAAAACCCTAAGAGATTGTAAGAAGGATAATGATACTATTCCCGAATTTCTTGCCAAGATCAAGAAAATTTTGTGATAGTCTTGCTGCTGCTGGTAGTCCAGCCTCTTCCAAAAAAGTTATTGTAAGTATCCTCAGTGGATTACCATCTAAATTTGATGCATTTTCTATTTCAATACGAATAAGAAATCCACCTATTACTATCAATGAATTACACAATTTGTTATTAAGTGGAGATATAACTCAGAATGATAAGATGAAGAAGCTCAATCTTTCCTCTCATAGTAATGCTTTAATGGGATCTACATATAATGGAAATTCTCAAAACAAGAACAAGTATCCACATCAATTTTAAGGAAGTTCTTCGAATCAAGGTTACTCTAATAGAAATCAGTTCTATAATAATGATTCAGGCACAAGTTCAAACTCTTTCAGAGGAGAGGTGGAGGAAATTCAGTTCAAAGAGGAAATTATAATTGATTTCCACAACAAAATCTCAATCCTTCTACCAATGGTTGACCTACTTGTCAAATCTGTCACAAAATTGGTCATACTGCTATGGAATGCTATCATAGGCTTAATTTCTCCTATCAAGGAAGATCTCCACCTGACAATATTGTTGCCATGCTTGCTTCTGCTAATGTTTTTGGGGATAATACTTGGTTTGCTGATTCAGGGGCAACTAATCATATCACATCTGATTTGTCTCAATTACCTTCTTCAGTTCTTCTTCTGACTTTAATGGTCGTGAAAGAATCACAACCGCCAATGGCCAAGGTATGATTATCACTTGTACTGGTAATACTTCTTTTATTGAGAATAATAGAAAATTGAAACTTCAAAATGTTCTTAGAGTACCTCAGGCTTCACATAATCTATTATCAGTTCACAAATTCACCACTAATAATAACTGTTCATTAACTTTTGATCCATTTGTATATTATGTGAAGGATCTTCACTCGACCAAGACTCTTTTCCAAGGGCCAACTGAAGCCGGTCTATATCCTATTTCCTTCTCTTCAAATAAATCAGGCACAACTCATGCTCTTTCAACTCAACCTTCACAAGTACATCTGTGGCGTAGGAGACTTGGACATCCATCTTTCCAAATAAAGATTGAACATAACCCAAATAAAGATTGAAAATATCCAATACAACATTAAAACATTTATCAGAAAGCATAGAAAATATCCATGACAACTTTATTCAGGTTCTTTTAAAAATTTCATCCAAAATAAGGAGAGATAACTAAAAGCTTATTCCAATACAAAAATTCAACATGCACTAATTCATCATTAATTCATCAAGTGAATTAACTACCAACAGTAACTTCATCTTCTGCAGGTGTTGCTGGTGGTGGCAGATATTTTGTGCCAAGATCTTGAATGATCTTTTTCGCTCCTTCGATCAAATCCTTTACGACATCTCCAGCTGGAATAATATCCTTAACAAGTCCAACACCTTGTCCTGCATACATGACCATGTGTTCCAGTTCTCCAGCAGTAGTCTGATTCGCTACTTGACCAGCAAATCGACGTAGAACAGTTTCCTGCATTTAACCATAAACACAATTAAATCATAATCAAGAAAGACAATTTTGAGTTAGCTCGAAATCAAACTAGGATGTCTGAATTCACATTAGTCCTAGTAAATCTTCACGTGATACAATTGGGTGTGGAGCCGTTATATCATATTTGCGAAGATCTATAGCAGATTTAATTGTACGTATTAATTAAATCATGATTCTTAATTTAATGGAATGAATTAGGAATGTAAGTCCATACTCCTCCATGAATAATTGAATAACCAATTATCGGTTGTGAATCATCATTTTCCACGTCATTTGGTGCGCCTTTCCATTGGTTATGGAAAGGTGTGTTGAGACAACGAGTAGGTGCACGCCAAGTTGCACGACTGTAAAGATCAGTGAGATCGGTATCAGCTTCGGTATAATGCAACAATTGTTGCTTGTAGTAGTCATTTGCGTACGACTCCTTTGTTGCTACAAACCTACAAATATTTAATACAATGTTAAGAGACAATAACACTACAAGAATATCAATAAAGAAAGAACTGTAATTTTGATTGCATAGATACCTAGTTCCCATACAAATGCCATGAGCGCCCAATGATAAAGCAGCAACGTAACCACGAGCATCAGCGATAGAACCTGCGGCAACTACTGCTATGTTTCTGTCTCCGACTAAATCCACCACTCTTGGAATCAAGGCCGACAAAGCTACCTAGATTTACATGTAATTATAAAATTGAACTCACTAATTAATGTTTAATTATTTTACGAATTTAGTTACTCTTATAATTTAGTGATTAGTCCTCATTTTCTTACATGACCAATCACGTGCCCTCCTGCCTCTACTCCCTGTGCAATAATACAATCCACACCCGCAGCTACGGCCTTTTCAGCATCAGCCAATGATCCTACCTGATTAATTATAACATTAATTTTGAATTAGTATAATACAATAGGAAAAGACTTTATAATTTAAAACTAATCATATAAATTGATATGATCAATTAAGAACACTTTGATATAAAATAATGGATGGAATAAATCATCAAACGATTTATTTAATATTTTTATATGTATATATATAATTAGTATTTAATTACTTGGTGCATGATCTTGACTCCTTTAGCGTGTGCTTCGTCCACCATTTCTTTGTTGAAATCACCCCAGTAGACTTGCATGCAAGCGAGCTTCTCATCGAAAATGGCTTTCACGGTGTTAGTGTTGTCGAACTCCAAAAGAATACCAGCTCCAAAGGGTTTTTTCGTCAATTTCTTTGTCGACGTTATCGCCTTCACCGTCATATCATAACTATTCTGCATTAATTCACCATTTATCATCTATTATATCCTCCCACATTTAAATTGTACACTACCATATATAAGGAGTAATAAATTAGTAAGCCATTGTGACAGCTATAAAGACATTAATAGATCGCGAATCTCAATAACTAAAGAATGTCAATCCAGTTTGGGATCAAGTGACATATAGATAAAGAGGTATATGCATGGTTCTAGGAATTGAAGACTAGTAGATCAAAATTCTCATAATTCTTATTGCAACTTGGAATCCCATCTAAAATTCTATTAATGTTTATGAATGAATGAATTCAAAATAAAAAGGGTAACATTAAAGAAGAGTTAATGGTAATAGGAGTATTAGCATGATCGTCACCCCAACGATGATGCAATTAAGAAACATGTTTTTCATAAAATGGAACAAAAAAATATAGTCTGTATGTAAGAAAATCAGTGAGTTAGGGAATATGAATATAGATAGAAACTAAAACAAAAGAGATTGAAACGTACGACTGGACTGGCCAGTAGACCAATACCACCGGCTTCAGCGACAGCAGCAACAAGCTTGGGGCCAGCAATATCAGCTCCCATAGGTGCCAAAACAATGCCATTATCGAACCCTAAGATCCCACCGAAACTCATTTTCTATATCTCTTAGAGAAATGGAGATAAGAAAAAAATGAAAGAAAGACGAGTCTTTAAGTGTTTAGTGTTTTGAAATACAATGAGGACTTCTACAACTATTTATACCATTTCGCACCCATCTTACTATTTTCCTATGGGTCCCTTTTCTCGAATAAAAATTTGACATGTGCAACATTTAGTGTCCTAATTTTCCTAATAAATATTTAAAAGAAATTCATAGAAAACCATAGCTGGATAACCAACATGTGCCTCATTAATTATAAGTTATTTCTTTTACTATGTGAGGTTTGACTAAATATTTTAAACTGATTGCTTTATTAACAGAAGTGGACAAGAATTAGATATTTTTTTTTTTTTGGTGAAATTACGATCTACGTTAGTTGATACAAGACATTGATACATCATGAAGATGTGATGAGCACGATTACCACCCAATTTAAACCATAATGAAAAAGGTCTAAAACCCGACAAATTTCTTAATAATCATGCAATCTAGGTAGATTTTCAGGGTTTATTTTGGGGTGTAAATATAAAATATGTGACAAATCAAACTAGCAATCTATTATACAGTGAACCTATATCAAGGTGACTAAATTACCATAGGTTCACACAAAAAAAAAATTGACCTACTGTGTCTTCTCTACTCATTATCAGGTAGTTGAGTTCGGTGACCACAACTGATGGAGACCATCAAGATGGGCTTCACGGCCGAACTAGTTAGAGGGCCTTATGGCCAAGCCCATTAGGGTTAGAGTTTAGGAGTTTTCATGTTTTTGTATTTCCTACTAAGTCTAGGTTTAGAAGTTTCTATGTTTGAGTATCTTTGATATTTAGGAATCCTAATTTGAGTCTATCTAGAAGTTTATAAGTTCCTACAAAAGGAAGTCAGGTCTGTCCTTGTTATTCAGATGAGAGAATATTATCAACCAAGTTTATTATTAATCAAGTTTATTGTTTATCATTATTTTATCAGTTTTATTTCGTTAGTTTAGTTTATTAACAATGGTGGATTCCATTACTTTTACGCTTCCGCAACAATCTACATCAGCTGGTATCAGAGCTTTAAGAATCTGGGAACACATAATTTTTTAAATACTTCTCATCTTGAATGTTGGGATAATCTTCCGCGTTTAGGTTGGGATCCTTTTAGAGATGCACAACAACTCTATGTTGATCGAAAAGATCAAAACAAAATTAATGTCGATTCCAAAATTCCTATGTTTGATTATCAATATCATATAGATTTTTGGATTCAACAGATGGAGGATTGGTTTATAAACCAAGAAGTCCATGACGAAGACAAGGTTTTGTCATCGAACAACACTTGTCTAAAAGAGTCTATGAAAAGTTCAATGCAATGCAATGGAGACTCATTAATCAAGGAAAAAAATTCGTCGACGATTGGACTACATTGAAAAACATCTTTAGGTATGTTTTTCTTCCTTTAGATGAATATTTTTCATATGTGGAGACAAAGATTGAATCCAGTAGACAGTTCTCGAATGTTATTTCGGTCACCGTGTTCGATGGTATTGAAGAAGAAGTTCTTGACAAAAAGAATAAAATTTTCTCAATGACGGAGGAAAAAGAAGAACAAAGTGAATTATCCTCTTTTAGCTTGAAAAGGTCAGTTCATTCTAGTTTAGATTTGATTAAGCCATATTCGAGTTTGGTTTATAAGCAACACGAATATGAACGTGGGAAGATTGTTCAAGTGAAGAAATTCAAGGTTGATTTTTCCATAAAGTATAATGTGGTGTTTGTGGTCTTCTTCATCAAATTAAAAGATGACGGGAGATGTTGCAATTTGTTGGAAGTTTCTTTCCTACATTTATTTTTGCAAGATTCTTTGCACTATGAGATTGAAGCTTGTGATTTCGTCCAAGTGGGTGTCCTTCAACCCCAATGCACTGTTCGCTCGAAGTGGGAATTAAGGATTGCATTGTTGAGTCTCACTTGAGGGCAAGTTCGTTCTCGGTCGGGGAGTATGATGGAGACCATCAAGATGGGCCTCACGGCCGAACTAGTTAGAGGGCCTTATGGCCGAGCCCATTAGGGTTAGAGTTTAGGAGTTTCCATGTTTTTGTATTTCCTACTAAGTCTAGGTTTAGAAGTTTCTATGTTTGAGTATCTTTGATATTTAGGAATCCTAATTTGAGTCTATCTAGAAGTTTATAAGTTCCTATAAAAGGAAGTCAGGTCTGTCCTTGTTATTCAAATCAGAGAATATTATCAACCAAGTTTATTATTAATCAAATTATTAATCAAGTTTATTGTTTATCATTATTTTATCAGTTTTATTTCGTTAGTTTAGTTTATTAACAATGGTGGATTCCATTACTTTTACGCTTCCGCAACAATCTACATCAACAACTATTTTGATCATACCCAAGTAAAGTAACCCAACCCTAAGTGCCATAGAAAACAGCCACAAACCAAATAAAAGGACGGGTTACATAAAGAAGGGCACCAACCATACTCATAAGAGTAAATCCAATGTGATGAGGCTTGGTTTCGAAGTATGGGAGCTCCTGAACTTTTTATTTATAATGTCGGTTCCAAATCAAGGGCTCCCAACCCAAATTCAATATGTTATGTACATGCGTGCAATTTTGATTTCTATTTTCAACAAAAAAATTAGAGAGATTTTGATTGCAACAAAAAAACTATAAAATTTGGTTCTTAATTAAAATTTGTTGTAATTTTCAAGAGGGATAATTTTAAGAAAGATGAATAAAGAAGGACTTAGAGAAATTAGAGAGGACTTAGGAAAAGGTTTAAAACAAAAAAAAATTAAAAACAGATTCCGGTGAATCTCTTTTTGGATACACCTCAATGTAGCAAAAGGACCAAAACCACTAAATTTGGAGTGGAAAACCCCTTCCCTTCGGCTCCCCGGTTGGGTCGCCCAACGGCTGGACCTTGCCTCTTTAATTTTGAAATTTGGTAGCTCAACCACAAGGTTTGAGTTTGCTCCAAGCCTTTGCTTTCGTTTTATAGGTTATGGGAATGGAAAGTGACAAAAGAAAAGGTGATGCTTTGGGATGTCCTAAAAATCTTAGGAGAATAAAGACTTAGTCAATCAAGAATGACATATAGTCATATTTATTTTTTAGCCCCAAGAATCACTTGATTGCTTTTTGCCCTGTAGTACATCTTCACCTCTCCTCCATGCCACCGCCACCATTTTCGACCACCGACTACCTCACTCACTCTTTTTGTCCCTTTCTCAGTCTCTCTCTCTCTCTCTATGTCTCTATATCTCTCTCACTCTCTCGTTGTAGGTCTCTCTTTCTCGCTCCCTAAACCCTAGACGTCTAGGAGGGGTTCGAAAACCCTCCTCAAGGGTTTCAAACTTCGTGGTTGGTCGACCACAAGAGATTCGTATTTGGTCGACCGCGCAAACCCTCGAGGAGGGTTTTGCCTGAAACGCTTCTGGTTCCGAACAAGGGAACACTTCTCTTCGCCAGAACTGTGTGTGTATGCGAAAGAGAGAGAGAGAGAGAGAGAGAGAGAGAGAGAGAGAGAGAGGGAGGAGGAGGAGGAGGAGGAGAGGAAGAGAGAGAACGCGGATAGTAAGACAAAGCTTGTGAGAGAAGAGGGAAAAAAAGACACGAGGAGATGAAAATTATGGGCAAAAATAAAAATTCGATTTTTTTTTACCCAAAATGAAGATATCCCTAAATCAAATATATTAACCAAAATCTTTATTCTTCAGAGACTTTTTAGGATGCCCAAAGTCGTGGCTAAAAGAAAAATACGAAAGTGTCGAAAATTGCCAAAATATCGAGCAAACATAGATTTTCTTTTCAATTTAACTTATTTGAATATGAATAATTTGACTCAAGTATGTGCAAAATCATTGCCAGACAAAAATACAAATGTTATGAAATTTTATTTGCTACTCAGATCCCAAGTCAGATTTTAAACGTAACTTAAAAAAGACACAGTACTACGGAGGGAAAAATCTATAAAAGAGAAATATTGTTCTTATACTCTTGATGACGCTTCCTTCAGTATAACCTTTTCATAGACATGATATGCTTGTAGCACACAATTTTTGATAAACCTAAATATGATAGTTACTTGTTTCAACAAAGAAAAAATGATAGTTACTTTGTGAGTTCGGTATGGTCATCGTTCATGTAGTGCCTGCATTGCATTAATGTGCACGACAGTTACACTCACTCTCTCGTATTTCTAAAAGAAAATTCATTATTTACAAAGAAATGAAAAATACGCACGGAGTGTGGTCGTATATGGAGTGAAAATGCTTCTTTAGATGTTCTCCTCTCTCTACCAACCTCTAAATTTTGATTTGTGAAAGTATTAATTGTGCAATAATACTACGTTAGCTCTAGTCTAAAGTTATTATTTCGATACTTTTCTTAATATTTTTAAGTTCTTGAAATTATGACACAAATCTCTATAAAATGAGGGTAGATACACAATAAAATCATTGTTATACACAATAAAGTCAATACTTGGTTGTGCAAGTGATTGATGGTGTTGACATAAATTCCAAAATCTTTAAAGTCCCGTGTTTGATCCCAAAAGTGGTGGAATCCATGGTTATTAAATTTGAGTTATTAAAGTTATAACTAATGTAATTAGTTTGTCGGGTTTTAAGTGTCTTTCATGTTATTGGGGTTTAGGCCTCTTTCATTTTTGGTTTAACGGTTGTCGTGCTTATCACATCTTCACGATGTATCAATGTCTTGTCATGACTAACGTAGATCATAGTCGATTTCTTAAAAAAAAAAATGTTATACAAAAGTCACAATCCTATAAATGTCAAAATTAAGTTAATTGGACCTGATTTATTTATCTTTCTGATCACTAATTTGTCATAAAGATGATTTTTAATTAAGAGAGAATTAGATTAGAATGATGAATTTAAATAGAAGACTAAGAAAATCCCACGAGCTTCATGCTCAAAACTTTCCCAACATGAAGCTTTTCATTTTCTAAGAAGTTTGACATTCATTTATGAGTTTAATGCTAATTCCCCCCATATAAGCTAATCTTATAAGCTGGGATACCATTATCACATCAAAAAGATTTTTTCATTTTTTTAGTTGAAAAAAAGAAAAGTTATTACAATGAGACTTAATAACGATAGTAAGATCGTCCTAATAGACTAGAACATGTATTAAACTAAGAGATCGCACATATCCCAGTTCACAAGGAATACTACCATTAGAAATTATATTTTAAATGGTTGACAAAAACAATATTTCTTCTTCTTAAAGAAAGAGAAGATCTTGTTATAGCAATCGGGGTTAATGTGAACAATACGAGTAATCCAAAACAAACAAGAACAGAACACAGAGATTTACGTCGTTCGGTTGGTGGGACCTACTCCACGGCGACAACGGCGCGATGATTTCCACTATGATAATCAAACAAGTTTGCACAAGAGATTCATGAGATTGTGCTTACTGATATCTCCTTAGGATTTAGTTTATATAACCACTACACCCTAATCCCACCGTCTCACCTGACTCTCTAAAGCCGACTCTCTCTACAACCGACATTATACACGGATAACGCTAATCACCAATAACCGACGTAAGTCTAGCTTCGCATTCCAGCTCTGTCTCGGAGTCCAGCTCTGCCTCACAGCCTTGCTTCGCATACCAGTTCTGTCTCAACAATCAGCTCCGCTAACGGGTCCAAAATTCGGCGGCGAGACCTTCAATATCGGCAGGAAATTACCATTGCCTTGTAAGCAGGTTGGCGGGTCATAAAACCAGGTTCGATACCAATCCATATTCGAGTCACTTCCAACAGATCTCATAATACCAGTCGGCCCCGAAGCGATCCAGGCTGCCTAGGACCCCCAAATTTAGAGAACCCCTAATTTATATAACATTTATATATGAATATTATTATGATATGTATGTGTTTATGCATATTTATATCAGATTTGTTTAGGTAGCCAAGTTGGGAGAGTAGTTGTCTAGTTGATTAAAGAACCTAAGATTTAAGGTTCGATTCCCGAATTACATCATTTTTTAAAGAATAAATGTACACCTCAAATAACAAAGTCTATCCAGACTTAATTAATAGGAGGTTTAAAAGAAAAAGACAAAATCATACTAACATTTAAACTTAATGAACTACTCTCCAACCCTAAAAGACACCTAATAAAAGAAGAACAAAAATCAAACTAAATACGTATTTTTATAATATCTTTCTTCTCTTTTCTAATTTCTCTTCAATCTCACATTTCAATTATATAGAGCTAAGCTTCTTGTTCCTTTAATTTTTCTTTGTTTTTTTATTTTATTTTTGTTTAGATTCTTATTGCTATTTCTAGTAAGTTAAAATATTTGTGATTATTAGTGTACACTTTGTTATTATCGCATTAGATTGTTACGGATCCAAAAAAATATTTATACGATTCTCGGGAGCTATAGATAAACTCGTTAAGAAAAAAGAAGCGGATACTAATAATCCAAATGAAGTGTTAGTTGATGAATGATTTTTTCAACTTGAAGTGTGAGGGTCACCGTCGATACGTTCGCCTAGAGGCCCTCAAAAGTCAGGACCGGTACTGAATGTTTTCAAAGGTAATCAACATAAACATATAAAGAGCGAGCTAACAACAACTAGGATTGCACTAGCTAGTGCACAAATCAAGACCCATGTAACTAGGATTACCAATGCATCCTTACTCTTTTCTATTTCATTTTTTATTCATGTCATCATATAAGTTTATTAAGTTTGAAGGATAGAGAAAAAGGTGTTTTTTTTTTGTTAAAGAGTGCATTATATTACTTAAACCAAAATACTATTACAATAATGTTTATATAAAAAGAAAGGGACATTCTTCCATGTTTGGCGCTTGTTCTTCTTTCGAACCCATTTAGCCAGCTGGTCAGCTTGAGAGTTGAGTTTCCTATTGGCATACATGTAGATGACACTGTCAAAATATTTTCCTATATCCTGAATTTTGCTGATATAAGCTGTAGACTGCCACTGGATTTTGTGCGTGTTATCTTGGAGATGCTTGATTAGATTGCAGTTATCACTTTCTATGATAATGTTTTTATGTTCGTTGTCCTTCGCCCATGTCAAGCCTCTAAGAATAGCAATTGTTTCACTCTCTTCACTGCTTCTAGCTCTGGTGAAGTCTGCTTCTGCTTGAATGAATTTCGAGTCTGCACTATGAACTATCAATCCTATTCCTATATAGGATTCTACTGCTGTAAACAAAGCGTCTACATTGATCTTAATATATGGGTTATTTGGAGGTTTTCATTTCTCTACTTTTTGGCTGATATTTCTTGAAACTTTTTCTTGTTTTTCCGGAAATTGATGTATCCTAGTGATTATCGAATTGGTAGAATTTGTACTTTTTTGGAAATACCCCTCACATCTATTCTTCCATATTATCCACAGAATTGCTGCGAAGTGAGTATTATTATTCGTATTACACCTGTGCTTTGAGTGTTGCCAAGAGAAAATCCATTCCTTTATCGAGGTAATATTCTCCGAGATAATATTAAAATGAAACCAAACATTTTTGGCTATCGTGCAATGCAGTAAAGCATGCTCCATAGATTCAGTTTTCGTGCATATATGACACTGAAATTTGTTACCTATGTATTTTCCTATACGTTCTTTAACTGGTAGGGCGTTATTGCAAATTTTCCATATGAATAACTGTATTCTTGGTCTTATTGGTAAATCCCATATATATTTCCAGTTGTAATTGCTTGGCATTACTGTAATGTTTTCTCGTCTGAGATGATTGTACATAGATTTAACTGTGTATTTTCCAGATTCTGTAAGTCTCCATTGAAGGAGTTGAAGGAGATGTCCTTCGACCAAGGTGACAATGCGAACAATTTGTCGGATAGGACAATTGATGTGGAAGATCATCAAGTCCGTTTGATTTAGGGATCGTAGAGTTGTAGCTAGAGACCAACTACGATCGTCGAATTACGAAGTAATTCGCGGCTAACTTCGATCGGATCCTACAACGGGTTACACATAAGACTGTCAAATTGATCTAGGATATGACTAGTGGGAGTAAGATATAATCATGGGAGTGTCCCATAAATATATCTCATAGGCCTAAAAAGGAATTAGGCAAAGATAGTACAAAAAGGCCAAAAACAGGGTTTTGGGCCTAGACCGGTTCGGGTACTTCTAGGACTCGGATTGGGCTGAATTTTGGAGGGTTAGTTGCTGATATAATAAAAATTATATCTGCCAATTTTCGTGGTGTTTGGACACCTCCTCCTTAGGGAATTGAGAAAATATCAATAGTTGCTATTTTCGACTATTTCCCTAAATCTTATTCTAAAGGGTGTTTTGGGAAACCTAAAAGGAGGTGGATTCTTATTAGGGTTCTATATAAACACTCTTAGGGCAGAGAATAAGGTGTGGAATTTCTCTCTAAGCTTTCTTACTCTACCACATCAAGTAGAGAGGAGGAAGTGAGTTAATTCCCATTAACTATCTATCTAGTCAAATAAGGTGTTCTTCTTTCCAACCACCATTGGTGTGCTAGCTATACAACAAGGTGGGAGATCAAATTGATTGCTCGTGTCCCAAGTAGAGGAGCTACACTTGAAGCTCTTGGTCTTCTTTAATCAATTCAACTAGTTCGAGGGAAAAGCGATTAAGGTAATCTACTATCTCCATTAGTTTAATTACTAGTTTTGCATGTGATCCTGGGGATACTAGTGTAGACATTAGATGTCTTATTTCCGCTATAAACACTAGTATAAGGGTTTAAATCCCTACATCCATTTCATTTCATCCTTTCCATTCATAGAAATGGGGATGGATTTTATTAACTTTTTAGTATTTTCATCAAAATTCTGATTCAGCAAATTTTCATCCCATTCATTGTTTTCAATTAATTGTGATACTTTGGTCAGGTTTGAGTTATTAAGATTTGTGATAGGGTCATTAATAGAGGGAACCCAAATGTCTTGCCAAATATTTATATCTTCCCCAGTATGGACTTCCCAAATGGATAAGTTCTTGATTTGATTGAGGTTTTTGTTTATGTTTTTCCATATCCATGAGTGGTTTTGTTTCACTGGACCTGGATTGTTTGAGTTCGGGTAGTAATTTGCCTTCATAAATTTCACCCATGCCGCTTTTGTGTCCGTAATGATTCGCCATGCTTGTTTACTTAACATGGCTTTGTTGTCCAGATCTGAGAGATGAATGCCAAGGCCTCCCAGATCTTTAAGAAGACAAATCGAGTTCCATGCTTTCGTACATATGCCTTTTGACTTACCCCACCAGAACGACTTTTGTAGAGTCATTATGCGTTTGCTTACACTTTTTGGAATTGCGAAGCATTGCATCTGGTATCGGGGTACGGCCGCTGCGATCGCCGAAATGACCACCTTTCGACCTGCTTGGGACAGAAAGGAATTGTTCCATTTTGTAAGTTTTCCATTAATTTGCTCCAGTATCTCTTTGAAGACTCTCGTCTTATGAGTACCTATAAATAATTGACCTCCTAGGTACTTCTCCGAGGTGGAAGCGTATTTGACTTTTAGAGCCCTCATGATCATTCGTTTGAATTTAGGGTGAGAGTTCTTTAAGTAGAATATGTTCGATTTAGCATAGTTTATCATTTGTCCTGATGTATCGCAGAAAGTGTTCAGTATTCGTTTGAGAATCGGTATGTTTTCCAATGAGTTTCGACCGAAAATAATACAATCATCTGCAAAAAGTAAGTGATTAATCTCGAAATTATTATTATTACTCGGAAAACCTTGGAATTTAATATTCCCCATCTTTGTGTTGATAAGGCGGCTGAGCCCCTCCATTGCTAGAGTGAACAAAAAAGGCGACAAAGGATCTCCTTGCCTGATACCTCTCGAAGGGAAGAAAGTTGGCCCGGGTCGCCCGTTCACTAGAACTGCCATAGAGGAGGACGTGATACAGTTCTTAATCATTTTGACCCAGTCATCTGAGTATCCTAATTGTTTCATAATATCTATAAGGAAATTCCACTCCAGTCTGTCGAAAGCTTTCGACATATCAAGCTTAAGGCCAAAATAGCCTTTAGACCCTTTCATCTTTTTGTAAGAGTGGATAATTTCCTGAACGATGATAATATTGTCCGATATCTGTCTCCCCGGGACATACGCTGCCTGAAAAGGAGAGATAATCGAGTTCAGAGTTTGTTTTAAGCGATCTGCTAAAATTTTTGTGATGATCTTATAAGTTGTGTTCAGCAGACTAATGGGCCTATAGTCTGCAGGGGAATTCGGAGTAGGGGTTTTTGGAATGAGACAAATGTGTGTATGGTTGGTACCTTGAGGGAGTTCCGCAGCCACAAAAAAAGATTGAACAAGAAAGTAAATGTCACTGCTAATAGTATCCCAATTAGATTGGAAAAAGAAATGAGGGTATCCATCCGAACCAGGTGCTGATTCCTTCTTCAGCCAATTAATGGCTCTATTAATTTCTTCCTGGTCCGGGTTTCTAGTAAGAATCATATTCTGCTCATTCATGATGGTTTCTTTGAAGAGATTTAGTATATCTGGGTTACCTCTTGGGTTAGTAGTAGAACTAATATTCTGTATGTGAGATGAAAAGGTGTTTTGAATGTCGTTTATATTTTCATGTCATTCACCATTTTCGTCTTTTATTGCTAAAATTTTATTATTTCTTCCTCTCTGAATGGCCTGCGAGTGAAAATATTTAGTGTTCTTGTCCCCTAGGTTGATGAAATTATTTCTAGATTTTTCTTTCCAAAGACTTTCCTGGAACTCATACAGCTCTTCCAGTTTCGAGATAAGTCTAGACTCTTCCTCTTTGTTTTTACAATTTTGCAGAGCCTTGATCGTTTGAGTAATGTTATTGTCTATGTTACCAAAAACTTTTTTGTTCCAGTTCGTCAGATGAATGCTTAAACGTTTAAGATTAGTTTGAATATTGTCATTCGTATAGTTTTGTCGAGTACTGGCCCACTTCTCCGCGATGAACTCGTGGCAGTCTGGGTGCGACATCCAAGTGCGCGCAAATTTAAAAGGCTTTGCCTTAGTGTCCTTATTTTCTTGCATCGAGAGGAGGATCGGCAGGTGATCAGATCCTACCGAATCAAGGTGATTGATTCCACAGGATCTGTACCTCTGAAGCCAGGGATGATTAGATAGGGCTCTATCTAATCTTTCCTGAATAAGCTTGTCTCCCGATTGCCTGTTGCTCCAAGTAAACGGGTTTCTCTTAAATCCCATATCCATAAGTTCTAATTCGTTGATGATGCTAGTAATTTTTGGAGTCAGAGAATTAGTAGAGTTTGTTCCTCCCCTTTTCTCCTGAGGGTCTAGGATGATGATATTCAGGTCACCAATGACCACCCAAGGTGTGTCTGGGCCCGGGTTAATTTCTTTCATTTTTTTCTACGGTTTCATTTTGTTTTTCTGGTATGGGCTACCATAGAATACCGTAATGAGAATGTTTTCATCAAAATGGTTGTCCCGAATTTCTATATGGATAATATTATTATCCGAGTATAGAATATTCGCTTTCAAATTATGTTTCCAATACATCACTAATCCACCTGCTTTATTGTCAGGTTCTATGAAATGACTAGCATACGTTTTTTCAATACGAATATGTTTATTGATTTGAATTGATTTGTTTTTCGTTTCCGAGATAAAAATAACATCCAGGTTATGCTTCTTAATGAGGTTGCAAAGATGTTTCTTTGTGATATAAGACGAAATTCTACGGACATTCCAACTTAAAATGGACGGACTAACTGATGGGGGAGTGTTAATAGCCATCTATGTGGCGCGTTGGGCAAGATCCCCAAACGGCCCACAGGAATACTACCCTCAACTACGATTCTAAAGGCCCTCACTAATCCACTGAAACCTGAAAAAGAGAAGCCTCCCAAAACAGAGAACAGAAGAAGAAGGAATCCAACCAACAACCAAAACAAGAATACAGGAAAGGAATCTACAGAAGGAACAGGAAAAAAAACAAAAAAGAAACAGCTATACTATATATTAAAACTAAAAGAAAACAAACTAATAGAAGCACTGAACTAAACGATAGCAATTAACAGAGCTACATGAAGACTTCATTGCTTTTCATCTATCTTACACTAGATGAAACTAAAATGTAGCATCAACAAAACAACTACCAGACAAACTAACAAAAACAACCAAAAATAACTAAGGAAGAAACCATCATAGCATAATCAACAAGATGATAAGCACACAAAAAATTCCCACCAGAAACACTAAACTTAAACGACTAGACTAGGCTGTTCATCTTTTCCTTCATCACGAGCATCTGAGGATTGTCCAGGTGATTCAAGCAGTGAATCAGCAAATAAATGTCGCATTCTTTCTTCGATGCTGTCAATAAACTCAGGTGGTGGGATGTACCAACTAGCTGGAATACCATTATCTCGATCAAAAGACACCAAAGCCCTCCCTCGAAGATCAGCCTCACTAAAACCTTCTGGAATAACACTACTATTCTGAACCTTCTCCCTTTGCTTTTTGTAAAACGACTGATATACCTCTCCTTCTTCTACTTTGACTTCCATAAGCAACTCTGTCTCCTTTCTTTTTCCCTTCCGTCTCTGCAAATTTCGAGTTTGAGAGGTACCCTCATTGTTGCTCGGAGATTTAACCACTTGGATTGCCCACTCATTGGGTTGATTCTGAGTTGGAGAACTAGTATCCATTGGGGTGTTCAAACGTCTACTATTTGGCTTGATACAAGGGGTAACTATATGTATTAAGTTTGTGGTCATCCAACTCAAAACCAATTGACAACGAGTGGAGATGACCTAGAGATTATATTCTTGGTTGCTAGATACGCCTTCTCTCATGTGGGACTATTCTCACGCTCTCCCTCACGTGTGGCGTGGTTAGTCTAGGACGTGCCTTTTTTTTTCGGGTTACGTGAAACACGTGTGACTTTTAAGCCTATCACGTGTAAGCCAAACTCTGATACCATGTTAAGTTTGTGGTCATCCATCTCAAACCAATTGATAATGAATAGAGAGAACTTAGATATTATATTCTTGGTTGCTAGATACCCCTTCGCCCATGTGGGATCATTCTCACAATATGTTTATAAAGTGGAAAAAAATAAGACATGATATATAACCATCACGGAAACAATACAAGATAATGAACAAGCACCACGTAAACAAATGTGTTTCGAGAAATGGAAGGATTTGATCTTATGTGTATAAAAATGCTTTGGCTAAATGGGGTCGTACCCACGGTCATAAGAAAATTTGGAACGATGTCCCCTCCTTTATTTCTGATGTTTAGTCGGTCTGTAATAGACTCTTTTATTTAATGGTATTTCTCTTCATCAAAAAAAAAGCTCAACGCAAAGAAATCTCTAGAAAGAGGAAACAAGAAATGATAACGAACATGGCATCCATATATCATTAACACTCAAAGAAGTTGTATTTGATTTATTATAAAATCAGCTTAGCAGCAATAGTTGATGGAAATTTAATGATCAAAAGTAACTTAATCCTTCTTTTGATTATGGAACCCTAGAAAAGTTTTTTGAGAGGGAAACAACTCTAGAAATAGAGATTGGATTGGGTGCAAGGGTAAGCCAGAATTATAAGTTAAACTGTGTTAGTCCGTAATTACTATAGGATGGATGGTGTCATCTCGATTGCACATTGGTAGTATTGATATTCTCAAATTCTTCCCTTCAAATTAACAACTTCAATCATTTCAGTAATCTTGATATATTAGATTCTAAAATTAATAAGGAAGAAATGGAGAGAGTTGCAAAGAAGATAGAAGAGGAAGAGAGAAAAATATAATGGTGGATTGTATAAGAAAAACAAGGCGAATAGTTTTTTTAAGGATATCGTAACCGATTGTTGACACTAATACCCTTCCGTTTTGAGTCAATTTACACGAAGAAGATTTTATGTCAACTGTCGGATGTAATCTATATCAAACTCTCAATAAAAATAGAAGACCAGACTTATCCCAAATAACTGAGTGACTTGTTTTTATATATAAGATGATACTACAAAATTGCCAAATTTGGTCCCAAACAAATATTCTTCACAGTCCCAAATTGTTCTCCAAATGTTGAATAAGACTCATTGAGCCTTAACAGATAGAGAACGATCCCTTATCGTCTTCTCTGATACCAGATTGTTGAAAAAATAATGCCTTGGGGTGAAATTTTCATCTTTGAAATGTATATTGTGTTACTCAAAGATAATTTACAAACAATTTGGGTATACATTTACGATTCACAACTCAAACACTCTTTAACTGCACTCACATTCACTCTTTATATACTCTCACTGATCTTGTGATGAACAATGAGATGGGGTACATAGATATTTATACTAGTCCTAGGATGTCATTGTTGAAATCGGAGCCAATTTTGGCTCGACACGACTCATCAAACTCAGAAACCAAGCACGTCATTGTGTTCGTCTCGTCGAGCTCTTCAACTTAGAGCCAATAATCACTCGAATCTGTTGATGTCAAAAAATGGTTTTCCTTTAACCAGTCAGAGAATCGAGACTTGAGGCATGACAGCGTCTGTTATGAATGGATATTTCGTCTGGTTGATAGATACTCCTTCTTCATGTTTTCGCTCCTTGCTCCTTAGAACCCTAGAGGGAACCTGCAATGGGTTCGAAAACCGCTCAGACGCTCAAGACAGTCAGGTTGCTCTCTGCAGTAAAAAGATTGAGTATTGAGTGAACCTTTTTGGAATGTATTGAACTTACTCAACGTGTATTGAAGAGGGAGATGTGATGCCCTTTTATAGGCTGCATTAGACCGACTGTGATAGACGGTGTAGATGAGGCAGTTGTGATCCACATTTTGAGAACTAGACTACTATTCGTAGTTAGGGTTCCTTTTTGGTTTATATCGTATCTAGGATAAATAAAAGTTCCTATGTTCAAGGATACTTCATAGATATCATGCCGAAGTGATAGATCTTCTAGGAGATGTTTCCTCTTTTGAGACTCTTGAAGCCTAAGTTGCTTAAACACTTAGGATCTTAAACAAACTGAGATCTTTAGAAAGATTCAGGATTAAGTTGGTAAGCGTGCGGCGTGCTTCTGCTTTCCCAATTTAGGGCGTAAGGCATCGGCCTTGCTTACGTGGAGCCCCCTTACTCCTTTGGAGAATCTCAGGCTGACCTGATTGTGTTTTAGGCGAAGCAGGGCTGGAGCTCCTTTGCTGATCTTTGTCGACCTCCTAGTTGTAGGTCGACCTCCTAGTTGTAGGCGTAGGTGGCAAATCGTAGCGGGTCCAGCAGTCATGTTGCCTTAAGTCAGGTTAACCCGTTGGACTTCTGGTTTATTCTTGACTTATTGACGTTAGTCAACGACTGAACATTTTGTGCATCATCAGAATCCAGTTTCTGATGAATGAGAAATTCAAATTTAAAGTTAGGACATAGGGCGGTTAAGTTAGGGACTAAAACACCAAAAAAGACAAGTTAGATTGGGCCATCTGGACGAAATGAGCACGACCAGATCTGGACTACTTGTGTTCATACCGCGGAAATGCTCCAAATATGACAGTCGCTCATCATAAGCTTTGGGATCTTGGTATGACGCTTCTAGGAGCATTGGATCCGTGAGGATCCAACGGGGATCGTATGCCACCCTCTTCGGGCAGGAGGTGGGATCTCCATAGTTCTCCATCTAATGGCCATTTCCTTCATCTGTTTGGCATCATTCAATATCCATCTAATTGTTGGCGTTCTCTCTGTGAATTCAAGCCAAATTTGATGGATCAAAGAGTAGCTGACAAAACCAGCTATTTAACCAATTCTTTCTCAAGAAGTGTGCATCAAAAACCAAGAGATGTGTCTCAAAAAACCAAGTGATGTGTCCCAAATGAAAGGGCCTATTTGATTCCTATATAAACAATCCAAATTCATTCCGAAAATCGATCAATTCATTCTCTTCTTTTCTTCTGAAATTAGTATCCCAACTGTGCCTGAAACATAATTTTGATTTTAGAAATATTCTAGTCTGTCTAGAATTCTGAAGAAAGAAGCATTTGAGTGAATTTATAAACATTCAAGTGTCTAGAAGATCGCATTCAAGTGTCTAGAAGATCAAATTGCATCAGTCAAAAAGCACATATTACTTCCGAAGGTTCGTCCGCTTTTAGTATATAGAAGTGTCGTCGAAATTCTTAAAGGATAGTCGTTGTATCCCGAAGGCTACACGTATCCTAACTGCTGGTACTGTTACAGGGGTGTCGCCTCGACTACAAAATTTCTTCTTCTTATCCTCAGAATTTCTTTTTATTTTTTGTCTATCTCAGTAAATTCTAAATTAGCAATACTAATAAGTTAATATTCATTTGTAGTCCATCTCTCTATAAATCAGAGATGAAATGTTTTTACTTCAAACCGAGACTCTGTTTTAATCTTGACAAGACAATGAGAGATTGTAATCCCTCTACCATAACCAGATAAACAATAATTTTTAGAATATGTAAGACACTTTCTAGAAGCTTCTTTAGAAAGTTGCAGAAACATTATTATAGAAATAGTTTTAAAATAGACTAATAATAAACAATCTAGAAACTAAATATTTTTCCAGTAAAGAATGATTCTAGAGAAAGAATTCTCTAAAAACAAACTTCTAAAAGATGAAGGGGAATTTGATGGTAATCCTTCAAAAGTGTTTGGTTGATGCGGATGGTGAACAAAAAATGAAGAAGACTAAGATAGTGGTCTGATTAGTGGTGGTGGCTAGCAGAGGTGGTGGTCTGCGATAGAAATGGATAGAAATGGTGGTAGTGTTATGATTGATATCTAGTCACTGAATTTAATTGCCCTTTAATAATTAAAAGTTTTCCATCTACGTAAGAAATTCTTCTGTCAATATATGGGTTATCATTTAATTAAACAATTATATCTGATTATCTGTATTTCTTCTCTAAAGGCGCTCTCTGTCTTCTCTAGAGATACTCCCTAAAATAGTCAAATTAGCAATAGCACTTGGATATATAAAAGAACCTAGCTAGTTACACAATAAATTTACATGGTACGATTGGTGAGACTTACTCTACCGTGTACAATAACACGACAATCACTATAAATATAAAACAGATTATAAAAATTTCTCAAAAATATCCGTGTGGCACATAGGGGTGCAGTTTCATTCAAACAGTTTCCCTAGGCACTTTCAATAGAAAGAAGAATTCTTATTTGTTTCATTTTCTTCCCTGTCTCGAAGGAAAGCCAAGAGGCATTGTTCATACAACACACTTTATGATAGAAGGTGTGTATCTCTTTGATTTATAAATTAAGAAAATTATGAGAAAATTAGAATTAATTTAGGAACATAATTGTCCAATTTTCCAATTTGTTGTCGTAGTTTACAGAAGAAGAAAAAAAAAATGCTTCGTTAACATTAGTGTACATGGTTTTCAAGTTACGTCTTGTGAACTCTTGGAACGTGATAAATTGCTCTCTTTTAGAAGAAAACACAACGCATTGGTCACCCAGAAATCCACAATATCATTTACTCAATTAGCTTGTGAAATAAGACAAACATAATTACTCCACACACATGGGGTGGTGGTGCAATTGCCTGGCTCGTAGGTCTCATGGCTTAGTGCCTTAGTCTTGTAATCCACAGGTTGAGAGTTCAGGCCTCTCTCACCACATTCTTCTTTGTTCCCAACTTATAGTTTATCTACTCTTAAGTGGGAAAAGAGATACAAATATATCAGACAATGATGTCTTGTTTTTCGTCTAAGTCGGATCTAAAATTTGTCTCAAGGTTCGACATGGGGCGGTGGTGACAGTTGCCTAGCGAGTAGGTCTCATAGCTTAAGCGATGACTGAGGTCGACAAGTCGAGCCTCTCTCACCCCATTCTTTTTTGTTCGGAACTTATAACTTATCTACTCTTAAGTGGGAAAAGAGTTACAAATATGTTAGACAATGATGTCTTGTTTTTCGTCTAATTAAGGCGGATCTGAAAAATTTCTCGAGGTCTGACATGGGGTGGTGGTGCAGTTGCCTAGCGAGAGGTCTCATAGCTTAAGCGATGACTGAGGTCGACAAGTCAAGCCTCTCTCACCTTATTTTTTGTTGTTCGCAACTTATACTTATCTACTCTTAAGTGGGAAAAGAAATACTAATTGTCTGCTATGAATTCTGACTTTAGATTATGACTCATGAATTCTGATTCATCAGAATGGTTGACTGGGTTTGAGTTTGAATCCATTTATGGTGCGTTTGGTTGCAGGATTCATGATTCCACGGATTCATGATTCCACGGATTCATGATTCCACGGATTCATGAATCCAAATGGTTTCTTTTGGTTTGTGTGACTTTTTTGGTTTGTGTGACTTTTCGATTTTTATGGATAAAAATCCCAATATTCTTTTTAAACAACTATTTTATTGCTTTTGGTTTGTTTGGTAAAGAGATGCTAAACTTTTATGGATAAAACTTTATTCTTTTTAAACAACTATTAATTGGATACTCCTTTGTATAATATTGGGGTTTTCCAATCCTAATCAAACTCAAATTACAACTTCTAAATAAATAAAATAGTAAAATCTTACACCTAAAAAGTTTCTAAAAAGGGAGATACTATAGTGCCCAGTTCGGTGCCCACTAAAATGCCCAGCTGACGTGGATTCACTAAAAGACAAGACTTTTTCAAAATTTGTCTACGGTGGGGACCGCTTTTATTTCTTAATGAGGAAATTTGGACAATTTATTGGGCATTCTAGCTGGACAGTCTATCATTTCCCTTCTTAAAAATACAAAACTACAAAATATAATAATTTTATACTACCCTAAATATTAAATTACCAAAATCACTATATTTTATATCTAAGGTTTTTGAAATACCTTTTGAAAATCTCCTTACATCACATGGGCAATAGTCAGTTTAAGTTGTTATACAAAATGGGGAGTTTTATATGCAATGCCCATACACGTCAGAGGCAATGTGATTTTTACCCAAGACTTTGTCAAAACAAGTTGAACAAGTATGGTCAGAGGCAATTCTCTTATCTTTCATTTTTAGGGTGTTTATCACTAATTTCTTCTTTTTTCCTTCCCTCCTGTTACCTCATCCTTCTTCTCCGGCAAAATATCGTTCGCCGACAACTTTAGGCCGGCGATCTTCAAAACATTTTTTTTATTTGTTCTTTTTTTCTTGTTCTTTTCTTTCTCTTTCTCCTCTTTTCTCTCTCAGACCGAAAAATGGAGTGAATCTAGGGCTTGAACCCCTAGATACAACTTGCGAAGAAAAAGAGGGCTTTACCTATTATAGGGATTGTGTAATTTGATTCTTTTATTTATTTATTTACTATTTACTATTTTTTTTTTTGTTGAAGTGATATTATATTGAAACTAAAAAACAAGAGTTCTATTACCGTACATATGCAAAATAAAGTAAGGGATGTTCTTCCATGTCAGCGTCCTATTCCTTTTCCTAGCCCACTTTGCCAGTCTGTCTGCCACTTGATTGAATTTCCTGTTTACTATTTACTATTTACTATTTACTTTTTGCGTTTCGGTCTTACGAAAAAGGCATAGAAGATTCAGTATTAAAAAAATGTAGGTCCAGAAGAGAACCGAAAAACTGCTTAAAAGATCAAAGAACTAATACACTTTAAAACAAATTAGATCAAGTAAAACGCATCACGAGTACTATAATTCAACCCCAACCTAATAGATTAACAAATCATTTGATCTCTTGAAAGACCTCAAAAACAAGAATCAGATCAATTGCATGTTTGAAAATCAAGTAGATGTAATGAATTAGGGCAAAGAAAAGCAGAAACAGTGAGAGAGATTTGAGGACCAGAAATTAATTATTAGTATATTGTCCTCAAAAACAGAGGAGAAGTAGAAGATAAATGACCTGATTCCCGGAGGATAGGAGTATTGACTGGAAATTATTGTACTAGTTTAGTCGCCAGACGGAGGTTGTTGGTTGGCCACCTTTTGGAGAAGAATGATGAAATGGCGAGAGGGAAAGATAATGAAGTGGAGGTGAAGAAGATTGAGGGTTGTTAAGTCGAATTTGACTTAACCATTGACCTAATGACGTCAACTGTGTCGTTAGGTCAAACTCAAATAGACATTATTTTCTTTAACTTGCGATGCATTTAACCAAAATATGTTATTAAAATAATTGTATCTAGCAACATTGCATTTAATACTAAAAAAACATTGCATATGAAACTTCCCATACAAAATATAAAATTTATACGTTAAACTCCCTAAAGTAATGTCAAACCAACTACGGTAGACTTGTTAGACGAAGCAATCAGATGAAAATGAATATCAAGATTTGATGTGAAACAATTTTTACAGATCTCAATGAAAGAAAACAAACACTTCCATTCACAATACTTCTACATTATCTTCGTCATCTTAGTCTTTATCATAGTGGGGTCTACCACCAATGTAGTTAGATTTTACCTTTCCATGACAGTTTGGAGAGAATATGCTACCATTTTGTCATGGTGTGTGATAATAATCTAAGTCTTTCTTTTGGCCAGCTAAAGATAAACGTAATACTAATAGAAAATTTTATTAATAACTTCAATATTCATATCCTAACTACGATGAACTCAGTCATATAATAGGCTCCAACCAAACAAATTAGACTCTAACTAGGACTCCTAATGAGACTTCAACTAGGACTCAATATTTAGAAATATAGAAATATAGAAACTCCTAATTACTTAGAAACTCTAAAATATAGAAACTCATAATATTAAATAACTATAAAATATATTTCAAAATATAGAAACTCCTAATTTAAATATAGAAAATATCTTTCTCTATCATTCCTCCTCCCTTGGCTGCATCCTTGCCCTCAAGGATTATCTCGATCATAGTTAATATCGGGATTTTCTCATCTTCGACACTTGGTAATTCATCATCAACTGCAGTATTGGGGAGAAGTGTCTTCTTGAAAACAGAAACGTGAAAAACTGGATGACTTTTAGTTCCTTATGGCAATTCCAAACGATACGCTACTGGACCAATTTTTTCTAATATTTTATATGAATTATAGTACTTTGGAGATAACTTCAGAGACACCCTTCTTATTGTAGAACTTCCCTTCTCAGAGTAGCGACTCTTATTAGATGTTAACTGTTGGGAGTATCCTCCATATATGATCAGTTTTTTCTCCTTCAGTGGATTGATGTTCATCGAACAGCTTGATCGAGGAGAAGGTCTAGGAACATTTTCTTCAATGTGAATTTCCTTTTTCGGATTCTTCTTTTTGTATATTCATCGGGATGGCATCGATGTCGACTTCCTCTGAGATTTTTGTGTTCTCTCTGCGAGCTTTCTTTTTCTCTGTGTTGGTTGTTTTTTTTCTCTGTCTTCTCCTTACCTTTCCTAGGATCCTTAACCATGTTTGAAAAACGCACAAACTCTTCTTGATATTCATAGTAGGACCCTATTTTTCGTAATTTTTCTAGTGCAACCCCTCCATCTTCATACGTCGTTCTCCCGAAGCGACCTACAACCGCTTCGACAAACTCTTCCCATGTACGAAAATAGTTACCTTTTTTAGCCCATCGACACCATTGTAATGTTTTTCCATCCAAGTAACTTATTGCAAACTGAATATTTTGGTCTTGTGCAGTGTTATAAAACTCAAAATATTGTTCATCTTGACCTTCCACAGCTGATCCGTTAAACCGTGTAAAATATAACCTTTCACCTTTAAAACAGTCACCTCTTTGAGACACGATCTCTCTATTGTCGACCAATCGACCAATCTTCTTAATCCATAATGATTGGTTTACCGTCATCTCAGTTATCTTCTCTGCCAATTCACCTAATTGTTTCTCCATTCTTTTTTTTTTCGAGTTTGTACCACAAACGAGGTTATCTAACGAAGACAAAAGTAATGCGAAAGCGAATGATAGGAGCGTCTGCTCTGGATACCAATTGATAAGAACTTATGTCCTTCTCTAGGTCAGTCAAAGATAAACGTAATACTAATAGAAAACTTTATTAATAACTTCAATATTCATATCCTAACTACTATGAACTCAACCATATATATAGGCTACAACCAGACAAATTAGACTCTAACTAGAACTCCTAATTAGACTTCAACTAGGACGCAATATTTAGAAATATAGAAATATAAAAACTCCTAAATTACTTAGAAACTTCTAAATTACTTAGAAACTCTAAAATATAGAAACTCCTAATATTAATAAATATAGAATATCTTTCAAAATATAGAAACTCCTAATGTTAAATATAGAAAATATCTTTCTCTATCAGTCTGCCACCTATTTGTAATAATTTGTGGGGGACCGATATGACATTAGAATAGAATCAGCTCTTTCTGTGGCACCATTTTGTTGTCTCTTTCCGGCAACAAATTGTGAGCCATGATTACTTTGAATTCAAAATAAAGATCTGTTTCATTGTGATGAGCACTTAATATGAACTTCGAATAAGATTAGTTGTACTTTGGTTTCAGTTTGTCACGATCTTAATATGAACAATCCAATAAGGTATGTCTCAAATTCATTTTAGCCGGTCAAATTTATATATTTCTATTTTTAAAACTTGAATTCAAATGTTGTCAAAAAAATTGATTTGTTAGAAATTACGCGTTTAATTCAAAACAAATTAATCAGAATTAACTATTCAGGCGATGTAGATACCACGAATTAGGCAAAATAAACCTTCTTATATAACTTCAAAGTCAAGTTAGGAGTAAAACTCAATTTTAATAAAAACTAGCAAATGACATCATTTTTTCACTACAAAAAAAAAATTTTGAGTTGTCCACTACAAACAAATTCATACAATCATACCATGGATTATGAAAACAACCGTGATACACATTCCGGCACGAAACCCGCCCGAAACCCGACGGGGTGACGTGTCGTCCTGTGATCTAGATCACAGCCCGACACGTCACCCCGCCAGGTTTCGTGCCGGATGAGGATCATTTTATTTTAGAGTAAAATTAACAACATGGCAAAAGTACTAGTTAACCTTAAGTCTTGACATACATATTAAAACTTAATTTATTTTAGAGTACATAAAATAAACATGACAATTACTTTATTCTTGCTTTTAACAATCTCATCTTAAAGAGAGAGATAATTAGAAGCTTATTTCATCACACAACTGAAAATTAACCATGCAATGATTCATAATTCAGAATGAGATAGAATTCATTTGGGAGGTTGTGGGAGAAAGTTCGATCCAAATCCCTCGATGATCTTTTCTGCTCCAACAAAAACTTCGTGTACAATATTGCCACTCGGAAGGCCAGGAAGAAAATTATTAATTTGCCCAACTCTTTGTCCAACATTATTGATCTTGTTCTCTTGTTTTCTAGTAGCAGTAGTAGTCTGTTTTGTCACTTGGTCGTCAGATTGAGGTAGAATAGTTTCCCGTATGATATTGTCACTCGGAAGGCCAGGAAGAAAACTATTAATTTTCCCAACTCCTTGTCCAACATTATTGACATTGTTCTCTTGTTTTTTAGTAGCAGTAGTTGTAGTAGTTGTCTCTTTCGTCACTTGGTAGTCAGATTGAAGTAGAACAGTTTCCCGTATAATATTACTACTCGGAAGTTCCGGAAGAAAATTTTTAATTTGCCCAATTCTTTGTCCAACATTATTGACTTTGTTCTCTTGTTTTTCAGTAGCAGTAGTAGTGTGTTTTGTCACTTCGTCGTCAGATTGAGGTAGAACAGTTTCCCGTATAATATTGCCACTCGGAAGGCCCGGAAGAAAATTATTAATTTGCCCAACTCCTTGTCCAACATTATTGACCTTGTTCTCTTGTTTTCCCGTAGCAGTAGTAGTCTGTTTCGTCACTTGATCGTCAGATTGAGGTAGAACAGTTTCCCGTATAATATTGCCGCTCGGAAGGCCCGGTAGAAAATTATTAATTTGCCCAACTTCTTGTCCAACATTATTGACCTTGTTCTCTTGTGTTTCAGTAACAGTAGTAGTCTGTTTCGTTACTTGGTCGTCAGATTGAGGTAGAACAGTTTCCCGTATAATATTACCACTCGAGAGGCCCGGAGGAAAATTATTAATTTTTCCAACTATTTGTCCAACATTATTGACCTTGTTCTCTTGTTCTTCAGCAGTAGTATGTTTCTTCACTTGGTCGTCAGATTGAGGTAGAACAGTTTCCTGTATTTAATCATAATTTTAATTATGTTAATTACTTATACATTATAAAGATTTTTCGTTTCTAAAAAAATTATTATATCACTAACTTAAATTAATTAAAAAAATGATTTGAGTTGGAAATGTAATTGTTAATACATCCACTCAGTATCCATGTCATATGATGTAAGTGAGTTAACATACTGTTATAAAGAAACATAAAATCAAGTACTTGGGGAAAATATTAACTTAATTAAACTTATCTCTTCAATTTATTAGAAAACGTAGAAAATAACCATGACAACATTCATCACATGCTTTTAAAAATCTCATCCAAAATAAGGAGAGATAACTAAAAACTTATTCCAACACACAAACACCAAAATTAACCATGCACTAATTCATAATTAATTCATGAAATGAATTAACTAACAACTTTAACTTCATCTTTTACAGGTACTGGGAGATATTTTGTGCCAAGATCCTGGATGATCTTTTTCGCTCCCTCGATCATATTGTTTATGACATCCCCAGCTGGAATAATATCCTTAACTAGCCCAACACCTTGCCCTGCGTACATGACCATGTGTTCCAGTTCTCCGGCAGTAGTTTGATTCGCTACTTGACCAGCAAATCGACGTAGAACAGTTTCCTGTATTTAACCACAAACATAATCAAAGGAGGAAGACAATTTAAGCTTGAAACTAAACCGGGATGTGCTACTTCCTTTTAGTAGTAGTAGATCTTCACGTGATACAATTAGATGTTGAGCCATCATATCATATACGTGAAAATCTATAGCACATATTAAACAGATGACTCAGTAATTTAATGGAATGAATTAGAAACCATACTCCTCCATGAATGATGGAATAACCAATGATTGGTTGTGAATCATCATTTTCCACATCATCTGGTGCACCTTTCCATTGGTTATGGAAAGGTGTGTTGAGGCACCGAGTAGGTGCACGCCAAGTGGCCCGACTGTATAGATCAGTGAGATCGGTGTCGGCTTCAGTGTAGTGCAACAATTGTTGTTTGTAGTAGTCATTTGCATACGATTCCTTTGTTGCTACAAACCTATAGATATATAATACATTGATCAGGAGCCATATGATAGGAAAAATATGAATAAAGAAAGAAATGTAATTTTGACTTTCCTCTTGATTTATGGCCTGGAATATTTTTCTCTCAGACGCATTGGGACTATTAGCCGAAGAAGAAAGAATCGAAAAGAAAAAAAAAAAAGTACATACACACCTAGTTCCCATGCAAATGCCGTGAGCACCCCATGATAAGGCAGCAACATAACCACGAGCGTCACCAATGGAACCTGCAGCAACTACTGCGATATTTCTGTCTCCGACTAAATCCACCACTCTCGGAACGAAGGCTGACAAAGCTACCTGTAGTTATATGCAATTACAAAATTAAACACACTAATACAAGATTAATTATTCATTTGATTTAGTTACTCTTATGGAGTAGTTTAAATAGTTCTCATTTATCAGCCTCTTACATGACCAATCACGTGCCCTCCTGCTTCTACTCCCTGAGCAATAATACAATCCACACCAGCTGCTACGGCCTTTTCAGCATCAGCCAATGATCCTACCTAATTAATTATAACATTAATTTTTAATTAGTATAAAACAATTGGAATCATAAATTAATTGAAACTAATCATATAATTAGTATTTAATTACTTGGTGCAAGATTTTGACTCCTTTAGCGTGTGCTTCGTCCACCATTTCTTTGTTGAAATCACCCCAGTATACTTGCATGCAAGCAAGTTTCTCGTCGAAAATGGCTTTCACAGTGTTAGTGTTATCGAACTCTAAAAGAATACCAGCTCCGAAGGGCTTTTTCGTCAATTTCTTAGTTGCCGTTATTGCCTTCACCGTCATGTCATAACTATTCTGCATTAATTCACCATTTCTCATCCATTATACCCTCCCACAATTAATATGCAACTACCGTTTATCATCCATTATACCCTCCCACATCGGGCAAGAGATTAAAAATCAAAAAAAAAAAAAAAAAGTTGGCTAAGAGATTGTGACAAATATGATAGTTATGAATCAGGAAAGGTCGTGTTCAGATCTGGCTAATTAATAAAATAATGTCAATGAAGTTTAGTGAAATAATTAAAGAATGTCAATGGAGTTTGGTGATCAAATGACCTACTTTGTGTGAAAAATCTTTTAGGGTCGTGCTATATATCCTAACTTTTTTCCACGTTTAATTGATGAGAGTTCTAGTTTAGGCACTGATCTTCTATATTTACAAGAATAAAAGATTTATAGTTTCATGAATTGGACACTATAAGATCAAATTCCCATCATTTTTTTAGGTGATTGATCATGTCCACTATTTCCACTTACTTCAACTTTCGAACCCATTAAAATTTTATTAGTATTTTTTTAATAATAGCAGATTCAAAATGATCCAAGAAAATATCGAAGAAAAACTAATTTGTAATAATAGCAGATTTAAAATTTTATTAGTATTTTTGTAATAATAGTAGATTCAAAATGATCGAAGAAAATATCGAAGAAAAACTACTTTGCAATAATAGCAGATTCCGTAACCACTAAAATGATGCAATTTAAGAAACCATTTTTTTCCCCGTAAATACTAGCTAAACAAAAATTATGTATATAAGAAGATCAGACGTCTAAGAACGCGAATTTAAGAGAGATATCAAAACAAAAGAGATTGAATCATACAACGGGACTGGCCAATAGACCAATGCCACCAGCTTCAGCGACAGCAGCAACAAGCTTTGGGCCAGCGATATCAGCTCCCATAGGGGCCAAAACAATGCCATTATCAAACCCTAAGATCCCACCGAAACTCATTTTCTTTATTTGTTAAGAAGATTGAGATAGGAAAGAAAATAGAGCCTTGAGTGGAAAATGGTTGTGTCTTTGAAATACAATGAGGACTTGTATTTATACCACTTCACACCCCTTCTATCTCTTCATTGTTTTCTACCTGTGGGTCCCCTTTTCTCCAATAAATATTAGAACACTACATTCACGGAAAATTAAAGCTGGATAATCTAACTAACATTTATGTACCACATTATAAGTTTACTTTTACTATCTGTGTTCTAACAAAAAATATATATTTTGAATTCATTTCCCAAAATTTTAAATTAATAATGTAAAACTACCTTCTCTAATGCATCTTAGGTTTACATATTAAGTTATAATTTATTTATTTCATCTTTCAATTAGGATAAAATAAAAAAGTTTGTATGTTAACATGTTTAAAAAACCTTGATAGAAACTATTAATAATTTAATATGTGCCAGAAGAAACCCAAGATTATATCATCAATTTTCTTTTTTTATTCCATTTTGAAAGGATTGTTCCATTAACACAAAAGAGAGAATAACAGTCACCTTACAAGAAGCCCTAACCAACCGCCATTCTTGAAGGTCATTGTGACTTCTAGTTAGCCTAGCAAGTTCATCAGTTTTACTATTTGCTTACAAATTTACAAGTGAAAATTGTAAAAGATTGACGTAACGCTTTGATTGTGGTGATTGATGATCCAAAAAAAGGTCATCAGTTGACTACGGTCAATAAGTACATAAAAGACCAGAAACCCAACAGTTCAACCCGTATCAAGTAAACAGGGAGGTTGAATTCGAAAGAAGTTTGTCACTCAAGCTCAGAACTAGAGGGTTTGTATGATCGTTCTAGGCGTCTAACCCTGTCTTGCCTCAAATACGATCAGGTTTGTCTTGAGATTTAAGAGAAGATTATGAATTCCACGTAAATGGGGTCGATATATTAATCTCGAAACATGAGGGGGTAGAAATGTGCCTAAGAGCATGTCCAATGCAAAACTCAAAAAAAATCTCTATTCATAATATGTGTCAAGTTCCAATTGAGATTCTCACACAGAGGTGGCGACAATAGAGATCCTCAATTTTTTCGGTGAGGATCTTTAGTACTTATCAAATTTGGACTTCAAGAGTCTGGGAAGGAGAAAACAACTCCTTAAGAATCCAGAAACTCCGAAATATAATCTGTCAAGTATCATTAAACAAGGTAACTTCTAAATATCAAAGATACTGGATAATCTCAAAGAAGATCCTAAACCCTCAGACTACGAAATAGAAGTTTCAATCCAACACGGTTGGATCTCAATCGCTTCATCATCACCGCATGTCGGTCAAAGCAACCTATAAAAGGTAATCAAATCGTATCGAAGCAGACACACAAACACAACGAGTAAGTCACAACTCTATAAATTCGGGTTCACTCAATACTCAATATTTTAACTGCAAGGGCAATCTGTCTGTTTTGAGTGTCGGAGAAGTTTCCGAGTTCCTTGTAGGTTCGTCCGCAGATCGATTAGTGCAAAAACGAAAATCAACGTAGCAATCTCATCATTCTGACTGGTCCCAAAAAGACAAAGTTTGACATCAACAGTGATAATACTTCGGCTAGTCCAAGGTGCTTTACAAATCAAAATGGACAAGAATTAGAGTTTTACCATCTTATAAATGTTTTCTTAATCATGCATCCCCTAATCTAAGTAAATTTACACATTCCTTACTTAGAGCATCTCCAATGCAACACTGAATCTTAAAAACTCCGAGTGCCACTTAAGATTTTTAGAGTTTTTTCTTAAAAATCCTCTCCAATGCAACACTCTGTTTGGATCTCTAAGATGACGTGTCGAGGGTGGAATAGAGATATCTCAAGTCAAGAAGACACTCTATTTCTAGAGTGTCCTCTTGAGATATCTCTAATTGTCCAACTCATCATTATTTGATTTTCAACCAATAAAATTCGAGTCTTCTGTATTTTCTAAAATAACTTATTATTTATTTACAAAAATAACTATGCCACATAAGTAAATAAGATAAGTTTAGAGTTTTGCATTGGAGACACAAAAAAATTGAGGATCTCTATTAAGGCCACCTAGAAGTGAAAATCTCAATTAGAACTTGACACATAGGATGAATAGAGATTTTTTTGAGCTTTGCATTGGAGATGCTCTTAATATATTGAGTACTGAAGTGCATACGTTGGTCTTTAACAAAAAAAATGTGCATGCGTTGGGTTTATATATGTAACAGATTAAAATGGTAATCTACTATTGTGAATCTATAAAATTTGATTAACTAAATTACCTTCACAATTTAGCGCCTAATCAAATTTTAGAGGGTTTATAGTTGTGATCTAGTAACTAAGAATTTACATTTTTGTTAGATGGTTACAAATACAAAAATTCTATTCATCCTTCCATTTTGGTCCCTCTTCTAGCCCTGCGATGATGTGTCGACATATGACTGGAGTATGTTTTCTCTGACCATGTTTGATAAGTTTAACCCGAAAAGAGAAAAAGAAAAAAGACACAGGTCGTGTTCAAAGAATGCTACACGTAGAGGGACGTGTAAAAATGTTCCAAACATAAAAATAAAGTGATCTAGTAATCAAATATATAATGTCTAGGTCCTATCTACCAACCATCAACTGATTTTGAGTAAGGTAACTAAATCCATCACCCAAATCTTACATGCAATAACACCATCTCTTCCAACCTACCTTCATAACCCCAAATACAAAGAATCAACACCTTGCTTCCATTATTCTCCCTCAATTTTGAGAAATAAGAAACCCCAAGTAAACCATCATCTTTAAAACTTCAAATCACTCACAATAAACCAACACAACCAGAAAAATCACTCCCTATTTCAACTAGATCTGACCTCACAAAACCACCATAGCAACCACTACACATTTTGAAGTTTCTATTACCACTTTAATCAACCAAATATTATACCAGTTAGATCCAGGGTTTTACCGATTCTTAGAGTCTCTTCAAAAGGATTGGGGATCCACTCAGTGATAATCTCTCCTTCTGCCTAAGTTGAGTCGTTTCCATTTGCAGTAATCGGAAGTTAACAATTAGGATTGAGGTGAAATAGACAGCAACAACCATGTTCTTCCAGGGAAAGAGGAGTAAATCTAACCCAACATAGTCTTCCTTCAACCTCTTCAGGGCAGTACAAATCTTAATCTCTATTTTAATTATGTCTTAATTCATGTTAATTTAGTGTAGTTTCATTAGATAGTATTGTCTCTCAGTCGTTTTAAGCTGCTAATATTATCTCCTCTTCCTGATAGATAGGCTATACTAGTTGGTTTTGGTTCAATCAATATCATCTGTATGTTTAGTTTTCTTTTAGTTTGTTTTGTTCTTACTTTGTCTCTCTGTCCAGTTAGTGTTGGTGTGTTTGGGAGCTTTTGTTTGGTCCTTAGTTGGTATAAAAGCCAGAGGTTATCTCGATCTCTTCCGAGGTTTAGCTCGAGATTGTCTTTTGTCACCTCTGGCTCTTCTACCAACTGTTTGCTCCCCATTTTGTTCAGTGACTTCTTGTTATGCTAGTTCTTGGCTGGTTTATTTTATCTCTGTTAGTGTTTAGTTTTCGTTCAGTGACTTCTTGTTATTCTAGTACTTGTATGGTTTATATTTAATCTCTGTTAGTGTTTAGTCTTTCGTTTTGAATCTCTCTTTTGATCTTGCTTTGTATCTCTCCTTTGATCTTGCTTTGTGTTGCTGCTGTCGGTTTTCTTGTAGTCTTGGGAGCGGGTGCCTTAGTGAGGTTTTGGTTCTTCGGTTGTGGGTTGGTTCCACTGGTGAGACCTGTGGGCACCTCGGTTCTCTAGTCAGTCTCTGACTTTCCTGATTGGTGCCCCTTGGGGTGCATTGTGAGCTTGTTGGGCTGTCGTTTCTCTGTAGGCACCGATAGTGGATAGTTGGTAGTTAGGGGTGCCTTTAGTGCTGTGAGTTTGGGTCTGGTTTGGCGTTGGGGGTTTTAGTCTGATGGGTGAACCGTGTCCTAATGTCTCGGTTTTGGCTTGGAACATTAGAGGCTGTGGTCGTGTCCTTAATTGTAAGCACCTTTACCGTCTCTTTAGGCAGAATAGACCCGACTTTCTTTTTCTCTCTGAGACCAAGAGATCCAAGGACCAGCTTTCCAAGTTACTTCCTTTTCTTAGGGACTATAATAGATTCGTGGTTGACCCAAATAATACAGCCGGAGGGCTGGCGATGTTCTGGACAGCGGACTTCCAAGTGGAAGTCATCCATGCTGACGGTAACATTATACATACCAAGAGTCAGCACCTCAATATTGGCCTCCCGTTCATGTTAACCGGCTTTTATGGTAGCCCGTACAGTACTACCCGGATGATCCCTTGGGCTACGATGAATAACCTTCAGGATAATCACATCCCGGATATACCCTGGTTGCTTCTGGGTGACCTTAATACCATCTTCCACCCCTCTGAGAAGGAGGGAGGAAACCTTAATTTGCCTATGTATGCTCATAAAATCAATAATGTGATCAATGGGTGGGGTCTTAGAGATTTGGGCTTTAGGGGTCCCCAGCACACATGGTCGAATAAACACTTTAAGGGCACGCTGATTAAGGAAAGATTGGACAGGGCGCTTGCTAATTATAGTTGGTTGACTGCTTTCCCGGCCTCCCTTCTTACCCATCTAGAGGGTGTGGGATCGGATCACCTTCCCATTTTACTCACCACCCTTCAATCGGAGGAGCTAGGTCGGAAACCGTTCAAATTTATCAGAACCTGGATGTCGCATCCGGAGTGCGGCGAGTTCATCAAAAACCACTGGCCTCCTACTCCTTATCTTATTCAACCCAAGCTCAATCAACTGGCTCTTCATCTTTCTAGGTGGAATAAGTATGTCTTCGGGAACTTGGAGACCAAAATTTCGAAGATCACTCGGGCAATCCAAGAGGTAGAGAATCAGGAGCAGTGCAATTCGTTACAACAGGAGCTCGAAAACACGTATCTTCAACTCGAAAGTATCTGGAAGGAGAAATCCAGAAATGACAATATTCAGTTGGGTGATCGAAACACTAAATTCTTCCATGCAAAGGCCATTAATCGGAGCAGAAAGAACCAGATTTCGGCTATAAAGCGTAACGATGGATCTTGGACTTACGAGGTTGCTGAAATTGCTAATATCTTCTCTCAAAATCTTAAAACGATTTCTACTTCGACGGAGTCTTCCATCGATCCGGTGCTTCTTAACCTATTTCATACTCAGATTTCCGAGGCCCAGAATAGCGGACTCATTAGAATGCCTACGGAGTCGGATATATTCCTCGCGGTTTCATCGCTCAAAACAGATTCCGCTCCAGGCCCGGATGGTTACCCTCCTCTTTTCTATAAAGCCAACTGGGAGACAGTCAAAAGTGATATCATCAAGTTGGTGGTGGACTTCTTCCACCATGGCTTCCTTCCCCATCAGGTTAATCATACCCATATTTGCCTCATCCCTAAAACTAAAGCTCCGCAATCCACTGCTGACTATAGACCTATCAGCCTCATGAATACCACGTACAAAGTCATCACTAAACTGTTGGCTAATCGTCTTAAAGTGCTTTTGCCGGATATCATTTCCCCGTTCCAAGCGGCTTATGTCCCGGGTCGCCAAATCACTGATAATGTCATCATTAGTCAGGAGCTTACGCATTCCTTCAAGGTCACCAAAGGCGCTAAAAGCTATTTCGCTCTCAAGTTGGACATGTCAAAAGCTTTTGATCGGATTGAATGGAAATTTCTAGAAGCAGTGATGAGTAAAATGGGTTTCTCCGACCATTGGCTCAAGATGATTCATGTATGCATTTCGACTTCTACTATGGCAGTTCTGATCAATGGGAGGCCTGGCCCTACCTTCAACGTCTCTAGAGGTATTCGTCAGGGGGACCCTCTCTCCCCGTTCCTTTTCACCATTGTCATGGAAGGCCTCAGTAGGCTTCTAGATAGCGGGGAAGGGGAAGGGAGGTTTCGGGGTTTCCAGTTGTCTCGTTCGAGTATTCAGATAAATCATCTGCTTTTTGCTGATGATTGCATCATCTTTGGGCAAAACTCTCTGGCAAATCTTTCGGTTCTCCAAAATATCCTCGATATTTTTTGTAATGCGTCGGGCCAATTAATCAATTTTGAGAAATCTTCAGTCTTCTTCTCGAAAAATACTCATCCCAAATTCAAGAGACTGATTATTAGAAATCTCAAAGTCCATCAAGCCTCTGCCCTTGACAAGTATCTTGGTACCCATTTATTCATCGGAGCAAATAAGGTCAAGATCTTTTCAGCCATCACTAACCAAATTCAACTCAAGCTGTCCAAATGGAAAGCCTCCCTCCTCTCTCAAGCGGGCCGCTCTATTGTGATTTCCACGATAGCAGCGGCTGTTCCCCGATACCAAATGCAATGCTTCGCTATCCCGAAAGGGATTAGCAGGCGCATTGAAGCCTTGCAAAGGGCTTTCTGGTGGGGAAAACCCAAATCTATTCACACCATTCACTGGGGGGCTATCTGTCGCCCCAAGAAGTTGGGAGGTCTGGGATTCAGGCGCCCTGATCTTGATAACAAAGCGTTCCTTAGCAAAATTGTGTGGCGCATTCTTAAATATCCTGACTCTCCGTGGGCTAAAATTCTGAAGGCTAAATACTACAAGAAAGAGGAGCGTCCAATTGAAGCTAAGCAGCATCATTCCTGGCTCTGGAAGTCTATCTCCAAACATCTCAGTCTGGTGGCTAACCTGGTGTTCTGGGACGTCAATCAAGGTACACATATTGATATTTGGAATGATTTCTGGATACCAAACCATCCCCCTCCTCTTGCTAATGACCAGAATTGTCCACTTACGAAGGTGGAGCAACTTATCACCAATAACCATTGGAATACGAATATTTTATCCCAATACTTTAATTCTAACATATGCAATGCTATTCTTAGTATTAATTTACAGGCAAATCAGGTGGATACTGCTAGATGGTCTTTAACTAAATCAGGTAACTTTTCGATCAAATCCATGTATCATTTCCTACGCGATGCGAGTAACCAAAATGAATCGAAAGAGATTGGAATTTTATATGGGATCTTCCAGTTATTCCTAGAATAAAACTATTTGTGTGGAAATGTTGTACCAAATGCCTACCAGTAAGGGACAAAATAGGTCAGTTCATTGGAGAAATCTTTAACTGCGGTTACTGTAATGAAAGAGAAACTATTAACCATGTGTTGCTACATTGTGAATTCGCCAAATTTGTTTGGTTTGGTTTTAATGTCTTTTCAGAAAACATTCATAGTTTGCAGGAGTGGATTACTTCATGGAGGGACATAGATGCAGATGCTCAGGTGCTATTCGCTACAGTGCTTTGGCATCTGTGGAAGGCTAGGTGTGAAAAATGCATAGCTCAAACTAATATGACCCCTGAGATGACGATCAACAGGATTAAAAGCACCCCCAGGTTTCTCAATGCCATTAGTGATCTAGATGTAGTGCGAGAGACGGAACAGCCGGTCCAAGTCTCAACCCCTAGTGTTGTGATACAAGTCGATGCTTCGTTTAAAGTAGTCACGGAAGTAGCAGGTGTTGGATGTCTGATGCTGGACGAGCATGAAGGTTTTAAGGCTGCGGCTGCTTACACGATCAAAGGGCAAAACGCGGAGGAATGTGAATGTTTGGCGATCATAAAGGCGCTGGAGTGGGCAAAACATAACTACATCCAAGATATCCGTATTGAGAGTGACAATCTCAACATAATAAGGCGTCTAAATAAACAACCATCAGCAGTAGCTTGGCAATCGGAGAAGCTCATATCTATCATTGATCAGCTAGCTCTGGAGATAGGGGACGTAGGTTTCACTTTCATCCCGAGAGAAAGGAACAAGAGGGCTGACCAGTTAGCAAAATGGGGCAGAATGCATGAAGGAAATTGGATGTGGGTGACAGATCAGGCCTTCAGGGAGGCGTTCTCGGAGCGTTAGGTTGTTTTTCTTTTGGTTTTCTCTTTCTCAACAAAAAAAAAAACTAAAAATTTAAAATTATTTGATATTTTAGTTATTTTGATTTACATAAATATTTCTCAACACTTCTGAGGTATTTGTTAGGAATACTTGTCAAATTACTCGTGCACCAGAGATTGGTAATTGCATTTCTGATTTACATAGAAACCAAATCAAAGGATGGGCCGATCTCTTATATAAAGAGAGGCACCAACCGAACTCATAAGGCTTTGCTTTCGTTCTATATATATCCATTTTGAATACTCGCCTAATAGCTAGAACAGCAACGTTAAACGGTCCCAAAAAATGGGCCGAACACATGCCGAGCAAGACGTGGCCTTCTCCCAATATTAGACGGGACATTTCTCTCTCACTAGGGCTCGTCTAATAGGAGCTAATCATGTCAACGTTTAGCCTGTGGTCTGACCAGTTTTTCGGACCATCTAACATTATCTAAGCTAGAATAAGTATCCAAAAAAGTTCCAATGGGAATAGAATGAGAAATTAAAAAATAAAAGTGTTTAAATTTGGCGGAATATAGGCAAAAATTATACAAAAGTCACAATAAATGTCAAAACTAAGTTAATTCAACCTATTTATTTATCTTTCTGATCAGTAATTTATTAGAAGGAATTCTTTTTTCAATTAAGAGTGATCTAGATTAAAAGGATGAATGTTAAATAGGAGACTATGAAATTTCAACAAAAAAAAAAAAATAGGAGACTATGAGAATCCCACGAGCTTCATGCTCGAAACTTCCCCCACGTGAAGCTTTCCATTTCCTAAGAAGTTTGACATTCATTTATGAATTTAATGCCAATTGCCCCAAAATATAAGCTAATTTTTCTAGGTGGGAATACCATTATTATCTAAAAAAGATTTATTTCATTATTTTAGTTTGAAAAAATAATATTATAAGGAGATGAATTCTCTGCAATGATAGCAAGATCGGAACGACAGATAGAACATGTATTAGACTAAGAAGTCGTACTGTACATAACCCCGTTCAAGAAATAAAATTTTTTTTGGTTGTCTCTTAGATCGTTGACAAAAAACAACTTTTCTTCTTCAAGAATTCAAAGATCTCTTAATTCTTTTTTGATATTTTATTTATCCACGTAAAACAATATGTCATGTCAAGAACAACAAACTATAGACGATTCAATTCATGTTAATTAATACTCAAATTATATATTAAAATTTTGAAAACAATGAATTAAATTTGGGCACTTTAATCCAGTCTCAAAACTAAGACAAGAATTTTCCTTCGTCTGTGGACGGACATAGATGAGCTGAAAGGGTCAACCTGAGCCAGACATGGTAGGCTATGATGAACCCGGTTGGCGGATGGGAGGGTCTGTTTGGATCGGTCTGGGCTGATTTATAATTAATTAATCAAGATTTCTGTAAGAGTTAATATTTTATACACACTATTAGAATTCCTTATTAACTATTGTTCATATTCAAAATATCACATGCAATACCCATAATGAATCAAAAACACAATTTCTTCATCCAATCCCAACCTTTTAGTTGTTTCTTTCTTTGTTTTTCTTGTTTCTCTTCCTTTTCATGAAGATAAAAAGTATAATTATCAAATTTCAGAGGGGGTGGTTTAGGGAGATAATTTTCACCTAATTGATTAATTACAGCTTTTGCTCCGTCTATGTATCTCTTAATCACTTCACCAGCCGGAATTATATCGTTCACCAGTCCTACTCCTTGTCCTGCTAACATCACCATGTTCTGTAGCTGACCCTGAGTTGTCGGATTAGCAACTTGCCCCGCGAAGCGCCTTAGAATTATTTTCTGTTGAATAATTAATCATGAATTATGATTTAGTTAAACTAAGCCAAAATTAAAAACAATAATTATATCGTTTATTTAGCGGTCAATTAGTGTAACAATGGTGCTACATGGCCCGAAATTGTTGCCCCAGCGTGGCATGACTGATGATGTGGTATGCTCATTTTCCACTCCCACGCAGCAACTTTATCATATAAGCTATGTTTAGGCTAGATATTTGGGCCATTTAGACTTTTCATTAATAAATTAATGGGCCACTTTATATAGCTTATACTCATGGTATTTCGGTCCTCTTCTATATGGGCCATTTAGGATTGATAAGTTACCTAACAATGCTTCACCTGTACAACTAAGGCCCATTATGTAAATGGGCCATCATAGATCATAATATATGTTTAATGGGCCAAGCGTTTGAACTTTAGATGTGTTAATTAAGCTTCTTCCTTGCATGGCCCATGACTATATGATCATTAGAGGAAAATTCCAAATGCACTCACCCTTTTTGTTATATCTACTCACATCTCCTCTGTCTTGAAAGAAAAAATGTCTGTGATGTGAGTGAATATAACAAAAATGGCGAGTGCATTAAAATTTTGCCAATTTTCTTTTACCAGTGCGAACTTGTACGTCTAACGCATGCATAAAAGTATGTATTGTATATAGTGAAAGGTGGAAGGCTTACTTCATTGTATATGATTGAGTACCCGATGATAGGTTGATTATCATCATTTTCTATACTATCGCTATCAGGTGCATTCCGCCATTGCTGATGGAATGGGGTGTTAAGACATCGGACATACGCTCTCCATGTAAATCGCCCATATAGATCCGTACGGTCTGTTTGATCTTCCGTATAGTGAAGGAGTTGTTGTTTGTAGTATTCGTTTGCATATGCTTCTTTTGTAGCTATAAACCTACACATGTGACAGCAAAAATGTTGTCACATCATGAATATATTGACTTCATCATATACTAACAAAAATAAGAAGAAAAAAGCTTTGAGTAGCATTATTGCGCGAACAACGATGTTAGCTTTATGCCTGACCTCTTAGTAAAGCCCGTGTTTAGAGAAAGTTGGCAGAGCTAACTGAGAAATTCTATTCATCCCTCCATTTAATCCCTCACCCAACCCTCCGCCTGATGTGGCGCCGTATCATTTGAACGTGGAGAGAGAATATGTTCACGTGAGACGTCGCCACATGAAGGGATGAATAGAATTTTTGGAGCTAAAATAGCTTGTAGTCAGCGGAGTTTAAAAGCTTCACGTTTTTATCACAGTTTTGAGTTAATGAGCCCTCAGAAGAAGAAGTTAGATGTGGTTGCCAGTATTCCGTTTTGTTAAAGTGGTGGAGCATATAAGAAAGAGAAGAGTTATAGGCCAGACGACCACCACTTGTATCTATTGGATGTTATATGGGCACCTCGGGTTAACAAAGCCCACAACCGCGCCTGATGGCGAACCACCCAAATTCCAACTTTTGCAACTCCGCCGGGCTAGCCTCTTATCCCCATCAAAGAAAAAGAGAGGAAGAAGGTGAACAGCCGACGACAACTTCCCCTCTGCCACTGGATTAAGAGAGAGGGAGAGATCGAGCTAGATCCAGATTGAAAGAGAGAGAAAGAAAATAAATGATAAAGAATGCCAATCTATCTATCAACTTATCTCTCCCTCTCGTGGCATAGTAACATGGTGCTGCCTATAAGTTCTCATACACAATATCTAACTCTCATAGTCAATTGAAAGTTCTAAAGCACCCTCATTTTTGCTACTACTGCCTCTTTTCTGTAAGCACCCCAAAATGGCAACAATTGCTTAAAAGGGGTCCATTTCGTCAACACTTAGTAGCCCAAGTGGTTAATAGTATTCACATAAACTCCAAAACTGTGATGTCCCAGATTCGATTCGCAGAGGAGGAAGATTCCATTTGGCTTTGTTTTCCCTACTTTACTTTTCATTCCACCCCAATGCTGAAGATGATGATTATGATAAGAAGAAAATGATGAACAAGAAGAAGAATCAAAGGAAAAAAGAAACGAAACATAGGAAAAACGATGAAGAAAGGCTAGATCGATCTCAGTTTTCCATTTTCTCTGTGTTTCTCTTCTTCTTCTTCTTCTTCTTCTCCTAAAGGGGTGTTTCTAACCTTTTGTAGTCAACTATGTTAATGTATTGATGTATATTTGTATTTTATTCTTTTCACAAGGATAGCTTTGTAATTTACATTTTGAGTTTCCCTTTATAAATACAAACATACCCTATTTCCTAGGGTATCTTAAGCTCAACTCCACATGGTATGAAGAGCCTCCTACCTTTTTCTTGGCTTTCTGTGTCATCTCGTTTTCTAATGGCTTCTTTCACTGCCGCCAACATTTCTCCTCCTCCTTCTTCTTCTTCTCATTCTTCTTCCTCCATGCCCTTCCCTGCTCTTTCAAACATAGCTAATCTGGTTTCCATTCGATTAGACAATACCAATTACCTCCTATGGAAAAGCCAACTATTACCTATTCTTCATTCTCAAGATCTCTTCAAGTATGTTAATGGCTCTCACCCTCCTCCTCCTGGGTTTCTTACCTCCCCAAATGAATCTTCATCTACCCCACTCATTAATCCTGACTATTTGTATTGGTATCGCATTGACCAAATGCTACTCTCATGGATTAATGCAACTCTTACTGAACCTGTCTTAACTCAAGTTCTTGGCTTAACATCATCTCGATCAGTCTGGGAATCTCTTGAACGTAACTTCTCTTCCCTCAACTCTGCTCGCCTAATGAATCTAAAACTTCAACTTCAGACCATTAAGAAAGGCTCTTCCTCAATTTCTGATTACCTTCTTCGTATAAAACAAATTTCTGATTCTCTTGCAGCCATTGGGCACTCTGTTCCTGATAATGAACTTGTTCTTATAGTATTATCTGGTCTATCCTCTGATTATGAAAACTTTGTTACTTCGATTACTACTCGCCTGGTTCCCCCCACTTATAGTGAGCTTCACTCCCTTCTTCTTACTCAGGAATTTCGTATTGATCTCCTTAAACAACAACAACTTCAACCCACTGCTCTGTTTTCTCCTTCTCCAAATCCTTCTTCTATACGCCCTTCCTCTTCCCCTGTTTTTCGAGGAAACAGAGGACGTTATAACAGAGGAAGAGGAAACAGATCTTTCAATGGAAACAGAGGCCACTCTCAGGGATTCTATAATACTAATCGAAATGCTTCTTATTCTGTTCTTGGTCCTCCTCCAACTAATACTCATCAACTAATTTGTCAATATTGTGGGAAACCTGGCCACACAACTCGAAATTGTTATAGTCTTCCACAACAAAATGACTTAGCTCGTGCTTGGTATCTTGACTCAGGAGCCACTATGCACATTTCGTCTGATGTCGCATCAACTTCAGCTCGTTCTGATCTTACCACTCCTGATCATGTCATGATGGGTACTGGTCAGCTAACCCCTGTTTCGGATGTTGGTAATGTTTTCTTCCCTTCTCATAAATGTCATCTTAATAATGTTCTTATTGTTCCTAAGTTTAAAAAGAACCTCATCTCTGTCTCTAATCTTCTAAAAGACTTTAACTGTTTTGTCCTCTTTCATCGTAATGGTTTCCTTGTTCAGGAAATTCCAACCGGGAGGACACTCCTCGTCGGAACGATCAATGAAGGCCTCTTTCGTCTATCGAACTCTGATAAAGCTTCTCCATCAATCTCTCTTTTTGATTCGTCCTTATCCTCTGCTTCTCCAGTATCATCAGAGGTCTGGCATCGACGTCTAGCTCATCCCCACCAAAAAGTTTTAATTCTGTTATTCAAAACAATGCTTTAAAGTATCTTGAGCTCAACTCCACAAACTAAAGTATTTGATTAGGGTCAAGGCTGTCTGGAGGCGCTTTTAGTAGAAATGGAAGGGGTGTTTCTAGACTTCCAAATATTAACACATTGATATGGTGGAACATGCGATGAGAAAAAGGAGGGTACCTAGTGCCGACACAGATGCCCTTGGCACCTAATGCAAGGGCGGCAGCATAGCCTCGGCCGTCACTTATGGAGCCTGCCCCTACCACTGGTATTCCGCGGTCACCCACAACATCCACAACCCTAGGTAGCAATGCTGTCAATCCAATCTGAACAACCATCCCATTCCCATGGAAAACTTATTAGAATAAACTCTGTAAGTCCTTTCGAAATCACAATAAGAAAAAAAAAATTACCATTCCAGCAATATGACCTCCCGCCTCGACACCTTGAGCTATAATACAGTCGACCCCTGCAGCTATTGCTCTTTCTGCTGCCTTTACCGATCCAACCTTCAACATACATAAACCATGATTTATGAAATGGTATTCAGACTTAGTCGTCCTAATTTGACAATTTAAGAGAATTATTTAAGGATCTTCGCTTCAAAACTGTGTTGGTTATCAATGTTCATTAGTAAGGTAATAGTTATACATTTTCACAAGATGTAGCTTAAGGTTGGATTTTCCATTGTAGTTCGTGACAACCTACAATAGATTAGCTAATGCTTGGATTCCAATGTTTGAAGATCACCAAATCAGGACTCATCTGCAACACAACTTGCTAAGGTTGGTTCCTATTGACTTGTTAGCTCCACAAATGTGAGTTTGAGGTTAGCCGTCTCACTCATATATCAGCCAACTAGAACTACTATTCGTCGTCAAATTTAGGGAGTGTTCTTGGAATAAGGTCCACATGCACAAACAATTAAGAGCTACTAGACTCTTTCTCTGCGATTTCTTAATTGGGAAATTTGTTTACAACTCTATATAAATTTTTTGTTTTTGTGAAAAATAGATAGCTCAACTTTTTCTAGTCTTTAACTCCCAAGATACTGTCGTGATTTGCAACTAATTGCAAGAGGTTTTCTACTATTTGCAAAAGAATTGCAACTGCTTGCAAAAGTTTGCAAAAATTGTAAAGAGATTGCAAAAAATATTGGAGTTTTTAACCAAACAAAATACAAATATTTAGGTTTTTAACCAAACAAAAAATAACTTGTCTGTTTAACTTAAAGAACTTAAAATCAGATCTTCGGCCCAATTTTCAGTTCCCAATTAGAATCCAATATACTCAATATCTATAAGTGCCAAGTCACATATTATTAGTCCAACGACTACATTTCACTTAGCTGGTAGATGAAGTGGAGGGTTGGACCCTTACTATTGCCCAAATATCATTGTTCAAATCTATGTTGATATTTGTCAACCAACTATGATTGTATGTCCGACCATTATCCTGGCCTACGGCCGCGAATAATCTCATTTTTCTATTGTCAATAATTTTCTGCTGGAGCAAGCGGCTACCAAATTGTTTTCTCCCTCTAGGTCTCAGTGGCTACATAGATTACCATTCAAACGAAAAAAATTGTATTGATATTTGTCACCAAGACTGGGCAGTTAAATAGCAGCTGCATAGTATGAAAGATGTTTAGTGAAAGGTATACAATTTTACAAAGTTGTAAAGGCACATCCCGATAGAGATATTGATGCACCCCATTTTCTTTACTTTGATAAATCTAATGTTACTGCATTTGGTTAGAGTCCACCCAAATCAGTGTCTTGGGCCGAATTTTATTACCGAATCCGGCTCAAAAGTCACCAAATTCAACTTCAATTTCAATTTTTGGAGAGAGAGAAGGGGATAGGCAAAAACAAAATCAATTTTTGGACTAAAAATGAATGTGCCTCTTAAGTCAAATCTAATTGATCAAAGTCTTTATACTTCGAACACTTTTCAAAATGCTGCGGCCATTTTAAATCACTTACAAACAGATCCATCAATATCATATTTGTTAGATCCCATTTGGTTTCCAAGTTTTAAGGGTTTTTTAGATTGCTCATTGTAAGAATTTCTCTAAACCCTAATTTTATTTCAATCAAATGATTAGAACTATTACAACTAGTATTTATACTAATATAAGAAGATGAAGTTGTTATTATAACAGATTCTGTTATAATAACAAACTTAGTTATTTAACAAACTTAACTAACAATAATCTTCTTGTTTTATTTCAGATATCCTTGTGAGTGCCTTCAGACAAGGGTGCCTTCAGAAGAGCTGACTTGATGACTTCCTGTTGGGCTTTGACTCTCGGATTGACTAACAGGCAGACCATAGCTTGACTTGACTAGTCAACTATATATATACTTCTAATTTCAGAGAAACCCTAAACTCTTTCACTTCTTCAAACCCTAGCTTCTTCTTCACTCGACTGCTTGTGTTAACATCCCCCCTCAAACCGATGGAGGCGACGAAGTATGATCCATCAGTTTGTCACGAAGATGAGAGAAAACCTCGAGAGATAACCCTTGGTAAAGATGTCTGCTAATTGATCCTTGGTAGAGATGTGTTGGATCTGTATTGAGCCATCAGTAACGAGATCTCGAACATAATGAAAATCTACTTCGATGTGTTTCGTGCGCGCATGGAAGATTGGATTCGAAGCAAGATATTTGGCGCTGATGTTATCACAAAACAGAATATAGGGTTTGATTAATGGACACTTAGGGGGGGGTAGTGGATCAAGACATCGGGGGACATTAGGGGACAATTAGAGACAAAATGTTCCGTGGACATTTCAAGACATTTCGAGACATTTGCCTGTAGACAAAATGTCTTTATGGACATTTAAAGACATTTGATTCGTAGACAAAATGTCTTTATGGACATTTCAAGACATTTGATTCATAGACAAAATGTCTTGGAGACATTTCAAGAATTTGGTTCACGGACAAATTGTTCCGGGGACATTTCAACATACTGAATCCATGGACAAAATGTGTAGTGGACATTATTATTATTATTATTATTATTATTATTATTATTATTATTATTATTGTTATTACTATTATTATTATTATTATTATTATTATTATTATTATTATTATTATTATTATATTATTATTATTATTATTATTGTTATTATTATTATTATTATTATTATTGTTATCTCATCAGATATTTATTATTTTAATATTGTCTAACCATATGAAATATATGATAATATATTTGTACTCATATTTCAAAAATATATTTTTCGATATTTGTGGACATCTGTGGATATCCGAGGACATTGAAGGACAATTGGTAGACATTTATTATTTTAATATTGTCATATGAAATAATATATTTGTACTCATATTTCAAAAATATATTTTTAGACTTTTGTAGACATCCGTGGACATCTGAGGACATTGATGGACAATTGGTGGACATTTATTATTTTAATATTATCATTATTGTATAATCATATGAAATAATATATTTGTACCACTAATCTGAAATATATTTTTTGACTTTCGTAGACATCCGTAGATATCTATGGACATTGATAGACATCCGTAGATATCTGTGGACATTAATACAATAATTATATAATAAAATAACATAATATAATAATAATATAATAATATAATAATAATATAATAATAATATAATAATAATATAATATATTACAATAATAATACAACGATATAGTAATATAATAATAAGATAATATTATAATAATATAATAATAGCACAATATAGTAATGATAATAATATCATTTTTACTATAATAGAATAATAATATTATAACATAATATAATATAATATAATAATATAGTAATATAATAAGTGAATATAATAATAATATAATATAGTAATATAATAATAAGATAATATTATAATAATATAATAATAGTATAATTCAGTAATATGATAATATTTTATATGTTATTTATTATTTTTAATCTAATTTGATAATAATAATTATTTTTATTATCTTCCTTACTGAAATGTCCCCAAGTTTTCTCAATGTCTTCCATATTTTGAGAGACATTTTCTCTCCAAAAGCTCTCCAAATTTACACTAAAATGTCTCCAAATGTCCCCAAAACTAATTTGTCTTGAAATGTCCCCAAATTCGTGTCCCAAACGAATAACACGGACATTTCGGGACATTTAAAATGTCCCCAACCAATAACACGGACATTTGGAGACATTTCGAGACATTTGAAATGTCCCCAACCAATAACACGAACATTTGGAGACATTTCGGGACATTTAAAATGTCCCCAACCAATAACACGGACATTTGGGGACATTTCAAATGTCTCCAACGAATAACACGGACATTGGGGGACATGAAAATGTCCCCCAATGTCTTGATCCACTACCCCCCCCCTTAAGCTCGTCCATCAGGTATGAAATCCAAACCATTTCAGTAGATGTAGTTGAAAGAGATTTATATTCTGCCTCTGTTGAGGACTTAGCAACAGTCGCCTGCTTCTTTGAGCTCCAAGAGATTAAACTCGAGCCAAGGAAAATACAGAAACCCCCTGTAGACTTTCTGGAGTCTGGACATCCAGCCCAGTCTGAGTCTGAGTAAGCAGTAAGCTTAGTTATATCACCAGATGATAAACGAATTCCAGAACCCACAGACCCTTTCAAATACCTAAGAATCTTCTTCACCAAGACCAAATGAGAAGTAGTAGGTTTATGCATAAATTGGGCTGTGTAGTTAACAGCATATGAGATGTCTGGCCTTGTACATTTCAATGGAACCATCACTTTTCTGTTTGAGCTTGTAAACCCATTTACAGCCTAATACATTCATAGAATTTTGATATGGAACAAGAGACCATGTCTTATTTTGCTGTAAAGCCATATATTCTTCATTCATTGCTTGACACCACTCTTTGTGTTTAGATGTCTCTTTATAAGTAGTGGGTTCAGCAGGTAATTGTAGAATGGATAGGTAGGCTACATTGAATATGTGAGGTGATGAGTAGTGAGCCACAAAGTCTGATGGTAAATGTTTAGGTTTGATAATGCCATTCCTTCCTCTGGTTATTATCTGCTCAGTTTGTGGTTGAACTTGTGGGGTAGCTGGTGTACTAGCAGACAAGTTAGGTGTCCGTATCTCAGGAGAAGACAACTCCCTTGGTTCTGAGTTAGCTGGTGAGCTAGAAACACATCTAGATGTACCTAACTCTAGAGGCAAGGACTGAGTGGATATAGGAGAGGGCAGAGGCAATGAAATAAAAGGCTCTGAACTCTGATCACAACCTGACTTGTTCTTATGGATGTGGACATATGGAAAGTTGTCCTCATCAAAAGTAACATGTCTGGATATATATAATCTTTTGGTGACAGGATCATAGCACCTATACCCCTTGTGCTCATGACTGTATCCCAAAAATACACATTGAACACTCTTAGGACTGAGTTTATCCTTCCTAAGATCACCTAAGTGAGGATAACAAGCACAACCAAAGATCTTAAGGTTGGAGTAATCAGGAACAGTATGAAAAAGATTTTCAAAAGGAGATAATCCTTGAAGTGTGGGTGTTGGTAGCCTATTTATGATATAGACAGCAGTATGAAAGGCATCAAACCATAATAATTTTGGTAAAGAACAATGAAATGACAGAGTGTTACCTAGCTCAGTGATATGCCTATGTTTTCTCTCTGCCTTCCCATTTTGTTGGGGAGTATAAGGGCATGAACTCCTGAATATAATGCCATTTGTATCCAAAAAGGCCCTGAAATCCCCTTTTTGTAGCTCAGGAGCACCATCAGATTGGAAATACACAATCTTTACTTTGAGAAGATTTTCATTTGTGTTTTTGAAATGAGTAAAACATTTGACACTGTCTGATCTCAATTTCATTGCATAAATCCAACTATATTTGCTGAAATCATCAAGGAATAGAATATAGTATCTAGCCCCATTTGGAGTTGCAACAGGGGCTGGTCCCCAAATGTCACAATGAACTAGATGTAGAGGAGTATTGGTAGTGGAACTTGATGAAACAAAGGAAAGACACTTGCTCTTACCCAACTCACATGAGTTACAAAAAAATGTATCACTAGGGTTAGACAAGTGTATTTTATCTTCTTTATGTAACTGTTTGACAACCCTCTGATTTGTATGACCTAGTCGAGCATGCCAGACATGAACAGTAGTGGCTGTTTGAGCCATATGAGCAACAACAGACTTGTTTTGTGTGATATTTTGTTGAACCTCTATGGGATAAAGATTGTTCTTAACTGGTCTCTCAACTAGAATTCTTTTGGACCAGATGTCTTTTATAGTATATCCCCAAGGTAGGAATTCTACAGACACTGAATTATCCTTTGTGAACTTTGAGATTGAAAGTAGGTTCCTTTTAAGATTTGGTACACACAATACTTTATGTAGATAAAAAACACAAGTAGAAGTAGATAATTTAGAAGTACCTGTACTTTCTATTGGTAAGAATTTGCCACTACCAACCATTACTGCCTCAGTTCCTTTGTAAATTTGAGGAGAAATGATATTCTCAACTGTATGGGTCATATGGCTGCTTGCTCTAGTATCAGCTAACCATGCCTTTTCTTTTATATTAGACATATCTGAACTTTTACTAGTAGTATAGCAACTTTCAGATGATATTATCATACTGTCATCATATGTTTCACAATCATGAAAGAAATCATCATTTTCATCACATAAAATTGCAGTATGACATTCATGAAAAACCTCATCTTCATCACTTTGATCATAAGGATAGATAATAGCATTATTACACTCAAGTAATGATTCTTCTGTGTAAGGATAAGATTTTGAATCAGGTGAAACAATTTCATCATCAGAGGTTATTTGTTGTTTATTTTCTTCTGTGTGATAACCAGACTGAGGTTTGTTCTGCATATATCTGAAATAGCAGACCCCAGCTGAATGACCCCACCTTTTTCATATTCCACATGGAACAGAAGAAAAATCAAAATCTTCTGCCTTATGATTCTTAGACTGTGAATTATCTGAATATGAACTATCTTTATTTGTGATAGCCTGGTTTCTGTAAAAGGTAGGAGAAGGTTTGATTTTCTGTCCATTTTTATAATGTGATCTGTTTACATAATATACTTCATGACCTGAATCTTTAGTAGCTAGCCACTGTTCATGTTGATTTAGTCTAGACTTAAGTTGTGCTAGAGATAATACTTCATTATTTGCTCTTAAAGCAATAACAAATTGATCATAATCTGATGATAATCCATGAATAGCAATTCTAACCAGTTCAGATTCACTTACCTTATCATGAACAGAGAGCAATGAATCAGAAATAACCTTGATTTCCCTTAGGTATTCTGCAATAGAAGCATCTCCTTTCTTTATTGTTTGAAGTTTTCTTCTAAGTTGATCTTTCTTTGCTTCTAGACCTTCATTGTTGGTTAGGTCAAGATAATTCCATATTTCTCTTGCTGATTGAAGGCCATATACATCAAAGTAAATTGATTTTGATAAAGTACTCTTGATATATGATTTGACAAAACTTTCCTTACTCCTCCATTGCTGAAATTGTGGGTTGATTTGCTCAAACCCATTGATAAATGTCAACTGAGGTGGTTCTTCAATTGAACCATTAACAAAACCTATGAGTTCATAGGTATTTAGCATTGTTTCAACCTGGTCTCTCCACATAAGATAGTTGGAATCATCCAACTTTTCAGTAATGAAACTGGTGATTGCTGAAATTGGAGGGAGATTACTTTGATTTGCGGAAGCCATGAAAGTGCTTGATGAGTAGTACGAAAAAACAGTGAGTTTTCTATCTAATCACTGTTGAATTTGATGATTTTAGTGCTTGAAGTAGCTGATTTTAATCTTCTTCTATTTTGAATGTTTGATTTTTGCGAGATGATGTTAAATTTTGATGATTGTTCTTGAGTTTTGAGAGAAAAACTTGATGGAGACCTAGCCTGAACCTGATACCATGTAAGAATTTCTCTAAACCTTAATTTTATTTCAATCAAATGATTAGAACTATTACAACTAGTATTTATACTAATATAAGAAGATGAAGTTGTTATTATAACAGATTCTGTTATAATAACAAACTTAGTTATTTAACAAACTTAACTAACACTAATCTTCTTGTTTTATTTCAGATATCCTTGTGAGTGCCTTCAGACAAGGGTGCCTTCAGAAGAGCTGACTTGATGACTTCCTGTTGGGCTTTGACTCTCGGATTGACTAACAGGCAGACCATAGCTTGACTTGACTAGTCAACTATATATATACTTCTAATTTCAGAGAAACCCTAAACTCTTTCACTTCTTCAAACCCTAGCTTCTTCTTCACTCGACTGCTTGTGTTAACACTCATATATCACATGCTGGGTATGAATAGTTTCAAAGGAGTGCTCTCACTTTAAATTTTCTAGTGGTAAATGAAATGGATATTGTGTGTTGTTCTTATTAAAGGTGGTGTCAAATGTCGATGAAGTCCTCAACATATTGGGGATTGAGTCATTGAGCTTTGAAAGACACAATCCCTTGGCCCATGGCATAGTGTGGCTTAACTTTTTAGAAAAGAGTTTATGATTTATTATTTAGTTGGCAACCGAGTTTTTTTCAAATATCTTAATTTTATAGGAATTTCTTAGATATTATGAGCATTCCTCCAGTTGTATATCACACGAAAAACTGTGATTATTAACCCTATCTCGAAACATCACAGTTTGACCTCAAACATAGTACCACATCCTTTTTCTTTGCAAGACATGATAATAAATGCATAGCTTTGTAAAATTGTTAACTTCGAACAATGTTGTACATTAGTAGAACTATAATAATTAATTAAAATACGATGTTGTCAGTTGGTGTAGCCTTAAACTATACTTTTTTGAAGTCTGTCTCTCTACTTGTTGAGTTAGTAGGTGCAAAAAAAAGTTTGTTTCACCAAAAAAAAAAAAAGTTTTTTATCGATCAAAAAGAAAATGTTAAAAGACGATACTACCCTTCATCCATTCAAGGCGGTAAGGAAGGTGATAGCCGAGGTGTACTCTTATCGGAGTCGTTACTTGGTGTAGCAATCCATGATGACTTGTATCACCAAAATCGAAAGCAAATGGACTTTCATACAATAGGCCCCTAAAGTTCCTTATATTATTTTCTTAGGTATAGTGGAGGTAATATTAAAATAAAAAAGTGATGTTATCAAAAAGACAAAAGTTCAGTAGGTAGGAGTGATGTACCTGGTGTATGATCTTGACACCATGTTTATGAGCTTCATCAACCATTTCTTTAGGGAAATCTCCCCAATAAACTTCCATGCAAGCCAACTTCTCATCATATATTGCTTTGATTGTTTGAACTTCATTGAATTTCAATAAAACTCCTGCTCCAAATGGTTTATTTGTTAATTTCCTTGTGTCCTTTATTGCTTTCACCATCATCTCATATCCATTCTGCACTATTTACACACTTTTATTACATATCCAACACTAAATATATAGCAAACTAGAGACAATATTAATAGAGGCCTTGGCTGAAAATTGTATGGACTTAAGAGAAGAGAGAGTTTCGTACAACTGGGCTGGCTATAAGACCGATACCACCGGCGTTGGCGACAGCCGCTACGAGCTCCGGTCCAGATACATCAGCTCCCATGGGTGCTAGTATGATTCCATTATCAAACCCAAGTATCCCTCCAAATTTCATCTTCAATTCCTTTTCCTTTTCTCTAGCAAGATCAAGACCCCTTTCTCTATTTTATCTCTCTAGCAAGATCAAGACCCTCTCTCTCTCTCTCTCTCTCTTTGATATTAGCACTTTCCTATTCAAAATAGGATGGCAGAAGGAGCAGGTGGTGTTTGAATAAGATATTTCTAGTTAGCACTCACTTTCCTTCTCCCGCTTTCTCTCTTCTTCTTTTTTTTGTTGAAACTTTCTCTCTTCTCTCTCTCTCTATATATATCAAGTTTTGAAATGAGCGGTTGTTTATAGTTTCACGTCAGTCTTCATAGGAGAATTTAGGATTAGTGAAATAGTGGGCCCATCTATCCCTAGATCTTTTTGGTCTATTTGACTATTTTATCCCTAGAAACAGTTAGAAATTCTGCACGTGGGTCAGCTAGCCCTCAACCACGTGACCTTTCAGACTGCTGGATAGAGATCGCGTGGGAGAGGGTATTTAGGTAAATTACAATTTATTTAATATTTATTCATTAGTGGACAAGTCATTCATCTTTCCAAATAGTAGATAGATTCCATCTTGTTTTGCACCTATTCACTTTATTTAATATATACATATATATTTACTTCTTCTTTTTTTCGTTTATTTAATCATTTTCTCATTTCATGTTTTAATTGTCTTTAGGTTAACTAGGTAATAACCCGTGCCCCTCGTACGGATACTTTAATTGAACACTCCACCTAAATAAGCACACTATCACAGTGATAAAATAAAAGAAAAAAAATCAAAGAAGAGGCGTTTAAATCTGTCACACTATATTTTTCGAAACAAATATTTTAATCTCTTTAAAGTTTATTAGATTGAAAAGATACCTTTTTATTTAGGTCTGAATACATCATTTTAACAAAACAATAGGATTCATTTGCACTCTAATTGCTTAGTCAGATTTGTTGGACTGTCTTTCACCTTCTCATAGAGTTAAATGGTGAAATTAAGAAGCTAAATTTGACATGATACATAACCCATATTTTGTTTTTGTTTAAGTACTCTTCTTAAAAATCTTACACAAGTCTATAAATTCATGTGAATGAGATTCAAATGAATTTCTTTACCATTCATGAAACGTCCATTTTCAGTTTTTGTTGAACTTATGTTTACAATCCATGAATCAACAAAATAATAACAATTAAACAAAAAATTATCAAATAAGAAGAAAAAATGTTCAGATAATTTGAAAATAATGAATCAAAAGGAAGATAAATTGAGTAAATTAAACTTACTCATTCACCAGGGGTTCAAACCATAAACGAATGAGGTCATAACCTTACAGGTAACAAAGAATCCAAAAAGCTACCTTCGTGGGCTTTTAAACCCAAGAAGTATAAGAATGGTACATGTTCATACTTAAAACTCGCAGCTGCCCTGAAGCAACAATTGCTATACCAATATCTCCAGGATAAATTGATGACCGTGAAATAAATTGGAATAATCCAAAACTTCTCAAAACTCTTTTGCATAAATTAGTAAAGAGTATGAAAAAAATCATGAGAATGAAGAAAGATAAAAAGGTCTTACTTTTGCAGAAGCATCAAGAAGAACAACTAATTTGGGATGTTGCAATGAATATAACCTTTTAACCTTTTGGAGTTTCAATCTTTTGAGTTTCCGTTAGAGAGGCTTACCTTTTGGAGTTTCAATCTTTTGAGTTTCTAGAGAGAATGAAGAGCGTTGGAAGTGAGAAAGGATGACCGTTTTCTTATTTAGCCACGTGAATTACATTCTTCATTAGCATTAAATTTACATTCATTCAGGTCTACCCGGAATTAAGTGAAACGTAGAAAGATCTTAAGGATAAAATTAGACTTGCTTAGAATAGATAGCCAAGATTTATAGTATATACTTAAATAGGACGAAATTAATGATTTTTTAACGTCAATCGTAATTGAAACAATTTAAAGGTTGATATGTTTGTCCCAGAGTTTGTCTTTAAGCTGTCCCGGTCCATACGCACCATTATATTTTATATACTAGCATTAATTTCATTCATTCACGTCTATCCAGATTAAATGAAACGTAGAAAGATCTTACGACTAAAATTAGAGTTGCTTATAATAGATGGTCAAGATTTATATATACTTAAATAGAAACAAATTAATGATTTTTTAACGTTAATAGTAATTGAAACGATCTAAAGGTTGATATTAGTGCTGACATTGAACGAACAACTGGATTTATCTCTATGTTTGTCCCAGAGTTTGTTTTTGAGTTGTCCCAATCAGCACGCACCATTCTATTTTATATAATAGATGTTATGAATGAGCTACAAATAATGTCCATCATGGGTTATGATCCCAACTTTATTATTAATTACTCATTTGTTTTCGTGTATAGGATGAATGAAGAGTTTGTATAATTGATTTGTAGCAGAGGCGACTCAGGCGGCTGTCTAGGGCTTTCAAATTTAGGGGTCCTGAAAATGTAACATTTATATATAGATACTGTTATTAAATGTAATTTTTTTGCAAACATATATCAGGTCAATTTGGACTGTAGAATTGGTAAAGTAGTTGGTTGGAGAACCTAAAGTCAAAGGTTTGGTTCTTGTGACATTCGTTAACTTCTAAGTACCTTTTTTCTTTCAAAAGTGACATCTAAATGAACAAATGTTTTAAACCGTACTGACATGTAGTTTAGTGAAACCAATTAAAGTTAAAACGATAAACACATCCTAATTAGTAAGAAGTTTAAAAGGCAACGATAAAATCATGACAAAAACAAAGACTACAATGTGGTGCGGGAGGCCCCATCGATACATTGCCTAGGACCCCCCTCCCCCCCCCCCCCCCCCCCCCCCCCCCCCCGCATAAGTCAGGGTCGTACTGATTTGTAGGCAGGGACGACACGGGCCCAAAGCAGCTGCTTTGGGACCCCAACCTACGGAAGGACCTCTATTTGGGTATTTAATGGGATGTGTCGTTGTTTATACATATAACTACGACTAATTATTTTTGAAAATCTAAGCAATAGCTTAGCGGTTCAGAACAAGACTTGCATGATGAAGGTCATGGGTTCAAACTCACCCTCAAGCAGCAAGCAGTATTGGATGTGGGCTCCTATTTTCAATTTAGCTTTGGGCCTCAAAATTGATTGGGCCGGCCCTTGTAGGCTAGGAGAATTCAGAACTACTGGGATGAGAGGGAGGAAGAACGGTACTGAAAAAGAAGTTGAAAATAGTTACTTTAAAACAGAGAGCATTCTTGCAATTCGGAATTTATATTATGGTTGCTAATTTACCTAAAATGGTAGCAAAATTAGATTACAAGCTGATTGACATAATGGTTGCACGTGTTCTAATAAAAAGAAATGTGTCTCAAATTTAACAATTTATAAATACTATGTTGTAAAATAATTGCAACAGTAACTGCAAAATATATGCTCTCGACAAAAAAAAATGCAAAATATATGATTAATATATTACGTGATGTTAAGCACGTTAAGTACCTGTGGTGTGGAGTACGATACCCATTTGGTATCTTTTAAGATTTATATCTAATATTTTTGAAGACTTCACTCCTAAAAAGAAGGTCTAATTACTTAAAGGGATGGGATGTACTCATGTACCCATTTAGTAGCTAACAAGAGATGGGATGTACCATCTATCTCAAAAAAAAAAAAAAAAAAAGAGATGGGATGTACTCGTGTACATCTACCCATGGCTGCCTGCCCTTAGTGCCCTAATTTAACGGTTACAGGCAAATCCTAAACTCTAGACAGTAAATATGAAACTATCCGTCAAAAAAAAAAAAAAAAAAAAAAAAAAAAGTAAATATGAAACTAGCTCAATCAACGGGCAACGGCAATAAAATTTTCACATGTATGTAGTTGTATTCCATAGCTGTACTTTACTCTTGAGAGTGGAGTGCCACCTCAACCACAATATTATATAAATACAAACAAGTAACTCACATAGTAAACATACACACAAAGTCACAAACACAAAATGATGAAAACAGATGAAGACATGGAGGTATCAATTAAGTAGTCAAAAAGAGAGTTGCCTAGCAGGCTAGCACTATTATGTCCGACCACTACTCAGATTTATCACCACATTTTTATATATGGATTCTAAGAATTATTATATTCAATACGGTAACGATAAATCATTATTTGAATAAGTCCGATAACTACTATTATTAAATAAATCTTACGTACTAAAGACTGTACAGAGATCCTTAAAGCCATTCTATAATCATGAAAGCATATATTTAACTTTTATTTATATTTTTAATACAAATCAATAAATAAATAACGAATTTCACTTCTACTATGAATCGCACTACTGACCTTCACATTTTACAATCAAGTATAATAATCGATATAAACCTAGCTACTCCATCTGAGTCCGACCATACGTAACTTACTTATGGTGTGTTTTATAGCATTGATTTAAGTATGGGATTGGTCAACTTAATCTTTACAAATAGGGAAATGATAAAGTTACAAAAGATTTTGACAAAAAAAGGTTCCCAGCTGATGTGGCGGGTGTGGTTTCAAACTTTGACCAAATCTAGGCCGTTGAGAGATGAAAATCACAACCGCCACATCAGCTGGGAACTTTTTTTTGTCAAAATCTTTTGTGATTCTAGCATCTCTCTTACAAATAGGGAAATGATAAAGTTACAAAAGATTTTGACAAAAAAAGGTTCCCAGCTGATGTGGCGGGTGTGGTTTCAAACTTTGACCAAATCTAGGCCGTTGAGAGATGAAAATCACAACCGCTACATCAGCTGGGAACTTTTTTTTGTCAAAATCTTTTGTGATTCTAGCATCTCTCTTACAAATATCATCTCATTGTGAAAGAAAGAGGTTTTAGACTAATTAATGATTTTTCAAACAAAGAAAAAGAATAGGCAAAACAATTTTATATAAACACTCATGGCAAGAATGATATTAACTTCTTCCTTATATTGCGTGACAGAGTTTTTGTCAAAATTATACCGAGTTTCTTTGCGTAATGTTTTAAAAAGCTTTTTCAATATCCACTCTCTTTCATGTTGTTGACGGATACTTCTTGATTATGTGAATATTTAAAGTTGTATATAATAGTCAGTTGTAAACCAATATTAATGATGTATTTTTTTTTTTTTTGTTGAAAAACCAATATTAATGATGTAGCTAGGGTAAACAAATTTTTTTTCTTTTACACGTTTGTTTGTTCACGGATAGTAAACGTTATACTATATCTTGCTTTCGTTTCCAAGATTTTGTGAGCACTGACACGATGTTCTAATATAGTCGGTTTTTCTGTCCATTACGTTTTGGTGTAGTGGTCGGACATCTACTCCACCATTTGGATGTCCTAAGTTCGATTTTATAGAAGTGCAAATCCAAAATTATTGAGTTTGGATATAAATAAAGATAGTTTAGATGGACATCAAATCTGCTAGTTAAGAAGTTTAAAATCAGGCAGTAATAGAGCATATTCATGATGTATGACTCTTGTAGTCCAGAAAAAAATAGTCGGTTTCCCAAGGGGCTCATTTTAAAGTATTAGGGGTTGCAATCAAGTTTAGGAGCTCACATTTTATTTGGTTTGTTATTCATAAATAACTTGTAAATTAACTAGTTAGAATTATGATGTGGACGTTTATTAAGTTCAGGAATAGAGTGTTTCCATCTAGGAAAGTTGTAGTTCGACCGACCCTTGTATAAGGGCGTTTTCCCTTCTTGTTTTAAGCATCTTTGATTATCAGCAAAAATTCATGATGTATCAATGTCTTGTAACAACTCTTGTAGTCCAGAAAAAAGAATAGTCGGTTTCCCAAGGGGCTTATTTTAAAGTATTAGGGGTTGCAATCAAGTTTAGGAGTTCACATTTTATTTGGTTTGTTATTCATAAATAACTTGTAAATTAACTAGTTAGAATTATGATGCGGATGTTTATTAGGTTTAGGAATAGAGTGTTTCCAACTAGAAAAGTTGTACCTGATGATGCATAAATTGTTCAGACGTTGACTAACGTCAAAGAGTCAAGAACATACCTGAAGTCAAACGGGTCAACCCGGCTTAAGGTAACAAAACAGCTAAATCCTTAACGCTCCACCACCTACGCCCCTAACTGGGAGGTCGGTTGGGACCAGCTAAGAGGTATCAACCCTGTTTCGCCCCAAACACGAACGCATCAGGTTTGGAATCTCTAAAAGAATGAGGGGGGTCCACGTAAGTTATGCCGATGTCTCACACCCTAAACTAGGGAGGCATAAACGTGCCCCACAGCTTGCCGACTCAATCCCGCAATCTCCCTAAAGGACCCCAGTCGGTTAAAGATCTTAAGTGTTTAAGCAAGCTTGGACTTCAAGAGTCTCAAAGGAGGAAACATCTCCTAGAAGATCTATTACCTCGGCAGGATATCTACGAATGATCCTTGAAGTTAGGAACTTCTACTTATCCTATACTAGGGAAACCCTAATCATGAGCAGTGGGAAACTTCCCTAAACGCTGGATCATAACCGCCTCATCTAGACCATCTAATCACAGTCGGTCTACCTCAGCCTATAAAAGCGCCCCCCCATCGTCTTCCACAGAGGACAGACTTTAACACGATCTCTCGATCAGAAAAATCACTCATCATACAGAGTTCCCATACTCGTCCCCAAAAAGGTTCAATTAATATTCAATCTTTTACTGCTAAGAGCAACTTGACTGTCTTGAGCGTCGAAGCGGTTTTCGAACCCTTTGAGGGTTTCCTCAGGAAATAGGAGCAAGAGCTAGGTGCAGGAGCGGGAGCAAGGAGTAGGAGTTGAAGCTAGGAGCAGGCGAAAGGAATTTCATTCAACTTAACAGAATATTCGATCATAACGGACGCTGTCATGCATCAAGTCCCGGTTTCATACTGATATAACGGAAGACAATTTTTTGACATCAGCAGTACCCGTCCACCACCCTTTGGTGTAGCGGTAGGACATACCTCCTAAGCCTATGAGGTCTTGGGATCAATTCTCGGTGGAAGCAGTTTATCCCCAAGCATTATCCCATGTAGCTTAGGCACTAAATAAATTAGTTGTTGTCGGGCTTTAGGCCTCTTTGTTGCCGGGTTTCAGGCCTCTTTAATCATTTGTGTAACTTAGGCGTTTATCATGCTTATCACATCTTGATGATGTATCAATGTCTTGTAACGACTAACGTAGATCGTAGTCGGTTTGTCAAAAAAAAATCAGGAAAGTTGTAGTTCGACCGACCCTTGTATAAGGGCGCTTTCCCTTCTTGTTTTAAGCATCTTTGATTATCAGCAAAAACCTAAGTTATAGGTCTCAATGCATTAATCGTTTTCTACTTAATCGTTTGGCGTTATCACTTTATTATTCTGTTGCGTATCCATTAAGCGGTATCTAGAGCCACAATATTCTTGGATTTTATTTATGAATTTTTTTGAGATAAACCAAAATTTCATTCATAGAAGGACTACTGATGCAGGCGCATACGGGACGACCCCGCAAACTCGCGCGCCCGCGGCCTAGTCGGCGGGTCTAGAGGTTTAGGAGAGTTCTAATTTAGAAGGATTTATAATGAATCTAGGTTTAGGAAGTTTTAGATATTTCTATTATTTTGGAAAGTCTAGTTTGTGTCTATCTAGGAAAGTTTAGTAGTCTATAAAAGGAGGTCCAGTCTTTGTTATGATTCATGTTGAAGAGAAAACCCCTTTGAAGTTTAATAAAGTTTTAGTATTTCGAGTTATTTCATCTTTATTTTATTGTTCTTTGTTTAGTTTTATCGTCTTCTTTAATTCCGCTCCGTTCTACATCATGTGGTATTCAAAGCCACCAAAATTTTGGGCTAATGATTCTGGAAATTTTTTTCTAGACCAGTTACATCCGTATCGATCGTATTCTATTCGTCAAGATGATTATACTCATCAAGGGATAACGAATCGATGCTTATGCGCATCATGTTTGTATGCGAATAAGGATTCGTACGATTATCATTGGAATCTGAGAGAAACCGTACGAGAAAACTCATTACAACCTCCATCCTCTTATTATCCGACCAAACCCGCACCACCACCATCACCACCACCTCCGTCCTCGTATACACCACCACCGCCACCACAAACGACTTCTATCAAGACGGTTCAATCGCTACTATCCGATTTAGCTAAGATTCAACATATGTGTGACGACCTCAGAACAATAATACGTCAACCATATTCCTCGTCGATTTTATCTTTCAATCAGGAAGAAGAAAAAGAAAAATATGGAAAAGTTGAAGAAGATGGTTACGAAGAGGTTGCAGTTGAAGACGAAAACGAAAGAGTACAATCAACTATTCTTCGAGATGTGGGTTATGTTAATATAGAACAAGAAGGAGACAACAGTGATATTGAAAAGGAAGAATTCTATGATATTGATAAATCAAGGATAAAAGTTGCAACTTGTGCAAAGCACTTTGTCGGAGATGGTGGAACAACCAAGGGAATCAATGAGAACAATACAGAGATTGACTTCTATGGATTACTAAGCATTCACATGCCTGCTTACTACGATTCGATCATCAAGGGTGTCTCAACTGTCATAGTCTCATATTCGAGTTGGAATGGCAAGAAGATGCATGCCACTCGTGATCTCGTACCAACTTCCTCAAGAACAAACTCAAGTTTCGGGGTTGATTTTGTAATTTCAGATTGGGAAGGCATAGACAGAATCGCCTTACCACCTCATTTTAATTATTCGTACTTAATCGGAGGTGGAGTTCTTGCTGGAATTAATATAATCATGGTTCCCTATAACCACAATGAGTTCATTGATGACCTAACTTACCAAGTTAAGAACAACATCATCCCTATGAGCAGAATTGATGATGCTGTCAAGAGGATTTTGAGGGTGAAATACACAATGGGTTTGTTTGAGAACCCAATGACTGATTACAGTCTAGTTGATCAACAAGGAAGCCAGGCACACAGAGACTTGGCTAGAGAAGCTGTGAGGAAATCACTTGTGCTATTGAAAAACGCTGAATCAGCTGACAAGCCGGTATTGCCACTTCCGTAGAAGGCGCCTAGGATCCTGGTCGCCGGAACTCATGCCAACAACTTGGGCTACCAATCTGGTGGTTGGACGATCGAATGGCAAGGACTCGGTGGAAATAACATCACTTCCGAAACCACAATTCTCAATGACGCCCCTCTCATGTTCGATAATAAGCTCCTTAGAAAGATCACGGTGTTCGGTATCGTTGTTAAATTCTCCCTTGCACTACATAAACCTGCGGCCGACAAAATTAATTTGTGTGATATGATGGTTCGGCAGGTAACTCTATTTCAGAGTTTTGATCGAGTTCGAGTCTATAAACTTCATGAAGCTGAATATGGGAAGGTAGATTTTGATTGTCATACCAAAACTACAAGTATCAACCTCGACACCATAATTGACGTTGCCCACGTTTATACTTTAGCTCTTAACAACGAATTTTGGGAAGATGGTGAGATGAATGTTCTTGATTCTCTACAGTTAGTCTTGCAAGAATCAGCAACATATGAGATTGGGAATGAAGTTTGCAATTTCTTACAAATTACTTTCCTTAACTACCAATGCAACCTTCGTTCGAAGTGGACCTTACGAATCGCCTTGTTGGTCTTCTTCTTATGCGGATACATCCAATTTTCCTTAGTCAATCGGTTCGGGACGAAGCTTCTGGGGAACGGGGAGCTGATGCAGGCGCATACGAGACAGGCCCGCAAACCCGCGCGCCCGCGATTTGGTCGGCTGGTCTAGAGGTTTAGGAGAGTTCTAATTTAGAAGGATTCATAATGAATCTAGGTTTAGGAAGGTTTATGTATTTCTATTATTTTGGAAAGTCCAGTTTGTGTCTATCTAGGAAAGTTTAGTAGTCTATAAAAGGAGGTCCAGTCTTTGTTTATGATTCATGTTGAAGAGAAAACCCCTTTGAAGTTTAATAAAGTTTTAGTATTTCGAGTTATTTCATCTTTATTTTATTGTTTTTTGTTTAGTTTTATCTTCTTCTTTAATTCCGCTGCGTTCTACATCAACCACATTCCAACAAATTACATGGTTTTGATGATTTTGACTCCTTTGAGTACAACATGGATTTACTCAAGTAAATAACAAAATGAAACTTACAAAAATAAAGACAACATGAAGGGAAAGGAAATACAAGATTGCAAAAATAAATTAAAAAGACCCTAAAGGTCACAAATAAAAGATCCTTAAGATCACGAAGGAGACCCTAAACGTCGTGAATTATAATATTTAATTATATGTTATCAGGATGGACCAAGTAGAGACGAATTACGATTTCATCAAGAGCACCACCAAGTTTTTCGAAGACGAATTATTATACTTGATTTCGAAGATGAAGGTTGAGTGATTTCTTAACTTTATCTTCTTATTGTTTATGTATAATCTTTCCTCCTCCATTAATATTTTCTTCTTATCATCAACATATGGAAACCCGGATCGATGAGGAAGAGAAGGAAATTTGGATATGGAAAATACCTTCTTTTCTGTTTTCTTGAAAATCTCTCAAATCTAGAACAGAAAATCGATCTATACTTCCAAAAAGATTACTATAAGATTAAAAGAAAAATATATACATAACAAGAGGAAATTCCGGAGAAGGAAACCCTCACCTTGGACATTTACTCTACCAATTACTTCACTGGCCACCACCATCACCACCAACCCGCTATTTTGTCATAGATAAAGACACTTCGAACAACAAAACAAATCTACCACGTCAAGATTCTTTGTGGAAATAGTACGACCCCAACTTTCTCTTATTGTAGAAAGACATATATATTACCACTTAATCTTCCCAGGAACCACATATTATTAATCCTTTCAATCCATGTTTGAATTTGATATTGAAAAGGGGGAGATACATTAGTATATTAATGTAGAATTGTACTTTTCTTTTTCCAATCTCCGAGAAGGACATTGAAATTTCTTTTGCCGCCAAGACCCCTATAGACGAGACAAGGGAGGAAGAGAATAAGAGATTAAAACATGATTTAGGTCACCAAAACTACAAATATCTACACTCTGGTAAATATCATTTCCATGTCAGCTAAATATCTACACTCTGGTACTTGTAGGCAAGTGAGGCATATGCGAAGAACGAATGACGATTCCAAGTCAAGTTGTTTGTAGTTCTTCTTACCCGGGCAAAATCAAGCAAAAGTGCGAAAAATCATTCGCAACAGATAGGCTCATTATGTTTCTGCAACTTGTCCCACAGACATAAGAGATTGCTCGGTCGTTGATAGTGAGCAAGAACATAGCCTTCTTCACAACCAGATATTTGAAATCGATCATCCGCTATATAATGAACTTCTTGACCGGTCTTCTTAAATTCTTCAATCCATATTCCCATGGCAACATCTTCAAGTTTAAATAACTAAACACAAGAAACTCAATATTAGTTAAGATAAGAAAGTGAGCTCGTCATAGAAGGATTTTTTAAGAGATAATATTATGTTTTACCTTGAGATATCTTTCTTGGTGTCCTTGAACAACGAATTTCGCGATATCACGTGACAAGATATATCCTGGCCCATGAGCCCATGGTGGGTATGAACCATGAGGCCATTCCTGCAGAAAAATAACGTCCATTTAAGTGTTCTAGTTCATGTAGCTTATGTTATATCACATAATTAAATAAAATGTTGCCAGAGATTAATACCTTGTCACTAATGTACCATTTACTGTGCTTATCTCTGTGGGGTTCGGAATCGAAGGAAATTAGACCATATAAGAGTCCATTAGGGATTTTCTTGAGTTCGAGACCAGCTAGGATTTCATCTACCCTTACAAAAGCATCGTCATCTGTTTTCATTATGTATTTAGCAGGTAGAATTTTAGTCTGCAGGAGTATGAAATAAGAGTAAATTATCGATCGAGGAACAAAAAATTGTTTTTTTCTACATGTAACGGGAAATCATCAATGTAGACCACAAGTTCTAGACTTATTCAAGTTCTCAAAAGTCTTTAGAAAAAATATCCAAATAATCAAACTAGTGAATCTATCAAGAAACTAGCAATGATTGCAATCAATAACAGAACTTTTGTGCATACCCCCATGATACAAATAGCAATTGTTTTCAGAGTGATCAGACTGTAATAGTCGACAAAAGGCATAAGCTGGATATCCCCATATCTCTGAGCTTCTCTCCACAACTCGATATTGACTTTACTGTTCTTGTGCTGCATATTAAAATGAAACTTGTAAATAAAGCACTCAATTTGATGTTTGAAACAAACAGACCTTGCCCCAATGCTAAAAGATTCTTATGGTTTTCTCTGGATCATCTCTTTGTAGGTGGAACAGGAGGAATTTAGTTCATGTTGATAACTCATGAGGCTAACATGTTGATAAGGCTAAGCGAGTACTGAGGATAACCTAGGGAATCTATTCAATAAAAGCATCAACTTGTCTATGACTAATGAAGAAACCCTTATAAATGAATAAAACATACACTCGAAGCTATTTCAAAAGAGATCAAGCTTTCTAGGCTGGAGGGTATAACTTACAAGACCAACGAAAAATCGAACAGCCACATTCCCGGAACGAATAGCATCATACTGCATCCAGGACCTTCTCAAAGCCATTCGACGTTCAAAATTGTTTCCAGTTGAGAAAACACCAATCAACAATGTCACCCTCTTCCTGGAAAGTACAGGAGCTTTAAGGCGCTTAATATCAGTTAAATCTAAATCTTCAGAGACGGGCAAACCGTTAGCTAGGGCAGATAAGAGAACCAAATCACCTCCAACTTTTACTTCACTGACCAACCACGGTTCAAGTTTCTGTAGTGGATGAAATGAAACAAAGGATGTCAATAACCTTTGAAGAAAAAATAATACTAAAACAAATCCTAATTACAGAAAATGATGTCTACAGTATCCATTGGTTTAAACTCTTAAACTTTGATCCAAATAAACTCATTTCCTACCTCCCTATATGCAAAAGATGTTTCATGTCTTCCATTAACAGTCATATGAAATCCCTCAAGACCAATCCACAAGGTGGCAGTAAATAGATTTCCTTCAGAAAATGGGAAGTTATAACTCATGTGGGCACTTCCTGTGGAACCATTGATGAATTTCTCACCACTAGGCTTACTTCCATTGAGGTTCGCAAAAACTCGGTCATTGCAACGAACTAGTCCATCAACTGTAATATTTTCCAATGATAAGGTTAGAATATTCTGTGCTAGGAGCTATGATAATCAAGACTAGTTGCTTGAAACTTAAAAAAACATATGGACATGCATAACATTTACGAAGACAAGGTTGAACCACCAGGAGACTACGGATTTAGAACGGAATAAATATGTTGAGATTCAGAGAGCAAGGCCCGTTAGCTTGGTGCATTTTAAAGCAAACTAATGCTAAACTGTTGTAAATTAGGTGTACTCAATATATAGCAACGGAGCTTTGCCGACCTTGACGATCGAGCACCTTTGTTTAGGAAGGATACAACATCTGCTAAGTGTAACATGGACATCAGAGACAGAAATTGTAAAGGAGTCGTTACAAGATATACCTTCAAATTTACTAATTGAACTATGAGAAGGGCACTTCTCGTCTATCCCCCACCCACTTTCCGAAGTCCATGAATTTTGGACTATCACTGGATCTTCCTTCAGTCCATCACCTGAAAGACTAACAGTATACTGCAGTACTACTGGAGCTCCAGCCTCACCTTTAAGTTTTGAACCTAAAAGTTCAAACTGAAAGCTCCCATTAGGTCCATCAGGAACACCAACCACTGTAATGGACGAATCCTCAACAAGCCCACATGGAAACTGAAGACTAGTTCCATTTCTCGATGCTGTATTATTCGACATACTTACCGAGAAAAAGCAATTCTTAACTTCTGTATCGTTCGCATGGCTGGTAGAAACATTAAAACTCGATGCTTTTTCTTCTTGGATGGTAGACAATAAATCTTTCCACGCAATTGAAGCTTCTTTGATGCCTTGGTCCGTTTCAGGCAAATAATCCGACCTCGATAATAAGGTGTGCATTTTAGTCCATACAACTAGCACTTCTGCGTCTTCTTTAGAAATATTTGTCGAGGCGAACAGAGCATTGAGTCCGTCAACACTAATAAGAGGGGCTCTCTTCTTAAGATTCAATACTAGTTGTTGTTTAACAAACTTGGAGTCCGATAAACTAGAAACATTGGGTGGATGGTTCCTAAAGAATTTATAGGCTGCTGAATTCTTCGGTGAATCTTTTTCCATTAGACTATACCGTATAACCAAAATCATAGCAAGTCCAGTAATTAAAGTGCCTCCAGTCCACTTCCTCATTCTCAAATAAATTCTATTCTCGCTTGAACGTGATATGCTTACCAAGTGTCATCCTCTACCGACTACCATCATCTTCTTCATATTCTTGTAACGAATCGCTGCATTCTGCTATGTATATTTCAGTTTCACAGAACAACAAGATAGGGCAATTGTTAAGTGAAAGTTGCTAAATGTAGTCAAATGCAAGTATTGAAACCATAAGTAACAAAATAAAAACTTAAATCTAGAGGTAGGTTTATAAGACAACTAAAGCATTTTGAACACTGGAAACTTCACTAACTTCACTTAGGGGAAGGTGTGGTGAATCCCTTGAATAAACAAATCTCTGCTGTGATTTTTGTTTATATCTATAAGCATTAATCAAATAGCTATAGATTTCTAAATCTAGCACTGAATTAAGAATTTCTTAATCAAATCTCTTATCTCTAACTATTTATGTTCATTTAGACATCTTTTAAGAATTTCCCCCTCTCTCTATCTCTCCCCATTTTGAAATATGAAGACTAAAAGTTACAGGATTCTGCAAAAATCAAACCCATTTCTTAAAAACCTAAATTTTATTTGGAGTACACCAATTTAAGCTGAAAAGGAGTGAAAAGTAACCAAATCTGAAGTTCCAGCAGGCGAAATGAAACAAATGAAGTAGCTACAAGAAGAGGGTATAAGATCTAACTGAACTGATAGAAATTTGTGATAGAAGAAGGAATCATACCGTTTTAAAGCTAGGAAATAATAAATCCTAGTTTGAAGTAGAGTTTCAGACTTTCAACTAGACAATAATAAATCTCAAAAAAAAAAAAAAAAAACTAGACAATAATAAATGAACTGATGAGTCCAACTTCAAAAGCAAACAACTGAGGAGTACTTTCTTTTTTCTTTCTTCTTTTTTTTTTTTTGGGTTATTTCCGTAATGGCCCCCAACTTTTTGACCAGCTTCCTGCCTGGCCCCCTACTTTACAAGAAATACCCATATGGCCCCCTTCCGTTATAACACCGTTACTCTCTCTCTTCTATTTCTTTTCTCTCTCCTCTAGCATGTTTTCTCTCTCTGCCACCTCGTTAAACCAGCCACACCATCGTCTTCACCGGCAGGGTCGCCGGCCGACCAAATTTCCGGTCGGCGACCTTCAAATTTTTTTTTTTCTCTTTCTCTTCTCTCTCTCTCTCTAAAAAAAATTTGAAAAAAAAATTCTCTCACCTCTCTCTCTCTAAACTCCGGCAAAGGGAAACCTTCGCCGGAGCTAGGTCTGTTCATCATGAACAGACCAGATCAGGGTCTGTTCGTGATGAACAGACCCAGATCTGGGTCTGTCCGTGATGACCAGACCAGATCTGGTCTGTTCGTGATGAACAGACCCAGATCTGGGTCTGTTCGTGATAAACAGACCCAGATCTGGGTCTGTACGTGATTCGTCACGAACAGACACTGATCTGGTCTGTTCGTGATGAACAGACCTAGCTCCGGCGAAGGTTTCCCTTCGCCGGAGTTTAGAGAGAGAGAGGTGAGAGAATTTTTTTTTAAAAAAATTTTATTTTTTTTTAGAGAGAGAGAGAGAGAAAAAAAAAAAGTTTGAAGGTCGCCGGCCGAAAATTTGGCCGGCCGGCGACCCTGTCGGTGAAGACGATGATGTGGCTGGTTTAACAAGGTGGCAGAGAGAGAAAACATGCTGGAGGAGAGAGAAAAGAAATGGAAGAGAGAGTAACAGTGTTATAACGGAAGGGGGCTATATAGGTATTTCTTGTAAAGTAGGGGGCCAAGCAGGAAGCTGGTCACAAAGTTGGGGGCCATTAGGGAAATAACCCTTTTTTTAGAATTTTTTTCTTTGTGGGAGCTATATTAAGACAACCCACCCAACTAATAAAGAAAGAATGAGTGAGAAACCCAAAAAAAACCCGCTAAAAAATAATAATGCTAAAAAACCCATTTTTTGAACATTTTTCAAAATGTTAACAACACATGTAATTATATTGTTAACAAGCCAACATATTTTTTTTATAATTCCATTTTTACCCTTATATGTTGACTCATTGTGTTGTTATAAAATGTTGACAATATCTATAATAATGTCCCGACTTATTATAAAATGTTGGCAACATATATAATTATGTTCTTAAAAACATATATAATGTATTAGTCAAAATATTATTTATTCGTTAACGAATTTGTTAAATACAAAGGATCATATGCATAACATTTTAATTTTTGTAAAGGACAAATAAAAAATGCTTTATTCTTAATATTTATGTCGAAAGCAAAACAAAAAATGCAGAAACCATTTATTTTTTCACAAGACAAATCGAAAAATGTTGCAGCCAAAATGTTTGTGTCAGTTTGTCTATGTGAAATGCAAAAGAAAAAAATGCGAAATATTTTGGCAAAACAATGTCTAAGCAGAAACGAATTTGTTCAGAAATTTACAAATTGTTGAGACAAACTAAGATTTGTTCATAAATTTACAAAATTGTTGAGAGCAAACCAAGAATTGTTCAGAAATGTTAAAAAAAAATTTTTTGACGTTGATTTGGGCGGAAATTTTCATTTTGGAGGGTAAATTTGTATTTTTACCTACTAGATTTTTTTTTCATTATTATTTAGTATTGGGCATGATTCTCTTTAACCTCCCCATTTTGGGCCTTATAATTACCGCCGATATCTCATAAAAAAAACTAGTAAAATGGAGTATAAGAGCAAGTCCAACCTCAGTCTGTCCCACACCCTAAAAAACACTTTTTCACCTCAATTTTACAGTTTCAGTTCAGTCCCTGAAATTCAGCTCCTGCCTCAGCCTCTCTTGAGACCCTAAAATTTGAATTTATCTCTTTTATACGCTTCCAACCACCATATTAAATTCTTTATCAACTTTTTCTATAAATACAACTCTCTTTCTCTACAAACTCAAATCAATTTCATCAATGTAATACGTTTTTAGTTATTTTTATTTTTTATCAATGGTTCTCTTTTTAAAAGTTATTTTATTTTAAAAAAAATGGAACTGTTGGATGTGATCCCAACATGACCGTTGGAGACCTCCCCAACGGTCATGTGGGGCGTTCAACCGTCCCTTAATTAAGGGTCCGTTGAGGTTGGACATGGGGAGGAGGGGCCCAAAATTCAAATTTAGGGCCTCTTCACCCCCAGGTTGGAGTTGCTCTAGCAATGATCGAAGGGTCTTAATTCTAGGCGGGAGGAATTTGAGAGAATCTGAAGTAGAAGGTTAGATTCTGCCTTAACAGTCAAGAGAGATACACATGGGGAGTTATCTGGTTGTCCGTTTCAAATTTCAACACAAATTATCTACAAGGAAGTCATTAATAAAATGAAGCACAACAATGATAGGAAAGTTGTAATTCTAGACAGGTTTCTGACCGAATCTCAAGTAGACCCTCTGATTTCGCCTAAATAATCAAGAGAGATATAGGCAGAGTTATCTGGCCATCGCCTCAAATTTCAACACAAGTTATCGAGAAGGAATTCATTAAAAGTTATTTCTTTTTTTGCCATCCTACTTTATGACCAACTTCCTTTTTGACCTCCTATTTTTCGTAAATTCAAATTTGACCCTCTTTTGTTAACACCGTCAGTTAACTTTAATGGTTTATCTTTTAGTTTTCAAAATTGTCACTTTTGTATAAAAGTGATATTTTACTTCAAAATTGACCCCCCTCCTTTTAATATGGATCAGTTCCCAGAAAATTCCAACTTTTTTAAAACTATGGGGCCAAAATGGAATTCACTTAAGAAAAAATTAAAAATGTTAGACACATCGTCTCTCCCTCTCTCTCTCTCTCTCTCTCCTCCATTTCATCACCTCTCTCTCGCCACCTCATTATCTTCTCCGGCGAAGGTCGCCAGCCAGTAAAAATTCTCTGGCGGCCTTCAAACTTTTTTTTTATTACTTCTTTGTCTTATTTCTCTCTCTTCTCTCTTCTTTTTGTTCATCTCTCTCTACTCTATCTTTAATATCTCTCTTTCTACCCTTTCTCACTCTATATAGCTCCGGCGAAGGGGATAACCAGACCGAGATCTGGTTTCAACAGCCAGATCTCGATCTGGTTTCAACCAACTAGATCTCGCCCAACTAGATCTCGTTCTAGTGGTTGGTTGAAATCAGATTCTGGTCTGGTTTCAAAACAGACCGACATATGGTTGTTGAGACCAGATCAAATCTGGTTTCTCCGGCGAAGGGGCTCATCCCCTTCCCCAGAGCTATAGCGAGAGAGATTAGTGAGAGATGAAGAAGAAAAAAGGGTAGAGAAAAAACAAAAATTGAAGTCTGAAGGTCGCTCGAAAATTTGACCGGTCGACGGCCTTTGCTAGAGAAAATGATGAGGTGGCGAGAGGTGATGTAGTGGAAAGAGGTGATGAAATGGAAGAGATATGAGGTGTGTTTAATGTTTTTAATATTTTTTAAATGAATTCCATTTTGGCCCCCTAATTTGTTCTAAGATAGTTATAATTTTTTGGGATTAACCCAAATTTAAAAGGGGGTCAATTTTGATTTTACAAAATCCTTTTTATAAGAAGGGCAATTGTGGAAACAAAAGAATTAACTTTATTATTATTTCTTATTAAGTTAGGTATGGTTTCTTTCTATCTTTAACTTAGGTGGGCAATACGTGGACAACCGTTTTTCTTATATGGACAACTATCTTATGCAGACAATCAAAATAATTAATTTTTTATATGAACACTAGTTTTCTAAGGGGACAACTCTCTATTATTTTCACTCAAGTACTCTTAGAATTAGATATATTATTTTAAGGATTTTTGAGTTTAAGGCCCAAAAATATGGGGGTAATTAGTCATATATCCACTCCTAAATCAATAAATAAAATAAAACCAAAATAAACCGAAAATGTAAAATCAGTCAAAAAATTCACTATTTGGTGGGCCCCATGCATCAATCCTTTAATTTTTTTTCTCATTTTTTCCCTTTAATAAATATTTTTTAACCATTCTTAAACCAAAGGTTTATTATGGTTGAGTTAATACAATTGTTCTTTCCATAAATTTTATGAAAGAATATTTATGGTGGATATTTAATGTTAATCTTTATTTCCAAAATTTATATTTTTCTAAAGCAACCTACCAAATCAATGGATATTTACCTAAAACTAGTTTCCCTCTCCCAAAAACGAGTTTGTCTTTCTGTAACTATATGTTTTTTGAATTCAAGAAAATATATTATTTCCAAAACTGATATTTGTCTAAATTAACCTACCAATTCAATGGATACTTACCCAAAACGAGATGCTCTCTCCCAAAAACGATTTTCTCTCTCTGTAACTCTATGTTCTTTGAACTTCAAGAAAGTATGAATTAGTGATTTGCTTTTTATTTCTACCTCGATCCAATTAGACATCTACACCTTCGTTTGTGAGGTTAAAAAATCAAACTATTTTGCTAGCATCTTACTGATTCTACTAGCATATTTTACATTCTACTAGCATCTGATGAATAAATTTGATAAAGTAGTTTAAGAAGCAAATACTATTTCGCTAGCATCTTATTATTTCTAATAGCAATGTTACATTCTATTAGCATCTGTTGAATGAATTTGAATACAATAGTTTAAAAAACAAGAATATTTTGCTAGCATCTTATGAATTTTTTACAGTAGGTTAACAAATACTTTTTAGTAATTAAAATATATTATGTGAAATTATTTTTGCTAGCATCTTACTGATTCTACTAGCATATTTTACATTCTACTAGCATCTGATGAATAAATTTGATAAAGTAGTTTAAAAAGCAAATACTATTTCGCTAGCATCTTATTGATTCTAATAGCAATTTTTACATTCTATTAGCATCTGTTGAATGAATCTGAATACAATAGTTTAAAAAGCAAGAATATTTTGCTAGCATCTTATGAATTTTTTACAGTAGGTTAACAAATACTTTTTAGTAATTAAAATATATTATGTGAAATTATGTTTGTTACATTTTCAGTAGTTTACTAGCATTTTCTTGATTCTGTTACCATCTGATATGAATTTGTTACAATAGGTTGATTCTAATAAAATTCTATGCTGGTAGAATCTTATCGAGTCTAACAACATTTTTAACATTTTATTTTAACGTTTGTTTTTTCTTACTCATTACCATTGTAGATGATGAATGAAACCAGCAATCGATTCTCTCTCTCTCCCACTCGATGCTTTCACCTTTTTCACTCGGTTTAATTTGGCGTCGATGATGAATGAAAACAAAACCTAGTTCGTATATTAAAAAGTGGCGATGCTCTCTCTCTCTCTCTCTTCGGTTTGCTTTTGCCCAATTCTAATAGAAATATAGAACAAAGTATTCTGGTAAACGGAAAAGGCAACTATTTCTCCGGAAGGAAAGTTTATTTTTGAGGAAATTATTTAATGAATATCTAAATCTTATGGTATAATTTATTTTAGGTTATTTTTTTAAACTTAGGATAGGTTAGGTAGTAAAAGAGAATGAGAAGATAGACATGTAATTTACTTTGAGTGGATTTATTTTCTATTTCAGATTATCTTTGGTCTCCAGACTCATTGATCATGCGATTTTGGACTTAAAACACATCCCCCGAAGTAAGAATGTCATCCAGACCATTATAAAAAGGTAAAAATGTAATTATGGCTATATAAAGCCAAAATGTCATTTTGACAACTTTGTAAAACATGTCACATGGTAAGAAGGACAAAAATGTCATTTGCTCAATGTATAAATAAAAGTTTATTTTGCTAAATTTTATGGGCAAAAATGTCATTTTAAACATATATAAAGATAAATATTAGGTTCAAGTTTCCGAATATATTAAAATATTTTTTATTTTGATTTTTAACTTTTCATGGAAAGTAATTCCGAGGGGGGAGCAAGGAATTAAAAGTGGACTATTTCATGAAAATAGATTCCTTAGGAAATTAAAGCCATAGAATTATACTTCGTATCAAACGGTGGAAATACTTATTTCTATGGAAATTCTTTTATTTCCATAGAAATAAGAGATATCGAAACACATCCAAAAAGTTTTCATAGATAAAGAACTCAGTCAATGCAACATGAGATCTAGAAAAAATTGACTCACATATACCATATGGATTTGTATCTAGAAATACTTCTTACTTCTAATTATGATTTCCTGTTCAATTTGAAACTAAAACTAGAGATACTCGGCCCATAAGCCATAATTTAAGATTAGACAGGTAGCTTTTGGTATATTGTCACCAAAACCAACTACTATAATAGAAATGTAGGTATAATTTATATATATAATGTAATTTGTCAACAAAAAAATTAAATAATGTTAAATGTTGCAAGAGCAAATAATCAAATTGAAGACTTTTATATTACACATGGGAATTATGGATTCTCCGTGCATGACTCATACATAAGCATATAATTAAACAAATTCAAACAATAGATTATTGTTAGATCTGAAGTGATTTTTCCAAAAAGAAAAAACCATGCACAATCAATTCTCATGAATTTTTAAATTATGAATGTAGGATTTTAGGTCAAACAAAAAAAAATGCAACTGCATAAATTTTAGTTAATTGTGTTTATGTCAAATTTTGACCATCGGACCCAATCTCTTCACATTCTTTTCGGGTGGTTTGTTTTATTCAGAAAGGTTGATTTATCAAAATAAAATTCAAATATTCTAACTAATGAAACATATTGTGTTGATGTCAAAATTGACTCTCCGTTAATCATCAGAGAATCGAGATTTGATGCATGACAGCGTCTGTTATGATGGATATTTCGTTTGGATGCTTGATGATGCTCCCTCCTTGCTCCAAGAAACCTGGGGAAAAAACCTGCAAAAAGTTCGGAAACCTCTCTGACGCTCAAGACAGTCAGATTGCTCTTTGCAGTTAAAAATTGAATGTTGAATGATCCTTGTGGAATGTATTGAGTTTGAGTCGACTTACTCAGCTTACCTTGATGAAGGTGATAATGAGGTGTCATTTTATAGGCCTAATTAGACCGACTGTGATAGACGGTGTAGATAAGGCGGTTGTGATCCATCATTTGAGAATTAAACTACTGTTCGTAGTTAGGGTTTCTCTTTCGAGTTTATCTCGTATCTAGGATAACTGAAAGTTTCTATGTTTAGGGATACTTGTAGATATCCTACCTAGTTGATAGATCTTATAGGAGATGTTTCCTCCTTTGAGACTCTTGAAGCCCAAGCTACTTAAACACTTAGGCCATGTTTGGCGCGCGGGAATGGAATGTGATTCTTGGGAATCACATTCCCGTAACGTGATTCTTGGGAATCACATTCCCGTAACGTGATTCCTGGGAATAGGATTACTGTAGTTTGATGTTTGGGTTGGCTAGGAATGGGAATTTGATTCCAGACACATTCCTAATTACTTGTTTGGTTCGTATAGGAATATGAATGTAAATATTTGTAAAAATTCAATTTTACCCTTACTTAAGCTACATAAAATACACATCAACTTTGTTATATATTAAAATCAATATTATTCATTCAAATTCGTAGATATGAAATAATAACACGACACACCAAAGGGTTAGAACTTAAAGATAGTAATTAAATGTATTAATAAAAATTTATCTAAAATAAAATTTTATTCATAAACTTAGAATAGAAATTGATCTAAAATTAAACTTTATTCATAAACATACATAGTACTTTTTAATGCCAAACCCACAAAAAAATAAAATTGGTAATTCCATATTTTGGTGAGGATATATTTGTCAATAAATATCAATATATGTGATTCCGGAGGAATGGGAATCACAAACCCACCTCCCCCCGTGGGTTTGCTATTACCTCGTTTTGAGGGAATCACATTCCCGGGCCCACGTCATTCCCGCAAGCCAAACAATAATCTGGAATGTGATTCCCAGGAATCACATTCCATTCCCGCGCGCCAAACATGGCCTTAAGGTCTTTAGCCGACTGAGATCTTTTAGGAAGATTCGAGATTAAGTTGGTAAGCGTGCGACACACTTCTGCCTTTCCATGTTCAGGGGCGTAAGGTATCGACCCAGCTTACGTTGACCCTTTTATACTTCTTGAGAATCCCAGGGGAGACCTGGTTGTGCTTAAGGCGAAACAAGACTGAAGCTCCTCGGAATATTTAGTAGACCTGCCAGTTCTGGATTTAGGTGGCGGATCTCGTTGGGCCTAGCGGTCCTGTTACCTTGAAACGGGTTGATCCGTTGAACTTCTGGTCTTTCCTTGACTTCTTGACGTCAGTCAACGGTTGATCATTTTTTTGTATCACCACATTAGTTCTATAGGGCTGTGTTTATGAACTAAGAACTAATTTGAAACGCAACTTGGTCTTGATAATGGTTTTTCCTATTTCTTTAGCTGTAAAGAAAATTTCCCCACTTGTCCCAAACATAAACCCAATCTTTACAATTGTTTCTACACTGTTACCTATTATGCAAATTAATGGCAAATAGAGGGAAGTGCGAACTTACATATTCTTGGGAGTTTAGCATTTTTCATCCCCATAACAAGACCTTGATCGTTCGAGCCAACCAATACAACACCAAAAAATGAAGACTGTTTTTTTCATTTTGAAACATTGAGATTTAAACATTGGTCTTGCAGTACAGACTTATGTATGTTGTTGTAATGAATTTCTTGTAGATTGACACATATCCCCCTCTTGGACCATTTGGCACATTATAAAAGCATATGAAAATTATGTAGCTCGGTCTTTTTTCTTCCTAAAGGCTAACGTATTGGTTAAAGCATACAAGATGTATAAGCCTACCAATGTGCATTCCCTCAAAATTTCCAAGGTCATGGGACCAATAATTTTTGTTTGTAAGGAGGAATAAATACCTATTGTAGGCTATTTCAATCATTAATTCTTCATAAAAAAAAAAATCATTAATTGGTCTATGTAACTATAAGTATAAATAAATAAAGCAATTTCAATGGTATTTTTTTGGTCTTTTCAATGATCTCTTAGCTCTACGGTTCTATGAGATTCAGAGTTTATTTTCATTTAGTTTATGTTATGTACTAGCAGGGCCGTGTGGTGGGGGGTGCGGACCGTGCGCCCGCACAGGGCCCCCCACCACATGGGGTCCTTATTGTTATCTTACTTGTATGCAAACTATTAACGTTAAATAAATTTTCAACTACCATAGAAACGAGCTAGTGAATTGGCACAATGGATAAGCAAAGGTGCTGGAAACCTATGGTCCCTATTTCGAAACCCCTAATAGAAGTTTTATCTTTTTTTTTTTCCTACTTCAATTTAGTAGTAAAGGACTTTCAAATTACAAACAATGATAAATATGATGAATACAGTTGTGTTTGTAAAGATAAATTTTCGTTTTTGCTTTGCTAATTCAATAATTTCTCAAAAAAAAAAAAAAATCGACAATTTTTACAACAAAAAATAAACAATATATGCAGTTTTGACGGTTCTCAGTTAATGAGTGTGTATTGTAAAAATTTGAGGAAAAAAAGCTGATGTTCTATTTTTTTTTTCTTTAATAATGATAGCGGATCGAAAAATAACGAACAATCATTTCTAATAAGATTTTGTCCACGCGAAGTTATATGAATTTAAAGTTAATAAGAAAACTAAATAAGAGAGAAACTTTTACCCTTTTTCTTCTTTTTATAGTTAAATAATTTGGAGTTCTTCATTATTTACCATGTAAGAATATTTTTATTTTACGGATTTATTGTATGAAGGGCCCCTATTAGAACTTGGCACTGGGCCTCTAAAATCTCAGGGACGGCTCTGTCAGGGCCGTGTGGTGGGGGGTGCGGGCCGTGCGCCCGCACAGGGCCCCCCACCACATGGGGCCCTTATTGCTATCTTACTTGTATGCAAACTATTAACGTTAAATAAATTTTCAACTACCATAGAAACGAGCTAGTGAATTGGCATAATGGATAAGCAAAGGTGCTGGAAACCTATGGTCCCTGTTTCGAAACCCCTAATAGAAGTTTTATCTTTTTTTTTCCTACTTCAATTTAGTAGTAAAGGACTTTCAAATTACCAACAATGATAAATATGATGAATACAGTTGTGTTTGTAAAGATAAATTTTCGTTTTTGCTTTGCTAATTCAATAATTTCTCAAAAAAAAAAAAATCGACAATTTTTACAACAAAAAATAAACAATATATGCAGTTTTGACGGTTCTCAGTTAATGAGTGTGTATTGTAAAAATTTGAGGAAAAAAAGCCGATGTTCTATTTTTTTTTATTTAATAATGATAGCGGATCGAAAAAAATAACGAACAATCATTTCTAATAAGATTTTGTCCACGCGAAGTTATATGAATTTAAAGTTAATAAAAAAACTAAATAAGAGAGAAACTTTTACCCTTTTTCTTCTTTTTATAGTTAAATAATTTGGAGTTCTTCATTATTTACCATGTAAGAATATTTTTATTTTACGGATTTATTGTATGAAGGGCCCCTATTAGAACTTGGCACTGGGCCTCTAAAATCTCAAGCACGGCTCTTTCAGGGTTGTGTGGTGGGGGGTGCGGGTCGTGCGCCCGCACAGGGCCCCCCACCACATGGGGCCCTTATTGCTATCTTACTTGTATGCAAACTATTAACGTTAAATAAAGTTTCAACTACCATTGAAACGAGCTAGTGAATTGGCACAATGGATAAGCAAAGGTGCTGGAAACCTATGGTCCCTGTTTCGAAACCCCTAATAGAAGTTTTATCTTTTTTTTTTCCTACTTCAATTTAGTAGTAAAGGACTTTCAAATTACTAACAATGATAAATATGATGAATACAGTTGTGTTTGTAAAGATAAATTTTCGTTTTTGCTTTGCTAATTCAATAATTTCTCAAAAAAAAAAAATCGACAATTTTTACAACAAAAAATAAACAATATATGCAGTTTTGACGGTTCTCAGTTAATGAGTGTGTATTGTAAAAATTTGAGGAAAAAAAGCTGATGTTCTATTTTTTTTTCTTTAATAATGATAGCGGATCGAAAAATAACGAACAATCATTTCTAATAAGATTTTGTCCACGCGAAGTTATATGAATTTAAAGTTAATAAAAAAACTAAATAAGAGAGAAACTTTTACCCTTTCTCTTCTTTTTATAGTTAAATAATTTGGAGTTCTTCATTATTTACCATGAAAGAATATTTTTATTCTACGGATTTATTGTATGAAGGGCCCCTATTAGAACTTGGCACTGGGCCTCTAAAATCTCAGGCACGGCTCTGTCAGGGCCGTGTGGTGGGGGGTGCGGGCCATGCCCCGCACAGGGCCCCCCACCACATGGGGCCCTTATTGCTATCTTACTTGTATGCAAACTATTAACGTTAAATAAATTTTCAACTACCATAGAAACGAGCTAGTGAATTGATACAATGGATAAGCAAAGGTGCTGGAAACCTATGGTCCCTGTTTCGAAACCCCTAATAGAAGTTTTATCTTTTTTTTTTCCTACTTCAATTTAGTAGTAAAGGACTTTCAAATTACTAACAATGATAAATATGATGAATACAGTTGTGTTTGTAAAGATAAATTTTCGTTTTTGCTTTGCTAATTCAATAATTTCTCAAAAAAAAAAAATCGACAATTTTTTTCAACAAAAAATAAACAATATATGCAGTTTTGACGGTTCTCAGTTAATGAGTGTGTATTGTAAAAATTTGAGGAAAAAAAGTTGATGTTCTATTTTTTTTTCTTTAATAATGATAGCGGATCGAAAAATAACGAACAATCATTTCTAATAAGATTTTGTCCACGCGAAGTTATATGAATTTAAAGTTAATAAGAAAACTAAATAAGAGAGAAACTTTTACCCTTTTTCTTCTTTTTATAGTTAAATAATTTGGAGTTCTTCATTATTTACCATGTAAGAATATTTTTATTTTACGGATTTATTGTATGAAGGGCCCCTATTAGAACTTGGCACTGGGCCTCTAAAATCTCAGGGACGGCTCTGTCAGGGCCGTGTGGTGGGGGGTGCGGGCCGTGCGCCCGCACAGGGCCCCCCACCACATGGGGCCCTTATTGCTATCTTACTTGTATGCAAACTATTAACGTTAAATAAATTTTCAACTACCATAGAAACGAGCTAGTGAATTGGCATAATGGATAAGCAAAGGTGCTGGAAACCTATGGTCCCTGTTTCGAAACCCCTAATAGAAGTTTTATCTTTTTTTTCCTACTTCAATTTAGTAGTAAAGGACTTTCAAATTACTAACAATGATAAATATGATGAATACAGTTGTGTTTGTAAAGATAAATTTTCGATTTTGCTTTGCTAATTCAATAATTTCTCAAAAAAAAAAAAATCGACAATTTTTACAACAAAAAATAAACAATATATGCAGTTTTGACGGTTCTCAGTTAATGAGTGTGTATTGTAAAAATTTGAGGAAAAAAAGCCGATGTTCTATTTTTTTTTATTTAATAATGATAGCGGATCGAAAAATAACGAACAGTCATTTCTAATAAGATTTTGTCCACGCGAAGTTATATGAATTTAAAGTTAATAAGAAAACTAAATAAGAGAGAAACTTTTACCCTTTTTCTTCTTTTTATAGTTAAATAATTTGGAGTTCTTCATTATTTACCATGTAAGAATATTTTTATTTTACGGATTTATTGTATGAAGGGCCCCTATTAGAACTTGGCACTGGGCCTCTAAAATCTCAGGGACGGCTCTGTCAGGGCCGTGTGGTGGGGGGTGCGGGCCGTGCGCCCGCACAGGGCCCCCCACCACATGGGGCCCTTATTGCTATCTTACTTGTATGCAAACTATTAACGTTAAATAAATTTTCAACTACCATAGAAACGAGCTAGTGAATTGGCATAATGGATAAGCAAAGGTGCTGGAAACCTATGGTCCCTGTTTCGAAACCCCTAATAGAAGTTTTATCTTTTTTTTTCCTACTTCAATTTAGTAGTAAAGGACTTTCAAATTACCAACAATGATAAATATGATGAATACAGTTGTGTTTGTAAAGATAAATTTTCGTTTTTGCTTTGCTAATTCAATAATTTCTCAAAAAAAAAAAAAATCGACAATTTTTACAACAAAAAATAAACAATATATGCAGTTTTGACGGTTCTCAGTTAATGAGTGTGTATTGTAAAAATTTGAGGAAAAAAAGCCGATGTTCTATTTTTTTTTATTTAATAATGATAGCGGATTGAAAAAAATAACGAACAATCATTTCTAATAAGATTTTGTCCACGCGAAGTTATATGAATTTAAAGTTAATAAAAAAACTAAATAAGAGAGAAACTTTTACCCTTTCTCTTCTTTTTATAGTTAAATAATTTGGAGTTCTTCATTATTTACCATGAAAGAATATTTTTATTCTACGGATTTATTGTATGAAGGGCCCCTATTAGAACTTGGCACTGGGCCTCTAAAATCTCAGGCACGGCTCTGTCAGGGCCGTGTGGTGGGGGGTGCGGGCCATGCCCCGCACAGGGCCCCCCACCACATGGGGCCCTTATTGCTATCTTACTTGTATGCAAACTATTAACGTTAAATAAATTTTCAACTACCATAGAAACGAGCTAGTGAATTGATACAATGGATAAGCAAAGGTGCTGGAAACCTATGGTCCCTGTTTCGAAACCCCTAATAGAAGTTTTATCTTTTTTTTTTCCTACTTCAATTTAGTAGTAAAGGACTTTCAAATTACTAACAATGATAAATATGATGAATACAGTTGTGTTTGTAAAGATAAATTTTCGTTTTTGCTTTGCTAATTCAATAATTTCTCAAAAAAAAAAAATCGACAATTTTTTTCAACAAAAAATAAACAATATATGCAGTTTTGACGGTTCTCAGTTAATGAGTGTGTATTGTAAAAATTTGAGGAAAAAAAGTTGATGTTCTATTTTTTTTTCTTTAATAATGATAGCGGATCGAAAAATAACGAACAATCATTTCTAATAAGATTTTGTCCACGCGAAGTTATATGAATTTAAAGTTAATAAGAAAACTAAATAAGAGAGAAACTTTTACCCTTTTTCTTCTTTTTATAGTTAAATAATTTGGAGTTCTTCATTATTTACCATGTAAGAATATTTTTATTTTACGGATTTATTGTATGAAGGGCCCCTATTAGAACTTGGCACTGGGCCTCTAAAATCTCAGGGACGGCTCTGTCAGGGCCGTGTGGTGGGGGGTGCGGGCCGTGCGCCCGCACAGGGCCCCCCACCACATGGGGCCCTTATTGCTATCTTACTTGTATGCAAACTATTAACGTTAAATAAATTTTCAACTACCATAGAAACGAGCTAGTGAATTGGCATAATGGATAAGCAAAGGTGCTGGAAACCTATGGTCCCTGTTTCGAAACCCCTAATAGAAGTTTTATCTTTTTTTTCCTACTTCAATTTAGTAGTAAAGGACTTTCAAATTACTAACAATGATAAATATGATGAATACAGTTGTGTTTGTAAAGATAAATTTTCGATTTTGCTTTGCTAATTCAATAATTTCTCAAAAAAAAAAAAATCGACAATTTTTACAACAAAAAATAAACAATATATGCAGTTTTGACGGTTCTCAGTTAATGAGTGTGTATTGTAAAAATTTGAGGAAAAAAAGCCGATGTTCTATTTTTTTTTATTTAATAATGATAGCGGATCGAAAAATAACGAACAGTCATTTCTAATAAGATTTTGTCCACGCGAAGTTATATGAATTTAAAGTTAATAAGAAAACTAAATAAGAGAGAAACTTTTACCCTTTTTCTTCTTTTTATAGTTAAATAATTTGGAGTTCTTCATTATTTACCATGTAAGAATATTTTTATTTTACGGATTTATTGTATGAAGGGCCCCTATTAGAACTTGGCACTGGGCCTCTAAAATCTCAGGGACGGCTCTGTCAGGGCCGTGTGGTGGGGGGTGCGGGCCGTGCGCCCGCACAGGGCCCCCCACCACATGGGGCCCTTATTGCTATCTTACTTGTATGCAAACTATTAACGTTAAATAAATTTTCAACTACCATAGAAACGAGCTAGTGAATTGGCATAATGGATAAGCAAAGGTGCTGGAAACCTATGGTCCCTGTTTCGAAACCCCTAATAGAAGTTTTATCTTTTTTTTTCCTACTTCAATTTAGTAGTAAAGGACTTTCAAATTACCAACAATGATAAATATGATGAATACAGTTGTGTTTGTAAAGATAAATTTTCGTTTTTGCTTTGCTAATTCAATAATTTCTCAAAAAAAAAAAAAATCGACAATTTTTACAACAAAAAATAAACAATATATGCAGTTTTGACGGTTCTCAGTTAATGAGTGTGTATTGTAAAAATTTGAGGAAAAAAAGCCGATGTTCTATTTTTTTTTATTTAATAATGGTAGCGGATCGAAAAAAATAACGAACAATCATTTCTAATAAGATTTTGTCCACGCGAAGTTATATGAATTTAAAGTTAATAAAAAAACTAAATAAGAGAGAAACTTTTACCCTTTTTCTTCTTTTTATAGTTAAATAATTTGGAGTTCTTCATTATTTACCATGTAAGAATATTTTTATTTTACGGATTTATTGTATGAAGGGCCCCTATTAGAACTTGGCACTGGGCCTCTAAAATCTCAAGCACGGCTCTGTCAGGGTTGTGTGGTGAGGGGTGCGGGTCGTGCGCCCGCACAGGGCCCCCCACCACATGGGGCCCTTATTGCTATCTTACTTGTATGCAAACTATTAACGTTAAATAAATTTTCAACTACCATTGAAACGAGCTAGTGAATTGGCACAATGGATAAGCAAAGGTGCTGGAAACCTATGGTCCCTGTTTCGAAACCCCTAATAGAAGTTTTATCTTTTTTTTTTCCTACTTCAATTTAGTAGTAAAGGACTTTCAAATTACTAACAATGATAAATATGATGAATACAGTTGTGTTTGTAAAGATAAATTTTCGTTTTTGCTTTGCTAATTCAATAATTTCTCAAAAAAAAAAAATCGACAATTTTTACAACAAAAAATAAACAATATATGCAGTTTTGACGGTTCTCAGTTAATGAGTGTGTATTGTAAAAATTTGAGGAAAAAAAGCTGATGTTCTATTTTTTTTTTCTTTAATAATGATAGCGGATCGAAAAATAACGAACAATCATTTCTAATAAGATTTTGTCCACGCGAAGTTATATGAATTTAAAGTTAATAAAAAAACTAAATAAGAGAGAAACTTTTACCCTTTCTCTTCTTTTTATAGTTAAATAATTTGGAGTTCTTCATTATTTACCATGAAAGAATATTTTTATTCTACGGATTTATTGTATGAAGGGCCCCTATTAGAACTTGGCACTGGGCCTCTAAAATCTCAGGCACGGCTCTATCAGGGCCGTGTGGTGGGGGGTGCGGGCCATGCCCCGCACAGGGCCCCCCACCACATGGGGCCCTTATTGCTATCTTACTTGTATGCAAACTATTAACGTTAAATAAATTTTCAACTACCATAGAAACGAGCTAGTGAATTGATACAATGGATAAGCAAAGGTGCTGGAAACCTATGGTCCCTGTTTCGAAACCCCTAATAGAAGTTTTATCTTTTTTTTTTCCTACTTCAATTTAGTAGTAAAGGACTTTCAAATTACTAACAATGATAAATATGATGAATACAGTTGTGTTTGTAAAGATAAATTTTCGTTTTTGCTTTGCTAATTCAATAATTTCTCAAAAAAAAAAAATCGACAATTTTTTTCAACAAAAAATAAACAATATATGCAGTTTTGACGGTTCTCAGTTAATGAGTGTGTATTGTAAAAATTTGAGGAAAAAAAGTTGATGTTCTATTTTTTTTTCTTTAATAATGATAGCGGATCGAAAAATAACGAACAATCATTTCTAATAAGATTTTGTCCACGCGAAGTTATATGAATTTAAAGTTAATAAAAAAACTAAATAAGAGAGAAACTTTTACCCTTTCTCTTCTTTTTATAGTTAAATAATTTGGAGTTCTTCATTATTTACCATGTAAGAATATTTTTATTTTACGGATTTATTGTATGAAGGGCCCCTATTAGAACTTGGCACTGGGCCTCTAAAATCTCAGGCACGGCTTTGTATACTAGTGATATAGCAATGTCATGAAAATGTAGAACTCATTAGTGAAAATGAATCATTAAGTCAAAAAATTTGTCAAGGACTTGGGAAAATGCTAAATGTACAAATAATCTTTGAAAAACTTTGTACATGTAGTAAAAACTTTATGTAATCTCTATGGGTCTAAGTGAACGGTCATGATCAAAGTCAAACTTTGAAAAACTTTGATCAACTTTTGTCTTTTAGTAAAAATGAGTCATTAAGTTAAGAATTTTGTCAATAACTTTGTACATGTAGCACTCCCGCTTTTTTTTTTATGAGATCTTTCCATGATTGATATTTAGACCCATAGAGATTATATAAAAATCATTAAATACTATTAACTCTGGGAAATCTATGTAAAGTTGTAAACTCATTTACAGCATTTACTTTATCCAGTTACTAAATATTATATTAATATATTTCCCACCAAAATTAAACCCCAAAATCTCAGGCACTGAAGTGGGATGTATACTCTTGGACCAAACACATTTTACTTTTACTCCTCAAGCGCAACATTAAAAAAAAAAATGAGCAAACAAAAATTACTTGAATGGGCGGATTTTTAGCATATTTTTTTTTGGGTCGTGAATAAAGAAAACCATGACATTACATTTTTCATGTAAGATTAATGACACGGTAGAAAAAAGAAGAGCTGTTTTTTTGCCTCCTACTTTATGATCAGCTTCTTATTTAGCCTTTTGTTTTTCGTAAATTCAAAATTGACTTTTTTTTTTTTTTCTGATACCGTCGACAAACTGTTAGGGTCCTTATTTTTCTTCCAAAACTACCACTGCATTTGTGAGCGTGCACTCGAGGTTGTCTTCTTCTTATCTTTCTCTCTCTAACCTCTTTATCTTTAAATTTTTTTTTTGTAGATCTGGGAGATCTGACTCTCTAACCTACTTTTTTTCATTGATATCCTAGAAAAGGCAAGTTAAAGCGAAATAACGGCATCTATGAGGTATGCTCCGAGAGTAAAAACTAGCAATAAGAATTCAATTTTTTTGAAAGCACTATTATATTTAGTAATATGAAAGAATCAATCTAGTTCCAATCTGTACATGTATGACTATAATAAATTGATGCTCTAAATTCATGAATGACTAGTTTTGCCTCAGAAAAAAATACTACTAAAAATGTTACCCAACACAATTTGATGAAACAGAAACGAGTTTTAGTTCTTTTTTCTTCATAAATGATCAGTATCCTATTTAATTTAATTATGTCATAGAAACTAGGCACCTCTCCAAAAAGCGCGATGACTAAGAAGATCTGGGAACTTCAAAAGGGAACTAGAAAAGGCAATTATTAGAGAGAGGAAATTCTTGTGATCATGATTTTCTAAAAATTGGAAGTTCATCCAAAAATGAGAAGATCAACAAATTTAGAGACAAAATTCTCATGATCGTGATTTTCTGAAAATTAGAAGCCCAGCCGAAAATTAAACGATCAACATAGTTAGGGAGAGAAAGTTCTTGTGATCATGATTTTCTGAACATTGTTAGTAGTCTCTAAGTCTCGATAACTGACCCATCACCCCTGATGGAATCACTATAGATGAAATAGGTGAATGAGTGAAATCGTAGAGAACTAAGGCGAGGATCATAACCTAAGTAACGATCCTGGTCGAATGGAGGAGTTGAAGCGGCGAAGATCGAAAATCAGCGAAGGAAGAAGACATGGTAATCTGATTTTTGCGCTTTCTCTCTCTTACACATCACACTTTTCGTCTCTCCGCGTAATGATTTTCTCTCTTTTGATTTTAGTTTAATCTAACAATTTTATTCTTCTTTGAGAGAAACCGGTATCAAGTAATAAGTGAGAATGAATTTTAGAAGAAGGGTAAATAGGAGAACAGAAAAATTAGGTGTTAAAGTTAACTCATTGTTTTATACAAAGGGAGTCATTTTTAAATTTAAGAAAAACAGGAGGTCAAAAAAAAGCTGGTCACAAACTAGGGGACCAAAAAAGAATTACTTCTAGTAGTAATTGATATATCTGGTTTTTCTTGTAAGGCTATGTTGTTTCATTACCGTCGATTTTATTACGATGGTCGAATCTCCGCAAAATCCTAATCCGACAGGTATACTGGAGTAATTTTTCATTGGATTTGTTTTGATTGTTTTTATAGTTTTACAATCAGATCCAGCTATGTTTTTTCTGTTTTCTCTTTTTTGATGCTTAAAACAAACTATTGTCCTATTTTATTTTTTTTTTTGTTGATTGTATGCCGACACTCTCTCTCTCTCTGCATTCCTTCTTCTTCACGGTTGACCATTTCCAATTTCTGGTTCTCCATCCGTTAAATGTTAAAAATCCGACGGCAACAAACCCTTTTCTTTGAAACCTTAAAGCCTGAAAGATTTTTTCTGTTTGAAAATTTGTAGTAAAAGAGAAGGACAAGAAAATGATTATCTAGTTGGGGGTTTCAGGTATTATCTCTTTTGTACTAGTTGATATATTACTGATTATTATTGTTAATTATATGTCTCATATTTTGCTTTATTTTGATCCCCAATTTAGATAATAGATTAGATTTATAATCTTATGGTAGTTTACATTTTTCCTCTGAGGTTTATTTGATAGTTTATGAACTTTAAAGTAGATTTATAAGTGTACAAATTAAAGATGTTTTTATGTAATTTATCAGAATTAGGTGAAATTGAATAAGAATATCTAATCGAAATTTATTTGAAGCTGTAAAATTCTATGAAAATAGGAAGGTGAACTCCACTAGGCAATGGGTTTTTTCCAAAGATTTGGTTGCTTTCTTGTTTGGGTACGATACCGCGGTTCTATAGAAAAGACACAAACTTCCACGACCAAAACCCGAACGCAAATTCTCTTTAGTGGAGAGACGTACATGTTGCTCGACAAGTAAAGCGTGCTCCACAGATTTGGTTGATTTTCGCTTACATGTTTTTGATGAAACGGAATGGTTGCTAAGTTGATGTACTAAATTTATTAATATATATTTGCCGCCTTGGGGCTCATTTGGTTCGCTTGACATCTTCGGTGTCCAATATATTTCAATTTGGTTCTTCCAATATTTGGGGATATGAATGAAGTTCTTTTTTTGGGCCGAGAAGTAGATTAACAATTTTATTTTGTTTATATAGGTATAAAGTTGGGTTAGCGGTTATGTGAGTGTTGCAAATATAATTGAAGAAGGTCGTGGATTTGGATCTACTAAAATTTGTATATTGAGAAGATGTCTTCAGAAAACGTGGTGCTATGTTCTGGAGAGAGAGAAGGCAGTGGTACCGCTGTTTCTGTTGATACATTGCCCGAGGAAATGAGCGACATGAAAATAAGTGATGAAAAGGTATAGATGAGAAAGTAGCTTTAGTTCTACGCTTTCCATTAGATTTCATCAATACCTTTATCAAATTATTTTGATTTTATAGGAGATAGATGCTGTTGTGGTTGATGGAAACGAAACGGAGACGGGTCATGTAATTGTGACGACGATTGGTGGTAAAAATGGACAGCCAAAACAAGTAAGTTAGGATCTCATAGATTCATTTAGCTGTTTCTTTTTTCTGTATTCGATTCTTGGTGAAAAGTAAAACTCCTATTTTTTTTTCATGTTATAATTCGGTGTACCTTTGGCTATTTTTTTTTCTGATGAAACCCTTTCGCTAATTGAGTATGGCTGTATAGTTTCTACGCTAGATAAGGGAATAAACAACACTTCCTGCCTACATGATTGAGCATATAGTTTTAATCTCAAAATGATATCCCATTAAATAATGTACATCTTTTGCACGATTCTTTTCCTAATTGTGTTCAATTTCAAGCAATGATGTCGTCCCTTTTTATATGACAGACAATAAGCTACATGGCTGAGCGTGTTGTTGGGAAGGGTTCGTTCGGGCTTGTGTTCCAGGTAAGTTCATTTGTTGTTAATACTTTTTGGAAATGGTAAGATTCAAAGTCTGGTAATACGCGGTGGAAAGACATAAATATTATCACTCAACCAAATTGAGTTTCACTTCATTTTAACCGTGCTCTCAGCAGTGGAGACACACACTTGTTGCCACATGCCCGGAGCGGTTGCACGGGTCACGCGCCGTCAAATACGCCCCTGGCTGTTACTAATTATTAATGCAAAGCCCACTTTAAAAAATCAGGCTCTATATAAAACATTGAATTTCCGAATTTGTCTTTCTGGTGGCCATATATGCCTCTATTTCAAATTAATGATCTGAACTTCTTGGTTTTGCTTCTCCATTGTTGTATAGGCCAAGTGCTTAGAAACAGGTGAAACTGTTGCAATAAAGAAGGTTCTTCAAGACAAAAAGTACAAGAACCGTGAGCTAGAGACAATGCGTCTTTTAGACCACCCTAATGTTGTATCCCTAAAGCATTGTTTCTTTTCAACTACGGAAAAGGATGAGCGTTATCTCAACTTGGTACTCGAGTATGTACCTGAGACTGTTCATCGTGTTATCAAGCACTACACCAAAATGAACCAACGAATGCCGTTGATTTATGTCAAGCTTTATACATATCAGGTAGCCTATGTTTTGATGTTATGATAAAAACAATTCATTTACTTTGTTTTGATCGGAATCATTAAATTGTCTTTTTTCATCATTTCAATGTTGAGATTCTAATTATCGTTTTGTACCTGACAGATATGTAGGGCCTTAGCATACATTCATGGTAGTATTGGTGTATGCCATAGAGACATCAAACCTCAAAATCTCCTGGTATATTTACGAACGTTTGCACGGCTAATACCTCTATCTTATTTTTCTAAAGCTATGCTATAATTTTAGTTGTTTACAAAGTGTAGTACCAGTAACATTTTTATTTCGGTAACAGATTAACCCGCACACTCATCAGCTGAAAATATGCGACTTTGGAAGTGCAAAAGTTTTGGTATGTTTTTATATCACTGCATCCTCATTTGTTGTTTTCTTTTTTATTTTCCGTTTATAAAAAAAAGTTCTAATGAAATTATTTGGTCTGGTTTGACAGGTTAAAGGCGAACCAAACATCTCATACATCTGCTCAAGGTATTATAGAGCACCTGAGCTTATATTTGGAGCCACCGAGTATACTACAGCCATTGACATATGGTCTGCTGGATGTGTTTTGGGTGAGCTACTACTTGGACAGGTTGGTTAAGTTTCCTTCGATGTCCTTGTTTTGCCCTCCTGGTGATTCAATCACCTTGAAACTTGCTTCTAATTTTTCGTCTTTTTGGCTATACTAGCCACTCTTTCCTGGCGAGAGCGGTATGGACCAGCTTGTTGAGATTATAAAGGTGAATATTATCTCTGTTGGTATTTCAAGTTTGCCTTCTTTTTTTTCTTGTTTCATTTTCCACATTTGGTTTGATCGACATGCAGACTTTGGGTACCCCAACGAGAGAGGAAATTAGATGCATGAACCCTACCTACAACGAGTCTAAATTTCCCCAAGTTAAAGCTCACCCATGGCACAAGGTAGCTAGATTTATCTTGTTCCCACAAATCTGTTTTGTTATTGTTTGAAAGGATATGTTAACATTTAGACGTTCTTTCAGATATTCCACAAGAGAATGCCCTCAGAAGCCGTTGATCTTGTCTCAAGATTTCTCCAATACTCACCTAAACTACGATGCAGTGCAGTGAGTTGATCCAACTTGAACTTCATTTTTGTTTTTGAAAAACGAAGAATATGACATACATAAAGAATCTCAGTATACAACAGTGAGGAAATCCATACGATTATTAGAGTTTTAGTTAATGCATGATTTCTATTTAGTTAGATCATCTTCTGTTTTTTATTTCAACATGAAAAAGAGGTTCTTGACTCGAGGATCATTTTCTAGTTAGATCATATTTATTTTATTCATGTCGAAGTTTGTACGCTTTCAATTTTTATTCACTTCATCCTTCCAAATTTCTATTAGTGATAAAGGAAAAATCAATATTTCCGAGTTGATAATTATGGTTAATGAGGTTACATTTAAATTGCAGTCGGAAGCATTGATCCATCCATTCTTTGATGAGCTACGAGATCCAAATACCCGGCTTCCAAATGGACGCATCCTTCCTCCACTTTTCAACATCAAGCCTCATGGTATGAACATCTCAAACAATGCTTGTTTTCTTATATATATATGTATATGAGCTAATCTTTAGTATGGGTGGCTTTGATGATCACAGAACTGAAAGGTGTGCCGACGGAAGTTTTGGTGAAATTGATTCCAGATCATGCCAGAAAGCAAAGCATGTAAGTAGTTGTAATTCGTCGAACTCAAGGAAAAGACTTGTTTTCGGTGGGCGGACGATATCTCAAGTGATTGATGATGTAAAGGAAGAACCACTTAGTATGTAAAATAGCAGGAAAAAGGGTTCTTTTGGGTCTTTGCTGATACCCTGTTTTAAAATCACCATATTTATTGTAAACATAAGTCGGAGTTCATTTTTTCAAGAATCAAGACAATTAATAAGGATATTTCAAATTGAATTTGGAACATTATATGCAAGAAGGAACAATTGGTTGACGGTTGTAAGTACTGTGTCTCAATGATTCAGATGTCTAATCTGTATTTCTTTCACCACTTAAGATGTCTAATCTAGTTTTCGATTTTGATCTTAGGTTTGGAGCTTATAGAACTAATTAACTTAAAAAAGTTGGTAATGGAGTGAAGTATGGCGCTTGCCAATAGGTAGACACTCAAATTTCTTTAAGTAGACAACAAAATTGGGTGTAAATAAATATAATCTGTTCCAAATCAAAGGATCTAAAGATAATTTTTTTTTTCTTTTGTTGAAGTCATACATTTATTAATCCAAAGGGTCGGTGGGTATATAGACCAAAATAATGTTCAAAAAAGGTTTATGATCCAATCTTCTCAAAATATGGATATTTAGTCCTTTTACATTATGGACATAAAAATCCTCACTTTCTAAACACATTACCGTCAATGTCCCACGCTCAAATTTGACGTGGAGATTTATTAGCAAAAATTGTGGAGATTTATTAGCAAAAAATATGGAAATTTATTAGAAAAAAAATGGATAGAAACAAATCATAATTTCTCTCTCCTCTAAACAGATTTGGAAAGCAAAATTTCTCTTTCCTATTATCCGAATCAATCAGAAACAAAAATCCTAACCAAAACGAAACGTCATCACCACGGATATTTCCAAATTAATTTTCTCTCTCTTCTTTACAGATTTAGAAACCAAATCAATTTTCTCTTTCCTATTATCCGAATCAATCAGAAACAAAAATCCTAACCAAAACTACTGTAAAGTATGTATAATTTATTCACAAGTTTTTTTTGTATGGTTATTTTTCATCATAATGAAGTTTGTTTCAACGTTATGGTGAGATTTTGGGTTGATTTTTATGGTTTTTTTCTGTTGTGACATAGTTTCTGATGTTCAAAGCTTCGTCATAAATCAATTTTTAGAGATCTGTTTGATAAATTATGTCAATTTCTGTCTGGTATAACTTAAACTACTGTAAAGTATGTATAATTTATTCACAAGTATCCGTGATTTATCACAGGATTCGGTAATTTTTTATAAATAACTAATGATAACAGCAAAAATTTAAAAGTTTTTAATTGTTCAAACCTTGTAATTTATGATAGTGGTCATTTATATGAAGGAATTTATATTGTATACTGATATACAATAAGTATGTTTTACAATGGGATTTAATGATGTACAACAAATTCTGATATACTAATGATAAAGTATAATTTTAAACGTTATATACCTAAACTGTAAATACGATATTATGTATAATTTACAATAAATTATGCAAACTTTATGAAAAATAATGAGACATTTATCACAAATAATGAAATCATGTTTCCTTTCCATGTCTTTCAATATGAACATAGAATTTTCAATGGTGTCCATCCATGCACTATCCATTTGCAATCTTCAACAGGACAGCAGTAACACGCTTAGAATCATTCTTTATGAATTTGAAATCATGCCCGGTGTTGATGCTATATTGCCTAAGAGCATATCGAAAAGCTTTTGCACCCCCAGAAAATAACTGTCCTAGTTCTGTAAATATCTTATCCCAACCATCTGATTTCAGTTTGATTTCCTTATTTTGATTTGATGATTCTGTCTGGAACTCAATCTGTGATAACAAAGTGAGATAGATTAATTCAAATAAATTATATATACAAGTATATTATTTGCAGTAAATTATATGAACATTTGAATAAATTACATGTACTTTACAGAAAAGTACACAGGATTTACATATGTAAATCAAAGATGTTCTAATAATGAAACGAGAACTGTTTTGATATTAAATCATACATAATGTTCCATAAATTGCGTATGATTTACACAAAATAATATAATGTTAATGTTATTCGTGAAAAATTTGCAGAACCAGAACATATATCATGTTCTCAATTTGATAAACATCGCAGGGAAAAGTTTATATAATTTACGTTACATTATGGTAATTTATTCTAAAGTATATATAATGTTAATTCTGTTATGAGTAACCGTGCGAAAAAATCACGTTTCATCAATCTGTACGGAAAAAAATCAGATCTGAAGAAAATTTGAATATCATACTTTGCATAAACTCCAAATCTATTGATAACTGATATGACGATTGATTGCAAACAATAAGTAAACTCGATTTGTAAGATTTAGAAATGAAGTATTAATCTCATGAAGATCGTGATCATTAATACAAACTTTAGAGAGAGAAAGACAATAATAACTTTCTTGATCTGAAACATAATCATCAAATAAGAAAATTGTTTACCTGATTAACGATTAAGATGATGATTTTGAATAGCTCTAATGATAATGAAACAAGTTAATGAAAGATTTTCAATCGAAACATAATCAGAAAACATAAAATTTGGTTTGAGTTTTACCTGAACTTAGAAACTCAGTTTTCTGTTTTAATGGAGGATAGTTTCAGAAGATGAAGATGTAGAGTGAGAGAGAAAGATAGGACGAGAAGGTTTCGGTTACAAAGTTTTTTGTTTTAATGGAGGATAGTTTCAGAAGATGAAGATGTAGAGAGAGAGAGAAAGATAGGAAGAGAAGGTTTCGGTTACAAATTTAAGGAAGATAAAGATTTCTTTCTTCCTTTAGAGTCGGTAATTGGAGAGGGAAACAGGGAGATAAAATAGGAAAACGAATATTGGTTGATTTGAGCTTAAATTAGATTTTATATATATGGAAGGTTAGTTTAGGTATTATAAATTATTTGGTATTCTAGGGATTTGTGTTTTCTCTCTAGATGACACCAAATGGACTAGATATCCATTTGTATTATTTTTTTGGTTTTGAAACCCTTTATAGGATTAGAGAGGACTAAAAGTCCTATTAGGGTCCGTTTTTTGGATTATAAGCCCAAAAATTCTAATCCAAAACTGTATTGTTCCAAATCAAAATAAAGATAATTTATTTTGTTCTCCTCTTTATTCATTTTCATCACCATCTTCACCACTGGCAATCCACTCTGACAACGAACACCTATTTCGGCCGACACAATTTTTTCATATTGGTAATATTCTTCAATCTTCATCATTCCCATCTTCATATTCTTCACTAGTGTAAAACTTTCATTAAACTAACTGATTACAAAGTTATCACTCATCTCTCTTTATATAGAATACATCTTAATAAGACAATTTAGAGAGAGAAAGATTGAATTAGTTACAACTAACTAAAGTATTTAGTAACTAACTAAACTAGTTAGTAACTAAGTCACACAAGTCACCAACACATGTGGGGAGAGTGCTCATATCAGAAACATATGTTATGATCTTTAAAATCGAGTGTGTGCCTAACTGCCTATATCTAATGTAATTAAATAAATTCAAGAACAAATTTCACTAAATATTTCAAAGGTACAATCATATGAATTAAAGAAGGATTCATATAACAAAAAAATATGGTTTGGAAAATCTAGTTCAACAAGTAAAACAAATAATTTTTGCATAAGAAATTATTAGGAAGACAAAAAGAAATCCTCACCTCGAAAAGAAGACAAACAACACTATTGCATTTTAGTAGCTAAGAGAGAGAGACAAGAAAAAAAAATTAGAAAAAAATAGAGATAAAAATGAAAAATATAGCGAAGGAAAAAAAGAGATTTGAGAGACCTTTAGAATATCCATAAGAAAATCATTGAATACGGATGTTTTTTTTTTTTGGAAAAGTGATAAGCAGAATACTGCCAAATTTTTAACAAGAACATGCCTAAAGGGCAACTAAACTATGGCCTAAAACCCAACTGCATTATTAATAGCTTAATAGTCTCAAATTTAATAACCCAAAGATTCCACCTCTTCTGAGGATCGAAACCGAGACCTCAAGGGACTTTTGGAGTATATTTCAACACTTCAAAGCACACAAGATCTCTTATGCACATAAGGAAGCTCCAAATCAATTCAACTACTGACTAGTTTGCTATATACAACGACGTTTTTTACAATAATAGGATATGTTACATAAGGAGGATCGAAAATAGGAGATCCGGCGGTCAAGATAAGTTGCAGAAATAATATACGTGTATGTACGTGACGGATCGAGAAGACGAGATCCGACGATCAAGAAGAATTCAGAATATTGAAGATATATTGAAGATATGTGAAGATTTAGTTTCTTATATTCAGAATATCTCTTGTAACTATCTAATGGTAATATTAGATAGATTTTGTATTATTTCCTAGTTTAGTAATCAGAAACTAGGAAACCCTAACCCCCTAAGTCATCTATAAATATTAGATAGATTTTGTATTATTTCCTAGTTTAGTAATCAGAAAGTAGGAAACCCTAACCCCCTAAGTCATCTATAAATAGGAGAGGGTTGTAGGAATAAAACTCATCGAGTTATGTCTGACCAATGTAACCGATCAACTCCCACATACAATTGTATGTGGTGAATTATTAATAATGAAGTAATTTCTCCGTGGATGTAGGTCTTGAGTAATCGACCGAACCACGTTAAATTATCGTGTCTTTACATTATGTCCATATCTCCGATTATTTATATAATCGTGAATTTAACATGGTATCATGAGCAGGTTATTTGTTCGTGTTTTATGCTTCCGCAAATTTCCAACTTTTTTTAGTTGTGATTATATTATATTTCAATCGTGTATACGATTTGTTTTCCAAGATTAGTCTTGTGATTATGACGAGAAAATCAAGTAAAGTAGAAAAAAAAAAAAAAAAAAACTTCAACCGAGAATAGGAGATTCGAAATTTTTATGAGATTATTAAAGTTTATCGAAGACGTAGTTCCTCTCCGACAAAGGTATGATTCTAAATTTATTTTCGATTTTTTCGGATTTTTTTTTCAATTTTTTCGAATTTTTTTAGACCTAAAATAGGTCTGAAATTAAAATATAGAAATTTTCGGAATCACAATCACGGATCTGGTTCACTTTCAACTAACCCGATTTCCCGTTCCGGAATAAAGACAACCCGGTTTTTTTTTTGTGAAGTCTGCAACCAAACAGACCCTTAATGAGCACGCTGACGTCATCATTGACTTAGTCAATATGGTTTGACCCGTGTTTTATGACACGTGCTGACGTCATCATTACGTCATCATTGACTCGGTCAATACGCTTTGACCCGTGTTATTTCACCTTCTTCCCGAGAGAAACCCAGACAACCACTTTAGGGTTCGATTTCCGGCTTCATTCCTTGAATTTCCCAGTGAGGTTTCCATCACCAATCAATTAATTCCATTGATTTGGACTAATCCCAACCAATTATCTTTGGTTTGGTGACTCATCGAGCATACTTCTTCTCGGTTTTTTCCATTGCCGACCAAACTTTCTCTCTCTAGCTTCTTCACGGACAGAGTGTTCTTGGTCGAATTTGAGAAATCCTACAACAATATCACTAGGTTCATGACGACTTTTCATCTATGATTGATTCCATTCCCGATCATCTATGATTGATTTCCAAATCCGAAACTTATTTCTTTTGGAGCTTTCTCTCTTTAACAACCGATACATCACCGGCGATTCTTGGCCGTGTTTGATTTCTATGGATCATATAAATCATCAATTTGGAGTCTCATACAGATCCCATATGATTTATCTTGTTTAGTTTTCATAACTTCTGATTTTGAAACCCTAATTTTGAGAAAGGGAAAACGAAGTTACTAAATTTCCCCAAATTTCTTATTTGGGACAGTTTCTCATCCCTCTGTTTTGTGACAGAGTTTTTTTTGCCACAGTTCATCTGTCGGAAATTGTTTGTGACAAACTTTTCTCTAATGTCACCTATAACCAACTTTTTCTAGTTGTGACACAATTTTTCTGTCACTTTCTCTTCTATTTGTGACACTAACATAGATTCATTTGATCTATTTTTCTTTCCGGATATACCCGTGACATTTCAAAAGCCATACTTTGTTTATGCCGATTTTATTTCTCTACCAAAATTTTGGACTTTTCTTTCAACAGAGAAAGAATTCCTATTTTGGATTTTCATTCCGGAATTCAACCGCGAAATTTTCATAATCATATATTTCTAATGATTATTTTCTTTCTTCCAATTCTATATTGGACCTTTCCCACCAAATTATATTTTGGAATATTTTTTCACCTAATAGAATATCTCTTCCATGAATAGAATATCTCTATTTTTAATTTCGGAATTATATCCGTGATCTTGCCTTTTTTGGCAATGAATTTAATGTTGACCATCTTTTTGGTTGTTTCTTCTCCAATATTTTTTGGCAATTACGACAATGATTTCTTGTCGATTTTAAACAAAACAACATTATTTTGTTGTCACTCCTAAAGTTCATACTTGACGTTTTTATACGACAAGATATTGATCATCACAACCTTTTAGTTGTTGACATTTTCTTCATACAATGACCAACTTTACACACATGAGAAAAATACATGTAGTTTCGTTGTCATTGATTTTCGCTCAATTTTTTGACCGCAACTACCAACCTTTTGGTTGTGACATAATCATCGTTCAATCATCTTCCAACGCATCCACAATCCAAGAGTTGCAAGAAGACGAATACGACGAATCAAGAAATATTTCCTTTTTCTCTCTCCAAGTCGGACACTTCAAAATTTACGTGCTCCAACTTGCGGGGGGGTAATAGGATATGTTACATAAGGAGGATCGAAAATAGGAGATCCGGCGGTCAAGATAAGTTGCAGAAATAATATACGTGTATGTACGTGACGGATCGAGAAGACGAGATCCGACGATCAAGAAGAATTCAGAATATTGAAGATATTTGAAGATATTTGAAGATATATTGAAGATATATTGAAGATTTGTGAAGATTTAGTTTCTTATATTCAGAATATCTCTTGTAACTATCTAATGGTAATATTAGATTGATTTTGTATTATTTCCTAGTTTAGTAATCAGAAACTAGGAAACCCTAAACCCTAAGTCATCTATAAATAGGAGAGGGTTGTAGGAATAAAACTCATCGAGTTATGTCTGACCAATGTAACCGATCAACTCCCACATACAATTGTATGTGGTGAATTATTAATAATGAAGTAATTTCTCCGTGGATGTAGGTCTTGAGTAATCGACCGAACCACGTTAAATTATCGTGTCTTTACATTATGTCCATATCTCCGATTATTTATATAATCGTGAATTTAACATACAAAGTACTTGAGTTTAACATAGAATAAAAAGGGCTCCCTAGTTATAAAGGGTCCAGTAAGACGACACCGTTTGCCCTCACGCCCCTCCAACCATTAGACATCTGTGACCATAGGGTGATGTTGCGTTGGTCGGTTAAAGAAAAGAAGAAGAAGGTTTTGGTTATTGAGACACAGTAATTGATTTATTCACTAACACTATCATCTTCTTGAATCTCTTCACTATCCTCCTTTAGACTTTCATCTAAATGTCCACCATGATTAACTCTAATAAATCAAATGTTTTGCAGCTTTCTTTTGTATGTGGGTTAGATTTTTTAATTTTGAGGAAAAATTTAAATATTTTGTGTGTGAAATAAGAAAAGGAATTGGTTGTTGTGGTTCATAAATTGATAGTTCAACTAGTTGTATTTGGTTGATGGGGCCGCAAAATGGCATTATTTAATATCTAATAATTTTTGTCGTTGGAAGTATTTAATATCTAAAATTTGGTAGACCAACCATCTGATCCTCTAAGTTTGGACCTATGAAAAATATGAATAGAACCGATTCAATTAGTTCAAGCTCATACGGTGAACTATGCACTTGAGTTCATGACCGTTAGATATTTCAAGATCATCTGTAAATTAATATAACAGCCATGTCCTCGTTGATTTAATCTCTGATTTGAGGAGTAAGTTAAACAAAAAATAAATATTTTCTTAGTTTCTAGATAACCATGTTTATCGTTATCCCCTAGGCCTCTCTCCCTTTCTCTCTATTCTATCTTTCTAGTTTTCTTCAGTTGCTTTGTATCGTGTACCATCAACACTATAATATTTGTGATCAAGCTCAAGATGACCGTGAGACGAAGTGTGAATTTCATTTGTTTATGGATTCATAAGGGCACATTTTATAAATTCCTCCTCAAAAATTCAAAATATTAAAATAGGAAATGAAGACCATATCAAGTCTTAACCACGTTTTATAACTACTATTAAAAGATTCAAAATATTAAAATAGAAAAATGAAGATCAAATCAACTCATCTTTCATCTTATTATACAATTGGAGGTGGATTTGATTATTCGATTTGGAAAATACAATAGTTTGAACTATTAATTTGTGAACCATACAACAAACTCTATTTCCCGTTTCTCACACAAAACATTTAATTCTCCTCAAAAATTAAAAAAAAAAATTTCAAATGCATACAAAAGAAAGCTGCAAGATATTTGATCTATTAAAGTTAGCCATGGTAGACGTAGAGATGAAAGTCTAAAGGAGTATGGTGAAGAGATTATAGAAGATGATGGTGTTAATGAATACAAAAATACTATGGAATAAGAAAAACAAGGCAAAATCTGGGCAGAAACTTTATGTGGCCTGTTGTGATTCGTGCTGCGAATGATTTTAATCTATTCAATAACGAATCACGGAAGCCACGTAAAATTTCTGTCCATAGTCTACCAAATCTTTCTTAAGAAATCATTTTTTCTTTATCTTATTTAGTTACCCACGAAAACTCATTTAAGACAAAAAGAAGATGAAGTTTTCATAGGTAGTCAAGCTGAACTAAAAAGGATTATTTTCCAAATGGCCCCCAACTTTGTGACCAGCTTCCTGCCTTGCCTCTACTGTAGCAATAATTCTCGTATGGCCTCTTTTTTCCTTTATCTTTAACATTCCGTTATTCACTCTCCTCCATCTCATTTTCTCTCTCTGCCACATCATCTTAGCACGACACATCATCATCTTCTCTGGCAGGGGTCGCCGGCCGGTCAAATGGGGGTCATACGAGAATTATTGCTAAAGTAGGAGATGATGTGTCGTGCTAAGATGATGTGGCAGAGAGAGAAAATGAGATGGAGGAGAGAGAGTAACGGAATGTTAAAGATAACAGAAAAAAGGGGTCATACGAGAATTATTGTTAAAGTAGGGGGCCAGGCAGGAAGCTAGTCACAAAGTTGGGGGCTATTTGGGAAATATAAAAACTTTAATTACTTTTGAAGCTGTCCAAATTGAAGCATATCTGTCTAGAAGAATATGAAACTCTAAGTGTGTTGGTAATGAGTTGGTTATATAATTAAAAAGTTTAGAAGACCCAAATTAGATGAGTTATGACACCTTAATTACACCCATAAGGACTGAAGGGTGCCGAGAAGACTATTTTGACACAATGGATAAACCAATCGGAATGTCTAAAAGAAGAATAGACACTCTATTACTTTTTTCTTTTAAGATGAGTTAGAAGTTCTCTTTTTCTTTCTTTCAAGATGATAAAAGGGTTATTCAACAAAAAAACAAAGATGATAAAAGGGTCTCCAGTATGTACAGAAACAAATGTCTAATTTCCTTGATTGGAAAAGTGAATAAATTGGTCAAAAAATGGAGATACCAATATATTAAAATAAGGGCATGAGAGAACAAAAATGTGAATGATTGTTGTCTATTTTGTATTAAACCAGCATGGTTAGATGGTTTGATTTTAACTAAATAAATAAGGCGTTTCCAATAACTAGGGTACGATTCTTATGACATGTTTTGCCTTCCAATTGGGATTGTGAATTCACATAGTAAAAGGTAAGGTTGTGTTATTTATTTATCTAAAACTTTTCAGACATGACATCTCAATTAAACTCAATTCAGATGGCATATGTTTGTTTTTCTTAGTTAAGAAAATCTGAATTTGTGTCTGAAAATTTCAGATGTCTGAATTTACCAACTCAAAGACACCCGAAATTCCAGACTTCAAAACAAGTCTGCAATAAAAAGAAATGTCTGAACTCCAACAGATGACATTTATACCCTTACAAATTCATATTCTCCACCACAGACCACCGCCACCATTAAATACAAAGATAAAACTTTAGAGAAATCTCAATCTTATTAAAGGCCCAAAATTAAATACAAGCATATATAGGCATACGTAAGGAACTCCGAGTATGTTTATCTAAGATACAATATCTAAACGATTTTTATCTCTCTAATAGACCAGTGATCCGAGTGGATTGGACTCTCGAGTGCCCGAGTAGAACCGGGTCGGGTGATGGATCTGAATCCTAATACTCCCCCACAAGTTGGAGCAGGAATAAAAGTAACACCCAACTTGCCAATGACCTTTCCAAACAGATCCGCACTCAGAGGCTTCGTAAAAATGTCAGCAGTCATTTGTTGGTCATTTGTTGATTTGACGGATGAGAGACAGTGAGACCAGAGTCTTTGATTATATCAAGAGCATATTTTCGTTCAGAAAGAAAAATGCCTTAGAGGATCGGGAAACTCCAATACCTAGAAAACATTGAAGGCGATCCAAGTTGTTAAGAGAAAAAGTGTGGTCAAGGAATGACTTATGAATGACTTGAGTTGGGAAATGACTAAATCATTGTTTCCTCTAATAATTATATCGTCCATGTAGACTAGGATGTAAATGAAGGTCGAATTCAAGTTGAAACTAAGGGAATAATCAGACATGGATTGTGAAAACCCTTACTAAGTAGAATAGAAGAAAGTTTTGAAAACAATTGACGAGATGCTTGTTTGAGACCATAAAGTGATTTATGGAGGTGACAGACATTTGACACCCCCTTAGATGAAAATCAGGGTGGAAGTTTCATGAAAACCTCTTCATGAATGTCACCTTGGAGGAAGCGTTCAATGGTGTCATCGGATTTTAAATATGATTTTATAAACTCATTTGCAACTAGTGGGTCGTTTGCCAGGTGATAATGAAACAACTGAGCAGTGTTATTTGATTTTAATGTCGTGATTTCTTCTGTCATGGCTTCACGCTAGTAAGGGGATTGCATGGCTTGGGAAAATGATGTGGGTTCGGTTGCAAAGAGAACTAGAGAGAGGAAAACCTAATGAGAGGCAGAAAATGAGTTAATCGAGAAATATTGTTTGAGAGGATAATCGACCTTACAAGAAATGGAGCAGACAAAATCGTGTATGTGGGTCGGGGGTTGTCGGTTCGTTGTGACCGAGTGGGCAAGGGAGTCCCCGAAGAGACGATTGTAGGGTCAACAACAGACGGCTCAGAAACAAACAGGATCAGTATGGGTTCTGGAACGTGGGACGTTATGGGCACCATAGGAGTAAAAGAAGAGAAATGTGGCGTTGGAGGTACCTCGAGAGATGGGTCAGGAAAAGATCTAGAAATTGCTTTAGACATGACAGAGGGAGAAGGTGTCGAGGGCAGCAACGGTGTTAGAGATAGAGAAGGAAGATCTAGGAATTGGTGAGAAGAGGGGGTGGCTGGAAACTTGAATGTGATGTTATCAGAGATCGAAATGAAAGGAGTAGGCGGTGGAAGTGAAGGGGGTGAGGGAAGTGGATTGATTTTCGATGGGAAACCGATTCTCATGGAATACATCATCTCGGGAAGTGAATAGGCATCGAGTTTGGAGAGCTTAGACATTGTATCCCTTTTATCTCTATGCATATCCAATGAAAAAACTAGGAGAAACACGAGGGTCCATTTTGTTCTAAACAAAAGGAATTTGTGAATAACACAAACATTCAAATACTTAAAAGTGAGAAAGGTTGGGAGGAGATCCAAGAGTTTTTTTATGGGGGGACAACCCCTGGAGAACGGGAGTGGGAAGCTTATTGAATAAATAAACGGCAGTTAAACCGCATTTATCCTAAAGGAAAAAAAGAAGTTGTGCTTGAATGCAGATGGAACAGACCACTTCAGGAATGTAGCGATGTTTTCTTTCGACTGCCTCATTTTGTTGTGGGGTGTGAGTACAACTTCGTCGATGAATGACTCCAAGATCTTGAAACCATTGTTGTAAAGTATGGTTCATGAATTCCGAACCGTTATCAGAACGAAATGTTTGAATGTGGGGATTAAATTGTGAAGATACGTAACTAAAAGAGTTAGTAATTAATTTAGTTGTATCAGTTTTAGAATGTATAAAAAATAACCACGTGCATCGTGAAAAGGTAGCTACAAGTGTTAAAAACTAACGACAACCAGAAAGTAGATTGGACTGAAAAGGGTTCCAATAAATCAACATGAATAAGTTTGAAAGGATTAGAAGAAATTTATGAACTAGAAGAAAAAAGGTAATTATGTTAGTTTAGAACGAGAACAAAAATGCATACATGAAACCTTAAAAGTAAAATACTTGAAACATGAAAGAGATGGATGACATAGACGTCAATGTGATACATCATAAGAAACATTATTAGTGTTATTTCGAACTAAACTAGAAATTGAAAAAAAAATTGGAGTTCGTGCGAAGAAAGTAGAAACCATCAGGGAGATCACCAAGTCCAATCGTCCTTGTTGCTCGGTCCTAAAGACACAAGAATCAGAGCCAAACAAAACGGACAACGGAGGGATGAGGAAATTTCAGAGACCGAAATTAACTTGAATTTAAAATACGGCATATGAAGGATATCTTTTAAAAACAAATTGTTAGTCAAAGAAATGGATCCTATGTGGAAGACTTGAACTCGCGAGCCATCGAACAATCCGACAAAATAGTCAGGTGGGGCAAGTGAGTAATGAGAAAAATGGGAAAGGGCAGAACATATATGTTTGGCAGCTCCTGAATCAATAACCAAAAGTGAAGGATAAAGAGACATACATGTGAGGTTTATGTGCGGTGTGGGAGTGTGAAGGATATTCCTTTAGGAAGGAGATGTCCTTGAAAGAGATGTCATTCGACCAAGAATGCAATGCGAGCAATTTGTCGGATAAGACAATTGATGAAGAAGATTATCAAATCCGTTGATTTAGGGATCGTAATGTTTAGCTAGAAACCAACTACGATCGTCGAATTACGAAGTAATTCGCGCCTAACTTCGACCGGATCCTACATTGGTTACACATAAGAATGGGTACTTGATCGGATGGTATGACTAGTGGGAATGAGATATGTATGCATGGGAGAGTCCCATAAATCTGTCTCATAGGCCTAAAAGAAGTTTGGAAAAAGATATCACAAAAGGCCCGAAAGAGGGGTTTTGTGCCGGGAGCAAAAAAAGGACTTTTTGGTCTCGGATTGGGCCCATCTTTGGGTGGAATGGTCCCCTAATGGAGAAGGTCAGATCTGACCTTTTGGGCATGGTTTGAACGTCCACACATCAAGGGAATCAAGAAATAGAAACTAGTTTCTATTTTTGACTATTTCCTTAATCTTATTCAAAAGGGACTTTTGAGGAATCTAATTAGGGTTGGACTCTAACTTAGAACTCTATATAAGGTCTCTTAGGGACTTGAATAAGTTGTGAAATTTCTCTAACATCTTTCTTACTCTACCACATCAAGTAGAGAAGAGAAAGTGAGCTAATTCCCAAAAGAAATTGACTAGTCAATTAAGGAAGAAGGAGTTCTTCTTATCAAACTACCATTGTTGTTCTAGCTAACATACAAGGTAGGAGATTAAGTAATTCGGTGCCCTAAGTAGAGGAGTTACAATTGAAGCTCTTGGTCTTCTTCAAAGCGATTGGAAAGGTTCGAGGGAAAACTATCGATTAGGGTAAATCTCTAACGATTAGTTGATTATTAGCTTATGCATGATGACCTTGGGAATACTAACTGTTTGACATTGGATGTCAAAGTAATCCGCATACAACACTAGTAAGTGACTCCATAGCCTAACAGAGTGCCCATAGACGTGGTGCATGTAGATTGCTTTTGTTGATCCAAGAGGGTGAGAAGAAATTGGTGTTCATCCGGAGTAAGAGAGGTAGCTATAAGCACCGTGGAAAGGGTAGGGTCACTTGTGACCGAAGCAGTTACGGGGTTGGTGCGGTTTCTGTTGCGGGTTCGTGGGCCAGACAGAGGCAGGTAACCCTGTAGCTGATCAAAAGTACACATGAGGTGACCATGAGTTTTGCAATGGTCCCAGTAGGGTCTGACCCGTTTCGGCATGGGTTTGTCAGACCGATCAAACTGTGAATAACCTCGATCATGGGAACCGACGACAAGAGTGGCAGCTTCGACGCCAACATTGGTGGAGGAAAATATGTTTTGCTGAACCTCTTCCTGTTTTACGAGAGAAGGAATGTGCAAAATTGATTGGAGAGGATCCATTAATAGGATTTGACTTCGTATGGCCGAAAAACGACCTTGAAGAAACTCCATCCTGAAGGTATTTGAGAATAGTGAAATATATAAAAACATCAGAACCCTCTTGTTTTAGGGAAAATGTAGATCTCTTAACTTGAAAAACCTTAGGAGCATTGGTTTGATAAAACCGATCGTAGAGATTTTCCCAAATATCAAATGCATTTTCATCATAGAGAATGGAAGAACGGAGATATGGGTCAATAGAGTTGATAAGCCAAGTACCAACTGGATACTAAATCATTACATCATCCTCGCAAATGCAACTCTTTGGTATTGGTGGGTTTTGAGATTGTCCCATCAATGAAGTCGTGTTTGTCTTTAGCTCGAAGAGCTTTTGTCATTCTTAGGGACCACGATGAATAACGCCACTGATGAGAAGAAGTGCGACTAAAGTAGTACCGGATGAACCGTAATAATGCACATCGAAAGGACTAGCGGAATTAGCAAGATAGGTGCATTGGATTCAAATGAAATATTAGTAGAAGTCATTATGGAGAAAAAATGTCAATTGGCTATGCTACCATGAGAAGAAGTGTAACCCTCTTGATAATAGAGTATTAGCCGAGAGAAACAGATGAGAAACCGAGAGGGAGATATAGATGGATGCAAGATAAAGATGAAAAATTTAAAATAGTTTCTCTCTTGGTATTTTATGTAAAAATTAGAGTTATTTCTTTTTTGGCCCCCTATTTTGTGACCAACTTCCTTCTTGGTCCCCTATTTTTCATAAATTCAAATTTGACCCTCTATTTTCAAGTAAATGTCATAACTACCCTTCCTAATTTCAAAACAAAAATATTTAAAAAATAAATATTTTTAAATATATATTTATGAAAACTTCTAGTGCTAAGAGTGAGCATAGAACCTGTCAAAACTCCTAGTTGATTTGTTCTAATTGTGAAACGTTGACTTAATACCCACAGAGAGAAACCAATCATCTAACTACCTATAGTAGGTCTAGGACTAGTGGAAAAATTGTTTTTTTGGCTCTATATGAGTATCTAAATTTTGCTTTGCTTTTCTATACTCATTTAACAAGCACTAAAAACTATGAATATCTCCAAGTTGTGCTTTCTAACTTTCTTCATTTTTGCCAGTATTGTCTTAGTATCTATCCAAAGTAGACTTAATAACCATACAAATCATACCAACATTCATCAGCCCATATTATCCCACATTTCAATACCTCCTTCTCCTTCATCTCCACCTTCACCTTCAACTTCATCTTCACCTTCACCCAGTAACGTATTTGATGTCCGTACTTTTGGGGCTGTTGGTGATGGTTTAACCGACGAAACACTTGCTTTCAAGTCAACTTGGGATACAGTTTGTGGATTTGAATCACAACTTTCATCTATACTTTTGGTTCCTCGAGGTTATACTTTCATGATTCAATCTACCATATTCACTGGTCCTTGTAAAAGCATTGTTGTCTTTCAGGTAGTCGTGTTTTTACGATACATAAACCCTATAAAGTGTCGCTGGGAATTTGAATTTGTGGTGTATTTTGATTTAACATTGTAGGTTGATGGTACAATTATAGCACCTGATGGGCCTGAAGCCTGGTTGAATAGTAACAGTAAGCGTAAATGGTTAGTCTTTTATAGACTTAATGGGTTTAAGTTTCAAGGAGGTGGCCTAATCGATGGACGAGGCCAAAAATGGTGGGACCTTCCCTGCAAACCTCACAAGGTAATACTAAAGTCATGAAAAAAATCACTTAATTTCTTGAACTTTTGATTCTTATTTTTGTGTTTACTGGCATGTACAAATCGAATAGGGAATAAACGGAACGACACTGCCGGGACCTTGTGATAGTCCTGCAGTAAGCTTCAAAAGAACTTGACTAACATTTCCCTCATTCCATTTTTTAAGGGTATTTGTTCTAATTGGTTGCATGTTTTCTTGCAGGCTTTAAGATTCTTGAGGAGCTCCAATTTGACAGTACAAGGACTTAAAATTCAAAACAGTCCCAAGTTCACCTGTAGATTCGATAAATGTCGTGATGTTCATGTTGAATCTCTTAAGATTAAAGCACCTAGTAACAGTCCAAATACAGACGGAATTCATGTACAAAACACCCAAAATGTCGGCATATATAACTCGGTCATTTCAATTGGTTAGTAAGCTCAAAGTCAAAGTTCTTGTTTTCTCGTCTCTCTTTTCGATCTAATCTCCCACTGGTCCATCACCCCTCCGCATATATATATATATATATGTGTGTGTGTGTGTGTGTGTGTGTGTGTGTGTGTGTGTGTGTATTTGTGCGAGCGAGTGTCTGTATGGGTGTGAGAGAATAGTCCCACATTGACAAAGATGTGTGGTCTTTACTGCAGGAGATGATTGTGTATCAATTGGATCAGGTTCTTATAATGTTGACATAAAGAATATTACATGTGGACCCAGTCATGGAATCAGGTTCTAATCTAAAGTACATTTTGTTCTTATTTTTGTGGTTTAATTAAAAGAACTTCAGATCATTTATACTAAATATTTAACTTGGGTGTTCTTCATTTTGTGTTTAAATTGATTGTTTTGATCAGTATTGGAAGTCTAGGCTGCCGAAATTCTCGATCTTCTGTTTCGAATATCACAGTAAGAGATTCAGTAATCAAATACTCAGATAATGGAGTAAGAATCAAGACATGGCAAGGTGGGTCAGGCTTTGTATCACGCGTAATTTTCGAAAACATTCTTATGGAGACGGTTAGAAACCCGATACTAATAGACCAATATTACTGCCTTTCTAATGCTTGTGTGAATCAAACATCAGCAGTTTTTGTTTCCGACATAACATATACAAATATAAAAGGAACATATGACTCTAGAAGACCACCGGTGCATTTCGCTTGTAGTGATTCGGTTCCTTGTACAAATCTTACATTATCAGATATTGAGCTTCTTCCTGCCCAAGGTCATAACTTAGCAGACCCTCTTTGTTGGAATGCTTATGGAGCTTCACAAACACTTACAGTTCCACCAATTTCTTGCTTAATGGAAGGCCTACCGAAGTTCAAAACAAGAAAATGATATCAAGCTCGGCTAGTTAATGAAAAGTTATTAAGATCCACCGGCCCAACACCACTCGGCCAACCGAGTGGACCCGTCCCTGATTCACCTATGTATCCCTGTATATAGAAACCTATGCACTTTACAATTAGAGAGAAATTAATTATTCTCTCGCTCTCTCTCTCTCCTATCAAGAGGTTCATCCCTCTTCACAAAAGTTAAGTAGATTTAGATTGCTAAAGTGTAACATTTACATATCTATTATATTAAAACAGCTCAGTTAGTTACTCAGGAGATAAGTCTGACCGTTCATTCTTTGCGTGGTTTTTGCATCTGACGGACGAAGATATCCCGAAATATATACGGTTTAAATGTTTGAGTAATTAAGAACCCTATTAGAGGTTAATTTAGTCATTTACCGAACTACTCCTATTTTATCTCCCATCATCTCTCATTTCTTCCACGATTTACAATTGTTATGTAATTCCTCGATTGTTATGTGAGGAAATCGTGGGATGGTTGTGTTCCTTGATTGTTAGTTAAAAACTACCCACTAAAATCTCTCTATCTCTCCTCCCACTAGCATCCCCATTACACCCACGTACTTTTCCTCATAAATTAGTCTTCTCAACTCCTCTTTCACTCTCAAGTAAACACAATAATATCCAAAAGTCTCCACCAACTCAAGATCTTAGTTATGTAATTTTTTTTATTGTTTGAAATTTGTGTTGTGGCAAACTTAATGTGATTCCTAATTTTCTATTGTTTGAAGTTTGTGTTCTTGCAAAATGTGATTCCTAATGTCAACTTCTTTACCTTTTCTGTTTCTAATTTCTGATTTTAAGTTCTATTTTTCTATTGGTAAGTTTAAGTTTTTTACCTTTTTTTTACCCCAAAAGTCTCATTTGACATGATAAGTTTAAGTTTTTCTCTTCAAAAGTTGATTATCTTTGAAGAATTAACTATAATTTTTTTTTTCTTTTATTTGTTTGCAGGTTTTCATCAACCATATGGATGTAAGTACATTTTCATTTTACTTATAGCAGATGTGTCCATGTTGATTTGTATTGTCCCTGTTGTTTTTTTATTTTCTTATCTTACTTATCTTTGTAGATTTGATTAGTGTCTACCTCAAATTTAAATTGATTCCTTTAAACAAATTCCAGATTGAAGAATATTAATTTGATTTTTTTTTTTTGAAAAAGTGGACAGGAGAAACACTGAAATTGGTAGTGAGAAAGATAAGAAGGAACGAGGGAGAAAAGATAGACGTCTTTGATTGTAAAAGAAAATTTGTGGTTGTAAATCTTGAGGTTGTAAAAGCACGTTTTGGTTTACTAATATATAAAATGATGTTGATGAGTTTAATGTATTTGTTTTTTTATGGCAAAAAAAAATATTGTTTGTGTTATATGTTGAAGAGTTTAATCATATGAAGTACGGTGGTTTATTGTACTTTTTCTTTCTGTTTAGTAGTTACTAATTCTTTTCTGCATAAATGTTATGAGTTTAATGTATTTATTTTTTCTATGGCAATAATGTATTTGTTTTTTCTATGGCAATAATGTATTTGTGTGTGTTAATGTTGAAGAGTTTAATCATATTAAGTTCTATGGTTCTTTCAAAAAAAAAAGTTCCATGGTTTATAATTTTTTCTTTCTCTCTTTAGGTGTTTTTTTTTTCCAGTTTCTCATCAATCTTTCAAATTTTAGACAAACCTAAAAACAATTCCCTTGCATTTAGAATGTAAAAAAGTAAAACCCCGTCGTATTGGTCAGATTAACACAAACCAAATCAAACTGACGACACCAATGTATAATTAACTAGGTTCCCCCGCGCCCTACGGGCGCGGTAGATCCCTTTTGGCTAACGCCGTCGAGATAGAATGTGGTGAGACAATTTATTTATCGAGTCGACTACATCTAAGCGGTGCACGTATATCGGGTCAATGCATATACCAAAATGTCCATACATCATAAAATTCATTTTTAGGACATCTAGGATCACAAAGAGACCTGTAATTTGCATAGAATATGCGAATTAAAGGTCTCTGTATGATGGTATATGGCGTGAAAATAAATTTTGTGATGTATGGACATTTTGGTATATGCATTGACCCGATATACGTGCACCGCTTAGATGTAGTCGACTCGATAAATAAATTGTCTCACCACATTCTATCTCGACGGCGTTAGCCAAAAGGGATCTACCGCGCCCGTAGGGCGCGGTGGGGACCTAGTAGATTATAATAGAAAGTCAGGAGAGGTTTGTAAGATGCAAATATATATGATAGTATATTGTGATATATGTCATTATGTTTCCCTTATGTTTGATAGTATCACCCTACTTTATTATTACACTCAGTTGTTCCTCTGGTTATCAGTTGATAAGTTGATTTATCTCTGTCTTGTCTTGGTTAAGACAAAGTTTCATTTCTCTAATTTGTAGAGAGATAGACTGTAAGAGAATAATGATTTATCAGTATTCCTTCTTTCGGATTAACCAAGTTAGACAAACGTTAATGTAGTCGAGGCGAGAATAAATTCTCTTTCCTTCAGACATTTTACACCCCCGTAACAGTACCAAACGTTAGGGTGTTTGCCTTCAGGATACAACGACTTTCCTTTCAGAATTTTAAGATGGTACTTCTATATTCTGAAAGTGGACGAACCTTCGTAAGTATTATGAGCTCTTGGACTTATGCGATTGATCTTCTAGACGCTTTAAAAATTCACTCGACACTTCTTTCTTCCTTTTTCTTCTAGATATTCTACGCAAACCAGAACCTCTAGAATTACTTTTCAATCAGATATTCTAGGCAAACCAGAACCTTTAATTGTTAGAAGAGAAGGGAGGAAGAGAATGAATTTGATGTGTGAAATGAAGTGGGTTTAGGAGGTTTATTTAGGAATCGAGTAGGCACTTAATTTTGGGACACATCTCTTGATGTTTGAGGACAAATCCCTTAGTTTTTGGGACACAACTCTTAGAAATAAGTTGCTTAATTAACTGGAATTTTCGGCTGAGTTCTGGGCCATCAGATTTAGCTACAAAACTCGGCCAGAACATGATTCGTTGGATCAATCCCGAAATGTGCCCACTGCGCAAGCTAGATGGCCGTCAGATGAAGGATCTTGCGAAATCCCGACTCTGTCCCAACACGGAGTAAGCGCAGACCGTTGGATCTCGCTGATCCAACACGCCTAGCGTGATCCCGACACGGTCCCGCTACTCATAACGCGTGGCCGTCAGATCTCGCGAATTCTCGCGGACCGAAGGCCAGCCGTCCAGATTTGGACGTGCGTGCTTCGCTCAAACTGTCCCCAATCTGACTTGCCCTCTTTGACGATTTAGTCCATATTTCAACCGATCTTCGTCCAAACTTTAACCTTGAATTTCTCATTCATCCGGAATCGGATTTGAGTGATTCTTGACTCTAAATTGAAGAGCCCGACGAGGCGAACGCAATGGTGCGTTCCCTTTCTAAGTTTGACGAGTCGGGTCGAGCCAAAATCGGCTCCGATTCCAACACACTCTAGTTATCCTTGTATGTATTTTTTTTTTTTTTTTTTTTTTTTTGAGAATTCGACTACGGTGTACGTTAGTCGTTACAAGGCATTGATGCATCATGGAGATGTAATGAGCACGATAACCGCCTACTTTAAACTGAGAATGAAAGAGGCCTAAAGCCCGACAACGAAGAGGCCTAAAGCCCGACAAATTATTACATTATTCATAGCCTAAATTACATAGGATAAATCTTGATGGCAACTGCTTCCACCGAGACTCGATCCCACGACCTCATGGTCTTAAGAGGGGTGTCCATCCGTTACACCAAAGGGTGGTGGACTCTTTCCTTGTATGTATATTAACATAGGTAGAATGACTTCCAACAAAAAAACGAAATTGGTAGAATGTGTATAATAATAGGCAAATGGCTTCATTTTTTATTTATCCATCCTAAACCCTCTAACGTTAATAGTTTCATTCATATTTTGCAAGATCACACCATAATTTAATTTAACAAATAGGTCCTCTCTGATTTAAGGAGTAAGTTAAACCAAGATACAAATATTTTCTTAATTACTAGATTACCAGTTATATCTATCGTTCTTTCCCTCGGCCTCACGGTATTTCTCTCCGTTTTCTCGTTTTTTTCGGCTTCTTTGTGTACCATCAACACTAAAATTCATATTTATGATCAAGAACAAGATGAACGCACGACGAGATCTAAATTTCTCTTTTTCGATAGATCCATAAGCCCAAATTTTATACCTCCCTTCAAAGACTCAAAATATTAAAACAGAAAATGAGAATCAAATCAATTCATCTTTGACCCACATTTTATAAGCCCTTCAAAGCTTCTAAATATTAAAATAGAAAGTGAAGATCAAATCAACTTATCATTGAACTTATTATACAATTAGGGGTGAATTTGATTATTCGATTTAGCAACTACAACAGGTTGAAATATTAGTATTATGGACTATAACAAGAACTCTTTTTCTCGTTTTTCACACAAAAGCTTTTAATTTTCCAGAAAAATTTAAAAAATTTAATTTTAGGTTTGTAGTCCAAAAAAATGACCCAGAAGAGTAGATTTAATCCACCTAATTATTAATAAAGACTTGAGCTTTTTCTTTTTGGCCCCTTAATTCGTGACCAGTTTCCTTTTTTAGTACATATTTTTTCTAAATTCTAAATTAACCCCCTTTTTATAAGCTCCCTAATTCCATTAAAAATCCTCATTTTCAAGGTTGTCATGTCACTCATATCAACCCCTTCAAATTAAATACCACAATGACTCATATTTGTTGTAAAGCAATCACACATTGGTGGAGACAGGAGTGTGGTGCTCCTCTTAAGAGGTTAAGCACCCTTCCCTAGTGAGACCTTTTAAAACCGTGAGGTCCTGGTGTGCCAAAGCGGACAGTATCACTAGCAGCCTGGAAGGATGGTCCGCACCATCCTATATAACACGTTATCAGTACGATTCGCTCTACTGTGATGTGGTCTTGGGAGGGTGTGTTTTAAAGCTATCTCACATTGGTGGGAGACAGGAGTGTGGTGCTCCTCCTAAGAGGTTAAGCACCTTTCCCTAGTGAGGCCTTTTAAGACCGTGAGGCCTTTTAAGACCGTGAGGCCCAAGTGTGCCAAAGCAGACAGTATCACTAGCAGCCCGGAAGGCTGGTCCGCACCATCCTATAACAATTTTCCTATTCTTTTGGTATTATTAATTAACCTTAGGTTGCGTTTGATATCAGGAAAATAATTTCATGGAAATAAAAAAGTTCCATGGAAAGTCTTCCACGGATTTATTCCGTGGAAATAAGAGTTCTTTCGTTTGATAGTCTTTTATTATTCCGTGGAATTACGAACTCTGTTATTTGGTTGACAACTAACTTCCACGAATATAATATTCAATTAATAAGAGTTTTTATTTACTCCTTATGTAGTCAAAATAACATTTTTCTTTTATGTTACTAAAATTTCATTTTCGTCCTTATATAGTTAAAATTACATTTTTACCATTATGTTTTCAAAATTATATTTTTACTCTTATATTGTAAAATTATTTAACCTTGTGTCATTTCAATGTAAAAGTGTAGACATGTCATTTTTACAAGATAAAGGTAAGAATGTCATTCAGACAGCATAAGGGTAAAAATGTCACTTTAATAGTTTGATTTATACGACGGTAAAAATGTCATTTTGACAACATAAGGGTACGATGTCAATTTGATATTATAAAAGGGTAAAAATGTAGTTTTTGTTATATAAAACAAAAGCCAAAATGTCATTTTAACAACGTTGTAAACACGTCATTTGGTAAGAAGGGCAAAAATGTCATTTGCCCAATGGATAAGTAAAAGTTTATTTTGCTATACGGGAAAAATGTCATTTAGAACTTATATGAAGATAAATATTAGGTTTCAAGTATCCGAATATATTAAAATATTTTTATTTTGATTTTTGACTTTCCACGGAAACCAATTCCTAGGGTGGAGGAAGGAATTAAAAGTAGGTTATTTCTTGGAAATAGATTCCTTAAGGATTAAAGCCATGGAATTATAATTCGTATCAAACGATGGAAATACCCAATTCCATTTAAATTTTTTTATTTCTATAGAAATAGGAGATATCCAACACACCCTTAATTTTCAAGAGGTTTTTGTAAGTCCTACCTTTACTTTTCACTCTCTCTGTCTTTCTTCCTTTCTCTCTCTAAAATTCATGTAATTAGATTACTCCCAATCCCAAAGATGGGAAAAGCAAGATCAAGAGATTTTTTTTTTTTTTGTTAAGGGATATAAATATTATTAAGCTAATAAAGTGTCATTACAATAGAAAGAAATCATAAAATAAGGAATTCTGCTCCAAGTCTGCGATTTATTATTCTTTCTGGCCCATTTAGCAAGCTTGTCCGCCGGAGAGTTGAATCTATGATTAGTGTAACTGAATTTCACCATCTGAATCTTGCGTTTTACCTCCTGAATTTTACGAAGATGGATTCTAGACTGCCATTGAACTTCATGCTTAGTATTCTGAATGTTATGTATGATATTTATATTATCACTTTCAATAATAATATTATTATAGTCATGTTCTACCGCCCATACCAGGCCCTCGAGAATTGCAATTGCCTCTCCTTCTTCACTATTTCTGCCTCTTGTAATACTCGTATGAGCTTCTATGAATTTAGATTCTGAATCATGGATAATTAGGCTAATTCCTGTAATTTCATGCACATTGATAAAAGAAGCATCAACATTAATTTTCAGCCAATTTGGTTCTGGAGGGTTCCATTTTCCTTGCAATTGTGTATTCGTGCTAGGAAGAGTGATAATATTTTTTGGAAAAGCCTGAATCATATTAATAATCTGAGATAGAGAATTAATTTCATATTGAAAACAGTGATCACATCTGATTTTCCAAATGATCCACAGGATAGTGGCTAACAGATTCTGGTATGAAGGTTCATTGAAAGGAGGTGTGTGCTCCCATGAAAAAATCCATTCTATAACATTCATAATATTCTCTGATATGATATTGAAATAGAACCAGATATTTCTAGCAAGAGGACAGTGAAGGAGCGCATGCTCAATAGATTCAATTTCATTACAGTTAGGGCAAACCAGGTTATTGTTAATATATTTACCAATTCTTTTCCTCACTGGAAGGGATTTAGTACATATTTTCCAAATGAAATTTTGTATTCTGGGTATAGTAGGGAGAGACCAAATAAATTTCCAGTTAGGGTTAAGTGGAGGGGGAGAATTCATACTAGTGCAAAGGTAGTTATACATGGATTTAACTGTAAACTTACCCGATTTAGTAAGCGTCCAAATTCTTTGATCCACCCCCGTTTCATCGATGGGGATGGATTTAATAAGGTTATAGGTATTATTATCAAAGTTACTAGTGAGGACAAGGATAGCATAGACCTAGAATGCATCTAATCATGAAATATCATATTCTAGATAGAGAAAAGAAAAAAGATGAAAAGAGAAAGAAAGTAAAGAAAATGAAAGAGAGAACGTCATCAACATAGAATGATGAAGCTACATGATTTTACCAACAACACCATTGAATGGAGGGCTATATTAAACAACAATCAATTAATTTGATTCTCAACCCACTACTCGATTATTCACAAAACTCACAACCAGACCAACAAAGCGCTCTATAGACGTATTGGACCCGACTCGTTAGGGTCCGGCCACGCACACGTCCACTTCCATGCACCGACCATGAGGGAGTTCACCAACTGGTCTCAACCGCTTTCTATAAACCGGTCTCCATCTCTTATTTTTGTAATGTTAATTTTGATTCTATGTCTTGTGTCTTTCAGGACCAAGCAAACGACAAGGACGATTCGATTTGGTGATCAATACGATAGATTATATTTTTTACGCACATAACCTCGTATTTTGGCGTCTTCGTTACCTTTTGATAATTTTTCTTTTTTTAGTATATGGCATTGGCGTCTAGGCCACCCATCTCCTTCCCGTTTTAAGTATTTTGCTAGTCGTTTACCTTGTATGAATTTTTTTTATTAATAATATTAATAAAGTTCCGTGCACTATTTGTCCGCTTTCTAAAGCTTCTCGTTTACCTTTTCCGATTAGTAGTTCAACTACTTCTCAACCTTTTGAATTAGTTCACGCTGACTTATGGGGACCTTTTCCCCTCTTGGAAGTCGTTATTTTCTCACTTTGGTTGACGACTTTAGTCGGTGTAGATGGTTGTTTCTAATGTCAGCCAAATCTGATGTATTCTCTTTTGTTTCAAAATTTCTTAACTAGGTTAAAACACAATTTCGGACTTCCATTCAGATTTTTCGTTCTGACAATGGTACGGAGTTTCTCAACTTCAAATTCACTACTTTTTTCTAATAATGGGATCCTTCATCAAAGAAGTTGTACCCATACCCCTCAACAAAATGGTGTTGTTGAGAGGAAACATCGTCACATTCTTGAAGTGGCTCGTTCTCTTCGCCTTCAAACACATCTTCCTCTCTCTTTTTGGAGAGAATGTATCCTCACCGCCGTTTATCTTATCAATAAACTTCCTACTCCGGTTCTTAACCTTTCCACCAATCGTATCATCACTTCTCGTGATGTTGTTTTCAAGGAGGACACTTTTCTAATGGACGATATTCCTTCTTCTTCACCAACCATTCGTACTCCTTCTCCATTTGTTTCAATCTCGGATGACGGCTCTTTCACCTTCTGGCGTCCTGACGATGTCGTCGTTCACCGTCCCGCCAACGTTGTCCCGCCGGGAGAGTCCCCTCCTTCCGCCAACACGACTGATCAGTTGACTTCCCTCGCCGATGTTGCTCTTCCCAGCCCCAACATTCGTCCGTAGGTGCCCCTAATGAGCCCAACAACACCACTTGTTCAGGATCTTCTACGGCCAGCCCCGCTTCTTCACAACATCCATCTGTGGTTGCCCAACCCGAAATTCGCCTTCCTCCGAAACACCTTTCGGATTATATTTGCACCTCTTCGACTGAGTCCACAATCTGGTTCCCCTCTGTGATTACATTTCTCTAGATCGTCTCTCTCCGACTCATAGGTCTTTCATTGGTTCAGTTCTTTCTCATACTGAACCCTCCTCCTTCGCCGAGGCTATAGAATCTCCCAATTAGTGTGACGCCATGGCAGCTGGAATCAAGGCTCTGGAATCAAATAATATCTGGTCTCTTGTTCCCTTACCATAAGGCAAACGCGCCATTGACTCCAAATGGGTGTATAAGATTAAGTATCGTTCAGACGGATCTGTCGAACGTTATAAAGTCTGCCTCGTTGCCAGACGGATCGAGGGACTTGATTATCATGACACATTTGCTCTGGTCGAAAAATTGGTTACTGTCTGTGTTCTTCTCTCTCTTGCCTACATTAAGGGATGGTCTCTTCATCAATTGGATGTTTTTAAGAAACCTCCTCCGGGATTTTCGCGAAAGGGGGAGCAACTTGTTTGTTGGTTAAGCAAATCCCTTTATGGTCTAAAGCAAGCCTCCCTCAGTGGTTCACGAAATTTTCTTCCACACTAATATAACATGGATTCATCCAGTACCCCTTGCCGATTATTCTTTATTCACCTATACATCTACAAATATGCCTCTCTATATTCTTGTGTATATTGACGACATAGTCATCACCGGTACTGATGATTCAGCTATTTCCAGATTAAAGTCTTTTCTTCATAAGACAGTCTATCTCAAATATCTAGGTAGCCTACAATATTTTTAGGACTACAAAAAATAGGCTTATTAGGGACACTCATTTGTTTCGTTGGTCCCTAATAACCAACAATAAGGACTTTTGTGAATGTTAGTCCCCAATATTATACAACAAAAAGGATTAAATTACTTTTAAGAAGGATTAAATCACAACCAAATTTGGTTTAATTAAAAATAAGATGCAGAAATCATTAAGAAAAGTAGAAGTTAACAGAAAAAAATTGGAAAATAGATGGTTAGACAAATTTACCTGGAATCCAGAGAGAAATTAAACAAAATTTACCTGAACCCAAAGAGAAATTAAACAAAATTAGTTTGAAACTAACAACATTAGTTAAAACTAACAAAACAAAATTCCCCTCACCCGACATAGATGGTTCTCATGGCCTAAAACTGAACGAAATGTCATCAACAATTACTAAGATGCAACAAACAAAATAACCACTATGAAATCTTACAAAATTAAAGGACTAAAATAAGAACAAATTGAAATTTTAGTAATAGAAAGGGCACAATACATTGCACTGGAATCCACAGGAGGATTGTTCAGTCCAAGCCTTTTCCTCTCATCCTCATGCTCAGACCTTTGGCACTCTCCGGATTATAACCCGGTAGCCAAGCGTACATAAAGCTTATGGCTTTCATTGTCTCCACCTACAAAATATCAAAGCACACTTTTTTTTTTTCTAAACAACATGATTATAATATACAATCACGCGTAATACATCAATTGGCTTCGATACAATTTAAAACGATTTGCGTCAAAGTAGAATTGAACCATTGAAGTGTGTAAAAGTAAAGACCTCTATTGTTCTTTGTGTTACCTTCTCCTTCTCTTTTTTGGATATGAGAGTTGTCTGTCTTAATAAAGTTTGCTCTTGAGCAAACTGAAGAGAAATGAACATGAGTTAGTAAAGAAAAAGGCAATGAAAGGAGAAAAAGGGAGAGAGAGAAAGAGAGATTTCACCCCTCTTGCGACATCATCAGCACGACGATGTTTCTGAGCATTGGTCTGCTCAGAAATCCACTTCCGACGTTGATTAGGGTAAGAAAGAGGATGTCATCTCTTATGTTATTAGTTTTCTTGTTCAATCGTAATCACATGGAAGAGGTGCTTTACCATCATTAAAAGACATTCTGGTGGGGTTGCCGTCTCGTTCCGCATTCTGTAAATAATCTATCATTTTGGTTGCACTTTTCTAAGACATCCGAGATATGGGTCCTACGTCGCGATTAGTTACAGTTTGAATAATCATAATCATGTTAGTTTTCATTCATAATTGATTCAGTAGCCGTGTCTGTGATGAATCCATTCTGCATTAGAAGATTCACCAAGTTCAGACCTTAGCAATTTCAGTCCATGGATTGCCGAATAACTTTTGAGTCTGCACAAATATATGTTGTTAGACCCAAAAGTTCTTACAAAATGAAAACCATATTGAATAGTTCATGCCACATGCAAAAGTTCTTATAGAATCAATTACCTCACATAAAAGCATATCTTCTTCTGGTGACCATCCCCTTTTTTGAAATCTGAATTCAAGTATTTGTATAGATTATCAACCTTCTTCTGCACTGTCAGGCAAAACACCATTCAAAGTAACTAACTCCTAAAACATAAAAGAGATGTAAACCTCAATACTTGATAAATTTTTGATAAACCAAAGAGAAGTTAAACAAAATTTACCTGAATCCATAGAGAAATTAAACAAATTAGTCTAACAAAACAAAATTTCCCTCACAGACATTTCGTTGAACACCTTATTTGCATACGTTGAAACTACAAAATTTAAAACTAAACAAATTGTAAAAGTGAATATTTGAAAATCTATCTATGGATAGAATGACTAACCTGGAGACATTTCACAGTGAAGGTTTGAAAATCAAACACAGTAGCTTCACTCTTGGTAACAGAGAGAAAGAAAGAGATAGAGAGAGGGGGGAAATAAAAACTGAACCAAAAAGTAGGAAACTGAAATTTGAGAGAGATGATTTTTTTAGGGAGAGAAAGGAAGTAGATGATCGATTAGAGCTTAGAGCCAGGGAGGAAGAAAGGGAGAACGTGGGAGGAAAAAAACATACTGGTTGGTAAATGACTAAAATAACCTATATTACGGTTTCTAATTACTCAAAGATTTAAACCGTGTAGATTTTGGGATATCTTCGTCCGCCGGATACAAAAACTACACAAAGAATGAACGACCAGACTATACCATGAATAACTACTGAGTTGTTTTATTATATAGGATTTATATATATCAAGTTAAGTTTTAGTTCATATATCAAGTTAAGTTTTAGTTCAAACATTGTTGATTGTCTCATTAAGTTTCATTTCAGTAAAATGCAGATTTTATATTGCTTTTGGAATTGTGTGAAATAGATGAAATATATCTGGCAGGGAATATCAATAGGCATCTGGCTGATCAATAAAAAATGCAAAATAAATTTTCAAATTTAAAAAATGTAATTAGCGACGGTTTGTATGTCGTCCCTAGAAACGTCTCAGATTACTTACAGGGACTGTTGAGTTCTATCCACAAATACAATTATTGACAGTGTTAGCTGAGACTACTTGTTGTCCCTAATCACTAATGGGGACGGATAAACACTGTCCCAGTAAATAACTGTGACGTACGGAAACCGTCCCTCAATTCGTCCCTGATAATATTTGTGACGCAGTAGCTGTGACACACCCTAAACTGTCAGTAATACTTAACATGGACGGTTTTTAGATTTTTTTGGAACGGTTTTGAGCTGTCCCTAATAGGCAATTTTTTTTAGTGGGTATTGAAGTTTCACTCTCCTCTCAAGGAATTTTTCTAAGTCAACGAAAATATACCCTTGACGTTATTGCCGATTTAAACATATCTGTCTAGGAGAATCTCGAAGTGGGTTGGTGATGAGTTGGTTATATAATAAAAACTTAGAAGACCCCGCTCACATGACTTATGACACCTTAATTACACCCATAAGATAGGGCGCCAAAGAATATTTTGACACAAGGGATCAATCAATCAATCGAAGTATCGGTCACTAGAGGAAGGCAAGACAGTCTATTAGCGTTTTATTTAAGACATAAGTCACCTTAATTACACCCATAAGAAGGCAGCCAAAGAATATTTTGACACAACGGATCAATCAATCAATCGAAGTATCGATCACTAGAAGAAGGCAAGACAGTCTAATAGCTTTTTCTTTAAGACGAGTTAGAAGTTTTCCTTTTTGTTTTTCAAGATGTTAGAAAGGCTTCGGAGTATGTAATGAAGTCAATGTCTCATTTCTTTGATTGGAAAATTGAATGAATTTTATCGAAAAATGAGGATACAAAAACATTAAAATAGGGCATGAGAGAACAAAAATATGGATGATTGTTGTCTAATTTGTACTACTTAATTAGCATTGTTAGATGATTTGATTTTAATTAAATAAATATAAATACGTTAGTTTCACATAAGTAGGGTATGATTCTTATGTCATGTTTTGTCATTCAATTGCAATAGTGAATTCACCTAGAAAAAGGTAAGAATCAATCTGAATCTGAAAAGCGATCATTCTAATAACAATTGTTCTCTCTAAATTAGATAGTGTTTGTTTTAGAGTCAATTAAAACTGCATGGTGAAATCTATACTTTGGGACCAAAAAGGATAAAGTTTTTTAGTTATGGGGAAGAACATGGGTGGTGGTGGTGGTGGAGTTCATGATCCCCCCGCCCCACGGCCCACATCTAGAGCTACAACAACTATTACTACTATCACCCAACTACATATCATATATTTATCTCTCATCCCTTATGCTTCCTATTCCAAAGTGAACTAGCAACTAAAAAGTCAATGCCTACATGAGAGAGATATCCAAATCAACAGTCCAGATTGATGGGTCAATTCTCTGGCTTTATCTCTCAAATTGCGAGAAAATCTCAACCGTTAATTTGGGTTTCTTCCCAAATATGTAGGGATTTTGGATTGGTGTATCATTGCTCCTCCTTGCTATACTTTTTTTTTCCATGAAATGTCAAATGCAAACTCCACCAGTCTCCAAAAAAGACATTTGCCCTAATGGAATTGGTCGGTTCCCTTCAATTATACACATAAAAAAGATCTAAAAAGAAGTTGAACCCGAAAAAGTAGAGCACCCCACTAACACCAAATTCCTAGTATAAAACTCACTTCAACCCCTCTTGCAACTTCAATGGAATCTCTTTCTAAACTGACTGACTGACTAATTCTCTTTGCTTCTTCATTCTTCTCTTGCAACTTGGCCTCTTTGGTGGTGGTAGTACTAGTAGTAGTGCTCATTGTGGGTGGTCACTTTAAGAGCTAGAAGTCTATGTTTAATATCAGACTTCCCCAAACTTGGGTGTTCCTTTATTCTCTCTCTCTCACACAAGTTTACTAAGAGTGAGTGCAAAACCTGTCAAAATCCTAGTTGATTTGTTTGAATTTTGAAACTTGATCTTGACTCAATACCCATAGAGAGAAACCCTCATCTAGCTATCTATAATAGGTATAGGAATAGTGAAAAAAGTTGTTTTTTTGGTTCTATATAAGTATCTAAAATTTGCTTTGCTTCTCTATCTATACTCATTTAACAAGCACTAAAAACTATGAATATCCTCAAGTTGTTCTTTCTAACTTTCTTCATTTTTGCCAGTCTTTTCTTAGTATCTGTCCAAAGTAGACTTCATAACCATACAAAACATACCCACATTCATCATCCCATAAAAACCCATATTTCAACACCTCCTTCTCCTTCACCTTCATCTCCACCTTCAACTTCATCTTCACCTTCACCCAATAATGTTTTCGATGTTCGTTCTTTTGGGGCTATTGGGGACGGTTTAGCGGACGAAACACTTGCTTTCAAGTCAACTTGGGATACAGTTTGTGGATTTCGATCACAACCTTCATCTACCCTTTTGGTTCCTAGAGGTTATACTTTCATGATTCAATCTACTATTTTCACTGGTCCTTGTAAAAACATTGTTGTGTTTCAGGTAATGCACTTTATCAAAAAAAAAAATCAATTTTCTTTTTAGTCGTGTTTTTACGATAAAACAAACCCGTAAAATGCCATTGGAGCTAATGAAATTTGAATTTGTGCATTGTAGGTTGATGGTACAATTATAGCACCTGATGGGCCTGAAGCCTGGTTGGAAAGTAACAGTAAGCTTCAATGGTTAGTCTTTTATAGACTTAATGGGTTTAAGTTTCAAGGAGGCGGTCTAATCGATGGACGAGGCGAAAAATGGTGGGACCTTCCTTGCAAACCTCACAAGGTAATACCAAATTCATGAAGGAAATTAAATCACTAAATTTGTTAAAGTTTTGATCCTTATTTTTGTGTTCATTGATGCTTACTACTTGTACAAATTGAACAGGGAATAAACGGAACGACATTGTCGGGACCTTGTGATAGTCCTACAGTAAGCTTCAAAAGAACCTGACTAAAACTTCTGTAATTCCATTTTTGGAAGTTATTGTTTTAATTGGTTACATGTTTTCTTGCAGGCTTTAAGATTCTTCATGAGCTCAAATTTGACAGTAAAAGAACTTAAAATTGAAAACAGTCCCAAGTTCAACTTTAGATTCGATAATTGTCGCGATGTTCATGTTGAATCTCTAAAGATAAGAGCACCTAGTAATAGTCCAAACACAGATGGGATTCATGTAGAGAACACCCAAAACGTCGGCATATATAACACTCTCATTTCAAATGGTAAGTAAGCTCAAAATTTTTGTTTGGCTTCTCTCTTTTTGATCTAATCTCCCATTAATGGTGCATCATCCTCTTATATATTTATTTATGTGTATGTGTGTATATGTATTTGTGCGAGCGAGTGTCTATATGCGTGTGAGAGAATAGTCCCACATTGACAAAGAGTATATGATGTGTGGTCTTTACTGCAGGAGATGATTGTGTATCAATTGGATCAGGTTCTTATAATGTTGACATAAAGAATGTTACATGTGGACCCAGTCATGGAATCAGGTACTACTAGTACTCTTGAGTATATTTTGTGTTTTTAAAGAACTTTAGATCATTTAAACTAAAAATTCTAACTTGGGTATACTTCATTTTGTGTTTAAATTGATTGTTTTGATCAGCATTGGAAGTCTAGGCTACCATAATTCTCGATCTTGTGTATCGAATATCACAGTAAGAGATTCAGTAATCAAATACTCAGATAATGGAGTAAGAATCAAGACATGGCAAGGTGGATCAGGCTCAGTATCACAAGTAACTTTTGAAAACGTTCATATGGACACGGTTAGAAACCCGATACTGATTGACCAATACTACTGCCTCTCCAGTGCTTGTATGAATCAAACATCAGCAGTTTTCGTCTCCGATATAACGTATACAAATATAAAAGGAACATATGATTCACGAACCCCACCAATGCGTTTCGGTTGTAGTGATTCGGTTCCTTGTACTAATCTTACATTATCTGATATTGAACTTCTTCCTGCACAAGGTTACATCTTAGAAGACCCATTTTGTTGGAATGCTTATGGAGCTTCACAAACACTTACAATTCCACCACTTTCTTGCTTAATGGAAGGTGTACCTAGATCAATAGAAGAAAACGATTTCGATCTCTGTTAGTTAATGAAAAGCTAAGTAGATTTAGATTGCTAAAATGTATGTAAATGAACATTTTATATAGATTTTAAGAATATCTCTTGTTTTCATCAAAAAAAAAAGAATGCCTCTTGTGTGTAGTTTTAGAAGTTGATGAATAAGTGAGAAATTCTAGAGTGGTTTGTAAGATATAAAAATATATGATAGTATATTTGTGATATATATATTCCTTCACATTAAATTATGTTTCCTTTATGTTTGATAGTATCACCCTACTTTATTATTACACTCTAGTTACCCTTCTATGTATGTTAACATGGGTAAAATGTTCCAAATGTCATGTTCCTTCTCTCTCTAGTTTGTATGATGTATAATTGTTTTTAGCAAAAGACTACAAACAATGAAATCTTAAACATCAAATTAATGTCTTAATCAAGACTTAACATAAAAGGTGGTGGCTCAAAAACTTCAAACTAGAAGGAGAATTCCTTTTTAGGGCTTAATTAATAATCTTCATAAAATATTAGGTGTAAAGTCTAAAGGAGGGAAAGGTGGTAGGACCCATTGGGAATTATGGAATATATTCGGAATTCTCGTGCTCTAAGGAGGAATGTGACCTCTTGGCTTAGACTATTGATAACCCTACATCTACATACCCACTATACAGTAGGGTATTTTATTACATTGACATGTTTTTATGGTAGTGGTGTATGATAAGTAATATAGATACATAAAGTAATTATAGCAGTGAGTGGGATGAAAGAATTTTTTTTTTTTTTTTTTTTTGAGAAATCAACAATGATCTACGTTAATCGTTACAAGACATTGATATATCATGAAAACATGATATCCATGATAACTGCGTAAGTTAAACCAATAATGAAAGATGTTTAAAGTTCAATAACATGAAAGAAACCTAAAGACCGACAAAGTTATCACATTATTTATACTTTTTATTACCCAAATTCAATAATCATGTACTTCCTGTGAAAAACGAACTTAAGACTTCCAGAATTCTGAAATATATGTCAGCACTATCAACCAATTGGCCAACCAATTGTTGACCGGAATGAAAGAAGTTGGTAGTCGGTTTGGTTAATCAGTTAGCTTTTCATGCTTAATATGATCCTACTCTCTCTCTCTAACTTTCTCTTTCTCTCGCTATCTACATCTCTATCTCTCTGTTTTTTTGGTTGAACCACGCATGCGCAAAATCGGCTACCTGCTCAATTATGGAACATAGAGAGTAGTAGGCTTAACTTACGTGCTTTGGAAGAGATTTATAAGCGGGTAGACTCGACTAAACTCCAACACCCAAACTCACCTTCTCTCTCCCTCTTGGCCCAGCGCCAGGATTCTTGTGAATGGCTTATTCTAGATTCTATAACTTACCGACTAACTAAGTCATTATCACTTACATATAAGTGTCAGAAAAAAAAAAATCAAAGTATCCCTCTTAGGGTTTGGGTTTAAGTTTTTTTTTTTGTTTTTTGTTGAAATAACTTGGTGGATTAATATAAACTAAATTTTTAGTTTGACAATTTGTTTTTGTTACCTGGTGTAACTAGCAGCTAAGACTAACATAATTTACCCGTTTGAATCGATTCATGTACTCTATCTACTAAGGTAATAGATGCATTGTAAAATTTAAATTCAATAAACAGCGAGTAAGAAAATCAGATCACTGTATTGAGTTGCATAGTTAGTCGAAAGATCAATAATGTTGGATATTGCTTATCCTAAAATTAGAGCATATTAATAATTAATTTATTTAATAGTTTATTAGTTTAACCTATTATTTTCTCTTAGTAATAAATAATGTCATTCAAAATGAGTTTATGCTTTTTGCTCTTGCTACTGTTTTGCTTTTGGGTCTATTCGTCTTATTCATTTAACACTATTATTGTCCTTGGAGCTGTTTCTTTTCTTTTGAAAGAAGCGATTTCTTATTCTGTACTTATTTTGGCTTATTTTGGAAGATCAAATTAGTCTTTGATTGACCCTAGTAAGAGTGTGGGAGAGCTATTCACCTTTGGAAACTTTAACAAATCAACTATTCTATTATATTTGGGTCCTATGCTTCAAGGTCCAAAACCATGTAGGTAGCAATTATTATTTTGTTGGTACACATTCCGAAGGAATAGTAGTGCGGCAAGAGTCTTAAGGTCAGAAATAGGTCAGCTCATCAGACATGTAAATTGTAATTCTAAAATAATACTATATTTTTTTAACTAATATTGAAGCAAAATCATACGTTTTTTTTCTTTTTCCTGTCTATATGTGGCGATTAGAAAAAGAACTTCTAGCAATTACATACAATAGTATAATGTCCGTAGGAGAACTGCAAAATAAATAACCTTAGATATCTCATCAATTGATTCGAATACAAATTTTTGTGGATACTAAAGTCTATAGTTTGTACTCCACTATTTACATTTTTATGATGATATTTAGTTTATAATAGAAAGAAGAAAGGGAGTTGTCATATTCTTTTTTATATAAAACAAGGAGGGAGTTTTTGTTAGGTTGTGCTTTTGTGTGAACTTTATAAAGGAGAGGTTTGAATAACTTCCTACTGGCACAAAAATAGAGGAATGTCTGGGTGAAGTTGGGTATTTTAAAGGTTGCACAAAGCCACCAAACAAAAGAATATCCATAAAAAGAGATTCTCAACCAGTAGAAAAGTTTCTATACTGACATAATATGAAAGAAAAGGATGAATTTGAGAGAGAGAGAGAAACAAGGCAAAAAGTTATTGAAACTTTATAAATTATTGAAGTAGGAAAAACGAAGTGAGGAAGGGAATCAAAATTGGATCACAAAAGTTTAGAAATCAGTGTTGGTACCAAAAAAAGGGATTTACCTTTAAAAAAGAAAGAGTAATTGGTGATTCTTTTGTTTGATCCCATGAATTGCTTTCTCATGCTAACAGATGAAACTGTTATTGAAGTAATATTGAAAACAAAGAAGATATCCAGAAGATTTTTCTCAAGATAGAAACGAATATAAAATATAGTGATTGTAATTTATTGTTTCCACTTTGTATTGTTTCCTTATTTACAATTTCTCTACAAACCGTATTGTACACTCTATAAATATGCATTCAATTCTACGAATGGAATCACCTTTGATTATTATTCTTTATTGTTCAACACTTATTACTATTTAAAATGGTATCACGAGCTTAAGGATTATTTTCATCTTCATTATCGATTATTTTGGTCTTCATTATCAATTTATTTCGCTTTTCGTAACTTAGATTCTTATATTCGTATTACAATAACGTATCCATCTTCAAATGTCAGTTATCAATTAATTTTTTCTGATTTTTTTTCCAAATTTTTCGATTTTTTTCTAATTTTTTAGGTTAGTCACCAATACTGTTTCGTTCTGGTTCTAATTCACGAACCACAATAAACATAATCCGGTAATCTGTCCCACAGGAACTAACTAAATTGGAATAGAATAGCCTAGAACAGACAAAGACCGGAACAGCTTAGACTAGAACCGACACAAACTTGACCGGAATTGACTCACACTCAACCCGTCACAGACTCGGAACCAAATTTTCGTTTTTGGTTCCCGATTTTTCCGTCACCTTCTCCCGCGACTGAACCTCTAGGGTTCAAATTTCTCGCCGGATCGACTGGTTTTTCGGCCGAACAGACCTACTCTGGTTAGTTTTGACCAATACTAAACTCTTCTTACATTATCGATTGTTGCTTTGGTTGTTTTTTAGGGTTCGATTGCTCTTTAAGGTTTTTCTCTCTCTAAAAATCCACTAATATTCAACTTTTGTTCTTGACCGAAATAGCTCGATTAGAACCCTGTGTCTACGATTTGTTTTTCCCTAGGTTGATTACACCAAAACTATTGGTTTCAAAGAAACCCTAATCTGCTCGCCAACTGGCCGGCGGCTACCCTCCCACAACAGGTAACTGAGTCAACTTAGATTGACTCCATTCCTGTTGCTTTGACGACTTTGACCAAGTCCTTTGACTTTGACCAGGCCTTTGACTTTGACCAACTGCTCTGACCTTGACCAAGTCTTCTGACTTTGACCACGTCCTCTTTTTGTGACAGCACCACACTATACTCGTTTGTGACATCCCACATTTGTGTCGACTTTCTGTTTAACCATAGTTCACCACTGTCAAGAATATTCTTTCGCAACAGTATCTACTGTCCCTACTTTTTCCCAACTCTTCTATTAGTTGTGACTTCTAGACCGTCACTTATATGTTTTGTGACGCTGTTTTTTTTTTACAAAATTAGATTAATTTCTTCTATTTTTACAGAATATTATGAATTCTAGACAATCTGCCAACGTGAGTGATCTGAACTCGGATTCCGAGGACACTCCACCGATGACAGACATTTCTCCTCCTATCCAACCAATATGTGAGGCTTATTATGTGCATCCTTCGGACAATGCAACTTCTGTTGGTGTTAACATATTCATACCGGGCCAGACTATGCTGATTGGGCTCTCGGCATGCAAGATGCTCTTATCATAAAAAATAAGCAAGGTTTTATCAATGGGTCGCTCCCTAAACCAACGTATCCTGCGCAACTTCATGCATGGACCCGTTGTGACACCATGGTGGCTGCTTGGATATCCAATTCTTTCAGCGAGGAAATCTGACGTAGCACGAGACGTTCGGCTTTTGCTTTTGATCTTTGGAAGAATTTGAAGGAGCGTTTTGCTACGTCTAACGTTGCCTACATTTATCAACTGAAGAAAAAGATCTCTGCCCTTACTCAGGAGCACCTGACAATTTCTGTTTATTACTCTCAACTGAAGTCTTATTGGGACAATTAGATGCTATCATTCCACCCACTTCATGTGCTTTCCGTGTTGGCAAAACAACCATCGAATATCATCTTACCTCGCGTACGACTGAGTTTCTCATGGGTCTTCTTGAGCGTTATTCTGCCACAAGCAATAACATCCTTCTCATGGAACCACTACCTTCACTGGCCAAGGTATATAATTTGGTCATTCAAGAAGAGCAGACAAATAAGGTCAATGTTCCATTTGACTTTCACGCTTTCAACGCCAAGATCACGGCGGCTAACAAGTTGAAAGAAAGTAATTTACCTTGACCAAAAAATAAGTGATTTCAACCTTATTGTACCAAGTGCAACCTTCATGGACACTCTGTTGACACTTGTAACAAAGATGTCATGTGCACTCATTGCAAATGTCTCGGTCATTCTGTTGGTCGATGTTATATCCTACATGGTCGCCCCCTCGTCAAGGTGGTGCCCGTAGCAGTTTCCAGGGTTCCAACTCTTCTCCAGCTCTGATCCTTACCAGAGGAGACTATAACCGCATTATGGCAATTATCAATGCATAGACTCCTTCCAGTTCTGCTATAATGTCAGGTATTTCCCTTTCTCATCCTTATGTTTGGATTGTTGATAGTGGTGCTTCAAACCATGTTTGTTTTTCCTAGATGCTTTTAGCTCTTATGCTTTAGCACCACCATCTTCTTATGTTCAAATTCTTGATGGCACGACTTACTTAGTTAAATACATTGGCAGAGCCGTTTTTTCCGACTCTCTCTCTATTGACAAAGTTTATTACATCCCTAATTTCAAATTTAATTTTGTGTCTGTGAATCAAACTTGTAAATCTTTGAAATCTGGTGTTTATTTTGATTCCACTCATTGTCTTTTTCAGACGATCTCAAATCATCAGGAGATTGGTCATGATGATGCTATTGATGGACTCTACATTCTCCGTAGGACTTTTACTGCACTTGCTTTGAATAAGTCACTCAACGTTTGGCACCGTCGATTTGGACATCCTAATTTAGGCCGCTTACGTTCTTTAGCACAACATTTCCCATTTATTTCCTTTAATAAGTCGCATGAGTGCGTTGTATGCCCTATGACAAAACAATCTAAGTTGGTTTTTAATAAAAGTAGTAGTTCTAGTACTTTTGCTTTTCAACTTATTCATGCTGATATTTGGGGACCCTTTCCGGTTCTATCTTTAACCAACAAGTGTTATTTCCTGACACTTGTTGATGACTTCTCCAGATTTACTTGGACATTTCTTATGCAAACCAAGTATGAGACTAAGACACATTTAAACTTCTTTTTTCAGTTTATGTCTAAACAATATCATAAGAAGATTAAATCTATATCCTCAAGTCTTGAAAATACTTTTTCAAACCCGATTGAGACTTTCCGTTCTGATAATGGAGCCGAGTTCTTATCCAATGATCTCCAAACTTGGTTCCATTCTCATAGAATTATTCATCATCTAAGTTGCGTCTCCACACCCGAACAAAATGGTGTAGTCGAACGCAAACATCGTCATTTACTCGGCGTTGCTCGCACCTTGCGTTTTCAAGCACATCTCCCTTTAAAATTTTGGGGGGAATGTTTAAAAACGGTAACCTATTTAATCAATAGAATGCCAACCCCAATACTTTCATACAAATCTCCTTATGAAGTGTTATACGATTCTCCACTGGACTACTTAGCTCTCCGAATTTTCGGTTGTTTATGTTTCGCAACTAATACAAACATCCTAAATAAGTTTGATCATCAAGCTAAACCTGGAATATTTGTTGGTTATCCGCCTGGGAAGAAAGGATACACCATTTACGACTTAGAGACGCACGGTCTCTATGATTCCCGGAATGTGCGTTTTTTTAGGACAAGTTTCCTTTCACTAAACGTCAATCGACATTCTCTGAACCTACCTCGTTCACTCTGCTTACATTGGACGCCTATTACTTCAGTCCAATCGACGATACTCACTCGCCTCATCCGAACTTGAATACTCTCCCGTCTTTGGTCGATGAACATTCTCACTCTTCTACTGACGCGACGACCCTCCCACCTATTGTGCTAGACACTTCATCTTCCGCTGCTTCTCCATCGAAGGAATCTCACGAGCTTCCTTCTGACACTGTTATTCCCTTGCATGGTATTTTTCCTCTGCAAGATGATTCTCCTCTGAAGGACCCTTCACTTTCGAACTCTGACACCACCCCGATTTCAGTTACTTCTCCCGAAGAACTTTTACCCTCTTCTCAACCGGTCCGTACAACGAGACGTCCTGCCCATCTGGCTGACTATCTTTGTTCTTGTACTATTGCACCCACGACTTCCACCAAATATCCCTTAACTGACTATGTCAGTTTTGATAATTTACACCTTTCCATCGGGCATTTCTTACTTCTGTTGTCAACACGGAAGAACCCACATCTTATTCCACCGCCAAAGTTTTTTCAGAATGGCGTGCTACAATGGATAAGGAAATTCAAGCTCTTGAACAAAATCGTACTTGGTCATTAACCCCCTTACCCCAGGTAAGAAACCAATTGGTTGTAAATGGGTGTACAAAATCAAATACCGCTCAGACGGATCAATTGAACGTCATAAAGCGCGACTCGTTGCTGAGGGTTATACCCCAAGTTGAAGGCGTTGATTATCATGATACTTTCGCCCCAGTCGCCAAATTGGTCACCATTCGTGCACTTTTTTCTGTTGCTGCTTGGCCCCTCCATCAGTTGGATGTGAATAATGCTTTTCTCCAAGGTGACTTGGATGAGGAAGTCTACATGACTAGTCCGCCTGGTTTTTCCAGGACTGGTGACCACAAAGTATGTCATCTGCACAAATCCCTTTACGAATTAAAACAAGCTTCTCAACAGTGGTTTGCTAAATTTTCTACCGGCTTACAGGCTGAAGGTTTTAAACAGTCATCTTTTGATCATTCCTTGTTTTGTTTTTTTGATGGTCCGACTGCCATTTACGTCTTAGTCTATGTGGATGACATCATCATCACCGGCAATAATGCCTCGGAAATTTCATCTCTTCAACTACGTCTTGAGAAACGTTTTTCTCTTAAAAACCTTGGACGACTTCAATACTTTCTTGGAATCGAGGTATCTCGTTCCTCGAAAGGCATTTTTCTTTGTCAACGCAAATATACGTTGGACATTCTTCGCGACTTGGGTCTCCTCGGAGCTAAACCAAGTCTTTTTCCTATGGAACAACATTTAAAGTTATTACTTATTGATGGTACACCATTATACGCGACGTCTTATTGGTCGCCTTTTCTATGTCACAGTGACTCGTCCTGACATTTCCTTTTTCGTGAATTACTTTAGTCAATTCATGCAGAATCCCCACTTCAACCATATGGGTGCGGCTTCTCGGGTTCTTCTCTATTTGAAAGGCACCAAGAATCATGGCCTCCTTCTTTCTTCGTCCAGCACTCTGACCATTTTCGGCTTTATCGATTCTGATTGGGCCAGTTGCCCTATCACCCGTCGCTCGACCATCGGTTACTTCACCATGCTTGGTTCGAGCCTGTTGTCTTGGAAGTCCTAGAAACAACCGACTATTTCCCGATGCTCGACTGAGGCAGAATATCGAGCTCTTGCTACACTCACTGCGAAACTGCAATATTTGTTTCAAGACCTCTGTGTCCCGATTCCAGAACCCTTTCAGGTCTTCTGTGACAATATGGCGGCTATGCATATTGCCGCCAATCCTGTCTTCCACAAACGAACCATGCATATCGAAATTGATTGTCATTTCGTTCGTGGGAAAATTGAATCTGGTCTTATTAAGACGACTCACCTTCGCTCCACCGATTAGATAGCTGACATCTTTACGAACCCACTTGGTTCTGATCCATTTCATCGGCTACTCTCCAAGTTGGGCTTGATTCAGATTCCTTCCCCTGCTCCAACTTGCGGTGGGGGGGTATTGAAGACAAGGAAGATATCCAGAAGATATCTCCCCAAGATAGAAAGAAATACAAAATATAGCAATTGTAATTTATTGTTTCCTCTTTGTATAGTTTCCTTATTTACAATTTCTCTACCAACCCTATTGTACACTCTATAAATATGTACTCAATTCTACCAATGAAATCACCTTTGATTATTATTCTTTATTGTTTAATACTTATTATTTAATAACTGTAATCTTAGGGTGGTAGTTGAATGTGGTTATGTTTTACTCAGTCAGCTTTTTTTTTTTTTTTACAGTGGATGATGGAACTCTTTTTAAGATACTGTGGAGCGGGCGTAGCTTTTAGAGAAAATAGTTGTTGGGGACAAAAAAATTATCATAATAACCAAAAAGACCTAAATACTTTTGTATTAAGTAGAAGTTACTAAAATATTATGGGTTATAATTGGTCAAGTTTAAAATAATATGTATAATAATTATTCATGTCATTTTATAATTGTTTGGTTCCCAAAATACCCTTGCATATTAGAAATCATTCTCTCTCTCAAAAATCTCAAGAAAGTTTTAGGGTTTTTTCTTCTTCTTCTCAATTTTTCTTCCTCTTCTTCTTTAATCTTCTATTTCGTTGTCTTCTCAATCTCAAATCTTCTTTTGTTTCACCTTGTTCGAAAGAAACCATGAAAGAAATGAAAAAGTAATTGTATAGTAAATGATTAACCGAGAAGAACTAGTGAAACAATCAGGGTTTCGGGAAAAGTAGGGTGAGAATTACTCGTTGAATGTTAATCTCAGTCGATTTAACCATGAACGATTTTCGATTTCATGGATCCAGGTGCAGTTTCCCTTTATTCGAATCGTTTAAACTCAAAGAATTTCTGTCAATGGAGGTCCCTATGTGAAGATTCGAGCAGGAAGTCATTTTGTTTGATCGAAAAAAGGGATTACTAAGCTAGAAGAACCTCCTGGAATTCTCGATATCAAACAAGTTTTTGCTCTCAGCTATAAAAGACCTTGAATCTGGTGAATCTGTTTTGGAAATTTCAGTTTTCAATTCATCGTCTGATCAAATTCATAGTGAAATTTGTAGTACCAACACCTAAATATTTGATTCCACAATTACACTTTTGACTTTTTGTCGCCTTCGAAGATGTCATATCAGTAACGCTGTAAACTTGAAATTTCTTATACTTTTTTTACAAACGAGTTGTTTGTGGACAGTGAGAGTGAGACCTAGCAGTAATTTTTACACCTACATCAATAAACTCTATGAACAATCCTTTATAAATATATAAGTTTCATAGTATTGAATATGGATCTTGTTTGAAAGCTATTGAAAAACTATTTATAAATATATAAGTTTCATAAAAATCTGACATCTCAAAAAAAAATTATATAAATTTAAAGTTCAAAGAAAAAATAAATAAAAAAATTAGTTATACAAAATAACAAAAGGTTATTTTAGACTTTGTATGTTTTTTAACCTGAATAATTTTATCAAATGATTTGTGTTTTTCTACTTATTTTCAATATTATTTTGACTTATGTGATGAAAACCTCTCGTTTTTAACCAAATATGTATGAAGGCATAGATCACGAGCCAAAATTAATCGTAGCTAAGGTTGTCTTTGTTTTTTAACTTAATTTTTCTCATGTAGACATGACTCGTCTGAAACTAGCTTATATCTGTCATGGGATACCGTATTGATTTAAAGACATTTCAAATAACAAATTCTTAAATATATAGACTCAAAATTGGGACGAGAAGGTCATTCAGACAAGTTGGATAGATTAGACCATGCAGACCACTGGCATGTACTAAATGAATGTTGATGCATCATTTATTAGTCTATCATCCAATGCGGGTATCAGTTTCATCGCACACAATGCAGACTCGAGATTCATAGCAGCTAATGTCAAATCAACCAGGGCTAGAAACAGTGAAGAAGGAGAAGCTATGGCAATTTTATTTGGTTTGGAATGGGCTAAAGCTAACAACCACAAGAAGATAATCCTTGAAAGCGACAACATAAATCTCGTTAAACATCTCAAGAATAAAAGACACTCGATACACTGGCAATCTCTCATTCATGTCAGAAGAATCAAGAAGTTAAGTAGTGACTTTGAAGAGGTGACATTTCATTACACGAAGAGGAAGCTCAACTCCAGTGCTGACACCCTAGCTAAATGGGCGCGAAAGAAGAATTCTTGTAAAGTGTGGAATACCGTTCCTTTTATGCTTGCTGATAATTATTGTAATAACTTTTTGGTTTAAGTTAATGATATCTACTACTTCAAAAAAAAAAAAAAAAAAACTAAGCCAAACTGAGAGTAACCCCACATGAAAAAAGAAATATTTCATAACCAATAATATCATGTGTTATTTCAACAACCAACAAATTTTGAATTGAATGATTACAAATTTCACATCTCAAAGTACAAAAGTTATCATAGTAGTAGAGTTATGGTCATCATACATGATATGAAGGTGTTTATAGAATTTTCACCTTATAGTAAGAATTGAACTAGGAAAATTTTAAATGCACTCACCATTTTTGTCATATACACTCACATGTGAGGTATTTTTTGTTAAAATCAAAGGAGATGTGAGAGTCCTAGGTAGAATTGGTAAATGTGTACAACATTTTGAACCAATGGAAATTCTGTAAGCGCCCCTCTCCTAATGGACAAGTAACCCGAACTTATTTGAGGAGGAGCGCTTATAGTAAGACGAAACGCGCCTTTAGAAGTTATGCACAATATTCATCCCGCGGAAATCTTCCTATTGAAACCTGCAACTTTCGACGCGACAACAGGAGCTTGCCACAGCAACGATAACCTCTCTCTCTTTTTGTCTCTCTCTCTCTCTCTCTCTCTCTCTCTACTTGGGATAATACCCAGAAGCTCAAAACCCTAGAAAATGGAATTTATCAATTACTCCTAGAATTTCAAAGAAATGGCTCTATCTTACTCTGCTCTCGCCAAATCTTTACAAGACAATTCAATACAGAATAGGTTTTTTCTTTCTTCAAATGATCGGAACAGCTTCCATCTATCTACTTCTTCATATAATTTTTCTGTAAGTTTCTAATTTGTGAATTCTTCCATTTATTTATACTGATCAATCCTCAAATTTCTTCACAATTTTTTTCTTTTGTTTTCTCAAGGTTATAGTTTTCTTTGCCATGATTTTTGTAGGTTGGAAGGAAATGTTTTCCTTCACCATTTGGCTATCCTATTATGCTTTATGGTGGTTTTGCCAATTTCAGTCAGAAATTTTGTGGGTTTAAGTATTGGGTATTGGATAAGCTCGATCTTGAAAACCCAAATGGGAATTGTGAGCTGGGAAGAGATTCCAGTTCCAAGAGGGTTAAAGTTCAAGGTAAAGATCAGAGCTCCATTTCTGTTTAAGATCAAAGTTCTTAGATAGTAAGAAGTGAGAACCTACCATATTGGGTGTTTGATTATTGAGAAGTTATTTTTTTCTTGTGTTTTGGATTTATATATTCTTATCTGCATTTTGAACCAATTGAATATGCAGAATCAGTTGAACAAACAAAGTCCCCAATTAGTCGGTTTCACGGAAGCTCTTTTGTTAATCGTCAACCAATTGTTTCCACTGTTGCAACTCGATCTCCTTTGTCTGTGATAGCAAAGTCTTATGGTTTTGATAGTCAGAGTCCCGGAGAACCTTCGCTTTCGATTGCTGTCATAGGGGCTACTGGAGAGTTAGCAAGAACAAAGATTTTTCCAGCATTGTTTGCTCTATATTACAGTGGATTTCTACCTGAGGTCACTGGCTTTATCTTATCTCCTGATCATAGGGCTTGAAATGTGTCTTTTCATTCACCTATAATTACTTTCATGTACTTAATTGCGATTTTATCTTGACCTCATATTTAGTTTGATTGCTCAATGTTAACGACCTTCATGTTTTTAACTATAGCTCTTTGTCAATTCATCCAGTATATATCAATTTGAACCATTTTCTGTTTGCATTTTTTCGATGCTTTAAGGAGCATCTCCGTCAAAAAATTCTATTGCCACTGAAATAAGTAGAGTATAACCACTTCATTGTGTAGAAGTTTAGTACTCTAGTCTGATTTGGTGTTCAGATTTGATTGTTATCTTCTCTTACCAAAGATTGGTCATGTTGTAAACTTCTTACATACTTGGCATGAGAAATCCTACTGCGTCACTTCCTAATGGAGACTATATTCCTTTGGGCTTTCCCTTCCACATTTGGTCATCCAACTTGACATACATATTCTTCGGTTTGTTGGTGGAAGTATGATAAGTTACTTTGGCAACATGGTGATTCTATATCTTTTTGTAAGAGAAATTTTGCGAACTCGGAAGTGGACAAGCCTCAATCGTAGTTGTGCTTAGACATGTTGACAAAATTATCCATTTTCAGTGCTTAACTTAAGTATTTTAGATTTTATCGTATCTAATGTGCTATCATTATTGCAGAATGTTGGAATCTTTGGGTACTCGAGGAAGAATATAAATGATGAAGATTTGAGAGCTAAGATTGCCTCGACATTGACTTGCCGCATTGATCATCAGTACGGTTTCTTACATGCCAGATACAATAACTACGTTTTTCCACAACTAGAATATATTCTTCCACAGAAACTTTTCAATTTTATTTCAATCAAAATCTATAGCTGGTTAAGCTAAAATCTATGTATTTCCTGTTGATATCCTATCGAACATGCAAGAGTCAGATAACCAAAACAAGTGTTTACACTACAGACAAAACTGCGAAAAGAAAATGGATGCTTTTCTAAGTAGAACGTACTACATCAATGGAGGATATGACAACAGAGAAGGGATGGCAAAGCTAAATGCTAAAATGGAAGAGAGTGAGGTATAGTTAATGAAACTCAATAGAGTTCTGATTAAGTATCCTTGTGAGGTTTATTTTTCGCTAGCTGCTGTATTAAATCATTCTGTGGCGATTTACTTAGGATGGATCTGAAGCAAACAGGATATTTTACCTTTCGGTGCCACAAGAAGCACTTCTTGATGTTGCATCCTCTGTCGCTGCGAATGCCCAAAGCAAGAGAGGATGGAACAGAATAATAATTGAGAAGCCATTTGGTTATGATGCAACGTCTTCAAATCAATTGACACGGTCTTTACTCATGAAATTCGAAGAGAAACAACTTTACAGGTTAGCATAAATTTTCATCATCTCTTTGCCTACTTAGATTGATGTATTCTTGATTTAATTTTTCATTTTGCTAATAAGTTGATGCATCTTGAAGTTCGAAGAGTAAAAACTTTAAGTCAACCTTTATTTACTCTGATTCTTATAATCTAAATACATAAAAGCAAGGACTAAAATCCAATTAGTCTTCTTAGAGTCGTATATAAGATCCTTCTAAAGTTCTAGCAACAAAATTAGCACAAGTAATTAATTGTATCATTGCGTCATGCCAAGAAGCTTTTGTACCTTGGGGTTGGATTATAAATGGATGGTTTGGATCCGTTACTTCAGAAGGCATTAATATGTCATCGACCGCGATACTCTGGTGCTCTAGAGGCTTTAGACAAGGAAATCCTCTCTTTGCGCTACTATTCTTGTTGGTAGGAGACGCTTCGAGTTACTTGCTTTCATGCTTTGAGGTTTCATATGTACTACTTTGGGTGGTTCTTCGGTATTCTTCTTCTTATGGTATCCAATATAGTATTATGTTCAGTTAGAACTTAAAAAAATTATATATCAACCTCTCATGTTATCAATTTTTTCTTTCAGGATAGATCACCGTCTAGGAAGAAACCTGATTGAAAATCTTACTGTACTAAGATTCTCAAATCTGGTCTTTGAACCACTGTGGAGCCGAGCTTATATACGCAATGTTCAGGTTGACTTCTTAATCTTGAATTTGCTGAAGGTGGAGCTTTGTAAAATATCTCAAAATCTTTAATACATTGTTGAATTGTAGATCATTATATCAGAAGACGGGGATACGGGCACAAGTGGAAGGTAGTCTGGCTTGTTTGTGTCCAAAAAAGTTCCCCCTCTATAGAAAAAAATGTATTGATGAATAGCTTGTGCTTACAGGGATGTTAATGATTACGGGATCATCCAAGACATAGTCCACAGTCATATACTTCAAACTATTGCGCTGTTTGCTATGGAACCCCCCATTACTCTCGATGATGAAGATGTTCGAAATGAAAAGGTATGTAATTTTTCTAAGAACTGCTTAATTCGCCATTATAATATTCCAAATACCATTATAAGTTGAAGTCTTGTATTCACTATTCAGGTCAAAGTTCTGAGATCAATACGGAAGTTGGAGCTTAGTGATATAATTCTTGGCCAATATAAATCTAGCTCAGAAGATAAGGTCGACATTTATTTGGACACGTTGACACCAACATTTTTCGCTGCTGCTTTATATATCGATAATGCACGTTGGGATGGTGTGCCCTTTCTGATCAAAGCTGGTACAGGGCTCATTAAACACAGGCAAGTCTCTGCGCTATCAACTGTAATTATATGATTGATTGTTGTTTTTTACGTGACAACTCATGCATATGTTGGTTTTATTCTTTTATATTTGCTGTTGGGATAATCCCCGAAAGCGTCAGGTGGTCAGGTCATAAATAGGGAAGCCACACCTCTTACTCTAGCTTTTGGGTGATAGAGGCCCAAGATCAACCAAAACTGGTATTTACGCCTAGGAAATAACAAGTCTCAGCCCAATAATGTATATAAGAATTGACGTGCCAGAGTGAAAACCTACACCTTCTGCAACCAATGTGGCATCATTCCATGATTTATTTGTAGGATATTACAATCATCTAATGATACTGGCTCATATGCAGAATGGAGATACGTATACAGTTCCATAATGTTCCTGGCAACCTCTACCGTGAACGTATAGGTCAAAGCATTGACCTTGCCACTAATGAACTGATTCTCCGAGGCGTACCTGATGAAGCAATTCTTGTGAAAATCAACAACAAAATACCCGGTTTAGGGTTACAATTAGACGCTTCAGAATTGAATTTGCTCTACAAGGACAAGTAAGTACTTAACGATAAACGACGTTTACCTTTATGAGTTTTTCTTTGTAAGTCATGATGGATGACCACTCTTACGATAACGTTCAAATTTTGTTGGCATTACAGGTATAATGTTGAAGTTCCAGATTCATATGAGCATCTTCTTCTGGATGTTATTGATGGAGATCACCATTTGTTTATGAGAAGCGATGCACTGGCAGCTGCATGGGATATTCTTACTCTAGTCTTAAACGAGATAGACGCAAAAAGGATCGCCCCTGAGCTCTATGAGTTTGGGGGCAGAGGCCCTGTTGGAGCCTACTATCTTGCAGCAAAACACGGGGTCCGATGGGCCGATGACTAGCTCGGCCGACTTTCCACTGTTTGATAACAATCAAATCCGTGAATCTAAGGTAAAATAACTATCATCCCTGTAACCCTCAGCCCTAAGTCCTGTATGTATGTTTTGTAGATATGGTTCATAAAGAGAACGAGACTAGGTTAGTCCTCTTCAGGCCTCTCATTCTCTTGTGTATATGCACAAGTATGGAGTTGCAAGTGTTGTATACTTGTAACCGATGTACTTGTTTCTTTTTAAGATCGATAAATAATGTAAGGGGGTACAAGACTATATACACAAACGGCCTTTGGTCTTATGTTTTATTCATGTGTCGAGCAATATCACTGAAAGTTCGGACCGCGTACTTTTTCCTTCTTAAAAAGAAAATATTCACGTTTGTGACATTCATTGCAAATGTCGAATCCTACTCAGAGTTTGACCCTACGGTTGTTGTGGCATTTTCTTGACTATATATATTTGTCAGTTGTATTTTAAAATTCCTGATGGCTTAAAATTAAGGGTCTAAGTTGATTTGACTCATTATTGTACTCAATATTTTGACGAAACTAGTTACATTTTGATCTTACATCATTTCTTCAATTTAAGTACATAGACCATAAAAACTTGTGGTATGAAAAATGAGGCATTTGAGTAAAATTCTATAATTTATTTGATGGCTACATAATGGTAGAAATAGCTAATAAGTAGTGTTTATGTCAACCGCCTCCTGGTCCAGTGGTTGACACCTACTCAGGCAACGGAGGCTCCAGTTTCGATGCAATGAAATTAAAATTTTAAGATTTATTGAACTTGGGTTTGTATAAAAGGTAGAGTAGATAGACTTAGACCTATAAGGATGGGTCTTTAAAAGTTGATTAATGACTTTTAAAATTTCACCATGTCTTAAATCAGGTTGTTATAATGCTTATACAATTCATTAATGTTGATATATCTTTCTGTTATCTCTTCGTAATGTCTCAATGTGTTGTATTTAATGTCAAAAATAAAAACAAATAGGGGTATCAGCTCCAACACAACATGTCAAATTGTTTTTTTTATTCTTTTGTCGGTACAACTATAGATGTCCATCTTTTACACTTGGACTTCCCTCGGTCTTATTGTTGCCCGTGGTTGAGGCAGTCCAGCGGGACTGGCCTAATCTGTAATGGACTTGAACAATACGAATTCAGACGGACTTCCCCATCATTCTGACACCCACAAAGAGTGGTAGGATAAGGGTGAGCTGAGAGCAGAAGGATAGGGCTCTAGGCACTCTTATGGTGTACTTGTCCATATCATCACTAGGCAGGATGGGAGTACGTCACAGGCAATGCGTCATTGAATAGAACTTTTGGTTGGTAACACATGCTTGACTACATCCTTCTTAAACAACATTTTCCTTTTGTGGACTCCCAACTCCTCTTTTTTACTTTTCTCAAACTAATTGATTAGTGTTTTTCATTTGTATGTCACTTCTTTCTGTTGAAACATTAGTACGTCACTTTAGATGCTCTAAATTTTCAACCTAACTCAGGTTAAGCTGACTAAACAAAATAATTCATTATTTTTCAATTTGTGCATGTTGGATATGAATTTTTATTTTTGCTGTCACTTAAGATGGAAACATCTTTTGTTCAATGTGAAATTTACATATTATGTTACAAACGGCGTAACTAACTGTTTGTCACTACAAGATATTCAATTTTTACAAACTGTGAATGTAACGCAAGACGTTCACAATTTGTTATTTCTTGTTAAATAGTATCACGTGAAATAATGTTATCAATAGTGTTGACATAAACTCCGAAACTTTTGAAGTCTCAGGTTCGATTCCTGGAAGAGGTAGAATCTAGTTTAGTTCCATTATAGGCTCGTATTTCAGTTGGCTTTAGGCTGTAAGTTAATTGGACTGTAAGCCCGTTCCGGTAAGAATTTAAATTTGACGATTATCGTGTTCATCACATATCATTGATGTCGTCAATGCCTTTTGTAATGACTTTGACATAAGTAATTCGTAAGTCTATTAACTAATTTTACATTAAAAACAAAATTATTCATTGGTAGTACTTTATTTGTTGTTAATGCTCTTAGTCTTGTAAAGTTAATTATTATCCCAAAAAAAGAAATACACAAAAAATGGATGACTAACACCAATGATACCTACTAATAAGTTATTTATTTTAAGATATAATTCCAGCCACGTGAAACTCGTACAAGAAAAATACTTCACCTCCATCAAAAGAAAAAAGATTCTGTTACTTTTCATTTTTAAATTATGTCCATCAACTTATTTGGGGTTAATCTCATAAAAAGAAATAACTTATTTGGGGCTACATAACAAAAAAAAAAACTTATTTGAGGTTGGGTTGGGTAGGGTATAGCTTCACGTTTTGTGTGGCAAAAAGTTAACATCAGTTCTACTTTCTCTTTTGTTGAACTAACACCAATACTACTTTATTTATATAAAATAATTTGATGCAGTTTACATGATGAATGAAATAAATATATAAATTGAATAAGTCCGGTGCCTATCATCACCCGAAGAAATTGTAGACCCTAAAATCATATAGAGATCTTTAACACCATCTGAATAACGTTCTTACACTTAGGTTGTGTTTGTTTTTTAGTAAACATCTGAATCTGAATTAGCTGAATTTGAAATGTCTGAACTGAATTAGCTGAATCTGAAAAATCTGACTTAATCTAAAAGTGAGGTGTTTGTTTTTTAAATCTGAATGATTAAATCTGAATTACTATTTTGACTGTAATACCCCTATTCATATATTTCACCAAACAGACCCTACCCTGGTCTAAAATAAAATGTTAGAAACCCTAACCTTTATATCTTTCCCCTATCTTTCTCCTCTCAAAAAGTGGTATCAGCCTCCTCTCTCTCTAATCTATCGATGGAACCTGTCGCCGGAAATATCTCTTCCAAGCTCGATACCCATAATCTAAACAACCCTCTCTCTTTCTCAAGTTATCTATCTATCCATCAATATATGCCTTCTCTTCTTTCAACAAAAAAAAAAATCTATGCCATTTCTAACGAGGGCAATGATGATCTCTCAAGAATTTCTAGGGTTTCAGACAAATTGATGAAGGATGAACCAATCTCCATTAATGATGGCGGGGTGACTCTGAGGGTCTGTGAGAAAGGTTTACATTTTTGTACCCACTTCACACAGGCAACTGTTGTTGCAGCCATTACATGAAGAGGTTCATTCATGTTATAGAAAGAAGATCTGAGCCTCCTCCTATTTACCCTCTCTCTCTCTCTCTCTCTCCTGTAGAGATTTGAGGTTCAGGTATGTGTTTGGTAATTAGGGTTATTTCCTATGTGTGGTGTGGTGGTGATAGCCGCAGTGTACCATCGTGGTGTGGGTTGTGACGGTTTTTCCGGCGGTGGTGGGGACAGTTTTGCCGATGGTGGTGGTGACGGTTTTGCCGGTGGTGGTGGTGATGGTTTTGCCGGTGGTGGTGGTGGTGACGGTTTTGTCGGCGATGGTGGTGCTTACTGTTGGGACATTAATTTCTAAAATACAAGGATTTCAACAAAAAAATCTAAAATACAAGGGCATAAACGTCATTTATCGAATTTCAGCAATTGAACTTAGTTTTCAGACTTGTTTTCAAGTCTGAAAAATGTGGACTCTTTTTCAGCCATTTCAGACCTCAGCCAAATTCAGCCTAATTTTCAGATTTCCTTAAATTTGAAAACAAACATCTGAAATCTGAATTGGACTCCAATTCAGATTTCAGATCTGAAAAAGTAAAAAAACAAACAGCACCTTACTTTATTTACAACCTTTACCAGAAGTCTCTAGATGATACAGAAAAGGGTTATTTGTCAAATAGCTCCCAACTTTGTGGCCAGCTTCCTGCCTAGTTCCCTACTTTATCAAAAATACTCAGATGGTTCCCTTTTTCAGTTACCGTTATAACACCTTAACCAGTCATCACCTCTCTCTCCTTCATCTCATCACTTCTCTTTGCCACCTCATCACCGTCTTCACCGGCGAAGGTCGCCGACCGGTCAAATTTCTGGTCGGCGACCACCAAACTTCAATTTTTTTTTCTCTCTCTTTTTAAAAACTCTGGCGAAGGGAAACCCTTCGCCGGAGTTAGGTTTGTTCAAGAACATATCGGGTCTGTTCTTTCCCTTCGTCGGGATTAGGTCTGTTCAAGAACAGATCTTGAACCTCGGGCAAAGGAAACCCCTTCGCCGGGGTTAGGTCTGTTCAAGAACAGACCTTGAACCTCGGGCAAAGGAAACCCCTTCGCCGATGTGTTTAGAGAGAGAGGAAAGAAGTCAAAAAAATATATTTTTTTTAGAGAGAGATAGGAGAGAGAAAAAAAAATTTGAAATTTGAAGGCTGGCGGTCGAAAAAAAAAAATATTGGCGGTCGCGCGGTGAAAAGACGATGATGTGGCAAGAAGATGAAGTGGCAGAGAGAGGTGATGAGATGGAGAAGAGAGAGGTGATGACTGTTTAACGGTGTTACAACAGTAACTCAAAAAAGAGAATCATCTGAATATTTTTGATAAAATAAGGGGCTAGGTAGGAAACTGGTTACAAAATTGGGGGTTATTTGAGAAATAATCTTACAGAAAATGTATGACCAACTAACTGGTCACTAGCCAAGCCGTTTTTGGCCTAATAAAATACTCCCTCCGTCCCAAATTAAGAGTCCACTATTCCTTTTTTAGATGTCCCAAATTAAGAGTCTCATTCCTAATATATCATATAAAATCCTTTAATTTTCCATGAATACCCTTACTTAAATATTGTAATATGTAGTGTATAAATTTAACTAATTAAGACATTTGACACTTTCCAATACAAAAACTGGGTTTTCCAATAAACAAATCCATTCTTTTTTATTAATCTAGTTACTTTTACTTATTATGGTCAAATCTGATTGACTCACCAGCTACAAATAAATAAGGGTAAATCTGGAAAAAGAAAAAATATGAAAATAAGTTGGATTACCAATATGGGACTCTTAATTTGGGACGGAGGGAGTACTTTATTGTCTACTACTTTTTTAAGATATTTGAATGACGTCATCAGAGTGATGTCAAAATACTTTATCAGCATTTTGTGGAGGATAAGTTTGTCATTTTCACAATATACTATTTGTATACGACTAAAACTTTATATAATTACCCCAATAGCAGATGAATGTCCAGAAAACGTAAGGATTTCAAAATAGTCTTGAAGAAAGAGCAAGAAAGAATTTAAGATGAAGAAAGAGATTGAATCACAAGAGATAATACCAGTTTCTGGTAAACAAGTAGAAATTGAAAAACAAAACCAAGAAGAAGAAGAAGAAGAAGATGAAGATGCAAAGATTAAGAAATTCTATGAATTGATTAAAAGTTTTCGTGATAGTTATGGTACTGGTGTTAATGGTTGTCGTGGAAGAATGGGCAATTCCGATCATCGGCCTCATCGGAAGCAGCAGCAAGAAGAAGTAAAGGGTGGACAGATAGCAAAGAAGATGAAACAATATCACGCGAAAAAAGAAGAAATTCATGAGAGGCCCCTCTGGATCCCTTCATTTACTCCTGAGGATTTTAATGTAAAGATTGAATTCCAAAATCCTCCCCATCCTCCTCTTCAATTTTCATCATCATTAATACTATCTGGTATTTCTAACTCTGAGGAAGGATCCAAGAAGAAACAGGATGATGATAATGAAGAAGAAGATATTAGCTTAAATTTGAAGCTTACCCTTTAAAGCCTAATTAATTAATGTTTCTCAGATTTTAATTGTTCTTTATTGAATTCAAAATTAAGTCATTACAAAAACATTGATATGGTTGGAATCAAACTTAGAGATCTCTAGGATCCAGGAGCACATGTCTTACCAACTGACCTATCAGTTGATGGCGGTACAAAATTAGACTTGTTGTGTCCCTGTTAAGTTTCTTCATTATGTGTTAATCACCGTAGTGCTGACATAATTACAAAGTGAATTACATGTTATTTAGAAAGCTAGACGAGAATTCTCCTCTTAAAGGCAGTAGGTATGACTCACGAGGGTATGTTTGAAAATAAATCAACATCTGGTTTCTTTCTATTCTTTGGATTTTGTAAACATCAAAAGCATTTCAGTAGCGTCTACTATTTCTCGGCGCATTAACTAGATACTCATTTCAAAAAATTCAGATGTCATAAGATTGATTTTCACTAAATTTAGATGCATATAAATTTTCAAATTTGCAACTAAAGCACACATAAACAAAATTCAGATTAAAACTCAATTTTTGAAGAAATTAAACACTACATTCGATATAAAATGATTAACTACTGCAGTTTTTTTTCTTTATCTTTCTTAAACAATTTCTGTATCATGAGTTAAATACTGTTTGTTTTTCTCATTGTCCGGATCCAAGCCACATTTGACCGAAGATGTGTACTATGTAGACCCTAGTTTTAGTTTGATTATTTTATTTAAAAAGAATGTAATTATTTTCTAATTGGTGAGATATCTACATTCATTTTTTCATCCCGAAGATGTTGAAAATGAGATTGAGTGGTAGGTCTCCCTAGAACCATCTGATGCGCCACCGTAGGTCATATACCCATCAAACTTGTGGTGGCTTGTAATTAGCGAAAGAAAAACGTGATTGAGATATGAGAAATTGGGAATGGTGAGGTCCATGGAAATTGCCCAAAAGTGGAACCCTCTAATTCTAGTGTGACCGATGTTTTCAGCAACAATTATTAACGTTTTTTCAAGTGATTAATCAAATCGTACCCTTCCCACATTTTAAAACATTAGTATACCCTGACGATCTATCTTGAAAGATATCAAGTATCAGTTGGTCTGCCTACGAATCCGTATGTAAAAATTAATACTGATGCTTCGTTTATAAATATCAACAAACTTGCAGGAATTAGTGTATCATAGAGTCCAATTTATAAATGCAAAGACTTCTACGATCACCGTAGGAATGCTGAAGAATGTGAAATCATATCTATTCTCTTGGGAATCAGTTGGACCGCTAACCTAAAAATCAAATTCTTCCATGTGGAAAGTGATAATATTGCGATCATTAATCATCTCAACCACTCGAGCAAATCGATAAACATGCAATCTAAGGTCCACGCTACATCGATAAAGAAACTTCTTCCATAATTTCAAAGAATCATTTTCTCTCGTATCCCTCACAAAGGAATTCTCGCGAAATGGACAAGGATTTATATTAGTAATTCTATTTGGACTGTTATTCCTTCCGTAATTAGTCATAAATATTGTAGTAGCTCTTTTATGTATTAATTTATGACTTAAAAAAAAAAGACAGTATGGAGTTAATGAATAAGAGCTCTAGGTCTAGAAATTTGATTCTTCCTAGTTCAACCCACCTTAGTTTTTCTCTTTTTTGTTTTTGAGAAGTCTAACCCACCTTAGTTTTACTTTGAATTGAACTCACCACCCTTTACTGAAATAGTGTTATGAGGAATACTGGAACCACAGCACAGAGTTGATCAAAGTTGATGTCTTCATGAGTAAATATTTTGAGTAATGAACTTGTACAAAAAAGATTAATGAAATTAATTTTTTTTCAAGTGATACTAGTTTTTTTTTATTTGGTAGGTTAGGATGCTAATAGAATTTACCAGCTAATTTTTGTTGGTGGTTGTCTTCATGAGTAAATATTTTGAGTAATGAACTTGTACAAAAAAGATTAATGAAATTAGTTTTTTTTCAAGTGATACTAGTTTTTTATTTATTTGGTAGGTTAGGATGCTAATAGAATTTACCAGCTAATTTTTGTTGGTGGTTGGATTTAGCAATACTGGTCGTGCCTTTAAAGAGCTTGACAATAAAAAGCCATCTATTTGAAATAGGAAGTTTAGAAGGGGCCACCCATAAGTGGCATCCCCACACCTCATTTGAATTGGTAAATCTAGTTTGATTGTATTTCGTTTTACGGGCCTCCAAACCAGTAGTTTCGGGTTAATTTTGTTACAAAATTGAGTTCGATATCTACTGAACATAACTCATGTTTTGAGTTGAAATCGGTGGACTCAGACTGAGTTTTGTTATGAAATTTTTCTCAACGTGTACAGAACTGAACATCAATGTTTTTAACTTGAATTTGGAGTTGTGAAATTTGTAACATATTTTTGGTCTGAGTCTGCCGGTTTGAGTTTTATTCAATAGTTCTCGAGGTCTTTGAAATCGGTGTGAGCCAATTTTGTAACTAACTCGGCTCGACTCTACCGATTGAACTTAAAAAAATATTAGTGGGACTACATATTTTGAAAGAACGTGTTTTTAAATTTAATCATCAGCTTTCAAATACTTCTTTTGTAGCTTTCAATACTTCTTTTGTAGAGTTAAACCGCCTAACAAACTTGTTTGCAGCGGTGAAAAGTTAGTTTCTCGCCGGCGCCACCACTTTGGGCGGTGGTTTTTTATTTTCGGGGAAGTTTTTGTTCTTTCTCCTCTCTCTCTCCCCTCTTTACAGATCCATTATCTCTTTCGCGGTTTCAGTTCTGAGAAGTAGTATGGAACCCTCGCCGGATCTGGCGAGGGCTCCTCTTTCCCTATTTCTTGTTCCAATGTTTCTTTCTCCTTCTCTCCTTCTCTTTCTGTTTAAGTGGATTAGTTTGTGGTGGTGTATGTGATGTTGGTGGTGATCCATCTGGTCGTGGCGGTGGTTTTAGTGGTGGTGGTAGAGTACGGTTCTGGTGGTGGAGAGATTCGATACCCATTTGGATTCGCAATTTCATGTTCCGAATGATAATCATGTTGGTTTAGATATTGATAATCTAAGTTCTATTCGAATTGTAGATCTTCAATCACAAATAGTTGATCTCAAGAGTGGAAATCAAAAACTGTGTGGATTGATTTCGAGAATGACCAGTAAAGTTTGACTTTTTGTTGAGTTATCCTAATAATTCTAAATCAGAAAAGCTTGAATCTAGTAGTGAAGATGTTATTAATGGTAGTTAGGGGTTCGGATCTGGTGGTGGTACAGGGAAGATGTTGGTGATCGAATCAAGTGGGGGGGGGGGGGGGGGGGTAAGTGGTGGTGGCGGCGGCGGGGTGGTGGTGAAGATAGGTTCTGTGATTGAGTGGTTGTTTGGTGGCGCTGCCGTGGAGTTATGAAGAAGATGGATGTGCTTATGATGATGGTGGTGGTGGTGTGGTGGTGGAGAAGAGGGGAGTGATTCATGGTGGTGGTGATGGCGGTTTCTTCTATGGTGGTGGCGGTTTTCCGGTGATGACGGCGGTTTTCCGGCGACAATGACGGTTTTCCGACGGAAGCGACGGGGATTTAAATTACTCCCTCCGTCCCAAAAAGAATGACCTATTTTGAAAACCCAACTTATTAAGGGAACATCATTAATTGGTGTTTGACTTTCAAAAATAACATGGTTTTTCCAGTTGTATCCTCGTTAACTATTATAATTTACAATGAAAAAGTTGAACTTACCTTTAAATAAAGTTGTCATTAAATTTATAGTAGTGGGTATTGTTGGAAAGAGCGAAAAGTTTCATTCTTTATTTTTAGAAATAGGACACTAAAATGGGACAATCCAAAATAGAAATTAGGTCATTCTTTTTGGGACTGAGGGAGTATTATTTTATGTATTTTGTATTATTAAACATTTTGTTGACCTTTAGGATCTTTTAATTCGCGACCTTTAGGGTCTTCTCATTCACGACTTTTAGGGTCTTTTCATTCTCGACCTTTAGGGTCTTTTTATCGAGTCGGTGTCTAGTCCAATTTCTTTCTCTTCATGAGGTACTTTGCATTTAAAGGTATGTAACTCTCATGAAGTTTTCAGAGGAGACAAATAAGAATTATCATCCTTGTAAATTGTGATTTTTATCACTTATGAAATGAAATGTTTCGCTTGGATTCAAAAAAAAAAAAAATTTAATCATCTTCTAGGATCTGGCAGTGCCAATAACCAGGTGCCCCCAATCACAAGTACGGGAGGCGCCTTCAAAACTTTCCATTTGAAATTGGGAAGTGTTAGGAGCATCCATTTTTACTAATGACACACAAACCTATAATTGTCTACATTGTGCACACCAAAATCACTAACTTACAGAAGGCACGTAGATAGCAGTACGCGGAGTGCTACAATGGTAAAAAGTTTTGACTTAATTTGTAATTTAATGACTCACTTTCACTAAAAAACAAATAAATTTAAAGTTTGACTACGATCTAGACCATTCTTTTACCCTTTTGAGTCGTTAAGTCAAGATATTTTGTACACATAACATTCATACATCGTCTTCTTTCCTAAAATCTTGTTGGCCATCACCTTTTCTCTCTAATCGTCTACATGTATGGGGGTTTTGGTCGGAGATGACTACTTGTCAATACCTAATCATCTATATAACAAAACACAATGTTTTGTGCTAACTGGGACAAGTCGAAAGACAAATCCGGTCGTCCGTTGTATTTTCGATTGCATGCACACCCTTTGATCTATTACCCACTCTAATTTTTAGAAGTTTAATCACCCACTAAATAAGGGAAAGTAAATAAACACCTAAATCTGGTATGTCCGATGTCATCATCTCCACCGTCAACTCCATTCGCGCGTTGCATCCTTTGGCGCGTTACAATTTCCCTTCTTTGCAGAATTTCAGTCTTCTTCATAAATTAATGTCCTTCCGTTACGAACTTACCATCTCCCCAGATCGAACAAAACAAACCTCCCAAATCCATGTTCCAACAGTTGCTCACTAGGTCTATCTTCCCTTTCTGATATTACTTAGATTTCATTTTTTCTCTCCATCTCTCTCTCTCTTTCTTTAGATTATGGTTTTATTGTTTCAATCTTTACAGTATCATACTCCGTATTTCTTTGTTTCAATCTTTACAGGTCTATAAGATTTTTCCCGATTAAGAATAGATTCACTGGATGTTCCTGGAATATGGTAAGACCTTTTCATCTCTCTAATTATCTTTTATCTCTAAGTGTTTTACTGTTTCATTCTGTACAAGTATACACACTCTCTCTTTCTATGTAAATTTTTTAAGGTTTATTTATTCTGATTCATGGAGGAGAACTTTGATATTGCTGACTGATAACTCTAATATGATTTAGATTTTTCTTCTTTGTTCTCTTTTTAATTGTGCTTAGATAAATTGAGACCTACAATGTTTACCATTGACACACACTAAGTGTTCGACAAATCTCCTAAATGAACTCATTACGGCGTTGATATGTTATTTCATCACAATTACGAATTTACGATTTTGTTTGTTAGATCTTTTGGTGGCTAAGCTTTGGTAGGTTCAACTAATCAACTTCTTCAATCTCTCAACTCTTCCCTTTTGTTCTCTAATTTGCAAAGACTTGATGTAATCTGATTCATATTTACATGTTAGAATTGTGTTCAGGTTTGGGTGTTCTTTATTCTTTTCCATTCAAAATGGGATTGTGGCATACATGCTTGTATTATAATTTTTCTCTTTCCCAATCATATTAGTATTGATAAACTCAAAATTGTGTTCATTAGATTGAAGAAAATGACTTGAAATTTTTTGGTACGAATTACTACTTAGATATTTTTTTATTGCTGTAGAATGTGTGGGTTGAAGAAGCGTAAAGCAATCTAGCATTTTATGCTGCTTGGTTATGTCTGAGTGCTTGTAACGTATGAGTTGACATCATGTTACGAGTATGTTGCTCCATCTTTTTGTGGTCGACATCAGTTTCATTCAAATTAAATGTATGGTAGGCTACTAATCTACTAAAAACTCGAAAGGAGAGCTACTACTGGCGTTGTTCATTGAAGCAATTTCATTTTTATATTTTAAAGGTATATCTGATATTCATGTACGTAGGATGCAACTCATATGTACATTAAAATAGGTGTCTGCACGCCCTTTGTCAGGACTATACTAATACATTACATATACATAGACCTAGGTGAGGTTATTTACTCATCCCTAAGCATTTCTGAATCATTTTAACTTTGATTATATAATCGTCTGCTTTAGGCATGAATTAGATTTTAATTAATCTTTTTTTTTCTGGTGGTTCATGTTTGCAGTATGCAAATGTTGAACACTAAGGTATCATGAGAAAGAAATTAAAGAAGATATCCCTTGGACCACTTTTTAAGAGATTCTTCTGAATGGGTAATTTCATTAAGTTACTATTTTCTTTATTTATTTCCACTTTCACTTTTTTCTTTATTTATCTCTACTTTCTCATGAGTTTAAAGCACAATTCATCATTTGCGGCAACTTTGGTATAATTTCCCAGTTATAGGTAAGGAAAGAAGAATTTATGGTTTGTTTGAAACTGAAATAAAAAGAAAAATTTATATGGTAATATCCTTCGAATGGAAATTGTTGTTTGCTTAGACCCCCATCAGTTACTTTTACGGTGTTTTTCTTCACTAAGCCTTACACGTAACTAAAGAAACCTGTAAACATGAACAACTTATGTTTGGTTTATCTCGTCGAACAGTGTTGAATACTAAAGTTGATGTGTAATAAGTTTGTTTTGACCTCCATATAAATCGATGTGCCTATGTATTTGGTAAGAAAGGTTTAGTTCATCGGATTTCTGGTGAGCAATTTCAACGGAGGTTTATTTTTTGTTTGCCGGCGATGGGTTTATTTTTTGTTTGCCGGCGATGGGTTTATTATTTTTGTTTGCCGTAATTCCGACTCCTCGATTTGGTTTCGGGAATAGAGGTGTATTATGAATTAAGTTGCACATAGGAATAGAGACAGATGATTTGCAATAAATACAACTCAGTGTTCTTTACTTATTTTTAACATTTGATTATCAAAAAAAAAAAAAATCTCATTTGCTTTATGTTGGTAATAATTTTTCCAAATATTTCATTCTCTTGATTATTACTTGAAGCCTAGATCCAATCTCTTCAACCCTCATTATATATCATCTAATATTCAACCCTCCAACCCTATAGTTGATTAATATTTTGATTTTCTTTTATTTTTGGTTGCCACCTATTTGAATAATTGGTTATGCTCTTCTTGGTTTTGGTTTATTGGAAAGTGTAAATTTTCACCGAGCTTGAAATATTAAAGTTTGTATTGCTCGACAAACTTCTGTTAGTTACTCAGTTTATTAAGGAATTTGCTCGAATTATTTTCCAGAATGCAATTAAGAAACAGACATTGGTATACTATTGAATGCACAATCTCATTGATATAGATCAAACAATATATAACAGTGATCTTTACAGCAAAAATTTTAATCGCATTGAAATATCCTCTTCCGTTAGCAGATTTTGCTTTTCGACAACTTCGAGTGGTTCAAAGAGGGCCTTTCCAGCATTCGAGGAGGCGACAAAGTTTTTCAAGATAAAGATACTTAGGGTCTTCATTCCTTGAAGCAAATATTCTTTAACTAACTCTGAACTTCGACCATTCTCTTCATCGGGTTCAATTCCTTCGATTTTTCTGTAATTAAGTATTTTTCATTACAATTATTTGTATGTATCTCCCCTTCTAAGAATATCCTAGATGATGAAGATCTACTGTAAGGCCTGTTAGTTAGTTGAGCACTTATATGAGTTGATATTATGTTAAATCTTGTGTTCATCAGTGCACTCAATTTCATTCTTCATCATCTACAGATTAAATGCTACACAACCTGATGAGTCTGCTTTCTCGCCTTGTATATATTTGTCTAGGAACAATATTTCTTTCCGATTTGAAAATACAAGTGCTTCTGCATTGGACGAGATTTTGAGCATAATAGTTAGGAGGTCGCTATGGTTTTACATTACATTTTTCGGTTTTGAATTTCTTGCTACTCTTGTGAATGATTTCTTAAAGAGAAGATATCTGAAACTTTTTCTACATACTACGTTATTTTTCTAAATAGAACGAGAGTTGGGTACAATGTGAATTTTCTGTTCTAGCAGTGGTGATGAATTTGTCGTTTTCTTCCACTTGGACGAGCTTTTGTATTGTTAGTTGTTCTGGATTGCAGGCAAGCAAATTGGTCTCATCAATGCCAAAGAGTTTGTAGGCCGAAGGGGCTTATATAAAGCTAACATCTCAACAACTTCATGTCGCCCTCAGCTTTGGTACTTCTCTAAGATCACTCAATTTTGTAATTTTCAATTACCATTTAATTATTCAAATTCGAGAATAAGCACAAAAGATTTTACAATCACAAAGGTTTAGGTTAGTTGCAGCGGTCGAGTTTGTAACATATACTTCCATCTCTATTCTGTAAATGTAACTAAATTATTATTATTTCGATGAACAACACATATTTTTAGTTAATTACAAAAAAATAATTGTTGATGAAATCCTGGTCTTCTATTTTTGTCTCATGGGCCATTGGGCATTTGCTGTTCATGGTAGGTTTTGTTTGCTCTCACTAGGTTTTAAGACAATTTAAAATCACTTTAGGTTTAGTTTATCATTCAACCTCTATCGTACCAAAGCTACATAAACACGAAATTGAGAATTCATTATGAACTTACAATTTACTTCCCCAACTTTCTCTCCCTCACAACTTTTGTATCTACAGTTACTGTGTCCTTTTCCACTAATTCTTAGGTAAACAAGCTTTCCAAGAATAACTAACTATTGTGTATCAAGCCCTCAGCATTCTCTCTTAACGGCTTTGTCCCATTATTTCACTTTTCACTAATAGGCACTAAGTTGTGCAACTCCCCTTTCTGTATTTCTTTCTTTCCAACTTTCTTATTTTAGTTTATTTAGTCTCAATTCTCTGGTTCATGTTTGATTTTACTTTTGTAGATTGATATGGCTCGAAAATTCATTTGGTGGAGTTATTTTTTTTTGTAATCATATATCATGTCTAATTAGGGTTTTTTTTTTGTAGATTTATATGGCTCTAGAATTACTTTTGTTGTATATTATTGTTTTGATAGAAATTTATATGGTTCACTCATATTCATTTCTTTTATTAGTTCATCACTAGCATAACTCATTGAATGAATTTCTCCGTGCCGAAGGCACGGGTTATATCTAGTATATTGATACTTGTAGTGGGGACAATGATTACTTGTCAGTACGTAATCATATGTTGACACTTGTAGTGGGGACGATAACTACTTGTCTGTAGGTAGTGTTGCTTTTGTCTATAAGTGTTATACCGGTGCTATCAAGCAGCTGTTAGTGGAATCTTCATCGGCTCATCGCCGACCAAAACCCCCACATGGGTAAATTGTTAGAAAACAAAAGAGAGAGATACAGTTAGCCAGGGCCGTGCCTGAGAATTTCGGGGCCCCGTGCGAAATTTGATTTTAGGCCTTTCGAACAACAAAAAAGTACAAATAAAAATCAAACAAAATGCAAGATAATTTTTTGAAGAAAACTATAGATGAATCCAAATTTCATTATAGAACGTATACCAATAAATAGATAAAAACTGTTGATGAATCCAATTGAATTTTGAAGAAAATAGTAGTAAGAAAAAAAAAAAATCTATCTTTTGATATCATTTTTATAAGAGATTTGGGAACGAAAGATACTTTTTATTCTATCAGAAATTATACTTATAACTACATTTAATACAATAAAATTGATAAATTTTTATAAAATGTTGGATCATAACATATATATTTATATTTACCTATGGCTGGAATTTTTTTAAAATTTAAGATTTTTATTGCTTAAAATCACATTAGATAATACAATAGTTACGAAAAAGTGGGCCCTCACTGAACTTACCAACTAAGCTGATAGACGTTTTGTGCTAAGAGAGTTGTCTATTAATATAATATAATATAATTTGGCTAGAGACTTTTTAAAAGTGGGTCCTTTGGTGGTGGGGGGGCCAGTGCGGGCGCCCTGCCCGCACCCCCCACCACACGGCCCTGCAGTTAGCCAGAGAAAGGGAACAGTATCGGATCTCCCTTTCCCTCCGGTGAATGTTCACCGGTTTGGTGTGGGCTTAAGCAAAGTTTGGTCCAAAGGTTTGGACCAAGTCAAGGTGGGGTAGTGTGCCATTTGTGAAAAATGGTTGTGCCCGGTCTGGATCTCGTAATTTCTGAACAAATGCAACGGCAAATGTGTAATTCCTTGTCATAAAATTTTGTAGGGGTGAGTGAGGGTTTCTCTGGTAGTTTTAGGTCTGAGAGAATTGGACGACCGAAGGAGAGGAGGAATCGCACGAACCAAGGAAGAAATTCAAGGAAACCCTAACTAGGAACAACCGATTTCTCTACTCTTACCCTTCAAGGATCAATCCAATTCAAGGTTAGTGATTTTGTTGTAAATAAAACCTAGTTTTCATTGATCTAAACCATAGTTTGTTTTTCAACAGGTTTTAAGTTCATAGCAACTTTTCTACTGGATTGTCTGTTATTAAGAAATTAGGTTATAATCTTTAACATTATAATCATCCAGCAAAATTGTCTCTTCCTTTTAATGAGATTATCATCAACATACCTGTTGCCATACTTTAAAGTTTTGATTAGAGAGTGTAGGTTGATTTGGGAATGTTGGTTACTTTCTAATTCATTCTGAAGATGCAATATAATTAATGAATATATATATATATATATATATATATGATTTGAATGACTACTTGATACAAACTTAAATTTTGTTGTCTCTGTTGTATAAGCTTCAATAGTGATGCTTCACTTGGGTTTGAAGATTGCAGTGGCAAGCTAGGCTTGGTGTGGCAAGTTAAACTAGTTTCTAGGGCTCCTTAAGGGGTCTGCCCTCCCGGACCTAAAATCCTGGTTCCGCCAGTCAGTCACGTTTCAATAATCTCATTTGCATCTAATTGTCGAATTTCCTAGGTCTTTTATTTTTCATATCATGATAACTATAGCTGTAACTTTTAGGGCTTGAATATTATTGTAATGAGCAATAAAACTCTAAGTTCTTTTCATCTTCTCTAATGTCAAGGGGTCTTGAATTTTTGTAATTTGAGAACTTAAAACAGTGTATGACTTGAAAATCTAACCTGGGTAAGGCTCCCAATTTTGTATTGATGGTTTGTTCTTTCTTCCTTGAGACAATAATCTCTGATTAGATTTTGGGTTTCTTATATCCATACTTATATATAATTATTGAATAAAATTTCTATGATTTGGTTTGATGGCCTGATGGGTAAGTTGATTTGTGGTAGTTTATGTGCAGTTTGAATTCAAAGAGAAAGAAAAGAAATGCCTGCTCTACAAACTGCTTTGCCACCTGAACTTGCTAACAATGCCCTAAGAGTTAGTAACTCTTTCTCTTTCAACAAGTTTTCTTTTTCAATTAAGAGTATCATGTAAACCTCTAAACAATTTTCTTAAATTTACTCGTACTTGTTTGTTTCAGCTTTATCGTGAATGCCTAAGAAGAGCTCGGTTTATAGGTCATCGCGTAAGCATTTCTATTCTAATCACTTGATCTTATTTTATTACTTGATTTATTTTCTGTATGTCGATTATTTGTTAGTTGTTACCATGAAGTTATTTGTTTTTCGACTAAGGAGATGGACTGAAAGCTCAAATGTAATGTTGTTGGAATATAAAGATGTTTGATCGACCTGTTTTTCCTCTCTGTATACTATCTTCTTCATTTATAGGGTTGATTACTTACTATTTAGGGGCAAAAGCACATAATTAGGAACTATATTGCTGTTTTTAATTGAAGTAGAATCGAACTGCCTAGCTTCTCTATATGCAAGTTGTGGATGCCATATGAATATGTTAATTACTCACTCTATTTCAGTTTTATTATGTTTATTTTTGGGATTCTCTATCCACCAGGTGTTAGAATAGTCCTAGATGGACATAGTGCACTCTCATAACTAATAATGTGATATGTAGAGTTTTCTGCTCATTTCCAATTGGTTTTGTGTTGGATGTATACAAACTTAATATGGTATCAGATTTAGTCCTGCTCATGATAGACCTGACGGGCACACGTGCGTCTCTCAACAAAAAACATGTTTTAGGTAATAGAGATGAACATCTTCAATTGATGACCAAGTCTACGTAAAATCAACTTTGAATAGTTGTATTTTCGGATTTCTGATGACTATCATATCATATCCCAAGGTATCTTCTATAGTCATACTCAATGTAAATCCGATTAAAACTAAAATCAATATACGACTCCCTTGAAGAAACAAATGAAGAGAGAGCTCTCTGTTTTCAGTAAGCTTAAAGAGCGCGCCACACATGAGGCGTATAAGACTATCTCACATTAGGGTACTTCCAGATTAAGATACAAATCAAGGGAGAACTTCTGGTTTTCAGTAGGCTCAAAAAAAGCCACACGTGAGGCGTGTGAGAATATCCTAAATTAGGGTACTCTCAGAGTAAGAATATAATTTCTTGACATTCATTGCCAATTGTCGGTGAGTTGGATTTTCACAAACTTAATGTGAGGAAGTTGGTGGTAGTTTGTCGATGAGAGGTAAGGTCCTCTACCCTCTCCTAATCTTGGAGTTCAAAATGTTGGTTGAATTACAAAAGTTCAAATGAAACTTGTTTTACTTTGTAATGACTCGAAATGAAATATTTCGTATTTTATTTATTTAAACAACCCAAAGCAATATCTATGTGATTGTGCGAACACATTTTTACTCGTTAGAGAAGCACTAGCTTTTACATCTTGGGTGACTCAAACCGACAACCTAACAAACTTGTTTAATTCTTCGTGTACCTTAGAAGGTACCTTTAATAGTTTAACTCGGTTATTCACAAGTATTTATTTATTTTTTTGTCGATTTAGAAAGATATGCAAACATATATAATGACTTAAATCTTCTCAAACATTTTGCAGCAAAATAATACTGAGCTTGTGGTCGATATGGTGAGACAGCAGTTCAAGAAAAACATGCACGAAAAAGATCCAGAAAAGATTCATAAGATGAAGGAAGAGTCAGTTCCAATTAACCTTGTTTACTATTTCAAATTTTTTGTTAAAGAAGAAACTTTTATCTGATTATGTTGTTTTCTTTTTGCAGCGCTGCAAGAGGACTTATAAACCATATGCTTTTGGAGTCGGAGAAGATGTCCGGACGCAAATTCAGCAGCAGCGCTTGATACAATACGCTTTCTTGCACTTCTATTTACTGTTTTTTCCTCTTTTCTCGGAGTTCTGTTTATTCACCACAGGATTAATAAAGAGGGATTTTACTTTTGAGCATTACAAAAAGTATAATGCTTTTATCTCAAATCTTATCAATCAAAATTTAGTCTCTACATATAGTGAAGTGATGTTCGTTTACCTATTCCTTCATAAGTTTCCATGGCTGTGAAGTTCTGTCAATAAAAAGAAGAGATCAACTCAAACAGGTCAATGGCTATGAAAACAACAATACCAACCCTAGAATTTTCTGTAATTGAGAATATTTGGCCACTTTTCAATGTCTTCTCACACTCTCATCATAAACCACACCCATAACTTTCTTCCATAAAACAACATTCTTTTCAACTCATTCAAAATGCTATCTATACTTTGTTTTGATGTAAATTTTCACTTCAAACATCATATCCTTGACTGTCGGCGATTTCGTCGGTTCCGGTTAGTGGATCATCATCACTAACAAGATTCTCAATTATCTCATTAAAGGTAATCTATAACTAGCCTGAAAGTCTAAAAAGATGAAGGACTTCTCCTCCAATGGTTTCAAGAAATCATTGGGTTTTGCCTTTTTTTTTTCTTTTCTTATTAGATCACATGATTACTAGCAATAATGCTCTAAAATGCTGACCAGATGATGAAAATACCATCAAGATAAACTCATACTATCATAAGTATACTCTAATACCAACTATTACATATTACGACAATACACATTACAACAACATTACGTTTCTAAACTATTTGATTCCGTAGAAGTTTTGATATCGTATCATTCCGAGGACTACTATATACATGTATACCAGATACCTATTGCACTTGGCAATTGTTAGAAAACACATTATCTGGCGAAATGTGGAGTCAAGCGGGGGATCATGTTTGGACATGTGTCATTTGTCAGCAGGGCAAGGTAATAAAAGAAAGACCTTGGGACGTGGGGAGACTTTGCCCGTGGCTCGGGTCCACGAGAGTGTCTCAATGGACTTTGTTGAGGTAGAATATGTTGTAAATTATTGGGGTGTACTTCAAAATCTTATGAGTGATCAAGACTCAAGATTTACTAGGCCATAGTCGACTAAGCTCTTTAATCACTTAACAGCTTAAAAGTTACCTTCCCTATGATGCTAATAATGAGAACAGCAGAAGGAAAGCAAAAAACACAACTTGTTGGACAACAAACACATTTCATTACAATAATTTATATGGTTTACAATCTTCTCTTCTTAGAAGAGGAAAAGTGGAATATTTTACAACAATGGCAGAGAAGCCCTAACAACACAAAACCATACAAGGAAGAAACTCTTACAAGGTGACAATACGACCAACCATACTAGCATACTGAATAACTTGGTGAAAATCAATTCATGCTACTTCCCAGCTGGGCTCTGAGTAGTTTGTCCCAATTTTGATGGTTTAATGTCTCCACTTCTTGGACTAAATGGTCCTCGTCCACCAAGTCGAGGACTCACTCCTCTTAATTCAGTTATGCGAGGACTACCTGGGTTTCCGACGGAAAAGCTTGGGCTTTGAAGGTTTTTCGTGTCTCTTGCTGGGGTTGTGGTGGAACTTGTTACCTTAGAACTAGTTGTCCGACGAAACTCACCACGGCTCCGAGTAATTATCTCGTCCAGAATCTCTGCACCTTCCGCAAGAGAAGCTCTAGAACCGTTTTCTCTGTCCTGTTATTAACACATTCATTCAATTTTCAGTGCAAATGTATTTTCAGTAATAGAAGGAAATAGGAAAAACGCGAAGAGAGTCGGCTATGAATCTTACACATGAAAGGTTGAACGGTAAAGAGGGTGCTTCTTCATACTCTGCTGCATCGAGATCTTGAAGGTGTGTACCTTTGAAAATTTTCGGCAGAAGGTATTGTCTTACAGGAACTAATAGCATAATCATCAAAGGGAACAAAAGTCCCGCTACCGGAATCCATGTTATACCGAAACAAATAAGTAAATAGAATGTCTGAAATAATGTAAAAGTCAAAATTGTTTTGAATGGAACTGTTTCTACAAAAGTGGCATGGTACTCCTCGAGCACCCTGTGACAATAAAATAATTTTTTTCTGTTAGAAATCAAGACACAAGTTAAAAATGAGCATCCATGGAGAAGATGAAGAAAACGGTTTAAGAAACTTTACTTGTATCTTCGACTTGGAGCTGTGAAGAGTAACAAGATCCTCTCCCAGAACTGGTTTCCCGGTAAGCTTTCTATGGCCATAAAAGCGAAGTATCCCCAGAGTACAGAGGTTGGAATCATTTTAAGGACAGGCATAGCTGCAACACAACTTCCCACCATTGTTGATTGAAGCAAATTACTAACCCTCTGCTCTTTGACCTCAACAGGTAACAAATCATCGATCTCTTTCTCGACATCAAACACTGTCTCATCAACGGGAGCATCAATATTTCCCATGCTTGAAGCCAATTGAATAGTTGACTCTTTTAGTTCTTTTAGTCCCTGCTCAAGAAAACCACATTTTAAAGCAAGATTGAGACTCCCGACCCGGAAATGAACATTTAGAAGTTCAATTAGGCAAGGTATTTTAATGGAAATGAAAACCAGGATGTTTACTCTGGCTGATGGCTCTTGGTAGATTAATGGGGTCTGCATTTGTTGATAAACTTCTTGCATATCTCCATACACTTCCCCTAAGCTTGCATTCTTCCCCATACTTTCCTTTGCCGTGTCGACAAGCCTGTCACGAAGCAACTGTATTTCGAGCAGAATTACAGTAAGTAAGACTTGAGGGAAGTCATTCACTTGAGATCTGATTAGAAAGTTTAATCACGAAGCATATAAATCACAATATCACCCTGTTTAGCCCTGTTTAGCTCATGGATAATATTAGATGTCAAATCTAATCGGATCTTCCACTGAGAACCCAGGAGCGGAGCTCTTACGCCCATTTTAGGCTTCAAGAACCCATGGGCCACCTCTACACTAGGTGGTTTAGGACTTCAGGCTTTGGTTCAAGCTTTCAGATCGTTATCCCACCCCTAGAGAGAGCTAAATGAATAACTATTTCTTAATGTTGTATGGAATCACAAGGGAGATTTGAATTAATTACCTGATGTTTGAGAGTAGCTAGACTTTTTGTATGCATAGGAGATTGAGGAATAACACCGTTTGACGGAGGGATTCCAAGAAGACCACATAATATCGTCTAGAAAACCAAATAGTTTTATTAAATTAGTTGCAAATCAACTTCCAATTGAGAGATGCAAAAAAGATTGAGTTGTTATGCAAGAAATAGTAAAGAAGAAATATACCAAGAACCCTAAAAGGAGCAAATCATAATGAAACGAAGCTGGTTTTCTCAAATTAAACTCCTTCTGTTGTGCAAGTTGAGATGCCACACTGTGATCAAAATAGTAAAGCACAGCAATCATCGTTGCTGGGATAAAAGCTCCGAATATATAAAGGATAGGTACATTTAGCATGTCCTGTCAATTGAAGGAAAAATTCATCAACTCTGATTCTTGAATACTAAACAAAATGATCAAACATGCACAAAAACAAGCAGAAGTAACAGAAAACGTGATTAATGCATTCTTGAACTTTTGGAAAGAGTAAATTGAAATCAGTAGCATATATACCTTAACTACTGTCCAGTTTGCGTAGGCACCAGGTGACCAAGGATTTGGGCTGAAGAGGTGCCTGGGGATACCATGAGGAACGTTACTGGATGGTATATAGGAAATAGCTGTCCACACAAGAACCATCAAAGGCACACCGTAGTCGGCAATGATGCCTCGAACCCATCCTGTGAGAATACCCAAGTTCAGATCTAAACTCGAGCATATGTATATATAGTGTTTCTTAGTCTCTCTAATAATCAAGAGTCTGAGTTAATGTTCTAATAACTACCAGATCCATATCTCCAAGATCGTGCTTTCCGACTTCTTAGTGCAGTGAGAAGAAGACCAAACGACAAAACCAATGCAAACATCCCATTTGCAAACCTCCATGAAGGTATAAACTCTGTTAGCTTTGGATTTTCTCTTCTGGGAATACGAAATTCATCCACAAGTCCCTACAAAACCAAATTCATCTGTCACAAGTAAAGAATAAATCAAGTTATCGAATTATTTGGACCCACTTCACCAAAGTCCTCTCCAGGGTCGAAACACTATCATGTAAGATTACTGTGGAAGAGTTTTTTTTGTATTGTACTGTAGAAGAGTTGGTATAATAAGAGAAATGTTTTAAGCGGGATTCACTAAAAACTTGTAGGATTACAAAGACCTTTGAGAAAAGAGATTTCTTACTTTAATTGCTTCCTGCATGAAAAGCATTGCAATGAGCAAACCAAACAGTTCTCCTGCTACTCGAGTAAACCTATTGATAATCGAGCAAGCACCCAATATAGCCAGTAGGAACAACAAAGCTGCAGTCCACATACATACCCTGGCCATTCAAAGAACTACCCGAGTTTAACAAAACGAAATTGTCGAAAAAGATATCACTTCTATGAGGCACTTAAACTAGCAAAATATAGTAGACGATAAATCTATAAACATAAAATCCAAAAACAAGAGGAAATAGAAGCTTACCATCCACACCAAGCAAGAAACAGCTTTGGTCCCAATTCAGGTTTATCTTTGACAAAGTTAAACATGAAAGTGTACATAATTACAGTGGGCTCTGCAACTCCAAGAACCAACAATGGCTGACCCCCTATTATTGAATGTATGATCCCACAAAGTGCAGTAGATGCTAACGTTTGAACAGCGGTTAGAACACCATCTGTCAGTAGTCAAGGTAAGAAGGTATTTTCGTCATAGCATTCATAATTTATAACAGGCTAAACGTTACCAATTCCACGTCTATATGTTCCTTCCGTCAAACTAAACATACAAAATGGAGCGTTATTCGCAAAGAAAGAGAGCAACCAAAACTTAAAAAGTTACTCTAAATAAAAGTCATCATAATGTGATCTAAATTTACCAGTACTCCTGTCCAATTGTTCACCAAAGGAGATAACTGGTATGGCTGAAGCAAAAAATATGTATGTGGTAGGAGCCAAAATCCTGGAAACAATTAAGGATAAGAAAATTGATTAACAAAGAGATGCATAAATCAAAGTAATCCAAATTTTTTATCAGCAGAGATTGGCAAGTGGAAAAGGGTAAGATAATGTGGTGTTTTTAATATGAAGTCTTTATGTTAAAGAGATAAAATTACAGACCTTAAACCTGAACTGAAACCACTAGTCCAATCCTGCTTATAGCACTTGAGCCTTCCTCTAATGTCATTCTTGATTCCTTGAAAAGGTACAAAAGTCTCCTCCATGGGGTTTTTTTTTGGGTATAATTAGACAAATGGGTATTCTGATTTAATTCTAGGTGTTTGAAATGAAAGAAATGAAAATTTTAGATATTCAGATGATTTACATGATTGTTTGAATTTTAAAGAAACCCAATGAAACAAAATCAAAGGTCTCTATCTAAATCAAGAAGATTCAAAAGAAGGGGAGATACCCAGACTACAAAAATAGGATTTTCCCTCAAAATCACAACAAAACATGAAAGTTCACAAGTAATAATATGAAACCAAGTTGAAGATTTATGCTGCTGACTCAAAACAAAATACAAAGCCAAGATTTTTTACTTGCAATTTGGAGCACTTTCAACAGACATTGTTATGAGACAGAAAGAATGTTAGAGAGAAAGAGAGAAAGACAATAGGAAGTAATTGAGGTAGCTCCAAATATATAGGGCTCCAAAAGGGAGTGAAAATGATGAGAGGGTAGAAAGATTTGATTCAGAGAACCATTGTGTGTAAAAAAGGAATCAGGACTTCACTGTCAAAGCTTTATACAGAACAAATACTTCAAAAAACAAAATGGGAAGGAAAGAAAAATAGAACCATTGGATTCAAACAAGTGAATCTCAAGAACACAAGATACCAGCTCAAGTTAGATGAAAACAAGAGAATAATGGGTTTTTTTTCTGGCTTTCTTAAGGTATAGGTATTTTTTTTTTGTTAAAGAAGGTATAGGTATTTGAAAGAGGGAGAGAAGCAATACGGGTGTTTACTGTGAGTCCATAATAACTAGCTGTCTTATATATATATATAGTATTTAGCATTTTTCTCTTCACAATGTGACTACCAAAGTGATTACTGTGGCCGAATTAAATCTTGAAACAAATTAACATAAAACCTAACAGACTAACTACATATTTTTATTTTTAATAATTCAAGTTCAATAAATCATGAAGTGATTCTTCTGAGATTCGAACATGGGACTTCAAGAATTTTAGAGTTTATGTTAACAATAATGACCACTTGGACGACCAGACCAAATGTTGTGTCTAATTAGACCGATGTAGGACACGAAAAGACGACTAGTTAGTCAAACTTTGTAGACCATGTTTTTCTCTTACTCATAAAAGACTTTAACTTTTACTCAACATGACTAATATTATAATTACATATGTTTCCCTGTAATCCTTTAGTTTTCTTAATATAACATAAAAGATGAAAAACATTGTTTTGTAGTAAAGAACTTTTGGCTTGTGATCAACACTTTAGTCGGATGATAGTATGAAGTAAGGCATGCCTTTATGGAATTAAATGGGCAAAAAATCATAATATTAAACGAGTTATTCTGGAAGGAGATTCGATGAATGTCACTAACTTTTTGAATGGTCGAAAAAGCTCAATTCACTTGACTTCTCGGCATGTTTTGAAAGAAGCTAAGAGCATAGCTTCTTCTTTTGGTCATGTTTGTTTTTTGTTTGTTAATAGACAGTTTAACAGCTTAGCTCGTAACTTAGCTGTAAACTCAAGGAAGAGTAAGACTTGTATCTTGACTTGCTTTCCTTCTTGCTCATCTTCTACTGTAATATCTATAACTATGGTTTAACTCAACTTCAATAGATGTTACTTTGTCTCAAAAAAAAAAACTGGCTTGATAGACCAAAGTCTAAAAGATTACTATTTCGAACATAGTAAAAAGTAAACCTCAAATTTCATTTATTCAAATATACAACACATGATTTTTTTTTTTTTTTTTTTTTGTTAATTGTAGCACACATAAGTTGTTAAATGAGTATGATTCTCAAGAAGCAAGTAGGAATGGTGTGGGGATTGGTAATTTATATTTATGAATAAAATATAAATCAACAGAAGTCAATGGCATTATGTGATATTGTTAATAATTTGGGAATTTTGATACCAATATGCATGCACCTGGATAACCTCTTCCTTTCCCTCTCTATGTATGTGATGTTGTGCTGCATAAAACAAAAAAAGAAATTGTATTCAGTTGAAATGGGGACGTAGTGTTTGCTTTATCTAAGTTATATTAACCAATAAAATTATCTATATTTAAAACCGGGACGTATTGAACAGTATCAAAGACATCTACACGCCTAACTCTTTTTAACTTTTCTTATTGACACGAAAAATTATCAATAAACCCATATTTACATAGAAATGAAGTTGTTGTTGCTACATTCCGGTATATCTACAATAATATATTACTTTAGAGTTTACAAAAACAGTGTTCAAAGTTATCCTAGAAATAGATGGTGTTAAACATACTGAAATTTAGTAAGTTATTTGTAGCTTTGGCTCGATCATTATTATCCGTGAGGAAAAGTTCAATTCATCGAACTTGACATAAAATAGATATATAGATGAGAACTTAGTTGCCATAAAGTCATCGAAGTTGACACATAAAATAGTGATATAGATGAAAACTTAGTTGCCATACAAAATAAATTAGGGCAACAAAAATTTAATCTGGCGAAAAAAAAAGCCAACCATGTTTGAGTGAGTCTTGCCAGGTGATGCACAATTTCAAAGTTCTATAGACACTATATTTTTACTTTGGGAGGGGTTGGGGGTACAATGAGGGAAAGACTCCCAAAAGAAAGAAAAGTGGTGTGTCCCCTATGTAAAACTCGTTATTTTACTAGCACCTGCTTTTCAATTTAGGCAAGTGCCAAATATTTTGGAGAATTTTGAGATAAGAGTACGAGGCTTTCGCACCACATCTTAATGATATATCAATGCTTTGTAACGACTAACGTAGATCGTAGTCGATTTCTAAAAAAAAAACAACAATAAAGGGGGCGTACAGAACTTGCAACTTCATAGTCCAAAGAAATGTTTCAGTACAACAAAACTTAAGCATGATTCTATAGGCACCCCCTATTTAGAAAGTACACAACCTTTTCCGCTGGCCCAGGGGTGGAATTTTGGGTCATAATCCACCAGACGGCATACAGTCATCACATTTATAGATGATTTTTCACGTTATGGTTATATCTATTTGTTACATGATAAATCTCAGGCAGTAAGTTGAGATTTTTATCACTGAGGTTGAAAGACAATTAGATAAAAAGGTGAAAATCATCAGATCAGACAGAGGTGGTGAATATTATAGGAAGCATTTTGCATCAAGAATGTCTTCGTCATCAAGAATTTTGCATTTAATCTACTAACAACCCTAAGTTGATTATAGGAAGAAGCATAAACTTTTCGAAATCGAACTATATTTAACTAATGACTATAAGATTGATAGCAAAGTAACTATGTACCTGTTTTTGACCTATTTGAATTGGAATTGAACAAAATTTATGTGCTAATAAGATGTTTCACATGCTATTACACCACTAATTGAGTTAAATCTTGAAACAAGTTTTCTTCTCCACTATAATGTGTTTTCAACTAAGTAGAAAACAAACATCTAACCTTGTAAAATAAAGGGTTATTTCCCTAATGGCCCCCTACTTTGTGACCAGCTTCCTGCCTAGCCCCCTACTTTACAAGAAATGCCCATATGGCCCCCTCCCGTTATAACACCGTTACTCTCTCTCTCTTCCATTTCTTTTCTCTCTCCTCCAACATGTTTTCTCTCTCTGCCACCTCGTTAAAACCTGCCAACTCATCATCTTCTCCGGGAAGGTCGCCGGCCGACCAATTTCCGGCCGGCGACCTTTAAACCTTAAAAAAAAAAAAAAAAAAATTTCACCTCCCTCTCTCTCTCTAAACTCCGGCGAAGGGGGTTACCCTTCGCCGGAGGACCTTTAAGGTCTGCCGGAACAGACCATGAAGGTCTGTTCCGGCAGATCTGGAAGGTCTGCTCGGGCAGACCTTAAAGGTCCTCCGCCGAAGGGTAACCCCCTTCGCCGGAGTTTAGAGAGAGAGAGGGAGGTGAAAAAAAAATTTTTTTTTTTTTTTTTTTTAGAGAGAGAGAGAGAGGAGAGATGAAAAAAAAAAAAAATTTTTTTTTTTTTTTAGGTTTAAAGGTCGCCGGCCGGAAATTGGTCGGCCGGCGACCTTCCCGGAGAAGATGATGAGTTGGCAGGTTTTAACGAGGTGGCAGAGAGAGAAAACATGTTGGAGGAGAGAGAAAAGAAATGGAAGAGAGAGAGTAACGGTGTTATAACGGGAGGGGGTCATATGGGCATTTCTTGTAAAGTAGGGGGCTAGGCAGGAAGCTGGTCACAAAGTAGGGGGCCATTAGGGAAATAACCCTAAAATAAATCAGATTTCCAAATTCAACCAATTTAGATTCAGACACATGACAAAAACAAACACCACCTTGCCCTAAAGTCTAATTTTACGACCTCAAAAAAAATATAAAAAGAGAAAAGAGATTTCTTACTTTAATTTCTTCCATGAAAAGCATTGCAGTGAGCAAACCAAATATAAATACGGACGAGGCGTTTGATGACAATTTAGTCGGGTTTGGTGCGATTTTAAGGAACGGTCACGGTGACACTATAGTTGCAGCAGCAACACGAGAAACGAGGATCTCAATGATTGCACATGAAATGCAGGATATTAGGCTGGGTCTACAACTAGCTATTAAATTTAGCAATAGACGAGTTAAGATCATGACTAATTCCTCCCTCGCAGTCTTATTTTTAAGGGTTATTTCCCTAATAGCCCCCAACTTTGTGACCAGCTTCCCGCCTAGCCCCCTAAATTAGCAAAAATACCCATATGACCCCCTATTTCAGTTATCTTTAACTTCCGTTACTCTCTCTCCTCCATCTATTTTTCTCTCTCTGCCAAGTCACGCCACATCATCTATCACGCCACATCATCATCTTCTCCGGCATAAGTCGCCGGCCGGCCAAATTTTCGGCCGGCGACCTTAAATATTTTTTTTTTTTTTTATTCTCTCTCCAAAAAAAAATAAACTTTTTTTCTCTTACATCTCTCTCTCTCTAAACTCCGGCGAAGGGAAACCCCTTCGCCGGAGTTTAGAGAGAGAGAGAAGTGAGAGAAAAAATTTTTTTTTTTTTTTGAGAGAGAGAATAAAAAAAAATTTAAGGGCGTCGGCCGGAAATTTGGCCGGCCGGCGACTTATGCCGGAGAAGATGATGATGTGGCGTGATAGATGATGTGGCGTGACTTGGCAGAGAGAGAAAAAGAGATGGAGGAGAGAGAGTAACGGAAGTTAAAGATAACTGAAATAGGGGGTCATATGGGTATTTTTGCTAATTTAGGGGGCTAGGCGGGAAGCTGGTCACAAAGTTGGGGGTTATTAGGGAAATAACCCTATTTTTAACAGAAAGCGAGAGGAACCCCCCTTTGCATATTACTGGTTTGGTCAAAGAAATATGTGCACTATGGAGAAGTCTGGATGAATGTTCTATCATACATGTCTAATGTGAAAATAACCAAGCAGCCGATTTTCTTTCAAAAATGAAACCGATGGCGGGATTTGTGAAACTGCTGCCCAATACTTTGTCGGTTGAACTAGAAAAAATAGTTAGAGAGGACAAACAGGGTTTTGTTAGAGTACGACATAATTGTTCATCATGATAGTATGTGTTTAAGTTGTGTCCTTGTTCCATTTATTGTTTTTTATTCTTTAGTTTTACATTAGTCTGAGTGATTCTTTGTAAAGGGTGGGGCCTTTCAACCCGTTGATATCTCTTCTGAAACAACTCCCACCTTGTCTACGCAAACTTCTCCTTCCTTCGATGTTCATCTTTCGAGTTCACCAACAATTCGCTCCTCTCCTTTCTAGAGACTAGAGACAACTATGCTTCATGGTCCCGAACCATGAATGGTTTTAAGAGCCAAAGATAAAGTAGGTTTTGTTGATTGATCTAGTTCAAAACCATCTTCTTGTTCTTCTCGAACCTAAGAAGGTCGTCAGGCAGCGACTTTCTGCTAAGACCTAGAAATTTAGATATTTTTCAAAACTCTTCGTTTTCCTTTTTCTTCCACCACCACCTTCGACATCAACCCTACTCTCTCTCTCACTCTTTCTCTCCCACCCTGTGTCTAATCTGCCGGGGGAGGGGGGTCATCCCTTTTGCTGGAATAGATTGAAAAAAGGCATTGGCGGTGAAAGAAATAAAATAACACTTAAAAAATTCTAAATTTCAGAATAATCTGCAGATAGTCGTTGGTTAACGATCTTTTGTCGATAACCTTCTGAGTTTGAAAAAGATATAGTGAAAGTGAGGGAAAAATAAAGTTGAGGAGCCAGAAAGTGAAGAGGAAGAACGAAAGAGATATAAAGTGGACAAATAAAAAAGTTATAATTACACAAAAATGCCACACATAAAAATAAAAAAAGTTGACAAAAATTGAAAGCCCGCTCAAAGTGTGTATACTAAAGCGCAGACTTTTTGTGACAGAATATTTTCGACGGCATACATGAATGTCGTCGGGAAAAGCACTATTTTCGACGGAATTCTCACATTCCGTCGAAAATTATTATGTAGTAGCGCCTCCTCCTTGAGTTGCCGAGAAAGTGGTTAATTATGTGTTCCCAAGAAATATTTATTTCCGACAGCATTGAAATCAGTAGGAAAAAAAACCTTATTTTCAACGGCCAGAAATTAGATTCCAGAATTGAAAATTTTCCTAGTGGGGATAGTTCCGACGGCATAAACAATAAAGTAGTCCGACCGAGATAAATGCATTCTTGTCGATTTTTGTACCATCGGAAAAGGCTTTTCGGATAAATTTGTTTTTTCTCAACGATTTCGCACCGTGGAAATACTCTTCATTTTTGTAGTGACGCATACAACCAATTATTGGTCACAAATTAGGAACAAAATAGAATTTAACCACAAAGCAAATAAAATTTCTTATGGTAGGAGCTAGAAATAACAGAGATCAAAATTGCTAAAATGAAAAATTTGTTGTCCCAAAAAGGAGTGCTATTAAAATATATTACTTTACTTAAATAAAGGTAGTCAATTGGATAGGGCCACAGGCCATCTATCTCTTAATCCCAATTATAAATAAACTCAGTGACATTACTATTTGAATTTAACCGATAAATACCATCTTCACGGACATACCATTGACAATCGTCACAAATATTAGAGTAGGTGTTTTGGTTGAACACTTCGTGTGACGCCGTGACCCATTTTTTTGTTTTGATATTATACCAATTCATTGAGCACCAATACAGCGTCCCCCCAAAAAAGCTTGTCCTGAACTTCCACTCAGAATAGACATTATAAGCAAGTCGTTTTTCTCCAAAATCATCGTCTTTAGATTTGCAATGGATAATTAACTCTGCATACCTCATTTCGTTCAAAATAGATACACGGGCGGGGACCCATATATTCTGCGTTGAACACTCTTTCGCTAGTATTGCAAATGCCATCAAATAAGCGATTATCAACCCAAAAGTTGGGCCATTCCTATGTCTACTTGCACCCATTATCTTGATAAATCCACTTTTGTTTTCACTGTCTATCTCTTTAAGTAGACCAATTTCATTCTTTGTCTTCCTCTATAACCCATATAATCACATATTTATCGATTATTTTGCACAATTACTTCCTCTCTATATATATATTTCATTTATGCAAAATGGTATATATGTTATCTTTAAAAAGGAATCCCACTTTTAACCGAGCAAATTTGTATATATGAAGATTTTATATAAGAGGAAAATATATTGTAGGTTGCACAAATATATAAAATTCTTTTCCAAACATGTAAAAGCTGATTCCTTATCAATGCACAAAAAGACTCTAAGTAACGTCTTAGTTGTTATGCATTTACCTTATTGAATTCTCTTTTACTAGCATATATGAGTAGTTTTTCATATATATATTGCAGGATTGCACAAATATATAGAATTCTTTTCCAAACATGTAAGATTCCTTATCTATGCAAAATAAAGTCTTAGTTGTTAGTTGAATTCTTTTTTACTAGCATATATGAGTAATTTTTTACATCTAGAATGTGAGGTTTGTTTGGTTGTGTGTATTATTTTTTTTTTCTTTAGTTATGAGTATGCCTTTTATAACTCATATAAAGCAGACGGTTTCGTTTTCAGACTTACGTCTTATCAAACGGATTGAACACCATGATATCTGATTTTTTTTTTTTCCAAATATTGAAAACTCGGAAAACTCCGGAAATGTTTATATTTATGTCCAAATTTTACAAAAATCAAGAGCTCATAAAAAGAGAAAACTACTACAATTTTATTGATAAACGAACAGTCTAAATTGTAAAGATATCTCTTCATATAGAATGATTAATCTACCCAGTCTAGCAAGTTTCCCGAAAAAATTGATTATATAACTATAAGTATCGTTAAAAAATTTCTTACAATCTCTCTGCATCAGAATACATGAAAATTACTTAGGGTTCGTTTGATACACTGGAAAGTAGGCTGGGAATTTGATTTTCGTATGAAAAACAATTTTTCACAATGTGAAAGTCGATTTCTCGTGGGAAAAAATTCTAATAAATTTTACCACCAAAAACATGGGAAATTGGTTTTCCAACCTCTTATTTTCTTTTCAGGAAATTGGGCGGAAGACCCAATTTTAAACTTCTTTTTGGTAAAATGACAAGTTATATATTTTTTTGCTAAAAAACCCAAATTTTGTATATTTTTTTTAAACCCCAAATATTTGTACCCATTTGGTTAAAAACCAAATTTTTTTTTTACAAAGGTGTTGCAAGGCACTGCAGAACTGTTGTAAGGTGTTGCAAAGCTGTTGTAAGGTGTAGCAAGGCGTTGCAAAGCAGTTGCAAGGCGCTCCAAAACTGTTGCAAAGCAATTGTAAAGTTGTCGCAAGGTGTTGCAAAGCTATCGCAAGGCGTTGTAAAGATGTTGCAAAACTGTCGCAAAGCGTTGCAAAGATGTCGCAAGGCGTTGCAAAACTGTCGCAAGGTGTTGCAACTTAAAAAATTACTCAGGGAGCTGAAGACTAAAAAAAAATGTCTGATCTTGTTTAACCAAGGTCCAAATTTTTCAGGGAGTTTTAGCCAAATTTTCCTTTTTTTTTATCTTGAGCTATGACTCTCACTCTCACAACATCTCTCCGTCTTGAACTCTCTCTCATCAATTCAAGCAAAACCTCATCTCTCCTCACTCTCGATTTATCATCTCTCTCAGTTTAAGGTTGTTGTAGATTTCTTCATGGAAAGCGTTGTTGTTGATTTCTGGAAGTTAATTTCTTCATGAGAATCAATTAGGGTTGTTGTTGATTTCTTCATGTGAAACAATTAGGGTTTCTGTTGACTTTTTCATGGAAAATGATTAGAGTTTTTGTTGATTTCTTCATGGGACTCTATTAGGGTTGATGTTGATTATTGGTTTCTGTTATTTTCTTCAGAGAATGAATTAGGTTTCTGTCGATTTCTTTATGGGAATCAATTATTGGATATGTTGATTTCTTCTTGAGAACAATTAGGATTTCTATTGATTTCTTCATGGGAATCAAATAGGCTTGATGTTGATTACTTATAAGGGAAGCAATTAGGGTTTCGGCGGATTTCTTCATGGGAATTAAGGTTGATGTTATTTATTCTTGGGAAAAATAGGAGAGAAAAAAAAAAGGAAACGAGAGTATCTGTTTGCGCCATTTTTTTTGCCGAATTTTGCCCATTTTTCGCGCCGAGTTTATCAGGGTCCTTATAACAATTTATTTGTCCCAGTTGTAATCTTAGCAGGGACAGATATTAGAAAATGGTCTCTATTTTGAATATATCAGAGACATACGTATAAATGTTTGTCCCTATCGATCGATTGTCTTTTTTGTTGTGATTCTTCATGGGAATCGATTAGGGTTGAGGTTGAATTAAGGTTGTTGCCGATCAGTGAAGCAAAGATAGAATTGGGAACGTATGAAGGCGCCCCTTCTTGCAAATAACACCCATTTCGCCTAAAATAGGGCCCAACATTTAACTTCCGGCGCCCTTAAAAATTTCTCTCAAATATTTTTTTAGTCTAACTGACACAAAAAAGTAAATTTTTGTAAGAAAATTTTAGTTTTTTTTTCTATCAGGAAAAAAGTGGTTATCACACCAAATATTTCACACTTAGAGAGATGCTAGAATCACAAAAGATTTTGACAAAAAAAAGTTCCCAGCTGATGTGGCGGTTGTGATTTTCATCTCTCAACGGCCTAGATTTGGTCAAAGTTTGAAACCACACTCGCCACATCAGCTGGGAACCTTTTTTTGTCAAAATCTTTTGTAACTTTATCATTTCCCTTCACACTTATCAAACTAGCCTACATCTCAATGATTATTGTCTCATTCTCTTCGGAATATGAACAACATAACGTCCTACAACAAGTTACTTAGATACTTAGAGCAACTCCAATCCAAGAGGGGCTTAGACGTAAAAACCACTTTTTCTTTATAAGAAAAATTTAGTTTTTTTTCTATCAGGAAAAAAGTGGTTATCACACCAAATATTTCACACGTATCAAACTGGCCTACATCTCAAGGATTATTGTCTCAATCTCTTCAGGATATGAACAACATAACATCCTACAACAAGTTACTCAAATACTTAGAGCAACTTCAATCTAAGAGGGGCTTAGACGTAAAAACCACTTTTTCTTTATTATAATTAAATCAAGGGCCACTACTTCAACTCAAGAGGGGCTTAGGCTTAAACTTTGTGCATGTGTGAAACACGTGTGGAGTTTTTGTGGGTGTGAGAAAAACGTATGTGATCTTGTGTCTGTGTGAAACACGTGACTCTTTTAGTTTTTTTTTTAAATTTATTTTTTTTAAATTCATTTTGCTTTTTGGGGTGTCGGATTTAGCTCCAACGGCCCGATCAAACAATTAGGTAATCAAATCAGTATTCCAACTATTATTAACGTTTATCAAATGACAAGTTTTTAACCGTTTTGATTTCCCTGTACCACTAAAGAAAGAGGCTTTCCACGAATTCATTTATGCAACCAAACATTAATCTTAATCCCACTTCCTACTTACCATTTTGTTAGAGGGTCGATAAACAGGATTCTCTTGATGTAAAAAATTCAAGACCCATGGAGTCCTTGGTTTAACTCTTTATCATGGAATATCAAACACAGTACTTCTCAGAGCTCTCTCTAAAAACTATTTTTGCAAAGAGTACCAAACGAGATCATCGATTTTCAGCAGAGGGGTCCCTTCGCCGGAATCTCTTACACAATTGAAGGAGAGTTCTCCTATTTTAGTTTTTCTTTTGTTTTTTATATCTTTCTTCGTCTTTTAGTGATGAATGAGAGAAAAGATGAAGTTGGTATAATGGCGGTTCTTCGATCCTCATGGGGTTCTTCTTCTTCCATTTTACCAAATTGAAGATGTCTTACAGAAATGAAAGATAGATGGGCATCATACAACAACTTTGATTTGATTTTTAAGCGAAGATTCGTTTGTGGCGGTGCGATTTGTTAGAGGGTTTCGTTTGTGGTGATGCGATCTGGTTTTTGGTGGCGCGATCTAATTTTTGTTTGTGGTGGTGGTGGTCGGGTCTGGTGGTGTTTTCAGTGGTGGTCGGGTCTGGTAGAGTTTTCAGTGATGGTGGTGTGTTCTCAGGTGGTTTTTTAAAGGCGGTGGTGCTTTAAGTGGTGGTGGTGGTCGGGTCTGGTGGTGTTTTCAGCGGAGATGATGTGTTCTGTGGTGGTGATTTCAGTGGTGGTGGTGGTGTGTTTTGTGGTGATGGTGGTTGGATCTGGTGGTGGTTATGTGGTGGTGGTGGTCGGGTCAGGTGGTGGTTATGTGGTGGTGGTGGTCGGGTGGGTGGTGTTTTCAGTGGTGGTGGTGTGGAGAAAGGACATCATTCATATTGCGTATTAAGGACCTGACGTCACGACAGACATCGAGAAGATGAAAGGAAAAGAAAAGACTGATTTATCTTCGCTCAAGAATTTAAAGTTATGAAATAACTCAATCTTCATCTTTAAAGTCAAATGTCAATGTCTCCCGTGACATTCATAATTCTCCTCCGAGAAACTTGGCGGTGTTCTTGATGCAACCGTCATTCGTTCCTTCTTCATTAAGTATAATAACTTCACGATGTTTAGGGGTTTCTCATTCGTGATCTTTAAGATCTTTTTATTTGTGACCTTTAGGGTCTTTTATTTTATATTTGCAATATTGTACTCCTTTCACTTCATGTTGTCTTTACTTTTGTAAGTTTCATTTGTGACCTTTAGGGTCTTTTTATTTTATATTTGCAATATTATACTCCTTTCACTTCATGTTGTCTTTACTTTTGTAGGTTTCATGTTGTAATTTACTTTAATAAATCCACGTTGTACTCAAAAGAGTCAAAATTCTCAAAATCACGTAATGTATAGGATTAAATTCCTACGTATGAATGAAAATTCAGGTTTAACTTAAAATAAGATTTTAGAAACTATCTATCACGACGATTTTTAAATTTGAGAGAATGTGATCTTGGGCGGGAAGCATTTGATTAGCCCTCTAGACCAATTTACCTAACAAGCCATTATTATAAGTCACTGTATTTCTCGACATCAATCCTCCCTTGGCCTTGGATTTGTTAAACTGGAGTTGGCTTTTAGGTACAACTTTTTTGAAGTAGAAGTAGCCCCCCCCCCCCCCCCCCCCCCCCCCCCCAATATCTTTATTGATGCGACGAGATATAAAAGCATTTATTTCTTTAATTCCTTGAACAATTTCATGGACTAAAATCACATTGTCTGTAATTTGCCTCCTTCGCACAAAAACAAGTTGACAAGGGATATAAAAGCATCAAGCAATGGTAATCGATCTATTAGATCAATTTTAGAGACAATATCATAAGAGGTATTGCACAGACTAATGGGTCTGGATTGAGAAGTCATCTGGAGTGGTTTGGTCTTGTAAATTATTTGATTATGCAAGAGAGCATGGACCCATTTCTAAAAAAAAATGGTGGACCATGACAATAATATCAGAGGCTACTATTGTTGGGAGAAACGGGCACTTAGGCGCAACGGAAACAAGAATTTTTTTCCCTTTTTGTTAGTTAGGAGGATAATATGAAGAATATGTAGGAGAAATAAACAAAATTTGAAAGTAAATAAGACAACGATTTTTAACGTGGAAAACCTCCCCAATGTGAGAAGTAAAAACCACGGGACTCGTTCTCCAACCAAATCAACTATAATAAGCAAAGTAGTTACAGACTGCGTCCACCAGAGACTCAGACCCTTGCCAAAAGAATCAATCTCAAACACGAAGAAAACCTCACAAGCAAGAACAAAACAGTCCATAAATATTCAGTCTAAAACGACCCTAAATTCACTAGGATTCCAGTCACCAATCAACGATCCCACCGTACAAATACTAGATGAACAGGTTAAGAACACTTCTCCCAAATTTCAGCTTAATCGGAGAAGAACTCACCGTCGGATTTTCCGAACGACGAAGGCTGTGCGTGTTGAAATAGATCAGCCCCGCTCTTCTCAACAACCTTCTTCTCTCTCCTTCTCTTGTGTATTTCTAATTGTGCAACTTGCTTCTAATTAAGACTAAGGAAGTATTTATAGACTTCCCTTAACCCTAATTCATCGACCTAAGTAACCGACCTAAGTCACCGACCAAAAGAAGCTCGACTTGGGCCCGGATTTGGTTTCCTAATCCAAACCCAACTAGGTTTCCCCACTAGGAGGAAAACCAAACAACTATATCCTAAGTGTTTTGAGAGAAAGTGACTGAAAACGGTCTTGGTGACTTTTCCGTCCTCGAGTGCATAACAACTGACTTAATTTTTTTCATTGATGGGTAGGAGCGTGGGTGAAGGGGTGCGAGCGGTGCGATTGTACCGGGCCTCCCTCTCCCAAAGGGCCTCTTCTCTGAAAAATGTATACAAAGCATTATACTTATAACTAGAAACCCACACTAAAACTTACGTAGAAGGTAGCTCCGCTGGAGTGCTATCTGACTCAGGATCTCAAACCACGCAGGATCAAACCCTATACGTCCAATTTTTATACTTTTGGTTTTTTTGGTGCTGGAGACCGGATTTGGGCTATAATAGTTTAAGCCCAATGTTTGTTTTTTTTGTGGACGGACCTGATTTAGGCTAAATTGTTGAAGGTCCAATGTTTTTTCCACCATGACTTAGGTTAAATTGTTGATGGTCAGATGTTATTTCCACCATGACACTCGATGAGCTGTTATTTTTATTTCATAAGTCCATTAAAGAATATTTCAAAAAAAAATCAGTATACAAGTTTATTTGAAAGAGTTAGATGCCAATACAAAGTCAAATATAAAAATAACAAAATTAAGCATTTGACGTTTCAATTTTTCGTACGGTCTATTCTCTTATCTTTCTTTCTCTTTCTATTTCACTTTTTTAATTTAATGGGTTTGATAATCTTGAAAAAAAAAATTTATAGGTTTGATTTTCTTTTCTTAATCAAATTAGTATTTTTTTTCTATTTTTCAATTGATTTTTAAGCTAAAATAATTAATATTTGTTGTTATAGATTCTGTAATATGTGTAGTTTGTTGTGTGGATACTACAGTGGCGTGGCCGAGAATTTGGGGGTCTGGTGCGAAAAAAATATTTGGGGCCCTTTCTCCACTGATATCAAAACGTAAACTCTTTTCACACATTATACGTTTAGTAATTATCTCTTAAGAAACTAAGTTCGATAAGAAAAAAAGTTTAACTCCTTCCGTGAAGTTGAATACTTATTCTAAGTTGTGTATTTTTTTCATCCCAAATACTTCTATGCAAAAACCATACACATTTGACAACACTCCTTCCACGAAAAGATAGAACAATAAGTATTCGACTTCATAAACATACAAACTAAACTAATAGTTTATCACTTTATCCATAACTTAATACCATAACTAATAGTTGTTATTTTTTTGTGAAGAAAATAGTTGTTGTTAGAAACAGTTGGAGATAATAACGAGTTCATAAAATAAACAAAAAAGTGACTGTTGGGTGGATTGAACTTGAGACCTCTTTGTTAACACTCAAGAGGTTTACCAATTCAGCTACATCACCATCTTGTTTCATTGTGTACTGCTAAATTAATATAACTAATCGGAATTTAGGGGCCCCTATCTCTATAAGAAAATTATGTCGTTTGAGGGGGGCCCGGTGCGACGGCACCGATCGCACCCCCTCAAACACGCCCCTGGGATACTATAATAGTTCGTATTATGAAATTGTGATATTTTTATATTCATTATTTACGATAAATATGTCATATTTATTTTGAATATTTATCTCGAATAATTGTTTGGAATGTATGCCTTTATTTTTGCCTATTGCGATATAAAGGACCTCGATTAAAATTTTACACTGGACTTCCAAATCCTCTGCCACCACACTGATGATGGGAATTTCGGTAAGCAAGGCATTATATTGATCAGTTATAAGAGATTTGAGAGATTTTATATTGGTTTCCCTATTTTGACTTAATCTAAGGTATTAAAAAAACGGTTAATTCTAATTTGACCCCCTATTGATGACCAACCCACCAAAATGACCCTCTAAAGATGACCAACTCGCAAAATGACCCCTTAAATCACTTTTCCGTTTAATTACCGTTAAATATTAAGTTTTTCTTTTTTCTTACCGATTTTACTCTTCTGACATTGCTCCCAATATTTATAGTTTCAAGATCATTAATCAACTAGTCATGTCATTCATCAATAAATTCTTATTTTCTCTCAACAATTGATTTTTTTTCCCTAATTAATTTTTTCATCTCCTCTGTTATCTTTACATCTTCTCAATTCCACCTTCATCACCATCATCATCTTAAAAATTTATTTTTATCTTCATTATCTTAAAAATCTCCTTTTATTATTATCATCATCATCATCATCGTCATCATCATCATCATCTTCATAATCTCTTTTCTCCGTCACCTTCATCATCATCATCATCATCATCACCACCATCATCATCATTCTACATTTTGTTAATGTGTTTTAAAAGGGTTTGCTATGATGGGAATGGTTAGTTGTTGTGGAAATCATTGGGGGTACATTATATCACTACAAATTTCCATCTAATTACCCTTTAAAGATGAGTGTTAGAAGTGACTCGAACATGGATTGGTATCGAACCTGGTTTACGACCCGCCAACCCGCCTACAAGTGAATTTTGGACCCGTTAGCAGAGCTGATTACTGAGACAGAGCTGGTATGCGAAGCAGGGGTGTGAGGCAGAGCTGGACTCCAAGACAGAGCTGTGATGCTGAAGCTAAGCTTATGTCGGTGATTAGTGTTATCTGTGTATAATGTCGGTTGTAGAGAGAGAGTCGGTCGTAAAGAGAGAGTCGGTTGTAGAGAGTCGGTGAGGCGGTGGGATTAGGGTTTAGTGACTATATAAACTAAACCCTAAGGAGATATCAGTAGCACAATCTCACGAATCTTTTGTGTAAACTTGTTTGCTAATCATAGTGAAAATCATCGCGCCGTTGTCACCGTGGAGTAGGTCTCACCAACCGAACCACGTAAATCTCTGTGTTCTGTTCTTGATTGTTCTTTACTATTCCTATTGCTTGTCTTGGATTACTCGTATTGTTCATATTAACCCCGATTGGGCATAACAATGAGGAAGATAATGGTTCAGCTATTGATTTTTATTGATCCTAGGTTTGCTATTATAGAAATTATTAGCTTCATTCCTTATTTCAATTTGTCGATTAGTTGATTTTTTTTAATTCACTATACTTTCTCTCTCTACATTAGGGGTTTTTGAAGTACCCATTTACTTTTGACTGTTGGTTTTAATGGAACGGTTTGATTTTGAAAAAGAGTTTAGTAGCTTGATGAGTAAATGTTGAGGATGAAGATCTAAGTAAGAGATGTTGAAGATAATAGGGAGAGAAAAAGAAACTGGTTTGGAATTAATAAGTGGTTGTTTTTAATAGTTCTAAGAACTTTAGTAATAAATTGATTAAACTTAATAATCAATGTTCGTGGGGCCATAAATATTGTAGAAGTAAAGTCACCATGGTAGAATTGGTAATGAGAAAAACAAAAATTAATATCTGACAGTAAAGTAGACAGAAAAGTGATTTAGGGGGTTTTTTTGAAAGTTGGTCATCTTTTGGGGGCTCTTTTGGCGAGTTGGTCATCTTTAAGGGGCCAAAATAGAATGGGAAATTTTATAGGGCCCCCTCATTTTTGTTAAAAGGCCTCCCCTCAGTGATAATTTAGCAAGTAAAATGGTTCATGGGGAGGCCTTTTAACAAAATTGGGGAGGCCTTATAAAACTTCCCAAATAGAATTAACCCTTGAAAAAAAGTTTGTGTTATGGTCACCCAATGATATAGATTTTTTTTTTTGTTAAGATACCCAATGATATAGATTGCTCTTTAGATTTTGCTCACTGATATTTTTCGTTTACATTGCAAAAGTTTTCTAATTTTACCAACATAGTGGTTCTATTGCTGATGTCGAAGGCAATCTCAGTAGCCTTACTTGTATATCACTATCAAATATTTCTTGTATACCCAAATACAAGTTATGTTTCATATGGGTATAACCATGTTGTAATTAGATCTTTCAACAAAAGAAAATGTTGTAATTAGAGAGACCACCAATCTTTTCATGTTGATGAAAGACCATGTCAAAATCTCCAATAGTGAACAAGGGCAGATAACGCAGATTATCATATAAGGATTAAGAACCCATGAAGTCCATTTAATGGTAGCCAAGATTGGAAGTCAGTATCCTTACAAGGTGAACCATAAAAACAAGTCATGACCCATGAAATATTATCAATTTTATAATCCTTATAAGGTGAACCCATGAAGTCATTTAATTGTAGCCAAGGTTCCTTTGACCCATTTCCCTTTTATTTCACTCGAAATTATCAATTTTATAACCTTAGGAAAGATGATCTTTCACGGGACGGCCTGACGGGAGCAGAGAGTACGACGCATAACAAGATGATATGTGCAAAAATAGACCAAGCCAATCCACTGGAACTAAAGTCGTGAACACCAAAATCTGTTTTTCAACCCGCATCATTGCACCAAACACTACTCTCATTTTCTTCATTTATCTTTGTTCTGTCTCACGACATCCACTTTTAATCCAGTTTTGAACATGCTACAGGTTATCAAGGATAACAAAGTTGATTATATAAAAAGAAATAGATCGACGCGTTGCTTTTAGTGGAGAGCAATTGTTATCTTGATTGGTTCGGTATTCAGTGGTATCCAAACTGCTTATTGGTGGGTTGAATGACAACCAAACCACGAAAGATTTGCTATGCTTTACGAAATCACAAACCAAACCACCCTGAATTAGTTAGTGGATGGCTCGAAGCGGATATTGAACCAACGAACACCCCTAATGGTATCCTGTCAGTATTGGTTATCCATGTCTTTGTCATGGCCCCGGAATTCAGTTGGCGCGCATAAACTGGATTTTCGGGAAGAAAATAAAGAACCTAAATAATAAACATTTAGATCATGTAAAAGTAGGAAAAATAATACATGTACTTCCACAATGCACCAACAAAGCTAGAAATACGAGTAAGGTATAAAAAGATGAATAATCTGCATATTTATGCTAATAAATTTAAATGATCTGTTACCAATCATACATTGAAAAGGTTTAGGTCTAAAGTACAATAAACAACAGGCAAGTACTTCATGGATGCCCCATTAAAATTTAGGCATCAGATCATCTTTCTGTATCTACCATCCTGTTTCTATAAAACGACATAGATGAAAGATACAGAGTAAATAATATTTTTCAATCGTAAGATACTAGAGGGTATTAAAATGAAACCCCTTCGTCTCTGCATTTCCAAGCTTGGAATGTTTCCTATCTGGTTATTTTGGATCTCCATTATCTTGTGAACTATATACAGTGTAGTAGAAGATTACCGGATGAGTAATGTTATCAAACTAGAATCTGTGATTTAGCAGCGCGACGAGAACACTTCTTCCTCGGGGTTTTGCTCAGCGCACAGATACAGGTCTCAAGAAGCTCTAGATCTTCGTCCCAGGAGAGCAAGGATGCCATTTCTGGATTCTTTAAGAGCATCTTGGAGGTCAAATACCCAGCGACTGTCCATGTTTGGTAGAGCCTAGATTGCTTACCGATGAACCTGCCATTTCGAGTGTCATAATATTCAGGCCATCCATCTTCCGAGAGCCTCTTTTCAGCTAAAGCGATCGCCTTTTCAGCTAACTGTGGCCTACCCATCTTAATACAAGCTAATGTGAACTGAAGAACGAAAGAAAAATAGGAAGTTAGGGGACAAAAATAACATACCACTGCCCTCATCATAACAAGACAAAAGCACAAACAATATACAGCAAACTTTTACTGGAAAAAAAAAATTCACCATACCTGCCACGAGAGTGTCGGCCAAGATCCACCATTATGATATGACCAAGGGCTGCAATATTCAAAAAAGAAAGAAATTTAGTCATGCTTAAGCTCTTTGGAAGCCAAAAGAGGAGGAAGATGTAGCAGAAACTATATCTACACGTTAAAGAAAACACTCACGTATTTTTCGGGTCACTCCCAGTGATTATACGCCACTCATCATATTCCAAAGCAGGGTAACATATCTTGAGAGGCATATGGCCCACAAGATCATCCCATTTGGCTTCAATCAGATTCAGAATACCTTGGTTCTGTCGTGGAGTACCCAGAGATGAAACAATCGACCAGAGGTTACCCAACGTGAAGAACCTAAAATCCATGTGAGCTGGCTGAAGATTGCCAATTAGATACCCACCTTTATCTGGGACCCAATCAACAAGCCAACTAGGAATCTGATCGGGATAGATATTGAACTTATTGATTGCATCAGTGGAGTATTCCTCAGTCTTATAGCGATATATCTCATTAATCTTCTTCAGGTCCACCCAATAGTACTCCCTGATATGGAAGGACAATGCACTGAGTCTGTTGTTGACGGCCCTTATTAGATTCTTGGAGCCATCATCAGCAGTAAGCATCTCGCGGGAACTCCTTAGCGCTGAATAGAATAATGCCTGGGAAATCATACTCAAGTAATTAGAAGATAACTACAACAAAAAGGGGATACAAGATCATAGCACGAAAGAGACAAACTAGAACCATCAATTCCAATGCCAAATTTGAGTTAGAAATTTCTGTAAATTGAACAAAGGTATAAGCATCTCAAATGAGCAGAAAAAGGCAAATGCTTTTAGTAGCTTCTTTGTTCCCATCCTATCAAGCGAGTTAATGGTTTTCAGGCTTATGGTGGAGAATGATTTGTTTTCAAGAAAAGAAATCTTATTCTATTACCGATCAAAGGAATTGGTTTTCAGGTTCTTATTGTTAAGAGAGTCTATCTGGCTCGCGAAAGCTATAACACAGTTTTCTAGTTAGCTATAAATCGATCACTTCATGTTACCTTTCCTTCCAGTACCTTAGTAAGTTCATAAACAACACGTCAAAATTAGACAAAAATGTTCCTAAAGTTTTTTTATTCTTACAAAACTTATGATCGTTTCTAATTTCTTAAGACCACCATATATTTCTTTTTCTAATCATTTTGCAAGCTTGGGAAAAGCATACTCACCACTACCGAGACGGACATGCAGCATGCCTTTCCAGGGTTGCCAAAATAAATTTTTACCTCAACTTCTAGATCTAAGTATCCAACTATATTGCCTAAGGGCTTGCATCTTACTAGTACCACCCTAACACAACTCTCATTCAGAATAGCTCAATCTATTAATCTACAACATCAATAAAACCAATGAACCCCCTATATGTGGACTGTGGAGATCATTTTATATCATCGGGCATCGCCATATTTAAAGCAAAATAACATTGCTTCAAAGTTCACATCATAAGATTAAGCAATATGGAATGAGCTCCAATATGGGAGCAGCAGCATATATAAACTTACTTGGATCTCAAGAGGATGGCCATGGATTCCCATTCTCCTGTCTATCATGCACGAACCATCAGTAACTAAGAGAGTAGGAAACATGTCGAACCCATCAGCTAGACACAAATTTAGGATAAGCTTTATGCCAGTCTGAATGTCCACCCTTTCTTGCAATGAGTAGTCACCAGTAATCTTTCCATAAGCTCTCAATAGAATAATCCACCACAATCCTGCCGAATTAGTCAAAATACATAATGTCAGTATCGTTATTTATTTAACGGGTTTAAATTGTACCCTCGGTTAAGATAAATAAACTAATAAGTATTCATAAATCTACTATTCCCTGCGCAATTATTAGTGAGCGGAACTGTAAATCCCAAATAGCTTCTTACGTTTCTTATTATTCTGTCAAGTACTTTATTTTACTAACCAGAATCAACAGGAGCAACACGCCCGATAGCAGATTCGCCGAAATCTGGATCTAAAACCTCCTCAAATGCCCCGTTACTTCCATCAAGAGGAACCGTTCTAACTTTAAAACTTGCTGGCATCAACCCTTGCCCAGGGCTGTAGCAATCCACTGTTTTCTCCCAACTCTGAGCAATAAACATAACAACGTTCAAGAATGATAACATGCAAAGTTTCTCCATTATAAGAAGCGACAAGGAATCAAAAGCCAAAAATAATCCTCATCACAGTTCATTCGGACCATGACCACCCACCCAGACCTCAATTGAGCATATTTCGAAATTAGCTAATACAATAAACAACAACATATTCTACGTATGAATACGGACTCCATGAACCCCTTTACCATGTCTTGTAAATATGCCGCAGGAAAATAGACAGTTCCGAGTCTCACGGTGTGTACGGTTTTTGATACGGCACACACCATCAAGTAGCCTTCAAATTCTCAAAGTCAAAAACCATATGATAAAACCATCATAATACTACTTTTCCAGTCACTTTCCCAAGTGTTTTTTGGTTGACAACATAAAAATGAAAGAGAAAATAATAAATTCATAAACATATCTAAAGCATATATCATGAAATTGAATAGTAATCAAAATTATTTGAATGTGGTAAATCACCTGCAATTGCAAAGTATGAAGGAGAAAATTCCTCACAATCTCCCCTTCCCCCTTGAGCAAGAAAGCTAGGGCTGATGGTACGAAATCACGAATGAAGACTTGATCGTAATTAAGCGGTTGTTTATCACCAGGATCGTTTGCCGCAACAGTCCCCACTGGACTTCCACAATAAGTAACAACTGAATCACTTAGCAACCTCCATGCCTCTTTCTCAATTGATGAATAAACATTTTCCTCAGTTTCATTCAAAACCTTAGGGCTTTCAATATTTACACTTGAACTATGAACTTCTAAACTAGGGTTTCTTTTTTCTTTTACTTTTTCTGCTTCTTGTATCGTCTCCCTCAAATCAACACCTTCTTCAATCGTATCAACCACCAAAGGCTTCACATTAATCCCACCCTGAATATAAATCCTCTCAAAACCCTTCTCATTGACATGACCTTCAACTGAAGTTGATTGATGCCGAATATCAGAAGCAACATTAGAAATCACGGAAAAACCCCTATACCTACTACCAACATTACAACAACCTGAGAAAACCCTAGATTGTCCCCAGTTCAAATTACCTAAACATAAAGGTTTCTGATTTGGTTTAATTGAACATAAAATCTGACCTCGATAAAGGTTGAATCGACGAGAAACAGATGAATTTTGAATACCCAAATGTTGGCAACATCTTGGAATTGAAAATCCAAAGAAAGATGAAGTTTGAGAACTCATTAGGATTCTACAACAAGGTTTCATAGTTGAAATTCCCATAGAAACAACCGAATTCATAACAAATTACTGTTAATTGCAGATTTATTTTGAGAAATCAAAATCATCTATTTTGGGTGTTTAATTAAGTACTACTATAACTCTCTGTTTTGATATTAAAAACTGAAAACAGAGAGAAATATCTAATCTAATGATAAAATTATAGAAACAATGAAGAAAGATGGTTTCTTTTTTTTTTTTTGATGAAAGAAAGATGGTTGAATGAAAAATCTAGTACGAAAAATTGAAAGTATCTAATAATTTTATAGAGAAAAAAAAAATCGGGAATGCTAGGTTCACGGAGAAGATTGACGAACTAGGATCCCGAAATGACTTGGCAATCTAGTTTTGAAAAGTTGACTAAATCTGGGCCGTTAATAGATAAACGGCCCAGATTCAAATCTCTTTACACACCACCGTCATCATCCCCACCCCACTTCTTCGAGAAAGAGAGAGAAAGTACCGGCGGGAGAAAAAAGTTCGTGGATCAGAAGTAGAATGCGTTAAACCTTCTTCTCATTAGTTATTTCTTTATTCGATCTAAAAGTGGAGAAATAAAGTAAATTTTCTCCCTTACCTTTTTCCTCTTCTTCTTCATTTGATCGGATTGGGATCTCTCATTTGCCCAATCTCTCTTGAACCTATGATCAAATTACCCTTTGCACAGGCCAAACCTATCATTTTTCAAATGGTTCTCTTTAGGTCACTTTACTTACCCAGCAACTATGCAAAAGCTCTGGGATGATTCAGTCAACACCTAACAAAACCCTATACATTTTGATCTACAGTTGGTTTTTTGACAAGTATTTGGTCAAGAATAAGAAATCATATGTGACAAGGAAGGGTTTGTCCGTGAGCTTATCCAACCCCTTACAGCAAGTACAATCCCAGCCTGTCTTAGGCCTAAAAAACCACTTTTTCACATAAAATTAATGGCCTCAGCTCAGCCTCTAAAATTCAGCTCCAGCCCCAGCCTCTCTTGAGGCCGAAGATTTGTTCATGTGGGAAACGCGTGTGTGCACTTTTAGTTGGTGTGCGAAAAACGTGTGTGATTTTATGTATATATAAAATACGTGTTTGAACTATTTTTCGAAGAAAAATATATTCGGAGACCGACATTTGGTGGGATGTATTTTAATTACTAATATTTATGTTTTTCTAGAATTTTAAAAAAAAATTAAAACTAATTAGAATTACAAAAAATGTATTTTGATTTTTAAGTTATTTATAATTTTTTAATTGTTTAATATTTTTAAAAATAAAAATAAAAAAACAAACAGATCTGGCCGTTGGATAAACCAACGGCCAGATCTATCCCCAACGGTCACATGGGGACCCCTTCAGTCGCCCCTAACATTAGGGGAGACTGAAGGAAGAGCCCCAGCCTCCGCTCCAAGCGGCTGGGCTTGGAGCGGGTGGCTGAGGCCATAATTTCAAAATTATAGCCTCAGCCGGCTGGGGCTGGACTTGCTCTTAAGAAGGTTGAAGGTCAAGCTAGTTTCAATCGCATGACTGTTAACAGACAATGGTTTCCCGTACTCTCTCAAAATTCGAGAAGATGACGGCGGTATGTAGAGAGACCTAAATCTGGGCCGTTTATCTATGAACGGCCCAGATTCGGTCAACTTTTCAAAACTAGATTGCCACGTCATTTCGGAATCCCATTTCGTCAATCTTCTCCGTGAAAGTAGCATTCCTGAAAAAAATATCTTGATCTGTTCTACGGAAGGAAAGTTCAGAAAGAGAACGTATAAAAGTCTTTGGTGGCGTAAATTTGATTTGATAAGTAATAACAACCAGATTTAGAGGGAGGGAGTTCTTATAGTTAAGTTGGACGATGTGGAAGTTTCCGTGAAACAAAATTCACCTCAAAATCGTATAGATAAAGATGTAGAAGTGACTGAACTACCCTTGATCTATTTTTTTTATTTTTATTTGTTGAGAAATGCTAAAACCACAAAAAAAAATTGACAAAAAGAAATTATCCAGCTGATGTGGCGGTTGTGGTTTGAAATTTTGACTAAATCTAGGCGGTTGAAAGATGAATATCACAACCGCCACATCAGCTGGGTAATTTCTTTTGTCAAAATCTTTTGTGATTCTAGCACTTCCGTTTTTTATATACACATCATTACACCTTCTTTTTTTCTTTAAATTACAAACCATACATCCCGAATATATTACGTCATTAATTGAATAATCTCAATAACTGTCATCTTACTTTAAAATCTTGGAGGTCTTATATTCGATTATGAGAAGAGGTGGAATATATAGTTATTAAATTTGAGTTATTAAAAGTATAAATAAAATAAGTTAGTTGGATTTTAGGGTTTTGGTATGTTGCCTTTAGACTCTTTAGTTGGTGTTTAATGATATATCAAAGTCATGTCATGTAATGACTATCTGAGCGCATTTCAAAAAAAAAAAAATATGTCATCTAAAAGACATCTTGAGCCCTAAGAGTATCTCCAATTCAAGATTCAAACTGAAAAATTCTCTCAAATTTTTTTGGATTTTTTGTAAAAGTTTTCTCCAATGAAAAATACATTTTGAGTTTTTAGATGATGTCAGTCTCAGTAGACACTAAATAAAGGTCGAATTTTAATATCAACAGTTATAGCGGTTAATGTGATTATTCAGTCAATGTTGTTTTTTTTAAATGTATCAATCAATGTAATGTAATGCATGTCATGACTCTTAGAATCTTCTGTCTGAAGCACAAGGCTCTGTCAGATGGCGATGTTGGTGGAACCAAATAGAAAAAAGAAAGAAAAGGAAGAACAATTGGTGTCTCTCTGCATGATGATTGGGAATAGTAGAACTTTAGTAGGTATACATCTGAATAATGTCGTTCTCTCAGCAAAAATCTCTAGCATAAATCCTAGAATTTAGATACAAACACTTACATAAAGGGTGTGAACCTAGAAGGCAAACACTTTCCTAGCATCAAAATCTTAGCTCCATCAAAACTGTCCGAACTCGTCAGATTTCACCAGTGAGAACTACGATGGAGGAAGAATAAGAAACGAAAGCAATGATCTTTTGTCGTTGGTTTGTGGAAAGTAGGGTCTAATAGAAAAATATGAGATCACTCGCTTATAAGTGAAATGGTATAAGATTCAAAATCAACCTTCACCACCCTTTAATTTTAATTAAAAAACTAACATTCTCACTTCTAGAACAACTCAATCAATTTAAATTCACCTAGATCATGTTGAGAAAAATAAAAACCAAACACAACACTCATTTTTTTGTCTAAAATTATGTATTTAGTTTATTTCTTTTTCTTGAAAAAATTATGTTGGTCATATTGAAAAGGGATTTCTACGATTGAGTACTCTCGGTAGTAATCCCTTTTCCTATTTTTTTTTAGGGCCAGCGCTTTGGGGAAAGCTAAATAATTTTCGGGATGTGAAGACTTGGTAAAAAAATTGGTCAATTTTGTTTGACAATTTTATTTAGGAGGAAAGCAAAATACTTCTCCACCTCACCTCACTCTCTCTCCACCTTACCTCTATCTTCTCCGATTAAGTCGCCGGCCGGAAAATTTTCCGACCGGCAACCATTAAAAAAAAAAAATTTCACACACTCTCTCTCTAGAAACTCCGGCGAAGAGGTTTCCCTTCGCCGGAGTTTCTAGAGAGAGAGAGAGTGAATTTTTTTTTTCTTCATGGTCGCCGGCCGGAAAATTTTCCGGCCGGCGACCAAATCGGAGAAGACAAAGAGGTGAGGTGAGGTGGAGATAAAGTGAGGTGAGGTGGAGAGAGAGTGAGGTGAGGTGGAGATAGATTGAGGTGAGGTGGAGTGTTCTTTTTATTTCCCCTTAAAATTTATTTCCCCAGAAAATCTCTAAAATTCTACATATTCCCTTTAAAATTTCACACCCCGGAAACTATTTAGCTTTCCCGAAAGCGCTGACCTTTTTTTAGTTTGTTGAAATTTGGTAGTGATCCCTGGAAACGGTCGGTGGGCGGCAGTAAGGGCAGTACCGGTAATGTGGCTAACAAATGGTAGTAAATTAGTAACCCCTGAAAACCCTTAAAAACGGTCGGTGGATGGTCAGTTAAGAATAACTGCACGGTAATCGAGGGATGTTGGAAGACTTTTTTGACAAAGTAACAGTCCAACATCATTGGGTCCTGCCGATAAAACATGTAGTATTGTATATTTGTATATGGTGGAGGAGTTTAGCTGTTTAGTCTATAATTTATTCTCTTTTTTTTTTGATGAACACTATAATTTATTCTCTTGAAGCCATTTAAGTTTTTTTTTTTTTGAAACCTAGCCCCATTTAAACATGTAATTGAATCTCAAGTATATCTTAATTTTCTATCCGAAATTTTAAAAGTGATATGCAATATCGTACCAAATTATAAAAATAATTTTTTAGGTGTATCAAAGTACAAAATATACTTGTAACACGAGAGGATTACATTGTTTTCTAATATACGAAAGTAATTCTAATTTAGAAGAGAATGACTCAGTCGAAATTAAAATATGCGATTGCTATATTACAGGAGAAGGGGTATCGGTCATATGCCACCAAACCTCGGTCATCTGCCAACAAACCCACACATATGCGAGAAAAATAGATTTTTCTTAGATAGGATGAAAAAGAAGAAAAAAGGATATAAGCGAAATTACTCTGAAAAAAGAGGTAGAAAAGAAAACAAAAACTCAACCGTCAAAATGATCAAACAAAAAAAAGTTAGGAACAGATAAAAAACTAGTCATGTACATGTGGCTAAAATGCATTACAAAAAAAAATATTAGGGTGAGAAAAGAAACCTTGAGACGATCTAGTGGTTTTAAATAAATATCCCTGTGACCAAAATTGAAACAATGATGCCTACAATGAAGAACTAACATATTATCTATACCAAATTAAACCAAAGTTCTAAGAATATGGTAAACATGGAATCTATCATTAGAACAAAATGGTTCGACAAAAAAATCATTAGAACGAAATGTTATGTCATGTGATTTGTGTGATGCGAACTATACACTCAATAACATCAGAGTAACACGAAAATAAAATTTTAACTACAAGAATTATACGTATAAAAATTTAACTCAGTTGTGCATCAGATTACTTTGAAAATTAATTGTTGCACATTTACTCTAGAACATTTCCGGTTCACAAAGAGAATGTTCTTATCTAGTAGTAACATAAATACTTATAAGATAAAGATAGTTCAAGCAGGTTTTTTATGTATAGGATTCAATATTAACTTGGAAATTTCTCCTCTCTAAAAATGAAGATTCACACATGAAGATGAGGAAAAGATTTAGATGTTAGTTTGATCTAAGATAAGTGTGATTGGTAGAGTAAGATGATTTTATAGAAAGAAAATCAAACAAAAATGCCTAAAAGTAGCAATTTACGTGGATTAGGAATAGAGGTTACTTATCCAAGATGAATGAAAGGATTTAATTGCACGTGAGCTCGCATGTGAAAAGTGAGAAAAATGGATAAGAAGTGGTACTCGGCAATTGGGTTGGATCATTGACGTGTTAAACCTCTCTCTCTCATCCACTTGCCTATTTGATTTGGCCTCATTTATTGACCACTTAGAAGACGCCACGTGTGTTTTATTTCACTTTTCATCCTTCCACGAGCAAATCATATCGTAGCTTCCAAACAAGTCACAGTCATGAGAGAAAATTAGAACTACAATTCAAATTTATAGCTATGACCTTTTGCAAATCTTAGGCCAAGTTAAGGTATTATGGAGAGCAATACAAATGTTTCTTTCAATACTCATCAATTATCTTTCTCAAGCAATCACCAAATGAAACTTAAATAGCAAAATACAAATGGCTCTACACTTCACAAACAACTGTTATATAATTTCAATATTACTATAGAACGCTGTTTAGTTAGCTTTAAATATACTACGATTTATGAGCTTTTTTGTCAATGCAAAAAATTTCAATCCTAGAAAAATATCATATAATATATCCATTGAGTTTTACTAGAGTTCTTTACGTCTATATAAATTCATAATACTTATTACCAATGAACATTCGCACCTAATCTGGCATCAATGTGCTTTGAGCAATAGAACTTAGTACTTAAAATAACTATTAGGAAAGGGACTTATTTGCCTCTCTGAGGTTATTTGAATGGATTACATAGAAACTAAATATGATATTATTAGGGATTCGGGAGCCAAGTCTCTCCGTCTATGTAGTATGTTCCAATGAAGGGTTTTGCCTCTTCGTCGCTCAGAAGTCGTGCCCAAGTCACTCTTCCAGTCGAGTTAGCTCCTGGCCCACTGCATCTGTACTCTCCATAGTATACACTCCTACAAAAGAAAGAGATAACTCGTCAGAGTTAGCATCGATGTGTTTAATGCATGTAGTAATTTAGTTCCTCTCCGATTGCTGAAATTTTATTTGTTAGCACGGTTGTTTTGTAACTCGCATGGATATGTTAACTATGTACTTACGTTTCTCTCTTTTGGTCCCCCCAATCACTCCACCCTTGAGAAGCAACCACTTTGTCCATATAGGTGAAGGAGAAAACAACCCTAGAACAATCACCCCACGCCCTTCCTAGATATAGGAGCCCGCTCCCAGTAACTACACTGTCTTTGAAGGAGAACCCACTTGACATTGTCGAATTCGTTCGCTTTTGTGCTGTCACTGATGCTACCTTTTTCGCTATCGAGTTTAAATAGCAATTCTACAATAATACAACATAAGAATCTGTCAGAAAAGTAATCGAACTAGCCCATAAATGACAAGCAACAAAAGTTGTCAAAAGCCCAAGGACAGGCCCAGTAAGTCATGAACTACTTACTAACCTCGTATAAGGATCTACCATAGCCAAAAATAAAATCAACAGAGCCTTGAATGAAGCAATTCTTGAAGTAGTGAAGTCCCCTGTGATCATAAAGAGTGTCTTGACTTCCATAGAATCTGCAATTGTAGAATGCAGCTTTCGTGCCCGATATTCGAAGAGCTACAGCTTGCTCTCCTTCAGCTGTGTTCTGTATCATCAGTGCTCAAACAAATTACACTTGTTTCTTTTAGCCCATGGTCGAGTGAACAGATTAACGGAGTCTAATGGCCATTCATAACTTGTGATTAATGAATAAATTCGCATTATAAACGCGCCTTCCTCTCAAGTCTCATCTACCTTTTTATACATTTATAAAAGAGAGGTTGATCATCATAAGAATAAAATAATACAAGCTTGTTTGGGGCTGTGTTGGGTGTTGCAATTGGTTTGGTTGCCCAAAAACTCATTTTGGGAATTTTCTTCTCACCATCCTTTGAAAAAAGTGAGGGGTTTACATAATAAGAATGGATACATTACTTGTAATCACTCAATAGAAAAAGTGAGATCAACACATGTAGTGCGAGGCAGGAGGCCAGAAAATTTTCATGACAGGGGGGGGGGGGGGGGCACATTTTAGTAAATAAAAAGGGAAGTGCTAGAATCACAAAAGATTTTGACAAAAGAAGTTACCCAGCTGATGTGGCGGTTGTGATATTTACCTCTCAATGGCCTAGATTTAGTCAAACTTTCAAACAACAACCGCCACATCAGCTCGGTAACAACTTTTGTCAAATTTTTTTTATGGCTTTAGCATTTCCCAAATAAAAATGGCCGTGGTGGTTGGGTTTCTCAAATTGCATCTACGATTTGATCGTATTTTATTTTGCTTAACATCTCTATGAATTTTGAAAATCTAATATGTATTATAAAGTACAATTACTTAATAAATTTATTCTAGTGTAAGTTCTAATATATTGTGCACTTTATTTGATCATTGATTAATTAAATGAGCAATTTTCAACGTATTTTTGATAGATAAAGAAACTTTAAAGACATTCCAAAAGTTACTTGCAAATACTAAATTAAAAAAGGAAAAATTAGAAAGTAATGTTTCTCAATTTTACGAGCATACATTATTTGGATTACAACAAATGAATTACAGTGAGAGAGCAAACTTACATTCGAATAACAAAGATAGAAATGTAACTCTTTTCAAATGGACTAGAGTTGGAAGAGGAAATAAACTAAAAACTCCTTATCAAATTTGAATGTTATTACGAAATTTATAGTCAAGAAATAATATGCGACGAAAAAAACTCTTATAAAACTTCGTATGTGATTATAATGATTTTTTGTTTTAAGTTTTGTGCTTCTATTCTAGGTTTTAAGTAAATTGATAATGGATTTGTTTTTTTTTTTTTTTTGATGAAATAGGATTTGGGGGTTAAAAGGTGAAGAAAGTGGTTATAAATGAATTAATAACGAATTCTCACTTGTATTGATTTTAAACGCACTCTTAAAGGGAACTCCACATTTGGGTCATGGGAGTATGTGCCACGATGTGGGCTCGGCCCTCAACACATGTTAGTCAAAGTGGTTGAAAGTGTTGACATAAACTCCTAAATCTTTGAGGGCCTAAGTTCGATTCCCAGAGGAAGTGGAATCCATAGTTATTGAATTTAGGTTATTAAAAGGTATAAATAATAAATTTGTCGGGCTTTAGGTCTCTTTAATATGTCGTTGGGTTTTAGACCTCTTTCATTCATAGACATAGTTTCACTTATAGGCGGTTATCGTACTTATCACATCTCGATGATATATCAATGCCATGTAATGACTAACGTAAGTCGTAGTTCATACTCAAAAAAAAAAGTGAGGCATTAGCCTACAATTAGTGGTTGGAGAAATTGATTATCGAAGTCGTCACAAGGCATTGATACACCAAATATGTGATGAATTTTAAACTCTTACAGGACAGGGCCTAAATGCCAACTAAACAATATACTTTTAATAACCAAATTCAATAAACTATGGATTCCACTTCTTCTGTGAATCGAACGTGGAACCTCTAAAATTTTGGACCTAATGTCAACAGTGTTATCCAGTGGGGCAACTAAGTGTTGACAGTGGTTGGACATGTTATTAGTTCTAAAAGCTAAATTCTTTTTTCCTCTACGTCATTTGAACACGACCACCAAATCTTACATTAAACCCTCGTAGGGCCGAAGCATGTATGATTTAACATGTATCAAAAATATAAACTTTAGCAACTCGCAAAATGTACCTCAAATATCATGTTGGTGGCCACAAAGTAATCACTGTTGACAGCAACGGTTGCACTATGAAACGTATTCAGCGTCTTGCCATCCATTCCTACTGCAGAGGCAGTGTCGCTTCCCGTTATCCTTGGTGGGTTTTGAGAATCCCCTATTAGTGTGATAAAATGCATTGGCTTAGGGATAACAATCTTCTCCCTAAGTATGACATATATAATGAAATTAGTATTCATTCTTAATATAACTAAAAATTTTTAACATCTAACCGCAAACGGGAAAGAAACTTTTAGCGACAGTTTTGTTCGTAAAAGGCAACACTTTTGTTAAGGTGTTACTAAAAAGTTAAAATATGTTGCTAAAAATGACATTCCAATAGAGTAACTTGTCATACACTTATAGTTCTATGAGTTTAAGTATTTAGCATACCTATAAAGACCTGGTTTGATATCCAAAACCACTCTTCTTTTATTGTGTACAGGGATACTATCAATGGCTTCTCTTATGGATTTAAAATCACCACTTCCATCTTGGCTCACTGTGATTATCATTTTATGTAACTCAGCTTTCTTCAACTTTGGGTCCAGTACTGGTTGCCCTGGAGCAGCCATGGCTTCTCCTCCCCATGTAGTCTTTCTCCTATGGTTTTCGACGTTCCACGATACCCATTTCTGATAATCACTTTCTCTCTCTGAGTTCGATGAGAGACTACAGCCGAAAGGGAGGATGATTGAGAGAAAAAGAAGAAAGGAAAGAGAAAGGTATATAGAACTATGAGGAGCCATGAAAATATGTCAATGACTAGCTTAGAGGCAATTCTACAATTTATTGTGGTTTGTGAGTGTGGGAGGGGGAGGTGGTATTGAAGTTTTGAATATTGAATGAGATATGTAAAAGGACACCTTTTTTGTATTTAAAAAATATATATTCACTAAAATAACCTACCATATTCTTGGTGCTTTATTATTTCTTGCATTTAATTGAGCATATCTTCTTCTTTAGAGATAACTAAATGAGTTTTCTATATTAAAAAAGATACTCGCGCGTATCATATTTCTTGCCTACAATTAATTATATGTAATCGATAAAATGCACTAACAAGATATATATAACTAAGATTCGGATCACACTCTATTACTCTAACACATAACTTTCCACTAAGTATTTTGTACTTGGTGATATTTTTTTACTTTTTGATCATCGTCTTAATATGTTCCGTTAGAGCTTGAATGGTCAAATTCAAATGGACTCACAACGTACGAGCAAAAATCTGACTCGAGAAGAAACCTTGAGTCAAATTAATTAACTTAAAAAGTTTTTTTTTTTTTTTTTTTTTTCTAAAGTAGCTATCTAATAATTAATTCACCATCAATCTCCTAATGAGATTTGAAATGCATAGTTGTCACACTTTTTATTTATATCTTACAAGATCATAATTTGAACCTTGCTCTCATATATACTGGCAACAAATATAAAGTGAGCTAGGGATAAATTTTATGAAATCTCCCCTCAGTTATCTACATATTAGTATCCTATAAATTTGAACATTTCATAATTAACCATTTAACCCTAACGATCCATTTCTTGTTGTCTGTTAGTAATTTGTCTAGACCCCATATTCTTTCTAGTTGCATGTTGGGTCCAATCTTTCTGATTTTTTTTTGTAGGGTGGGGGTTTTGAGCACTTAATAGTGTCTGGTTGTTGCTTGTTGGACTATATAGCTAGGTAAGAAGTCAGAAAGGGGAAATGATTTCAAGGCATAAGTTTTGGAAGATTTTAGGTGTTTGTTTGAACCCACTAATATTCTGCTTCAAACCTTGGCTCCAGACTGGAAATAGATATATTTTCAAAAAGAACATTTATTTGTTATCTTATTTTATTATGCACATCTAATAAAAACTAATTTTCTTTTTGCAAAATGTTAGTGTTTGACAAAAAAAAGTGTCTTTATTTAAGAGAAATAATAAAACAGCTAGTTTGGCAACGCGAAAATTCTCAACTTCAAAATTTGATTTTATTTTTCCTGACTTCTTGATTATGATTTTATAGTTGAAAATACATAATTTTTACATATATGTGCACACATTTTATTTGATTTAATTTTAGTTAGGCTAGTTTTTTTTTCCTAATTTTGGTGGTAGTGGTAGTTTATTTTTTATTTATTTTTTTTTAATTGTTCAGCGTGTGTCTCGAACCGTGACAATGGTAGTTGATACGTACACGGTGGAAGTGTTGTGCAGTGAAAAGTAGACAAGTAAAATAAAAGAAATTAGATGAAGTATACAACAAAAGAAATGAAAACTAGGACTAGAGAGGGGATCCATGTTTTAGTGGAGGGTGGGGTCCAAATTTGAGGACACCGATTAATTGAACTATTCAATAAGTTGATGAATAATAGTGTAGTACATAATAGTAGGAGTATTGGGTTAGGTGATGAGAGAGTTTGAGAAAGAGCTGTCCTCCATTGTTGGTTTCATATTGGTGGTGGTGGTGGTGGAGATACATAATCCATGATCCATCTTTTCAACAAAAGGAGGTGAACCCTTATCTATACATGATTTATGTTTTTCCCTTTTATTTTCTTAGCTAGCCTAAGTTCCTACCCTTTTCTCTCTAATAACCTTGTTAAAATCACGATTGTATAGTAATCGGAGATATGAACATAATGTAAAAGACACGATAATTTAACGTGGTCCGGTCGAATACTCATGACCTACATCCACGGAGAATAACTTGTTTATTGATAATCACCACATACAACTGTATGTGGGTTTGATCGGTTACATTGGTCAGACATAACTCGATAACTCGATAATTTAAACTCTGTAACCCAACTCATATTTATAGAGTGATTCGGGTTATCTAGTTTCCTAAGTTTCCTAACTAAACTTAGGAAAGAATACAATATAATTAAGAGATATCTTGAATATATGAATATATCTTCTGATCTTCATATATCTTGGTCTCTTCTTTTATCGTCGGATCTCTTCATCTCGATCCGTCTCATATACTTTGTATCTTCCAATATCTTCTATATCTTGTATATTAGTAGTCACCATATCCAATATATCTTCTATATCTCAATAAACCTAGCTAGATAATTTAGTTGCATTAGAATTTCTTATAACTCAAGCCCCAAAAAGATGAAAAAGAATATTCGAAGAGATTGTTATATACTAAAATACATTAAAACTAGCATTTCAACAATTAAAACTACCCAACTAGAAATAGCTATCTTGATAAAGTAAATCTAAGGGAAGAAGGAGAGTACTTCAGAACTACTATTTAAGTTTAAACAATCTATATACACCATATAATTGTGCTCAATGTTTTGATTCAATATAGGAGCATTATTAGAAATTTGATCTTATAGTTATGTTGAGAATAAGTTTCATCAAGTCTGGGTAGTGTAGTCGGTTATCACGCTAGTCTCACACACTAGAGGTCCCCGGTTCGAACCCGGGCTCAGACATATTCTTTTACTTTTTTATTCAACATTGCTTGATATTCCGCGCGTCCAAAATTGTAACCTCAACATTGGGTACCCAGTCACCCACACTTAAAAAAACACCCCTATCTTTTTTCAATTTTGCCTCTTAACCTCACTTTGTTCTTCCTCATCTTTTTCTAAATAGAGGACGCCAAAGGATACTCGCATACAAGAGTAAAGATTAAGATAAATTGGGGAGATACTTTTTAAATCAATATAAATGAATAGATCGTTTTACGAACATTTCTTTTATTGTGAAGGTAGGAAGTTAACTAGATATGTAGCTAAATCCAAGCCTTTGTAAACTAAACTTCTCCCTCATTCTCTTCCTTACCTCAACAACATCTTCCCATCTTTCAGACATGGCATACATATCTGATAAACCACTTATTGTAATTCTATCAGGTTCCACTAGTTTTATCACTTGTCCAACCACAACCTCTCCTAGTCTTGAATACCCATGCATTTTACAAGCACAAAGCAATGCTCCCCATATAACGATATCGGGCTTAACATGCATTTTTCGGATCACTTCTAAGGCTTCCTCGATCAATCCGGCTCGCCCATATAGATCCACGACACAACCATAATGCTTAACATTTGCTATGATTCCGTATACTTCACTCATTTTGGAGAAGTACTTGAGCCCTTCTCTAACTAGTCCTCTATGGGTACAAGATTGCAGTAGCCCAAGAAATGTTGCACCATTTGGGGATTCATCTAAAGATACCATTTCTTCAAACAACTTAATGGCTTCTTCGGCTCGCCCATTCACCGCCAACCCATTTATCATACAGTTCCATGATTCAACGCTTTTCACAAGCATCCTAGAGAAGACACACATTGCTATATCTATTGACCCACATTTTGAGTACATATCAACAAGACTAGTTCCAAGCGTTACATTTAGTTCGAATCCTTGAATCACAATATAACTATGAATAGTCCTACCTAAAACTAAAATTTGTTCTTTACCACAAGCACACAAAACCTTCACTAAAGTGGCATTACTAGCTTCAACATTGATTTTCCTCATTTCAAGGAATAATCTTATACCATTAATCGAATACCCATGACTTATATACGCGTCAATCATCGCTCCCCATGACACATTAGTTCTTTGATGCATTTCTCCGAACATCTGAATTGCACTACTAAGATCACCACATTCACTATACATATGTAAAAGAGAGGTAGTACCAAAGACACCATTGTTGAACCCACATTTGATGAAATGAGGATGAATCTGTTTACCCATTTTAAGAGCTAAAAGATTAGCAGATGAGGTAAATAGAAAGCAAAATGTATATTCATTTGGTTGAAGGCCTTGAAGAAGCATTTTTTGGTAGAAAGTAAAGGAATTAAGTGAGTTAGGATCTTTTGAATAAGCTTTTATTATAATGTTGTAAGTGTAAACATCTGGCTCTTGAATTTGTGAAAATATTTGACATGCTAAGGGAATGTTTGGAGGATTCAATGAAAAAGAACTTACGAAAATAAGCCGGCTCATCGCGAATACATTTCGTGATAAACCCACAGTGACTATTGACCCATGAATTTGATTGAACTGAAAAATGTTTTTGCATTTTTCTAGTTTAGATAAAATGGGGTGATTTAGATTAAGTGGTTGATGGTGGATAAAGGCTTGGGGGGTGGTTGATTTTTTGGGTAGAAAGGTTGTAATGGTGTGGAGGAGTGAAGTAAAACGAACATGACTTTGGCAATTTGGGGGGAAAAGGCTTGAGGATATGCTCATTGGACTATGGGAGGAAAAAAAGTTGGAGGGAGTTTCAGTTTACATTCATAAAAACAGCTTTGTTTATTTAATTAGGGCCTTCCTTATAATTTGAACAATGGCCCCAGACTTTATTGTATTTTTTTTGTTCGGCCATGTGTTTTTTCTTTGTTGCAAGTCATCCATCTGTTTATTGTTGGACATTTTATGGTAACATACACTTCCCCTTTTCTAACACCCTCTCTGTTCCTGAGATTTCAAAAGACACATCTCAATTGGCTAATACCGGATTCGATTGAAAGAAACACCAGTGTTATATTCCGGGTGTTAACAAAGAAGAACTGAAGGTTGAAGTTGAAGAAGGTAGAGTTCTTTATATTAGTGGTGAGAGAAACAGAGAGAAAGAAGAGAAGAACGATAAATGACATCGTGTTGAACACAACTGTGGGAAGTTTCTCCGTAAGTTCAGGTTGCTGGAAAATGCAAAAGTGGAAGAAGTGAAAGCTTCAATGGAGAATGGGGTACTCACTGTGACTGTTCCTAAAGTGGAAGAGAAGAAACCTCAAGTCAAATCCTTTGACATCTCTGGTTAAAAATAGAAGAAATGTGGAAAATAGTTGTGTGTAGAGTCTTGTTAGGGTTGTTTGGTGTCATCAGGTATGTAATAAAAGTGGTCTGGTCTAGTTTTGAGTGTTATTAGTATTTCTTATGTTATTGGGGAGTTTTAGAAGAGACTGTAAAATGGAGTATTTGTGAAGTTTCTGGTTTAAACTTGAGTTTGTTATCCTATTTTGTTTCTTGTGTTTTAAATGGTATCATCTCGAGGTTCTAGGGCTGAATCTAAGTCGAGTCCTCGGATGTGAGAGTGAGTGCCAATACGTTCTATTCGAGTTAAGTCTCGAGTCTCAGAGAGTTTGAGTTCCGCCATTGATTGTTTCTGTTAAAAATAGTGGAAATGGAAAGGTAAAGCGAGAGAGAACATGGAAGAAGCAAACGAAAGTGACCGTCACCCACATTAAAAACAGGTGCTTATAGAGAAATCGGGTCAATGACCATTGACCCGAGTCAATACAATTTCTGGATGCTAACAGCCTTTTGGCCAGGTGCCTTTAGAAGCATCCTACAGTTTTCCATACCAACACGATAAATACGACGACATAATGATTTAAAAAGTCGAATGGGTCTCTCTAGCTTTATTATTTTTTAGAGTTAATTCCTATATGGCCCCCTACTTTGTGACCAGCTTCCTTTATGGCCCTTTTTTTTTCGTAAATTCAAATATGGCTCCCTTTTTTGAGGTAAATGTCCTGATTACCCTTCTTATTAATATTCTCTCTCTCTCTAGAAACTCCGGCGAAGGTCTGTTCAAGAACAGACCAGATCTGTTCAAGAACAGACCAGATCTGTTCAAGAACAGACCAGATCTGTTCTCCGGCGAAGGGGAAACCCCTTCGCCGGAGTTTCTAAAGAGAGAGAGAGATGAGGGTAAATTTTTTTTTTTTTTTAAGGTCGCCGACCGGAAAATTTTCCGGCCGGCGACCTTCGTCGGAGAAGAAGGAGTGACTTGGAGAGAGAGAGAGGTGAGTTAGAGAGAGAGATGAGTTGGAGAGAGAGAAAGAGGTGAGTTGGAGAGAGAGGTGAGATGTAGAGAGAGAGATGATGTGGAGAGATATGTGTGGGGGAGTAGGAAGCGAGGTGGAATTCAAGTTTTTTTTTTTTTTTATGTTGAAAAAATATTAATAAGAAGGGTAATCAGGACATTTACCTCAAAAAAGGGGTCATATTTGAATTTACGAAAAAAATGGGCCATAAAAGAAGCTGGTCACAAAGTAGGGGGCCATGTAGGAATTAACTCTATTTTTTACTAGCACATTTCTAGGTATTTGAACTTTTTATTTTCACATCAGCATAAGGTATAGTTTTTTTTTATTTATAGTTAACAAAACAATAGTTCAACACAAAAAAATAATAAAAAAAAATAAATAAATGATAATACTAAAAATGAATGTGACGGTGGTTGTGACGATGCAAGACATCTATGATGTCAAGTACACCCAATCATTCAGGGAGTAATGTTGTGGAACAATAAAAAGGACAATTCTAGACAAAATCATATTTGGCCTGTCATGATTCACAGTTCTATGGTTCAGAATCATCCAAACCACTTAGTAGTAATTAATCAAAGATTACTTATAAAATAAGACTGAAATACGTTTTCTAAGAGTCATGTTAAATGACCCAAAATTAAACTTAACTACTGAGGGAACGGTATTGTGGTCGGCTCCAATTGGGCATGTCATTTCTCTCTTCCGAGGACTTGACCAATTAGAACCAAATACATCAACGTTAGGCCTTGTGGTCAGCTCCAATTTTGTATAGCGAGTCATTTATGATATTTCTTTTCTAGATAGTTGAGAAAAATGTGTTTGAGTGGCCAGTTATCGAGCTTATCACATCTATGATGTATCAAATGTCAAATATCACGACGTGCGTAGATCGTAGTCCTCTTCCATAAAAAAAAAAAAAAAAAAAAACATGCCGCATACTAGCATGGTTTTCATTTCAACCAGAAAAAAGAAAAAGCATCCCTTTCCCACAGACTGTTTCGTACCGACTCTATCAGTCTCTCTCTCTCTCTCTCTCGTTGGGTTTGGCAGGGTTGGAAAGTAAAGAGAGTCAAATTCTTGTCAAAATAGTTTCTGGAACAGAAGAAAAATGGCGGACTCCCACTTCACGAAAGGATCAGAAGTTGAAGTTTGCACAGAAGAAGAGGGTTTTAAGGGTGCATGGTTCTCTGGTACAGTTCTAAAACCCATTAACAAGAAGAAAAAGATCTTCATCGAGTACCATAACTTGTTAGCAGATGAAAAATCATCTAAGAAATTGAGGGAATTCGTCGATATTGTCAATGTACGACCTCCTCCTCCTCAAGAAAATATCGATCGGAGCTTCAATTTGAGTGATATGGTGGATGCGTTTCATAAAGATGCTTGGTGGGAAGGGGTAATTACAGATGTTCTTGATAATGGTAGGTATTCTGTGTATTTCAGAGATTCAAAAGAGCAGATTGAGTATTCAGGATCAGAACTTCGGCGCCACCAAGAATGGATTGATGGGTCTTGGGTTCCTCCTCCCTTAGAAGATGATAATAACCAGAAGGTACATTGATTGTTTTAGGGTTTCTTGAATTGGGTCTTTAATAAATTAGGTTTTATATCTAGGACTTAAACCTAAACGCAATTCAACTAGAAAAAAATTAGATTTAGATAGATTAAACACCATTTTCAATTTCTTCAATTTTGTTAATTATCTTTGTTCTTCAATGGTTACTTTAGCTATGAAGATGATGATTAGAACTCTTATTTGGTTTCTTGCAATTGGGTATTTGTTTAGAAACATTTCTTTCTTTTCTCAAACTAAACTTGAAAAATTCCAATGCTTACTTTGTTTCTAAACTCTTGGGCAGAGTATATCATGTAAATCAGAATTGCTTCCGAATTGGTTAAGCGAGGGAACGCTGGTAGAGGTTACTAGCGATGAAGAAGGTTTCGCTGGTTCTTGGTTTGCTGCAACCGTTGGCGAAAAGCTTAATGACGAAACATACATAATAGAGTATCAGCACCTGAGAACAGAAGATGGTGAAGCACCCTTAAGAGAAGAAGCGAACATTAAGCACATCAGGCCATTTCCTCCTGATATTCGCCAAGTTGATTGTTATACTCGGCTTCAAGAAGTTGATGCTCAATACAATGACGGATGGTGGTGTGGTGTGATATCGAAAGTTCTTCGAGGTCCAAGATACGTTGTCTACTTCAAGGATAACAAAGAAGAAGCGGAGTATGACCATTCTCAGTTAAGGCCTCATCAGGATTGGGTTGATGGCAAATGGGTCATAGCTTCTAAGGTATTATGATATCTTAATGTTGCATTACATTTAAACTTTCTATCGTGATATGATATTTCAAAGTTCTTAATTTTTCAAGTTTAATCGTATAAATTACCGTCAACTAGTTAAAGGTTTGTCTGTGAATTATTAGGACTGAAAAGTTGTAAATACACAACCTAATTGTGTCCGCCAGGTTAAGTATGTTGAGATTGGTGACCTCGCTGGTAGCTTGGGTTGGTGCATTCTAGAACAGCTAACATTAAACCGTTATAAACCTTGGTAGTACGAACAGACTTTCTCTTATCACGGTGCAATTTTTATATTCTTGGGCCTATTGCTTTAGAAGTGGCTCTAGACAGTACTAGAAATTCGTAGTCATTGTCCCGATTTGCACTTTATGAAAGATCCATGAGTGTGGTTTTGGGCCTTTCTTGCCCCCCCACCCCCAAATGATCTTGGGCTTCTCTCACCCCAATAGTTAGCTCAAGAGGTAAGGCAGTATTACCTCACACTTGTGAAGTAACCACTGACCACCACCAGAATCAATGTGGGACTAACTTCAACAAGATCATTAACCTTTGTGATTCTTAAGATTCTGTTCCTTTTGTTCATAGAAGATACTTTTGTTTAGCTAACAACTAACTTTTTGATTGTTATTACCTCCAGGTTATGTGATGGGATTAGCTCTAATAGAATTCGTCAACCTAACGTCTGTGTTGGATGGATCATATAGTGCATTTCGTCCAGTCTTTGGCGAGATTTAGTGAAAAAATACCAGTTGTTAAGGTACCTTTTATAGTATTAGCGAATAAATAAAACGCCTGAAGGTTTTGTTTACGTCTTTGTGATACTGGTTGTTGTAAATATCTTTGTTAATAGTACTGTAGTTAGTTACAGTACAGCTATAATGTTGATTACTTGATCTTCATGGAGTAGCTACTATATGAGTACTCAAAGTTAGGAGGTGCAAGCATGCAACCCATACGGGTTGCGCTGAACCCTACCGAAGTTCGGGTTTGAAAGACCAAAGGCACTCACCCCGATTGTTCTCAAGGTCTCTAATGAAGAATTCTTCGGAGTCCCTACCTAATTTCAGTCCGGGTTAAAAAAAATGTGCTCAAACCCTCAACCCCAAGTTTTCAAACCCTCAACCCCAAGTTTTCAAACCCTTTCCATGGTCCCGATCCTATGTCAAATCCGATTAAGCCCCTTGGGCTTACAGCTTACTAGGGATTCAACTCTGGAATCTGGATCGCTGGATGGAATGAAAACATTTTCAATAAGGGAGAAATGAAGTTAGTTCCCCACATGTTTCAGATGAATTAGGATGTCAAATCTATATTGAGGTTGCGCTGGTCTCTAAATAGTAGAACAACCATATTCTAACAAAAGAAGGAAAGTCCATTAAATGCTTCAAAATTTTGAAATCCAGATCTATAATTCAAATGACAATGAAAGAAATAAAGACACCACATAAATGGGACAGTTGGCTGATTTGATAGGTAGACTTTATGAGATGAATATAATACATGAACCATAAAAGATACAAGTCCATACTTGTTTAATAAGTAAACCAAGTTAAGAATAGAAACTTAGAGGGGGGTAGTGGTTGGGGATTTGGAGGGACATTGCCATGTCCCTCCAAATCCTTTGTTATTGGTTGGGGACATTTTAAATGTCCCCAAATGTCTGTGTTATTGGTTGGGGACATTTAAAATGTCTCAAAATGTCCGTGTTATTCGTTTGAGACATTTCAAATGTCCTGAAATGTCTGTGGTATTCGTTAGAGACACGAAATTACGGACATTTCAAGACAAATTGGTTTTGGAGACATGTGAGGACATTTTAGTGTAAATTTAGAGAGCTTTTGGAGAGAAAATGTCTTTCAAAATATGGAAGACACTTGCGGACATTTCATTAAGAAATATAAAAATAATTATTATTATCAAATTAGATTAAATAATTTATAATAAATAATATATAAAAATATTAATTATTATAATACTTTATTATAGTAATAATGATATTATTGCCATTACTATATTATACTATTATTATATTATTATCTTATTATTATATTATTATACTATATTATTATTATCTTATTGTATTATTATTATTATTATTATATTTTATAATATTATCTTATTATATTATTGTATTTTATAATACTTTATTATAGTAACAATACTTTATTTCTTATATTACTATATTATTGTATTATTATTATTATATTATTGTATTATTATTATTATTATTATATTTTATAATATTATCTTATTATATTACTATGTTATATTATTATTATCTTATTATATGTTACTATATTATTGTATTATTATATTATTATATTATTATATTATATTATAGTAATAATGATATTATTATCATATTACTATATTATATTATTATTATATTATATATATATATATATTAGTATATTATATAAAATAATACATATTTACCAATTGTCCATCAATGTTCACAGATATCTACGGATGGCTACCAAAGTCGAAAAATATATTTTCGAAATAATGGTACAATTATTTTTATTTCATATGATTAAACGATAATGATAAAATTAAATAAATAAATGTCCACTAATTGTCCATAAATGTCCTCAGATATCCACAGACGTCCACAAAACTCGAAAAATATATTTTTAAAATATGAGTACAAATATATTATTTTGTATGGTTAGACAATAATGATAATACTAAAATAATAAATGCCTACCAATTGTCATCCATGATGAGATAATAATAATAATAATAATAATAATAATAATAATAATAATAATAATAATAATAATAATAATAATATTAATAATATTAATAATAATAATAATATTAATAATAATAATAATAATAATATCCACTACACATTTTGTCCATGGATTCAATATGTTGAAATGTCTCCAAAACATTTTGTCTATAAACCAAATGTCTTGAAATGTCCATAAAGACTTTTTGTCCATGAATCAAATGTCTTAAAATGTCTATAAAGACCTTTTGTCTACAGACAAATGTCTCGAAATGTCTTAAAATGTCTCGAAATGTCTACGAGACATTTTGTCCACGAATGTCCTCCTAAATCCCTATCCACTACCCCCCCCTTAAAAGTCAAGCAACTCAAAAACATCTAGTTTTAATACCAAAATGTGTAAGTGGTTAGGGTTCCTTTGAAATGCATAACACTTCACACCAACCCGGTGAATTTGAACATGACCCATCTTTTTTTTTTTTTTTGAATAATATGATTTAATATTAAAAGAAACAGAACATTACAGATGAAGTGTGGGGTGAACCTAGGCCACCATGGTCGCTAAGAATCCACCCCAACTCCCGAGTTGGCTAAGAGATGGTCACTAGGATGCCCATATTACAACAATTCCAAAAACCCATCCCATGATTCCACCATACTATTGAAGGTGTACGATTTGGCCCACTTGTATGATCTACTCCATTGGTAAATAAGACATTTAGCCGCGAAGAAGATATGCTCTGCCGACCTTGATTTATCTCTGAACACTCCCTCATTCCTAGCGTTCCAAATAGCCCAAGGTCCGAGATGGATGGATACGGGGAACATCACCCATCTTGTCATAAGAGTATAAGACTATTTGGAACATCCCTCTTTTTATTTATAGAAAATTTCATCTAAATTCAATTATGTGATTTCTTTTTTCAATTTCAAAATTTGACAGAAATGTTTGTGTGTAGGGACGGATGATAGTATTATGTGACGCTTACATCCTTGTCCAAATGATTTTTTTTTTTTTTTTTGCTAATTCCAACTTTATTACACTATACTATAAAATTTATTTGGAACAATCTAAAAACTGATAATCAGATGGAGTTACAACCTTCAAAAGCAGAACAAAAGCAAACGAAAATAAAATACACTAACCATTAAAAAGAAGTTCTTTATTAGAAGGGGTTCCAGTACAAGACCAGACTAGATACTACTAACTAGGATTTTTCATTTGTTAGGGTCCTTTCTTAATTAATCTGAAAAGCTGAGACAGGGTGGGATTTTGAAATACCAGCAAAACTCTTGAAGGTAATTTTTCCGGTAGGTGGATCGTCGACGTAAATTTCAGTTAAAGTGACCCAAATCATGAGTTCTCTTGCTTTGACACCAGTCAGTTTTCTGATCTTATTCTTCTCAACAACGGCAGTAACAATTGGTGCATAAGAAACTAAACTCCCAATTGACTCAAACTTATGTTCACATTTCTTCTTCTGTTTCAACCATACAAACCCTGTTTCTTCAACATGACCACACTCTATTATATCCTTTAATGGTAGCAACCCATTTGGTAAACCAACTTCTGTCAACAAGAACTTGCATTTTTCTTGCCCTATCTCATCTCCATAGTACATCACTGCCTTGGATTTCATCTCTTCTATCATTTGAGCCATCTCTCTCTCTCTTTCTCTCTCTACAACTCTCTCTCTTTCTCTCTCTCTCTCTCTCTCTCTCTCTCTCTCTCTAAATTTGATGTTGAGTATTGATCGTGATTTAACTACGTGGGTGAGGTGAGGTGAGGTGAGGTGAGGTGGGGTGGGATGGATAAGTAATAATCGAGGGGGTTCAAATATAAATAGGAAGTTGTGAGATTACCCTTGTTATTGAAGTGAATTACCACTTTGCCATTTGTTGAGATATATGCTAGAGAAAACCTATATTCCTGTTTGGGTATGTGAGGGGCAAAGCTGTAGTTTGAGAGGGGAAAGGAGGAGGGGTATTGGTTTGACAATAGTATTATTGAAATAAATGAAATGGTTGGGGAGGAGAAAGTTGGTTTGTTAGATGGAATTAAAAGAGATTCAGAGAGGAGGGGAAATGATGTACGACTTCTCTGGTCAAGGTCAGACTAGAATATCACACAAAACTTACACTTCTCTTACACTTCGTCGGTGCTGAGTTTTAATTATCGGTGCCCCCTTCTTTTGTTATGAAAAACCTCATTTGCACAAGGGCACACCAGGAGGGTTCTTGTAATAAGAAGGGGTTCCAATAAACTTCTCGTTTTGTATTGGGCCCCCACCATTGGAGCCCCAGAAACTAATTGTTACTTACTCACAGCACACCCCTCCCTGCTAAAATGATCATTTCTAGAAGCGCCCATCGCAAAAATTGCTGGAGGCGTTATTTATGATAAACACTCCTTCACTTCTCTTACCTCCAACAGTTTTTTAATCCACCCTCATTATCAACAAGACGAAGAAGATGAAGAAAACAAGGTGTTGTTGAATACACAGTGATATTGTAAAACTAGCTTTAAGCGAAATTAACATATGAACGGAGATAAAGTTGTTTGAAGTTGTGGATCTACTAGAGCGGGTAATGGCTTCCTCAAAACCCTTTCCCGATATATATTAATAATTTCCTACCTCTGCCAAATGTTACATTGTTACCTATAGTTACTTAGGTCATATAAGTTATGTTTACGATAGAAAACATCCGGGCCATGCTTAATGTGAGGGAATGAAATGCAATTATCATGAATTGCATTCCATGATACTGTTTGGTATGGAAGAATGTATCCGGAGGCATCACATTTCGATGCAGGGGCGGAACCAGAAAATAGTGTGAGGGAGGGCAAAGATGAAATCTAAAAGAAGAGATCATACATAAAAATTCTGTGGGAGTCAAAATTACTATTAGAAGTCAAATTCCAGGGAGGGCCACTGCCCTCCCCGGCCACCCCTAGTTCCGCCCCTGTTTCGATGAGAAATGCTATTCCTCTAAAAGGAGGAATCCTTAATTCGGGGGGCGGGTGATTTCCGATTTTCATACGCCCTACATCAGGGCTTTAAATTTTGAAGACCAAATTCGAGCACACTTGCAATTGGGTAGTGTTTTCTCTCTTCTCCCTTCATCTTCTATGTCTCACGTCTGAACCAGAAAAAGTCCCGCCAAAGGGGCTCTCCCTTCGCCGGGACTTAGATAGCGAGAAGAAAGAGAGGCAGAGAGAGAACAACGAAGGAAGATGGAACGAAGAAGAGAGAGATAGAGATGTCAACGGAGCGGGTTTGGGATGGTTCATCCCCTTCCCAATTCCTTCTCGTTAGTAAACGGATTTTACCATAACCGTCTCAATAATTAACTAGGTGGTTATTCAATTACCATACCCCCGCGATTAAAAATTGCTAAATCATTACCGCTCCACCCCGCTTTGCTCCGTTTAAGAAGAAAGGAGTCGGGTTGGGTCCAAACCAATTTTTTTTATTTTGTTTAAAAAAAATGTTTTAGTTTGAAGTAATACATTATTGTTAACAAAATTTTATAAGAATTTGAGTTCCTCAATCATAAACACTATAACTACTCAAATATTATAAAAATAAACTGATAAGATAAGATTAAAGTTTTAAAAACATAACTTTAAATGTGACATATATTTAATATAAACCATAATACTAGGGGCGGGTCGGGGTTTACTATCTAATGCCAAACTCACCCCGAAGGCGATTTTTTTAAACTTCATACCAAACCCCAAACCGTTAAATAAAAGGGTCGGTAAAATCCGTCCCGTTAGCGGTGGGTTTGGGCGAAAATCCGCCGGTTCAGACCAAATTGCCCCCCTAGAGAGAGAGAAGAGTAAAGGAAGAAGATGCCGTAAGAGTTGATAGTGGAAGTCGTCGGAATTGATGGTGTAGGTCGCCGGAGTTGATGGTGGAAGAAAAACTCAAAAAAATTGGGCAAGAACTGTTTGCGAGAAATAAAAATCTCCAAAGTATTTTGTTTCCACCCAAAAATTTAAGTCGATGATTTGGGGAAACAAGAATAATTTCTGGACAAAAAGGTGGAAATCCAAAAAAAACATGAAACAAACACACCCTTAAAGTCGCCGGTAAAATGTCGCCGGTCGGAGTTGTCCGGCAACGGTCGACGACTCCTTGTCTCTTCTCTCTCTCTTGTTTCTCTCTTCTCTCTTTCTTCTTGCTATCTTATCTTCCTCTCTCTAACTCTGGCGAAGGGGAGGAACCCCTTCGTCGAAGATATAAAAAGAGGGAAGAGAGAAGAGAGAAGAGAGAAGAGAGGGAGGAGAGAGAGGGAGGAGAGAGAGATAGAGAAGAGAGGGAGGAGAGAGAGAGACAAAGATAGAGAGGGGGGAGAGAGATAGAGAGAGATAGAGAGATAGAGAGAAGAGAGGCAGAAGTATTTCCAGAGATGGTGAAAGTGTCACCAGAATTTATAGTGAGGTCGTCGGAGTTCATGGTGGGAGATGAAGAAGCGGGAAGTAGTTGAAAATATAAGTGTTTGGAGGGAAAAAAAAAAAATTTGTTTCCACCCGAAATTTTGTACCTTAGAAAATTCATTTATTTCTCCAAAGCACCGACCAAAAATTTATCTTATTTCACCATAGGAAAATTATGCAGCATATGGGCGACAATTTGGGCCACTTAAATGAGTTGTGCCTTCAAATTTATATGTTTTGTTGCCTAAGTCTGAGTTGCCCTTGCCCAACCCCAGATAGTCTGAACCCGAAAGTTGAAAACTACCCGCCTTAGATAACCATACCAACACATCCGATGATTGAATCAGACAACTACAATGATTTGGGTGTAGTTGCATATTAGGGGAAAGCCATAAAATTACAAGGCGGTAATTTAAATATGAATGTCCTTACCTTGTAATTGTTGTACAATTGGGGCTATATCTATCGTTTTTGCTTAAATTTAAATTAGCTCATTGTTTCACATAATTGATATTACTTGTAGAGTTGTAGTAAGGTGTAATAAAGTCATCATTTGGAAGAGATAATCATCCGAAGAGAAAATTTAAAAGTGTGGGAAAGAGATTCAAAACCCTTTTTTTTTATGAGAATGAGATTCAAAACCCTTGACATATACATAATACTTCTACAAGAAAAAAGCGTTGTATAAAAGGCGTAAATTTTACAAAAATATAAGTTTGTAGAATCAAATTGTAGCAGCACCAACCCAGCCCACAAGTGGGTCCGCCTCCGTATGTACTTGTGTGTGATGGAGCCATGTCTGATTCATACCACCAAAAAATCAAGGTCAGCCTTGTATCAACGTTTTAATATTTTTTTTATAGTTAAATTATTTCAAAATTTCTTATCATTATTTCTCATTAAGTTTTTTTTATATGGGTTTGATCAAAATTATGTTCAGATCGAAGACAATTTTGGCTCAGAACAACTCGTGAAACAAACTGAGTGTGTCATTGTGCTTGTCTCGTCGAGCTTTTAAATTTTAATCCAAGAATCATTCAAATCCGATTCCGAATTATAAGATATTCAAGTTTGAAGTTTTCTTATGAAGTTGGTTAAAATTCTAGGGACTAAAAAAAATATGGGATTAAGTTGAGGGTTGTTTAAGCAAAAATTAAACATTGGGTTTGATGGTTAGACCACATTGAAATGAAATAATCCTACCAGTCCATTGTTTTTAATCACCGAGACACTTTCGGGCATACGTCAGGATTCTATGGATTACGTTCGTCCATGAGACATGAAAATGTCCCATCTGATTTGTTGAACTTTGGAAAGTTAGTCTCTTTTGAGGTGTTATTTCTATGATATGCTTGTTTCTCTTACGCAGGTGTCTTCCAAAGAGTTGAGCCGAAAATGGACAAAATCGGGAGAAAGACACACCTGAGGGAATTTTGGTCATTTTGAGATTACGGTAGTCTGGTGAGTTGGCCAATGTTGATGCTCGGATAAAATTAGACTCCAAGACGAGCCCGTGGGCGAAAACAGAAGTGAAATCAGAACCCAGATGAGAAAGTTAGTTCGAGTCAAAGTTGAGTCAAGATCAGTTGACTAAAATAAAGCACAGAACGTCCAGATACACGTGGCTCAAATCTAACGTCCAAGTAAACTTTCGGTACGGTTCTTCATTAGAGTACATGGCTGCTCGTTGGATTGGTGATTTTCCCCGACTTCCTTTTGTTGTTGGGTTTGATTCTAACTGGGACTTAACTGTTCTATCAAATGAACAAGTTATGAATGCCACACTTAAATGTTTCCTCTCATATAATGTAGGTAGTGATGCTTAAAAGGTCGGGTCGGCCCGGGCCTGTCCAGGCCGGGCTAATAACCGGGTCGGGCCTAGCCAACCCGGGTTGAAAGTTTCTCGGGCCGGGCTCAACCCGGGTTGGCTATACAAGGGCCCAGCCCGGGACTGGGTATAGACCCAGGCCTGGCCGGGCCGGGTTGAATCCAGGCCGGGCCGGGCCAACCCGGATTTTCTATAATATATATATCTTTTTTTAATTTGAAAAACCAAAATTTAAATTAAAAAAAATACAAATCTATTGTTTATTTTGAATATAAAAAATTAAAACTTTAGAAAGAATTTTCTATAAATAATGACATGATTTAGAAATGACTTTTGGAAAGATTTTAGGAATAGTTATTAGTTAATAGGATATAATTTTCATAAATAAGTATAGAAAAGATTTTTAGAAAGAGTTTTTTGAATTGATTTTAGAAATTACTTTTTGGAAATAATTAATAGAGGGTGACTTACATAAATAAATTAATAAGTTTAGGAAAGATTCTATGAAAAGATTTTTGGGAAATGATTTTAGAAATTATATTTTGAAACTAATTAGTAGAGGATGATTTATATAAATAGAAGATGATTTACATAAATAGGTTAACAAGTTTAAGAAAGATTTTTGAAAAGATTTCGTGAAAGTGATTTTAGAAATTACGTTTTGGAAATAATATAGAGGATGATTTAAATAGATAAATTAACAAGTTAGGAAAGATTTTTCAAAAATATTTTATGGAAATGAATCTTTTAGGAACGATTTTGTTGGATTAATCTTTTCGAAAAGGAATGTTTTCAAATTCTCTATGCAATTTTTAAAAGGTCGCGGCTTTGGGGAATAATAAAAAATCTCCGGGGCATAAAGACTTTGCCAATCGAAATTGACTTAAAAAGACCATATTTATGATTTTGCCCAATAATTTATGAAGTTGATTATTGACCCTTAATCTTCATTTCCATATTCACCTTACCTCAACCTCTCAATTTAAGACCATCACAACTTCCAGCCACCGTGACAACTTCCGACCACCCTCACGACCGTCATTTTCAACTACTTCTCTCCCATGTTTCTCTTCTTTTCCCTCTCTTTCTCTCTCTAAAAACTGATCTTCTGTGAAGAAGGGGAGACCAGTACATCCACTGTGAAGAAGTATACTTTGGATTCGACTCCACTTGGAAGCTGCGGTCTCCGGTTTCATTAAAGTGACGAAGTAGTTGGTTTTAGGGTTTAACCTAGCGTGAAATGAAAAAAGGAAATGGTACTAGGGTTTAATCTAGGGTAAAATTGAAGAACGAATTGGTACTAAGGTTTAACCTAGTAGTCAATTTGTTTCCACCTTCTAAACACAAAATGGCTAGTTAAGGAGAGGAAATGTTGAGAGAGAATGTAGAGAGGTGAAAGTGCACTTACCAATTCATTAGCAATGACCCTGAAACTGCTAACCTACACCCGTCTAGTAACCTCTATTAACTCTTCTTCAACTTCAATATCCTGGTAGTTTGGATTCTTTGTGGGGCAAATTAATTTTTTTTTGTCTTCTTAACATGAAGAGATTAGTTTTTAGAGAGTGAAAAGAAGAGAGAGAGAGAGAGGAAGAAGATTACGATGAAAATGGTGGTGGTAGTTGTGGTGGAGAAGGTGATAGAGAAGATGAAAGTTAGGGACCAATGTTTGATCAAGTTAATTTTTGGATTAAAAAATAAAATTCCCCCGAGAACGTACAAAAAAACATGGATTCCCTAGAGATTATTATTTATTCCCCAAAGCCGCGACCTTTTTAAAATAAGGCATGAAAAAAAAAAAAACAGGTTTTGACGGGCCGGGCCGGGCCCGTCGGCCAAAACCATAGGCCCAGCCCGACCCGGAATATAACCCGGGTTGGCTAGGCCCGTTTTCCGTACGGGCCAGTCCCGGGCCCAACCCGGGCTGGCCTGGCTTGGCCTTTATAACAACACTAAATGTAGGACAGACACACACACCCCCCCCCCTCACCCCAAAATTGACACACACATGGACTAATAACAGTGTTCTTACTAAGTAGATATATTACTTCAGTTTAGTTTCTTTTTGTTGTTTTTTGTACTCCCTCCGTCCCAAATTAAGAGTCCCATTTTAAAAACGTAACTTTTTTTCACAACTTTTACTTTTCTGTTTTTACCCATATTAATTTTTAACATGTTTTTTGGAATTCAAAAGATTTAGCACTATATATATAAGATTAGTTTCCATAAACACAAATTATTCTTATCTCTTGCTAAAAGCTTACCAAAATACGAATTGTTTTAATTAAGTAATAAATACATTATATATTGTCAACACGGGTATAATTGGAAAATTTATGGATTTTATTTGATAAAAGAGGAATGGGACTCTTAATTTGGGACAGACGAAAAAGGAATACGGGACTCTTAAATTGGGACAGAGGGAGTACTATTGATCTAATATGCAAGAAATCAGGAAGTTGTCTTAATCTTCTTTGTGAATGAATGTGTTTATTTGGCTCTAATAATACAAAAAACGAGCGTTAGGTCCAAAAAAGGGGGGGAAACCAGCGTGAGGACCAAAAACGACCAAATATACATTTCCAGTCCAAAATGTCAGGCCAACTCACAATTTTCTGTTCTTTTTTTTATTCCTCTTTTACCCCCACATGATTTTGACGTTAAACACTCATTCCATCTCTCTAAATCCCACAAAATCTCACCTAAATATCTCGAAACTTCTCTTAGCTGACTCTTTCTCTCTCTAGATTATCGCAAAACAACATCTTTCTCTCTAAATATATCTAAATCCCGATAAATACTCTATTTTTTTGGTTTCTCTCTCTAAAACCTTCTCAAAAACGCTGATTCTTTCTTATTTCGTTCAAATTTTGAAAATTTGGGATTAAGTTTTGGCGAAAATTAAAACCCCCGCCCAGATTCTTGAAAGATTCCATCTAAAGTAATTAAGCCCCCCGCCCAGATTTTGGATAGATTTTTGAAATCTGGAATATTTTTTTTTCTTTCTCTCTCTAAATTTTTTAGAGAAACAGAAGAAGAAGATATGTAAATTTTCTATCTATATATAAATATTTCGAAATCGATTATATTCTTGCCATCATCTCTATCTTTTTGAGAAAAAGGAAAGTAGTAAGATTGGAGAGAGAAAACATGTTTAAACAGAAATAAAAAGAATAAAAATAAGAAATATGGGAAGAGAAAAATCTGGAGAGAAAATAAGAAAAGGGAATAAAATTTAGAGAGAGGGAAAATAGGAAAAATCTAGAGAGAAATTCGGTGTCTATTACATAACCCAACAAAATTCCTAGTAAATAAAACAATTCCCGGTGAACAAGTCAATTTCGAGTACAAAAGTGTCTAGTACACAAGAAAATTCTCAGTAAATAAAACAATTCTCGGTAAACATGAAACTTTCCAATACAAAAGTGTCTAGTACACAAGAAAATTTTCCGTAAATTAAACAGTTTCCGGTAAACCAAAAAATTTCTCAACACAAAAGTGTCTAGTACACAAGAAATCCCCAGTAAATTAAATAGTTTCCAGTAAACCAGAAAATTTCCCAACACTAAAGTGTCTAGTACACAAGAAATCCTCAGTAAATTAAACAGTTTCTGGTAAACCAGAAAATTTCCCAACACAAAAGTGTCTAGTACACAAGAAATCCCCAGTAAATTAAACAATTTCCGTAAACAAGAACCAATTTGGGAAAAAAATTGAGAGAAATTAGTTAGAAAGAAATTCGAAATTAGTTAGAAATTGGTTAAAATTTGAGAGAAATTAGGAATTGGTTAAATTAATAAATCTGAAAAGTTAGAGAGAAAAATTCGAAATTTGAACCAATCTTGAAAAATTCGAAATTTGAGATAAGAAACAAATCTAGAAAAAAAAAAAGAAAGAAATTTGAACCAATTTGGAAATATTTTTTTAGATTGAAGAGAAAATTTTGAAAAGAGAGGAATTTGTTGAGATTGGAGAGAGAATAGGAATTAGAGAGAGAGAAAATCTAAATTAGTTAGAAATTGGTTAAATTATGAGAGAAATTAGGATTTGGTTAAATAAATAAAGAGAAATAAATTTGGAAAGAGAATTAGAGAGAGAAAGTAAAACAGTAGAGAGAGAAAGTAAAATGCGGAGTGGAGAATCCCGTGATTTTTCAGAGTGGAAATTCCGTAAATTTCTGGATGGCAGCTCCCGTAAATTTGATGGAAAATCGAGGGGGTCACGGTAATTTCTCGTGGGTGGCTGACACTTAAGACTGGGTTTACATATAAACCCGGTCATGGACTGGGTTTATATTTTGGGCCCAGTTTTGGGCCAACGCTCATTCCCTCATAATATGTGTTTAATCTCTATTAATTTTCAAAGAAAAGCAATAATGACTTCTTCTTGTGATATATACTTTCTACAAGAATTATTAAATTTTCTAGCTTTTTCATTGTTTGTGATTGTATACTGATTTCTCAAAAAATTCAACATAATAGTTTGGAGAGTTTAGGACACGTATGCCAAATCTAAAAAAAAATAGGGTCCATGGGTATAAAGACCAAAATAATATTAAAAAAAGGTTTATGATCCAATCTTCTCAAAATATGAATATTTAGTCTTTTTTGCATTATGGACATAATAACCCATTCTTTACGAAATAACTACCGTTCACGTCCCTCCTACAAAAATTGCGGGATTTTTAATTTTCCGGGGTGAATCTGGAAAGTTTCTAATGTGGGCGTGATTTGAGGGTTTTAAACCAGCTAACGGTATAAACCCAAAATTGATTTTTCTCTCTCTTCTAAACCATTTTAGAAAGCAAATCTATTCCCAAATCGATTCAAAACAAAAACCCTAACCAAATCAATGTTCTCTCCTTTTACAGATTTGAAAACCAGTCTCTATTTACAGATTTGGAAACCAAATCAATTTTCTCTCACTTAACTTTCAGATTTGGAAAGAGAATATTTTCTGGGATCAATTAAGCGTGATTTAGGGGTTGATATACAAAACGTATGTATCACTTTCTCTCACTTAACTTTCAGATTTGGAAAAAGTATATTTTTCTTGGAACATTACAGCAGCATTTGTTTTCGTTTTTACTCATACATAACCACACATCGAATACAAAATTATGAAACAAGTTTGTAAATTATGTGTTATTTATGACGAAGCAACCATCATTTGTCATGTATACAACGTAATTTATCAAATGTATATGCGTAATGTTCAATAAATTACACATGATTTCTATTAAATTACACATCGTTTACATTCTGTTACAAAAAAAAAAAGTACAAAATCTTATCTGGTTCAGATATGGTGCCCATCCATGTACTCTCTATTTGCAGTCTTGAGTAGGACAAACAACAGTTACACTATATTGTTAAAGAGCATATCCAAATGCTTTTGCACCACCAGGATACAACTGACCAACTTCAGTAAATATTTTATCCCAGTCATCAGATTTTAGTTTCGTTGACTTACTTTGATTTGATGATTCTGTTTGAAATTTCATCTGTTATATCAAATCTACACACATAAATTAAACAAAAAATCATATATTGTATTATAAACTACATGTATAGTTCCGTAAATTATGTATAATGTTTGTTAAATTTTGACAATATTTGAAGGTTTTGAGTAGTTTGACCAGCTTAACAAGGCTACTGTTTTGGGTGAAAAGTACGCGTAATGGTAAATAAATAATACATAATTTATGTGCACTTATACGATGTTTTAGAATTTATTGAAAATTATATATAATGTATAACAAATTACGCGTATTTTACATTCTCTTACAAAAACATCGTACAAAAGATGTTTGCGTAATTTACTAGAAAGTATCAAAATTTACTGTAAATTACCTATATTGTATATTCTGTTATGATAAACGTACGGAATAACACCTGGTTCATAAAATTGTACGAAATCACAGATTTCAGGTGAAGAAATATCAGAAAATCAAGAAGCTTAAACCTAAATCTAATGAAAAATGATATGATAATCGGATGAAAACAAAACATACTCGATTTGAACTAATCAGTAAATATCTATTAAACATTAAGATAAAAAACAATGATGAAAATCTTAGAGAGAGAAAATAGACAACAAACATTCAAAGTTAATGAAATAGTAAACAAATCTTTGAGATCATAATCAAAATCATATATGTTTAACTTTAGAGAGAGAGAATCTGATTCAATACCCCGAAAAGCAATATTAAATCTGATTCAGAATCTGTTTCAATGGTACGAACAAAGACTTCCGAGATGTGTAAAACCTGATAAACGATGAAGGTGTTTACAGCTGCTCTAATGAAAGATGAAACAAGCTTTCTGAGTTTAATGGAGGATTATCAAATGATTCAGATTTAGAGAGAGAGAAAATAAACAGGTTTCGGTTACTGAAGATAATGAAGATATAGGTTACTTTGATTAGAAACGTGATTGGAGAGAGAAGGTGGGAGATAAAAATGGAAATAGATATTTAGGATTTTTGAAGGTAAATCTGTTTTTATATATATGGAAGGTTAGTTTAGGTATTAAGATTTATTATGTATTCTAGGGATTTGTATTTTCTCTCTAGATGTATACAAACAGACTAGATATCCATTTAAATTAATATTTTGGTTTTTAAACCCTTTATGGGATTAGAGAGGATTAAAACTGTTATTAGGGTCCGTTTTTTAGTCTATACGTTCAAAATTTCAAAAAAATATGGGTAATTTCTCAAATGGCCCCCCTACTTTATGACCAACTTCTCGCGTAGCCCCCTACTTTATCAAAAATATCCAGATGACCTCTTTTGACTGTTACCGTCCATTTGACTGTTAACTTCTTCTTGGATTTCCTAGAAATACCCTCATTTTAATTAGTTCATATCAATCAAATTGTTTCTCTCTCTTTTTCATCTTCCCCAAATTATTTCTCTCTTCTTCATCTTCTCGAAATTGTTTCTCTCTCTAAAATCAATCAAACAACTCTCTCTCTCTCTCTCTAATTTTTTTTCTTTGAGTAACTTCATTTAATCTTTCCCTCTTTCATTACATTTTTCAAAATCACAGCTGGAACAGAAGTATTATAATAACCCATCCCAATAAATGACTTCAAAACTTTGATTTTTAGAAGCTAAGTTCTTCATATGAGCAATCATTTGGCTCTCTGTTAAACCCTCTTCAAGTTTTGAAAATTTCATTGAATCAATTCGAATAGATTTAGGAACAGTAGCATCAATAAGAGAATCAATATTAGGAACCAACAGATTCAGACATATTAATTTGTTCTTAAGCAACACCCTTTTGATAGTTGACCTAATTTTGATATATGGATGTGATTTGATTTTAAGCAACACCCCGGATGTCTCGCCCGAAATTGGGCGTCTTGGATCTATGAATTTGATGCTTTGGTTGGTGGTGACCCACAAAAATTTGTCGTTGAGCATTTTCAGAGAGGATGCGATTCTGGATTTATGGTCCTCTGCGAAACCACTGTTATGTTCAAAGACAAAGAGAAGAATAAGATAAGAAGAAGAAAGACAAAGGTAAAAGTATTTATACGTATTTCATGTGACCAGTTGATGTTTCGGTTAACTTATTTTTTGTTGAAAGGATGTTTCGGTTAACTGTTGCCACAATGTTGGTGACAATATTGAGGAAGTTAGTTTTCTTTTGACTAATTGATATGTGGTGGTTGTTGCTACCTCACATTTTTCTCCTAGAGCTTTTAATGACACAAAACTGTTTCTGTGAGGGATTGCCACAAAACTGTTTCTCTGCTGGATTGATTCAAAGTGGTCATTTGACTTCTCCATAGGATGTTCTTTCAAAGTTGCAGTTTTGGGGATCATAACGATAGAAATATCCCTTGCGTAGTAAAAACTCTTTGGTTTTTGTCATAATTACTACTTGACAATCTAAACTTCTTCGCTCGTTTTCAAAACCGTACTCGTCTTTATTCCAACTCCAAGATTGGTAATCCTTTTTCTTCTTCTTCTTCAACGACCATATATGAAGAAATTCGTATACCTTGTGATGAACAAAACACAAGCCATCTTCAAACCCAAGAAGTGTCCAACGGTTAAAGACCTTAACCTGGCTTAAACAAGGAGGTGATGGTAAGATATTGAACATTTCATAACCAGCTATCCTGTTTACGGTATAAGATCCGAAGAATCTTATATTCGTTAGTCGGACGACTATAACCAAATCCAAACACCAACTTATTTTTTGATATTTGTGGTAGAAAAGTGTATTCTCCTGTAAAAGGATTACATATGTAAAGAGTTGTAGCGTCCCAAATCCTAAATCTCAAGCTAACCGCCTTGAAATCGAAGATTTGAGACCTTCAAACTGGATCCACGAGCAACACCTATCATGACTGCACAATCAATACCTGAAAAACAAAATAGTTGAGTTAAAACCCAACTGCAGTAGATTTCCTCAAACCTAAGTCTTAGGCAAGCTCAATCCCCAATCAAGGAAGCATTGCATTCATATTCATTATTGGCATTATCTGAAATTTAACGGCGAATACTAACATAATATATCAGATTTATCCAATCTCCCTCGAAACTAATAATTTCTGTCATTTGATTAATTATTAGGTTTTCAGGTTCTCGTATTTTAATCTAATACTAACCTTGATAATGCAATAATCTTTCCTCCTTTTTCCAGCAGATATAAAATATCATGCTTTTAACTAAGGTAAACCTTTATAGCACCAAACTTGACATATACATCGACAAACATATTATGTCAAAAGACACAATCATCAAGCCCTTGTTCAGGTATCTCAGAAAAATACACAACAAACATTAACCCTTATCAAGAATGACAAACAAGTTCACCAAACAATTGAAGCCAACAACACATGACAAGTTAGAAGGGATGATGCGCATAGTAGATCCTCACGTGGATCGCAACCTCAAACAAGCAAATAACAATAATAGTTAAAAATCATAGACTCGCCACTAGAAGGTATCTACCTAAAAGATACATTACCTAAAGAACAGAAACCATGTGAATTATCTCAATAAATTCGTCCATTGAAGACTGTCTTGACACCTTACACAAAATTATCATAACTCTCCATTTCGAACTCTGATTAATGCACTGTTTGAACTACTAGAAAGTAGACAAATATACCTTCCCAACTATATAAGAATCACGACGAGATTCATCATATATCAACACCAGATTCGATTTTAATATAGACCTACGTACAGTAGAGACTGTTCTAACACCTTGTACGAAAACAGTCATAACTCCTCACTCGAAAATCGGATTAATAAACCCTTTGAATTAATAGAAATTTGACAAAGGCACCTTTCCAAACAAATAAGAATCACGATGAGATTCATCATATATCAATACCAGATTCAATTTTAATATAGACCTACGTACAGTAGAGACTGTTCTGACACCTTGTACGAAAACAGTCATAACTCCTCACTCGAAACTCGGATTAATAAACCGTTTGAACTACTAGAAATTAGACAAATACATCTTTCCAACCATATAAGAATCACTTCGAGATTCATCATATATCAATACCAGGTTCAATTTTAATATAGACCTACGTACACTAGAGACTGTTCTGGCACCTTGTACGAAAACAGTCATAACTCCTCACTCGAAAGTCGGATTAATAAACCGTTTGAACTACTAGAAAGTAGACGAACAAACCTTTCCAACCATAGAAGTATCACAACGAGATTCATCATGTATCAATACCAGATTTAAGTTTAATCTAGACCGAAATACTGTCCTCTATACATGTTTTATGGGATTCTAGATAAAACTAATGTCTAAACCATTTAATCGTTCTTTAGTGTGATTAACAATTCTAAACCTATTATGGAATAAATTGAGAGAGCCTACAAAAAAAATTAGGAGATAGGAAATCTACCTCTTTTCGCCTTAGATGACTTTAAGGCCACAACCATGCCTTCTTCTCTCACTAGAGAACTCTATCTCCATCACTTTTCTTCTTTATGGCTCCTCTCTTCACTAAGAAGCGGCTGCACCCTCTTTCTTTTCTATAAGTTTTCTTCAAAAGTGGAGAAAAAAATAGGGTTTTAAATCCACTAGTATTTTATCTAAACAAAACTGACCTAGACTTTTCTTATTTCCACCCAATTTGATATATTAAAAAAAATAGGGGTGTTACAATATTCCACCCTAAAAGAGGATTTCGTCCTCGAAATCAAACGTACCACAATTCAAAACAATATGCAATCAACTAGCAAATGCTACAAGCACAAGAAACAAAACACAACATAAGGTACTCTCCGGAGTTTTAAGCCAACAATATACACAAGCTCACTAAGCAAATCATAAGTCAGACACGATCAGACTCGATACAAGCGAGTCACAAGCGATGTACAATATCTTGACACAATAACAAACTCATATGACATCAAAGCTTCCAAAACAACGTCTCCTAAACACATCTATTATGGTATTCTAGAGATCCATACATTTCGATTTCTCTTTCGATGAGTTACAACCAATTTCGAAGTCCACTAGTCGGTCTGATTTGACCCTCGTGTTTGCATCGACTTAAACCTCTCAATAGACAAAGGATACCTCCCAAAAGGGAAATCCGTGCAATACGAGCACAGTGCAACACGAGCACTTCAATATGAGCAGGAGGCGAGCCAACCTCTTGTTGTAAATAACTTCTCAAACTAGAAGTATGTGGTCCACAAGAATGAATTTGTGTTTGCATCGATCAGCATGTCGAGCCAACCACCAAATCGCAATATAGTATCCTCGTCATAACCGATTTCCGAAGTCCACTAGTCGGCCTGATTTGGCCCTCGTGTTTGCATCGACTTAAACCTCTCAATAGACAAGAGACCTCCCCAAAAGGGAATCCATGCAACACGAACACTTCACATATGAGCAGGAGGCGCGCCAACTTCTGATTGGTAAATTACTTCTCAAACTAGAAGTATGTGGTCCACAAGAAAGAACTTGTGTTTGCATCGATCACAATGTCGAGCCAACCACCAAATCGCAATGGAATATCCTCATCCATATTAGAACTCAAGATCATGGTCCACTAGGTTGTCTAATATCACATCTACACACCTGTGTTTGTATCGATCCACGTGTCGAGTCAATCTGTCTTAGTTCAATCCATTAGTAGAACTCAAGATCATGGTCCACTAGGTTGTCTAATATCACATCATACCTGTGTTTGCATCGATCTACGTGTCGAGCCAACCAGTCTTGGTTCAATCTATTAGTAGAACTAGAGATCATGGTCCACGAGCTTGTCCACTATCACGACAACAAACTCGTGTTTGCATCGACCCACATGTCGAGCCAACCATCCTCAGTTCAATCCATTGTCAGAACTCAGAATCACGGTCCACTAGGTTGTCTGATATCACATCAACAAACATGTGTTTGCATCGATCCACATGTCGAGCCAACTATTCTAAGTTCTGATTTATCATGATTTCATAACAACCAATTTTGTAGTCCACTAGGTTGCCTAACTGTGTATTAGTTAACCCGTGTTTGCATCAAATTTTTCATCGAGCCAACCACTAGTTGTTAATCATTGTGGTCCACCAGGTAGTCTAATTTCACGTTGACAAACCTGTGTTTGCATCGACTTTCACGTCGAGCCAACTACTAATAGTTATGATTAATCAATCAGATACCTCATTAGGACTTAAGTCTATGGTCCACCAGGCAACCCACTTTATAGGCAAATATGTGTTTGTATCGACCCACCGGATGAAAGGATTAATTAAAAATGCTACTCACAAAACACCACAAACATGACACCCGCCGACATATCCATTCATAAAAATTAATGTTGATGTCTCCTTTGTAGATATACATAATTGTATTCGTATTAGTTCATCATCCATGATTCACTGGCTAAATTCATTGAAGCTAAAGCGAGAACTATATGCTTGCTCGTACGAGCGAGGAAAGTGAAGCGAAAGTCATATTGACAAGAATTCTTTTTTTTTTTGTTGAAATATATTGACAAGAATTCATTGGGCGATAGAACACAATTACATGCACGTCATTGTCAGAAGCGATAATTTAAGTCTCATTCAACATCTGAAAATTTCAAAGCGCTCAATTCAATGGTAATCGGCAACTCACATACAACTAATCTAAGACCTCCTTCCGAAATTCTATGGTATGCGATTCTCTTACATTGCAAGAACTCAAAACACCTCAGCAGACAAATGGACTAGGAAAACTCAAGGCAGAAAATTCTGGAAACCCATCCCTAAACTTATTTCCAATACATATTGTAATTATACTCTTATATTTTGATTTATCTCAGTAATGGTCGATAAAGAAAAGAAAGTAGAGAAATATAAATACTAAGTGGGAAGCTCCATATCTTTAAACAAAAAAATATGTGGGAAGCTCCATATGCCCCCAATGAAAGCAAAGTTTTTGACAAATTTATATGGAAACCTGGCATCTAATATGAGGCGCCTACAGAACTCCTGTTGGATTGGAGATTTAATAAAGTTCGGCAAAGACTATTTTCATCAAAAAAAAAAAAAAAAAAAAAAAGAACACACACACACACACAAAAACCTCATCTGTTTTATAAGCTGGCTTGTTAGAGATGGTTTATAATTAGACCATTTAAGTGAAGATATCTCCTTCTGCCTAAAACAAGACATCCAGTTTGTTTGACATATGCTAGGATGCCGGTGTTGTTTTAGCTGTGGCAAGTGGCATGGCTAACTTCAACAAAAAAAAAAAAAAGTGGCATGGCTAAAAAAGCCGTGTCTCGGGCAAAATTTTATTTGAGTCTTTCGACAATATAAGATGTAATTTTTTTTTTAATACATATTGTATTACACAGAAATTTCCACGTTTAATTTGGACTAAACCAAATTTTCTTATATTCAGATAAACTTAAAACGTATTATTTTTTTTTGGGAAGTCGACTACGATCTACGTCCGTCGTTACATTTGACATTGATACATCATAGATGTAATAAGCTCGATAACTGCCCACTCATACTCAAACAAGACCAGGCCCATAACCCAACTAGACAATGGCCTAAAGCCCAAGTACATTACTTATAACCTAATAATCCTAATTCAAATGAGAGTTATTTCCCAAAATAGTCCCCAACTTTGTGCTCGGTTTCTTGTCTAGCTCTCTACTTTGTCAAAAATACCAGATGGCCCCCTTTTTCACTTACCGTTATAACACCATTAACCAATTAACATTTCTCTCTCTTCCATCTCATCACCTTATCGTCTTCTCCGGCAAGGTCACCGACCATCCAATTTTCCGACCGACGACCTCCAAATATTTTAAAAAAATAATAATTTATTTTCTCTCTCCTCTCTCTCTCTCTCTAAAAAAACATACAAAAATTTATCATTTCTCCTCTCTTTCTACACACTCTGGCGAAGGGAAACCCTTCGCCGGAGTACCTTGAACAGATCCCGGTTTGTTCCTTGAACAGACCTACTCCGACGTTTATCAACTAAGCTGAAACTAAAATTTTCCAATAATTTAGAATTTCAAACTTATACCAATTTTTCTTTTTGTTGAAAGTTATACAAAAGTTAGTTAGCTAAGGGATTCTCAATTCTTCGATTATCTCTTGTTGTTTGAGGTGTCTGGGGACGTTGCACCTCCTCTCTCGGACCGTTACGCATCAACTAGAAACTTGTTCCATAAATTCTAATGTGTGGTTGGGCCGGGTGACATATCATATCCTTCCAGTTCCAAAAGTTATTTTTTTAAAAAGTTATTTAGTCATATAAATTCTAATGTGTGGGTGGGGTCTTGTGACATGTCATATCCCTCCAAAACATATGTACTTTCTGTTGTGTGGGTTTCTACTGTGCAATCTCACGAAGTCAATATCTCCCTCTTTTGTGTACCCTCGCAGACGGTGACCTTAGGATTTCGCTATTTGGTTGTTGCTTCCTAAATTTAACCAGAGCTCCCCTTGTATGTTGTATCTATAATCCAAAATATTCTATTTAAACTAAATTGTGAGTATTCCATATTAAATTTCACATACGAATAATAATAATTAAAAGGTAGAGACCAGAATAGAATTTGATTGAATCGAGACGAGTGATCATTTCTTTAAGACATTAACTCGTCATGTTTATTGTACCAACAATATAGGCAATGTGTTTTAGAAAGAATTACCTTTTCGGATCGGAGGTACTTCAGTTTGAAATCTTTCAAATATTGAAGAAACTCTAAAATGTTTTAAACTTTGTTAATTTGAAGTGAATTTTAAACCTAATTTTATGACCTATTTATTATAGGTGAGAGGTGATTGTTAGCAAGTAAGCCACGTTTGGAAGGAACAATCACAATTTTTGAAGAGGGAGGTACCAATCCAACGGTTTAATCTGGTGCGGGGGATTGTTATCATCTTTGTTGATCACAAAGGACAAAACATCATCTAATTACGACCGTCAAATCTCAACATTCGGATCTAGATTCAGTCTTGTACGTTTGATTGCCATCGGTATGACAAAAATAAAGATTCATACGCTTCTAGCGACGATATGTACGTGTAAAATGCGCCACTGAAGCACCGAATATACCCACGCTACGTGCGTGCATGGGTACAGTTTGTGTGGGTTGACCTCGCAAAGCATAGGATTGTATTTTAATTCATAATGTAGTACAAGGGAGCAAGTTATTATAACACTTATGTTGTTTAGCAGGAGAGATGACTAGCAACCCAAAAGCGACTCCGTAAGAAAGTGACACGTGGCGACAGAAAGAGAATCACGTGAATTCTGAAAAACACTTTGAATATTCACACTTCAGTTCCTTGTTATCCCATATTTCAACTGGAATCCTTCCCAATAACTGATCTGGATTGTTGATCTTTTCAACGGTCCAAATTATAACAACAAAACAACAGAAAGCCCCAAAATAAGTGATCTCGTCCTCTTCCTCATTCCCTTATATCTCTGCAGATCGCTATCTCCTCTTTGGTTTTGGCCATGAATTTGACACTGCAACTAAAGGTTCAAACCCACATGATCAATTATTAATCCAAACATCTAATTCATTTGCTCGATTAATACTGTGTGTTATTGGAAATTTTCTTTTCATGGTGGCTTTTGTTAAGATAGTAAATTTCAAAACTTTTTTTTGCTAAGAGCATCCCAACGGTTACTCCAAAAAACACTAAAAATGAATCTTCGCCAAATTTTTTGGTGTTTTGAAGTAATTGTTTCCAAAAAAAAAAACTCTAAAAATGATGCAAGTGGAGAAGTAATATAAAAGGACTTTAAGATCATAAACCCTAACTCAGCCTTGATTAAGAGGTGCAAGCTCTGTTATTAGGGTGCGAAACGGCTGCCCTTATAGGGTTTAGAAGCCTTTATATAGAAAGGGATTCATATTTATTGACGTAAAGTCGTCAACCATATATGGGGATGGGAATCGGTCTAGGGCGGTCTTGAACGATCACTTTCAAGAATTGTTTGTCCATTGACAGTCCAAAGACCGTTTATCTTATTGGGTCAGTCAGACACTGCATGGTTTCGGTTCGGGCTTTCCAATAAAAATTTATAAAAACTTATAATTTTATTTTCACACCGCACAAACAAGATTACAATTTACAAGTTACAAATAGAAAAGATTAACCAAAAAAACACAAATAATCATAAAAAACAAAATTTGATCGTCATTTGACAAGATATAATTAAGACATGTGCTAGTAGAACAACAAATCTGCGTGAAGCAATCCTCAAACAACAAATATGAATCGAGTCAAGAAGTATGAATGAAACCAATAAGTAAATAAGTATGAATCGAATCAGTAAACACTAAAGATTCAAAGAAAAACATAAACAAAGTTATACAGACCTTTGTAGTATGATGACCGATGTAAAATTTCGAATGGATTGAGTGATTCAGAGAGAGAATGATATAAATGGAGAGTGAAATGAAAGAAGATGATCAGAGAGACAATGAAGAGTCTGAAGATTTATACACGAGAACTGTTTACGTTAGGTATTTATGGTTACTTACTTGTACCTTGGAAGAAAAGAGGGGAAAAGAGAATTATAGTTACTTAGGGGGTATTTAAGCTTTGGGGTCGGTTTTGTCTTCTATATCCGACCATCAAAAGTTTATGAAATCTTATAGTCTATAACCTCTGAAAATGAGGTCGAGCTATATATTCAATCACTAGTACCGGTCGGGTATTTGGACGGGTCATATTGGTCGGTCGGTCCGTCGACACAAATTTTTTACTGTGGCCGTCCGTCAATTCTTTCGGATCGGTCAGACACTAACAGTTATGACCATCGGTTGTCTATAGATACTTTTTGTCTCGGTCAAACGGGTCGGTTAGCGTTTCTTCCTGTCTTTTCCCACCACTAACCATATCCATCGGCAACCCTTTCACCCCCTGGACAATTCAATCAACTGCGGAGAAGATTTGGGAGCAGTTGGCCCAAGTGGACATCTTCTCCATCAACTATATCCCACGTGCCAAGCACTATCTCAGCGCATAATGTGGCGAATTCTATTTCCTGTCCCTCTGTTTGAACCTAACTTGTGGTTTGGTCCCTGACGTGGGTGTGTTTGTTGTTTTCATCCGCTGACTTCATTATATAACGTATTAGTCCTTCAGGCCGATTAACACCGTTATTATTCCAAAAACAGAATATGAGTCAATTATTAATAACTAGGAATAAACAACTAGCTAGTGGAAGTCTAAAATGGAGTTGCACGTGAAGATTATAACGGATGAGACCTTTCTGATTAAATTTAGGATTTGTATATAGTCAAGAGATGTACATTTAGTATCCGAAACCGATCAATCCAATCCGATCCAAACGGATTTGAGCGGTTCGAGGACCGACCCGATGGTGATCTGGATTGGTTCGGATACTAAAAGGGCACAATCGAGTGGTTTGGATCGATTTATGGATTGGGTTGACGGGTAACCGAAAAAACCGAACCAAATCATCTATCCTTATTTTTATATATCATATGTATAAATATATATGATGGGAATGATGGATGACTGAGATTCAATAGTTAAGTTAGTTCCATCAAAACATCACAGTAGTCCCATATTAAGTAGAATCAGAAAATCAAAAACAACAATTTGAAAACCTATGTTTATCGTAGTTTTATTTTCCTTGAGGTTTGAGAACCTATGTCGGATTAATTATGCACTTGTAGACTTAATCGTTTGTGAATAAATACTAATTTTCAGCATGTCATAAGTACAATTGGGACTGGTTTTTAATTCAAAAATGTGAAAGTTTGTTTATAGTAAAATGTCACATGTGGTTCGGTAACCGAACCAAACCATGAACGGAATGGTTCTGATCGAGATTTGAAATAACCGAACTCTTCGGTTTGGACTTTGATTGACTCAAAAAAGTCGGTTATCCAACCGATGTTCAATCCTAGTTATTTACTTTAAATCAATAATTGTTACTATAACAGAACAATAATATATTATTTTTACATGCTAATACTATTAAAATATTTAATCTTAGTCATATTGAATAAGTATTAGAAAAATGATTGGGTACTTTCCTGGTGTGTACTCCTAACATTATTGAGGTGGAAAATAAGACCATGGATATTTTTGTATGTCTTTTTAAAATGAAAAGAAGACCAAAAAAATATCCCATGTGGCCATGTCCAATACACTAGCTAGTATACCTTATGGGTTTTCTTTTCTTTTTTTTTGGTTTTCTTTTTTTTTTGTTAAGAGGTTTCATTTTTTTTGGTTTCCTTTTTTTGGTTGAAAACCCTATAAGGATTGTATGTATTATCATGTGAATATTGCAATTGTACTATTTTGACTATTTTGATAATGATAAACAAGAAGTCAGATATTTAGAAAAAAGAGTTCATCTTTTATTCACTCTCTCAAATTGTCTCAGACTCTCTCTCTCTCTCTCTCTCTCTCTCTCTCTCTCTCTCATAGTCTCTCTCTCTCATAGTCTCTCTCTCTCTCTCTCCAATATCTTCTGTGTCAAGTACAAACTCCATCTCCTTCTCTGTCTGTATCTCTTACTCAGTTTCTGTCTCTTCCTTGGTGGTTTCAAATTGTTACATAGTTATGATAGAAAGCAAAAAAAATAAGAAGGAGAAGAGCAGATGGTCATTTTTCCAAAAAGAGCATAAAAGAATAGCTAAAAACAAAGACTGCATTAAATGAAACACTAGCATTACTGTTACCATTCCATTATAAGTAAGAGCTAACACAAACCCTAGAAGAACAGGTGCTCATCCTTTTCTCAAAAAGAGTAAACTATTAGCCGAAAGCAGATTACATGAACTGAAACACTAGTAGTACTACAACCATTCCATAATAAGAAGAACAACAAACCGTAGTCCCTAGAATGAACAGTAAGAAGGAAGACTCACACTTTAAATGGAAACCCTAAAATATTAAGCACCAAAGACAGAGTCATATGATAAAATGGAAATCAAATCAGATAAATGAGGGGCTTCTGAATAAATAATACATAACAACACCTTACTAGTATACTGTTGGTACTCCATTAGAAACAACTAACTTTAATTTAATATAAATTCATTTAGCATACTAATATAAGCTGAAAAGTAGTTAATACCACTACAGAGACTCCAAAAAGAAATAACAAAGACCCAAAGTACCCTAGAAGATCACTTAAAATAAGAGAAACCCTAGCTAGAAAGAACACTAAAGACTAAAGAGACATACACATTAAACGATATACTAAAAAAGATTGAAACAACTTCATCCATCTTCTTCTGCCAAACAAAAGAACAGGCCCAACTCTTCCTTCATATATGTAGAGCATTAAACTGGAGTCATCTCTTTAAGACACAATCCAAGATCCAAAGATATAAAGCAGGTGGTGGTAGCTACCATAACTTGGTGGTCCGTTAAATCGCCACTAAACCAGTTAGAATCATACTTCAAAGTACGGTTGATACCTTTCAAGATTCCAAAGAGGACAGTGGCCTGATATTCTAGACCCCCTTTCTGAAAACATTTATCACCACTAACTTTATCATTGTAAGCATACTCTAAATTTGATGAAAGTCTAAGCCTTATGGGATGTGTTGATGGTGATCCCTCATCACATTTTAAATACAGGAACTCAATACTTTGTAGAGAACAAAAATGATGTAAACTATCCGGTATTTGTCCTCCTAACTTGAAAAGAAGACAGTGAGAAGTTACATAAAATCCTATCCAATAGGAATCTCCTCTAGGATCACAAGGAAAATATTTAAAACCAACCTTAGTTGGGTTAAAAGCTTTTCTAACAAAACCAATCCAACTAGTAACAACATTGGGGTTTGTTGTAACCGTTGTTTGGATTAAACACGGTAGTGAATCGATTTCCTCATAACGGACTAGATAGATACTTTGATCAGAGAAAAATGATTTTAAGTTTGCAAGTGGATTGGATGGGTTAGAAATATCTTGAAGAATTTTTTGGAACTTAGAATGAACTTCCATGAGTCGTTTTGCTTGGAATCCAAAGTATATTGTGACAAATGTGAGGAGGACAACATTGTTTCCCCATGAAAGGCTGCCTTCTATCACACTATCTATCACACACAAGTAAAACATAACTACAAATGAAATCTTCTCCACAAAGTTAAACATTGTTGGAGCAAACTAAGAAAACAAACTAACTAATCAAGAGAAAAATCTAGAGAGAGAGAGAGAGAGATGGACAGAGGGAGGTGAAAGAAAGAAAAAGGAGGCTGTGAGTTTTACATGGTTGAAGCAACCAATTTATAGATGAAACATGGTGGACCCCCACTTCCACTTTTTTGTATGGTAAGACGATTATCTTTTTTATTCTAGTGGACGCCTAAAATAATATCCTATCCCGAGTTGAATTTAATTTATTGAAGAACAAATGGTCAATTAATTTTCTAACTATTATACTCAATGTTTATTTCACTTCACTTTGTTAGTTGTTTCTAATGGAGTACCAACAGTATAGTAGTAAGGTGTTGTTATGTATTATTTATTCAGAAGCCCCTCATTTATCTGATTTGATTTCCATTTTATCATATGACTCTGTCTTTGGTGCTTAATTTTTTAGGGTTTCCATTTAAAGTGTGAGTCTTCCTTCTTAGTGTTCATTCTAGGGACTAGGGTTTGTTGTTCTTCTTATTATGGAATGGTTGTAGTACTACTAGTGTGTTTCATTTCATGTAATCTGCTTTCGGCTAATAGTTTACTCTTTTTGAGAAAAGGATGAGCACCTGTTCTTCTAGGGTTTGTGTTTGCTCTTACTTATAATGGAATGGTAACAGTAATGATAGTGTTTCATTTAATGCAGTCTTTGTTTTTAGCTATTTTTTATGCTCTTTTTGGAAAAATGAGCATCTGCTCTTCTCCTTGTTATTTTTTTTGCTTTCTATCATAACTATGTTAAAATTTGAAACCACCAAGGGGAGAGACAGAAACTGAGTAAGAGATACAGACAGAGAAGGAGATGGAGTTTGTACTTGAGACAAAAGATATTAGAGAGAGAGAGAGACTATGAGAGAGAGAGAGAGACTATGAGGGAGAGAGAGACTATGAGGGAGAGAGAGAGACTATGAGAGAGAGAGAGAGAGAGAGTCTGAGACAATTTGAGAGAGTGAATAAAAGATGATAATTTTTTTTTTATAAATATGTGACTTCTTGTATATTATTATCAAAATAGCACAATTTCTTTTTTTGTTAAGGAAAAAAAGTACAATTGAGTATTCATTCGTAATATATACAACTGTGATAGGGCTTTCAACAAAAAAAGACTCATATGGACCCCTAGTTTTGTGGTCGAAGTGTGAATATTCAAAAGTGTTATGAGTCAGCAAGTCATCTCTAGTGATAAACAACAGTGGTATTACAATAACTTGCTCCCTCATACTACATCATGAATTAAACAATGATCTAATGCATTGTGTGGTGAAACAAGCAAACTGCACAAGTGCAAGCATGTAGCGTGGGCATATTCGGTGTTTTAGTGGCGCATTTTACACGTGCATATCGTTGCTAGGAGTGTATGAGCCTTTATTTTTTCATACCAAAGTCATTCAGACTTACAAGATTAAATCTAAATCTGAATGTTGGGATTTGACGGTCGTAATCGGATGATCCTAGTAAAATCTTAGGAGGTAGGTTAAAATTTAGATTCACAAATCTATAGGATTTAGAATCCGTAGATTTGAAGTTGCCAAATAAACGGACAAGTCGAGATTCCTACCAAATTCTACTTCTAAAAGAAGTCCTTAATTGTAGAATTGTAAACCAATTCGTATTAGTATGAAAACCGAGCGGATTCGAGTGAGGAAGATAGAGTCAGAGAGTTTGAATTACTCGGTTTGTTTTGTATTCATTTCATATGTGTTTATATAGAGATTACATTTAGGGTTACATTAAAGATATACATGATGTAAACAAACTCTATCTAATATCCTAACTAATCTTGTACATGAAATCCTAGATTTGGCTTGGCCGGGTGTGACTGTTGCCGAGTCCATAAAGTCCGAGTGAGTGCCCTTAATATTAATTACTTTCCATCGTCCTAACACATCCTAAATAGATAAATAATTTAAAAATGCAATTAAATATAGGTGAGTCCTCACAAAGAACACCAACACACTAATGGTGAGGCCCATTTAATACATCAAAACACCAACAAAATATAGGTGGGTCCTGTCCACCACCTGGTGCAGCGCTAGGATATCCCTCTTAAGCAGGGACAAAGGCGTGTAAGGGTCCGGAGCAACCCTGGTCCTCCTGTCCTTTCACCTTCCTTCACTGTTTTTATAAAATTATTTAATCACTCAACATTCAAGTTTTAGTGGCCCCTAGTAATCCAGCCCAAACCTAAAATCAACCCACACTTATTCAAAGCCCAACTAGAATTCTTTTTTTTTCCATCCCAAGTTAAATTTGTACCTTCTTAACAAAAAAAAAAAAAGTTAAATTTGTACCTAATTTGAATGGATTTACCTTCTCCTTTTAATTCTAGTTGCAAGTTTCTATTATTTCAAGTTGCAATTTTAACTTTCTTTCTATTCAACAAGTCTACATGAATCGTCTCCTTGAACTGCGAATTGAACCGTATGTGACGGAAATAAGGGGTTCTCTCTCCTTTCACATGTTAAGTCATGTGAAGAGAGAAACCCTTGTTTCTCTCGCACGCGTTTCAATTGACAGGTTGAAGAGACGGTTTGAGTAAACTTTTTGTTTTCTATTCGTTAATTACTATATTAATTCCAATTATAAAGAGAAATCAATTCGAGTCATCCATACTTTGAGCTCTCATTAACTAAAATCGATTGCCTCTCTTTTATCCATCTATCCCCCTCTCAATATCTCTAGCTCTCCCTCTCTATCTATCGTTCTCTCTCTATCTATCTCCTTCTCTGTATCTGTCTTTACCTCACCCCCTCTTTCTCTCTCCCTCTCTTTGTCTCTCTCGTTCTCTCCCCTCTACGGCTACAAGTTAATTACACAATATATATATATTTTTGTAAGTAAACATTTGGCTAATATAATAAATGTATTTTGAGTAGGATCAATTCAAACGGCTAGTGGGAGTAGTCGAATTACTAATGACGATCCAAAAGAGGTATCCAGAGCCTTTAAGTTATTAGTCTACCTATTGTTCGACCATCTCCAAACAAAAATTCTGGTTCCGTTCTTGCTCTTAAGTTTATCAGTTTTGAGATCGAGTTTCAGTGAAAGCAGTTTATCACCAAGATTTCTTTTAAATTAACTCAAGGTCTTGTATAGACTTAGCATTTCTCTTAGACTAATAACTTCAACCACATATACATGGCGTTAAACGTTGTCGGGGTGTTTTGTCTGGTAATTGTATATATACATTTTAACGAATTATATATGTAAAAAGTTTACCTCGATTATCCTCAGACACATTTAACAAACATATGAAGTTTATGATCGAAAAGATTTTTTATGGAAATACCCAAACTGGAAGAATGTCACCTTGGTGGCTTAATGGAGAATTTCCTCTCCAATTTCTGAAAGAGGTCTCAATATTTTTAGATTGGGTTAGGTTAATGAAGTTCTTCTGGGTAAACGGGTTTTGGCATTTGGATGGAGAGGACTATTTTTTTCCAAAGAAGGTAAAATTGATTTATTTAAGCGCTAAGGTTGTAACTACATATACTAGTTGAATTCATTCTCATTACCCCTAAATGAATGGATTACATCTCTTTATATAGAGAGATTAGAAACAAAAATATAACAAACTTATAAAACTCAACAAACTCTCAACAACTCTCAACTAACATATAACAACCTAAAGTAGTTAGGATCCAGTGTTCTTGAAGTGGATAAATAGTTGTCTGACACCAACTAACATAACCACCCATGTGAGGTCTACTCCTGTGTATCTGTCGTAGTAATGAGTGGTCCAACCTCAAGTATAATACTTATACTCTATTACCCTCCCTCAAGTGAAAGGTATAGGATATAGCTTTAACTTGGAGGGAATCCTATTTTAGAGTGAAACACTGGGTTTGATGCCAAAGCCAGAGCAGAGACATTGTCACACCAAAGTTGAGGAGGTTGAGGAAGAAAATAATGAAGGTCTTGAAGAAGAGAACACACCCAAATAGTTTCAGCTGCAGATTGTGCCAGAGATCTATACTCTGCCTCTGTGGAGGACCTAGAAACAGTGGGTTGCTTTTTAGCCGACCATGAAATAGGATTCCCTCCTAAATAGAATACATAACCAGATGTTGATCTGCTATCTGAGATTCTTCCAGCCCAATCAGCATCAGCAAAACCATGAAGAGCTATAGAGGAAGATTTGGTAAACTGAATTCCAAAATCAACTGTTCCTTTTAGATATCTCAGTATTCTTTTGACAGCCAAAAGGTGTGAAGTAGAGGGTTTGCTCATAAATTGACACACCAAATTCACAGCATAGCTTATATCAGGCCTGGTCCAGGTTAAGTACTGAAGTGCCCCAACTAAACTTCTGTAGTGGGTTGGATCTTCAAGAGGAGTGCCTTCTGTGGGAGTGAGTTTAAACCTATGAGCCAATGGGGAGGAACAAGGTTTGGCATCCAGCATTTGTGCCTTATTAAGGAGATCCAATGTGTACTTAGTCTGAGAAAGAAATAAACCAGAAGTATCTCTATGAACCTCCATACCCAAGATATAGTGTAGATTGCCCAAATCTTTCATTGCAAATGTAGAACTTAAATTTTTGATAAGATCATCACAGGCAGAAGAAGAATTATCAGTGACCAAAATGTCATCCACATGTACATATACTAGCACATAAAGAAGAACTCCATCATGGGAAGACACAAATAAGGAAGTGTCAGATAATGACTTTTGAAAACCAAGTACAAGCAAAGAATCCACTAGTTCCTCATACCAGGCTCTAGGAGCTTGTTTCAAGCCATAAATAGACTTATGTAGCTTACACACATGAGTAGGTCTGGACTTGTCTTGAAATCCAGGAGGTTGAGCCATATACACTTCCTTTTTAAGATGACCATGAAGGAAGGCATTACTTACATCTAGCTGTTTGATGTTTCAATCAAAGTGAACATCAAGACTGAGGAGAACTCTAATAGTTGTGGGTTTAGCCACAGGACTAAAGGTCTCTGCATAATCAATACCCTCTCTTTGATGTAATCCCTTTGCAACTAATCGAGCTTTATATCTTTCAATACTACCATCTGACTTCTGCTTGATCTTATAAATCCATTTACACCCAACTAAATTTTGATCAGGAGAAGCTGGAACTAGAGATCATGTATGAAGATCTTCAAGAGTTTTGAACTCAGTAGCCATAGCAGTTTTCCAATTTAGATCTTTATTAGCTTGAGTGAAGCAGGTTGGTGTAGAAGGAATTGAGATAGCACTTAAAGCCTCTGAAATAGGATGTTTGGTAGCAGCTAAGTAGGTCTTGGGTTTGGTAATGCCAGACTTGGCTCTAGTTTGCATAGGGTGAGTTGATAAGGGTTGAGGAATAGGTATAGAAATAGGTATTTGGTCAAAGATTGGTGTTGGTAAGGTCTCAATGGAAGAAGGTGCATTAGGAATAATGGGAATGATGGGTTCTGTGATATTTGTGAGAATAGGATCAGGTGTGCTAATGTCTGAAATAGGAGAAGAATGGGAAAAAGTAGAAGATGGTTGAATAGGGGTAATATGTACTGGGTAAGAAGTCTTGGAAGAGACAGAAGGGATAGGTAAACGAGCAGATTTTAATGGAAAATGATCTTCATTGAAAGTAACATGTCTAGAGACATAGACTCTACCAGTAGTGGGGTCTAAGCATTTGTAACCTTTTTTATTTTGAGCATACCTAATGAATACACATTGTTTACTCCTAGGCTCAAGCTTATTAGTGGCATAAGGTCTCAGCCATGGATAGCAGGCACATCCAAAAGTTCTTAGAAAATCATAATCTGGAGTGGAATAGAAAAGCTTTTCCGATGGTGAGACAGAGTTCAAACTTCTAGTTGGTAGTCTATTCACAATGTAATTAGCAGAATTAAGAGCTTTAGGCCAATAATTACTAGAGAGAGAGGACTGAATAAGAAATGTCCTGGTGAGATTAAGTAAGTGTCTATGTTTAGACTCAGCTACCCCATTTTGTTCAGGTGTGTGTGCACAAGTGAACTGATGTGTAATTCCTTTATTTTGAAGGAAAACCTTGAAAGAAGTAGAAATAAACTCTCCACCACCATCAGTTCTAATAGATTTAGTCTTATGTCCTAAATGATTCTCAATAGAGGTAATAAATGTAGCAAAAGCAGATGCAAAGTGAGACTTGTGTTGTAAAGGAATAAGCCAACAAAATTTGGAAAAGTCATCAATCACATTAGCATAATATTGAAATCCACTAATAGAAGCTACAGGTGTTGGACCCCAAAGGTCAATATGTAACAATTCTAAAGGAGAAGAAGCTACTGTACTAGAAGATTGAAAAGAAAGTTTTGTGCTTCTTCCTAATTGACAGTCTGAACAGAAGAATGGTTTAATTGAGCTAGATGAAAACAAATGTTTAAGCTTCTGCATAGTTTGAAAAGAGGGATGACCTAGCCTCTTGTGCCAAAGTTCAGCAGATGTTGGTCGAGCAGTGAGTGCCTTTATTTGTGGTTTTGTACATGAAGGATCTTTATTGAGTTGAATAGGGTAAAGTCCTCCTTTAGCTGGCCCTTGGAAAAGTGTCTGGTTCGAAGTTAGATCCTTCACATAGTAATGAAAACAAAAAATGAGTGAGGGATCCAAATTTTGGGGGGAAAATGAGCGGGAACACCATTTTCGGCCAGAAATGAGCTTCCAGTCCAAAATGTCAGGACAGCTCATTTTTGGCTGGTTTTTATTTCTTTTTCTCCCCCTCTTGCCCCTGGTTTGAAAATTCAAAATTTTCAAACGAAATTCTGGAATCCCGCGAGCAAACTCTCTCTTCTCGTTTTCTTTCTCTCTCTAAAACTTTCAGAAGATCATGGATGTTGATTATCTTCTTCCCCTTTCCATATAAATATTTCGAAATCTGGAAATTTTTTTTCTCTCTCTCTAAAACTTTCAGAATACCATGGACGTCGATTATCTTTTTCCTCTCTATCTCTCTGAAGTAATCTTCCTCTCTATAAAAATTTTCTGAAAATTCTTCCCCTCTCTCTCTAAACTTCTAATATCTCTCTCTAAAAAAATTCTGTAAATTTTGGAGAGAAACAGAGGAAGAAGATATGTAAAGTTTCTGGAAATTTTTTCCCTCTATATAAATATTTCGAAATCGATTATATTCTTGCCATCTCTATCTTTTTAAGAAAAGGAAAGTAGTAAGATTGGAGAGAGAAAATATGTTTAAACAGAAATAAAAAGAATAAAAATAGGAAATATGGAGAGAGAAAATTCTGGAGAGAAAATATGAAAAAGGAATAAAATTTAGAGGAAAATAGGAAAAATCTAGAGATAAATTTGAAAAGTGTGTAGTATATAACCAAATGGCTAGTACACAGAAAAATTTCCAGTAAACAAGAAAATTTCCAGTACAAAAATGACTAGTAAACAGAACAATTTCCGGGAAACAAAACAGTTTCCGGTAAACCAAAAAATTTCCCAACACAAAAGTGTCTAGTAGACAAGAAAATCCCCAGTAAATTAAACAGTTTTCGGTAAACCAGAAAATTTCCTAGCACTAAAGTGTCTAGTACACAAAAAATCCCTAGTAAATTAAACAGTTTTTGGTAAACCAGAAAATTTTTCAACACAAAAGTGTCTAGTACACAAGAAATCCCCAGTAAATTAAACAATTTCCGTAAACAAGAACCAATCTGGAAAAAAATTGAGAGAAATTAGTTAGAAAGAAATTCGAAATTAGTTAGAAATTGGTTAAAATTTGAGAGAAATTAGGAATTGGTTAAATTAGTAAGTCTGGAAAGTTAGAGAGAAAAATTCGAAATTTGAACCAATCTTGAAAAAATCGAAATTTGAGATAAGAAACAAATCTAGAAAAAAAAGTAAGAATTTTGAACTAATCTGGAAATATTTGTTTAGATTGAAGAGAAAATTTTGAAAAGAGAGGAATTTGTTGAGATTGGAGAGAGAATAGGAATTAGAGAGAGAGAGAAAATCTAAATTAGTTAGAAATTGGTTAAATTAGGAGAGAAATTAGGATTTGGTTAAATAAATAAAGAGAAATAAATCTGGAAAGAGAATTAGAGAGAGAAAGTAAAACAGTAGAGAAAGAAAGTAAAATGCGGAGTGGAGAATCCCGTGATTTTCAGAGTGGCAATTCCGTAAATTTCTGGATGGCAGCTTTCGTAAATTTGATGGAAAATCGAGGGGGTCACGGTAATTTCTCGTGGGTGGCTGACACTTTGGACTGGGTTTACATTTTTGGCCGAGTTTGGACCGGGCTCTTATTTTGGGCCCGGTTTTGGACCTTTCATCCATTCCCTCTAATGAAAATGATTAAATGTTAAAGAACAATGATTATCTGAAGTGAATTTGTGAACATAAAGTAAATTGTGTGAGGCTTGAGGAACAATTAACACATTTTTGAGAGAGAAAGTATTATGTTTGTTTCGAAAATATGAATTGCCAGTTCTAGTTATAGCCATACCTTGACCATTAGCAGCAGAAATGACTTTTTTTCCTTTATAAGCCATTGAAGAAGAAGGAGTAATAGCAGAAGCATCTGGTGTGATGTGATGAGAGGCACTTGTGTCAGCATACCAAGGGTTTTCTCCTAGAATATTAGCAGTAGCAAGCATGGCTGCCAAATTATTAGGTAGATTGCGACCTTGATAGGAGAAATTCATTCTATGATAACACTCCATTGCTGTGTGACCAACCTTATTACAAATTTGACAAGTAGGTCTATCTCCATTAGAGTTTCTTGAACCTTGATAATTGGAAGGCTTAGACTGAGAATTAAAATTAGAATTGCCTCTTCCTAAATTCAATGAGCTGTTATAATTTCTTGGATTGAAAGAATTGCCATGACCTCTTCCTGAATTAGCTCGATTATGATTATAATTGTTGGATTTAGACTGGTTAAATCGATTGAAAGTCGAAGAGGATTGAGGGTTGGTAAACAAAGCTTGATTTATATTGGTTGCTAATCGTTTTGTTTTTCAAAAAGTGAAATTTCTTCACTTATGAGAAGATTTTGAAGTTCAGTTACAGAAATAGGAGGTTTCCTCAATCTAACAGCAGCAGAAAAAGAATCATATTCAGAAGGTAAAGCTCTCAAGATGCTTACCACTAATTCAACACTTGATGCTGGACTTCCAGCTGCAGCCAATGAGTCTGAAATTTTCTTCACTTTGGTGAGAAATTCAGGCATCTTCTCATTTTCTTTCTTCAAATCTCTGAGATTTTCTTAAAGTTGGAAGATGTGTGATGAGACATGAAAATGTCCCATCTGAATCTCTTAACTCGGGTCAGTTAGTCCGATTCGAGCGGTTACTCTGATGATTTGTTTGATTTTCTTTCTCAGGTATCTTCTACGGAATTGGGCACGAAAAATAGATGAAAGAGGGGCATTTTGGTCATTTTAATTTTCAGCGAGTTGTGATCAATTTTTGATGCTCGGATGAAAGTAGAGCCCAAGACGAGTCCAACGGCAGAAACAGAGGTCAAATCGGAGTCCAGGAGATCAAATTGGAGCAAGTCAAAGTTAGGAGTATAGTCAATTTGACCAAGTCAGCATAGTATTAGGCAGATGATCTGGTACTTCATGGAGCAGAAACTTTCAGTGGCCCGCTCAATCTGAAAGGCTCGGATAGAGCTCGGGTTAGTTTCGGTCAGACATGGGTGTACCTCAGGGATTCCAGGAGCTTTAGATTCTTTCCTTCTCAAACTAAACAGCCGATCACGCACAAAGTGATAATCAAGAGCAATATGCTTCGACCGACCATGAAATACCGGATTAGCAGTCATAAGTATTGCACTTGTTATCACAACAAATTCGAACAGGTGAAGTAAGAGTAACTCCAAGCTCTTGCAAAATATAGGTAATCCAAGTAATATCAGCAGTAGTAGTTGCTAGAGCTCGGTACTCTGCTTCAGTACTAGACCGAGAAACCGTTAGCTGCTTGCGAGCACTCCAAGTTATCAAATTCAACCCAAGAAAAATGGAGAAACCAGTTGTAGAACGTCGTGTATCGGGGCAACCAGCCCAGTCCACATCAGAATACGCAATCAAGGAATTTGTAGGAGAAGCCGAATAAAACTGAAGACCCATATGTATTGTGCCCTTAATGTACCGTAAAATACGCTTAACGGCTTGATAATGATCTGTAGTAGGAGAATGCATGAACTGACATGCAACATTAACAACAAAAGCTAGATCTGGACGAGTCAATGTGAGATATTGTAAAGAGCCAACAATCTTGCATATAGTGTGGGGTCGGAGAAAGGAGTACCTTCACGTGTTAAGTGAGACCCAGACAACATCGGCGTGGTAGCTGGTTTGACACCTTCCATAATGAGAATGAATTCAACTAGTATATGTAGTTACAACCTTAGCGCTTAAATAAATCAATTTTACCTTCTTTGGAAAAAATAGTCCTCTCCATCCAAATGCCAAAACCCGTTTACCCAGAAGAACTTCATTAACCTAACCCAATCTAAAAATATTGAGACCTCTTTCAGAAATTGGAGAGGAAATTCTCCATTAAGCCACCAAGGTGACATTCTTCCAGTTTGGGTATTTCCATAAAAAATCTTTTCGATCATAAACTTCATATGTTTGTTAAATGTGTCTGAGGATAATCGAGGTAAACTTTTTACATATATAATTCGTTAAAATGTATATATACAATTACCAGACAAAACACCCCGACAACGTTTAACGCCATGTATATGTGGTTGAAGTTATTAGTCTAAGAGAAATGCTAAGTCTATACAAGACCTTGAGTTAATTTAAAAGAAATCTTGGTGATAAACTGCTTTCACTGAAACTCGATCTCAAAACTGATAAACTTAAGAGCAAGAACGGAACCAGAATTTTTGTTTGGAGATGGTCGAACAATAGGTAGACTAATAACTTAAAGGCTCTGGATGCCTCTTTTGGATCGTCATTAGTAATTCGACTACTCCCACTAGCCGTTTGAATTGATCCTACTCAAAATACATTTATTATATTAGCCAAATGTTTACTTACAAAAATATATATAAATTGTGTAATTAACTTGTAGCCGCAGAGGGGAGAGAACGAGAGAGACAAAGAGAGGGAGAGAGAAAGAGGGGGTGAGGTAAAGACAGATACAGAGAAGGAGATAGATAGAGAGAGAACGATAGATAGAGAGGGAGAGCTAGAGATATTGAGAGGGGGATAGATGGATAAAAGAGAGGCAATCGATTTTAGTTAATGAGAGCTCAAAGTATGGATGACTCGAATTGATTTCTCTTTATAATTGGAATTAATATAGTAACTAACGAATAGAAAACAAAAAGTTTACTCAAACCGTCTCTTCAACATGTCAATTGAAACGCGTGCGAGAGAAACAAGGGTTTCTCTCTTCACATGACTTAACATGTGAAAGGAGAGAGAACCCCTTATTTCCGTCACATACGGTTCAATTCGCAGTTCAAGGAGACGATTCATGTAGACTTGTTGAATAGAAAGAAAGTTAAAATTGCAACTTGAAATAATAGAAACTTGCAACTAGAATTAAAAGGAGAAGGTAAATCCATTCAAATTAGGTACAAATTTAACTTTTTTTTTTTTTGTTAAGAAGGTACAAATTTAACTTGGGATGGAAAAAAAAAGAATTCTAGTTGGGCTTTGAATAAGTGTGGGTTGATTTTAGGTTTGGGCTGGATTAGGGGTGGGAATTAAACCCGCAGGCCCGAACCCGCCCGCGGGTAACCGAGACCCGCTATGCATATCGGGGCCCGTTGCCCGATATCGGGCTTAGCCCGCCCGCCCGAGTTAAGGACAACGGGCGGGCACGGGTGGGAACCTTGCGCCGGTTACCCGCCCGAGCCCGGCCCGTTTAAACCTTTAATTAGGGCCCGCGAGATTTACCTTACAGCTCTAAGGAAGATACACTCATGGGAAGCTTATATATAGCATTCAAAACCCTCTCCAATTTTATACTCTTCAATGTGGTACTAAACAAAAGAAGGAAAACTCATACAATTACAAAAATATATTGTCCCACATTGTAGATTGTGAGGAACTAAAGAAGCATGAAGTCCTACAAGTACCCTCAACCACTTTCAATCTCATAAAAGCACCATAACTTGCTATAGGCTTGTAAGGAGCTAAAGAAGCATGAACTCCAAGTCTCCATTTGGATTGGACAACATTAATAGACATCCCAAAAGGTCATATTGGTGTATATGAGGCTTGTGGTTCCAATATCATACTTGAACGATCCTTCTTTCCAATGTATTGTTGTGAAAATAGAGATTTGTATATAGATTGACAAATTTTCCTTCTCCACCTGATAAATAAAATCCGTGAAGGTGACAAGAAGATTGTAATACAACATCGTGAAAGCTTAAAATTATTTCCTTTATATAATTCCTTTATATAATGAATCCAACTGGTCCAAACCATATAATACAAATAATGTTACTAACAGGGGTCCAAAATTAACCCAAGGTGGAAGATACACTCATGAGAAGCTTAGATATAGCACTCAAAACCTTCTCCAATTTTGTTACCCTTCAATGTGGTACTAAACAAAAGAAAGAAAACTCATAAGATATTGTCCCACATTGTAGTTTGTGAGCAACTAAAGAAGCATGAACTCTTATAAAAACCCTCAACCACTTTCAATCTCCTCAAAGCATTATGATGCCTTGGGCTTGTAACCTTGGGCTGGTTTCACTCCTCAAATTGGGCTTTTCCACTGTTAACCGCCCGAGGCCCGACAATAATGATTTTTATTTTTAAAGGTTCATCGGGCTACCCGAATTAAGCCCGCCCGTTGCCCGATGTGCCCGCTTAATTAATCGGGCACGGGCGGGCAATGGCGGACTAAGAGAGTGATTTTGCCCGCCCGACCCGCCCGAAAAATAAAGTGGTCATCAGCTTATGTTGCCCGAACCCGCCCGGCCCGACTCTTTCTATGCCCGCACCCGACCCGCCCGTCCCGATTCCCACCCCTAGGCTGGATTACTAGGGGCCACTAAAACTTGAATGTTGAGTGATTAAATCTATATAATAAAATAGGTGGATGGGTGCTGACTGGGACAAACTCCTGGATAAATCCAGCCCTCCGTCCCACATCAGCGCTAATCCCAACCTTCTGATTCAACCACTCAGATCACCCGGGCCCCAGAGAAACATCTCTTCTATGCCTAAAGCCGCATCTCTTCTACCGACAGACACATATCTTCTCAGGGACATCTCTCTTCGCACTTCAGTCTATTAAGATGAAGATTGTCTGCTTCAAATTTTTTTTTGCTTCCTTCGTTTGGGAAATCAGTGGACGCCGAAAAGGTTATTGTATTGTTCTTCTAAATCAATTTGTGTCTTCTCTGAATTTTTGTATTTCCTACTTCCCTCCATCAAAGCTATGAATTCTCTGGTGCAGAAAATTATTTGCTTCAGTCGTTTGAGAATTCAGTCGGCAAGGTTAGTATTGTGTTCTCTGAATTTTTTTATTTCGTAGTTCCAATTTTCTTTTGACTTCTATGAATATGTTTCTGCTTCTGAATTTTGGTCGTTCTCAGTGAAACATGAGTTCTGCTGATGAGGTGTTTGATGAAATGTCTTATAGATAACATGTGAAATGAGGTCTTGTGAATGTTTACATTTTGTCAAATGAAGCATAACCATTAAGTTTTGTTTGAGGTGTTGTGAATTTGCTATTCTTTGTCAAATGAAGCATAACATCTAAATTGTACCTCTTTAAGTTTTTGTCCAACTATCTACACATCCCGCCCAATCTTGTAGGCCACTTTCAATTTAGATGAGTACCTAATGTTGTCTTCTCTTCGTTAGCCATGGCTTTACTAGAAAAGAGTGGGATTGAAGTCTTTACAGTACTTGATATCATGGAAGTGGTCACATGAATCGAACTATAGTTGTACTAGATACATCGAAAATGAATTCCACTTTATCTTCACAAAGATTCACTTTTGCACGACAACTCAGTTTCTTTTTTGTTTGGTGTGATAAGAAATCCTGTAGAGGTCTTCCCTACGATTCGTTTAAGTTGGTAAATTTAAGGCAGATGTTAACTTCCTGCAGGTACAGTAGTCCCGCTAAACATCCTTAATTCATCAAGTTAATATGTCATAGAATCAAGTTATCAACTAAAGAGATGGTGTTTCTTATGTAATTTTTCAAAGGTAGTTGATACCATGTCCTTCGAGCACTAATCCCTGTCTCCGAAATATTTAGTGCAGTCCCGATTCCAAGTTTTAGATTTCCATTAATGAATATGTCTTGAACAGTTTATAAAATATGATTTCAAAAAATCAAGTGTCGGAGATTATTTCTTCCAAAATATTTCATAACGCATAGATGGGTTTAAGTTTAAGATGAACTTGATCGAACCACTTTCGCGTGACATTGTACAGATAGAACTTATCTCATACATATCATGTAAGACATGCCGTATGTATATAAAGGTGAAATCATTATGATAAAGGTTTTGGAGGGATCACATAGAAGGCATTGACACCATAGTCTCGGCTATGCATTTCACTTGCCGATTGGAGATTGAAACTTCAAATTCTGGTAAGGAGTGTTTAATATGTTGAACTAATTCTTTGTAGTTATTTGAATCTTTTGTTTCTTAAATAGTTTTTCCCTCTATACATTCAATTTTGCGTGTACAAATCCCCTATATTATCTCTTGTAACAAATATTATTTTTTATTGTTGGTAGAAGTAGAGTGTTTTCCTCACATTCCTCCGCTACAAAGCTACCAAGTTCAAGAAGTTGTCCAATTTGAGATTTTACTTATATTTCATATTTTTAATCTTCTTAATTTTGTTACTTACAGTTTTTTAGTTTACAATGCTGAAAATAGATTTTGGGGAGTATGATGTTAGCGGAGGAGATGAAATTTATTTAATCATTAAAGGGAGGTAATTTTGTGTTATTTTCTTATGTTTTGAGCTAAATCTTATAAAAAAAATTGATGTTTGAAGAGTGGAAAATTTATAGGGTTAGATTATATTTAGACTTTCTAAAAGATAGTTGGCATGTTGATAAGGTTCATGAATTTAACGATGTGGAAATAGAAGATCATTTAGAACTCCAATGGAGCCCCATGGCTCAGACTAAACCTCATTTACTCTTGAAAATATGTTTTTGGTAGTTTCCATTTAACAGACATCCTACATTTTATGGTATTTAGTGATCTCAACTTCATGTGTCAGATTGATGTAATTACTTTACCAAAGGTATTTGTATGTTATGCCTCAAGACAAGTTTTAGAATTGCATATCACAAATGGGTTACCTTATGATATTTGAATGACCAGAGCTTACCTAATTGGTGTTGCCCAATGAGTATCTTACTATTTGGTATCCTAAATCAATATGGAGGGCAGACAAAACTAATGAAACATGCTCAAGGATGGAAGATAGATACCATTTGGATCCAATAGAAGTATATTTTGGGTTAACCTTTGTGCTTTTACTGCCTCATAGTATACTTCATGTTGTTTCTATATGTAGATAAATTGTGGTTGTTGGCATTGTTTTCATTATGGAACGATTTCAATCTATCGGACGTTTCAAATTTGTTTAATCTAAGCATTCTGTTGAATATATGTTGATATTATTGTCAGCGAAATCTCTTTTGCCCTCTTTCCCTCCCTCTCCCTTGCCCGTTCCATCAGTTGTTAATGTAGGTTTCGTGTCATTGGGGTGTCTTAGTTACAAGGAGTTTGACTTTCCTGGAACTTACCATTATGAATTTTGATGTTCAACTATGAGTGAAAATATCTCTTTGATTTCCATCTTTATGTACAATTAATAAGATGATCCATCGTTAACAGGTTATGGACTGTTTATTAATGAAACCCATTACACAAAATTATAAATGATTTTCCATGATTGTATTCATATTTACTTGACAATTAATTCTTTTCACTTTCACTCTTATTCCAAATTAAAAGCATAATAATATTTTTTTCTTCTTTTCTAATGAAGGTACCACAATCTCATATATGGTGTTTCTTTTCCCTGAACGCGAGTGCCTTCATTTTTTTCCTCTCACATATATTTCATGTAATTCATTAGAGGTAAGTCTTATGATTCTTATTATTAGTTGTTTCTCATCTTGATTTTGCTTGTTCATAACTCATTGATGGACATATATTATACTTATTTTTATTTGTTTGATTATTTTCCAAACTTGAAGTGTATGAGCATAACCTTATTATGTTTTCCCATGTTTTATTTTTTGTTGTTTGTTACCGTGGGTAGATCTTAGGCGAGTGCCCCTCCTAAGTGCAATGGCGCTCCATCTATTATATTCATGGGTGTGTTTTGTTGTGTTTAGTGCATTCATGGTCATTTGGATTTAATGTTGCAAAGTTACGATTTCATTTGCTTAAATATAAATTTTTTATGTCAATTCCATTTTGAAGTTATCTCTGAATCATTTGAGATGACCTTAGGTTCATGGAAATTTAAAGGGAGTATCTATCAAGTTGGAATTTAAGGAGTTTTGGTTTTTCCGTTTCTGTAATTGTTTATTGACCAAGCAATATCTTATTGGATGTTTGAAGTGTTAGAAAGAAGAAAGATAGGATTTGGGGTTTGGGTCCCGATCTTTCATTTGGTGGTATAAGCATTTGCACACACAAAGATTCACTAACATTTATGTGCATAAGTTGCTAAATTTGATTTTATTTTTTGAAGAATTTAAAGATTCACTTTTTCTTACAGGTCATGTGTAGTGCAGGAGGAATTTCCATTGTAACTAACATGGAGGAAACATGTGATTCACTTTCTTGACAATATCTTTAACATAATAACAAATTCATGCTTGAGTAGATAGATTTAAATTTTCTATCATTTCACTATTGGACAAGAACTTTCTTAGTTTTGTACCATGAATTGTTGAACACAGGAAAATGAAGATTGTAAGAGATGCATTTATTTCTAAAGGATCATGTCTTTGAACTTTTTTTGGTAATTTTTAGCTCTCTTTTGTTATCGTTGATTCTACATTATATCATTTTGTGTTTGTTTTAGATTAGTCTTAATTCTTTACAATTAATTCAAAATTCTATTGATAATAATTTCGTCAAGTTCACTTATTTTTACCGTGCCGGAGGCACGGGCTATACGCTAGTAATTTTATAAAAACAGTGAAGGAAGGTGAAAGGACAGGAGGACCAGGGTTGCTCCGGACCCTTACACGCCTCTGTCCCTGCTTAAGAGGGATATCCTAGCGCTGCACCAGGTGGTGGACAGGACCCACCTATATTTTGTTGGTGTTTTGATGTATTAAATGGGCCTCACCATTAGTGTGTTGGTGTTCTTTGTGAGGACTCACCTATATTTAATTGCATTTTTAAATTATTTATCTATTTAGGATGTGTTAGGACGATGGAAAGTAATTAATATTAAGGGCACTCACTCGGACTTTATGGACTCGGCAACAGTCACACCCGGCCAAGCCAAATCTAGGATTTCATGTACAAGATTAGTTAGGATATTAGATAGAGTTTGTTTACATCATGTATATCTTTAATGTAACCCTAAATGTAATCTCTATATAAACACATATGAAATGAATACAAAACAAACCGAGTAATTCAAACTCTCTGACTCTATCTTCCTCACTCGAATCCGCTCGGTTTTCATACTAATACGAATTGGTTTACAATTCTACAATTAAGGACTTCTTTTAGAAGTAGAATTTGGTAGGAATCTCGACTTGTCCGTTTATTTGGCAACTTCAAATCTACGGATTCTAAATCCTATAGATTTGTGAATCTAAATTTTAACCTACCTCCTAAGATTTTACTAGGATCATCCGATTACGACCGTCAAATCCCAACATTCAGATTTAGATTTAATCTTGTAAGTCTGAATGACTTTGGTATGAAAAAATAAAGGCTCATACACTCCTAGCAACGATATGCACGTGTAAAATGCGCCACTAAAACACCGAATATGCCCACGCTACATGCTTGCACTTGTGCAGTTTGCTTGTTTCACCACACAATGCATTAGATCATTGTTTAATTCATGATGTAGTATGAGGGAGCAAGTTATTGTAATACCACTGTTGTTTATCACTAGAGATGACTTGCTGACTCATAACACTTTTGAATATTCACACTTCGACCACAAAACTAGGGGTCCATATGAGTCTTTTTTTGTTGAAAGCCCTATCACAGTTGTATATATTACGAATGAATACTCAATTGTACTTTTTTTCCTTAACAAAAAAAGAAATTGTGCTATTTTGATAATAATATACAAGAAGTCACATATTTATAAAAAAAAAATTATCATCTTTTATTCACTCTCTCAAATTGTCTCAGACTCTCTCTCTCTCTCTCTCTCATAGTCTCTCTCTCTCCCTCATAGTCTCTCTCTCCCTCATAGTCTCTCTCTCTCTCTCATAGTCTCTCTCTCTCTCTAATATCTTTTGTCTCAAGTACAAACTCCATCTCCTTCTCTGTCTGTATCTCTTACTCAGTTTCTGTCTCTCCCCTTGGTGGTTTCAAATTTTAACATAGTTATGATAGAAAGCAAAAAAAATAACAAGGAGAAGAGCAGATGCTCATTTTTCCAAAAAGAGCATAAAAAATAGCTAAAAACAAAGACTGCATTAAATGAAACACTATCATTACTGTTACCATTCCATTATAAGTAAGAGCAAACACAAACCCTAGAAGAACAGGTGCTCATCCTTTTCTCAAAAAGAGTAAACTATTAGCCGAAAGCAGATTACATGAAATGAAACACACTAGTAGTACTACAACCATTCCATAATAAGAAGAACAACAAACCCTAGTCCCTAGAATGAACACTAAGAAGGAAGACTCACACTTTAAATGGAAACCCTAAAAAATTAAGCACCAAAGACAGAGTCATATGATAAAATGGAAATCAAATCAGATAAATGAGGGGCTTCTGAATAAATAATACATAACAACACCTTACTACTATACTGTTGGTACTCCATTAGAAGCAACTAACTTTAATTTAATATAAATCTATCGTACACCAATTCTGTCCTGGTGCTATTTTTGTGGTGCATAAGAATAATTAGGTTTTGGGTGAGGTGAACCATTATCCTCATCTTCTATATATATGCATAAAGTTTACAAAACAAATTTGTACAAAATAAGGGGAGAAATATAGGTAATATCTTTTCCAACTCATATCCTCTGTCAATATCAAAGTATGGTGAGTTTTGTGATTTTCCAACTCATATCCTCTGTCACCCTCCCGCAAATTGGACGACGGAGAAATCCGAAGATTCAATTTGGGACACAACTCTAAAAATCGAAAGTGAGATAAGCTTTTGGTTAGAATGTCCGCAAGTTGATCATGAGAAGACAAACTGGATTTTAACCTCTCCGGCGGCGACCTTCTCACGCACAAAGTGATAATCAAGAGCAATATGCTTCGACCGACCATGAAATACCGGATTAGCAGTCATAAGTATTGCACTTGTTATCACAACAAATTCGAACAGGTGAAGTAAGAGTAACTCCAAGCTCTTGCAAAATATAGGTAATCCAAGTAATATCAGCAGTAGTAGTTGCTAGAGCTCGGTACTCTGTTTCAGTACTAGACCGAGAAACCGTTAGCTGCTTGCGAGCACTCCAAGTTATCAAATTCAACCCAAGAAAAATGGAGAAACCAGTTGTAGAACGTCGTGTATCGGGGCAACCAGCCCAGTCCACATCAGAATACGCAATCAAGGAATTTGTAGGAGAAGCCGAATAAAACTGAAGACCTATATGTATTGTGCCCTTAATGTACCGTAAAATACGCTTAACGGCTTGATAATGATCTGTAGTAGGAGAATGCATGAACTGACATGCAACATTAACAACAAAAGCTAGATCTGGACGAGTCAATGTGAGATATTGTAAAGAGCCAACAATCTTGCATATAGTGTGGGGTCGGAGAAAGGAGTACCTTCACGTGTTAAGTGAGACCCACACAACATCGGCGTGGTAGCTGGTTTGACACCTTCCATATTGAGAATCTTTAAAATATCCAAAGCGTATTTTGATTGAGTAAGTAGCATACCATCTTTGCTTGACGTAGCTTCAATGCCGAGAAAATAGTGAAGAGAGCCCAAATTCTTCATATCAAATTCAACAGAAAGAGAGTAAATAATTGATTCCGTGAGTGATGATGTAGCACCAATGAGTATTATGTCATCAACATAGAGCAAGAGGTAAACCATACAATCTTTAATAGACAGAGAAAATAAGGACGTATCCGACTTAGTAATATGAAAACCCATACCGAGTAAAAAATTGCTGAAACGCTCGTACCACGCCCGAGGCGCTTGTTTAAGACCATATAAGGCTTTATGACGATGACAAACTTATGTTGGATGGGACGAGTTAATGAATCCCGGTGGCTGAGCCATATACACTTCCTCACGCAAATCACCATGTAAAAAGACATTTTTTACATCTAACTGACAAATAGACCAACCCCGAGAAACAACGATAGATAATATGATACGAATAGTGGTTGGTTTAACTACCAGACTAAAAGTCTCATCAAAATCTAATCCCGGTTGTTGCCTAAATCCCTGAGCAACAAGTCGAGCTTTATATCTGTTAACAGTCCCATCCAGTTTAAGCTTGGTGCGATAAATCCAGTTAGAACCGACTACATTCATAGAAGGGTGAAACGGGACTAAGGACCAAGTTTGTTGACGTTTTAGAGCTGCCATTTCTTCTTCCATCGCTAGTTGCCAATGTGCCGACTTACTTGCGGTACGAAATCCTCTAGGATCATGACTGACTGATAAGGCTGCAAATAAACTTGAACCAGAAGCACCAAAAATATCAGAATCACGAGGTGATATAGGATACTTAGTAGTTACCTAAGAGTAGACCGGATCCACCACTTGAGTATCACGCATGAGTTGTTCCATGTCTCGATAACCTCGAGGCCCACACTCTGGAAAAGACACCGTTGATGCAGAAGCTGCCACCCTAGCCGAATCAGAACCTGTCAAAGACCTCATAGGAATCGGGGTAATGTTGGCATGAGTGGTAGAGATACTGGGTAATGTTGAGACTGGAGAGCTTGCAAATGGAGTGGTATGAACGGGTGAAGATACAAGAGGCTGATTGTCTATAGGTGGACCTACAGAAATCACCGATGACTCAGAAAGCGAGACACTGGATGGTGGTAGAGGTTCGGTAGAGGAGGCCAAAGGAGCCGTAGACAATACCGATGTGAGAGGTAAAGAATTAGATGGTGATAAAGTGTCATTGGAGTCATCAAAGGAAACAAGATCTGTAGAGGTGGTGGTGAGGTCAGTTGACTGAAAGGGAAAAATAGACTCATCGAAGACTACATGGAGAGATATATATACTTTATTAGTACGACGGTCGAGACACTTAAAACCCTTATAAAACTGGTTGTATCCAATGAGGACACAAGGAAAACTACGAGGATCCAATTTAGTTTTAGTATATGGGCGAAGGTAAGGAAAGCACAAGCATCCAAAAGACCGAAGCATAAAGTATGAGGGTGACTTACCGAATAGTGTAGAGAACGGAGAAGCATCCTGAAGAACCGGCGTAGGCATTCTATTAATAAGAAAATTTGCTGTTTGAAAAGCTTCGACCCAAAAAATGGCAGGCATACCAATATGAAATAAAAGACTTAAACCGGTTTCAGTCACATGTCGATGTTTGCGCTCAACGCGAGCATTCTGAGTTGGCGTGTATGGGCATGCTAGACGTCGTTCTATGCCACTTTCACTTAACAAAGTTAAAAATTCAGCACTTTTAAACTCCCCGCCACCATCTAATTGAAGGATTTTAATTTTAGAATCTAATTGATTTTCGACAAGAAATTTAAAAGTAATAAAAGTCTTTAGAAAATCGGCTTTTGTATGCAAAGGAAATAGCCAAGAAAAACGACTAAAATCATCTACAAATAAGACATAGTATTTAAAACCGCTAGAGTTCGTTGCCGGGGCAGGACCCTATAAGTCAATGTGCACAAGTTGTAAAGGAAACGAAGCTCTTTTATTTTTAAATTAAATGGTTGTCTATGACTTTTGCTCATATTGCAAGCAACACATGTAGAAGATAAAGAACTGCTAATAGTGGAATTAATCAACTGTTGTTTGGCTAAAACATCTAAAACTCTTGACGACACATGACCTAAACGATTATGCCACACAGACAGTGGAGCCTTTATTGAAACAGATGTAGAACTAAAAAGAGACGACTGAGCCTCGTCCAAGACAAACAAATTCCTCGCCTACTACCGGTGCCCAGAATTCTTCTCGTCTCCTGAAACAAAGTAAATCCATTCTTAGAAAATATGGCATTGATGCGGTGTGAAATCACCACATTTATGTTACTTAATTTAGACGAGTTAGTCAATTTTATGCTTCAATTCTAATAAGTTTTGTTTATATTCATGACAAGGTACCATAAAAGAACAATGCAAGGAAATGAGTTAAAAAGACCCCCCAGAAGAGTAAAAAGCGCTTAAAAGAATCTAAGAAGAGATCCCTAGATACAAAGGGGCAAAATGAGGCAAAAGGGAGAGAAAATATCACGAAGGGTATTTTGGTCATTTTATACCTAAGAGGGTCAAAAGAGAGTTTAAAAAGGTTTATGGAGTCTTAGGAGCATGATGGGCACCTTGGTGAAGACTAGAGATGAAAAAGAGAAGAAATGAGCAAGTTAAGAGATAAAGGGCAAAGTGGTCATTTTACAATATTAGGTCAAGGTAGAGATTCTATGGGTCAAGTTAAAGCTAATTGGAGTCAAAGAAGAAGTCAAAACAGCTTGAAGAAATCAAAATGAGTAGCTAACTACTAAGGAAGGGCAAAATGATCTTTTGGTACAAATAGAAATAAAATACCCTAACTTGGTCTCTACACTTTATTTTCTAGTTTGGGAAAAGAGGGAGAGAGAAAGAGAGGACAAACTAGGATTTTGAGGTTAAAAGAACAAGAGAGAGAGAGAAGGAAGGACTTGCCGTACCTAGGAGCCTTTAGCCCGGCCAAGAACTCCATTGGTCCGGCCAAGCAAGGGGAAGCAAGCTTGGAAGAAGGAGCAGCAGCTTGGAATCGCTCGGGCATTTCATCGAACAGTTGGTGTGCATTGGATGCTCCGGCCAGAAGCTTCTTGAGCACGACCAGGCATAGGCCAATTACCTAGTGGAGGCCGAGCTTAGTACGGGACGGAGCGTGCATAGTACGGGACGGAGCGTGCATAGCACGGGATGGAGCGCCCCTAGAGCACGGGACGGAGCACCCCTAGAGCACGGGACGGAGCACGGGGCGGAGCACGAAAGCACGGAGTTCCTTGGCGCATTTTGTCGAACACCTTCTGCGCATTGGGAACACGGGCCAGGAGCACGCTCAGCACGGCCAGGAGCGCATCCCAGCTCGGGACAAAACGTGCTGGCCCGTGCCAGAAGTGTTTTGGCTGGGCCAAATTGAGTTTTTCTCACTTTTGCTCGGGCCATTTGTGTTTTTCTTGCTTTTCCATCCTTCCTTGGGGATTCTAAGGTTATTTTAAGTTATCTTGATTAATTCTAGGGTCACTTTAGCTACAATAGTTGTTAATTTCTAGGGAGATAACGTACCAAATAATAGGAATTCATGCTTTCATGCACATTTGTGATATATCTATGATAGAATCCTCTTATAAGTGGTTGAATATTGTCTAATAATCTCTCTAGTTCTTAATTACTACATGTTTTCCTATTCTTACTTATAGATACAAGTGAATTAAGTCAAGTACTATGCCATGACCATGATTTTAGACTCGATCTCAATTCCGATTGAATGTTTATGTATGAATGGATCCATGAGTAGCTAAGTCTCTTGTCTAGGAGTTTGTGACAAAGTCTTGATATGTTGTGAGTTTTTATTTTGGTATGATTCTTGAATTTGATGCACATCTCATTTTCGATTAAATGTCTAAACCCATTTCATGTTGTATGTCATGCATCCATCATAGTTATTCGTTAGGCATGGGTATAAGATCTGATGTATGTCGTTCAACTCGACGATCCTGTTGTGGTGATAAAGATCTGTTAGACTGACGAGACGAGGCAGACCGAGATGAAGTGCGATGCTGTGCAAAGTATGCACCTTCACTCACAGGAGTATTAATATGGAATGACTTCAGAATACCTTCTTGAGCTTGTAAGATGGGTATAAGATCTCGAAACGTGGGTAACGGAGGACGCGACAATATTGAACCTGCAAGGGTTTCATATTCAGAACCAAGTCCTTTAAGAAACCAATAAACTTTTTCATCTTAGTCCATGTGAGAACCCGTAGAAGTAAGTGTTTCGAATAAAACCCGATAGGTCCGCGCGTAGTCTGCAATTGATAAATTGCCTCTTTGTATGCTTTTGATTTGTTCCTTTAGTTGCAATGTACGAGTGATGCCGGTACTAGCATAAACTCGATTCAATTGTTCCCATACATCAGAAGCACGAGTTAACCCAATAATTTCTGTCATGGCTTCAACAGATAGAGAGCTATAAATAATTGAAAACACTAATTCATCCGTTTGCAACCACTCTTCATAAGCAGGATTGACTGCTTCAGATCCATCTTTGGAAGTGATCTTAGGTGAAGGTTGAGCAATTGATTTATGAACATGATGTACAAGTCCTTGGCTTTTGAGAAACGATAAAACCTGAGGTCGCCATAGCAGAAAATTGTCGGAAGCAAGTTGAAGTGGAATCATGGAGCTAAGTTGTGGGAATGATATCATATTCGGTTTTGATGAAGACAAATTCGTAGGAGCAGGTGATGAACCCATTAACACAAATAATATCTCAGTTGAAAACAACTGGCACAATAATATAAATCTCAGTAATAATAACCGGAACAAGAACACTGCAGTACCGATGTGGGTACTTACCTCGGCAGACAATAGCGGCCAGAAGACTAGTTAGGATCTTTGTCTCTGTTTAGAGTTTGAAGCTCTGGTACCATAAGAATAATTAGGTTTTGGGTGAGGTTAACCATTAAACTCATTCTTTATATATATGCATAAAGTTTACAAAACAGATTTGTACAAAATAAGGGAAGAAATATAGGTAACATCTTTTCCAACTCATATCCTCTGTCAATAACTTAAGTATGGTGAGTTTTGTGATTTTCCAACTCATATCCTCTGTCAGTGCAAAGCAAGTTAAGCCTTACTCTTTCAACAAAAGAAAATCTTTACTTACAAATATACATATATATATATATATAATTGTGTAATTAACTTGTAGCCGCAGAGGAGAGAACGAGAGAAACAAAGAGAGGGAGAGAGAAATAGGGGGTGAGGTAAAGAGAGATACAAAGAAGGAGATAGATAGAGAGAGCACAATAAATAGAGAGGGAGAGCTAGAGATATTGAGAGGGGGATAGATGGATAAAAGAGAGGCAATCGATTTTAGTTAATGAGAGCTCAAAGTATGGATAAATCGAATTGATTTCTCTTTATAATTGGAATTAATATAGTAATTAACGAATAGAAAACAAAAAGTTTACTCAAACCGTCTCCTCAACCTGTCAATTGAAATGCGTGTGAGAGAAACAAGGGTTTCTCTCTCCACACGACTTAACATGTGAAAGGAGAGAGAAACCCTTATTTCCGTCATATACGGTCAATTGGTAGTTCAAGGAGACAATTCATGTAGACTTGTTGAATAGAAAGAAAGTTAAATTGGAACTTGAAATAGTAGAAACTTGCAATTAGAATTAAAAGGAGAAGGTAAATCCATTCAAATTAGGTACAAATTTAACTTGGGATGAAAAAAAAAAGAATTCTAGCTGGGCTTTGAATAAGTGTGTGTTGATTTTAGGTTTGGACTGGATTACTGGGGGCCACTAAAACTTGAATGTTGAGTGATTAAATAATTTTATAAAAACAGTGAAGGAAGGTGAAACTTGAAAGGACAGGAGGACCAGGGCTGCTCCGGACCCTTGCACGCCTCTGTCCCTGCTTAAGAGGGATATCCTAGCGTAGGGCTACACCGGGTGGTGGACAGGACCCACCTATATTTTGTTGGTGTGTTGATGTATTAAATGGGCCTCCCATTAGTGTGTTGGTGTTCTTTGTGAGGACTCACCTATATTTAATTGCGTTTTTAAATTATTTATCTATTTACGATGTGTTACGACGATGGAAACTAATTAAGGACTTCTTTTAGAAGTAGAATATGGTAGGAATCTCGGACTTGTCGGTTTATTTGGCAACTTCAAATCTACAGATTCTTAAATCTTATAGATTTGTGAATCTGAATTTTAACCTACCTCCTAAAATTTTACTAGGATCATCTGATTACGACCGTCAAATCCCGACATTTAGATTTAGATTTAATCTTGTACGTCTGAAAAAAGGCTCATACACTCCTAGCAACTATATGCACGTGCAAAATGCGCCACTAGAACACCGAATATGCCCACGCTACATGCGTGCACTTGTGCAGTTTGCTTGTTTCACCACACAGTGCATTAGATCATTGTTTAATAAATGATGTAGTATGAGGGAGCTAGTTATCATAATACCACTGTTGTTTATCACGAGAGATGACTTGCTGACTCATAACACTTTTGAACGTGAATTCTATAAAACACTTTTGAATATTCACACTTCGACCACAAAACCAGGGGTCCATATGAGTTTTTTTTTGTTGTTGAAAGCCCTATCACAGTTGTATATATTATGAATGAATACTCAATTGTACTACTTTGATAATAATAATATACAAGAAGTCACATATTTATAAAAAAATTATCATCTTTTATTCACTCTCTCAAATTGTCTCAGACTCTCTCTCTCTCTCTCTCTCATAGTCTCTCTCTCTCCCTCATAGTCTCTCTCTCTCCCTCATAGTCTCTCTCTCCCTCATAGTCTCTCTCTCTCTCTCTCATAGTCTCTCTCTCTCTCTAATATCTTTTGTCTCAAGTACAAACTCCATCTCCTTCTCTGTCTGTATCTCTTACTCAGTTTCTGTCTCTCCCCTTGGTGGTTTCAAATTTTAACATAGTTATGATAGAAAGCAAAAAAAATAACAAGGAGAAGAGCAGATGCTCATTTTTCCAAAAAGAGCATAAAAAATAGCTAAAAACAAAGACTGCATTAAATGAAACACTATCATTACTGTTACCATTCCATTATAAGTAAGAGCAAACACAAACCCTAGAAGAACAGGTGCTCATCCTTTTCTCAAAAAGAGTAAACTATTAGCCGAAAGCAGATTACATGAAATGAAACACACTAGTAGTACTACAACCATTCCATAATAAGAAGAACAACAAACCCTAGTCCCTAGAATGAACACTAAGAAGGAAGACTCACACTTTAAATGAAAACCCTAAAAAATTAAGCACCAAAGACAGAGTCAAATGATAAAATGGAAATCAAATCAGATAAATGAGGGGCTTCTGAAACTTATTCAGACTTATCGTTTTATGAAGCTTGTCAAACTCTAGCTTTTGGTTGATTTGCATTCTGTTTGAGATATGAAATTCAAAGTTCAACATTTTCATTTTTTTCTTTTTTGAGGAAAATGAAAATCCATTACACCAAACGTCTTATAAAGAAGCAGTACTCACTACTCAGGGACCATAAATAAAACATTACAACCAAAGAGGCACTGAATCTTAAAAGAGTTAACGACTTGGTTAAAACCGAGGACTACTTTCAGTGGGGTGAACTCGATTGGGCCAGCCCATGGGCCTCCCTGTTATTGGATCTAGGGCATTTAGACACGCGGGCATGTGAATGGCGCGTGCGAGTTCCTTGTTAAAAAGTTATTTTTAAAGAAAAGCTAAAGTTTAGGAATCAATATATACTAATCACTCGTTCTGCATTAATATACATACCATTTTTTCAAGTTGTTAGTGATTAGAAAGTCATAAAAGGTTACAGATAGAAAGTCTTTTATTTAGTTGTGCATCCCTCCAACCATCATACGGACAATCTGGTTAGAGAGAAATCATCGAGTTTTCGAAGAAGAAGACGATACTGAATAATCAATAGAGAATACAGTCGTCAAGCTGCAGAGCATAATTTACTTTTGGGCCTCGAATTAGAATTGGATTAGCAATACTCACTTAAGTCAATTTGTTAGTAATTGGGATGTCATGATCACGCTCTAAGTCATTTCAAATGTAATCTTTTGTTTATTTTGTTGATTTAGGGATGGTTAGCCTCCTTACCTACCAGTCTACCACCCTGCTTTTTTTTATATCAATCAAACTATTTTACCTTCTCTAAAAAAAAAAAACTAATATAAGAATGGGAAGTAAAAAAATAAAGGTTGGAAGAATACTTTAAATGAAGAATTAATTCGTAAACTACCAGACCTTTTTTTTTTTTTTTTTTGAAGACCACCAAACCCTACTCAAGAGAAGTGGAAAGTTCTTGTCAGCCAAAGCTACCGGATATCTTTTGCATGAATCCATGAAAATGACACCGAAATCTGTGCAATGGAAGAGGGTATTTATGTCCAATGCTCTATGGGAATACCTGTGCCTACGTGTATGGGAAGAATGGGGTACCTATTATGTGTTCTTTTTTTGTAAGGGTACATATATATGTGTTTGTTTGTTTTTTTTTTTTTTTTGTTAAGGTATATATATGTGTTTGTTAATTAAGCTTTTTTTTGGAAGAAAAGGTTAGTGTATTTCATGTATATCAAGGTTTTCTATTATGTATATTCTTTTATCATATAAAGTTTCTTTTTAGTTATAAATCCTAGTAATGTGAAATTAATACAAGGGGATTGATATACAACCACCTTGTCTAACCAAATGTATTGACTATGTCACCTACAGTTACGAGAAAGATTCTTGTTATACTCTCCCAACTAGTTGACTGCACGTTCTCTTGAATAGAAAAAACTGCTTCTACCGATATTCAATCCTAAGACTGTATGGGCTTAAGAGAGTGGATAAGAGAAGATAACATAAAGGAAAAAAGGGAAGAAAGAGGAGGAAGAAGAAGGTCGTCGGAAAATTTGTCGGTCGGCGAGCTTCAAAAAAAGATGATGAGGTGCTGATATGAGATGTAATGAAGTGGAGGAAATAAAAAAAGATGAGGTGGCCTTGGTGTTTTCAAAAAAATTAGGACTAATTCCATTTTGTATTGTTTATATTAAATTTAAGGTAGTTGCTTCTAATGCACTATAAACAGTGTATTAGTAAGGTGTTATTATGTAATTATTTATGTAGTAAGAGCCCCTCGTCAAATCTAGTGTGACCTGAAACAAATTAAAACACTGCAGATCAACCAAAACGGAATTAGTATATCTTATAATCACGATCAAAGATCTTTATTTGTTGGGATAGAGACCAAGAATGGAAGACATCCACCACTTTTTTTTTGGCATTTAGTTTTTTAACAATGTTGTATATAATAGAGTATAAGTTTTATACTTGAGGTTGGACCACTCATTACTACGACAGATACACTGGAGTAGACCTCACATGGGTGGTTATGTTAGTTGGTGTCAGACAATTATTTATCCACTTCAAGAACATTGGATCCTAACTACTTTAGGTTGTTATATGTTAGTTGAGAGTTGTTGAGAGTTTGTTGAGTTTTATAAGTTTGTTATATTTTTGTTTCTAATCTCTCTATATAAAGAGATGTAATCCATTCATTTAGGGGTAATGAGAATGAATTCAACTATGGTATCAGAGCCATTTCTCTCTCTCTCTCTCTCTAACTTTCTGTTCTTCTTCTTCTTCCTCTTTCTTCTTCTTCTTTCTCTCTCTAAACTTCTCCTTCATCTATTTCTTTCTAAATCTAAAAGCTTTCTAATCAATTTCTGTTTCAGTTTACAAATTATGATGGATCATCCGAAAATCACATCATTAGCTATTACTTCGATGGGAAATGTAATCCCTATTAAACTTCAAAGTGACAATTACTTAGCTTGGAGGTCATTATTTCTGTCCATTCTCAAGAAATATAAAGTCTTGGATCTAGTTGATCCGAAAATCACATCATTAGCTATTACTTCAATGGGACATGTAATCCCTATTAAACTTCAAAGTGACAATTACTTAGCTTGGAGGTCATTATTTCTGCCAATTTTCAAGAAATATAAAGTCTTGGATCTAGTTGATGGATCTAGACCACAACCTAATCAATTTCTAGATACTGAAAGGTCAGAAATCAATCCACAATACACCGATTGGGTTGAAGAAGATCAAACTCTGTTAATATGGATCAATTCTACCTTATCTGATTCTGTTATCCCATATGTTATTGGAAATACGACTTCACAAGAATTATGGCAGAATCTTGAGGATTCATTTGCCTCATCATCAACTTCACACATTGATGGGCCTAAAAAGTTTCCTAAATAGGTCTACCCCCGCAAGTGCATGGGTGTCAAGTTGTAAAATTCCGGTAAGACCGGTTCGTTCCTCAGAGACTAAGTCGAATTTCAACTCTAATCTTAAAACTATTAGGTTTTCAAAAAATGGTTTGATTGATAATATTTTTTTAATAATAAAAAGATAAACAATAATTAAAATTCAAATAATACTAAAGTTGATATTCAGATAAAGGGAACCTAGGGTTTTTCGAATCCGTTCTTGTAATAATTCTAACAATGATTCATTATGATGTAATTAGCATATTCTTTATATAACTCAGATTTTTGGTCCATGAATGGTCAAAAAATCCGGAATATTTTATCATGAAAATCAATAAAAATTATTAACAAATCATATATAAAATTAAGTACGAAGAACTTCATCTAAAACCCTAGATAAATGATTAGTTACTCATAGACATTATATCAAAAAAATATTGGAAAATAAAGTAAAGAGAGGGAGAAGAAAACTTAACTTTTTTCGCTATTTTAAAACCAAACAGGACCTTAGGGAAAGGATTTCCTGTTGATTTTCCACTGTTCTGCCAAACGCACCCTCTGGGAAAACGATTTTCTCGTCTTCCCGGAATTATTTTCCCTGTGAGAAAATTATTTTCTCACCTATTTTCTCGTCTTCTCCAATCAATTTCTCTAACAAAAAATGAGGGAATGGTCCAAATTTTGCCACATCAATACGCGTTCAGCCCAAACTCGGACCGAAATGTGTTTTAGGTCCAAATGTCAGGGACAGCTAAGAGTTTTCTGTTTCTTTGTTTTTTTATTCCTCTTTTACCCCTCCGTGTTTTTGACGTTAAACACTCATTCCATCTCTCTTAATCCCGCAAAATCTCACCTGAATATCTCTAAACTCTCTTAACTGACTCTTTCTCTCTCTAGATTATCGCAAAACAACATCTTTCTCTCTAAATATATCTAAATCCCGATAAATACTCTGTTTTTTCTTTGTTTCTCTCTCTAAAACCTTCTCAAAAGCGCTGATTCTTTCTTATTTCGTTCAAATTTTGAAAATTTGGGATTAAGTTTTGGCGAAAATTAAAACTCCCGCCCAGATTTTTGAATGATTCCATCTAAAGTAATTAAGCCCCCCGCCCAAATTTTGGAAAGATTTTTGAAATCTGGAATATTTTTTTTCTTTCTCTCTCTAAATTTTTCAGAGAAACAGAAGAAGATATGTAAATTTTCTATCTATATATAAATATTTCGAAATCGATTATATTCTTGCCATCATCTCTATCTTTTTGAGAAAAGGAAAGTAGTAAGATTGGAGAGAGAAAACATTTTTAAACAGAAATAAAAGGAATAAAAATAGGAAATATGGGAAGAGAAAAATCTGGAGAGAAAATATGAAAAAGGAATAAAATTTAGAGAGAAAGAAAATAGGAAAAATCTAGAGAGAAATCCCCAGTAAATTAAACAGTTTCCGGTAAAGCAGAAAATTTCCCAACACGAAAGTGTCTAGTACACAAGAAATCCTCAGTAAATCAAACAGTTTCCGGTAAACCAGAAAATTTCCCAACACTAAAGCGTCTAGTACACAAGAAATCCCCAGTAAATTAAACAGTTTCCGGTAAACCAGAAAATTTGCCAACACTAAAGTGTCTAGTACACAAGAAATCCCCAGTAAATTAAACAGTTTCTGGTAAACCAGAAAATTTCCCAACACTAAAGCGTCTAGTACACAAGAAATCCCCAGTAAATTAAACAGTTTCCGATAAACCAGAAAATTTGCCAACACTAAAGTGTCTAGTACACAAGAAATCCCCAGTAAATTAAACAGTTTCTAGTAAACCTGAAAATTTCCCAACACAAAAGTGTCTAGTACACAAGAAATCCTCAGTAAATTAAACAATTTCCGTAAACAAGAACCAATCTGGAAAAAAAATTGAGAGAAATTAGTTAGAAAGAAATTCGAAATTAGTTAGAAATTGGTTAAAATTTGAGAGAAATTAGGAATTGGTTACATTAATAAATCTGGAAAGTTAGAGAGAAAAATTCGAAATTTGAACCAATCTTGAAAAATTCGAAATTTGAGATAAGAAACAAATCTAGAATAAAAAGAAAGAATTTTGAACCAATCTGGAAATATTTGTTTAGATTGAAGAGAAAATTTTGAAAAGAGAGGAATTTGTTGAGATTGGAGAGATAATAGGAATTAGAGAGAGAGAGAAAATCTAAATTAGTTAGAAATTGGTTAAATTAGGAGAGAAATTAGGATTTGGTTAAATAAATAAAGAGAAATAAATCTGGAAAGAGAATTAGAGAGAGAAAGTAAAACAGTAGAGAGAGAAAGTAAAATTCGGAGTGGAGAATCCCGTGTTTTTCAGAGTGGCAATTCCGTAATTTTCTGGATGGCATTCTTCGTAATTTCGATAAAGAAAACGGATCTTTCCGTAATTTTCCATCGCCCTCTGACATGTTGGACTGGGAACGCATTTTTGCGTACGAATGGATTGGGCCCTCTTTTTCGGGCCAATTTTGGACGTCCCGCCCATTCCCTCTTTCTCTAACTTTCTTCACTCTACTGTTTCTATTTCTCTCTCTCTCTCTATTAGAACTTTCTGTATTATCTTTCTCACTAAGAATACAGTAAATCAATAACAATGAATAACCAAAATCCGAGAACTTCCTTTTTTTTTCTTTCTTTGTTTTGTAATTTTTCTCTCTACACAATCTCTCTACAACTCCCTGTTTCTATCTCTCTCTGTAACCTCTTTCTCTCTCACTAAGAACAAAGATTACACAAAAGAAAAAAAACAAGAAAAAGAAGAGGTGATGATGATGAAAATTCTGTCTCTCTGTTTCTTTCTCTCTCTTAAACCCGAGTAGTGATTCAAAGATGATGAGAAATGGTTCTCTGTTCTTTCCGTTTTCTGGCCGTGAGAGGATCATTCCTTTTTTTCTTTAATCCTTCGGTTATAAGAGAAGAAAACCGATTCCCAAATCCACTTTTATTTCCTTCTCTGTTAAACCACCAATCTCCTCAAAATGGCAACTTCGATTCATCTTTATCTCACTTTCCTTCTATCTTCTTCTTTCCATTTCTTCTCTCTCGGTCTATCTTAAATCTCTTTCCTTCTTCAGCCCTCAGTTTCTCTCTTTCCTTCTCTGTCTCTTATCTCCTTCTTTACTTGCAAAGAAAATGGCCGCTAAGATAAGGAAGGAAGAAGAAATACGTGATCGGCTGTTTAGTTTGAAAAAAATGAGCGTTTGGTCCAAATTTTTGGGGGGAAATTGGCCTTTTGTCCCTTCTCAGCCAAATATGCATTTCCAGTCCAAAGAGGGAAGACAGCTCACACTTTTCTGTGACAGCTCACACTTTTTTGTGACAGTTTTTTAAAAATCCCTCTATTACCCTTCCTCTTACTTCCTGACGCCTTTGTCAGCTGATGGAGAGGGAGCAATTAATACCATTTAATGAGGGATGGAGATTTGACGTTAATTGTTCCAAAAATCTCTCTAAACTCTGGCAATCACACCTAAATATCTCCAAATCTCCTTATTTTCTGCTTATTTCTCTCTCTAAATTTTTTCAAAACAGTTTCATCTCTATCTATTTCATTCAAAGTTCAAATTTTCAGCCAAAATTTCAGCTAAAATTTGAAAGCCCGCCCATAAGTTAGAAAGATTGAGTCTGAGAAGCTTATTTAAACCGAGATTTTGGTCATTATCTTCCCAACCTCTGCTCTTCCTCTGACTTTCTTCTTTCAGGTGAAACTTTCTTATTTGTTATTCCTTTGTCTTCAATGCTTCTGATTTTTGTCTTCAATGCTTCTGATTTTTGTCTTCAATGCTATCCTAAATAAGAAACCCGAAACCATGAGACCATTATCTTCTTTGTCTTCAATGCTATCCTAAATAAGAAACCCGAAATCATGAGACCATTGTCTTCTTTGTCTTCAATGCTATCCTAAATATTTCACCTGAATATTTCTGACTTTCTTAACTAAACTTTAATGCTCTCCTAAACCATTACCTTCAAGGTTTCACCCTGAATGTTTCTGATTTTTTTTCAAACTTTCTTATATTCCAGGTTTATTTGTTGGCGTTACATGATGGATGGCCTTGAAGAAATAACCAACCTGTCAAACACAGGTTCATTCACGTATGGAAGTAAATTGATATTGTTATGTAAAAACTGAATCCTTGTTGATAACAAGATTCGTATTCTCATTTTCTTTTCTGTTTTCCTTTCAGTCAAATGCTTTTGAACGTTGGATCAACCGGTCCTCTCTGGTGAATGGATGTTTATGTTACTTTCTTTAATACTTCTCTTTTGCTTTTACATCGATTACTTGAATGAATGTTTACTTGAACTACTCAGGGTGGAGCGCAACTTTTTTTGTTCTACCCCTCCTCCTGTAGCTGTAGCACAAGCTAGATATGCTCAACAGGAACGACAGCGGTAGTCTACTTTAATACTCCTCATATTTCATAATAATTCATAGTAAACTCATTGATTTCCATTGTACAATCTGGTTTCCTATAAAGTAGTAATTACCCTATTTAGGTAAGTGCGTAAATTGTCTTATTTACAGTTAACTCTTTGTTTTTCAGTAAACCAACTGGTTTCTAGTAAACAAGATGATTTTCTGTCAACTACATAGTTCTCTAACCATATACCTGCGTAAGCTGTGTTTGTTTTAGTAAAGTCGATGCTTCCCGTAAAACTAGTCTGTTTCTAGTAAACTACCTGGTTTCTAGTAAACTTTATAGTTTCTATTCATATTATTTCCCATTAGTTTCTATTCATATTATGTTCGTAGTCTTGTTTACAATAAACTTATTGGTTTCCGGTGCACTAACAGGTTTCTGGAAACCAGAAAGATTTTATGTGAACTAGATTTTCTGGCTATTGACAATTGTTATGTTTGATGCAGTTTCCCACAAGATTTTATATCTCCCTCATCAACAACTCATGCTGAGGCATCTACTGCGATCGTTAGGAGTGAACCTCTACGATCAGATAGTTGGCCAGAAGTTTTTACATCCATTGGGCAGGAATTTCTCGGGGGTGCTCCTGCGTTTCGAGAAGCTCTTAGTCGATATTCCATAAAACATGGATACAATTATAAATTCCTCAAGAATGATCTATCCCGGATAACTTGTATATGCAAAACCCCCAGCTGTGGTTGGACAATTCATGCTGTTGCTCCTCTAAAGTCCCGTTCCATGTTTGTTCTTAAAGCTTTCAACCCTGTCCATACGTGTGATGATTTTGTATTGTCTACTCGTAAGCCTAGGCTGTCTACAGAAGCTGTCAGCCAGTTAATAGCTGATGACATCCGAGAGAATCCTACAAAGAGTACGAAAGACATTATAACATCATTTAAAAAGGATTATGGTATAGCTCTTAGCTACTACTATTCATATAAAGCTCGGAATGCTGCTATTTCTTTAACATATGGTGAAGAAGAGGATTCATATGCGAAGCTCCAGTGGTATGTGGATGCACTATCTCGATCTAACCCAAATAGTCATATTGATCTTCAAGTCGATCCAGTTTCTCGTCGTTTTGTTAGAATTTTTATTGCTCTTGGAGCGAGTATCGAAGGCTACAAGCACTGCCGACCGTTAATATTTGTTGATGGTACCTTTGCCAAAACCAAATACAATGGATGCATACTTGCAGCGGTAGCAAAGAATGGAAACGATGGTACGTACGTCCTAGTATAGTTTTCGGAAAACTACCTGATTTTCTGACCACTACCCAGTTTTCTGGTAACTTTCTGGTAAGAAAATAAAATAAATGTTTGTTGCCTACGCTGATTCATTACTGATTCATTGCAGGATTGTTTGTTGTTGCCTACGCTGTTGTGGATGTAGAGAACGATCTAAACTGGACATGGTTTTTCTGCAATTTGGCACAATTTGTGGCTAGTAGTTCGGAGTTGACGTTTATGTCTGATCGACACCATGGTATTATAAATGCAGTAGGCAACATATTCCCAGAGGCCCACCATTCATATTGTGTATGGCATTTACGCAACAATATGAATTTACGTGTCAAAAATGGTGCCAAGAAGTCTGACTACTTCCAGTCACTAATATTTAAAGTTGCTCGGGCGCTAACTGTTCCGGACTTTCAAAAGTACACTACTGAACTTGTTGTCATGGGCGGCAATGGAGTGCAATCATTTTTGTACTCCGTCAATCCTAAAAACTGGGCCGATGTATATTTTCCAGGTAATAGGTATGGTTTGATTTGTTCTTCTCTATCGGAGTCTTTCAATTCTTGGGTAAAGGACGAGAGAGTTCTTCCCATTTCGGTCATGCTCGATATGCTGCGGGTAAAAATAATGAACATGATGAACGACCGAAGGATTGAATCGGCCTCCTGGAACTCATTCCTATGCCCAAAAGTCAATGAGACAATGAAGTCCAGATTTAATGTTGCCTGCAGTTGGAAATGTCTTCAGTCTTCTGAATTCAAATATGAAGTTATGTCGAACCCCAGCCACTCCGTTGATCTTGCTAATCTGACTTGCTCATGTCGTAAGTGGCAAGTTCAAGGTATTCCATGTGAACATGCTATCTTGTGTATTAAAGTGCATGGAGGTGATTCCTCAAAGTTTTTTGATCCTGCTGTCACAACGGACGCTTATTGTAAGACCTACAGTCTTTCAATCAACCCTGTCCCTACTTTTGATGCACCAAAGTCTTTCGATAAAGCCAACATGATTCTTCCTCCCTTAACCAAGAAGCGTCCCGGGAGACCGAGAACTGTTAGGATTGAAAGTGCCGGGAACTTTCGGAAAAGACAGAGGGTATGTGGTCGATGTAAACAACTTTGTTATCACAACAGTGCTTCGTGCAACCAACCTATTTAGTGGTTGTAAATGTTCTTCATTTGAGCTGGGGAAGAGTGTGCACCGGGCATTCTACAATTTTGAATAGCTTCTACAGTGTTGAAGTTTTTCAGATTATGAAGAGAGTCTGTGTTTTTTGTTAACATTCTGATGTTCTTTTTTTGTGTAACTTATGTGCCACATAAGTTAGTAAATTTAGTAATGTGTTGGACATTGAACTGTTTCCTGGAATTTTGTAAATGTACTGTCTCTATGTCTCTAGGTTTCCTTCATTGTTTCTAGTGAATCTAGTAAATGTACTAAAGTGAAACTTGTAAATGTATTGTCTCTTTGTTTTGAGTTTGCAATCTATGCCTATGTTTTTGTTAACATTTTGCTCTCCCTTTCTTGTGTAAATAATGTGTCATATAAGTTAGTTATTTAGTTCCACCAACCTATGTTTTTTTGGATTCTATCTTGTTTTCAGTAAATTTATAAATGTGTTGGACATTGAACTGTTTCCTGAAATTTTGTAAATGTACTGTCTCTATGTTTCCATCTACAACCTATGCCACATAAGTTAGTAAATTTAGTAATGTGTTGGACATTGAACTGTTTCCTGGAATTTTGTAAATGTACTATCTCTATGTCTCTAGGTTTCCTTCATTGTTTCTAGTGAATCTGGTAAATGTACTAAAGTGAAACTTGTAAATGTACTGTCTCTCTGTTTTGAGTTTGCAATCTATGCCTATGTTTTTGTTAACATTTTGCTCTCCCTTTCTTGTGTAAATAATGTGTCATATAAGTTAGTTATTTAGTTCCACCAACCTATGTTTTTTTAGATTCTATCTTGTTTTCAGTAAATTTATAAATGTGTTGGACATTGAACTGTTTCCTGAAATTTTGTAAATGTACTGTCTCTATGTTTCCATCTACAACCTATGCCATTGAATCTGGTAATGTGTTGGACATTGAACATTATTTGTGTACTAAAGTGAAGCTTGTAAATTTACTGTCTCTATGTTTTGAGTTTCCAATTTATGTTTAAAGTAAAATTAGTAGTGTATTGGACATTGAATTGTTTCCGAGAATATGTTGTAGGTAGACACTTTTGAACTTCGATTAATGAACTTAACAATGACCCAAATATGTCAATGTTCTAAGTGACAAACCATTAATATTTCAAACACCATATAATCCGTTCCTAAGTAAACTTAACCAAACAACACATAAACTTTTAGATATTTAAATTTTTAGTTTTCTTCTGCAATACTCCTCCTCCATCCGTCCTTTGACTCCTCCAAAATTTGGTAGGTTACTTCTGCCCTCTTTCTCCTTGCTCTGTCTTCATATTGTTCCTTTTGCGAGCACTTTGGCAGGTAATTATGCTTGATGCTTTCGAGAAATATATCTTCCATCTTTATCATTACGTATAGACCGCAATCAAGACTGTTTGTTTTTAAAATTTGAGGAACACACAGTTAGTTTCATGTACGGAATAACATAGTAATGTAATGGTCCAAAATCTGGGCTCACCTGTCCCCTTGTTGGGGGCATTCAACATCTTTAATGAATGGGATTTTTGAGGCAATTTTTTTCCTTCCGCACTTCATCTTTATCATCTTTGCTGCCAGGATTTCTGCTAATTTTTTTGCATTGTAGTTACATCTGTTTCCCAGGTCGATGTCACGAAGTAAGGAGTTGAAGTGCGTCCATTCGTTCTCCTCAAAATCATACACCAACAAAGTCCAGTGATGGCCCTCCAAAGAGTCATCAGTGGATGCTGAATTAAGTGGAACACACAACATTGCTGTATGATCTTTGATGAAGTGCTGCTTAATCCGATCATCTAAATTAGCTTTGATTGTTCTTTCACTGTGCTGCTGCCTTATCATTGTCTGCATTGTGTCATTTTTAGTTTACTATTGAATTCACAAAATACTCTTTAAATTTATTATAGTAATGGCTAAGAAACTTACAAATAGCAACGATGATAGGAATAGCACTTCACGGTCGATGTTCGAATCTGCCAACATTAAGCTGTCTGCAAACCAATCAATTATTTGAGAGTCACAGCCTCTATTCATCATCAGCTCGTCTAAATCTTTTGCTGTTAGGCAGTGATGTTGTTCCTTGTTCCAGACCTCGAGGCTGTACAAGATAAAGTACAATTCATCAGTCACTCAGAATAATTAACTAGAAACTGGCTAGTTTACTAACCACAAACCAGTTTACCCGGAACCTTCCTGTGTTCCAGACACACACTAATTTTCTGTCTGAAAAAAAAAAGTATGAACCAAAAAAATTATGAAGGAATAGATAATACCTTGTCCATCCACTTTTCATGAACTCTTCCATCAATGGTTTTTCATTCTCTTTCACATATGGCCATATCCCCCCTATTCTCCAGTTACTCAATTTCACACGGGGTTCTTTCTTTAGTGTAATCATCTCCAAATCAATAACCTGCACTTCACTTGTCCCTTTTTCCGTTCTCCTCCTCACCCTTGGATTATTCTTAATCCTCTTCACAAGTGATGTTGGTACTGGCGAAGACCCTTTCCCTTTTTTGGATGCTACTCTTTTGGGAGGGCTTACATGGGGTGATTGATATTGTTCCATGTTTGCGGACACTTCTTCCACTGATTGTCTTCCCATTTCAGCGATATAGTCGAAATTTTGGGCCTTCGGTGTACACTCTTCATCTTCTTCAATCTGCAGGGGTGACTTTTTTGGTGGAGTCCACTCAATTAGTTGAGTCTGGAGTTCCATGTTGAGATCAAAACTAGGATAATCATTGTTCGGATCCACCATCCTCTTTACATTATAGTCTGAATAAATTACATGTGGAGTATTAAATTTCTAAATTCCGAACAAAACTTAATGGTGGGGACAACTTAATATCAGAACGTTACCTCTTTCTTTTGGCAACTCCTTTTCGATTGTATCTTCAACCCAGCCCCCCTCCTCACTTGACAAATTAATTTGAATCTCCTCTTCATCAGAATCCTCGTTACTTATTTCTGTTATAAATGGATATAAAAGAAGAATTTTAAACTTGATTTTGAGGACCATTTCGTATAGTTACGTAAAAAATTGTGGGTTAAGATAATTGTTTGCCTTGTTTACTCTCAGCATCTCTTTCCTTGCTTTCATCGCTTTCCTCGCTATTGTCTGATATAAGTTCAGTGAAAACAACACTAAGTCATTTCAGAGACATATAATAATTTACTGTGAATCTAAAAGTTTCCTATAGAGGATCTAATGAGCGTAATTAGAATTGCAATACTTAAAACCAGCCAGATGTTTACTATTTTTGGAATAAGAATAAAAACACTTGAAACTAACTGAATACGAAATGTAGAGAACAATATTAGATTAAACCAAAATAAATTCTTAATCTGAAATTAGAGTTTGCCTTTTTTCGCAGCTTTGCTTGCACCCTTGCTTTTTTCCTTTTTTTCATCCTTTGTCTCCTTATCTTCATCCTGTTCTTCCTCACTCGCTTCATCTTCTTTTTCTTCTTTACTGCCTTCTGAATCATCTTCCTCACTGTTCTCATCATCATCTTCTTCACCCTCATCTTCTTCAGCATCATCTTCTTCAGCTTCTTCTTCCTCACCTTCTTCATCATCCGTATCATCTTCTCCACTTTCGGAATCTTCCTCCTTACTCACTTTACCTTTTCCCTTATCTTCCTTTCCTGCAACTTCTTTACCTTTTCCCTTATCTTCCTTTCCTTCAACTTCTTTACCTTTTGTTTTCTCCTTACCTTTTCCAGCAACTTCTTTACCTTCTTCCTTACCTTTTCCTGCATCTTCTAAACCTTTTCCCTTATCTTCTTTTACTTTCTCCCCTTTTCCCTTTTCCTTTACTTCCTTTACTTCTTTTCTCTCTTTACCCTCTTTCTCCCGAGCCTCCTGTTGTTGTTCTGGTGCATTCTCTGTATACATTTCCATTACAGGCACTAAAATGCCATCCTCTGATCGAACATAAGTGGCTACTGGAACCATTCCCTCTGCCAGTAGATCTGAGTAACCTTTGAATGCATCATCCCTCTCTTCAATAGCTTCTGCCAGTTCTGCCTGAAGTTCTTCATTTTCTTTCCTAAGCTTTTCATTCTCTTTCTCCAGCTGGTCATTTCTTAGCTTAAGTTGGTCGATCTCAAGAATCAAGTCACTTATGTTGTACTTGGTCCCTATTGTTTGCACCAACTTGGTTTCTTCTTCATTGAGGGGGAAAACAAAATCTTCAGTTACCTGAAAGAAAATGAAAAACATTTCAGTAATAACCATAGCAGTAAACCAATAAATTTCCAGTAAACCAATAAATTTCCAGTAAACCAAACAGTTTCCACTAAACCAAACAGTTTCCAGTTCATAAGTTAGTTTACATTGAACCCACAAGTTTAGTGGTATGTAAATGATATTTTATACCTGTTCAGATGTCAGGCTGGCTAGTTTCTCGTCAAACGTATCTGTTATTTTCACCAGAGACCACCGTACAATCCTCGGGATTTCATCTTTATGCCTCTCCTCTCTTTCATAGCATAGAGTATGCTCACAGAACCATACCTTTAAATAAGACAAACATATTTGTAAATTCAATAAGGCACTTCAATTCTAATATATAATTGTAATAAACTTAAACATACTCACAGGCAGGAGTAGTAGGCAGCCTGAAGCTTTAATCGGGTCGTTCGGGTGCTTATTCATGTAGTTTATCATGAATTGGTGCACCGCCACTGGCCAATTATAGCTCTGAATTGTTTCCATCGATTCCAGGTACAGCAGAATATGTGGTTGAATAGAGTACCCGGTTGTTGAAGGAAACAAAACATTGGCAGCAATGAACATGATTATCAACCTGATGGCATCCAGCTCATCCTCTTCATCAACCGCCATCCTCAGTGCATTAGCCATCATAATGCATGTTACTTTTGGAGGCACCTCTCCAAAGTACTTTACACAAAAATCTTGTTGTGGTTTCTTCAGTGTTTTGCCGGAGAAAAGCTCTGTCACCTCCCCTCTCAATGGCATGCCCAGAATCAAAGAAACATCCTGAGGCTTCAGCTTTAACATTTTCCCAGCTAGGTTGAAGGTTTCTGTGGAAGAGGAATACAAGCAGAGTAGTTCAAATATCATCTTGTTTGGTCTGCTTGTGCTGTCTAGGCCAATCCTGTCATTTAGAAACGCGTTCACCAAGTTGTTGAAGGGAGACTCTGCAAGCAACTCCTTCTGCCTGCTTGTCAATTTTGGATATGTTACTTTCAACTGGGTCCATGTGTTTTTAAGAGAAATCTTGTACACCTTGGACAACTTGGTTGCCAAATTTTCGGGTCTATTTTTTGGCTCACTTGGAGAGCCAACCCAGGCCCTTGCAGAGTCACCTTCAGTTACAGCTCGTTGTGTCTTCTTTTTTGGCCTTCCTTCAGGTTTTACATTTGCCATTTTTCTCTTTCCTTTTGTTTGTGGCACCACTGTTAAGGGATCATCTTGTGAGACCTGAAAAAATTACAAACCACTGACATTAGAAAGAATTGAATTTCGGGCAATCATCTGTGTGTTTCATAAATTTAACTTAACTATGGTAACCATTCAGTGTACAGGAAATCAACTGGTTTACTGCAACTTTTTGTTCTACCAGAAATCAACTGGTTTACTGCAACTATTTTGTTGTACTAGTACGTAGTATAAAAATTTTCGAATTCCTCTATGTAAAATATACATCTTTATAAAAAAGAAAACTACAAACCACTCACATAAGAAAGAGTTGAATTTTTTGAAAAATTTATCTGTTTGTTAGATAGTTACGTAAGAAAGAGTTGAATTTTTTTGAAACTATCCAGTTTACAAGAAATCAACTGGTTTACTGGAACTATTTGGTTGTACCAGTACATAACTTTATGAAACAGATCAATCTACAGGAAACATTATTATGTACTCGGAATAAGTTTATGAAACAGAAAATAGTTAAAGTTTTCACTTACGTACCTTTTTTCTAGGGCTCATTCTTCTACTTACTTGTTCTTCAATAACTGTCTTCGATCTGCTAGACCGAGGTTCATCAATGGATACTTTCTTACTTGATTGTTTTGATGAAGTAGGCTTTACCATCTGTCCAAAACAAAGTAATATCACACAGTAACGAAATCTCTTAGTTGTTCATGATATAGAGATAGATAGAGAGAGAGAGAACATTAGGGCTTTTTTGAATGAAAAATTACCAGAGAAAATAATAATAACGTATGTTCATGATATAGAGTGAGAGAGACAGAGAGAGAGAGAGAGAGAGAGAGAGAGAAAACCTACCTTTGAAATGAAATCAGGTGAAAGAGGGCTGAACTAAAATCGGGTGAAAGAGGGCTGAGACGAGAGAGAGAAAACCGTTCCTTCTTGGCTTCTGTTTATGAACTGAAATCAGGTGAAAGAGGTCTGATTTTAGAGGGATTTTGAGAGAGGGAACGGTTGAGAGAGGGAACTGAAATCTAGTTCTTTAATGGCTGGTGGTGGAGAAGTTAATAGAAGAAGAGGGATTTTGAGAGAGGGAACGGTTTCTAAGTGATGGAGAAGTGAGGGAACTGAAATCTAGTTCTTTAATGGCTGGTGGTGGAGAAGTTAATAGAAGAAGAGTGAACGTTTTGCTTGAGTAAAGGCGTGGGAGAGAGAGAGTGATGGAGATGGGACGTCTCCACCTGCAACGGTCAAATCGGGCCGAATTTTTCAGATTTTTTCGCGTTTCCCGGGCAATTTGAGTGGCAACTATCGTAAATATTGAGTGGCACGAATCGTAATTTTTGAGTGGCACGAATTGTAATTTGTTAATAAAGTAAGGGTATTTGATTTCTCCATATTCAGATCTGACAAAGAGGACCTCTTTTACATTTTTTCCCAACTTTGGATTGGGCCCTTATTTTGGGCTTAACTTTGGGCCTTTCATCCATTCCCTCTTTAGTTTGAGAAGGAAAGTATCTAAAGCTCCTGGAATCCCTGAGGTACACCCATGTCTGACCGAAACTAACCCGAGCTCTATCCGAGCCGTTCAGATTGAGCGGGCCACTGAAAGTTTCTGCTCCATGAAGTACCAGATCATCTGCCTAATACTATGCTGACTTGGTCAAATTGACTATACTCCCAACTTTGACTTGCTCCAATTTGATCTCCTGGACTCCGATTTGACCTCTGTTTCTGCCGTTGGACTCGTCTTGGGCTCTACTTTCATCCGAGCATCAAAAATTGATCACAACTCGCTGAAAATTAAAATGACCAAAATGCCCCTCTTTCATCTATTTTTCGTGCCCAATTCCGTAGAAGATACCTGAGAAAGAAAATCAAACAAATCATCAGAGTAACCGCTCGAATCGGACTAACTGACCCGAGTTAAGAGATTCAGATGGGACATTTTCATGTCTCATCAAACATCCCTAAACTTAGATTTTGCTAGTCCTCGAGCAAAATAGAAAAATAAAACTAAGCCCAGTTCACCACTTTCGTAGGGAATCATGATTGCACTTAGCTCGTGCAACAAGCCGTTAAACCTCTAGGTTACCCTAGAGGACGAGTTTTGTCTCGTGAGGGTTTGCAGTGAATATACCCACAAAATTCAAAAATTTCAAAAATGCAGAAGGGTCTAAATATGATTTGAACTAAAAATGTTTATCCGGTACACTTTCGAAAGTTAATAGAAATGAAATCCAAGCTAACCAAACCATACAAAAGCTAACATTCCCTTCACTAGTAATCAAGACCTAAAGTGCACGTGACCAGCCAATATAAGTATCATTTCGGTTCAGAACAGATAAGACCTTGATTACCTTCTCAATACATTTCGCCTCGACTACTGCCTCACGGTCATACACTCAAAAATTTAAGTCACTCAGAAATGTTTCACTCAATGTGCGAGTATGAGCATGAAAAAAACTCAACACATTACAAAAGACGGACTAAATTTTTGGTAAACGACTGATCTCATAGAAAGGAAACAACCACTAATACGGAATGGGGAAGCTAACCAACTCTTCTCACCTGATCTACTTTCTAACAATGCTACCTAGAGGTCAATAGACTATAATGATGATGTGACTAGAACTCTTGAGAACTCGACGTCTTCAAATCTTCAAGAATTACTTCAAGGGATAAACACTTACACAAACACTTTTTTTTTTTTCTTCTTCTGGTAATACAACTCAAAATACACATCTTACTTTCTCAACAATTTCCTTGGGTATAATTTTCTCCACTTTGCTTCATGTCTAATTCTCAGGGTTCAAAATGATGGATGAGATCTATTTTCCTCTATTTCACATTGCTTTCAAGTTTCTCAGACTACAAGAGAAGGGTTTACTTCCTGACGACATCCCTAGTGGTTGTAAAATTTGAACTCCAGAGATCAAATGAGTTCTAATGAATATTGCGAGGTTGAGTAGCTCTTCACTCTACTCGGAATTAGCTCAGAAGAGATCACTCAAAACAACAAGAAAGGCTCAGAATCTCACATAGGTTAAGTCTCCACTAATGATCGATTAAGTTCTCTCAGAAAAGTCTACTCTTCACCTATCTAACACTCACATGGCTAGTGCACAGACAACTTCAAGACTCGAAATTCATGGAAAAACCTTTAGCAAACGGATAGTCTGACAAACTAGACTCTATAACTATTAACAAGCAAAAACAACTAGACTGACATTTTCAATCCAAAAATTAAAATTTTGAACCCTTTTGAATTTTTGAAATAAGGACTAAAAATTCAATCCCCTATCCCCAAACTTAAACCGAACATTGTCCTCAATGTTCTGAAGACTATGCAAAAATAATAGGATGTAAGGAAAGATGTTACCAGATTCGGAAGTCCTATGCATGGGTTGCCTCCCAGAAAGCGCTAAGTTTAACGTCTTCAGCTAGACGAAACTGATCATAGCAGATCAGTCTGGATAGACAGGATCTTCGATAGAAACATCCTCTGTATCGTTCAACATCTCTAAAAACGGTTTTAGCCGTTGTCCATTCACTTTGGACACACTACCATTTTTGTCTTCAATGTCGACCGCACCATAAGGATAAACAAACTTGACCGTGAAAGGTCCTGACCACCTAGAACGGAGTTTCCCAGGAAATAAATGCAAGCGTGTGTTATATAATAAAACTTTCTGACCCGGTGAAAATGTTTTTCTTAAAATATTTTTATCATGAAACATTTTCATCTTATGCTTATACAACCTAGCACTCTCATATGCATCATTTCTCAACTCCTCCAACTCACTGAGTTGCAACTTTCTCTCTCTACCCGCCTTGTCAAGCGAAAAATTCAATTGCTTGATAGCCCAATATGCTCTATGCTCTAACTCAACAGGTAGGTGACATGCTCTGCCATACACTAGTCTATATGGAGACATTCCAATAGGGGTCTTAAACGCTGTACGGTAAGCCCATAGTGCATCAGTTAGTCGTAAAGACCAATCCTTCCTATTGGTGTTAACCGTTTTCTCTAGAATGCGTTTAATCTCCCTATTCGACACCTCGACTTGACCACTAGTCTGTGGATGATATGGGGTAGACACTTTATGGGTAATACCATATTTTTTCATTAAAAGCTCAAACTGCCTATTACAAAAGTGTGTTCCCCCGTCACTAATGATTGCTCGCGGTGTACCAAAACGTGAAAATATGTTTCCCTTTAAGAAATTGATCACAACTTTGTGATCATTCGTTTTGGAAGCAACCGCCTCTATCCACTTTGACACATAGTCAACTGCAACTAGGATGTACAGATTTCCAAATGAATTTGGGAAGGGACCCATGAAATCGATGCTCCACACATCGAAGACCTCAACTACCAATATAGGATTAAGGGGCATCATGTTCCTACGTGAAATGCTTCCCAACTTCTGGCATCGTTCACATGCCAGACAATATGCATGGGTATCCTTAAAGATAGACGGCCAGTAAAAACCACATTGTAGAATTTTTGCGGCCGTCTTCTTACCACTAAAATGCCCTCCACATGCATGATCATGACAAAAGGAAATGATTTTGGACTGTTCACTATCAGGAATACACCTTCTAATGATCTGAACGGGACAATACTTGAACAAGTATGGATCGTCCCAGAAGAACCGTTTTACCTCAGATAGAAATTTATCACGATCTTGCTTGGTCCAGTGTTTGGGCATTTGACCAGTAGCAAGATAGTTCACTATATCAGCAAACCAAGGTAATTGGGAGATGCTAAAAAGTTGCTCATCAGGAAAGCTCTCTCTCATGGGTAACTTGTCTTCTACAGACTCGACTACAAGTCGACAAGTGGTCTGCTACTAGATTCTCGGACCCCTTTTTGTCCCGAATCTCTATGTCAAATTCCTGTAGCAGTAGTATCCATCTAATCAGCCTAGGTTTTGCATCCTTTTTAGAAAGGAGATATTTTAATGCAGCGTGATCAGAGAATATGATGACCTTAGAACCCACAAGATATGATTTAAATTTCTCTAGGGCATACACTACAGCTAACAACTCTTTTTCAGTGGTAGAGTAGTTTAGATGTGCATCGTTCAACGTCTTACTAGCATAGTATATAACGTGAAGAAGTTTATTCTCACGTTGACCTAACACGACTCCAATGGCATAATCAGATGCATCGCACATGATCTCAAATGGAGTACTCCAGTTGGGAGGTTGGACAATAGGGGCGGAAGTAAGCATAAGTTTGAGTTTCTCAAAGGCTTCTAAACAAGGCTCATCGAAGACAAATTTGTTCTCTTTTGCCAAAAGATTACAAAGAGGTCTAGATATCTTGCTGAAATCTTTAATAAACCGTCGATAAAATCCAGCATGTCCTAAAAACGATCGAATATCTTTGACCGTTTTAGGGACTGGAAGGCTCTTTATCAACTCTACTTTAGCCTTATCTACTTCAATGCCCTTTTCAGAAATGACATGCCCTAAGACTATTCCCGAGCGAACCATAAAATGACATTTCTCCCAATTGAGAACTAGGTTCTTCTCTTTGCATCGAACCAACACGAGTGTGAGGTAATGCAGACACTGATCGAATGATGAGCCAAAGATTGAGAAATCATCCATAAAGACCTCGAGAAACCTCTCTACCATATCTGAAAATATGCTCATCATGCATCGTTGAAATGTAGCGGGTGCATTACACAACCCAAAAGGCATCCGACGATAAGCATAAGTTCCAAATGGACAAGTGAAAGTGGTTTTCTCTTGGTCCTCAGGGGCTATCGGAATCTGATTATAGCCAGAATAGCCATCTAAGAAACAATAGTAGCTATGCCCAGCTAGTCTTTCTAGCATCTGATCAATGAAAGGAAGAGGAAAATGGTCTTTCCTCATGACCGTGTTTAATTTCCTGTAGTCAACACAAACACGCCAACCAGTGGTCATCCTGGTGGGTATTAACTCATTAGATTCGCTCTTGACTACAGTAATGCCTGATTTCTTGGGTACAGTTTGAACAGGGCTAACCCAAGTACTATCTGAAATAGGGTATATGATACCCGCTCCTAACAATTTCAGGACTTCAGCTCTAACAACCTCCTTCATGTGAGGGTTAAGTCTACGTTGCATTTCCCTAGACGGTTTAGCATCTTCCTCTAGGTAGATATGATGCATGCAAACAGAAGGACTTATACCCTTTAAATCAGCTATTGACCACCCTAAAGCCTCTTTGTGGTTTCTAAGGACATCTAGCAATCTACTTTCCTGTTCTTTTTCTAACTCAGAAGCAATAATGACAGGTAAAGTTTCAGATGGGCCTAGAAACGAATACTTTAAGTTCTCAGGCAAGGGTTTCAATTCTAAGGAAGGTTGTTTCTCTGTGGATGGAGGCAACTCTGGGATAGAAGGACCACTGGACTCACTTGTGGATGATAGTTGGTTCGTCTCTACAGTTGGCGAGTCAATTGGCTCGGACTCAATGAGGAGTTCAGCTTTTGCTTTCCACTTATTAGTATCCAATAATGGGGTAGAATCCAACAAAGCATTCACCTCATTGATACTTCCCTCCTCATCAAAGTCTAAGCCAAAATGAGCCAACAATGTTTCTAAAGGATCCTCGGATAAAGTCTCAGGTAAAGAATCCTGAACGAACATATCTATTAGGTTCATCTCACTAGAATCATTAACATCATCAGGGAAAAGTCCAGCCTTAAAGATGTTCATCTCTACAGTCATGTTTCCAAAAGATAATTTTATAATTCCACTCCTACAGGATATGACAGCATCAGATGTAGCTAAGAATGGTCGTCCTAAAATGACGGGAATTTGGTTTTGGGTATCACTAACTGGTTCAGTATCTAAGATGATGAAATCTACCGGAAAGATGAATTCACCAACTTTTATCAAAACATCTTCCACTATCCCACGTGGACGCCTAACAGACCGATCTGCCAACTGGAGAACTATAGGAGTGGGTTTTATTTCTCCTAACCCTAACTGTAAGTAAACCGAGTAAGGAAGTAGGTTAACACTGGCACCTAGATCTAATAATGCTCGTTCGATCTCATGTTCCCCTATGGTGCATGGTAAGGTAGGGCTTCCTGGGTCTTTATACTTAGTTGGAAGGGTTTGCTGGAGAATAGAGCTGACTTGATTAGTCAAGAAGACTTTCTTATGCACATTCATCTTACGCTTCCTAGTAGATAGGTCTTTAAGGAACTTAGCGTAAGCTGGGATTTGTTTAATAGCATCTAGTAATGGAATGTTAATGCTAACTTGTTTGAACATTTCCATTATCTCCTCAAACTGAGTCTTCTTCTTTAGTTCTACCAAACGCTGAGGATATGGGGCTCTAGGAACATATGGCTCAGGTACAATGGGTGGGTTTTCAGACTCAGAAGCCTTCTCAGGCTCTTTACTGGGGATACTAGTTGGTAAGGTGGGTTGTTCAGAGTCTGGTTCACTATCTTCGGGAACTCCTACCTTATTATCAATTATCCTACCACTTCTAAGGGTGGTTACTGCATTGGCCTGGTCCATCGACTGTCTACCCCTCGGGTTTGGTTCTGGTTGACTAGGAAACCTACCCTGTTCTCTCTGCCTAAGGGCTTCTCTAAGTTGACCTACCTCGGTTCTTAAACTAGTTACAGCCTGGTTGGTCTCTTGTACAGTCTGGTTAGTCTGTTGTAAAGCCTGGTTGGTCTGTTGTATAGCCTGGTTGGTCTGTTGTATAGAATCTCTATGGGTTTTAGCTAGTTGCTTCATGGTTTCCTCTAAAGACTCACTGTTTTGAGAAGGATATTGGGTACTAGATTGACCCTGATTTTGAGCAAAAGGATTCCTAGGAGCATTAAACCCAGGAGGGTTCATGGAGCTACTAACCTGACCCTGATTTTGACCCTTGGACCAAGCAAAATTGGGGTGATTTCTCCAACCCGGATTATAAGTGTTCGAGTAAGGATCATATTTCTGACGGTTATCTTGCCTAGAGTTTAGATAAAGAGCATTAGCTTGCTCTTTTTCGTCAGGAACAAAGAATAGGGTACACTTATTCCCTGTATGAGATGGGTCTCCACAGACGGAGCACTGATAAGAGATGGATTCATTTCCAACACTCATGACCTGAGTGGGATCCTCCCTGACTGCTTTAGGCTGACCAAGCTCTAGGGCTTCTATCCTTCTCGTCATGGCGGCGAGTTTAAGTTCGGACTCATCAACTCTATAGATGCCGCCTTTATTTGGAGTAGGATTTGCCCTAGTAGGAGGTCCTCTAGAAGTTTCCCATTGGTGGGATTTCTCAGCTAGATCTTCTAGAAACGTCATGCAGTCATCGACGGATTTATAAGTAAATCCACCACCACAGAATGACTCTACCATGGATGTAGTGGGATAGTTTAGTCCGTCATAGAGAAATTGGACTAGTCTACTCTTTTCATAACCATGGTGTGGACACTGTAGTTCCAGTTCTTTAAATCTCTCTAGATATTTGTAGAGAGACTCTCCTTCTTGTTGCACAAAATTATTAAGACTTTGCCTTAAAGCGGTGGTTTTGTGCTTGGGAAAGAATTTCAGAAGGAATAAACTGGTTAATTCTTCCCATGTGGTGATGGAATGAGGTTGTAAGGCATACAACCAAGATTTTGCTTTCTCTCTCAAAGAGAAAGGGAACAACCTAAGCTTCACTATTTCATCAGACATATTGGGGAATCTTATAGTCCCACAGATTTCTTCAAAATCCCTAACATGGTGGTAGGGATTCTCGTTCTCAACTCCACGAAAGAGTGGGAGCATTTGGATAATGCTCGGCTTTAACTCAAAGTGAGCCGTGGAGTGGGGTAACTGTATGCATGATGGTTGAGATGTTCTAGTAGGGTTCATGTAATCCCTGAGTGTCATAGGTGGATTTCCATCCCTGGCTTGGTTTTGATTTTCACCCATAGTGTCACTCAAAGAGAGATTGGCTAGAAGATTACTTAGATGGGTTTCTCTACTGATGAAACGACCTCTCTTATCACGATATCTATCGGGCATAAACTAGAGCCCAATGACCAAGGATATTCTCAACAAAAACTTTTTTTTTTTTTTTTTGTTTTTTTTTTTTTTTTTTTTTTAAATCGAAAACCGGGGAATCACTACGAAGACCCTAGAGGAAAGCAAACACAATCAGTCTGACTCCACCAAGCAACCTAAACAGAATCTAGACGAAAGACAAGTTGGTCAGATTCACCCTAAAATTCTAGACAGCTCCTACTTCGTTACAAAGCTTGAACTATAATTGTTATGAGGGTTACTCCGTCAAAGTAATATGGTCAAACAATTCTTGGTGACGACCAACGATGAACGTTGTGATAGCCGTCCAACCTTCGGTAGCGTTGCCTCTTCTCGAGGTGACCTTTTACAGAATTGATTAACACTTTCCTTTGAGGAATGCCCAAATAAAAATTAAGTCCCTGAATTGTTTCAAAGATCCTATGAGCTCGAAACCTTAGGGGCTGATGTCTAATTCAGATTTTAGATTTTAGGTGAAGTTTGGGATCGTGTATGTTGTTACCTATTTGGGCAAGAGAACGGTGATGAAATCTGTCTCCTATCTTTCAATTGGGTTATTGCCCTTACTAGAATGCTTACACTAAGCAATTCGATCAAAACAATTAGGCACACAAAACACACAATTACCCACTGACAGGGGCTTCGTGGGTGATTAGAGAAATTACCTCCCGTTCAGGACGGGCGATGACCCTTGCAGACGACCCGGGCCACTCTCCCCTTGAGTGTTCCAACCCGAGGCTTCGTTTTTGGTTTTTCGGTTACAATTTATAAAGCCCTCCAATTTAGGGTCAAAACTTTAATACCAAAAATAAAAACTAGAAAGTCTAAAAGTCTCTCTCTCACCAAAAATAAAAAATTACTAAAAATAAAATGTAAATTTTCCTTCTTGAGCTCCTCTCCTTGTTGCGCCTTTTCTTTCGGTCCTTAGCGTTCTACACACCAAAAATGGAAAAGCAAGTCAAAGTGTCCAAAAATAAAAACTTACCAAAAATAGAAATAAAATTAGATTTAATTCAAACTAAGTCCCCGGCAGCGGCGCCAAAAACTTGATGGGCCTAAAAAGTTTCCTAAATAGGTCTACACCCGCAAGTGCACGGGTGTCAAGTTGTAAAATTCCGGTAAGACCGGTTCGTTCCTCAGAGATTAAGTCGAATTTCAACTCTAATCTTAAAACTATTAGGTTTTCAAAAAATGGTTTGATTGATAATATTTTTTTAATAATAAAAAGATAAACAATAATTAAAATTCAAATATTACTAAAGTTGATATTCAGATAAAGGGAACCTAGGGTTTTTCGAATCCGTTCTTATAATAATTCTAACAATGATTCATTATGATGTAATTAGCATATTCTTTATATAACTCAGATTTTTGGTCCATGAATGGTCAAAAAATCCGGAATATTTTATCATGAAAATCAATAAAAATTATTAACAAATCATATATAAAATTAAGTACGAAGAACTTCATCTAAAACCCTAGATAAATGATTAGTTACTCATAGAAATTATATCAAAAAAATATTGGAAAATAAAGTAAAGAGAGGGAGAAGAAAACTTAACTTTTTTCGCTATTTTAAAACCAAACAAGACCTTAGGGAAAGGATTTCCAGTTGATTTTCCACTGTTCTGCCAAACGCACCCTCTGGGAAAACGATTTTCTCGTCTTCCCGGAATTATTTTCCCTGTGAGAAAATTATTTTCTCACCTATTTTCTCGTCTTCTCCAATCAATTTCTCTAACTTTCTTCACTCTACTGTTTCTATTTCTCTCTCTCTCTATTAGAACTTTCTGTATTATCTTTCTCACTAAGAATACAGTAAATCAATAACAATAAATAACCAAAATCCGAGAACTTCCTTTTTTTTCTTTCTTTGTTTTGTAATTTCTCTCTCTACACAATCTCTCTACAACTCCCTGTTTCTATCTCTCTCTGTAACCTCTTTCTCTCTCACTAAGAACAAAGATTACACAAAAGAAAAAAAACAAGAAAAAGAAAAGGTGATGATGATGAAAATTCTGTCTCTCTGTTTCTTTCTCTCTCTTAAACCCGAGTAGTGATTCAAAGATGATGAGAAATGGTTCTCTGTTCTTTCCGTTTTCTGGCCGTGAGAGGATCATTCCTTTTTTTCTTTAATCCTTCGGTTATAAGAGAAGAAAACCGATTCCCAAATCCACTTTTATTTCCTTCTCTGTTAAACCACCAATCTCCTCAAAATGGCAACTTCGATTCATCTTTATCTCACTTTCCTTCTATCTTCTTCTTTCCATTTCTTCTCTCTCGGTCTATCTTAAATCTCTTTCCTTCTTCAGCCCTCAGTTTCTCTCTTTCCTTCTCTGTCTCTTATCTCCTTCTTTACTTGCAAAGAAAATGGCCGTTAAGATAAGGAAGGAAGAAGAAATACGTGATCGGCTGTTTAGATTGAGCGGGCCACTGAAAGTTTCTGCTCCATGAAGTACCAGATCATCTGCCTAATACTATGCTGACTTGGTCAAATTGACTATACTCCTAACTTTGACTTGCTCCAATTTGATCTCCTGGACTCCGATTTGACCTCTGTTTCTGTCGTTGGACTCGTCTTGGGCTCTACTTTCATCCGAGCATCAAAAATTGATCACAACTCGCTGAAAATTAAAATGACCAAAATGCCCCTCTTTCATCTATTTTTCGTGCCCAATTCCGTAGAAGATACCTGAGAAAGAAAATCAAACAAATCATCAGAGTAACCGCTCGAATCGGACTAACTGACCCGAGTTAAGAGATTTAGATGGGACATTTTCATGTCTCATCACACATCTTCCAACTTCAAGAAAATCTCTGAGATTTGAAGAAAGAAAATGAGAAGATGCCTGAATTTCTCACCAAAGTGAAGAAAATTTCAGACTCATTGGCTGCAGCTGGAAGTCCAGCATCAAGTGTTGAATTAGTGGTAAGCATCTTGAGAGCTTTACCTTCTGAATATGATTCTTTTTCTGCTGCTGTTAGATTGAGGAAACCTCCTATTTCTGTAACTGAACTTCAAAATCTTCTCATAAGTGAAGAAATTTCACTTTTTGAAAAACAAAACGATTAGCAACCAATATAAATCAAGCTTTGTTTACCAACCCTCAATCCTCTTCGACTTTCAATCGATTTAACCAGTCTAAATCCAACAATTATAATCATAATCGAGCTAATTCAGGAAGAGATCATGGCAATTCTTTCAATCCAAGAAATTATAACAGCTCATTCAATTTAGGAAGAGGCAATTCTAATTTTAATTCTCAGTCTAAGCCTTCCAATTATCAAGGTTCAAGAAACTCTAATGGAGATAGACCTACTTGTCAAATTTGTAATAAGGTTGGTCACACAGCAATGGAGTGTTATCATAGAATGAATTTCTCCTATCAAGGTCGCAATCTACCTAATAATTTGGCAGCCATGCTTGCTACTGCTAATATTCTAGGAGAAAACCCTTGGTATGCTGACACAAGTGCCTCTCATCACATCACACCAGATGCTTCTGCTATTACTCCTTCTTCTTCAATGGCTTATAAAGGAAAAAAAGTCATTTCTGCTGCTAATGGTCAAGGTATGGCTATAACTAGAACTGGCAATTCATATTTTCGAAACAAACATAATACTTTCTCTCTCAAAAATGTGTTAATTGTTCCTCAAGCCTCACACAATTTACTTTATGTTCACAAATTCACTTCAGATAATCATTGTTCTTTAACATTTAATCATTTTCATTAGAGGGAATGGATGAAAGGTCCAAAACCGGGCCCAAAATAAGAGCCCGGTCCAAACTCGGCCAAAAATGTAAACCCAGTCCAAAGTGTCAGCCACCCACGAGAAATTACCGTGACCCCCTCGATTTTCCATCAAATTTACGAAAGCTGCCATCCAGAAATTTACGGAATTGCCACTCTGAAAATCACGGGATTCTCCACTCCGCATTTTACTTTCTTTCTATACTGTTTTACTTTCTCTCTCTAATTATCTTTCCAGATTTATTTCTCTTTATTTATTTAACCAAATCCTAATTTCTCTCCTAATTTAACCAATTTCTAACTAATTTAGATTTTCTCTCTCTCTCTAATTCCTATTCTCTCTCCAATCTCAACAAATTCCTCTCTTTACAAAATTTTCTCTTCAATCTAAACAAATATTTCCAGATTAGTTCAAAATTCTTACTTTTTTTTTCTAGATTTGTTTCTTATCTCAAATTTCGATTTTTTCAAGATTGGTTCAAATTTCGAATTTTTCTCTCTAACTTTCCAGACTTACTAATTTAACCAATTCCTAATTTCTCTCAAATTTTAACCAATTTCTAACTAATTTCGAATTTCTTTCTAACTAATTTCTCTCAATTTTTTTCCAGATTGGTTCTTGTTTACGGAAATTGTTTAATTTACTGGGGATTTCTTGTGTACTAGACACTTTTGTGTTGAAAAATTTTCTGGTTTACCAAAAACTGTTTAATTTACTAGGGATTTTTTGTGTACTAGACACTTTAGTGCTAGGAAATTTTCTGGTTTACCGAAAACTGTTTAATTTACTGGGGATTTTCTTGTCTACTAGACACTTTTGTGTTGGGAAATTTTTTGGTTTACCGGAAACTGCTTTGTTTCCCGGAAATTGTTCTGTTTACTAGTCATTTTTGTACTGGAAATTTTCTTGTTTACTGGAAATTTTTCTGTGTACTAGCCATTTGGTTATATACTACACACTTTTCGAATTTATCTCTAGATTTTTCCTATTTTCCTCTAAATTTTATTCCTTTTTCATATTTTCTCTCCAGAATTTTCTCTCTCCATATTTCCTATTTTTATTCTTTTTATTTCTGTTTAAACATATTTTCTCTCTCCAATCTTACTACTTTCCTTTTCTTAAAAAGATAGAGATGGCAAGAATATAATCGATTTCGAAATATTTATATAGAGGGAAAAAATTTCCAGAAACTTTACATATCTTCTTCCTCTGTTTCTCTCCAAAATTTACAGAATTTTTTTAGAGAGAGATATTAGAAGTTTAGAGAGAGGGGAAGAATTTTCAGAAAATTTTTATAGAGAGGAAGATTACTTCAGAGAGATAGAGAGGAAAAAGATAATCGACGTCCATGGTATTCTGAAAGTTTTAGAGAGAGAGAAAAAAATTTCCAGATTTCGAAATATTTATATGGAAAGGGGAAGAAGATAATCAACATCCATGGTCTTCTGAAAGTTTTAGAGAGAGAAAGAAAACGAGAAGAGAGAGTTTGCTCGCGGGATTCCAGAATTTCGTTTGAAAATTTTGAATTTTCAAACCAGGGGCAAGAGGGGGAGAAAAAGAAATGAAAACCAGCCAAAAATGAGCTGTCCTGACATTTTGGACTGGAAGCTCATTTCTGGCCGAAAATGGTGTTCCCGCTCATTTTCCCCCCAAAATTTGGATCCCTCACTCATTTTTTGTTTTCATTACTATGTGAAGGATCTAACTTCGAACCAGACACTTTTCCAAGGGCCAGCTAAAGGAGGACTTTACCCTATTCAACTCAATAAAGATCCTTCATGTACAAAACCACAAATAAAGGCACTCACTGCTCGACCAACATCTGCTGAACTTTGGCACAAGAGGCTAGGTCATCCCTCTTTTCAAACTATGCAGAAGCTTAAACATTTGTTTTCATCTAGCTCAATTAAACCATTCTTCTGTTCAGACTGTCAATTAGGAAGAAGCACAAAACTTTCTTTTCAATCTTCTAGTACAGTAGCTTCTTCTCCTTTAGAATTGTTACATATTGACCTTTGGGGTCCAACACCTGTAGCTTCTATTAGTGGATTTCAATATTATGCTAATGTGATTGATGACTTTTCCAAATTTTGTTGGCTTATTCCTTTACAACACAAGTCTCACTTTGCATCTGCTTTTACTACATTTATTACCTCTATTGAGAATCATTTAGGACATAAGACTAAATCTATTAGAACTGATGGTGGTGGAGAGTTTATTTCTACTTCTTTCAAGGTTTTCCTTCAAAATAAAGGAATTACACATCAGTTCACTTGTGCACACACACCTGAACAAAATGGGGTAGCTGAGTCTAAACATAGACACTTACTTAATCTCACCAGGACATTTCTTATTCAGTCCTCTCTCTCTAGTAATTATTGGCCTAAAGCTCTTAATTCTGCTAATTACATTGTGAATAGACTACCAACTAGAAGTTTGAACTCTGTCTCACCATTGGAAAAGCTTTTCTATTCCACTCCAGATTATGATTTTCTTAGAACTTTTGGATGTGCCTGCTATCCATGGCTGAGACCTTATGCCACTAATAAGCTTGAGCCTAGGAGTAAACAATGTGTATTCATTGGGTATGCTCAAAATAAAAAAGGTTACAAATGCTTAGACCCCACTACTGGTAGAGTCTATGTCTCTAGACATGTTACTTTCAATGAAGATCATTTTCCATTAAAATCTGCTCGTTTACCTATCCCTTCTGTCTCTCCCAAGACTTCTTACCCAGTACATATTACCCCTATTCAACCATCTTCTACTTTTTCCCATTCTTCTCCTATTTCAGACATTAGCACACCTGATCCTATTCTCACAAATATCACAGAACCCATCATTCCCATTATTCCTAATGCACCTTCTTCCATTGAGACCTTACCAACACCAATCTTTGACCAAATACCTATTTCTATACCTATTCCTCAACCCTTATCAACTCACCCTATGCAAACTAGAGCCAAGTCTGGCATTACCAAACCCAAGACCTACTTAGCTGCTACCAAACATCCTATTTCAGAGGCTTTAAGTGCTATCTCAATTCCTTCTACACCAACCTGCTTCACTCAAGCTAATAAAGATCTAAATTGGAGAACTGCTATGGCTACTGAGTTCAAAACTCTTGAAGATCTTCATACATGATCTCTAGTTCCAGCTTCTCCTGATCAAAATTTAGTTGGGTGTAAATGGATTTATAAGATCAAGCAGAAGTCAGATGGTAGTATTGAAAGATATAAAGCTCGATTAGTTGCAAAGGGATTACATCAAAGAGAGGGTATTGATTATGCAGAGACCTTTAGTCCTGTGGCTAAACCCACAACTATTAGAGTTCTCCTCAGTCTTGATGTTCACTTTGATTGAAACATCAAATAGCTAGATGTAAGTAATGCCTTCCTTCATGGTCATCTTAAAAAGGAAGTGTATATGGCTCAACCTCCTGGATTTCAAGACAAGTCCAGACCTACTCATGTGTGTAAGCTACATAAGTCTATTTATGGCTTGAAACAAGCTCCTAGAGCCTGGTATGAGGAACTAGTGGATTCTTTGCTTGTACTTGGTTTTCAAAAGTCATTATCTGACACTTCCTTATTTGTGTCTTCCCATGATGGAGTTCTTCTTTATGTGCTAGTATATGTACATGTGGATGACATTTTGGTCACTGATAATTCTTCTTCTGCCTGTGATGATCTTATCAAAAATTTAAGTTCTACATTTGCAATGAAAGATTTGGGCAATCTACACTATATCTTGGGTATGGAGGTTCATAGAGATACTTCTGGTTTATTTCTTTCTCAGACTAAGTACACATTGGATCTCCTTAATAAGGCACAAATGCTGGATGCCAAACCTTGTTCCTCCCCATTGGCTCATAGGTTTAAACTCACTCCCACAGAAGGCACTCCTCTTGAAGATCCAACCCACTACAGAAGTTTAGTTGGGGCACTTCAGTACTTAACCTGGACCAGGCCTGATATAAGCTATGCTGTGAATTTGGTGTGTCAATTTATGAGCAAACCCTCTACTTCACACCTTTTGGCTGTCAAAAGAATACTGAGATATCTAAAAGGAACAGTTGATTTTGGAATTCAGTTTACCAAATCTTCCTCTATAGCTCTTCATGGTTTTGCTGATGCTGATTGGGCTGGAAGAATCTCAGATAGCAGATCAACATCTGGTTATGTATTCTATTTAGGAGGGAATCCTATTTCACGGTCGGCTAAAAAGCAACCCACTGTTTCTAGGTCCTCCACAGAGGCAGAGTATAGATCTCTGGCACAATCTGCAGCTGAAACTATTTGGGTGTGTTCTCTTCTTCAAGACCTTCATTATTTTCTTCCTCAACCTCCTCAACTTTGGTGTGACAATGTCTCTGCTCTGGCTTTGGCATCAAACCCAGTGTTTCACTCTAAAATAGGATTCCCTCCAAGTTAAAGCTATATCCTATACCTTTCACTTGAGGGAGGGTAATAGAGTATAAGTATTATACTTGAGGTTGGACCACTCATTACTACGACAGATACACAGGAGTAGACCTCACATGGGTGGTTATGTTAGTTGGTGTCAGACAACTATTTATCCACTTCAAGAACACTGGATCCTAACTACTTTAGGTTGTTATATGTTAGTTGAGAGTTGTTGAGAGTTTGTTGAGTTTTATAAGTTTGTTATATTTTTGTTTCTAATCTCTCTATATAAAGAGATGTAATCCATTCATTTAGGGGTAATGAGAATGAATTCAACTAGTATATGTAGTTACAACCTTAGCGCTTAAATAAATCAATTTTACCTTCTTTGGAAAAAAATAGTCCTCTCCATCCAAATGCCAAAACCCGTTTACCCAGAAGAACTTCATTAACCTAACCCAATCTAAAAATATTGAGACATCTTTCAGAAATTGGAGAGGAAATTCTCCATTAAGCCACCAAGGTGACATTCTTCCAGTTTGGGTATTTCCATAAAAAATCTTTTCGATCATAAACTTCATATGTTTGTTAAATGTGTCTGAGGATAATCGAGGTAAACTTTTTACATATATAATTCGTTAAAATGTATATATACAATTACCAGACAAAACACCCCGACAACGTTTAACGCCATGTATATGTGGTTGAAGTTATTAGTCTAAGAGAAATGCTAAGTCTATACAAGACCTTGAGTTAATTTAAAAGAAATCTTGGTGATAAACTGCTTTCACTGAAACTCGATCTCAAAACTGATAAACTTAAGAGCAAGAACGGAACCAGAATTTTTGTTTGGAGATGGTCGAACAATAGGTAGACTAATAACTTAAAGGCTCTGGATGCCTCTTTTGGATCGTCATTAGTAATTCGACTACTCCCACTAGCCGTTTGAATTGATCCTACTCAAAATACATTTATTATATTAGCCAAATGTTTACTTACAAAAATATATATAAATTGTGTAATTAACTTGTAGCCGCAGAGGGGAGAGAACGAGAGAGACAAAGAGAGGGAGAGAGAAAGAGGGGGTGAGGTAAAGACAGATACAGAGAAGGAGATAGATAGAGAGAGAACGATAGATAGAGAGGGAGAGCTAGAGATATTGAGAGGGGGATAGATGGATAAAAGAGAGGCAATCGATTTTAGTTAATGAGAGCTCAAAGTATGGATGACTCGAATTGATTTCTCTTTATAATTGGAATTAATATAGTAATTAACGAATAGAAAACAAAAAGTTTACTCAAACCGTCTCTTCAACCTGTCAATTGAAACGCGTGCGAGAGAAACAAGGGTTTCTCTCTTCACATGACTTAGCATGTGAAAGGAGAGAGAACCCCTTATTTCCGTCACATACGGTTCAATTCGCAGTTCAAGGAGACGATTCATGTAGACTTGTTGAATAGAAAGAAAGTTAAAATTGCAACTTGAAATAATAGAAACTTGCAACTAGAATTAAAAGGAGAAGGTAAATCCATTCAAATTAGGTACAAATTTAACTTTTTTTTTTTTGTTAAGAAGGTACAAATTTAACTTGGGATGGAAAAAAAAAGAATTCTAGTTGGGCTTTGAATAAGTGTGGGTTGATTTTAGGTTTGGGCTGGATTACTAGGGGCCACTAAAACTTGAATGTTGAGTGATTAAATAATTTTATAAAAACAGTGAAGGAAGGTGAAAGGACAGGAGGACCAGGGTTGCTCCGGACCCTTACACGCCTCTGTCCCTGCTTAAGAGGGATATCCTAGCGCTGCACCAGGTGGTGGACAGGACCCACCTATATTTTGTTGGTGTTTTGATGTATTAAATGGGCCTCACCATTAGTGTGTTGGTGTTCTTTGTGAGGACTCACCTATATTTAATTGCATTTTTAAATTATTTATCTATTTAGGATGTGTTAGGACGATGGAAAGTAATTAATATTAAGGGCACTCACTCGGACTTTATGGACTCGGCAACAGTCACACCCGGCCAAGCCAAATCTAGGATTTCATGTACAAGATTAGTTAGGATATTAGATAGAGTTTGTTTACATCATGTATATCTTTAATGTAACCCTAAATGTAATCTCTATATAAACACATATGAAATGAATACAAAACAAACCGAGTAATTCAAACTCTCTGACTCTATCTTCCTCACTCGAATCCGCTCGGTTTTCATACTAATACGAATTGGTTTACAATTCTACAATTAAGGACTTCTTTTAGAAGTAGAATTTGGTAGGAATCTCGACTTGTCCGTTTATTTGGCAACTTCAAATCTACGGATTCTAAATCCTATAGATTTGTGAATCTAAATTTTAACCTACCTCCTAAGATTTTACTAGGATCATCCGATTACGACCGTCAAATCCCAACATTCAGATTTAGATTTAATCTTGTAAGTCTGAATGACTTTGGTATGAAAAAATAAAGGCTCATACACTCCTAGCAACGATATGCACGTGTAAAATGTGCCACTAAAACACCGAATATGCCCACGCTACATGCTTGCACTTGTGCAGTTTGCTTGTTTCACCACACAATGCATTAGATCATTGTTTAATTCATGATGTAGTATGAGGGAGCAAGTTATTGTAATACCACTGTTGTTTATCACTAGAGATGACTTGCTGACTCATAACACTTTTGAATATTCACACTTCGACCACAAAACTAGGGGTCCATATGAGTCTTTTTTTGTTGAAAGCCCTATCACAGTTGTATATATTACGAATGAATACTCAATTGTACTTTTTTTCCTTAACAAAAAAAGAAATTGTGCTATTTTGATAATAATATACAAGAAGTCACATATTTATAAAAAAAAAAATTATCATCTTTTATTCACTCTCTCAAATTGTCTCAGACTCTCTCTCTCTCTCTCTCTCATAGTCTCTCTCTCTCCCTCATAGTCTCTCTCTCCCTCATAGTCTCTCTCTCTCTCTCATAGTCTCTCTCTCTCTCTAATATCTTTTGTCTCAAGTACAAACTCCATCTCCTTCTCTGTCTGTATCTCTTACTCAGTTTCTGTCTCTCCCCTTGGTGGTTTCAAATTTTAACATAGTTATGATAGAAAGCAAAAAAAATAACAAGGAGAAGAGCAGATGCTCATTTTTCCAAAAAGAGCATAAAAAATAGCTAAAAACAAAGACTGCATTAAATGAAACACTATCATTACTGTTACCATTCCATTATAAGTAAGAGCAAACACAAACCCTAGAAGAACAGGTGCTCATCCTTTTCTCAAAAAGAGTAAACTATTAGCCGAAAGCAGATTACATGAAATGAAACACACTAGTAGTACTACAACCATTCCATAATAAGAAGAACAACAAACCCTAGTCCCTAGAATGAACACTAAGAAGGAAGACTCACACTTTAAATGGAAACCCTAAAAAATTAAGCACCAAAGACAGAGTCATTTGATAAAATGGAAATCAAATCAGATAAATGAGGGGCTTCTGAATAAATAATACATAACAACACCTTACTAGTATACTGTTGGTACTCCATTAGAAACAACTAACAAAGTGAAGTGAAATAAACATTGAGTATAATAGTTAGAAAATTAATTGACCATTTGTTCTTCAATAAATTAAATTCAACTCGGGATAGGATATTATTTTAGGCGTCCACTAGAATAAAAAAGATAATCGTCTTACCATACAAAAAAGTGGAAGTGGGGGTCCACCATGTTTCATCTATAAATTGGTTCTATTACCCAGGACAATTTTTTGCAATCTGAAGGAGAAAATACAATTGGCAAAGATTACTCTATTAATACTAATTTTGGTGATATGTTAACAGCTCTATGTCAGACGAAAAAGACCAAAGTTCAAACTCATGCAGGGATTAAGGCCATCGGGACATCCGGTCAGATTATCGAAGAACAGGACCGGGGAAAATCTCACATGATCACAATACCCGCGGCCAAAGTTTGGGGTGAAGATTCAAATCAGACAGAGGATAGGGCAAAGAAACACTACAAAAGAACTATTCGAAGTCAAACACCGATGGATACTGAAGAAAGGGTACCGGCAACCCAAATGCCGGAGAAACAGTGAATTTTCTGGCGTGGAATTGTCGGGGCTTAGGGAACACTCCGACAAAATCCACACTAAATCAGTTCCTAGGAGCGACAAAACCGTCACTGGTTTTTCTTTCCGAGACTAAAATTTCCACTTATAATCCGTTATCTTGTTTTATTAATAATAATTTATCTAAGTTTTTTTATGTACCTTCTGTAGGTAGAAGTGGAGGGTTAATCCTTCACTGGTGTAATTCCCTTGATGTTACTATTATCTCCCACTCTCCGAATCTAATTCATGTTACTATTGATTACCCTCAGGGTGTGAATAGCTGGAATCTTTTTTGTATTTATGGTCCACCAAGAATTCAGGACAGACAACAATTTTGGGACCACTTAAAAACTACAATTCAAAATCTTAATACACCATATTGTTGCATTGGAGACCTTAATGCAATAGCTGACAAGGCAGATAAGTGGGGAGGATCACCTAACATTCCTTTTTTGAATTCTTTTCAGAGATTTGTTCGAGAAGCCCATCTCTTGGACTTGGGATTTAATGGACCCGCGTTTACATGGACTAACAGGAAGGCATTGCATCATCTTACTAAAGAGAGATTAGACAAAGTTTTGTGTGACGCTACATGGCTCACGCACTATCCGGAGGCTGGTGTATTTCACTTACCATGTTACAATAGCGACCATTGTCCGATTCTCTTGAAGTTCAAAGTCCAAGGTCAACCAATTCAAACAATAGCTAAATTTGAGACATTCTGGACCAAACATGCACAGTACTCAACCACTTTTCAAACAAACTGGGAAGCAGAAACAGGACCTTTTCTTGAAAAAATTCAAAAGGTGAAAGATTCAATTAAAAGTTGGAGTAGAAAAGCTTTTGGGCTTATTAAAAACAGACTGACTTTTTTACGCAATCGACTGCTGGAAATCCAACAACTAACCCCAACTGATAACTTACTCCACATCGAGAGTACAATTCAAGAAGAAATCATTTACCTTGAAAACATTCAATGTACTAAAGCGGAACAAAGAGCTAGGACGAAATGGGTGAGAAACGGGGATAGAAATACAAGGGCTTTTCATGTTGCAATGTCTACTAGGAGACAGAAAAATCAGATTCATCAACTTATGTTGTCAAATGGTCAAATATCCAGGAATGAGGAGGAAATATCTAATGAATTGATTGATTATTTTCAGAACTTATTTAAGGAGGAACAGGTAACCCAACCTCCAACCGAAATCATTAATGCTTACAAGGTTTTCTCGACGGAACAGATGGCCAACATCTCGAGGGTTCCTTCGGCTGAGGAAATCAAGGCAGTAGTAATGGAAATGGGGTCAATAAAGAGTCCAGGACCAGACGGTCTCCCTTGCTTCTTCTTTCAACACAACTGGGAGATTATTGGACCAGAGCTTATTCATTATATTCAGGAGGCGTTTCAATCAGGTAGCATCCATCCTTCTCTTAATTTTACTACCATTGCCTTGATCCCAAAGATTAGGAACCCGAGTATGGCCTCTCAATTCCGGCCGATTTCCTTATGCAATTCGGTTTATAAGTTCATCACAAAATTAATCGCAAACCGAATCCGACCTTTTTTAGAAAACAACATTGAATGGACCCAGAATGCATTTGTTCCGGATCGTCAGATAATGGATAATATCATTATAACCAAAGAACTTCTACATTCTATGCATACCTCAAGAGCTAAAAAAGGGACCTTCTCGCTGAAAATGGATATGGCCAAAGCTTACGATAGAGTAAGCTGGCCTTATCTAGAACTTGTCCTCAAGGCCTCGGGTTTTAATGGAATCATTTTGAGTCTCATTATGTCATGTATTTCTTCGGCTACCTTTAATATCCAAATTAATGGGAAGAGGGTTGGAAATTTTAAGGCCTCTAGAGGCCTAAGACAGGGTTGCCCTCTTTCACCCTATCTTTTCATTCTATCCTCCCAGTCTCTCTCTCTCCTGATTAATCATTATGAAAATCAAAAAGTGTTTACAGGTTACAAAATAAATCAGTCCAGCCCGAGTATTACACATTTACTCTTCGCTGATGATCTGATTATTTTCGGGAAAGCTAATACTGAAAACTTAAATGCCATAATACAAATTATGAATGAATATGCAAGCTTTTCAGGTCAGCAGGTCAACTATTCCAAGTCTTCATTATATTTCAGCCGAGGCGTACCAGAAGTAATAAGGCATCAATTTTCCACTAGACTCCGAGCACCTCTTATGAATGATCGAGAAAAATATCTGGGGGCATTAATACTCAAACCAGGAAACAAAGTACAGAGTCATAAGTGGTTAATTGAAAAATTTGAAAGTGCTCTAGCAGGATGGAAACAGAAGTTCATTTCACAAGCAGGTAAGACAGTACTAATTAAAGCAATTTTAGGGTCTTTCTGCACCTACCCATGTAGTTATCAACTGTTACCTATCCAAGTGGTTGACAAATTAGAGAGAATCGAAAGAGAATTCTGGTGGGATCAAACTCAACAAGAAAGAAAAATTCATTTCACAAATTGGGAGATTATTACTACGGCTAAGCAGAAAGGTGGACTGGGTATAAGATCAATCAGAGAAGTTAATCAATCATTGATAGCAAAAATAGTTTGGAGATTTCTCACCTCTCCACAAGCAATTTGGGTAAAACTATTAGAGGCAAAGTATCTTAAAGGAGCAAATTTCTGGTTATCTAATCCGAATCAAACTTCCTCCCCTTTATGGAAGGCCATAAATAACTCTAAAATTATTATGAGAAAGAATGTAATTTGGCTAATAGGCGATGGTCGATCGATTAATATTCTTGAGGACCCTTGGGTCCCCAATTTGATCGATAATGTCCCACAATTAGTCATTAATCTACCTACTAATGTTTGTTTGGTCTCTGATCTGATTAGCCAGGATACAGGACAGTGGAATATGGGGTTAATAGAAATGTATTTTACAACAGAGTCCATTAATGCTATTAGACAAACGGCCATTGGTAATGGAGTTCAAAGAGACACTCTCATTTGGTGTCCAAAAGAAAGTGGAAAATTTTCTCCCAAATCATACTATACTGAGATAAAGAACATCCCTCTAATGTCCAATCAAGTTCAATCTTTTCAATGGAAGAGGTTCTGGAATATATCAGATATGAACCCGAAGATACAGCTCTTTATTTGGAGATTAATACATGAGGGTTTACCAACCCTAAATAATATAGGAAGAAGAGTTCAACATATACCTCAGGTTTGCTTAATGTGTACTGATAACGAACAAGAAACCTCGATTCATCTGTTTGCTAAATGCTCGAAATACAAGGAACTTACTCAAATAGCAGGACTACAAAACCTACAATACATCCATGAAGATCCGGTTAGAACTCTCCATATATTATTGGAACAAAAGCAAAATGGGAAAGAAAACTGGTTTAAGCTTACGTATCTTATGTGGGAGTGGTGGAAAACTCGAAATAATCGCCATTTCAGACATGAATCGGCTGATTTGATTAGATGTTGGTGGTCGGCAAAAGAGAACCTAAGGTATGTTACTGACCTTACTCCTCCTTCATCTTCTAACTCTGTTTTGCAGATAACTGATTGGATCCCTCCTCCGATGGGGAAAATCAAAGTAAACTATGATGGATCTTATAGAGAAAATCAAGCATCTTGTGCGGCTGTAGCAAGAAACAGTGAAGGGTTGACGATCGGTACAAAAACATGGAGTCTGGTACCAAGCTCAGCTCTGCATGCGGAGATGAAGGGATTCGAATGTGGACTGGAGTTAGGACAGGATCTAGGGTTGCAAGACTATATATTAGAGGGAGACTGCCGGGTGTTGATTGACCTAATCTCAACGGCTGAGATTGATCCCCCGTGGAGACTGATTAGAGAGATCGATGGTTTAAGAGTGAGGGCAAATAGACAACACGTGTCTGTTAGGTATTGTCCGAGAATCCAAAATCAGGACGCACATCTTATGGCTTCTTCGGTTTACCCCCCTCAACCTTAAAGTTTATTTTAATACCTTTTGCTGTTAACTATGTTATGCTTTGTTCCCAAAGTTAACTTGCTAGTTGTAATTTCTTATGGGGCTACTGTTGTAACATTACTTATTGGTTAGTAAGGTTTTTACTCAAAAAAAAAAAAAAAAAAAAAAAAAAAAAAAAAAACTCACAGCCTCCTTTTTCTTTCTTTCACCTCCCTCTGTCCATCTCTCTCTCTCTCTCTCTCTCTCTCTCTCTCTCTCTAGATTTTTCTCTTGATTAGTTAGTTTGTTTTCTTAGTTTGCTCCAACAATGTTTAACTTTGTGGAGAAGATTTCATTTGTAGTTATGTTTTACTTGTGTGTGATAGATAGTGTGATAGAAGGCAGCCTTTCATGGGGAAACAATGTTGTCCTCCTCACATTTGTCACAATATACTTTGGATTCCAAGCAAAACGACTCATGGAAGTTCATTCTAAGTTCCAAAAAATTCTTCAAGATATTTCTAACCCATCCAATCCACTTGCAAACTTAAAATCATTTTTCTCTGATCAAAGTATCTATCTAGTCCGTTATGAGGAAATCGATTCACTACCGTGTTTAATCCAAACAACGGTTACAACAAACCCCAATGTTGTTACTAGTTGGATTGGTTTTGTTAGAAAAGCTTTTAACCCAACTAAGGTTGGTTTTAAATATTTTCCTTGTGATCCTAGAGGAGATTCCTATTGGATAGGATTTTATGTAACTTCTCACTGTCTTCTTTTCAAGTTAGGAGGACAAATACCGGATAGTTTACATCATTTTTGTTCTCTACAAAGTATTGAGTTCCTGTATTTAAAATGTGATGAGGGATCACCATCAACACATCCCATAAGGCTTAGACTTTCATCAAATTTAGAGTATGCTTACAATGATAAAGTTAGTGGTGATAAATGTTTTCAGAAAGGGGGTCTAGAATATCAGGCCACTGTCCTCTTTGGAATCTTGAAAGGTATCAACCGTACTTTGAAGTATGATTCTAACTGGTTTAGTGGCGATTTAACGGACCACCAAGTTATGGTAGCTACCACCACCTGCTTTATATCTTTGGATCTTGGATTGTGTCTTAAAGAGATGACTCCAGTTTAATGCTCTACATATATGAAGGAAGAGTTGGGCCTGTTCTTTTGTTTGGCAGAAGAAGATGGATGAAGTTGTTTCAATCTTTTTTAGTATATCGTTTAATGTGTATGTCTCTTTAGTCTTTAGTGTTCTTTCTAGCTAGGGTTTCTCTTATTTTAAGTGATCTTCTAGGGTACTTTGGGTCTTTGTTATTTCTTTTTGGAGTCTCTGTAGTGGTATTAACTACTTTTCAGCTTATATTAGTATGCTAAATGAATTTATATTAAATTAAAGTTAGTTGTTTCTAATGGAGTACCAACAGTATACTAGTAAGGTGTTGTTATGTATTATTTATTCAGAAGCCCCTCATTTATCTGATTTGATTTCCATTTTATCATATGACTCTGTCTTTGGTGCTTAATTTTTTAGGGTTTCCATTTAAAGTGTGAGTCTTCCTTCTTAGTGTTCATTCTAGGGACTAGGGTTTGTTGTTCTTCTTATTATGGAATGGTTGTAGTACTACTAGTGTGTTTCATTTCATGTAATCTGCTTTCGGCTAATAGTTTACTCTTTTTGAGAAAAGGATGAGCACCTGTTCTTCTAGGGTTTGTGTTTGCTCTTACTTATAATGGAATGGTAACAGTAATGCTAGTGTTTCATTTAATGCAGTCTTTGTTTTTAGCTATTCTTTTATGCTCTTTTTGGAAAAATGACCATCTGCTCTTCTCCTTCTTATTTTTTTTGCTTTCTATCATAACTATGTAACAATTTGAAACCACCAAGGGAGAGACAGAAACTGAGTAAGAGATACAGACAGAGAAGGAGATGGAGTTTGTACTTGACACAAAAGATATTGGAGAGAGAGAGAGAGACTATGAGAGAGAGAGAGACTATGAGGGAGAGAGAGAGACTATGAGAGAGAGAGAGAGAGAGAGAGAGTCTGAGACAATTTGAGAGAGTGAATAAAAGATGAACTCTTTTTTCTAAATATCTGACTTCTTGTTTATCATTATCAAAATAGTCAAAATAGTACAATTGCAATATTCATATGATAATACATACAATCCTTATAGGGTTTTCAACCAAAAAAAGGAAACCAAAAAAAATGAAACCTCTTAACAAAAAAAAAAAGAAAACCAAAAAAAAAGAAAAGAAAACCCATAAGGTATACTAGCTAGTGTATTGGACATGGCCACATGGGATATTTTTTTGGTCTTCTTTTCATTTTAAAAAGACATACAAAAATATCCATGGTCTTATTTTCCACCTCAATAATGTTAGGAGTACACACCAGGAAAGTACCCAATCATTTTTCTAATACTTATTCAATATGACTAAGATTAAATATTTTAATAGTATTAGCATGTAAAAATAATATATTGTTGTTCTGTTATAGTAACAATTATTGATTTAAAGTAAATAACTAGGATTGAACATCGGTTGGATAACCGACTTTTTTGAGTCAATCAAAGTCCAAACCGAAGGGTTCGGTTATTTCAAATCTCGATCAGAACCATTCCGTTCATGGTTTGGTTCGGTTACCGAACCACATGTGACATTTTACTATAAACAAACTTTCACATTTTTGAATTAAAAACCAGTCCCAATTGTACTTATGACATGCTCAAAATTAGTATTTATTCACAAACGATTAAGTCTACAAGTGCATAATTAATCCGACATAGGTTCTCAAACCTCAAGGAAAATAAAACTACGATAAACATAGGTTTTCAAATTGTTGTTTTTGATTTTCTGATTCTATTTAATATGGGACTACTTTGATGTTTTGATGGAACTAACTTAACTATTGAATCTCAGTCATCCATCATTCCCATCATATATATTTATACATATGATATATAAAAATAAGGATAGATGATTTGGTTTAGTTTTTTCGGTTACCCGTCAACCCAATCCATAAATCGATCCAAACCACTCGATTGTGCCCTTTTAGTATCCGAACCAATCCGAATCACCATCGGGTCGGTCCTCGAACCGCTCAAATCCGTTTGGATCGGATTGGATTGATCGGTTTCGGATACTAAATGTACATCTCTTGACTATATACAAATCCTAAATTTAATCAGAAAGGTCTCATCCGTTATAATCTTCACGTGCAACTCCATTTTAGACTTCCACCAGCTAGTTGTTTATTCCTAGTTATTAATAATTGACTCATATTCTGTTTTTGGAATAATAACGGTGTTAATCGGCCTGAAGGACTAATACGTTATATAATGAAGTCAGCGGATGAAAACAACAAACACACCCACGTCAGGGACCAAACCACAAGTTAGGTTCAAACAGAGGGACAGGAAATAGAATTCGCCACATTATGCGCTGAGATAGTGCTTGGCACGTGGGATATAGTTGATGGAGAAGATGTCCACTTGGGCCAACTGCTCCCAAATCTTCTCCGCAGTTGATTGAATTGTCCAGGGGGTGAAAGGGCTGCAGATGGATATGGTTAGTGGTGGGAAAAGACAGGAAGAAACGCTAACCGACCTGTTTGACCGAGACAAAAAGTATCTATAGACAACCGATGGTCATAACTGTTAGTGTCTGACCGATCCGAAAGAATTGACGGACGGCCACAGTAAAAAATTTGTGTCGACGGACCGACCGACCAATATGACCCGTCCAAATACCCGACCGGTACTAGTGATTGAATATATAGCTCGACCTCATTTTCAGAGGTTATAGACTATAAGATTTCATAAACTTTTGATGGTCGGATATAGAAGACAAAACCGACCCCAAAGCTTAAATACCCCCTAAGTAACTATAATTCTCTTTTCCCCTCTTTTCTTCCAAGGTACAAGTAAGTAACCATAAATACCTAACGTAAACAGTTCTCGTGTATAAACATATCTCATAGGCCTAAAAAGGAATTAGGCAAAGATAGTACAAAAGGACCAAAAACAGGGTTTTTGGGCCTAGACCGGTTCGGGTACTTCTAAGACTCGGATTGGGCTGAATTTTGGAGGGTTAGTTGCTGATATAATAAACATTATATCTGCCAATTTTCGTGGTGTTTGGGCACCTCCTCCTTAGGGAATTGAGAAAATACCAATAGTTGCTATTTTCGACTATTTCCCTAAATCTTATTCTAAAGGGTGTTTTAGGAAACCTAAAAGGAGGTGGATTCTTATTAGGGTTCTATATAAACACTCTTAGGGCAGAGAATAAGGTGTGGAATTTCTCTCTAAGCTTTCTTACTCTACCACATCAAGTAGAGAGGAGAAAGTGAGCTAATTCCCATTAACTATCTATCTAGTCAAGAAGAAAGGAGTTCTTCTTCCAACCACCATTGGTGTGCTAGCTATACAACAAGGTGGGAGATCAAATTGATTGCTCGTGTCCCAAGTAGAGGAGCTACACTTGAAGCTCTTGGTCTTCTCATAAGCAATTGGAAAGGTTCGAGGGAAAACTAGCGAATAAGGTATTTATCTTTCTAGTTTTAATTAATGGTTATCATAGGTTTATGCATGTGATCCTGGGAATACTAGTGTAGACATTAGATGTCTTAATTCCGCTATAAACACTAGTAGAAGGGTGTAATACCCAACAGTGGCGTCAGAGCCTCTTGCAATTAGCCTATCTTATCTAAGTTTTGGACCAATTCCATGCTTTTCTAGATAGATTATTGTGTTTAAAAGTATTTAAAACACAAAAATTTTTTGATTAATTTTGAATAAGATTCAAGTATTTGTCAAAAGGTTTCAAAATTTGTTCTTGAAAAGAATTTCAAAACCTAAAATTTTGATCCAAATTGGTTTGATTAAAAGAGTTGTTTTTAAGTTTTTGGAAACTTGTGAAAAACAAAATTTGGAAATTTAGAATTGTTCTAAAAAGAATTTGAAATATTTTAGAAGTGTTTCAATTTTTGGAAAATGCAATTTAAAATTGCAACACAAAAAAAAAAGGGGAGACTATTGAGTTTTTTAGAAACTCAATAGGTCCGGCCAAGGAGCTTCCCTGGCCGGACCAGTAGCCTGGAGGACGCGTCTGGTAGACGCGTCCCAGATTACTGATGGACGCGTCTGAGGACGCGTCCAGCTGCTCCAGGTCGCGTCTGGACCAGTAGCCTAACCAGGACGCGTCTTGGAGACGCGTCTGGGGTCCTGGGTGTCTCGGACTAAGTCCGAGACACCTAGTGCTGGTCCGGTCCAGCACCAGATGCGTCTAGGACGCGTCTGGTGCTTGGACTAGCGTCCTGGCTCCGGCCAGGACGAGATCAGGCCTATTGGCCTCGGCTCGGACATGCCGGCCCTATGGGCCGTGCCATATCCGGACCTTGTCCAAGCCCTTTTGTGGGCTTGGGCCGGGACTTGTCTAGGACTTGTCCTGGGTCTTTTCAAGGCTTTTCGGACCACGAAAAGGGACCACTATTCGAGTGGGAGTTTTATCCAAATTTTCTCCCAAAATTCCAATCCAAATATTTCCGAAATTAACCCGGGCCATTCAAGGCCCAAACGGAATTTCTCTTTAAAATCAAATTTTAAAATCAAACCAAGACACACCATTAGTCTAATCTTTTGATGTAGACTTAAGGTGCGTACATGACATACGGATGTCGACAAAAGTATCTCCCGGATATACATGCATATATAATTGATAGCCTTGAAATATATTATATGATTGCATGTGATGTGAATGCGGAAACTAGTATGGCCATAGAATTTATTTCTTATTCTTGTTTTGAGCACGGATGGGTGCATGTTTGTAATAATTTTAATTTCAAGTTTACACGATCTGCGAATCGTTTGAGTCTTGTAATTAGAGTTTAGGGTTTATGAGTCCATTGATGAAACTCAAGGAGGAAATCCAAAGGCGAGTGGGAGAAATCAATGGAGGTTCAAAGATGGAGATCTAGACGAACTAAAAGGCGAAACAAGAAGCAAACCAAAGGAGATTAGATCTTCTAGGTTAGGGGCCATACTAGGATCCAAATGTGTTTGATTTACTTTCTCGCGCGCATTTACTTACTTATTTACGCTCTATGTCGTGGATGTTAGTTAGGCTAATTAGTTCACTAAAACGAACGCTAGACTAGCGTAAAAGTCCCTAAAAGTAATTTTGAGTACAGTGCCTATCCAAATTAAGACACTCCTTGCGCCCTTGTTCGAGGAAGGTGGGTCGGCCTTCGCAGAGTACCTCCTCTACCTTGGGACATTGCGGGTAGGCCTATAGAAGAGGCCTACATGTCTAAATGGTTCTACTCAACGAGATCAGCAAGAGAGTCTTGGATACTCGAGGCAAAAGGATGGATTTTACACTAAACATGTAATCCATCAACCGAGAGTCATATGGTATGATCAGTGAAAGTATTCACTCACCTAAATCAATGGGAATTAAGGGCAGGGCCCTAGTCCGCTTAATCCTTGAGAGATGGGATCTCGGAATCGCATTATTCATCTAGGGACACGTTTTATCTTGAATAATGTGGCAAAAACTTAGGACTTTTTGCAAAAATTATCGAATGTAATACTTAGCAAAATCCTTTTTCTGTTTCATGTAGTTTTACTATGGCAAAAATCAATCTTTTCAACCTATGTTCAATCCTTGATGAGGACAAATTGAACATGGATAACTTCCTCGATTGGGAAAAGAGACTGAGAAGTGTTCTCAAGTCTACAAACAAAGAAAGCGTACTGGATACCCCTATTCCAAAAATAACTGCGAACTCAAAGGTTGAGGATCAAAAGCAGGCCAAAAGTATCCGGATGAAATCAATTTCAGTAACTTGCCTTATGTTGGCAACCATGGAGCCTAATCTTCAAAAGAGATTCAGGAAAATGGATGCGCATACAATCATCCGTCGATTAAGGGACATGTCCCGAAACAAATCACGGTTGAGGAAGTACGGAACTTCCAAGGCAATCCGGAGAGGCATTGGAATGTCTGAATCAAAGAAAGAACTTCAACTGATTCAGAAGAACAAAAGGAAAAAGGAAGGAACTCACGATTCCGACCAAGGTATCTATGTTATCGAAGTTAACTTAGCAAATACATTTGATTCTCAATCCTGGGTATTCGATACCGGATGTGGTGCTCATATCATTTATGATGTGCAGGGCCTTAAGGGAATCAAGTATTTATCTGGAAGGGAGCTTGTCCTACGAGTAGCAAATAGAGCAACGGTTGCTGCGAAAGTTGTAGGAACTTTCAGTCTACCTTTAGAAACTGGTCTAGTTTTAGAACTTCATAATTGCTATTATGTACCCTCTATTTCTAGAAACATTATCTCTGTCTCAGAATTAGACAAAGAGGGATATCACCTATTAATAAAAAACCAGCGTTGTTCTTTATACAAAGGTGAAATGTTTTACACCAGTGCTAAGCTATACAACGGTCTCTATATTACGAATATTGAGAACGAAGTCTTCAACATAGAAACCAATAGGCTACGGTCAGATGATTCAAATCCAAGTTACCTTTGGCATTGTCGTTTGGGTCACATTAACATGACACGCATGAAGAAGCTCCATGAACATGGACTTCTAGGTTCGTATAATTTAGAATCATATGACACATGCGAATCATGTTTAATGGGTAAAATGACGAGGTCTTCTTTTAAAGGAAAAGGAGACCGAGCCAAAGAACCCTTGGAACTCATACATACGGATGTATGCGGACCAATGAGTACTCCGGCGAGAGGTAACTATGGCTACTTCATCACGTTCACGGATGACTTCACTCGTTATGGTTACATATACTTGATGAGGCATAAGTCCGAATCGTTTGACATGTTCAAACAATTTCAGAACGAAGTAGAGAATCAACTTGGCAAGAAAATAAAAGCCATTTGATCCGATCGAGGTGGTGAATATTTGAGTCAAGAATTTGACGATCATCTTAGGAGTTGTGGTATAATATCTCAACTCACTCCGCCAGGAACACCCCAGATGAATGGTGTTTCTGAAAGGAGAAATCGCACCTTGTTAGACATGGTTCGATGATGAGTTTAGCAAATCTTCCAAACACGTTCTGGGGGTATGCTCTAGAAACGGCTGCTTTCACACTTAACCGAGCTCCGTCAAAAGCTGTAGAAAAGACGCCATATGAGTTATGGTTTGGAAAGGTTCCAAAGCTGTCTTTTCTCAAAGTCTGGGGATGCGAAGTTTATGTAAAACGTTTACAAGGAGACAAACTCGCACCTAAATCAGACAAATGTCTCTTTGTGGGCTATCCAAAAGAGACAAGGGGTTACTACTTCTACCACGAATCTGAGAACAAAGTGTTTGTTGCTCGAGATGGTGTCTTCCTTGAAAATGAATTCCTTTCCAAACAGACAAGTGGGAGAAATGTAGATATCGATGAAATTCGATATGAGCAACAAATAAACACAGATATAGAAATATCAAGAGGTTTAGCGGCTCCTATCTATACACAAAGTATGGAAGAGGAGAATGAGGTCGAGAGAGTACCTCCCGCTCAAGTCGAATCAAATTCGCAGGAGACATCTCAACTAGTTGAGAACACTCCAAAAGTTGCTCAGGCCCCTCGTAGATCTCAAAGGCTCCAGGAATTATCTCAGAAAACAGATATCCTACTGTTAGAAGATAATGAGCCGAGTACCTACAACCAAGCTATGACGAGCCCCGACTCCGAAAAATGGCTAAAAGCCATGAGATCGGAAATGGATTCCATGTCAGAAAATCAAGTATGGAACTTGATCGATTTGCCCGATGGAGCAAAACCAATCGGATGCAAATGGGTTTTCAAAGTAAAAACTGACAAGGATGGAAACGTTAGCGTTTTCAAAGCTAGACTCGTGGCAAAAAGGATACAAACAGATTCATGGCATAGACTATGATGAAACCTTTTCACCTGTCGCAATGCTTAAATCCATTCGGATCATTCTAGCAATTGCAGCTCATTATGATTATGAGATTTGGCAAATGGATGTCAAAACCGCCTTCCTGAACGGACACTTGGAAGAGGATGTGTACATGACACAACCCGAAGGTTTTGTAGATTCCAAAAATGCTAGAAAAGTTTGCAAGCTTAAGAAATCCATTTATGGACTCAAGCAAGCAAGCCGGAGTTGGAATCTTCGATTCGACGAGAAAATCAAAGAATTTGGATTTCTCAATAATGCAGAAGAATCTTGTGTTTACAAGAAGGTTAGTGGGAGCGACCTAGTTTTCTTAGTCCTTTATGTCGATGACATATTAATCATAGGAAACAATATTCCGATGTTGGAATCAGTTAAAGACTGGCTTCGGTAATGCTTCTCTATGAAGGACTTAGGGGAAGCAGAATACATATTGGGAATCAAGATCTATAGAGATAGATCAAGGAGGATGATCGGACTTAGTCAAGAAACTTATATAGATAAGATTCTTCAACGGTTCGAGATGACAAACTCCAAAAGAGGATTCCTTCCCATGTCACATGGTATGATGCTTAGCAAAGATCAGTGTCCTAAGAGTCCTGATGAGCAAGCACACATGATGAAAGTACCCTATGCTTCGGCAATAGGATCAATCATGTACGCCATGATCTGCACTCGCCCAGACGTCTCATATGCTTTGAGCATGTGTAGCTGTTACCAATCAAATCCAGGCCAAGCGCACTGGCACGCCGCCAAGAATATCCTAAAGTACCTGAAAAGGACTAAGGATCATTTCCTGGTATATGGCGGGGAAGATACACTAAAAGTTGTAGGCCATGTGGATGCAAGCTTTCAAACGGATAGAGACGACTTCAAATCACAATCTGGGTTCGTCTACTGTCTGAATGGAGGAGCGGTATGTTGGAAAAGTTCCAAGCAGAGCACAGTTGCAGACTCTACCACTGAAGCAGAATACCTAGCGGCCTCGGAAGCTACAAAGGAAGCAGTTTGGATCAAGAAGTTCCTGATAGAACTTGGTGTCGTACCTAGCATGGAAGAGGGCGTGACTCTCTATTGTGACAACAACGGAGCTATAGCCCAAGCCAAGGAACCAAGAGCGCACCAAAAATCCAAACATATCCAAAGGAAGTACCACTTGATTAGAGAAATCATAGAAAGAAAAGATGTGGTAATTTGCAAGGTTCATACGGATGATAACGTTGCAGATCCGTTGACCAAACCGTTACCTCAGCCCAAACATGATTCACACATGAGGGACATTGGTATAAAGCGCATTGGGGAATGGCAACAAATGTAATTTGGATTCATAATAGAGTTTATGTGCCTAATTACTTACATTCGATAAATAAAATAAAAGAAATTTTATTTTGTCCTTAAAATTTGGTTTGGTATTTTAAGAGACAGTCCACACGATAAAGAAAACGCTCCGAGTAGGCTTGTCAGATACGTGATCTGATGAATGAAACCCTACTAAGTGAACTTGGAGTGATTCATTATCAATTCCCTAGTCCAGGTCATTGCATGGACAACAATGACTCACGAAGACTAGTACGGGAGTCGATGGGATAGCGCAGTTTCATGGGCTATAGGAATAGTGCATTCGATTCGACTACGTAAGTGCATAATAGGGATTATACGCTGGAATAACCCTCAACGTGAGAAGTTCATCCAAAAAATGATGAAATCGTCAAACTTCTCACAAAGACAAGATTGAAGAGATTCCTCAAAACATGAGTGCTCAGCTCATCTTATGTAAGGAATGTCTGACTTTGGTTCCGTTAAACGCCGTGCCGTAAAAGGAGGTTATAAAAGCGGATACTGGGAAGGACAGGATAGACATGAAGTTGAGTGGGAGCGCAAGAATGGATTATGTCCTCCTAACCATGTTAGGGTACAGTGTCCTCGGGCCACTTGACGAGCAACAACTGAAAATGCATGGTCGTGCTCAAGTGGATTAAAAGTTAATCATTTGTTTTGGCAGTTGTACTCGAGATCAAGAAAGTCTGAATGACGTGATGTATCAGATGGGATACTAAGTGACATGGGAATCGAGCATTGTACTTGTTCTAAGTCCAAGTGGGAGTCTGAAGGAGTTGAAGGAGATGTCCTTCGACCAAGGTGACAATGCGAACAATTTGTCGGATAGGACAATTGATGTGGAAGATCATCAAGTCCGATTGATTTAGGGATCGTAGAGTTGTAGCTAGAGACCAACTACGATCGTCGAATTACGGAGTAATTCGCGGCTAACTTCGATCGGATCCTACAACGGGTTACACATAAGAGTGACAAATTGATCTAGGATATGACTAGTGGGAGTGAGATATAATCATGGGAGTGTCCCATAAACATATCTCATAGGCCTAAAAAGGAATTAGGCAAAGATAGTACAAAAGGACCAAAAACAGGGTTTTTGGGCCTAGACCGGTTCGGGTACTTCTAGGACTCGGATTGGGCTGAATTTTGGAGGGTTAGTTGCTGATATAATAAAAATTATATCTGCCAATTTTCGTGGTGTTTGGGCACCTCCTCCTTAGGGAATTGAGAAAATACCAATAGTTGCTATTTTCGACTATTTCCCTAAATCTTATTCTAAAGGGTGTTTTAGGAAACCTAAAAGGAGGTGGATTCTTATTAGGGTTCTATATAAACACTCTTAGGGCAGAGAATAAGGTGTGGAATTTCTCTCTAAGCTTTCTTACTCTACCACATCAAGTAGAGAGGAGAAAGTGAGCTAATTCCCATTAACTATCTATCTAGTCAAGAAGAAAGGAGTTCTTCTTCCAACCACCATTGGTGTGCTAGCTATACAACAAGGTGGGAGATCAAATTGATTGCTCGTGTCCCAAGTAGAGGAGCTACACTTGAAGCTCTTGGTCTTCTCATAAGCAATTGGAAAGGTTCGAGGGAAAACTAGCGAATAAGGTATTTATCTTTCTAGTTTTAATTAATGGTTATCATAGGTTTATGCATGTGATCCTGGGAATACTAGTGTAGACATTAGATGTCTTAATTCCGCTATAAACACTAGTAGAAGGGTGTAAAACCCAACATGCTGGCCATCTGGTTATGTACTAGACATTTTTGTAGTGAGAATTTTCTTGTCTACCGGGAATTGTTCTGTGTACTCGCCATTCGGCTATGTACTAGACATTTTTGTACTGGGAATTTTCTTGTGCACCGGAAATTGTTCCGTGTACTGGCCATTTGGTTGAATACTGGACACTTTTGAACTGGGAATTTTCTTCTGTACCGGGAATGGTTCTGTGCACTGACCATTTGGTTATGTACTTTGATGTTTTTAGAGATGAAGAAGATAAAATGTGAAACAAATAAGAATGATGAAGAAGAAAAATAAGAACATAAAACTTTTAGAGAGAGAAACACAGGAAACTTTGATGTTTTTAGAGATTGAAAGAGATGAAGAAGATAAAATGTGAAGCAAAATAAGAATGATGAACATCCAAAAATAAGAACATAAAACTTTTAGAGAGAGAAAGAACAGAAATTTTATGTTCTTGGAGATTGAAAGAGATGAAGAAGATAAAATGTGAATGTTTTAAAAAATAATGAGAGAAAGAACAGAAAATATAGTGGGCAGGATCCAAAAAAATTGCCTGAAATTTCGTCAAAAAATGGCGCCATTTTTGAATTTTCAAAAAATCTGAATGTTTCTCTGACATTACGTCATGTACGGAGAATTAATTGCTTCGCTGTCATCCGTCAGATTGTCAGAAAACACAGAAATTTCCCGTAAAGGGGTAAAAGAGGGATAAATAAAATAAAAACCAGAAAAGTGTGAGCTGTCCTGACAATTTGGACTGGGTTCTCATTTTTGTTTTAGGCTGGGGGTAATACTTATTTACCCTCCATTTTTTGGGCCTCTCACTCAAAAATCCAAAAAAAAAACCCTGACAGGAACCCATTATACTCGCTAGTGTATTGGACATGGGATACTTTTTTTTTTGTCTTTTTTCATTTTTAAAAGACACCGAAAAAACCAAAATATCAATTATCTTTTTTTCCACCTCAAGAATGTTAGGAGTACACACGAAAATCCCCAATCAGTTCTGTAATATTTATTCAATGTAATTAAGATTAAATATTTCAGTAGTATTAGCGGCCGTGCCTGAGATTTTGAGGGCCCAGTGCCAAATTTTGTTTTGGCCCTCTTGTATAATTTTTCTGTTGCCAACTCTTGTATAATCAATTGTGTAAAAAAAATTGTATTTGGAAAAATTAAATAACAAACAAACTCAAAATCGCTTTTAACAAAAAAATCAACTCAATGTGTATTTCAGGGCCGTGACTGAGAATTTAGGGGGTCCGTGCGTAATTTGAATTTGACGTTTTGAAGATTTAAAAAAATTACAAACAAAAATTGAACATGGTACAGTTTCTTCATAAAAGTATTGTTTAGAACCTAAAGATGAGTTTTTTAATTTTGTATCATGATCTTCACATATGTAATTACATATTTTCGAATTCTTTTTACAATTTTAAGAATTTTATGTCTGAAAAACATTTCAAAATAGGAAAGAAATTTACCCAAAATAACAAAATGGGCAAGAAAAAGTGTAGCGGAACAGAAATAGAGAGTTATTTAGTAATGGTACTGTCAAAATCACCCAAAACCAGAGAGAAAAATATGTTGGGTGTGTGACTCAAACCTGTGCCACCTAGTTGAAATTCCGAAGTCCTAACCATCTGAGCTGAGGAACTCTTTATGTTTAATTATGTTTCTTTACGAATATATCAGTTACCATCGGACCATCACTAAATTAGGCCCTTAGTAACGGTGGGCCCTGTGCGAGCGCCCTGCTCGCACGGGCCCAAACACGGCCCTGGTATTAGCATGTAAAATAAAAAATTGTATTATTGTACTGTTTTGGTAACGACAATTGACTTAAAGTAAATAATGATTATGTACAAATCCTAAATTTAATCGAAAAAGTCTCATCCCTTATAAGTAATCTTCACCTGCCACTCCATTTTAGACTCCCACTAGCTAGTTGTTTATTCCTAGTTATTAATAATTGACTCATATTATGTTTTTAGAATAATAACTGTGTTAATCTGCCTGTAGGGCTAATGCGTAATATAATGAAGTCACCGGATGAAAACAACAAACACGTCCACGTCAGGGACCAAACCACAAGTTAGGTTCAAACAGAGGGACAAGAAATAGAATTCGCCACATTATGTGCCAGATAGTTCTTGACACGTGGGATATAGTTGATGGAGAACATGTCTACATGGGCCAACTGCTCCCAAATCTTCTCCGCAGTTGATTGATGAATTATCCAAGGGTGAAAGGGACGCGGATGAATATTGTTAGTGGTGGGAAAAAGACCCGGAAAACCGCTACCCGACCCATTTGATCGAGACAAAAAGTGTCCATGGGCACCCGATGGTCATAACGGTTAGTGTCTGACCGACCCGAAAGAATTGGCGGACGACCACAGCAAAAATTTTGTGACGATGGACCCGCTAACCGACCAATCAATATCGCCCGTCTAAATACCCGACCGGTACTAGTGACGGAATATATAACCCGACCGAATAACCCGTCCTCAAATTCAGAAGTTATAGACTGTAAGATGTTATAGACTTTTGATGGTCGGATATATAAGACAAAACCGACCCCAAAGCTTAAATACCCCCTAAGTAACTGCAATTCTCTTTTCCTCTCTTTTCTTCCAAGGTATAAGTAAGTAACCATAAATTCCTAACCTTAAACAGTTCTCGTGTATAAATCTTCAAACTCTTCATTCCTCTCTGAATCTCTGATCATCTTCTTTCTTTTCCCCCTCCATTTATATCATTCTCTCTCCGAATCCCTCAATTCATTCGAAATTTTACATCGGTCATCGTACTACAAAGGTCTTTATAACTTTATTTATGTTTTTCTTTGAATCGTTAGTGTTTACTGTTTCGATTCATACTTATTTACTTATTGGTTTCATTCATACTTCCTTACACGATTCATATTTGTTGTATCAGGGTTGCTTCACGAAGACTTGTTGTCTTGCTAGCATATGTCTTAATTATATCTTGTCCAATGACGATCAAATTTTTTTTAATGATTATTTGTGTTTTTTTGGTTAATCTTTTTCTATTTGTAAATTGTAATTTTGTTTGTGCGGTGTGAAAATAAAGTTATAAGTTTCTAAACGGTCTTGGACTGTCAATGGACAAATGAATCTTGAAAGTGATCGTCCAAGACCCCCTAGACCAATTCCCATCCCCATATATGGTTGACGACTTTATGTCAATAAAGATGAATCTCCTTCTATATAAATGCTTCTAAACCCTAGAAGAGCGGCTGTTTCGCACCCTAATAACAGAACTTGCGCCTCTGAATCAAGCCTGACTTAGGGTTTATGATCTTACGGTCCTTGAGTATTACTTCTCTACTTGCATCTCTGAAAACAATACCAACTAAAACTCTGTTATCTCGGTAAGCCCCATCTAATTTAACCTAATCATGTCAACTGGGATCTGTTCCGACAAAGAATCAGTGACACGCCAAATAAGACTAGTTGTTGTAGTATAATATTTTTATTTAGTTTAAAATAAGAGTTAAAAATGAAAATATAATATTTGGTGAGATAAATAGTAATTTGGTGGAATTTTTAGAGTTTTTTTTTTTTGGAATCACTTACTTTGAAACACCAAAATTTTTGGTGAAGATTCATTTTTGGAGTAACCGTTGGGATTCTCCTAGCAAAAAAACTTTGAAATTTACTATCTTAACAAAAGCCACTGTGAGAATAGTCCTACATTGGAGAATGGGTAACTAGCAACCAAGAATATAAAGTATAGGTCCTCTCCACTCATTGCCAATTGGTTTTGAGTTGGATGGCCACAAACTTAACATGGTATCAGAGCTAGGCCCACACGTGGTAGGCTTAAAAGCCACACGTGTTCCACGTCACCCGTAAAGAAAAAAAACACACGTGTTAGGCTCGAACGTCACACGTGAGGGGGCGTGTGAGAATAGTCCCACATGGGAGAATGGGTAACTAGCAACCAAGAATATAAAGTATAGGTCCTCTCCACTCATTGTCAATTGGTTTTGAGTTGGATGGCCACAAACTTAACAGCCACCATGAAAAGAAAAATTCCAATCACACACAGTATTAATCGAGCAAATGAATTAGATGTTTGGATTAATAATTGATCATGTGGGTTTAAACCTTTAGTTGCAGTTTCAGATCCATGGCCAAAAACAAAGATTTCTTTAGAAATAGGAGATAGTGATCTGCCTGAGAAATAGGGGAATGAGGAAAAGGACGAGATCACTTATTTTGGGGCTTTTTAAGTTTTGTTCTTATAATTTAGACCGTTAAAAAGATCAACAATCCAGATCAGTTATTGTGAATATTCAAGTGTTTTTCAGAATTCAAGTGATTCTCTTTCTGTCGCCACACGTCACTTTTTTACGGAGTCGTTTTTGGGTTGCTAGTCATCTCTCGTGCTAAACAACATTAGTCTTATACTAACTTGCTCCCTTGTACTACATTATGAATTAAACAACAATCCAATGCTTTGCGAGGTCAAACCACACAAACTGTACACATGCACGCACGTAGAGTGGGTATATTCGGTGATTATTGGCGCATTTTGCACGTACATATCGTTGCTAGAAGCGTATGAACCTTTATTTTTTTCATACCGAAGGCAATCAGACGTACAAGACTAAATCTAAATCCGAATGTTGAGATTTGGCAGTCGGAATTAGATGATGTTTTGTCCTTTGTGATCAACAAAAATGATAACAACATCCGCACCAGATTAAACCGTTGGATAGGTACCTCCCTCTTCAAAAAATGTGATTGTTCCTTCCAAACGTGGCTACTTGCTAACAATCACACCTCCCCTATACTAAACAGGTCATAAAGTCAGGTTTAAAATTCACTTCGAATTAACAAAATCTAAAGCATTTTAGAGTTTCTTCAATATTTGAAAGATTTCAAACTGAAGCACCTCCGATCTGAAAAGGTAATTCTTTCCAAGACACATTGCCTATATTGTTGGTATAATAAACTGACGGGTTAATGTCTTAAGGAAACGAGCACTCGTCTCGATTAAATCGAATTCTCTTATGACTTATGGTCTCTACCTTCTAATTATTACTCTTTTATTATTATTATTCGTATCTGAAATTTAATATGGAATACTCACAATCTGTTTTAAATAGAATATTTTGGATTATAGATACAAGGGGAGCTCTGGTTAAAATTAGGAAGACCCGACCCACACATTAGAATTTATGGAACACAAAAGAGGGAGATATTGACTTTGTGAGATTGCACAACAGAAACCCCCACAACTGAAAGTACATAACTTTTGGAGGGATATGATATGTCACAAGACCCGACCCACACATTAGAATTTATATGACTAAATAACTTTAGGAAGGATATGATATGTCACCCGGCCCAACCACACATTAGAATTTATAGAACAAGTTTCTAGTTGATGCCTAACGGTCCGAGAGAGGAGGTGCAACGTCCCCAGACACCTCAAACAACAAGAGATAATCGAAGAATTGAGAATCCCTTAGCTAACTAACTTTTGTACAACTTTCAACAGAAAGAAAAATTGGTATAAGTTTGAAATTCTAAATTATTGGACAATTTTAGTTTTAGCTTAGTTGATAAACACCTTGTTTTTTAAGGTTGAGGTCACGAGTTTAATACTCTTTCTTTTCATTTATCCTTTTTTTTCCAATAGTCCTTATGCAATGTTTATTCAATTTTTCTTTTGTATCCTAAATGTATTTCTATTGAACTAGAATACATTTACTTTTTCGTAGAGGAATGTAATTCGGTTTGTAAATTTATACTGTAAGTACATTGAAGCACCAATACATAGTTAATTAATATGTTTAAGTTTCTCAACAGTTGGTAGCCTAAGTGGTTCCAAGGTATTGACATAAACTCCAGATAGTCATGGAGGTCCCAGGTTCGAATCATAGAGAAGATGGAATCTTTCGTTATTTGAAGAGTTATTTCCCAAATAGCCCCCTACTTTGTTTAAGTTTATCTAAATTTAAGAAAATTTGGTTTAGTCCAAATTAAGCGTGGAAATTTCTGTTTAGTACATTATGTATAAAGAAAAAAGTTACATATTATATTGTCCAAAGACTCAAATAAAATTTTGCCCAGAGACACGGCTTTTTCAGCCATGCCACTGGCTGTCTGGCCACAGCTAAAACAACACACCAGCATCCTACCATATTAAAAGTGACCCTCATTAGATTTAATCTTGAATAGAGAGGCCACACAGTTAAGTCACATGGTCTATACATATATCTTTTTTTTTTTTTTTGTTGAAATACATATATCCTCCATCCCAAAAAAAATTTGTGGCAAATATCTATGGGCAATTGAATGGTGAAAAAAATGAATAAAATATTGTGAATGTTTAATCGGATTAGCTGAAAATGATTCCAGCATTAGTTTTATTTCAAACAAATTGGATGTCTTGTTTTACGCATGTCTTGTTTTAAACAGAAGGAGATATCGTCACCATATAAAACTGATTAGGTTTTTGTGTGTGTGTGTGTGTGTTTTTTTTTATGAAAATAGGCTGTGTGGAACTTTATTAAATCTCCAATCAAACAGGAGTTCTGTAGGCGCCTCATATTAGATGCCACATTTCCATATAAATTTGTCAAAAACTCTGCTTTCATTGGGGGCATATGGAGCTTCCCACTTATTATTTATACTTCTATACTTTCTTTTCTTTATCGAACGCTATTGAGATGTTTTGAGTTCTTGCAATGTAAGAGAATCGCATACCATAGAATTTCGGAAGGAGATCATAGATTAGTTGTATGTGAGTTGCCGATTACCATTGAATTGAGCGCCTTGAATTTTTCAGATGTTGAATGAGCTTAGATTATCGCTTCCCACAATGACGTGCATGTAATTGTGTTCTATCGCCCAACGAATTCCTGTCAATATGACTTTCGCTTCACTTTCCTCGCTCGTACGAGCAAGCATAGTTCTCGCTTTAGCTTCAATGAATTTAGCCAGTGGATCATGGATGATGAACTAATACGAATACAATTATGTACATCTACAAAGGAGACATCAACATTAATTTTAGGAATGGATATGACGGTGGGTGTCATGTTTGTGGTGTTTTGTGAGTAGCATTTTTAATTAATCCTTTCATCCGAGGGAAGGCCAGAATTTCCTGTATAACTTGACTGAGAGAGTTAATTGTACGTTGAAAGCGTTGATCACATCTAACTTTCGAGGTGTGCCATATGATGGTGGAGAAATGGATGTATGTGGTAGTGCGTGAGATATACTCAAGGTCGTGGCTGAGAATTTGGGGTCCGGTGCTAAAATTTCTTTGAGGCCCCTTGTATATCAAACGTACAAAAACGTATTTTAAAAGAAAATTACAAACGATTGAATCTCAAGATGTAGGAATATGTAGGTTAGAGATGCAGGAATTTGTAGATAGGAGAAATCTTTTTTGACGTAAATATAATTATACAAATAAAATTCTAGTGTTGTTTTTTTCTCTTTGTGTAATGGAGATGTAGGAATTTGTAGACCCAAGAAAATGATCATATCTCAAGATTGGAGAAAAGCTAATTTAGAGAGAATAAATTCAACATTTTTTTTTTGTTGAAATATTCAACTTTTTTTCTAGTATAAAAGAATACTTTTCATCAAAACTAAAAAGCACAAAAGAATACTGATTTAGGTAAAAATATTTAGAAACAAAATAAGTTGAAAGGAGGAGAGAGAGAAATAAAAGAAGGGGAATGTTAATACTTGTGGAAAGTAAGAATATTAAATGGAAAGTTGACTCTTAAAAGCAAGAGAGAGAGAATTTAATTTCTAAACGAAGCGCCTGTGGGCCATTAAGAAAAGCAAAATAGTTTTCGCGGCGTAAAAATTTGGTCAAAAATTGGTCAATTTTGTTTGACAATTTTATTTTGTAAGTTGTTATAGAGAAATAAATTTAGGGATTTAAAAAACAATTTCAAATTTAGATAAATAAAAATATAAAACCTCTACCTTACCTCACTCTCTCTCCACCTCAGCTCTCTCTCTACACCTTACCTCTCTCTCTCCCCACCTCACCTCTCTCCCCCAACCACTCTCTCTGTCTTCTCCGACCAAGTTACCGGCCGGCGACCTGAAAAGATAAAAACAAAATAATTCACTATCTCTCTCTAGAAACGCCGAAATTTCTAGACATCTAGAGAGAGAGAGAGAGAGTGAATTTATTTTTATTTTTTTATCTTTCCAGATCGTCGGTCGGAAAATTTTCCGGCTGGCGACCTGGTCGGAGAAGACAGAGAGAGGGGTGGGGAGAGAGAGAGGTAAGGTGGATAGAGAGAGGTGAGGTGGAGGGTTTTTTATTTTTATTTTGAAACATATTCCCCCTAAAATATGTTTCCCCATAAAATTTTCAAAATTTTGCATATTCCCTTTAAAATTTCACACTCCGAAAACTATTTAGTTTTCCCCAAAACGCTGGCCTTTTACTATTACCCCACTCGCTGAAACCACCAGAAAATCCAAAACCGCCCCACAAACCAAAACCTTTTCTAAACCACTCTGAAACTTGAAAGACCTAGTAATCAAACCGTCATAAAGTATATTTTGTAGGCCCCACTAATTCGGGGCTCAGTGCGGGCGCCAAACCTGCACTGGGTCATACACGGCCCTGGGTATACTCCGAGTCCTGCCAAGAGAAGACCCAATCAGAAATGGAGAAGATCGTTTTAAATACAACATTAAAATAATCATATATTTTTGGAAAATGAATGGGGGACTCCCACAAATATACTCCCAAGTATACTCCCCCTCACAAGTCAAGGCCATTCTGGTCTTTTCAGTCCGACAAATCTGCGAAAAGACCAAAGTAACCTTGTGATTGTGACGGGGAGTACACCTGGGAGTATGCCCAGGGAGTCCCCCTATCATTGTATATTTTTTTGCAAACTGACAATAAAGTACTCCATATTTGTTTGAAATAAAACTAGTGCTAAAATATAGCTAAAACTGACTCCTTCATGTTTGCACATTTCTACAGTACATGTCCATTCTTACGAGGGAATTGGGTGTGTCAGGGACTCGGGATAGATTCAATCACTGGATATGTTGGTGGGGGCTATGTGAGGCAGGTAATTTTCAACTTTTCAATGCTCAAAACCCCTTATAGAGATCAGTTAGCTAAGTTCGGGCAACTCAGCATCGGGCAAAACATATAAATTAAAAGACACAACTCGTTGAAGTGGCTCAAATTGTGGCCCATCATACTGGATAATTGTCCTAACTCACTCCCACGGTGGTGACCTTCGTTGAAGAAGACGAAGACAGCCATAGAAGATGACGGAGAAGAGAGAAAACCCTATCAAATTGTAATTGTGCTCGAATTTGGTCTTCAAAATTTAAAGTCCTCATAAAGAATGGAAATCGTAAACCAGCCGTTCCCGTGTTAGGGATTCCTCCTCCAATCTTTTCAGAGGAATAACATTCCTCTTCGAAATGTGATGGTGGGGTAAATCTCTATGCTCAGCTCATCGGTGAATGCGAAGGATTGGATAAAATAGAGAATTTGCAGAGCCACGACAACAATGAGATCTACGAGAAGGCTGTGAAGATCTTGGAAAAATATTGGGTTGAAGATGAAGAACAAAATATTCAAGCTGGTGATGGAATTGCTCAACCAGGGTTCAATTTCGGAAGTAACCAACCTAACGTTATGTCAGGGCCGTGCCTGAGATTTTGAGGGCCCAGTGCCAAATTTTGTTTTGGCCCCCTTGTATAATTTTTCTGTTGCCAACTCTTGTATAATCAATTGTGTAAAAAAAATTGTATTTGGAAAAATTAAATAACAAACAAACTCAAAATCGCTTTTAACAAAAAAAATCAACTCAATGTGTATTTCAGGGCCGTGACTGAGAATTTAGGGGGTCCGTGCGTAATTTGAATTTGACGGTTTGAAGATTTAAAAAAATTACAAACAAAAATTGAACATGGTACAGTTTCTTCATAAAAGTATTGTTTAGAACCTAAAGATGAGTTTTTTAATTTTGTATCATGATCTTCACATATGTAATTACATATTTTCGAATTCTTTTTACAATTTTAAGAATTTTATGTCTGAAAAACATTTCAAAATAAGAAAGAAATTTACCCAAAATGGGCAAGAAAAAGTGTAGCGGAACAAAAATAGAGAGTTATTTAGTAATGGTACTGTCAAAATCACCCAAAACCAGAGAGAAAAATATGTTGGGTGTGTGACTCAAACCTGTGCCACCTAGTTGAAATTCCGAAGTCCTAACCATCTGAGCTGAGGAACTCTTTATGTTTAATTATGTTTCTTTACGAATATATCAGTTACCATCAGACCATCACTAAATTAGGCCCTTAGTAACGGTGGGCCCTGTGCGAGCGCCCTGCCCGCACGGGCCCAAACACGGCCCTGCGTTCTGTGAGGCGGTTTCAAGTTAGGCTGAGCTGGGTGACTGAACCCTGGTATTATGTTATCATAATCTTCCTTTTTTAGCATTTGCGGCTTTGTAGTGTTTATGTTGAATTTATTATTTGTTCAATCAGAATTGGAGTTGTTTTGGTTTACTTGCATTTCACAGTGCAAGGGTCAGGGTTTTGATATCTGGCTCTTAGGTCCGTTCATCTAGGGAACCCTTTATAAGAGTTGTAAACCTTTCTTCTTGTGGTTTTCATTTTTATTGTTTCATTTCCATGAAATATTTTAAACCTAACAAATTCGATATATAGGCAGCCACTTTGGCCGTCCCTTAAATCTTAACAACTGTTACCATTATTTCGTGTGTGTGTGTGTGTAATTTGAGCCGTTACACCTGGAACATTCATATAGTGAAAAATGATTCCCAAACTAACGTATGCGGATTACCGTTTAATCTCAAACTTAATAAATCTTGGTTAACTTTAACCGAGAATACTTTATCCATCTCAAATAAAGTTCGAGTGATTCTTGACTCTAAACTCTAAGAGCCCCCGAATAAAATTTGAGTCTTTAAGAGTCGATGAGATGAACGCAATAGTTCGACTATCTCTTAAGTTTGACAGGGACGGGGCTAGAAAGGGGCACGTGCCCCCACAAGCACCTAAGACCTCCCATTAACAGAATTCCTAAATACACGCTACCTTTAGTTTTTTTTTTTTTTGAAGAAACCCACCTTTTAGTTATTAAAGAGAAATCTACTTCTCATATGTATCCACCACAAATATTAAGCAATTATAGTTCGAGTCATGGAGAAATAGTGTAAAACACATCTCACTTTAATCTCATTCTTCATACGTGAAATAATATATAACAACTTTTTGTAATTTAATTTCTTGGTAAACCTAATCTGTTGAGTAACACGATTTTTTTCTATTAATCTCCTGTCTGAAATAAAATTATTTTCTTGTATAACATTTACGTTTTTTAATGTGTTAAATTAGTTACCTAGCTTGATCATTTACTTAAATAAAATGTAACAACCTAATATTTTTTTTTTTTGAAAACTTGTAACAACTAAATTACAATCAAAATAAACGCAAAGTATTTTAATAAAAAACGTTATCACAGATAGTCAGTTGACTTAGAAAAACAAGATACAAACGTGAATATATATATTTACCTTTAAAATTTTGATCACGTATAAATTTTGTCCAATAAAAAGTAAGTGTTGTTTTTTGCTTCCCTTTGTATATATATATATATATTTCTACTATTTTAATATATAGGATATGAAATTGTGTAAGTCATTTTCTTCAAAATTTGAATTAAATATGATAAAATATAGTGTAGGACGATTCTCTTTTTTTTTAGTCGATCTAGAAGGAATTTAATACAGTAAATTAAAACATAATGTGTTAATATATATTGTTTGAATTAAATAATATATTGTTTGATTTATTAATTTATGTGGGAACTTGTTAGGGTCTTTTCGTTATCGATCTTAAGGATATCTTTTTTCGACCTTTATGGTCTTTTTTTGAGTCTGTGTCTTGTCAATTCCTTTCCCTTCATGACGCACTTTACATTCGAAAGTTCTGTGAACTTTACTTATGTAACTCTCATGTAGTTCTCAGAAGAATAAAAATTATCTACCATGTAATCTTGTGATTGTTATCACTTATGAATGAAATTATGGTTTAATAAAAAAAAATCCCCAATATTCTTACCAACATTGTGGCAACAGTTAACCGAAACATCAACTGGTCACATGAAATACGTATAAATACTTTTACCTTTGTCTTTCTTCTTCTTATCTTATTCTTCTCTTTGTCTTTGAACACAGTGGTTTCACGGAGGACCATAATCGTATCCTCTCTGAAAATGATCAACGACAAATTTTTGTGGGTCACCACCAATCAAAGCATCAAATCCATAAATCCAAGACGCCCAATTTGGGGCGAGATATCCGGGGTGTTGCTTAAAATCAAATCACATCCATAAATCAAAATTAGGTCAACTATCAAAAGGGTGTTGCTTAAGAACAAATAATATGTCTGAATCTGTTGGTTCCTAATATTGATTCTCTTATTTATGCTACTGTTCCTAAATTCGAATTGATTCAATGAAATTTTCAAAACTTGAAGAGGGTTTAACAGAGAACCAAATGATTGCTCATATGAAGAACTTAGCTTCTAAAAATCAAGTTTTGAAGTCATTTATTGGGATGAGTTATTATAATACTTCTGTTCCTGCTGTGATTTTGAAAAATATAAGGGAGATTTGCTGTTTGGACCCCCTTTCGTATAACTGACTTGCTGTTTGGACTCCCTTTTTCTTTTCAATTTGGACTCCCTTTAAAAAAAACAGTTAAGCATTCATTGAATGATAAATCACTACAAGTGACGGAGATACGCGATTTAAATAACGGAAGATCCAATATTTCAAAATTGTATCTAGAATGACTGGAAAAGTGGAAACAAGACCCGATATAATTTGGTCGTTATGATCAAACCCAAAATCTTTGGAGATAGAACCAATCATTAGTTCCCAACCATGGGGCGATATAACTGTTCAAATGATAAAAAGATGATTTCACCCTAAGTAGATGGGAAAAATACTATTGTACCCTCCACTTAACTTAACCTAATGTAAGTAGTTAACCCACAAGTTAACTCAACCCGCGAACTGACCCTTGAAAAATTGATTTTAACCTAACCCAAACTACCCAATATCCATAGAGCTGGCACTGGAAATCAAACTAAACAAAACAATTTTGCGATCGAGCTTCATCTTCTTCGTGGAGGGAGACAGCTTGCAAACTAGAAATCGATCGGGAGGAACCATAAGATTGGGTGAGTTACTCTTCTTCTTCTCCTTCTTCTTGACCAAGTCTCTCTCTTTCATTTCTCTCTGAAACTAAACTTTTACAATTTTAAAGTATCCTTTTTGTTATTTTGTTCATCTTCATCTTCTTTTTCTTCATCATCACCAACTGGTGATTCAGTATTTTTATGGATATTGGTAGCTGCCAATGAATTTGCTTCAACTATATTCATGGGTTGGTCAATGTTTTTTAATGGTGGTGGTGGTGGTGGAGGAGGAAGAGGAAGATGAAGAGGGTTATCAAATTCATGGAGGTCATCAAGGATGAATTTAAAATTAGGTTCGGGTAAACTGAAAAAAGCATCACTTCTTCCATGACAAAGCCGGTGCTGATTAACCCATACTTTGTTTTACCAATTTAGCTTCTCTCTCTCATTTCTCTCTCTAGAGTGGCATTGGCGTACTGAATGAATTTATATGGAAAAGGGGAAGCTTGAGAGGCCAAATATATAGAGAATTAATCAAGAACTGTCACCCATGCTGTTGGTTGTGGGGTGAAAATGGAGAAGGTGAGCTCAGGACGGAAGCTCACGGGGGAAGAAGTAGGCTGTGTGGTAAAAGTAGGACTTCAAATTGAACCAGGGTAAAATTCGGGCCAGACGGGTCTCTCAAGTCATATGGGCTGAATATTTGGACCTAGGGGGTCTTAAATGCAATATTAATTATGTAACGATAATTTGGGAATAGTTCAAAGTGTAACTCTAGAGACGGAATATTCTCTTTTGATTCCGTCAAAAGAGAGTCCAAATTGCAACTCTGGAAAAAGGGAGTCCAAACAGCAAGTCAATTATACGAAACGGGGTCTAAACAACAAATCTCCCAAAATATAATGAAAGAGGGAAAGGTTAAATGAAGTTACTCGAAGAAAAGAGAGAGAGAGAGAGAGAGAGAGAGAGAGAGAGTTGTTTGATTGATTTTAGAGAGAATCAATTTGGAGAAGATGAAGAAGCGAGAAATAATTTGGGGAAGATGAAAAAGAGAGAGAAACAATTTGATTGATGTGAACTAATTAAAATGAGGGTATTTCTAGGAAATCCAAGAATAAGTTAACGGTCAAATGGACAGTAACGGTCAAAAGAAGTCATCTGGATATTTTTGATAAAGTAGAGGGCTACGCGAGAAGTTGGTCATAAAGTAGGGGGCCATTTGAGAAATTACCCATATTTTTTTGGGTCCGTGGGTATATAGACCAAAATAATAATCAAAAAAAGTTTATGATCCAATCTTCCCAAAACATGGATATTTAGTCCTTTTACATTATGGACATAATAACCCATTCTTTATGGGAGAACTACCGTCCATGTCCCTCCTACAAAAATCACGGGATTTTTAATTTTCCAGGGTGAATTTGGAATGTTTCTAATGTGGGCGTGATTTAGGGGATTTAAAGCAACTAACGTATAAATCTGAAATTGATTTTTCTCTATCTTCTAACCGTTTTGGAAAGCAAATCTATTTCCAAATCAATTCAAAACAAAAATCGTAACCAAATCAATTTTCTCTCTCTTTACAGATTTGGAAACCAAATCAATTTTCTCTCTCTTACTATGTAATTTTTTTCGATTCAAATCAATTTTCTCTCACTTAACTTTCAGATTTGGAAATAGTAAATGTTCTAGGATCAATTCAGCGTGATTTGGGGGTTAATATACAAAACATATATTACTTTCTCTCACTTAACTTTCAGTTTTGGAAATAGTATATTTTTTTGGGAACATTAAAGCAACATATGTTTTCGTTTTTACTCATAAATAAATACACATAGAATACAAATTATGAAACAAATACGTAAATTATGTATTATTTATGACGAGGAAACCATCATCTGTCAAGTATACAACATAATTTATCAAATGTATGTGGGTCTTGTTCAATAAATTACACATAATTTCTTTAACATTACACATCCTTTACATTCTATTACGAAAAAAAGTACAAAATCTTCTTTGGTTCAAAAATGGTGTCCATCCATGTATTCTCCATTAGTTTCGTTGACTCACTTTGATTTGATGATTCTCTTTGAAATTTCATCTGGTATATCAAATCTACACACATAAATACACATACATTAAAGAAAAAAATAATCATATATTGTATTATAAACTACATGTACAGTTTCGTAAATTATATATAATGTTTGTCAAATTTTGAAAACATTTGAAGGTTTTGAGTAGTTTGGTAAACTTATCAAGGCTACTGTTTTGGGTGAAAAGTACACGAAATGGTAAATAAATAATACACAATTTATGTGCACTTATACGTAAATTATATACATAATGGTAAGAAATTGAAGATATACGTAAATTATATATACTTTATTGCAAAGTACACGAGATTTGATAGTAAAGCGAAGTGTTTGTACTAATGAAATGAGTACTGTTTTGGTGTTAAAGCACGGGTAATGTTCTATAAATTACCCATAATTTACTATAAATTGTGGTAATTTACTATAAAATACATGTACTGTAATATCTGTTATGAGTAACCGTACGAAAGAACAAATGTTTCATAAATTCGTACGGATTGAAAACCAGATCTAAAGAAAAAAATGAGAATATCATTAAGCTTAAACTACAAATCTAAAGATATCTGCTATGATGATTGATTGCAATAATGTCAAACTCGAGTTGAAGGATTAAACATCAAGATCAAAAACATAAATGAAATTTTAAGAGAGAGAAAGAAAATAAACATCAAACATTCGATTGATGATTGATAATCTGATCTCACGAAATATCACAAACAACAGAAGATTAAACGTAGATCTAAATAAATATGATATGATCACTGGATGCAAACATAACATACTAACTTTGAAAGAATCATTGAATAAGGAATAAACATAAAGATCTTAAACAGTTATGAAAATTTTAGAGTTTTAGTTATGAATCATTGAATAAGGAATAAACATAAAGATCTTAAACAGTTATGAAAATTTTAGAGAGAGAAAATAACATCATACATTCGAAGTTAATGAATTAGTAAACAGATCTTATAGATATGTATCATAAATCTGATACGTTTTATAATAGAGCGAAATAATTAGGGTTTTAGTTATAAGAAGAATTATTAGATATTAACAATGGTGTTTATAAAGATTTCGAAAGTAATAAACCTGATAAATGGTGAATTTGGACAGCAATATAATGTAGAAGAAGAAGATTTTCTGAGTTTAATGGAGGTTTGTCAACTAAATCGGTTTTAGAGAGATCAAATAAAAAGTTTCTGTTACTGAAAATAATGAAGATATCCTTACTTTGAATAGAAACATGATTGGAGAGAAATATGGGAGATAATAATGAAGATATCCTTACCTGGAATAGAAACATGATTGGAGAGAAATATGGGAGATAAATATGGAAAAAGATATGCATAGATTTCGAAGATAAATCAGTTATAAAATATGAAAAGGTTAGATTAGGGATTATGAAATAATATTTATTCTAGAGATTTGTGTTTTCTCTCTAGATGAAACCAAATGGACTAGATATCCATTTATATTATTTTTTTGGTTTTAAAACCCTTTATAAGATTAGAGAGGATTATATCTACTATTATGTTGAATTTTTTGAGAAATCAGTATACAATCACAAAGAATTTCAAATAATGAAAAAGCTAGAAAATTTAATAATTCTTGTAGAAAGTATATATCACAAAAAGAAGTCATTATTGCTTTTCTTCGAAAATTAATAGAGATTAAACACATATTATTAGAGCCAAATAAACACATTCGTTCACAAAGAAGATTAGGACAACTTCCTGATTTCTTGCATATTAGATCAATAGTACTAAAAACAACAAAAAGAAACTAAACTGAAGTAATATATCTACTTACTAAGAACACTGTTATTAGTGTGTGTCAATTGTTTGGGGGGTATATGAGAGGAAACATTTAAGTGTGGCATTCATAACTTGTTCTCAAATTAAGCAAATTTTGGATTTTCACTTCCATGAGACCGAACCTAAGATCTCCAGTCTGCGGAAAGGGTGCCCTGTAGGGATTTACACCCTTCTACTAGTGTTTATAGCGGAAATATGACATCTAATGTCTACACTAGTATTCCCAGGATCACATGCAAAACTAGTAATTAATCTAATGGAGATAGTAGATTACCTTAATCGCTTTTCCCTCGAACTAGTTGAATTGATTGAAGAAGACCAAGAGCTTCAAGTGTAGCTCCTCTACTTGGGACACGAGCAATCAATTTGATCTCCCACCTTGTTGTATAGCTAGCACACCAATGGTGGTTGGATAGAAGAACACCTTCTTCTTTGACTAGATTGATAGTTAATAGGAATTAGCTCACTTTCTCCTCTCTACTTGATGTGGTAGAGTAAGAAAGCTTAGAGAGAAATTCCACACCTTATTCTCTTCCCTAAGAGTGTTTATATAGAACCCTAATAAGAATCCACCTCCTTTTAGGTTTCCTAAAACACCCTTTAGAATAAGATTTAGGGAAATAGTCGAAAATAGCAACTATTGGTATTTTCTCAATTCCTTAAGGAGGAGGTGTCCAAACACCACGAAAATTGGCAGATATAATGTTTATTATATCAGCAACTAACCCTCCAAAATTCAGCCCAATCCGAGTCCTAGAAGTACCCGAACCGGTCTAGGCCCAAAAACCCTGTTTTTGGCCCTTTTGTACTATCTTTGCCTAATTCCTTTTTAGGCCTATGAGATATGTTTATGGGACACTCCCATGATTATATCTCACTCCCACTAGTCATATCCTAGATCAATTTGTCACTCTTATGTGTAACCCGTTGTAGGATCCGATTGAAGTTAGCCGCGAATTACTTCGTAATTCGACGATCGTAGTTGGTCTCTAGCTACAACTCTACGATCCCTAAATCAATCGGACTTGATGATCTTCCACATCAATTATCCTATCCGAAAAATTTTTCGCATTGTCACCTTGGTCGAAGGACATCTCCTTCAACTCCTTCAGACTCCCACTTGGACTTAGAACAAGTGCAATGCCTCGATTCCCGTGTCAATTTAGTATCCCATCTGATACGTCACGTCATTCAGACTTTCTTGATATCCGAGTACAACTGTAAAAGACAAACGATTAACTTTAATCCGTTTGAGCGCGGCCACGCATTTTCAGTTGCTACTCATCAAGTGGCCTTGAGACACTTTGTACCTAATGTGATTAGGGTGACACAATCCATTCTTGCGCTCCCACTTAACTTCATGTCTATCCTGTCCTTCCCAGTATCCGTCTTTATAACCTCCTTTTACGGCGCGGCGTTTAACGGAACCAAAGTCGGGCATTCCTTATATAAGATGAGTGGAGCACTCATGTTTTGAGGAATCTCTCCAATTGTCTTTATGAGAAGTATTGACGTTCATCACGAGTGATGTACTTCTCATTTGAGGGTTATCCAGTGTATAAACCTTTTACACACCCACGTAGTCGAATAGAATATACTATTCTATAGCCCATGAAACTGCGCTATCCCATCGACTCCCGTGCTAGTCTTCGTGAGTCATTGTTGTCCATGCAATTACCTGGACCAGGGATTTTTGATAATAAATATTCCAAGTTCACTTAATAGGGTTTCATTCATCAGATCACGTATCTGACAAACCTATTCGGAACGTTTTATTATCGATGGACTGTCGTTTAAATACTAAACCAAATTTAGACGACTGGTGAAATAATTCTTATTATTTCTGATAACGAGAGTTGTAAATCTGAGCCTCTTCCGTAAAACTCCTTTTACCCACTCAGTTTCACTTGTCGAGGTTTAAAATTATACCTAATGCCTTAGACTGTGTATGAATCTCATACTATGTCTTAGGTGACAGTTTAGTTTGACTACCGTGGTAGTCGGTTTTAAACTTTGCTTATTATCAATTAATTTGAAGATTACTATCTTCAACCTTGATAATATCTAGTAATCTTTACTAGAGTTAAGGCCTTTAATTCTTTGTGTAGTATTTGCAACAGTTCCCGGCTTAAAACACTTTTAGCCTACTTTCCTTCCATGTCTGGAAGTTTGCTATGATGACATGTTCAACTTTGTACTACTTCATCCTTTAGCCTTCTAGGATGTACTAAGTAGTGTTTCGGTTTTCAAATCCGAATTCGGATGTTACACTACAAAAAACAGGCCCAATAGGGACATACGTTTTTACGTGTGTCCCTAATATTTTATTAATAGGGACAGTTCTTTACCATTTGTCCCTAATGAAAATACAATAGGGACAATTGATGTAACTTTAGGGACCGATTTTTGGAATAGTGGGATGAAAAAATGGCGGCACGTTTTGGCGGAAATATTCCCACTATTGTGATCTAATTTGACCCAAATTTATCCCTAATATATTATTGGATTCTAAAAGCAGTTTTCCCTTTCCTTTTCTCTCCTCGTGTTCTCCCTCTCCCAAGTTTCATCACCCGAGTTCTTCTCTAGGGTGCGGGATCGTGAATCTTCACCCAACCCATAAGTTTTTTATATTTCTTCTCCTTCCTATCATCATCTTCTTCTTCTACTACCACAAACTCTTCTACAGATTCTTGATTGACTGATTCCAGTGAAATCAGGTAGAAGAAATTGGTTAGGACAAATCGACTTGAACAAATCAGAGAAATCGGCTGGTTCTAAAGGTATTACTGTGATTAAATTTCTCCTTCATCTTCTTTTTTTTGTTCCCAACCAGAGTTATTATGAGAAAAAAATTTATCAAAACTTCTAGGGTTTTCAAATCACCGACTTAATTTATAATGTAAGACGGTGAAATTTATTTAGGGTTTTTATAGTGATTATTAATTTTACTGAGGATGCAATTTTTTCAAATTTAAGTATAGATCTTCTTTAGTTTATTAGATTTAGGGTATTGAGATGTGATCAATCAAATAGGAGAGAGATAAAAAATGGTATTATCTAGGAGTTTAGGAATTGGGTTAAGTTTGGTTTTTTAGTTGTTAATTATTGACTATAATTGCAGACTTACATTACTAATTATGGTGGAAGAAAAGAGGAAGATTAAACAGTGAAGACATTCAAGATGTTTAGTTCATCGATCATTGGAGTTGATTTTTTTCTTCTGTTGAAAAAAAAACCATCTTCACTGAACTCAACAGTTCAAATTCTTAAGGTTTGATCTTTAATAGCAATGAAAGAGATACCCATCTTCAATTGAATTCATCTATGTTACTTGATTTCTACAGTCAAAGACTTGTTAAATCAATCGAATAGGTCAATTGAGAAGATGCGGAAAGTTAATGTGATCTAAATGACTCGTCATTTATTTTAGCATCCTTCGCTTAGTTCTAATATTGAAAGATTTGATTTTAGGTAATACTTTAATTAAATTTCTTTCTTCATCTTATTTTTCTATGATAGTAACAAGTTTTCTTTTACCAAAGTTATCTTTCCCAAACTTTAAATTGATTCTAAGAAGAAATTGATTGATTTTCCGGTAGTGGTTGAATTGTGGTCTTCATCCTCTTTCTCTTTGGGAATACCAACAACTTTCAACACTATAAAACTCACCTCACTCTATTTCATCTTCTTTCTCTTACTTTTTACCTCTCTGTTATTTGGGCAGGTTGGGTTTTTTTTTATCTCATACAGCTTTGGCAGAAAATTGGTATTCAGTTGCTCCTCATCTATTTCATATACTCAGTTCCAATGTTGTGTGTTTCATGGTTTTTCTTTGTTATCAAAGATTCCATTATGGCTATATTCTATATTCTCTATCACCTTTTACTCTTGTAGAAACCCTTCATTTCATACTATTATGATTCATAATGTTTAGTCCAAATGTTGGATTGTGGTTCGTGAACCGTAAAAGTTGCACTAAATTCATAAAGATTCCTATTGTCGATCACCCTTATGAACTGTTTATCTTAATGTTAATTTGCGATTTACATCTGCTGCAGCGTCACTGTAGCCCTTGGGTCGCTTCTGTGGCAGCGTCGCAGCAGCCCAAAGGCAGCTGCTGTGTCGAAGAGTTATCATGTTTTAATTTTCTTTAGTTTCAAAAAAAGAAGTAAAAATTGAGTCACAAAAAGTAAACAGAAAATCATTGACTCCTTACCCTATTAGGCTACTACTAAATTAATCAGGCGTAGTTGGAGACAAGCTAGCTTACCCATCGCTCTCCTTTGGGTGGTTGCTTTGTATGTTCAATAACATATTCTGGGAGTATAGTACTTAGTAGAGGTCAATTCATTAGTTAAAGTAATTCTGTTTTTTGTTGAAAAATCAGTTAAAGTAGTTGATATAGTAATACGGACTAGCATGCCCTCTCTATGTTTGGCATTATGTTGTATTTTTAGTGCATTAAGAACTCAAGGTTATTTCTTTTCCTGTGTGCAGAAAATTTAGTGCGAAGTTTGGGTTCAGTATTTATATGATGTAAGAGTTGTAAATTTACATGCTTTGCTACTTGCGTTATATTTTTTTAGATTTTTTTATTATCACACATATTAATGTTAGAGGTTTTGCAGATTATCTACGATGTTAGCGATGGAGAGTTTAAACCATGTGGAGCAGTGGTCAGTGAGATTGATAGATATGTAACTGATAGTGTGTGGAGGCTTCTTGTTGTAACAAATTTGATTCGGTATGACCGGCCGGTTAGGTAGAGCATTGATCTTGAATGTTTTTTGCTTATGTTTTTTAAATACTCTAGTTTGTAAAGCCTTTGGTTGACAATAGCTAGCTACAAACAAAATACAGTATCTTTGTGTATGGACAAAATATTTTGATTATTGATGTTTGAAATCAAGTTAATTGTCAAATTTATTTGATTAGGAATAAGTTTTATGTTTGTCTTAAAAGGAAATTTGTGCAGTATTTTCAGGCAATGAATTGTTCCAAATGCAAGCTAGAACCATTCTCGCTAGATTCATGAGGTCATATATTAATGGTCCGAAATATAAGTTACAGCAAATTCCCAAAATTCCTGCCATCTTTTAGGGACGGATGTTGATTGTCCCAATTGTGATGAGGATGAAATTCTGCCAAGCTTCTAGGGACAGTAACTGACTGTCCCTAATACCGTTTATGTAGGGACGGTTAGAAATCGTCCCAACACAGCATTGGGGACAGACGCAATCCGTCACTATACCTGTCCCTAATAACATTTGGGACGCCAGTTTCAGGGACGGATTAAAACCATCCCCAATATTTTATTTGGGATGGTTTTTACATTATTGGGACAGTTTTTGTCTGTCCCTAATAGCTATATTTTTTGTTGTGTTAAATGCTAATCATGTCCAACATGATTGACTTTATGTTTTCGAACATAAATGTCTCTCTCATGCGTGCTAGCTCATCGGTGTCTTTTAGACTCCGAGTTTTGCAACGCCCTCTGTCATGAGTTTTTGGGTCGAAATTCTTTTAGACTTTCTGAGTCTTAGATTTTCTGTTTCGGATCTCAAGCATCTCAGCGTACTGAGTCTCTCTAATCCTATCATCCTTTTGATCTATGTTTATAGATCTTTAGATGCCCAAAATGGCATTTTATCCTTTTGTGTGTGGTCCTTTATTGAGTCAGTTCGTTACTGTTATACAACACCTTATGTCGTACTCAATCTTTTGTATGTACTCTGCATACGGACCCGGAAGGTTTGTTTACTCCCACTTACCTTCTTGAAACTCGTGATTCAAGATATTCTTCATTCTCCAGGAATCAAATTTCTCTGATTGCCTTTTGAATCGAAGATTCTAACTCTTGCGTGCTTTTAATCCGTCGATAGATTTCTGAAGCATGCTTGTGGACATAACTTGATTGAAAGAATCTTATTCTTCTTGTCTAGTTTCGGAAAACATGAATGTTTCCATCCTTCTCAGTTTTCTACTTTGGAAAACCAATTTAGGTCTTCTGTTGACTTAAATTATCAAGCTTCATGTCTTGACGAGATATGGATTCCACGATGATTTTGGCTTCTAGCCAAAATCTAGAGTCAGTTTCCGTTTCTGCGCAGGTCTTTTATCTCTTCAGAAATAACCTTTATTTTCTGTGTCTTTGAGATTTGACCTTTTAGGGCTTTTGAACAACAATTTGGAATTTTCTCAACTACTTTGAGATATTCCTTTAGAGACACTTTCACTTGTTTTGAGAGTTCTCCGGCGAATGACATTCGCTTTTGTGCGGTGGGTTTATAAGATTATATCTTTAACCTTTCCTTTTCCGAGGAGCCGCAGTTTGTTGCTCTTGGTCGAATTTAATCGCCTTGTACAAGTTTTCATGATGACTCTTCATGACCCTCCATGATTTTTCTCATGATCGAATTAAATCGACTTGTACTTTTCTCCCACTTATTCTTGTAATAATTAGTGTTTTTCTCCCAGACTACCAGGTGTGCTAATTATTAGAAGAATACTATCATGAGCAACAAACACTTTGTTCTCTTGATTGGTTGTGGAAGAAGCCCAAATTTCTTTCAAAAGAAATTGCGTCAGATATTAGCTAGTTTTTGTAATGCTTTTACAAGCTTAGCTGTTAGACGGAATTTTGGTAGTTTTGTGAGAAGCTATGTCTAGACTAAATGGATTTTGGAGGATAGAGTTTGATTCGTGTTCTTCATCTTAATCCTTTTGGACACTCCAAATATGGATAGGTTAGAAGTACGTTTGAAGATCAATCTCTGTTTTTGACTCAAGGCTTTCTTTCTTGTCAGTTTGATTCATGTTTTGGTTATAGTGGACTTGTTGTCCTCATCCCTTTCCGATTGGGATGAACCTATCTTATAGGTTTTTGACCAACTTTAGAATCTTTTGGTATAGTTTGTTAAATTTAGCACTTATTAACATCTCAATTTAGAAATAAAGTTCTTTATTGATTCTCCATAATACTTAGTACAGAGATGATGTTAAAAAACTAGAAAAACGATTAATCTAGAATAGTGCCTAAAGTAGACTTCGATCCCTTTCAGCATCCTTAGCAGTCGAGGCTTCTGCTCCCTCTTGGATCTTGTCTTCCTTAGCCAAATACTCAGTTCCCAGTTGCACCTGTCCATTCACAATGATAGGGCAATTTTAGGTATTACATACCAAAGTTTGGGAATTTTATAGTATTTGATAAGTTAACTGTTTATACCTGAATTGGAAGCCACTGTTCCATTCTTTTTGTCCTCCAAGAACTTAGGGCAGTTTCTTTTCCAGTGGCCCTTGCCATCACAGTAGAAACATTTGGTGTCAGGAGGAGGACCTTTGTCTTTAGGTTTGGCAACTCGTTTGCTTTTACCTTTTGACGTGGTTTTCTTCTTCTGTTTTCCACCTTTCTTGAACCCTTTGTCCTTTTGTACCATAAAAACGTCCTTCTTAGTTTCCACTATAGCGACGTCCTTTTCGGCTGTTAGAAGCATAGAATGAAGTTCCTCCAACGTTTTATCCCATCCATTCATGTTGTAGTTCATCTTAAACTGATTAAAATCACTATGGAGGGAGTGAAGGATAGTGTCGGTAGCCGTCTGTTGGCTATAAGGGAAACCTAGTTTAGCCAGCTTGCCTATGAGCCTGATCATTTGACGAACATGAGGCCCAACTGGTTTTCCCTTTTCAAGGCGCATGTCCATAATTGCTTTAGAGGTTTCAAACCTCTCCAATCTCGACTGTTTCTGGAACATTTCCCGAAGTTGTCGCATCATGGAGTAAGCATCCATGTCTATGAACTGCTCTTGCAGAGTCGGTTCCATGGTTGCTAGCATTAAGCAAGTTACGGGCTCTGCCTTTTTCCGCACACTCCTTTCTTCATCTATCTCTTCTTTAGTCGAATTATCATCCAATACAGGAATTGGAGTTTCTAGTACATGTTGCTTTCCTTCCATCCTGAGAACTATTCCTAGGTTCCTTTCCCAGTCAAGGAAGTTGTGCTCATTCAGCTTCTCCTTGTCGAGAAGTGAGCGGAAGTTGAAAATATCTTTTGTCATCTTTGAACTACATAAAAGAAATGGCAAAGTTTTAAAACTCGTTATCGTTTTTGAAAAACATTAGTTTTCCCACATTATTCAATATAAAATTGTCCCCGATTGAATAAGTGATTCCAAGACCCCAGTTCTTCGGAGTAAAGCGGACGAAGGCCCTACCCTTTGACTCCGTCGTTCCGGGTGAGCGAACTACTTCACTGATCATACCTTATGACTCTTGGTTGATAGATTTCATTAATGAATGACTAATCTATCCTTTTGCCTCGAGTATCCAAGACTCTCTTGCTGATCTCGTTGAGTAGAACCATTTAGACGTGTAGGCCTCTTCTATAGACCTACCCGCATTGTCCCAAGGTAGAGGAGGTACTCTGCGAAGGCCGACCCACCTTCCTCGAACAAGGGCGCAACGAGTGTCTTAATCTGGATAGGCGATTACTCAAGATTACTTTTGGGGACTTTTACGCTAGTCTGGCGTTTGTTATAGTGAACTATTTAGCCTAACTAACATCCACGACATAAAGCGTAAATAAGTAAGTAAATGCGCGCGAGAAAGTAAATCAAGCAGACATGGATCCTAGTATGGCCCCTAACCTAGAAGATCTAATCTCCCTTGGTTTTCTTCTTGTTTCGCCTTTTGGTTCGTCTTAGATCGCCATCTTTGAACCTCCATTGATTTCTCCCACTCGCCTTTGGATTTCATCCTCGAGTTTCTTCAATGGACTCATAGACCCTAAACTCTAATTACAAGACTCTAACGATTCGCAGATCGTATAAACTTGAAATTAAAATTAATTACAAAGCATGCACCCATCCGTGCTTAAAACAAGAATAAAGAAATAAATCTATGGCCATACTAGTTTCCCGCATTCACATCACATGCAATCATATAATATATCAAGGCTAAGAATTATATATGCATGATTATCTTGGGAGATACTTTTGTTGACATCACATGTCACATTGCGGACCTAAAGTCTAAATTCGAAGAATTCAACTAATGGTGCTTTCCGGTTTTATCTTTTATGATTAAAATCATCTTTTAAGAAAAACTCCGTTTTGGGCTCGAGAAAGCCCGGGTCAATTTCGGAAAAAATATATTGGTTCGATTCTTAATGATTTCATAAATCAATTTAAAGAGAAATCCGTTTTGGGCTCTTGGATGGCCCGGATTGATTTTGGAATTATTTGGTTGGAATCGGAAAAAAATTTTGGCAAAAACTCCCACTCGAATGATGGTCCCTTTTCGTGGTCCGAAAAGCCTCGAAAAAGCCCGGGACAAGTCCTAGACAAGTCCCGGCCCAAGCCCAAAAAGGGCTCGGACAAGGTCCGGACATAGCACGGCCCATAGGGCCGGCATGTCCTGGCCGAGGCCTATCAAGGCCTGGTCTCGTCCTGGCCGGAGCCAGGACGCTAGTCCATGTACCAGACGCGTCCTAGACGTGTCTGGTACTGGACCGGACCAGCACTAGGTGTCTCGGACTAGTCCGAGACACTCAGAACCTCCCAGACGCGTCTCCAAGACGCGTCTGGTCGAGTGCTCTGGACGCGTCCTAGACGCGTCCAGGAAGCTCCTTCGCAGCTGCCGGTCGCGTCTTCAAGACGCGTCCTTAGTAGTTGCTCTGGACGCGTCCTCAAGACGCGTCCAGAAGCTTCTGTCGCAGCTGCTGGTCGCGTCTTCAAGACGCGTCTCAGCAGCTGCTCTGGACGCGTCCAGAGGACGCATCCAGGAGCTTCTGGTCCGGCCAGGAAGCTTCCTGGCCGGACACTAGGGTTTTTCAAAACCCTAGTTTTCAAAAAAGAATTTTTTTTTTCTTATGCAACTTTAAGTTGCTATTTTCCAATTTTAAAACTTTTCTTAAATTTTGAAATTCCTTTTAGAACACTTCTAAAATTTTTCAAAACTTTTAGAAACTTTTAAATTTTTCCAAATTTGTTTTGAGAGTTTCCCAAACTCAAAACTACTCTTTTTAGAACACTTCTAAAATTCTAAATCTTTGTTTTTCAAAAGTTTCCAAAATTTAAAAAACAACTCTTAATCAAACCAATTTTGGATCAAAATCTAGGTTTTTGAAAATTTTTCAAAGAACAATTTTGAAATTAATTTGAAAAATCTTTGAATCCAATTCATAATTAATCAAATTTTATGTTTAAAACCTTTTTAAATATAACTATCAACATAATTAAGCATGGATTAGTTTGAAATTCAATGAAATTGAGTCTTTTAAAACACTTTTAATCATCAATTTGATTCTCAATTTGAAAATTTATTGAATCCCATCAAATTATGAGTTTAAAATACTTTTAAAACACCTTTTAAAATACTTTTATAAACTCAATTTTCAAACTATTAAGCATATGAATTAGTTCGATTCTTAGCAAAAACTAGTTAATAGCAAGAGGCTCTGACGCCACTGTAGGGATTTACACCCTTCTACTAGTGTTTATAGCGGAAATATGACATCTAATGTCTACACTAGTATTCCCAGGATCACATGCAAAACTAGTAATTAATCTAATGGAGATAGTAGATTACCTTAATCGCTTTTCCCTCGAACTAGTTGAATTGATTGAAGAAGACCAAGAGCTTCAAGTGTAGCTCCTCTACTTGGGACACGAGCAATCAATTTGATCTCCCACCTTGTTGTATAGCTAGCACACCAATGGTGGTTGGATAGAAGAACACCTTCTTCTTTGACTAGATTGATAGTTAATGGGAATTAGCTCACTTTCTCCTCTCTACTTGATGTGGTAGAGTAAGAAAGCTTAGAGAGAAATTCCACACCTTATTCTCTGCCCTAAGAGTGTTTATATAGAACCCTAATAAGAATCCACCTCCTTTTAGGTTTCCTAAAACACCCTTTAGAATAAGATTTAGGGAAATAGTCGAAAATAGCAACTATTGGTATTTTCTCAATTCCCTAAGGAGGAGGTGTCCAAACACCACGAAAATTGGCAGATATAATGTTTATTATATCAGAAACTAACCCTCCAAAATTCAGCCCAATCCGAGTCCTAGAAGTACCCGAACCGGTCTAGGCCCAAAAACCCTGTTTTTGGCCCTTTTGTACTATCTTTGCCTAATTCCTTTTGGAGAAACAGGCGGAAAAATTTCAAAATTTCGGAAGTTTCAAATTTAGTCCTTAATACTCGCGCGTTTACAGACCAGTCCCTCCACAACTAAGATCTGGACTGTTGATTCTTTCAACGGTCCAGATCAAAATATCGATGAAACAAAACCTCTCCCCTCTCTCTCTAAAAAAACAAGTCTCGGTTCTTCAACATTTATGTTGGATTTCTCAATATAGAGTGCTTAGCAATTTGGGGTTCTCCATACATTCTTCAATGTTCTTGTTAAGAATTGAAGAAGGGAATGTGATAAATGAGAACATTACTAAGGCAAGAGTAAATCAATTTGGGTTTGTATATTAGGTTTGTTGTGGTATAAATCAATCTTAGCTTAACCGAAATCTTGAATTCCTTCTTTTTACTATATCTGAAACTTCACATTCAAACAATTAAGATATGATCATAAGTTTGAGTTCTAAATGAACAAAAACCCTTAATTATGAATACCCAAACTTGGATTTTTAAGATATGTCCTGCAATTTTAAAATCTGCAACTTTCTTTCTATTAAATTACTTAGAATCATTTGAAGGGAGTATCATGAAATTGGAGAAATTTCTATGCTTGAAGTATTTAGGAAGAAGATTAGAAGCAAGTTTCTGAGAATCCCAAAGGATGAAGCTACTACAAGCTATACTCCATGAAACAACCTCCAACCTCCAACCTCAGCCACCATATCATGTAATCCCCTCAATTGGTTGTCTTGACATACATAGCTGATGAAGAAGACGAAGAACCTCCAACCTCGCCCACCGGGCCACCATGAATTTCTTTCGGTTGGAACTTGAAACCCTCACTCGTTTTTTAGAGAGAGAAAAGTGAGGGTTTGTCGAATTTTGGGAAAGAACCAGAGGCTTTAGATCTGGACCGTTGAAACGTTTCAACGGTCGTGATTAGAGCAGGGACTAAAGGCGAAACTCTGGTCCTTAGCGGACTGAAGATAAAACACAAGAAGATGTTTTGTAATTTAACAAACTTGCCACGTGTCTTGCTACTATTCGGTCGCTATTTGGTAGGTCTAAGGGCTTCGCCCTATGTATCATTTCTGTTCCTTTTTAGGACTATGAGATATGTTTATGGGACACTCCCATGATTATATCTCACTCCCACTAGTCATATCCTAGATCAATTTGTCACTCTTATGTGTAACCCGTTGTAGGATCCGATCGAAGTTAGCCGCGAATTACTTCGTAATTCGACGATCGTAGTTGGTCTCTAGCTACAACTCTACGATCCCTAAATCAATCGGACTTGATGATCTTCCACATCAATTATCCTATCCGACAAATTGTTCGCATTGTCACCTTGGTCGAAGGACATCTCCTTCAACTCCTTCATGCCCAACCACTAGACCAATAAAACGTAGACTATAAAAGATTTGCTAATCTAACTTGTTTAACACCGAAATAAATGTAATACATAAAAAAGTAATTGATAATATGTAACCACGCTTTAATGTGTCATTCTCTACCGAATGATCGTTATTTGCATGCAAGTAAAACTTTTATGTCCTGTGGAATCATGAACCCAATGATTCATGAATCTATAGCATTTGGTGACCAAGCAAAAGCTTACTATCTAATTATTAAATTACGTGACTATGGTGGTTATCACATCTTCAACGTAACAATGTCATTATAATGAATATCACAGATCGTAGTCAATTTTCTAAAAATAATGATTTAAAAATATGGAAGAAACGTTTTCAAATAGAATGATTTATGGAAAAACACTGTCATTTGAAAATAAAACGAATTTCAGAAAAAAGCTCATAGGTTTATGGAAAAATGGTCTTATGAAAAAACAAAATTTTGACGAAAAAACTAATTTTGAAAAGGACAAAAAAAAAAAATCAAAACAATCATTTTATGAAAAAAAAGGATTATTAAAAGAATGAGTGTTTACGGTGATTTTATGATTGAAATTTGGGTGTAATGATTTGAAATGTTTTGTCCCTTGTGAGCAACTATGATGATCACAATCTCCCGCACCAGATTAAATCCTTAGATTGGTACTTCCTCTCTTCAAAAATTGTGATTGTTCCTTCTAAACGTGGTTACTTTCTAACAATCACCCCTCACCTATAAAAAAGCCATGAAACCAGGCATAAAATTTATTTTGAATTAACAGAGTTTAAAACATTCTAAAGTTCTTTAATACTTGTTAACGTTGGAAAGATTTTCAAATTCAAGTACCTCTGATCCAAAAAGGGATTTCTTTTCAAGACGTTTTGTCTATATTGTTGGTAAAATAAACAAGGCGAGTTAATGTCTTGCAGAAAGAGATCACTCGTCTCGGTTCAATCAAATTATCTTATGTTCTCCAACTTATAATTATATTTTTTTTAATGTTATTCGTATTAATTGGAAATTTAAACCAGAATACTCACAATCTGTTTTAAACATAATAATTTGGATTATAGATACAAAGCGGGTTATGATTAATTTCAAGAAGCAGCTACCAATAACGAAATTTCATCTGTGAGAATAACAATTTCAACAAAAAGGAAAATCTGTGAGAATAACAAAAGAAGCATATATTGACTTTGTGAAACTACATAAGAGCCCCACAGAACTTAGGGATTTAGAAGGACATTCGTGAACAAAATGTCTCGTAGACATTTCAAGATGTTTTAAGACATTTAGAGACATTTGTCTGTAGACAAAATGTCTTTGTGGACATTTTAAGACATTTGATTCATAGACAAAATGTCTTTATGGACATTTCAAGACATTTGGTTCATGGACAAAATGTTTTGGAGACATTTCAACATATTGAATCCATGGACAAAATGTGTAGAGGATATTATTATTGTTACTTTATTACTATTATTATTATTATTATTATTATTATTATTATTATTATTATTATTATTATTATTATTATTATTATTATTATTATTATTATCATCATCTCATCATGAGTGACAATTAGTACACATTTATTATTTTAATATTATCATTATCGTCTAATCATATGAAATAATATATTTGTATCACTATTTCGAACATATATTTTTTTTGACTTTTGTAGACATTTGTGGATATCTGTGGACATTTGATGGACAATTTGTGGACATTTATTATTTTAATATTATCATTATCGTCTAATTATATGAAATAATATATTTGTACCACTATTTCGAAAATATATTTTTTTGACTTTTGTAGACATTTGTAGATATCTGTGGACATTGGTGGACAATTTATGGACATTTATTATTTTAATATTATCATTATCGTCTAATTATATGAAATAATATATTTGTACCATTATTTCGAAAATATATTTTTTGACTTTTGTAAACATTTGTGGATATCTGTAGACATTGATGGACAATTTGGGGACATTTATTATTTTAATATTATCATTATCGTCTAATTATATGAAATAATATATTTCTACCACTATTTCGAAAATATATTTTTCGACTTTCGTGGACATCCGTAGATATATTTGTTGACATTGATGGACAATTGGTAAATATTTATTATTTTATATATATGAAATAATTTTATTATATTACTATATTATTGTATTATTATTAATATAGTAATATAGTAATAAGATAATATTATAATAATATAATAATAGTATAATAGTATAATATAATAATATGATAATAATATCATTATTACTATAATAAAGTATTATAATAATAGTAATTATTTTATAATATTCCTTACTGAAATGTCCACAAGTGTCTTCCATATTTTGAGAGACATTTTCTCTCCAAAAGCTCTCCAAATTTACATTAAAATGTCTCCAATTGTCCACAAAACCAATTTGTCTTGAAATGTCCATAACTTCGTACCAAAAAGGAATAACACAGACATTTCAGGACATTTGAAATGTCTCAAACGAATAACACGGACATTCAGAAACATTTTAAATGTCCCTAACCAATAACACAGACATTCGGGGACATTTTAAATGTCCCCAACCAATAACACAAACATTGGGGGACACAGTCATGTCCCCCAATGTCCACAACCACTACCCCCCTTAAAGTCTGAAAGTACATAATTTTTGGAAGGATATGACATGTCACCTACCCGCACATTAGAATTTATATGACTAAATAACTTTAAGAAGGATATGAGATGTCGCCTGGCCGACCCACACATTAGAATTTATAGAACAAATTTCTAATTGATGCGTACAACCACGGTAGTGGGAGAAGAAGTGCAACGGCCCCAACCCCTCTCAAAAAACAAGAGATAATCGAAGAATTGAGAATCCCTTAAAGGTCTTAACTAGCTAGCTTTGGTATACATTTGAAATTCTAAATTATTACAAAAATTGGGAATCCCTCTCGGTTGTTTTCTATTTTAATATTATTCGGGAATCTAGTTGAGAAAAAGATCTCCGAACTATATTTGCGGGAAAATTAAAGAGATAGCTTGTTATAAGTCAAAATTACCATGGGATATCCTAACTAAAATTTTGTGGAAAATTTGCTTTTTAATTCTTACCTTGCTTGTATATTATAGAATTCTTTCATTCATTATAACTAAAAAGGATAATGGTACTCAGACTCCAAAAGTACAGACAAAGTCAAGAATGTAAGCATTTTGAGAGTGTGGGTTTTATTCACCTTTACCAAAATAAAAGTGATTTACAGATCTTTAACCAAATAGTGCCTACTTTCTTGACTTTGTCTGTACTTTGGGAGTCTGAGTACCATTATCCAACTAAAAAGTGCCCCTACACCCAAAAATTTCTAGCCTTGACACTGCTTTTCATTTGTTTTTTTATTTTCCAAATAGTCCTTATGCTAATGTTTATGGAATTGAAGTTCAATATTGTTTTCAACTTTTGTTTTTTTATCCTAAATGTGTTTACATAGAACTGGAATTCATTTATTTTTTTGTTGTAAAAAATCTAATTCTGTTAGTAATTAAGTTTGTATTGTCAGGGTCGGCCCAAGTAGTTGGGGGGCCTAAAGCAAGATAAAATTTGATGCCCTTTATACACTAAATAGGTTACTTTCCACTAAAAAATCCCTTAATGGTTGATCAATTATTTTCCAACTAGTCGTATTATTAAATTCTTCGTTGACATTATTGTTCTCGATATCTTCATCAATGTTCTCCTTCTCTAGTTCTTCGCTAACATTTTCGTATCTATGTTCTTCAATTATAGCTACGTTTTTTGTGTTCTTCATTTATATTGTGACGCCCAACGTTATCACAGACAAATCTATTCGACCATATTTCCACTACTAGATTCTTCAATCGCAGTTGTGAGTTCTTCAGTGGAATTATTCTCGAGTTTTGTAGTTGTCGTAAAAATACTTAATAAGGAAATAATTTTGAGATTTTTCTAATATTTACATTCTTTTACTTTTTCTCTCTTAGGATGTCCTGATTTGTAAGTACGCTTCATTGGTACACTAAATATCAATAAAATAATTTAGATACAATGACAAAATTTAGACCTAAAATAGAAAAAAGTTAATAAAAACACAAATAACTATTGTCTTATTAGATAGTCGAATTATATAGATTTAATTAATATCATATAAATAAAAAAAATCTATTACCGTAACAAGTTTTACATATTTGTTGCATAAAATATAACATTAAAAGATCTAACAGAGAACACACCTTGTAAGTTGTAACTATAGGACAAAAATCATATAATATAGCTAGTAGATGGTACTGTGGCGAAATCTATTTTAACGATGAAATCAAATTTTAAAATAATTCTCACAAAAAGCGATTAAAAAAGCTAATAAATAGAAAAATAACATAAAAAAGAGTGGAACAAATCTCTGAGAAGGTGAGAAAAAGAATGAGGGAATGGACGTTGGGCCCAAAATAAGTGGCCGGTCAATCAATGTCTGAAATTATAAACCCAGTCCAAAGCGTCAGACCCCTACTGGAAAGTACCGTAACCCCCTTGATTTTTCATCAAATTTACGGAAGCTGCCACTCAAATTTGCCGGGCGAAAATTTTAGAATTTTACTTTCTCTCTCTAATTCTCTTTCCAGATTCGTTTATTTATTTAACCAATTCCTATTTTCTCTCCAATTTTGAAATTTTCTCTCCAACTTTAAACCAATTTCAATTTTTTCTCTCTCCAATTCCTATTTTCTTTCCATATTTTAACCTATTCTGTTTCCAACTTTTAACCAATTTCGATTTTTTTTCTCCTAACTTTCCAGATTATTTATAAAACCAATTCCTAATTTCTCTCTCTAATTTAGGGATCCAGATTTATTTCTTTTGTTTTTTAATTTTCTCTCACACATATTTCTCTCTCCAATCTCAACAAATTTCTCTCTTTAAAAATCTCTCCCCAATCTCAACAATTCCAGATTTATTTCTTATCTCTTTACATTTAAATTTTCCTCATTTTTTGGTAGTTTTTCATTTAAATTTAAATTTGGGTCGGTGGGTATATAGACCAAAATAATTTTCAAAAAAGGTTTATGATCAAATCTTCTCAAAATATGGATATTTAGTCCTTTTACATTATGGACATAAAAACCCTCATTTTCTAAACACATTACCATCAATGTCCCACGCTCAAATTTGACTTGGAGATTTATTAGCAAAAATTGTGGAGATTTATTAGCAAAAAATATGGAGATTTATTAGAAAAAAATGGATAGAAACAAATCATAATTTCTCTCTCCTCTAAACAGATTTGGAAAGCAAATTTTCTCTTTCCTATTATCCGAATCAATCAGAAACAAAAATCCTAACCAAAATGAAACGTCATCACCACGGATATTTTCAAATCAATTTTCTCTCTCTTCTTTACAGATTTAGAAACCAAATCAATTTTCTCTTTCCTATTATCCGAATCAATCAGAAACAAAAATCCTAACCAAAACTACTGTAAAGTATGTATAATTTATTCACAAGTTTTTTTTGCATGGTTATTTTTCATCATAAGGAAGTTTGTTTCGACGTTATGGTGAGATTTTGGGTTGATTTTTATGGTTTTTTCTGTTGTGACATAGTTTCTGATGTTCAAAGCTTCGTCATAAATCAATTTTTAGAGATCTGTTTGATAAATTATGTCAATTTCTGTCTGGTATAACTTAAACTACTGTAAAGTATGTATAATTTATTCACAAGTATCCGTGATTTACCACAGGATTCGGTAATTTTTGATAAATAACCAATGATAACAACAAAAATTTAAAAGTTTTTAATTGATCAAACCTTGTAATTTCTGATAGTGGTCATTTATATGAAGGAATTTATATTGTATACTGATATACAATAAGTATGTTTTACAATGGGATTTAATGATGAACAACAAATTCTGATATACTAATGATAAAGTATAATTTTAAACGTTATATACCTAAACTGTAAATACGATATTATGTATAATTTACAATAAATTATGCAAACTTTATGAAAAATAATGAGACATTTATCACAAATAATGAAATCATGTTTCCTTTCCATGTCTTTCAATATGAACATAGAATCGCATTTCAATGGTGACCATCCATGCACTATCCATTTGCAATCTTCAACAGGACACACAGCAGTAGCACGCTTAGAATCATTCTTTATGAATTTAAAATCATGCCCGGTGTTGATGCTATATTGCCTAAGAGCATATCGAAAAGCTTTTGCACCCCCAGGAAATAACTGTCCTAGTTCTGTAAATATCTTACCCCAACCATCTGATTTCAGTTTGATTTCCTTATTTTGATTTGATGATTCTGCTTGGAACTCCATCTGTGATAACAAAGTGAGATAGATTAATTCAAATAAATTATATATACAAGTATATTATTTGCAGTAAATTATATGAACATTTGAATAAATTACATGTACTTTACAGAAAAGTACACAGGATTTACATATGTAAATCAAAGATGTTCTAATAATGAAACGAGAACTGTTTTGATATTAAATCATACATAATGTTCCATAAATTACGTATGATTTACACAAAATAATATAATGTTAATGTTATTCGTGAAAAATTTACAGAACCAGAACATATATCATGTTCTCAATTTGATAAACATCGTAGGGAAAAGTTTATATAATTTACGTTACATTATGGTAATTTATTCTAAAGTATATATAATGTTAATTCTGTTATGAGTAACCGTGCGAGAATCACGTTTCATCAATCTGTACGGAAAAAAATCAGATCTGGAGAAAATTTGAACATCATACTTTGCATAAACTCCAAATCTATTGATAACTGATATGACGATTGATTGCAAACAATAAGTAAACTCGATTTGTAAGATTTAGAAATGAAGTATTAATCTCATGAAGATCGTGATCATTAATACAAACTTTAGAGAGAGAAAGACAATAATAACTTTCTTGATCTGAAACAGAATCATCAAATAAGAAAATTGTTTACCTGATTAACAATTAAGATGATGATTTTTAATAGCTCTAATGATAATGAAACAAGTTAATGGAAGATTTTCAATCGAAACATAATCAGAAAACATAAAAATTTGATTTGAGTTTTACCTGAACTTAGAAACTCAGTTTTCTGTTTTAATGGAGGATAGTTTCAAAAGATGAAGATGTAGAGAGAGAGAGAAAGATAGGACGAGAAGGTTTCGGTTACAAAGTTTTTTGTTTCAATGGAGGATAGTTTCAAAAGATGAAGATGTAGAGAAAGAGAAAGATAGGACGAGAAGGTTTCAGTTACAAATTTAAGGAAGATAATGATTTCTTTCTTCCTTTAGAGTCGGTAATTGGAGAGAGAAACAGGGAGATAAATAAGGGAAACGAATATTGGTTGATTTGAGCTTAAATTAGATCTTATATATATGGAAGGTTAGTTTAGGTATTATAAATTATTTGGTATTCTAGGGATTTGTGTTTTCTCTCTAGATGACACCAAATGGACTAGATATCCATTTGTATTATTTTTTTGGTTTTGAAACCCTTTATAGGATTAGAAAGGACTAAAAGTCCTATTAGGGTCCGTTTTTTGGATTATAAGCCCAAAAATTCTTTAAATTTTCCTCATTTCGAATTTTTCTCTCCAACTTTCCACATTTATTAATTTAACTAATTCCTAATTTCTCTCAAATTTTAACCAATTTTGATTTTTCTTGGTTATGTACTAAACACTTTTGTACTGGGAATTTTCTTGCGTACCGGAATTATTCTGTGTACTGGCTATTTGGTTATGTACTACACATTTTTCTACTGGAAATTTTATTGTTTCTTGGAAATTGTTCTGTTTACTAGCCATTTGGTTAGGTACTAGACATTTTTGTATTGAAAATTTTCTTGTTTCCAGGAAATTGTTCTGTTTCCTAAAGATTGTTCTGTTTACTAGCCATTTTTGTATTGGAAATTTTCTTCTTTCAAGGAAATTGTTTTGTTTCCTGAAAATTGTTCTGTTTACTAGCCATTTTTGTACTAAAAATTTTCTTGTTTCCAGAAATTGTTCTGTGCACTGGCCATTTGGTTATGTACTACACATTTTTGTACTGGTAATTTTTTTATGTACTGCCCATTTCGTTATGTAATAAACACATTACGAATTTCTCTCTAGATTTTTCCTATTTTCCCTCTCTCTAAATTTTATTTCTTTTTCGTATTTCCTATTTTTATTCTTTTTATTTCTGTTTAAACATATTTTCTCTCTCCAATCTTACTACTTTATTTTTCTCAAACATTCTTGCCTTATATGTTGGTAGATTTTTCAAAAGATTTCCACATTTCCTATTTTTATTCTTTTTATTTCAGAAGTCGATAATCTTTCAAAAAAATTTCCAGTACAAGAATATAATCGATTTCGGAATAATTTACAGAAAATTTTTTAGAGAGAGATATTAGAAGTTGATAAACTTTTAGAAAGAGAGAGAGAAGATGAAGATAATCAACTTCGGAATATTAGTTTAGAGAGATAGAGGAAGAAATTTCAAAAAAAAATTTAGAGGGAGAGAGGAAGATTAGTGTATAGAGAGAGAGGAAGAAGATAATTAACATCCATGATTTTCTGAGGTTTTAGAGAGAGAAAGAAAACGAGAAGAGACTTAGCCGGGATCCCAAAATTTGGTTTCAAAATTTCGAAATTTTCAAACCAAGGGCAAGAGGGGGAGAAAAAAAAAGAAAACCAGGAAAAAATGAGTTGTCCTGACATTTGGACTGGAAACTCATTTCTGACCGAAAATGGTCTGCACGTTCATCCCCCCCCCCCCCCCCCCAGTATAGTTTAATATAAGAAAATTGGGTCAACAGTTGGTAGCCCAAGTGGTCCAAGGTGTTGACATAAACTCCAGAAACCCCTGGAGGTCCCAGGTTCAAATCCTAGAGAAGGTGGAGTCTTTGGTTATTTGAAATGGGATTATTAGGGTATTAATAATAATGTAGATGGGCTTCAGGCCATAGTTTAGATGGGCTTCAGGCCATAGTTTCGATGGGCTATAGGCCCGGTTTGATTGAGTTTGTATGGGTAGTAATCGAGTTTATCACATCTATGATGTATCAATACCAATTGTAATGGAATTACCAAAAAAAAAAAAAAAATATAAGAAAATTGGGTTTTGCCTTAGGTTTTAGGTTGAACAAATAATTTGAGCTTGCCTTTTAGGTGAGTATTACTTTTCAATTGCGTTACTGGGCATTGGCACTGTGTTTCGTTCTCAATTTCTTAGGCAGTAGCGGCAGTACTTGTTTGAATTCCCAGCCCAATATATTAAGCAGCAGTTACTTCAATAATTGTTTGAGTTAATTTCTATATGGCCCCCTACTTTGTGACCAGCTTCCTTTATGGCCTCCTATTTTCTGTAAACCTAAATTTGGTCTCCTATTTTCATGTAAATGTCATAACTACCCCTCCCATTAATATAATATTAAAATAAATTTAGTTAGGAAATATTTCTCTCCACCTCACTTCCACCTCTACCACACATGTCTCTCCACCTCACCTCTTTCTTCTCCGACGAAGAAATTTTTTAAACTTTCCTCTTTCTCTCTCTGTCCAAAAAAAAAAAAAAAATTTTTTTTTTTTTTAAACTCTCCTCTCTCTCTCTCTCTCTCTCTCTAAAAAAAAAGAAAAAACTCACTTCAACATAAAAAAAAAAAAAAAAAATTTAAACTCTCCTCTTTCTCTCACTCTCTCTCTCTAAAAAAAAAAAGAAAAAACTCCCTTCTCTTTCTCTCTAAATATTCCGGCGAAGAGGGGTTCCCTTTCGCCGAAATATTTAGAGAGAGACAGAAGGGAGTTTTTTTTTGTATAGAGAGAGAAAGAGGAGAGTTTAAAATAAATGTTGAAGGTCGCCGGCTGGAAAATTTTCCGGCCGGCGACCTTCGTCGGAGAAGAAAGAGGTGATGTGGAGAGAGATGAGGTGGAGAGACATGTGTAGTGGAGAGGGATGTGAGGTGGAAGTGAGGTGGAGAGAGATATTTCTTAACTAAATTTATTTTAAATTATATTAATGGGAGGGGTAGTTATGACATTTACATGAAAATAGGGGGCCAAATTTGAATTTACAAAAAATAGGGGGCCATAAAGGAAGCTGGTCACAAAATAGGGGGCCATATAGGAATTAACTCTAATTGTTTTTTAATAGTGCCTGTAAACGAATGTTATTTGGGGGCCTTGTCCAAATGGAGCCCAAAGCAGCCAACACATTATTAATTAATATGTTTATTTTTATCAAAATATGGTGTAATCCTCTTTAGGATCCTTTCATCTTTTTCTATCTTTTTCGTGAGAGTCTAGTCTAAGTTCTCTCACCTCATGAGGTACTTTACATTCGAAGTTCTTAGAATTTATTTATCTAACTCTCATGTCGCTGGACAGAGAGGAATTACTTTTGCCATGTAAACCAATGATTTAATCACTTATGAATGAAAAGGGTTTCAAAAAGAAAAAATATGGTGTAACCCAAAGGAATGAAAAAATTTTGTACCCCTTTTTCAGCCATGCCACTGGCCATAGCTAAAACAACTAGCATCCTACCATATCAAGAGTGACCAGTTGCATGGGTGGAAAAAGCCCTATAAATTTTTTACAAGGAAAATGAATAAAATATTCTGAATGTTAAATCAAATTAGCTGAAATGAATCAAGCGCTCGTTTTATTTTAAACAAACTGAGTTTCACTCGCATGGACATATTTTCACTCAGATGGTCTAAATATAAACCATCTCAACTTCGTCAGCTTATAAGACAGATTAGGTTTTTGTATATTTTTTTCTTGATGAAAATAGGCTTTGCAGAACTTCATTAAATCTCAAATTGAATGGGAGTTCTATAGGCACCCCATATTAGGTGCCACATTTCTACATAAATTTGTCAAAAGTTTTGCTTTCAGTGTGGGCATATATAGCTTCCAGACTTTATTTATACTTCTCTACAAACTATTCTGTGTAGAATTTTTGGAAAAATCAGTGTACAATCACAAATAATTTCAAATCAAGAGAAAGCTAGAAAATTTAATAATTCTTGTAAATAGTATATATCACAAGAAAAAGTCATGATTGCTTTTCTCCGAAAATTAATAGAGATTAAACACATATAATTAGAACCAAATAAACATATTCATTCATGAAGATGATTAGGTCGCTTACATATTAGAACAACTATACTGACTTAACACAACAAAAAAAAACCAAAGAAACTAAACCAAAGTAATATCTACTTAGTGAGGAAACTATTATCAATCCATGTGTCCGCGACTATGTGCGGGGAGGGTCTGTCCTAGACTATATGAGAGGAAACATGTAAGTGTGGCATTCATAACTTGTTCATTTGATAGAACAGTTGAATGCCAGTTAGAATCACACCCAAGAGCAAAAGGAAGCCGGGGAAAATCACCAATCCAATGAGCAGCCATGTACTCTAATGAAGAACCTTGAAAACTTAAACTTTCATTTTGCCCAAATGCCTCACCTAGTTCTATTGATTGTTGTACCGCTATAGGAGGACTTGAGAATCCAAGATGGTTCTTCTTCGGCACATTCACACCCACAAATAAATGACGTTTCGAATGAAAGAAGTTAACAAGTGGAGGTGGAATCTCACTGTGAACATGTACACTAAAAATCAAACAATGATTTGAAATACATAGTCCAACCCAAGAAATGTTATTCCTGCCTCTAATTGGTGAAGGGAAGACACCAAGTCCAATCTTGCAAGCCTCCTCTGAACCTCTGATAAAACGCTTACTAACGCCACTTAACCAATATTCTAAGACTCGGATGTCATTTGTTACCGTTGTTGATATGTAAAAATTTTTAAAACACACTTCATACATCATTTGCGAAGGATTTGAGTTCGAGGTTAGCATACAAGTAGGTAAATTACCAATGCTAAGCTCATGGACTCGTCTTTCCATTTCATTCACGTTTCTGTATGATTGAAACATACGAACCGCAAAATATAACATTAAACTGAGGAGGAGACCAACTCCATTTCCCTTCATAATGATCCCCACAGATATTCTATCTATCACATAAACCAAAACTAGAATGGGAAAAACTACTTTGTCAAAAAAGTTTAACATTTTTCTCTTCCTTTTTTCTAAATGTCAAGAAGTATTTCAAAGCAAAGAAAAGAAGAAAGTAATCCTCTCTGCTTTCTTGCAATGGTGTTAAGTATTTATATAGAGAAGGGGCACTTTAGTCTTTAAATTGAATGTTATCGTTTCAAGTGTATTTAATATTTTTATCTACCACATTTAACTATTAGGGTCAGAGAAATGGTAGTCCAAATAAAATCTGGAAAAGACTTATGGCATTTCAGAAATGGTACTAAACTCAGGAAAAGACTTGATGGCATTTATGATCCTCTATTGCAAAAGTACCCTCTTGTTTCTCTCACTAACCTTTCTTTCCCTATCCCCCAATTCCCCCCCCCCCCCCCCAACGTTTCCCTCTCTCCAAATTTTTCTCTCTTTTTCTTGTGATTTAATTATTGTGCCTGTGAAAACCTAGAATTCAGACTCACCAATAAAATCAGAGTTGAAAATTCAGGTATGTGGTTATATAATGGTGTTCATTAATACAAGAAATAGGACAAGTAAAAAGCCATCATTCTAGCCTATGAATAAAGCCAGTTGAAGAGACTATGATCAGAAACACAGAACTCTGTGTATTGGGTTTTCTAACAATGACCATAGTAGTTCACAAAACAAGATACCAACATTCTTGATGTGTTATGGGCAATAATGCATTTAAATCATGTGTTCAATGTAATTGAGGTAGTAGTACTAGAAAAATTCTTAACTAGTAGTATGATCGGTTTTATTTATTCGTATAATTCAGATTAAAAGATTTCGTAAGTCTGTGAGAAGGGATCGAGAATCGTCATAAGGAAATGGGTATATGATCATATTACCAGTGGGTTCCTTCAACACAATATCCCAGAAGTCGAACTAAATTTTTATGACGAACATGTCCAATAGCCTCAACTTCTACTCTAAATTCTTTTTCTGCTTGACCTCCATAAGAAAAGCAACGAATAATCAGAAAATGACCCGACAAGCAAACTTTATCGAAGTAAAAGAAAAGAAACATTTTCGGAACTCACAGATTGTTGAGGAGCTTCTTGACTGCTAACGGGGTTCCTTTAACAAGATTTCCACGATAAACAACTCCATAAACACCTTCCCCAAGAACATTCTCTTTAGAGAACCGATTAGTTGCAAGCTCCAAGTCCCTCAATGTGAACCAATGGCCCCAACCAAGGTGACAAAATTCAGGTAAACCACTTAAAGGCGAAGGTGCAGTTATCGGGTAAGACGACGATGGCTTGTAAGTAGCAAAAGCCCGGACCATCATCAAAAGGGCCCGTTTGAGGGCTCTGGTCGATGGTTTTGTCTCAATGTACGCCTACTCCCGACCATCATTTTCAGCCAATCGATCATATTTACCTGCAGTTACCAGCAAGAAATTTTAACATTAGGCTAGTGAAAAGGCATATCTGAAGCACAAGAGGAAGAAAATACATAAATGAATGTTATTCTTAGGAGACTAGACTGTGAATAGTTGTAGGCAATAAGAGAAACACAGAATCCTTTCGAAAAAAATTGAGTTCATTTAAAATCAATATAGTTCTAGTGGAATGTCTTCATACATAGGCAAAGCATAATTAGGGGTCTCCACCGAAATACGTACACCAATATGAATTGGACACTTGGATGGTCTTTGTGTTTTCTATTCAAATCTAAAATCTGAGTCGAGATCTAACGCCTCAAGTAGGATTTCAAAATGTGGGGTTTTCAGCTGTCTTGTGCGTCTGACTTGTCTAAATGGCTGACTTAAGCTGATTTGGGTATAGTTGAGCCTTTCGAAAATAAGTAGGAATTAGAGGTCGATTATCTGAAATACTTTAAAATGACTATTGTATCTCTAACGGAAACTAGTCGAACTCAGACAACCAAGAAAAATCACACTCAAGCGAGTCAGGCCCAAACGTTAAGAAGAAAACACTACCATATTACAATAATCAACAACAGATTAGATGGCTATACAACAGCCATTTGTCAGAAGCACGAACCAAATACCATCTCTTACAAGCTTCTTTTCATTGACCCAATATATAATTGATATTGTATATATATATTAGATGGCTAGTTTATGCTTACCTCATTGTCAGGACGTCCATAGTCTACAGGGTCCCTTCCAGACTTCCAGTGATTGCTTCCAAGACAACAACGCCAAAGCTATATACATCACTTTTTCATTCAAAAGACCAGTATTTGCATACTCTGGTGCAACATATCTGCAAAAAGTATAACAAACAAATAAATAGGATCAAAATGTGCTACGCATCTGATAACCGTTCACAACTGGGAGCTTTAGAACCCAAAGGCCAAAAAAAGAGGATTTTGTAATTCATGGATCATTACCCAAGGTTCCCATAACTCGAGTTGCGATATGGCCTGTCCCATCACCGAGTAACTTCGCAAGACCAAAATCAGATACCTTAGATTTAAAGTTATCGTCAATTAATATATTGCTAGATTTAATGTCTTGGTGCACAACTTCCGGTTCAATAGCTTCGTGCAGATAGGCAAGCCTGAAATGAAATAAACCATGTTTATATAACATGTGCAGATAAAATAAAAGAAGAACCTAAAACTCCGGCTTTAGATTAATAAGCTCAGGCCTTAGCTGTGCCGAAAAGAAGCCTCATTCGAGCCTCCCAAGTAAGATATCCGTGTTGTCGCAAGCTCCACGAAGCCGTTGCTCTAATTTCCCATTGTTGACATACTCGTAAACCAGCATCCTGAGCAGTTCAAAAATGAAATTTAGAAACCTAGAATTCAGACTACCACTAAGAGCAGACTTGGAAATTCAGGTATGTGTTTATAATGGGGACCATTAATTCAAGAAATAGGACAGGTAAAAACCATCACTCTAGCCTATAAATAACGGCAGCTGAAGAGACTGATCAGAAACACAGAACTCGTGTATTGGGTTTTCTATCATTGACCATAGTAGTTCACAAAAACATGATACCAACATTCTTGATGTGTTATGGGCTATAATGCATTTAAATCATGTGTTCAATGTAATTGAGGTAGTAGTGCTAGAAAAATTCTTAACTAATATGATCGTTTTTATTTATTCGTACAATTCAGATTAAAAGATTCCATAAGTCTGTGAGAAGGGGTCGAGAATCATCATAAAGAAATAGGTATATGATTGTATTACCTGTGGGTTCCTTCAACACAATATCCCAGAAGTCGAGCTAAATTATTCTGACGAACATGTACAATAGCCTCAACTTCTACTCTAAATTCTTTTTCTGCTTGACCTCTATAAGAAAAGCAACGAATAATCAGAAAATGACCGGACAAACAAACTTTATCGAAGTTAAAGAAAAGAAACATTTTCTGAACTTACAGATTGTTGAGGAGCTTCTTGACTGCTAATGGGGTTCCTTTAACAAAATTACCACGATAAACAACTCCATAACCACCTTCCCCAAGAACATTCTCTTTAGAGAACCGATTAGTTGCAAGCTCCAAGTCCTCAATGTGAACCAATGGCCCCAACCAAGGTGTGAAAATTCAGGTAAACAACTTAAAGACGAAGGTGCAGTTATCGGGTAAGACGACGATGGCTTGTAAGTAGCAAAGCCCCAGAACCTCCTTCTTCCCCAGATTGAGATCCTGCACCATCTCTCTCCAAATTATGAAATGAACCAGACTGACTACCATTATCAACAGTATTTGCCTTTCCAACTCCAGAATTGACCAAAACTTTATCCGATTCCTCATACTTGTCATGAATGTTGATAATCCCATTCTGGGGAACAAATTCATCTGTTGATGCTTGGTCTACTCTTACTTCTTTGATCTCCTTTGAAACAATTGGGATTTGGTTAACCGGAAGATCAGTTGCTCTTCTTGTTTTCTTTCGGGAAATAAGACATACCCATAGCACCGAGAGAATGATAACAATAGATAAAGCAACACATATCCCAATTAAAACCCAAACCTTGAGACCAAAGAGACCTGTTTTCTTCGGTAACTCGGCATTAAGATTTGTTCCCATTCTTCTGTTCTATAGTTTGACAAGCCTGTAAACAAATATAAATGACTCAAAACAATGTGACTCTAGGAACTCACATAGAACATATATGTATGACATTCAAATTTAACACCGCTCAAAAACTATGAAAAATTTCTCTCACTCTTGCTCTCTCTCTAGCTCTCTAAAGAAGAGTTGTTGTTGCTTGTGTTGGTGTGGTTACAAAAGCACTCAACCCACCTATTTATATTTAATATAAGCCGGTGGGATTGGGTTGTGCCGACTCCAAATTGAGTATAAAATTGGAAACCAATTTGGCTCCACCAACCGACTTCAATTTGGTTTCCAAAACTGCATCCAATTGATTTCATCAAACCGCCTCTCTTCCAAGCCATGAAACCGCCTCAATCCAAGTCATGAAACCGCCACTTACATATATGTATGACATTCAAATTCTTTACCAATTCCTGACCTCAAATAGACACATCAAAAGCCAAAAAAAAAGCAGAAAACAGCTATTATCATACTTTATCAAGCCAAAAAGGACAGCAAAATCCTGCTTATTGACAATGAAATCAGCAGTTTCTTTATGATTCTCAACATAATCAACAAAACATATTATTTCTCATCTAATGTTGGTTCAATTACAGAAAATCTAGTAAGACAACAAAAATAAAGAAAAAAAATCCCAAGTTTAGAAGAATTTTCTTCTTCCTCATACCTGTAATTGAATTCAGAAGAGTGACAACCTCACCTAGATCTCTGAACCACTAGTTAACACCTTCTTCTTCTTTATCATATAAGCATAAGACTAACTGTAGATCTATAATCAAAGATCTCAGACAACAACCCAAGGCGAAAAAACCTAAATCTAATCCACCTAAACAAAACCCATTTCTCACAAATGCCAAATAAACAAAGAAATTGAAGAGATTTCCTTTCTGGGTTTCTTTTTCTTTCGCTGAAAATTGGTTTCTGTAAGAAATCTCTCTTAGCTCTATTTTATTTCAATGAAATGTTTGTAAGTACATTGATATGCTTTTATACTAGATTAAAGAAGAAAAACAGAAAAAGGCAAATAACAGAAAAGTTTGTTATGAATTAGTTATGTAACAAACTTTCTCTTGTTGTAGGAAGAAGATCTTGAGGCTGCCTTTATACTATCAACTATCTTCAAGAGTTTGTGGCTGCTTTTAGAGAACGACGGAGTCAACTTGTGTTGACTGTTATGGGTGCTCTTAGACCAAGACTAGGTCATATCTGGTATCCATGACCTAAGTATAAAAGGAATCGAAATCCCTAATTCCCTTCTTTCAGCTTCTTCGAAAATCCCTAATTCCTCTTTTCCGTTCCATCGAAACCCTAGTTTTGCAGCCCCCCTCAAACCGATGATGAAGATTTGTGAATCATCAGTTTGTTCCGAAAGAAATCAAAGAGATCAAGTGAAATCCCTTATAGTGAATATATCTGCAATCTGTTCCTTTGTTGGAAGATGATGAACAATAATGGTACCATTCGAAACCAAATCCCTAACATAGTGAAAATCAACCTCAATATGTTTCGTTCTTGCATGGAAGATGGGATTAGAAGCAAGAAACTTCGCACTGATGTTATCACAGTATAATACGAATGGTTTCTTCCACTACAAAAAAAACATTCAATTGGGACAGACATTTTTACGTATGTCCCTAATGAAGCAGTAATAGGGACAATTTTACACTATTTGTCCCTGATAGAATAACAATTGGGACCAATTTATCATAGGGACGGATTTTCCGAGAGCAATTTAAAAAAAAAAAAAAGTAGAAATTTTCGACCCAAAAAAAAAGGCGCAAAACTTTACCCTTCTTCCCTCCCTATTTTTTTTCGTTCTGTTTCCCTCTTTTCTTTCTCTCGCCTCTTCACCACTCTTCCATCACGACTTCATCACCACGATTTTTTTCTCCCCATGATTTTCTTCTCTCCTCTTCAACACTATTGATCTTCTTCTAGTTATAGGGTTAGCCTTTCTAGGGTTTCTGTTGCATCTTCTTCTTTTGTGCGGCAGACTTAGGGTTTCTTTGGGCTTCTTCTCGGTTTTGTGAAGCAGGTTGGTCGAGATTTCTAGGGTTTCTGGTGCGAGTCTTCACATCCAGGTTCATTGTTCTTCTCCCTGTTCTTCTTATTTGTTAAATTAATCGCTTACCCAACTCAATTAACAAGTTATAGTCCATCAATGAAACAACAAAGTTATCCTGTTGAAAATCTTAGTACTGAATCTTCTTATATTTGTTGTTTTGGGTTCATTGGGTAATAAGCAGGGTGGTTGTACTACTAGTACTATTAATCAAACAATGCTCCTCAAGCTCATCCAACAAATGGTGATAATGTTCAGTCTAATGGAACTTTGGATATTGTTTCTAGTTGAGATCATAAGTATTGATTTGTGAATTTTCAGTGGTTGATTATATCGGAATATAGATCGGAATATATATATATATATATATATATATGTATGTATATGTGTGTACGCGCGTGTGTATAGCTAGCTTACTATGATCATGTTTACTCTGAAACCTAGTGATCTTATTAGTAATGTTGAAATATAGTTTGTCTGTTTGTTCTTGTAAAAGTGTTCTTTTTTAAGTTATTATCATAATTTGCTTTATATACAACATAGTGCAACTTAGGTGTAAGAAAAAATACTAAAGCTCAGTTGTGTATGTATACATTTTCTAAATTCATATATGAAAACTGACTTCGTATCTAAATTGACTTAAGTTCGATCTCAACATGTCGTGTTTTATCTGACTTAGTTGAATGGTTGATAACCGTTGATTTGAGGTCTATTTGAGACTATAAATAATATAAGTTTGAATTAAGATCTCATTATTTGAATTAAGTCTTCAGCAAGTTGTAAAAAATCCCGTATTTGTGTTAGACGTTCAGGTGTTTAAAGAATGACAGAAGTTTGTAAGAACTGTTTGGGAATGAGATTCTATTTCTTGTTTCTTGAACTTATGTCATTCTTGAAATTCTATTAAACACCTGATATACCACTGATCATCCATTCATGAAATTCTATTTCTTGTTTCTTGAACTTATATCGTGATTCATTGAACGAGAGTTGTATTCAATACTGGATGTGAGGATGAAGTCTGGGTTGGGTTTCATTTTCTTTCTAGTACCTCAGCAAGACTTGAAAAACTTGGGGAGAGAGAGAAATGAGAAACGAAAGTTCTATCTGTAAGGCACTTAGTTCCACATTGCTTAAAAAGACCTTCGAGACTTGGGTTATATAAGTCTTACATATGGGCTAGGCCTTTTAGGTGGGTTTGGCCCCTTGATTATCTAGCAGGTGGGAAACCTTCTGTGGTCTAGGACAGACCCATGCTAAGGAAAAACCTTGCACAATGCGGAACTTGCTAGTGTCCTTGGGTCATTGGTGTTCTTGAGCACTCTACAACACCCAAAATCAATTTGAGACTTTGATCAACCACTGAGACGAATCACAACGCATGATTTAGATAAGGCAAACACTTCGCAATAAGTTTTCTTAGTTACAACAAACTAGTTACTTTCGCAGTCTAGGGTTGATAATATTGAAGGCTGGCTGGACATTTGATCCTACCTATGATGAAGCTCATCATTCGTTATTTCAATAATGAACTGCGCACAATTCTTAACACTAATTTGTATATATTTCTTGTGATCTTTCTCTTTTAGATTTGTTATTCTTGTAATGATAATAGTCAGAAGATTATATTACATAGTTTCAGTTTTAAAGTTGTCATGATTCACTAGTTTGATATTAAGTTTTCATAGACACGTTTTATAGATTTGTTATTGTATCGAATAATAGTTATGTGTTGTTCCTACCATGTTACTACTATCCAGTAATAACATAAGAATGAAATAACAGTCCTATTATTCAATTCTTGGGTATTTGAATTGAACATAGAATCAATTCAAGTATTTTGTGCTAAACAATGTATTTTCATCCAGGTTCTTCGAGAAAGCTTATAGGGTTTCTGTTGCGGGTCTTCTAGGTTCTGTTGCGAGTCTAAACTTCTAGGTTTCTTTTGGGTTTCATCCAGGTTCGTCGTTCTTCTTCATCTTCTTCTTATTCGTTAAATTAAGAAAACCAAAGTTTATCAATGGTTTGTTGTTCTTGTCTTCTGTTTTTCTTTTTCTTGTTCTTGCCTTTTGTTTCTCCTTCTTAACTCTTATGAATTGGTGTGTACTTATTATGTGTTTATGAAATATGAATTGTGTATGACACTACGAATTGTTTATGAATTGGTTAGGATGCCTAATTTTAACTAATACTAGTACAAGTACATGACTTGGTCAAAACACGGTATGCCTTTAGATTATCAACTCTTTATTATATTGGCTTTGATTATGTAACATAGTAGTTACCAACTTCTGTCTCACATTGATCAATTCAACATATGAGTTAGTTGGATTGTTAATCTTAGAACTTGACCGGTGCGGGTTATATTTACTTCTTATTTCATTTGGTTGGGAAGCGTATACCAAGTGGTAATAAAGAATTAGTTATGATGTTTTTTTTCGAACTTACTTTGCTAAATGATTTTGATTGAGTTTCATTTGGTCAAGTTTCTTTTTTCTCTTTATAGATATGGTATATGGCCAAATATGAAATTTCAAACTTATCTACTCCAAACCCCAATTTTTAGGTCTAAGGAGTTCCTGTTCTTGTAAACCATGATATCTTTCGTTCCGTCTTTAGTTTAATGACATTTCTACTTGTGAAGTTTAGAGTTTTGGGATTGTCATATATGATATATCTGCAAAGATTTAAAACTGATGATCCACGCCATGAAAACTCTGATCATGGTGTATATAAAAATAGATATGGTTGACATTATTAGTGTTACGGCTCAGTGATCAGCATGAGACCTTCTCTCTGAAACTTCTTTTCTTCTGCGAGCAAGTAGTCCAACGAAATTTTTGTTTTCTTTTGGTTGCAGCTTGAAACATGTACCTGGTTTCATTGAACATGCCGAAGAGCAAAAATCAAAAGGCATTGATGACATCTGGCTTATTAGTGGTACTAATTCCTCGACTTCATTTTTCCCTCTAGTCTTTGTGGTGGTGTTTTGTTTTATTTTGGATTCTCAAGGCTTATTATAGGGTGTGAACCTTTTGCATTAAGCACTCAGGTGTGTAATGTAATAATCCAACATATCGTCTAGAACTTTGCCTCTCTTGTATGATTTCAAACTTATCCCTTGGATTGCAGCAGCTGATGCTGCGCTGCAGCAGCACAGGGTTTGCAGCTGCTGCTGCTCCATAGGTCTTAAAATTGTTTTCCCTTGTATTGTGGTAATTGATACAAAGATGGAGAGGATAATCAGAGACTTTATTTGACAAGGTCTTAAAATTGTTTTCCCCTGTATTGTTTTCCCTTGGGTTGCAGCAGCTACTGTCTTTAACAAAGAATGTCTATTTATTAACTTGAACCCGGCCAGGGGATGTAGCTGCTGCTCCGGCGCAGCAGGCCAAGGATCTCTTCGTACGTCTTTATGTCTTTTTGTCTTTGCCGGATTTTTTCTTGTGTTAAAAATTCAATGCATGCAAGTTGGGTTCAATTTTTATACGATGTTAGAGATATAAGTTCACATGCCTAGTTAATTTTATTATATCTTTTTCAATTGTTTATTATCAGACACGTAATGATGCTTGAGGTTTTACAGATTATGTACAATCTTACCGAGTGTGAAGAGTTTCAATCACGTTGAGCAGAGGTTCAGGGAGATCCATAAATGGACAAATGATAGTGTGTGCAGGTTTCCTTTTTTTTTTTTGGCGTGCAGATTTCTTGTTGGTAATACATACTATTTGGTATGTTAGACCATTTTTTTTAAGAATGTTGGACCGGTTAAGTAACATACTTCTTGGATGATCTCTTGTTAATATTTATTAAATATTCTAGTTAGTTAAGTTTGACAATAACTTGTAACGGATTACATTATCTTTTCGTATGAAAAAATATTATTGATTATCGATGTTTCAATTCCTTTTAAGTGAAAGTGTCAAGTTTATTTGCTTATGGACAGTATTTACAAGGATAGCCCTTAGCTTTCCAAACGCAGGCTACAAAAAGTTCCTGCCGAGTTTGTAGGGGCGACAATTAATTATCCGCAATGCATTCCCGCCGAATTTATGGGTACGGTAATTAATTGTCCCGAAAAATAGTCCCGCCAAAATTTTAGGGACAGATGACAATTGTCCCGAATGTGAAATGGGTAAAACTCCTGCCAAACTTTTAGGGACAGTTAGTGACTGTCCCTAAACATCTTTGCTGCAGGGACGGATATAGATCGTCCCAAAAACAGTATTGGGGACAGATTCTATCCGTCCCAATATCTGTCCCAAATAATATTTGGGACGCCACTTTCGCCGACAGACAATATCCGTCCCCAATAATCTATTTGGGACGGTTTATACGATTTTGGGACGGTTTTTGGCCGCCCCTAATGGGCATATTTTTTGTAGTGTTCAAGGAGAAACCGAGTTCATCCATGAGGTAAGACACCCAAACCATTTCTGTTGCAGTATTTGATAGAGACTTATACTCTGCTTCTGTAGAGGATTTAGCAACCGTAGCCTATTTCTTCGAGCCAGTAACCTCCTGTTGACTTTCTCGAGTTAGGGAAGCCTGCCCAGTCTGAGTCTGAATAGGCTATAAGAGATGATAAATCTCCCTTTTCCAACTTAATACCAGAACCCATTGTTCCTTTAATATACCTAAGTATTTTTTTAACAAGTACTAAATGAGACGTTGTTGGCTTGTGCATGAATTGTGTTGAGTAATTTACTCCAAATGATATGTCTGGACGAGTTAAAGTAAGATACTGTAAGGCACCTACCAGACTTCTATACTCTGTTGGATTGGATAGCTCATCACCCTCTGTAAGTGAAATCCTTTCTCCAGTAGATACAGGCAGTTTGGATGGCTTGGAATCCAATAATTTTGCTCTTTGTAATAGTTGTAATGCATACTTGTTCTGTGTTAGGAGCATATATTTCTGTATAGGATCATGAGATACCTCAATTCCTAGGAAATAGGACAAGGAACCCAAATGTTTCATTTTGAAAGCCACAGTTAACTCTTTGATCAAGGAATCAATATGAGAAGTTGAGCTGCCTGTAAGGATGATATCATCCACATATAGAAAAAGAACTAATGTCCCTGATGAGGAATGATAGACAAACATTGAGTGATCTGTTCTACTTTTATGAAAGCCATATTGATAGAGAAATGAGGCAAACTTGTTGAACCAAGCCCTAGGAGCTTGTTTTAACCCATATAGAGCCTTGTGAAGATGGCAAACATGTGTCTCTTGCCTGACTGTACAAACCCTGGAGGCTGAATCATGTAGACATTTTCATCAAGAATGCCATGTAAGAAGGCATTTGACACATTAAGTTGCTTGATATGCCATGATTTTGTCACTGCAATTGTGAGTACTATTCTGATGGTGTTAGCTTTCACCACTGGGCTGAATGTTTCATCATAATCAATCCCCTCTTGTTGATGAAAACCCTTAGCCACAAGTCTGGCTTTATACCTTTCAATGGTACCATCACTCTTTTGTTTGAGTTTGAAAACCCATTTGCAGCCAAGTACATTCATATTTTTATCATATGGGACCAAAGACCATGTCTCAGTGTCTAACGAAGCTTGATATTCATCATTCATAGTCTTTGTCCATTCACTATGTTTAGCAGCTTCCTTGTAAGATTTTGGTTCAGTAGGTAACTCTAGAATGGACAAATAGGCAACATTTAAAGTGTGAGATGAGGAATAATGAGCCACAAAGTCTGATGGCAGTTGCTTACTCTTGATAATTCCATTTCTGCCCCTAGTTATAATCTGACTAGGCTGCTGAATAGACACTGGAACAGGAGATGTTGCTGGTGTACTAATATTATTATTAGAAATGCCCAAGTCTCTTGAACCAGACCCTCTAGAAGCTGGATTAGCTGGTGTACTATTATTAGGTGTCGCTAATTCAGTAGAGATGGAATGTCTATTTGGTAGAGATGGCAGAGGTAAGCTAATATGTGAGTGCTTATTCTGATCACCACTAGATATGTGCTGCTGGATGTTGGAATAAGGAAAGTTTCCTTTAGGGGTGTACACGAGCCGAGCTTTTAACGAGTTGCTCGAGTGATGAGACATGAAAATGTCCCATCTGAATCTCTTAACTCGGGTTAGTTAGTCTAGTTCGAGCGGTTACTCTGATGATTTGTTTGATTTTCTTTCTCAGGTCTCATTTACGGAGTTCGATGCGAAAACATCGTAATAAAGACTTACTTGAGGGGCATTTTGGTCATTTTAATGACAAGGGTATTCTGGCCAATATTGATGATCGGGTTAAAGTAGAGTCCAAGACGAGCCCGTGGGTGAAAACGGAAATCGAATTGGAGTCCGGATGAACAAGTTAGAGCAAGTCATAGTTGGTTAAGATCAAGTCAACTTTAGAGCTTTGAAGGACACGTGGCACAAACTTAATGGGAGAACGCGGTGCATCTTGACGTATTCGGGATACCTTCGGTCACTAGCGGGTGATGTTCGGGATTCTCATAGAGGGCTGATTCGTAGCAGCGCGACGCTTGGTGACAGGGTACCCCTTACACGCGAAGTAGGATCCAACGGCCTAGATAATTGCCGAGCAAGATGGCTTAATCTGGACCGCGAGACTCAACTGTTTAAAGTACTTTGTGAAGCACTACATCAAACCTTTGCATGCCACACGACATCTATTCACTGGTGGGGCCTAGCGAACTGATTGGGGGTAATATTCCAGCGGTTCTTTCTCTCTCTCGTCTCTATCTATGAAACAGATTAGTTTCCTTCCTCTTCTATTAGTAGAGAGATGAAAGGAAACAAAAAGTAAATAGAGAAAGAGAGGGTGAACCGAGAAAGTTTTGAAACAGAAATAAAGAGAGAGAGAGAGGGAATGTGATATTATAGAGAAGGAAAGAGTTAAAGAGAAAGGAAGAAGGGCTCGGTTTTGGAAAGCTCTCACGATTTACAACATCTCTCGCCTGGGGAATAAAAAAAGGAGGACTCCACGGTTATAAGGAGGAGAGCGAAACAGAAAAAGGGTATAAGAGTTTAGACAGAGAGATCGAGGAGAATCACTTGGCCATTAAAGCTCATAACCGAGCTAGAGAGAGAAAGTGAGAAAGAGAGTTCTGTTCTTCTTTTCTTCTTCTTCTTCTTCTTCTTCTTCTGATTCTTTTCTTTATAGAGAAACTTAGATTAAGATAGTTGAGAGAGAGAGAGATATTGTAGAGAGAGAGAGAGAGAGATTGAATCAAAGTTAATAAACTCCATTATCATCTTCTTCTTCTTCTTTCTTTATCATCACTCGGTTATAAACATTAGAGAGTGTTCATAGTTTGTTTAGAGAGAGAAAGAAACAGTATAGAAAGAGAAATAAAGAGAAAACAGAGAAGGAGAAGAAAAACCAGGGAAGAAAAATTATTTTCTCACCTGGAAATCGTTTCCGGGAAGACGAGAAAATAATTTTCCCTAAGGTTCTGTTTGGCTGCGCAGAAGGAAAAAAAGGCGAAAAAAGGTGTTTTCTCTCCGATTCTTTACTTTATTTTCCAATTCTTTTTACATAATGCCTATGAGTAACTAATCTTATCTATCTAGGGTTTTAGATGAAGTTCTTCGTACTTAATTTTATATATGATTTGTTAATCATTTTTATTGTTTTTCATGATAATATATTCCGGATTTTTTTGACCATTCATGGACCTAAAATCTGAGTTATATAAAGAATATGCTAACTACATCATAATGAATCATTGTTAGAATTATTATAAGAACGGATTCGAAAACCCTAGGTTCCCTTTATCTGAATATCAACTTTAGTATTATTTAATTTTGAATTGCTATTTATCTTTTTATTATTTGAAAAAAAATATTATCAATCAAACCACTTTTTGAAGACCTAATAGTTTTAAGATTAGAATTGAAATTTGACTTAGTCTCTGAGGAACGAACCGGTCTTACCAGAATTTTACAACTTGACACCCGTGCACTTGCGGGTGTAGACCTATTTAGGAAAAATTTTAGGCCCATCATCGAGCTCGGCTCGACTATTGCTCGTGCTCGACTCGAATATTAACGAGCCCGAGCTTAACACGAGCTCAAAATCAAGCTCGTTCACATAAACGAGCCGAGCTTGAACATTCTTTAGTGTATCACGAGCTACTCGTGAACAGCTCGTTTAACATACTCTTATAATAGTATAGTACATAATTACATATTAGTATTGAAACTTGTACATGAAATATCAACCATTAAAAAATTATCGGAATATGAATCATTAATCATTATTATTGTATGTGACAAATGATCATTGAAGTATTTTGATGATTTAGAAAATTTTAATTTGAAGTATTTTGATAAACGAGCTTAAAACAATGCGAGCCCGAGTTCGAGCTCGAGCTCTTTCAAACTTATACGAACCGAGCTTGAACAAGTGAACAATTACTCGAACGAGCCCGAGCTCGAGCTCGAGCTCGACAGTCAAATACACGAACCGAGCTTGAACATCTTACTACTCGGCTCGGCTCGACTCGAGTACACCCCTAGTTTCCTTCATCAAAAGTGACATGTCTAGAAATATAGATCCTCTTGGATATAGGTTCATAACATTTATAACCCTTGTGTTCATTACTATATCCCAAAAATACACATTGAAGGCTCTTTGGGCTTAACTTGTCTTTTCTAAGTATTCCCATATGTGGATAACAAGCACAACCAAAGATTTTGAACTGGGAGTAATCAGGAATAACATGAAATAGTATTTCATATGGTGATAACCCTGGAAGTGTTTTAGTGGGTATTCTGTTAATGATATATACTGCAGTGTTGAAAGCATTAAACCATAAGAATTTAGGTAATGAACAGTGAAAGGATAGAGTATTACCTAGTTCTGTGACATGTCTATGCTTTCTCGCTGCCTTCCCATTCTGTTGTGGTGTGTAGGGACATGAACTTCTGAAAATAATACCATTTTTGTCCAAAAAACTTCTGAATTCACCCTTCATGAGTTCTGGAGCACCATCACATTGAAAATAGACAATTTTATCCTTAAGGAGATTTTCAGTTGTTGTCTTGAAGTGTGTGAAACACTAAATACTGTCTGACCTTACCTTCATAGCATAAGTCCAACTAAATTTACTGAAGTCATCAAGGAATAATATATAGTCTCTAGCTCCATTAGATGTGGTGATAGGGGCTGGTCCCTAAACATCACAATGAACTAAGTAAAGTGGAGTATTAGTAGTTGTAGAAGAATCCTCAAAGGGAAGGCATTTGCTCTTGCCTAATTCACAAGAAGAACAAAAAGATTTCTCTTTTGAAGTAGAGAAATGAATTTTATCTTCCTTATGTAATTGTTGAAGTACACCATGATGAGAGTGACCTAAATTAGCTGAGTGAGACCTGTTTTGTAGTAGACTGTTATGAACTTCTATAGGACATAAGTTTTGTTTCATAAGACCTTCTGCCAAGAGCTTCTTTGACCAAATGTCTCTAATAGTATAACCCCAAGGCAGAAATTCAACTGAGCATGAATTGTCTTTAGTAAATTTTGAGATAGACAACAAATTTCTCTTAAGATTTGGAACACATAACACCTTATTTAGTTCAAAAGTATGGGTAGATGTAGATAATTGAGAAGAACCCGTGCTAGTAATTGGTAAGAACTTACCACTACCCACCATGACAGCCTCTGTGCCTTGATAAAATTGACTAGATATCAGATTTGAAGTAGTGTGTGTCATATGACTGCTGGCTTCTGAATCAGCCAGCCAGGCCTTGTCTTTAACTGAGTCAGCTTCTGTGACTACATGACATTCATCATAGTTTGACATGATTGAGACACAATCTTAGAAAATATCATTATCCTGATCATGTACAATTACTGTGTGACATTCTTGAAAAACATCATCATCATCATTAGACTGTTCAAATTCATATAGAATAACATTGTTGCATTCAAGTAAAGACTCATCCTCATATAAGTAAGATTGTGGTTCTGTTATAGTGTCATGAGTGTTTTCTATGCTAGAATCATTTGACTCATGCTGATTTGGAGATTCTGAATGATAGCCCATATGAGGTTTATTTGGTGTATACCTAAAATAACAAACCCCAGCAGAATGTCCCCATCTTTTACATATACCACAAGGAACAGTGAAATCAAAATCATCAGCCCTAATACCCACTTTGTTTGAGAATTTGATGGTGGTTTGGCTTGAACTTGTGAAATTGCAGCATCTTTCTTTGTTTGACCTTGATTTCTATAATATGTAGGTGATGGTTTATACCCTGGCTTTGCATATTGCTTTTGATTATACCTTTTTACATAATAAGCCTCTTGATCAATATCTCTTGATAACAACCATTGCTCATGTTGAACCAATCTTGACTTGAGTTGAGCAAAGGTTAGGTGTTCATTATTTGCTCTAATGGCAATCGTAAAAGGATCATAATCTACACTTAAACCCTGAATTGCAAATCTTATTAACTCAGGTTCACTGACTCTATCATGAACAGAAATTAAAGAATCTGAAATTTGTTTCAGTTCTCTGAGGTATTTAGTAATGGAAGAATTCCCCTTCTTTATGGTCTGAAGTTTCCTTCTCAATTGGTCTTTTTGGGACTCAAGACCTTCATTATTAGTAAGATAGAGATAATCTCAAATCTCTTTAGCTGAGTTTAGACCATATGTATCATAGTAAACAGATTTAAAGAGAGTGATTCGGGAAGAATGGTCGAGCAAGAATCGAATGAGGAGGATACTTCGATCCACAAAGTCGATAGTGACTAGTACTAATGATCTATAAGCATAAAAAGTTAGGTAACTTCACCCATTTACTTGGATGGGTCAACGAACTCTTGGTTTAACTCAGATTCCAGTCCATGAACGGTCTAAAAATCCGGAAGATTTTATCATTAAAAGCAATAAAACTCTTGTCACATCAAAACATGTATCACGAGTATCCGACTACAAAGCTAGCTAGACATGGCGATACAAATAATAAACGGGAATAAAACAAAGAAAGACACGAGTTAAGGTGAGAATCTCCCTATTCCGATGAGGCGCGAGACTAAGATCGACGGGAAATATAAGTGTTCAAGTGCTGTCGATCTCCCTGTAACAGAATGCAGGGGTCCCCTTAACAGTGTATAATAGGTGTCCTCTCAACAGAACTTGACCTCCCCTTAACAGAGTGTCATCTTCTTCCTCTCAAACCAAATCCACCATGAAAGCTTTAAATCAAGCTTTCTCTCTCTATAAAATCAACACCAAATCCAAAGAACACACAACCAAATGACAAGGGAATCAAACCAAAGTTATCTCAATTAAATCACCACAGTTTCCGGCCAAAAGGATGGCCGGAACAACTCTAAATCAATCCGGCTAGATGTAGCTTTTCCGGTCAAAACAGTGCATGATTTAGTCGTTGGAAGGTCCGACCGAGCTACTGGTGAGTTGCCGATCCTTTATGCTGCTGTTCCCGTGTAAGTCCCGAGCTGATTCGATGAAGCCCGAGCTGCTGCCTCCTTCTTCTTCGTCCCAAACTGCTGTGGTGTTGGAGACCCGAGTTGCCTTCTCTGTCCCAGCTTCTAGAGCTTCGTCCCGTGCCGTCAATGGCTGTCCCGAGCTACTCCAATGGAGAACCCGAGCTGGTGTTAATGGTGCTCTCTCTGCCGTGCCGGCCGAGCTGCTGGCCGGCCTCCTTCTCTCTCTCCCCCTCTCCTCTTTTCTAATCTCAACCCTAATTTTTTTTTGTAGAAGATGAAAGTCCTTCCAATCAGACCCTTCTCTTTCTTTTCAAAGAAAGTCATTTGACTTGGTCATGTTTGACTTTGGCTAACCTCTCTTAAAGAGTGGTGCTTATAAAACTTCAACTTGTTCTTTCTCTTCTTTGAGTTGCTTCTTGAACTTGGGCTTGGACTTTGGTTTTATGTAAAACTCAGGGGTTGCCTTTAACTTTGTCCCTACTTCCTCTAATTTTCAGAAAAGGCCAAAATGACCTTCAATTTCTTTCTTCCATAATTTCTTCGTCCGAACTCCGATTCGACTTCCGTCTTCGCCGTCGGACTCACCATTGGCTCCACTTTCCATTTAACCTCTAAATTTCACAAAATGACCAAAATACCCCTGGATCCCTCTCCTTCCGATCTCTTCCACATGAGACGAAAATGTGACGAATTGCTTCGTTTTATTCCGAATGTAATGCCAAACTCCAAATAAGTTTTTTTTATTTCCCTAACAAGAAAAATACATAAATTATTAGAAATAAAACCCGAAACGAACTAACTCATCCAAGTTAAGTGATCTCAATGTGGTATTTTAACGCCACATCAAACATCCCCAAACTTAGAATTTGCTAGTCCTCGAGCAAATAAACAAAACAAAACAATAAAGTAAAATCGTAACTCACTTTCGGAGGAATCCCGGTTGCATTTAGCGTATGCAACAAGCCGTTAAACCCTTAGGTTACCCCTAGTGGACGAGTGTCGTCTCGTGAGGGTTTCCAGTGAATATACCCACAAAATTCAAGATCCCAAAGACATAAAAGAGTTTAACATCGATGTAAATCAGATGATGACAATTATGACACACTCAAGCATGCTAAACAAGCGAATCAAAATCGATAAACGCATATAAATGTTAAAAGTCTCCTCACTAGTAGTCTCATCCGAAAATGTAAGCGTCCAATCATAATGAGCATCATCTAAGTCCAAAGTTGCAAAACCTCGATTCCTATCTTAGTACATTTCGTCTCGACTTTAGCCTCACGGTCATACACTCAAAAACATGAAATCACTCAAGAATATATAATAATGGTTCACTCTAATGTGTGAGCATGGAATAAAGTGAAACTCAACACATACAAGACAAATGAGGATAACAAGTTTTAAAATGAAATGATCTCGAAAGAATGGGAATAACCACTAAAATGGAATGGGGAAGCTCACTCACCCTTTTCACCCACTCTACCATCTAACAGTGTTTCCTAAAGGTCAACGGATACAAGTAATGAGATGAAAGTGATGAGATCCCGAGAATGTCGACTCCTTCAATAAAAAGAACGTTCAAACAACTTCTAAACTTAGCTTTTTGCTTTGAATACTTTATTCTCACAACAATTACACATAAAAAACACAAATAACCCATAAACTCAATTTTTTTTTCCTTTTTTTTTCTTTTTTTTTTTCTTTTTTTTTTTCATTTTTTTTCATAACAAAACAAGAACACTAACACTGGTATTCTCAACAAACAACTTTTTCTTCATTCTCACTTTGTTTCACATTCTTCTTTCTACAACTATCATGTCTTCATTCTCGAGAGTAAAATGATGAATAGATGGTGGAGTATCCGTCTACCTAAAGTTGACACTATTATCGGGTTTCATGGACTACAAGAGTAAGGTCGCTATCCTGATGTCACTCCTAATGGCTAAGAAAGTTGAGCTCATGAGATCGTCTAAGCTCTTTGAAAAGTTACGAGGTTGAGTAGCTCTTCATTCTACTCAGAGTTAGCGCAGAAGAGTACACTCGAAAACAATATAAAGGCTCGGATATCTCACATGGGTTTAAGTCTCCACTAATGACTCTTCTAGGTCCCTTAGAAATGTTTCTTTTTCCTTAGGATGCTACTGATATGATCAGAAAACAAACACTAAAGGACTTAACATTCATGAAAAAGACTACGAACATGCATAACATTCACTAAAACTGAAACACATGCATCAACATACTTAAGCATACCACTAAAGTCATATCAAATCTACCCAAAATTTTTCAAATTTGGTCGAATTATTGAATCCTCTTGTCTTTTGAAACCCCAAGGTCATGGCTGAAAGTCATACCCCATCCCCAAACTTAAAACTAACATTTTCCTCAATGTTTCAACCATATACTCACCAAAAGATAAGACATATTAATTTAAAGAGAAGAATGGAAAGATATTACCATAGCCGGAGGAGATAAAAGATACTACTACCAAGACTCGTGTATGAACAGGTTCCAAGTTGATGTCGAGCTCGTCGTCATCCCCAAACTTGGAACAAACTATGCCTCAGAAGCAAAACAAGTAAGAAATGCTCCTATGATCAACAAGCAATATTAGAATGAAGCACATAAGATCATGACCATAAAAATGACCACTAACGCGGGTAAACACGATTGCATTGAGCAATGCAATTAGCCGTTGATTCTCTTGCTTTCGCAAGAGCACGAGTTCTGTCTCGTGGAGGGTTTCCAGAGATGATACCCACAAACATCAAGACCCATCTCAATCAGTCAAAGATCATACAATAAGAGACGGAAATTTTGGGGGTCAACCCAAAGAAAGCTATATGCAGGTGCTAATCGTCTCACAAAAAGATAAAGAATATGAAGTGCACATGAGACGATAGAAGAAAACAAGCCATCCCTAAACTTAGTGGGTGCACAGTCCACTAAGTAGGCATAAATAGAAGGAATGACAACAAAGAAATCATCAAAAGGATCGACATACATGTGAAGAGTCAAAATATAAGTCGAAGGCAAAAAATCATCTGGAAGCTTAGTGGACAGAATATCCACTATGTCCATAGACGTCTTTGGAAAGACGTCTGAAATGTCCCAGAAGGGATCAACAACCGAGTTTGAGATCATGTGGAAAGTCGAACTAGACTCTAAGGGTAAGGCAGTATGCTCGGGGACCAAGTCAAGGTCCATGGTTTCCTTAGGTAAATAGTCTGACAAACTATCCAACATGTCTCTAACTACTAAGTCATCAAGATCCTCAAAGGCATCTGGAGCCTCGCAGTCAGTTATAATATCAGGCCTTCCTAGCATTGCATCTAAGACTGACTCCTTACAAGTGTCAAAAATCGGATAGTTCATAATCGTGTTGTAGCACCCAGACCATCAAGTCAGAGAATCGGACGAGTTAGAGCGTCGAGCGGATTTGGTGGTTTCTTTGGGGTTTGGTATTGAATACTTATTTTAGTTGATGTGTGCAGCTCATCGGATAGTTCTCGAAAAATTATGAATTTTGACTGGTCACACGAAAAGTTCAGACATAGTTTGGACTATTTCATATTTGACATATTTCTTTGTTATCGTATCAAGAGGGACCATATAATTTCTTCATGGTTACTTGTGGAACGAAAAAAGAAAAGAAGAAAGGTTAAACTGGGGGTCAAAAGGTGAGTAATGGAGGTTGAATTAGTTGGGTATATATATGAAGGGACTTAGTTATGAGATGTATATAAATGATGGACTTAACAAAAATTAAATAATGTGGGCACTTTGTGTAATGGCATGTGGCAGCCAATTTTGAGTTTAAAGTGCATGTGCCCCACGTCTCCAACCAAATTTCATCCCCTTTAAATCAAATTACCTAATTTGAGACCAAATCAAATTTTCCCAACCGTGAGCAGTGAAGCGCAATTAGTTTTGGCCGTGAAAGTGTTCCGAGTTTCTGTCGTTGATTTCTTCGCGAGTTTTTGTCGGAATTCAATGAAACTTGTTCCAGGTGATTCCATTCGACTTGTTCTACATATCTATCCGTTTAGAATTTTCTATTTCGTCCTCATTTGGTGGTTATTTGGTTGTTATTTCGATAACTGTATGGTTGGGGTCTAATTTCATTTGGGATCGAAATTTGGAGCAGTTATTCTTTAATTTCGTCGAATGATTTATGTTCAGGATGATGTTTAGGATATTATAGACTATTTTGGGGTGTCCATATATAGACGGGGTGCTGCCGAATTATTTTAGTGCTCGAATTTCATATTTGGATCAGTTTTATAATGAATTGGAATAAAGATGGTTACCCAAACCTTGCCGTATTTAACATAAATGGATAGGTTGAGTTATGGATTCGTAACATTAGGTTCATTTTATGATTTCATAGTTCAAGATTCATAGTATGTGGTTCATTATATGATTTGTCAGCTTATGAAGACTCGGAAATGTAAAATAGAATTTATGGGAAGTTGGTTGGTTGATTTGTATATATTTCAAGTGCTCGATGGATCATCTCAGTGGACTCTATAGTACCGATAGGACATTCCTAGTGTAGTTTCATTCATTTTATGCATTCTTGCTTTCAAGACGACTCTTGACAGTTATGTAACTGTCAAATGACCGTTTTGCCCTTTCATATTTCAGTAGGACTAATGAACTGCAATAGGGAGCTCGAGGAGAAGTGGAGCTTAGGCAGGAGCACCATTGGAAGCGAAGAAGAGGTAGGATCCTACGAATCTTACTTGGAGCAAGGGTATTCCCCGTTTCACCATTGTATATATATACATATATAGTCATTATTCTTCTTTTTATAGTTCTCTAGTTCAATTTATGATATGATATGGTATGATATGTATGTATGTGGTGTGCTCTATGTTATGGATGTTTCTCTTTTAAAAACAAATTGGTTTTTCTGAAAAATAATCACATGGAGGCGGAATCGCTTGATCTGTGTGATCATTTTGTGTGAATTGTAAACACGTGGTGGCGGAATCGCTTGAGCTGCGTGTATAACATGGAGGCGGAATCGCTTGATCTGTGTTACGTGTAATGGTTGTTTTACCACGGGCATTGGTTGGTCCCCTTGTTTATTTTATGTTATGGATTAGCCATGAATTATGTCAAGGGTTACACTCGGTGCGTGGCCAGCCGTTTGGTAACGACCATTCTAGTTTACCCGGAATGGGGTCCAGAGAGGATGGGAGTTGGGGTATTCCGACCCTTGGAGTGATTAGGGGACTGACCCAATGCCATGCTTGTTTATTTATTCTGCTAAACCACTGGTGTGTGTGGTTTGAATTCTGTTATGAAGGATACTTACAATGTTTTCACCGAAATGAAAGAGGGTGTTTACCCGAGTTTTCTTAATAAGAAAATACTAATTCTCTGAAAGTGGACACTTGTAAAAGCTTGGCTTTAAACAGAGTTTACCCTACCTTGAGACATGAGAACGCTCTTCTCCTTTGGGTTGATGGGACCTTTAGGAGGGCTCTGTTCTTGTAGCTTTGGGAGCCTATCAGGTCATTTAATACTATTATAGGTTCATGCATATGTTTGGGTATTCTTCGAATGGTCAATGAGTTACCTTGCGAGGAAGCGTCCGATCTGGCCGGAGATAGAACGCGCCTCAAGATGAGATAATTGTATCGCCGTGGGTATATGGCTCTACTACACGACGATGCTCTTATAGTCATCTGGGTAAGTCATGACATATTCTAAGCGTATCATTGTTGGGTGAGATTTACTATTCGATGTGTATTGAGATCACAAGCGAGCCCGATGGGCGATGATGACGAAGGGAGAGTTACGGAAGCTCTTACCGGGGTATTACGTGGATCCATGTGTACACTGCAGTAGTCAAACGTTCGATAAGGCGCCGCCTGCCTACGCACTAACAAAGGCCGAACGGTTCTTCCTAGCCGAATAGTAGGTGACCCCGACTGAGGGCGTATTCAGTCGTGATCTTGGTAAGCTAGAAGAATTATCTTGCTATATTGCTTTGCTTCGTGTGCATATTGATATCTTTGTATATATGTAACACTTATAACTATTGATATATTAAAATGTTGATTTGTGTGGTGCGGGTAGGATGTCTAGGTATCCTACTGAGCTGACCTTCGGGTTATCTCATTCCTATTTGTTGTTGTTCAGTTGCAGGTATTGGTGACCCGGAGTGACATAATTTACTTCGACGGTTCACATTATGTAAGATTGTAATTTCTATTATATTTTCAACATAATCACAACGTTAATATTATATATGTATCATCTAGAATATTTAGGATCGTTCTCTCACTCGTTTGCGATTGTACACATGTAAATAGTATGCACATTATCACTTTTTATTTTATGCTATTGTTATTTAGAAGTTTGTGAGATATGTATGAATGTTTGATAGGTTTTTCCAGGTGTGATATGTTCAATTTATAGAGGAGACTCTGTCCAAATTCAGTCTCTTCTGTGAACTATTCATAAACATGAATTCAAGTTGTTTCCTCTTTATGAAAACTATTTTGGGTTACATATTTTCCGAGCATATTTTCAAAAGGTTTAAACTATATTTGATTTTCTGCTGTGTTTGTTCTTGATTTGTAACCCGTGATGAGAGTTTTGGCTTGGGTTTATATTGGAAACTGGTTTGAGTTAGTATTAGACCGAGTTTCTTTTATAAACTGCCGGGCAAACCGTGATTCGGAACACGGGGCGCCTCACGTGTCATCCTCAAACTTGCTCGTAGAGCCATCACCCTGAACATCAACGTCTAATGTAGGCCTATCATGGTGAGACGACACTAGTGGAGGAAACAAGACGACAAGGTCATCAGACCGTTCAGGCTCTAAGGTACTATCAGTAAATTCATCGACATTTAACTTAGTACTAGGGTTAGACGTATTACCCTCGTCATCGTACCTAGTACCCTCTTGAGTTTGGGGTGGTGAAACCCCTTCCTCGTCGACGAATAACTGTGACTTAAGCATCTTTACCTGTTGAGTCAATGACTCAATCTCCTGTGTCGTTTGAGTCGCAAATTGTGACATCATCTCTCTAAGATGACTTGTGGACTCTTCAAGAGTCTCCTCATAATAAGGCTCTTTAGTGTAATTCCATGAAGACTTGATCATAACTCTCGTCGTACATATTAGGATCATACCTGCCTCTAAAATCATTGGTCTCTAAATAGTGTGGACTATAAGGTCTCTCATACATATTTGGTGTCAGACCATATCCATCACTAATTTGACCATCTCTATACATTTGTCGGTATTCTCCTAATGTCATACGAGATCGATCAGGTTCTGGTCTACTCCACTCACTAATCGGACCGTTTCTAGACATCCGTTGATAATCCCCAAATGTCATACCTAGTCGGTCAAACTCGTTTCTACTCATCTGCTGGTATTCCCCGAAGGTCATACCAGGTCGGGTAGTGATGGAACTCCTCAGACCAAGGTCATCAACATCATCAACATGGAATGGCCAACCGTTAGAATAACGTGCCATGATCTCACAATGCTCAAGGAACTAACAAACAAGCTATCAATGCAAATCAAAACTTATCTAACCAATCACACACAAGTAAGAAAGAAAGAGATAGAATACGATACTAGCGGATGCTCCTCTCGTTTCGTTTTTCCTTCCGATTTCTTTTTGATTCTTTTGTTCCACTTCGCTCCTATGTTCCTGTTTTTGGGCTTTTCTCTTAAAGTGGTACCTGAAAAAAAAAAAAAAAGACAAGAAACTACAAAAATAAAGAAAGAAAAACGTCTAAGTTAACAAATAACACTAAACTAATGAACAAAACAAGCAAACAATATTCGAACTACTAAACCTATCCCCGGCAGCGGCGCCAAAAACTTGATGGGCCTAAAAGGTTACCCTAAAAGGTCTCCACCCGCAAGTATACGGGCGTCAAGTAATAACCCGGTAAGACCGGGATCGATCCACGAAGATAGGAAGGTAATACGAATATCGAGAAAGTTTAACCCACTGGTTTAAGTGTCAGTCACTAACTCAGACTAAAAACGAAAAGATAATAAGTTGGGTTTTTGGATTGATTTCAAATAAACAAATAAAACAATCTAATCTAAAAGTGAGAGGTGAGAGTGATTCGGGAAGAATGGTCGAGCAAGAATCGAATGAGGAGGATACTTCGATCCGCAAAGTCGATAGTGACTAGTACTAATGATCTATAAGCATAAAAAGTTAGTTAACTTCACCCATTTACTTGGATGGGTCAACGAACTCTTGGTTTAACTCAGATTCCAGTCCATGAACGGTCTAAGAATCCGAAAGATTTTATCATTAAAAGCAATAAAACTCTTGTCACATTAAAACATGTATCACGAGTATCCGACTACAAAGCTAGCTAGACATGGCGATACAAATAATAAACGGGAATAAAACAAAGAAAGACACGAGTTAAGGTGAGAATCTCCCTATTCCGATGAGGCGCGAGACTAAGATCGACGGGAAATATAAGTGTTCAAGTGCTGTCGATCTCCCTGTAACAGAATGCAGGGGTCCCCTTAACAGTGTATAATAGGTGTCCTCTCAACAGAACTTGACCTCCCCTTAACAGAGTGTCATCTTCTTCCTCTCAAACCAAATCCACCATGAAAGCTTTAAATCAAGCTTTCTCTCTCTATAAAATCAACACCAAGTCCAAAGAACACACAACCAAATAACAAGGGAATCAAACCAAAGTTATCTCAATTAAATCACCACAGTTTCCGGCCAAAAGGATGGCCGGAACAACTCTAAATCAATCCGGCTAGATGTAGCTTTTCCGGTCAAAACAGTGCATGATTTAGTCGTTGGAAGGTCCGGCCGAGCTACTGGTGAGTTGCCGATCCTTTATGCTGCTGTTCCCGTGTAAGTCCCGAGCTGATTCGATGAAGCCCGAGCTGCTGCCTCCTTCTTCTTCGTCCCAAACTGCTGTGGTGTTGGAGACCCGAGTTGCCTTCTCTGACCCAGCTTCTAGAGCTTCGTCCCGTGCCGTCAATGGCTGTCCCGAGCTACTCCAATGGAGAACCCGAGCTGGTGTTAATGGTGCTCTCTCTGCCGTGCCGGCCGAGCTGCTGGCCGGCCTCCTTCTCTCTTTCCCCCTCTCCCCTTTTCTAATCTCAACCCTAATTTTTTTTTGTAGAAGATGAAAGTCCTTCCAATCAGACCCTTCTCTTTATTTTCAAAGAAAGTCATTTGACTTGGTCATGTTTGACTGTGGCTAACCTCTCTTAAAGAGTGGTGCTTATAAAACTTCAACTTGTTCTTTCTCTTCTTTGAGTTGCTTCTTGAACTTGGGCTTGGACTTTGGTTTTATGTAAAACTCAGGGGTTGCCTTTAACTTTGTCCCTACTTCCTCTAATTTTCAGAAAAGGCCAAAATGACCTTCAACTTCTTTCTTCCATAATTTCTTCGTCCGAACTCCGATTCGACTTCCGTCTTCGCCGTCGGACTCACCATTGGCTCCACTTTCCATTTAACCTCTAAATTTCACAAAATGACCAAAATACCCCTGGTTCCCTCTCCTTCCGATCTCTTCCACATGAGACGAAAATGTGACGAATTGCTTCGTTTTATTCCGAATGTAATGCCAAACTCCAAATAAGTTTTTTTTATTTCCCTAACAAGAAAAATACATAAATTATTAGAAATAAAACCCGAAACGAACTAACTCATCCAAGTTAAGTGATCTCAATGTGGTATTTTAACGCCACATCAAACATCCCCAAACTTAGAATTTGCTAGTCCTCGAGCAAATAAACAAAACAAAACAATAAAGTAAAATCGTAACTCACTTTCGGAGGAATCCCGGTTGCATTTAGCGTATGCAACAAGCCGTTAAACGCCACATCAGTGACATTCTTCCAGTTTGGGTATTTCCATAAAAAATCTTTTCGATCATAAACTTCATATGTTTGTTAAATGTGTCTGAGGATAATCGAGGTAAACTTTTTACATATAATTCGTTAAAATGTATATATACAATTACCAGACAAAACACCCCGACAACGTTTAACGCCATGTATATGTGGTTGAAGTTATTTGTCTAAGAGAAATGCTAAGTCTATACAAGTCCTTGAGTTAATTTAAAAGAAATCTTGGTGATAAACTGCTTTCACTGAGACTCGATCTCAAAACTGATAAACTTAAGAGCAGGAACGGAACCAGAATTTTTGTTTGGAGATGATCGAACAATAGGTAGACTAATAACTAGATTTCATCACCTCTCTCTGCCACCTACTTTGTTTAAGTTTATCTAAATATAAGAAAATTTGGTTTAGTCCAAATTAAGCGTGGAAATTTCTGTTTAGTACATTATGTATAAAGAAAAAAGTTACATATTTTTTTTTTTGAAGAGGGTAAAATAGATTTCATTAATTGCAAAGGTTGCAACTACAAAGAGAAAACAAGAAAAAAAGAAAAAGATTACATGCTAATTAGAGCATCCCAGCTAAAAACTAATTCTGAAAAGGTGGTGGAGGACTTCCATTCTTGGTTTGTAGACCAGAAAAAAAGGAGAGCTTTGATCGAAATTATAAGATTTTCTACCGATTTACATTTTTCTTCGAAGATCCTTGTGTTTCTCTCTTCCCATAAGCTCCAAATTATAGCATAAGGAACTCCATATCTCAAGAATTTTTCCTATCAAGCGACTTTGGGAGAGTATTTGAGTCGACTAAGTCCTTGAAACGATTTGACGAACTTGAAAGCTTGATAAAAGATGGGGTAAGCGAGTTCCAAATCTGATTTGAGAAGGAACACGAAAAGAACAAATGATCAAGAGTCTCTTCTTCATGGTTACAAAGAGCACACCTATTTGGGAAGATGAAACCTCTTCGCTTAAGAGTATCAAGAGTAGGAAGAGCTTGGAGATACAAAGCCCATAGAACAAAAGAGATCTTCGGAGGAATGATGTTATTCCATATATTCTTACACGGAAAGTCTCTCTGGATGTTGGCTTTGTTCTTGGTTAAGAAGAAATTTAAATGATGGTGATAAAAAGAGGAGACGGAAAACTCACCATTTTTGCTTGGAGTCCACGATCTGGTGGGAGAAGTTTGAGTATCCATAAGAGAGGTACTAGAGAGTTTAAGCAGCAGGTCTGTTGCCTTCATTGCTTCTACTGCGGAACAGGTTCTTGAAAGATTTAAATCCTAATTATGAGAAGAGAAGTTACCGTTCATCACTTCTTCGATAGAGGCATCTTTAGTCTTAGAGAATTTCCAAATACTTTTGAAATCATCTTTTAGCGAAGTTGATCCTGCCCAAGCATCCTCCCAAAATGAAGTTTTTGATCCTCTGTTAATAGTAACACATGTACCTGCTTTAACTGACTTAGAGAAGGCTTGAATTTGTTTCCATGGACCACCCACTTTATGCACACTCATCTCTTTTGGAAACCACCACTTTTTGTTGCCCTTATATTTCTCCCTAATCATATTTGTCCAAAGAGCGTCCGGCTCATTCCCTTACCTCCAAGTCCATTTGGCCAAAAGAGATAAGTTAGCTTCTTTTAATCTTCTTATTCCGAGGCCTCCATGGCAAAGAGGCTTTGTAATCTTGTGCCAAGAAACCCAATGAAGCTTCCTTTTAGAATTAGAATCACCCCATAAAAAATCTCTGAAGATTTTTTCGATCTTTTCGCTACCTTGCCGGGAATTAAGAAGATAGAAAGTAAGTAAAGCGGCATAGCTGAAAGAATAGAGTTTATGAGGACGATTCTACCGCTTTTGGAAAGAAATCTCCGCTTCCAAGGAGCAAGCTTCTTCGCAATTCGTTCAATAATAGGATTCCAGAATGGTAAAGTCTTCGGGGACTGACCCAAAGGTATGCCAAGGTAAGAAAGGGGCAAAGAACCAATCGAGAAGCCTAACTTATCCGCTGCCTGGAGAGTGATATGCTCTTCGATACCAATGCCAATCAGCTGACATTTGTGTTTATTGACTTTTAAACCAGTGTATTCTTCGAAAGAATTAAGAACACTGATAAGATGATCGAGTTGCTCCATGTTTGCCTCCATAAAAATAATGGTGTCATCTGCGAATTGTAGATGAGTATATTCTTTCCCTGTATTTGAAACTTTAAATCCTTGAATCATTGGTGATTACTAATGTCTATGGCCCCACTATCAATGCAGATGACACCATTATTTTTATGGAGGCAGATAGAAGAAAGTTATGGACTGAGCTACCTCTATTAGAGCAAAATGGTCTCTCCCTTGGATCATTGGTGGTGATTTTAATGAAATTCGATTTCCTTCGGAGAAGCATCCTCCTTCAAATGCATCTCTTAGAATGGGCAGGTTTAACAACTTCATAGACTCTCACATTCTTCTTGATTATCAGCATACCGGAAATGAGTATACTTGGTCTAGTAATCAAACTCCTCCTACTCTCTCCCGTTTAGACCGATTTCTAGCATCGCCAGAGTGGGATGACTGTTACCCAGATGCTTCCCTTCTAGTTTTACCTCGAGCGGAATCTGACCACTCTCTGCTTATTTGGAAGAATAATGTTATGAATACAGGTTCTAAACCATTCAGGTTCGAAAATTTTTGGCTTGAGCACCGTCAGTTCCATGAACAACTCCAAGATTGGTGGAATAAATTCAATTTTGAAGGATCAGCTAGCTTCAAATTTTGCAATAAATTGCGAAGCCTAAAACCTATCCTTAGGCAATGGAGCAAGGAAAAATTCAGCAACTACTCTACTGACCTTCAAAATCTTCTTCTCGAGATCGACAATTTAAACTCGAAGGAAGAATCCGCTCCCCTTTTGAGTTCAGAGATAGCTAACAGAGAATCTATGAAGGAGAAAGTTGATATTATTAATAGGGATAGAGAGATCAAATGGCAACAACGCTCTAAATCCAGCTGGATAAGAGATGGAGAAAGAAATACAAAATTTTATCACAAAATTGCCTCCGCTAAAAGAAGATCAAATCAGATTAGTTCCCTGACTTCGCCGTCGGGTATTATAACAGATCCCTCTCTAAAAAAGTTACATATTATATTGTCGAAAGACTCGAATAAAATTTTGCCCAGAGACACGGCTTTTTCAGCCATGCCACTGGGTGTCTGGCCACAGCTAAAACAACACACCAGCATCCAACCATATTAAAAGTGACCCAGATTAGATTTAATCTTGAATAGAGAGGCCACACAGTTAAGTCACATGGTCTATACATATATCCTCCATCCCAAAAAAAATTTGTGGCAAATATCTATGGGCAATTGAATGGTGAAAAAAATGAATAAAATATTGTGAATGTTAAATAGGATTAGCTGAAAATGACTCCAGCATTAGTCTTATTTCAAACAAACTGGATGTCTTGTTTTACGCATGTCTTGTTTTACGCATAAGGAGATATCGTCACCATATAAAACTGATTAGGTTTGTGTGTGTGTGTGTTTTTTTTTATGAAAATAGGCTGTGTGGAACTTTATTAAATCTCCAATCAAACAGGAGTTCTGTAGGCGCCTCATATTAGATGCCACATTTCCATATAAATTTGTCAAAAACTCTGGTTTCATTGGGGGCATATGGAGCTTGCCACTTATTATTTGTACTTCTATACTTTCTTTTCTTTATCGAACGTTATTGAGATGTTTTGAGTTCTTGCAATGTACCATAGAATTTCGGAAGGAGATCATAGATTAGTTGTATGTGAGTTGCCGATTACCATTGAGTTGAGCGCCTTGAATTTTTCAGATGTTGAATGAGACTTAGATTATCGCTTCCCACAATGACGTGCATGTAATTGTGTTCTATCGCCCAACGAATTTCCTATCAATATGACTTTCGCTTCACTTTCCTCGCTCGTACGAGCAAGCATAGTTCTCGCTTTAGCTTCAATGAATTTAGCCAGTGGATCATGGATGATGAACTAATACGAATACAATTATGTACATCTACAAAGGAGACATCAACATTAATTTTAGGAATGGATATGTCGGTGGGTGTCATGTTTGTGGTGTTTTGTGAGTAGCATTTTTAATTAATCCTTTCATCCGAGGGAAGACCAGAATTTCCTGTATAACTTGACTGAGAGAGTTAATTGTACGTTGAAAGCGTTGATCACATCTAACTTTCAAGGTGTGCCATATGATGGTGGAGAAATGGATATATGTGGTAGTGCGTGAGATATACTCAAGGTCGTGGCTGAGAATTTGGGGTCCGGTGCTAAAATTTCTTTGAGGCCCCTTATATATCAAACGTACAAAAACGTATTTTAAAAGAAAATTACAAACGATTGAATCTCAAGATGTAGGAATATGTAGGTTAGAGATACAGGAATTTGTAGATAGGAGAAATCTTTTTTGACGTAAATATAATTATACAAATAAAATTCTAGTGTTGTTTTTTTCTCTTTCTGTAATGGAGATGTAGGAATTTGTAGACCGAAGAAAATGATCATGTCTCAAGATTGGAGAAAAGCTAATTTAGAGAGAATAAATTCAACATTTTTTTGTTGTTGACATATTCAACTTTTTATCTAATATAAAAGAATACTTTTCATCAAAAATGAAAAGCACAAAAGAATACTGATTTAAGTAAAAATACTTAGAAACAAAATAAGTTGAAAGGAGGAGAGAGAGAAATAAAAGAAGGGGAATGTTAATACTTGTGGAAAGTAAGAATATTAAATGGAAAGTTGACTCTTAAAAGCAAGAGAGAGAGAGAATTTAATTTCTAAACAAAGGTGCCTGTGGGCCATCTTGGGACAATTAATGGGTAGTTTTACTAGGCCAGCGCTTTAAGAAAAGCAAAATAGTTTCCGGAGTGTAAATACTTGGTCAAAAATTGGTCAATTTTGTTTGACAATTTTATTTTGTAAGTTGTTATAGAGAAATAAATTTAGGGATTTAAAAAATAATTTCAAATTTAGGGAAATAAAAATATAAAACCTCTACCTTACCTCACTCTCTCTCCACCTCAGCTCTCTCTCTCTCTACACCTTATCTCACCTCTCTCTCCCCCAACCACTCTCTCTGTCTTCTCCGACCAAGTTACCGGCCGGCGACCTGAAAAGATAAAAAAAAAATAATTCACTATCTCTCTCTCTAGAAACTTCGGCGAAGGGAAACCCCTTCGCCGGAATTTCTAGACATCTAGAGAGAGAGAGAGAGTGAATTTATTTTTATTTTTTTATCTTTCCAGGTCGTCGGTCGGAAAATTTTCCGACTGGCGACCTGGTCGGAGAAGACAGAGAGTGGGGTGGGGAGAGAGAGAGGTAAGGTGGATAGAGAGAGAGGTGAGGTGGAGGGTTTTTTATTTTTATTTTGAAACATATTCTCCCTAAAATATGTTTCCCCAAAAAATTTTCAAAATTTTGCATATTCCCTTTAAAATTTCACACTCCGGAAACTATTTAGTTTTCCCCAAAGCGCTGGCCTATTACTATTACCCCACTCGCTGAAACCACGAGAAAATCCAAACCGCCCCACAAACCAAAATCCTTTTCTAAACCACTTTGAAACTTGAAAGACCTAGTAATCAAACCGTCATAAAGTATATTTTGTAAGCCCCACTAATTCGGGGCTCAGTGCGGGCACCCAACCCGCACTGGGTCATACACGGCCCTGGGTATACTACGAGTCCTGCCAAGAGAAAACCCAATCAGAAATGGAGAAGATCGTTGTAAATACAACATTAAAATAAAATCATATATTTTTGAAAAATGAATGGGGGACTCCCACAAATATACTCCCAAGTATACTCCCCCTCACAAGTCAAGGCCATTTTGGTCTTTTCAGTCCGACAAATCTGTGAAAGACGAAAGTAACCTTGTGATTGTGAGGGGGAGTACACCTGGGAGTATGCCCAGGGAGTCCCCCTATCATCATTGTATATTTTTTTCCAAACTGACAATAAAGTACTCCACATTTGTTTGAAATAACTAGTGCTAAAATATAGCTAAAACTGACTCCTTCATGTTTGCACATTTCTACAGTACATGTCCATTCTTGCGAGGGAATTGGGTGTGTCACGGGCTCAGGATAGATTCAATCACTGGATATGTTGGTGGGGGGGGGGGGGCTATGTGAGGCAGGTAATTTTCAACTTTTCAATGCTCAAAACCCCCTATAGAGATGAGTTAGCTAAGTTCGGGCAACTTAGCATCGGGCAAAACATATAAATTAAAAGACACAACTCGTTGATAGATTCAATCACTGGATATTGTGGCCTATCATACTGGATAATTGTCCTAACTCACTCCCACGGTGGTGACCTTCGTTGGAGAAGACGAAGACAGACATAGAAGATGACGGAGAAGAGAGAAAACCCTACCAAATTGTAATTGTGCTCGAATTTGGTCTTCAAAATTTAAAGTCCTCATAAAGAATGGAAATCGTAAACCAGCCGTTCCCGTGTTAGGGATTCCTCCTCCAATCTTTTCAGAGGAGTAACATTCCTCTTCGAAATGTGATGGTGGGGTAAATCTCTATGCTCAGCTCATCGGTGAATGCGAAGGATTGGATAAAATAGAGAATTTGCAGAGCCACGACAACAATGAGATCTACGAGAATGCTGTGAAGATCTTGGAAAAATATTGGGTTGAAGATGAAGAACAAAATATTCAAGCTGGTGATGGAATTGCTCAACCAGGGTTCAATTTCGGAAGTAACCAACCTAACGTTCTGTGAGGCGGTTTCAAGTTAGGCTGAGCTGGGTGACTGAACCCTGGTATTATGTTATCATAATCTTCCTTTTTTAGCATTTGCGGCTTTGTAGTGTTTATGTTGAAATTGTTATTTGTTCAATCAGAATTGGAATTGTTTTGGTTTACTTGCATTTCACAGTGCAAGGGTCAGGGTTTTGATATCTGGCTCTTAGGTCCGTTGATGCAGGGGCACCCGGCGTGGAGACTTTTTCCATGACCGAACCCGGTCATGGGCCAACCGGCCAGAGAGAGTAGATTTAGAAAGTCCTTATTTTAGTATGATTATTAGATAATTTAGGTTTAGGAAATTATGTTATTTTAGTATTTCCAATAATTGGAAAGGTCCAGATTTGAGTCTAGTTATTTAGGAAGTTGCAGTATTTTATTTATTTAGGAAAGTCTAATTCAAGTCTATCTAGGAAAGTCCAGAATCCTATAAAAGGATATCTAGTTTGTCCATTATTCCGAAGTTGAAGAGAAACCCCATTGAAGTTTAATAAAGTTTTAAGTATTTAGAGTTATTTCATCGTTATTTTATCGTTCTTTGTTTAATTTTATCGTCTTCTTTAATTCCGCTGCGTTCTACATCATGTGGTATTCAGAGCCACCAAAGTTTTTGGCTAATGATTCTGGAAATTTTTTTCCAGAGCAGTTACATCAGTATCAATCGTATTATATTCGTCAAGATGATTATATTCAATCAAATTATACTCATCAAGAGATAACGAATCAATGCTCATGTTCTTCATGTTTATATGCGAATAACGACTCGTACAATTATCATTGGAATCCGGGAGAAATCAAACGAGAAACCCCTCCACAACCGTATTCATCATCACCGTTACCACCCCCACCATTGTCTTATACAGCTTCACATCCATATTCTTCTTCTATACCACCTCCGTACTCTTATTATTCACAACCGTTTTCACCACCTCTACCTTCATACACTTATTATTCACCACAATCACCACCACCACCGCAACCTTCGTACTCTTATTTTACACCGACACCGTATTCACCACCTCTTATACAACCGTATTCACCTCCACCACCAACACAATCATCTTCTCTTTCCTATTCACCACCACAACAACCACAACCGTTTTTTTTTCGAAACAGTTCCATCGCTAATACCCGATTTAGTTAAGGTTCAACATGTGGTGAACAACATCAAAACAATAATACGTCAACCATATTCATCGTCTATTTTAACTTTCAATAAGGAAGAAGAAAGAGAAGAACACAAAGAAGTTAAAGAAAACGCTCACAACGATGTTCAAGTCGACGAAAAAGAAGAACAAGAAGAAAAAGAAGCGTACGAAAAAGTTGAAGCTATAGGTATTTACGCAATTACTTCATCACAAATTACGAAAGAAGGAAAACCTACAATAACAATGGAGAATAATAATCCATTGGAGAAGATTACGAGCTTGAAACCTCTTAATAATATCCCTTTGAAAGAAACAAAGGAGCGACGTGATCAGGTTAGTACTCTTATGAAATCTAAAAGTGATCTTGAAATTGAAATCAAACGATTTATAGCTGAGAATCAAAGATTAGAGGAAGAGAAGAAGATTCTTCAAGATAAAGCTATGGAATCTGAGATTAAACATAACTTAACCCTAGTGAATGAAGCTGCGTTAGAGGAACAGATGAGTGAAGAAGCTAAAGAACTGAACGATCAATTAAATGAGAAAATCAAAGAGGTTATTGAGGTGACTAAGGAGTTCAGTGATTACAGAATTGAAGTGAATAACGATCGTGAGAAGAGGCAAAAAGAAGACGATAGATTGAGAAATTTAGTGAATGATTTGGAGAAGAGTAATGAAGAATCTCCGAATGAAATCAAGCGGATCTGGAAGATTAATAATCGAATTCTCGAACAGAAATCAGACATGGAGATGAAGTTTTGTAATCTAGAGAAAGAAAAGATTGATCGAGATGTTGAGATCAAGAAATTGCAGAAGCAGCTTGATATCGTCAATGGAGAGTTAGGTCGTGAACGAAATTCTTCTGAAGTTGTTGTTCGTGAGATGAATTTGATCCAGAAGAATCTCGATATTCAGGTAATTGAATCTAAAACTTTGAAATCAAATTTCATTGAACTTGATAAAATTAGATTAGAAATTCAGGAGAAACTGAATCAATTAGAGAAAGAGAAAGAAATACTTATTGAGGAAGGAAAAGTTAGGAAAATGAATATTCAATCTTTGATTAAGGAGAAAGATTTAGTTGATGGAAAGTTGATTGATTGCTTGAAATCAATTGAGAATCTGAAGAGAGAGAAAGATGAAACTATCTTGAAGCAAAAAGTTCAGGAATTAGAGAAGAATATAGAAAAGACACTTAAAGAACAAAATCCACAAAAGAAGGAATTATCTTCACTCTCTACAGAACTGAAGAAGAAGGATCATAAGCTTAAAGTGTTAATGGAAGAGTTGATTTCAATTAAGTTAAGTGTTGCGGATATTAGGCAGTTTATCGGTTCCGATTCACTTGCTTTTGATAGTTGGAAGAGTTTGCTAACAGAAGATTCGTCTAAATTCTGTTATGCTTGCTTTACCCGAAAATATTCTGTTTCACCACCTAGCACAGAGATTAAAGCAAAGAAGGTTGGGGATTTCGTCGTGATGGTTTGGAAGACGACACTCAAGGTTAATTTTCCCATAGAGGGGAATGTGGTGTCTATGATATTTTTCACAGACCTACAGGATGACGGGAGATGTAGAAAATTATTGGACCTATATTCTCTAAGATCGATTTTCCGAGGATCTTTGCAACGTTGGATTCGGTATGAAGTTGGTGTTTTGGTCCTTATTTTTCTTCGAAATTCCGGCAAATGTCGAACAAAGTGGGAATTACGGATCGCCATAACAGAGTTCACCGTTTGCTGGTGCATTACGTTATTTTCTTCATCAAACGGTTCGGGACGAACCTCTTGGGAGAAGGGGATGCTGATGCAGGGGCACCCGGCGTGGAGACTTTTTCCATGACCGAACCCAGTCATTGGCCAACCGGCCAGAGAGAGTAGATTTAGGAAGTCCTTATTTTAGTATGATTATTAGATAATTTAGGTTTAGGAAATTATGTTATTTTAGTATTTCCAATAATTGGAAAGGTCCAGATTTGAGTCTAGTTATTTAGGAAGTTGCAGTATTTTATTTATTTAGGAAAGTCTAATTCAAGTCTATCTAGGAAAGTCCAGAATCCTATAAAAGGATATCTAGTTTGTCCATTATTCCGAAGTTGAAGAGAAACCCCATTGAAGTTTAATAAAGTTTTAAGTATTTAGAGTTATTTCATCGTTATTTTATCGTTCTTTGTTAATTTTATCGTCTTCTTTAATTCCGCTGCGTTCTACATCATCCGTTCATCTAGGGAACCCTTTATAAGAGTTGTAAACCTTTCTTCTTGTGGTTTTCATTTTTATTGTTTCATTTCCATGAAGTATTTTAAAGCTAACAAATTCGAGATATAGGCAGCCACTTTGACCGTCCCTTAAATCTTAACAACTGTTACAATTATTTCGTGTGTGTGAGTGTGTGTAATTTGAGCCGTTACACCTGGAACATTCATTTAGTGAAAAATGATTCCCAAACTGACGTATGCGGATTACCGTTTAATCTCAAACTTAATAAATCTTGGTTAACTTTAACCGAGAATACTTTATCCATCTCAAATAAAGTTCGAGTGATTCTTGACTCTAAACTCTAAGAGCCCCCGAATAAAATTTGAGTCTTTAAGAGTCGATGAGTGAACGCAATAGTTCGTCTATCTCTTAAGTTTGACAGGGGCGGGGCTAGAAAGGGGCACGTGCCCCCACAAGCACCTAAGACCTCCCATTAACAAAACTCCTAAATACACGCTACCTTTAGTTTTTTTTTTTAAGAAACCCACCTTTTAGTTTTTTTTTTTTGCTGAAATACCACCTTTTTTTTTTGTTGAAAAAATACCCACCTTTTAGTTATTAAAGAGAAATCTACTTCTCATATGTATCCACCACAAATATTAAGCAATTATAGTTCGAGTCCATGGAGAAATAGTGTAAAACACATCTCACTTTAATCTCATTCTTCATACGTGAAATAATATATAACAATTTTTTTGTAATTTAATTTTTTGGTAAACCTAATCTGTTGAGTGACACGATTTTTTTCTAATAATCTCCTCTCTGAAATAAAACTATTTTCTTGTATAACATTTACGTTTTTTAATGTGTTAAATTAGTTACCTAGATTGATCATTTACTTAAATAAAATGTAACAACTAAATATTTTTTATTTTAAAACTTGTAGGGATATTTAGCGTTTGGGTCAAGGATAAGTACTAGTTTTAGTGTTTAGGTCACAAGTTTGTCCGTTATAGGGTCTGGGTCACGGACTAACCATTGACTACGTTGACTAATGACGCAGTTAACTAGCGTCATTAGTCAACGGGTCAATGGTTAGTCCGTGACCCAGACCCTAAAGTCGGTACTTATCCTTGACCCAAACACTAAATAGCGTTGTTGTGAGCCGTTCCAAAGACGGAAATAAATTTGAACGCATTAAAATCACAAAAAGGATTTGAACATCAATTCTTTCAGGTCTTAAAATTGATGGATCAATTTGGTCTTTGTTGTTCATAGTAATCACCATGATTCTTTCTTCAACCAAGTAGAGAAAATTTCGTCCATGAAATTTAAAATTCCTGATAAACTTATAGATGTTGATTTCTCATTCAAATATAGATCTAAATCTTTAATAAAAATAACTAATCGTTTTGTTGTTTGAAGAAGAAGCATTTTTAGGTCAGAATCATCAGTAACATTTGATATATTTATATCGTAGATATCGTAGTTCTGGAATTTAGCCATGGCGGAAACGAATGATGATTTTCCAGTTTATGGAAGACCGAGGAAGATAGCTTTGTTTCCAAACAAGACGTAATCGATGATAAAATTGTTTTAATTTAATAAAAGATTCTAGATCTGATTTTACCTTGTTTTTTAGATGTGAATCCATGGCAATTGTATCGAAAGTTGTTAGATGAGTAAATGAACAGATCTTCACCTTTTATTATGAAAAGGGGGGAAAAGCTAGGGTTTTCTGAAGTTGGGGGTTTTCCAGGGTTCTTGAGAGTTAGGGTTTAAGAGAGCTTGAAAAGAGGGAAATAGAGAGAGAGATGACCGGCAAAAGCTTGGCTGACCGGCCAATGCTTACGCCGACACGGGAAGAAGGAGTTGAGCTCGGCTCATGGAAGGTGGCAGCAGCTTGGACGTTCATGGAAGCACCCTCGAGTTTGGGATTTCAAGGGACTAACTCGGTTTTCATGGCAGCAACAAATGGGACTTAGAACGGCTCACATCAGCTCGTGTTTAGTGTTTGGGTCAAGGATAAATACCGGCTTTAGGGTCTGGGTCACGGACTAACCATTGACCATGTTGACTAATGACGGTAGTTAGCTATCGTCATTAGTCAAGGGGTCAACTGTTAGTCCGTGACCCAGACCCTATAACGGACAAACTTGTGACCTAGACACTAAAACCAGTACTTATCCTTGACCCTAACACTAAATATCCCAAACTTGTAACAACTAAATTACAATCAAAATAAACGCAAAGTATTTTAGTAAAAAACGTTATCACAGATAGTCAGTTGACTTAGAAATCAAACAAGATAAAAACGTGAATATATATATTTACCTTTAAAATCTTGATCACGTATAAATTTTTTCCAATAAAAAGTAAGTGTTGTTTTTTGCTTCCCTTTGTATATATATTTCTACTATTTTAATATATAGGATATGAAATTGTGTAAGTCATTTTCTTCAAAATTTGAATTAAATATGATAAAATATAGTGTAGGACGAACCTCTTTTTTTTTAGTCGATCTAGAAGGTATTTAATACAGTAAATTAAAACATAATATGTTAATATATATTGTTTGAATTAAATAATATATTGTTTGATTTATTATGTGGGAACTTGTTAGGGTCTTTTCGTAATCGATCTTAAGGATCTCTTTTTTCGACTTTTATGGTCTTTTTTTGAGTCTGTGTCTTGTCAATTCCTTTCCCTTCATGACGCACTTTACATTCGAAAGTTCTGTGAACTTTACTTATGTAACTCTCATGTAGTTCTCAGAGGAATAAGAATTATCTACCATGTAATCTTGTGATTGTTATCACTTATGAATGAAATTATGGTTTAATAAAAAAAAAATTCTCCAATATTGTCACCAACATTGTGGCAACAGTTAACCGAAACATCAACTGGTCACATGAAATACGTATAAATACTTTTACCTTTGTCTTTCTTCTTCTTATCTTATTCTTCTCTTTGTCTTTGAACACAGAGGTTTCACGGAGGACCATAAATCCAGAATCGGATCCTCTCTGAAAATGATCAACGACAAATTTTTGTGGGTCACCACCAATCAAAGCATCAAATCCATAAATCCAAGACTCCCAATTTGGGGCGAGATATCTGGGGTGTTGCTTAAAATCAAATCATATCCATAAATCAAAATTAGGTCAACTATCAAAAGGGTGTTGCTTAAGAACAAATTAATATGTCTGAATCTGTTGGTTCCTAATATTGATTCTCTTATTGATGCTACTGTTCCTAAATTCGAATTGATTCAATGAAATTTTCAAAACTTGAAGAGGGTTTAACAGAGAACCAAATGATTGCTCATATGAAGAACTTAGCTTCTAAAAATTAAGTTTTGAAGTCATTTATTGGGATGGGTTATTATAATACTTCTGTTCCTGCTGTGATTTTGAAAAATATAAGGGAGATTTGTTGTTTGGACCCCCTTTCGTATAACTGACTTGTTGTTTGGACTCCTTTTTTCTTTGCAATTTGGACTCCCTTTTTCGAAAAAACAGTTAATTATAACTGTTCAAATGATAAAAAGATGATTTCTTCCTAAGTAGATGGAAAAAATACTATTGTACCCTCCACTTAACTTAACCTAATGTAAGTAGTTAACCCACAAGTTAACTCAACCCGCGAACTGACCCTTGAAAAATTGATTTTAACCTAACCCAAACTACCCAATATCCATAGAGCTGACACTGGAAATCAAACTAAACAAAACGATTTTGCGATCGAGCTTCATCTTCTTCGTGGAGGGAGACAACTTGCAAACTAGAAATCGATTGGGAGGAACCATAAGATTGGGTGAGTTACTCTTCTTCTTCTCCTTCTTTTTGACCAAGTCTCTTTCTTCCATTTCTCTCTGAAACTAAATTTTTACAATTTTAAAGTATCCTTTTTGTTATTTTGTTCATCTTCATCTTCTTTTTCTTCATCATCACCAACAGGGGCGGACCCACGTTGGGACCCGTGGGGTCACGTGCCCCCACGGGTCCAAACTAAACCACTAGTAAAAAATCAAAACAAAGGTAAAGAAATAAATAAATAGAAACCACAAGTATAACACAAAAGATAGTTGGCGCCGTGGTGATTGCTTGCGGTGTCCGCGCAAGAAGTCGGTAGTTCGAGTCTTGTAGAGTTCCCTTTTTATTCTTTTTATTGAAAATTCGTACGTGCCCCCTGAGTTGTAATTAATTATTGCATTACACCTATATTACTCTATTTTAACCCCGTATTCGCAGAAGAGTTGACTTTTTAGCCTTTTTACATTGTGAATTCGTTATTGACACATGTAAACATTGTTAAAGATATTTTTCTTCGTATCATTCTTAGCCTTCTTTTTATTTTATTTTCTTAGATATATGTCTGTGTGTGTATGCGTGTGTGTATGCGTGTGTGTATTATTTAATGACTATATTTCTAAAATGAGAGACCTCTTTACTTTTATACAATTCGAATTTGTTACGAGTACTTATTTATATTGGTTACATTTAACACAACTCGTTAGTCAAAAGTACTTGAGTTGGCTTAGAATATAACGGTAATGTATAGTTCAAATCACTCGCTTGGACATCACGCCAAGATTTCTAGATAAGTCACAACTTATTATAACTAAAAGTGCCCCCACCAACAAAATTTTCTGGGTCCGCCACTGATCACCAACTGGTGATTCAGTATTCTTATGGATATTGGTAGCTGCCAATGAATTTGCTTCAACTATATTCATGGGTTGGTCAATGTTTTTTAATGGTGGTGGTGGTGGTGGAGGATGAAGAGGAAGATGAAGAGGATTATCAAATTCATGGAGGTCATCAAGGATGGATTTAAAATTAGGTTCGGGTAAACTGGAAAAAGTTTCTGAGTTATCTCTGTTATTACTGTTGGTTAAGAATTGAAAGAAATGTTCATCTAGCATTTGAAGATCTAGAATTTGTTGATGAAGATTAGGATGATCATCTTCTAATCCTAACCATGATGAAATTGTTCCAAGAATTTTGGGTTTTGGGTTACTCATTTCTTGATTGAATGTAAAAGCATCACTTCTTCCATGACAAAGCCGGTGCTGATTAACCCATACTTTGTTTTACCAATTTAGCTTCTCTCTCTCATTTCTCTCTCTAGAGTGGCATTGGTGTACTGAATGAATTTATGTGGAAAAGGGGAAGCTTGAGAGGCCAAATATATGGAGAATTAATTAAGAACGGTCACCCATGCTGTTGGTTGTGGGGTGAAAATGGAGAAGGTGAGCTCAGGACGGAAGATCACGATGGAAGCTCACGGGGGAAGAAGTAGGCTGTGTGGTGAAAGTGGGACTTCAAATTGAACCAGGGTAAAATTCGGGCCAGACGGGTCTCTTAAGTCATATGGGCTGAATATTTGGACCTAGGGGGTCTTAAATGCAATATTAATTATGTAAGGATAAATTGGGAATTGTTTAAAGTGTAACTCCAGAGACGGAATATTCTCTTTTGATTCCGTCAAAAGGGAGTCCGAATTGCAACTCTAAAAAAATGGAGTCCAAACAGCAAGTCAATTATACGAAATGGGGTCTAAACAGCAAATCTCCCAAAATATAATGAAAGAGGGAAAGATTAAATGAAGTTACTCGAAGAAAAGAGAAAGAGAGAGAGAGGGAGAGAGAGAGAGAGAGAGAGAGAGAGAGAGAGAGAGAGTTGTTTGATTGATTTTAGAGAGAGAATCAATTTGGAGAAGATAGAGAAGAGAGAAATAATTTGGAGAAGATGAAAAAGAGAGAGAAACAATTTGATTGATGTGAACTAATTAAAATGAGGGTATTTCTAGGAAATCCAAGAAGAAGTTAACGGTCAAATGGACGGTAACGGTCAAAAGAGGTCATCTGGATATTTTTGATAAAGTAGAGGGCTACGCGAGAAGTTGGTCATAAAGTAGGGGGCCATTTGAGAAATTACCCATATTTTTTTGGGTCCGTGGGTATATAGACCAATATAATAATCAAAAAAGGTTTATGATCCAATCTTCCCAAAACATGGATATTTAGTGTAGCACCCAGACCTTCAAGGCGGATAATCGGATGAGTTAGAGCGTCGAACGGATTTAGTGGTTTCTTCGGGCTTTGGTATTGAATATTTATTTTAGTTGATTAGTGCAGCTCATCGGAAAGTTCTCGAAAAATTATGAATTTTGACTGGTCACACGAAAAGTTCGGACATAGTTTGGACTATTTCATATTTGACATATTTCTTTGTTATCGTATCAAGAGGGACCATATAATTTCTTCATGGTTACTTGTGGAACGAAAAAAGAAAAGAAGAAAGGTTAAACTGGGGGTCAAAAGGTGAGTAATGGAGGTTGAATTAGTTGGGTATATATATGAAGGGACTTAGTTATGAGATGTATATAAATGATGGACTTAACAAGAATTAAATAATGTGGGCACTTTGTGTAATGGCACGTGGCAGCCAATTTTGAGTTTAAAGTGCATGTGCCCCACGTCTCCAACCAAATTTCATCCCCTTTAAATCCAATTACCTGATTTAAAACCAAATCAAATTTTCCCAACCGTGAGCAGTGAAGCGCAATTAGTTTTGGCCGTGAAAGTGTTCCGAGTTACTGTCGTTGATTTCTTCGCGAGTTTTTGTCGGAATTCAATGAAACTTGTTCCAGGTGATTCCATTCGACTTGTTCTACATATCTATCCGTTTAGAATTTTCTATTTCGTCCTAATTTGGTGGTTATTTGGTTGTTATTTCGATAACTGTATGGTTGGGTCTAATTTCATTTGGGATCGAAATTTGGAGCAGTTATTCTTTAATTTCGTCGAATGATTTATGTTCAGGATGATGTTTAGGATATTATAGACTATTTTGGGGTGTCCATATATAGACGGGGTGCTGCCGAATTATTTTAGTGCTCGAATTTCATATTTGGATCAGTTTTATAATGAATTGGAATAAAGATGGTTACCCGAACCTTGCCGTATTTAACATAAATAGATAGGTTGAGTTATGGATTCGTAACATTAGGTTCATTTTATGATTTGATAGTTCAAGATTCATAGTATGTGGTTCATTATATGATTTGTCAGCTTATGAAGACTCGGAAATGTAAAATAGAATTTATGGGAAGTTGGTTGGTTGATTTGTATATATTTCAAGTGCTCGATGGATCATCTCAGTGGACTCTATAGTACCGATAGGACATTCCTAGTGTAGTTTCATTCATTTTATGCATTCTTGCTCTGCAAGACGACTCTTGACAGTTATGTAACTGTCAAATGACCGTTTTGCCCTTTCATATTTCAGTAGGACTAATGAACTGCAATAGGGAGCTCGAGGAGAAGTGGAGCTTAGTCAGGAGCACCATTGGAAGCGCAAGAAGAGGTAAGATCCTATGAATCTTACTTGGAGCACGGGTATTCCCCGTTTCACCATTATCTATATATATAGTCATTTTCTTCTTTTTATAGTTCTCTAGTTCAATTTATGATATGATATGGTATGATATGAATGTATGTGGTGTGCTCTATGTTATGGATGTTTCTCTTTTCAAAACAAATTGGTTTTTCTGAAAAATAATCACATGGAGGCGGAATCGCTTGATCTGTGTGATCGTTTTGTGTGAATTGTAAACACGTGGTGGCGGAATCGCTTGAGCTGCGTGTATAACATGGAGGCGGAATCGCTTGATCTGTGTTACGTGTAATGGTTGTTTTACCACGGGCATTGGTTGGTCCCCTTGTTTATTTTATGTTATGGATTAGCCATGAATTATGTCAAGGGTTACACTCGGTGCGTGGCCAGCCGTTTGGTAACGACCATTCTAGTTTACCCGGAATGGGGTCCGGAGAGGATGGGAGTTGGGGTATTCCGACCCTTGGAGTGATTAGGGGACTGACCCAATGCCATGCTTGTTTATTTATTCTGCTAAACCACTGGTGTGTGTGGTTTGAATTCTGTTATGAATGATACTTACAATGTTTTCACCGAAATGAAAGAGGGTGTTTACCCGAGTTCTCTTAATAAGAAAATAATAATTCCCTGAAAGTGGACACTTGTAAAAGCTTGGCTTTAAACAGGGTTTACCCTACCTTGAGACATGAGAACGCTCTTCTCCTTTTGGTTGATGGGACCTTTAGGAGGGCTCTGTTCTTGTAGCTTTGGGAGCCTATCAGATCATTTAATACTATTATAAGATCATGCATATGTTTGGATATTCTTCGAATGGTCAATGAGTTACCTTGCGAGGAAGCGTCAGATCTGGCCGGAGATAGGACGCGCCTCAAGATGAGATAATTGTATCGCCGTGGGTATATGGCTCTACTACACGACGATGCTCTTATAGTCGTCTGGGTAAGTCATGACATATTCTAAGCGTATCATTGTTTGGGTGAGATTTACTATTCGATGCGTATTGAGATCACAAGCCAGTCCGATGGGCGATGATGACGAAGGGAGAGTTACGGAAGCTCTTACCGGGGTATTACGTGGATCCATGTGTACACTGCAGTAGTCAAACGTTCGATAAGGCGCCGCCTGCCTACGCACTAACAAAGGCCGAACGGTTCTTCCTAGCCGAATAGTAGGTGACCCCGACTGAGGGCGTATTCAGTCGTGATCTTGGTAAGCTAGAAGAATTATCTTGCTATATTGCTTTGCTTCGTGTGCATATTGATATCTCTGTATATATCTAACACTTATAACTATTGATATATTAAAATGTTGATTTGTGTGGTGCGGGTAGGATGTCTAGGTATCCTACTGAGCTGACCTTCGGGTTATCTCATTCCTATTTGTTGTTGTTCAGTTGCAGGTATTGGTGACCCGGAGTGACATAGTTTACTTCGACGGTTCACATTATGTAAGATTGTAATTTCTATTATATTTTCAACATAATCACAACGTTAATATTATATATGTATCATCTAGAATATTTAGGATCGTTCTCTCACTCGTTTGCGATTGTACACATGTAAATAGTATGCATATAATCACTTTTTTTGATTTGGTGCTATTGTTATTTAGAAGTTTGTGAGATATGTATGAATGTTTGACAGGTTTTTCAGGTTTGATATGTTCAATTTATAGAGGAGATTCTGTCCAAATTCAGTCTCTTCTGTGAACTATTCATAAACATGAATTCAAGTTGTTTCCTCTTTATGAAAACTACTTTGGATTACATATTTTCAAAAGGTTTAAACTATATTTGATCTTCCGCTGTGTTTGTTCTTGATTTGTAACCCGTGATGAGAGTTTTGGCTTGGGTTTATATTTGAAACTTGTTTGAGTTAGTATTAGACCGAGTTTCTTTTATAAACTGCCGGGCAAACCGTGATTCGGAACACGGGGCGCCACAGTTGGTATCAGAGCATGAGTACGTGCATTGGGCCGACTGGCATCAGAAGATACTTCTGTGCAATAATGGGTGAGGTAACTAAAAACACCAAGGCTTGATAAATTCGTAAAAACTTCAAGATAAAATATGAAAAGATAATAATATTGTTGATTTTATTTTGTTTTATTTGAAATTTTAAGATTTTGATTTTATCTTTGCTGACTTTTATGTGCTCAGCACATCAAAGTCAGGCCTACGTGAAGGTCCCACTCAGATATCATAATGTGAGTAAGGTTCCTTTAACGGTAGGTCACTTACATTGTGATTTTGTTATGCGAGCACATTGCCTGCAGAAGATAGTGGTGGCGATCAACCAAGCATTACTGAGGTACGAATTGCATTCATACTAGGTTTAGGTTCATTTCATTGGTTGGTTGTGGATAGACTTCTCTGATTTTCGATACTTCGATGTACTCTGAAAAGGAATACTTGGTGAACGGTTTACATTGGTCGTTTGTTTCCTCGATTCTTGTGCAAGGTGGTACAAGTGTCCGATCAAGTATTGATAAGATGGTTTGGTATAAAGTTTTGGGCAGGGCGGCATATTGATGTTGTGAAAGTATCAAAGACAAAAGTGTTTGAGGAGGTTAAGTGTAGTTGACTTTTGACAGTAAACAAGTTCACAAGGATCGACAATAGGAAAATGTTAAGAACTTTACGAGATGAACATTGATATATTGGTTCATTTAGGACAAGGATAGTGAACTAGTAAGCTAATCTCCATAGAAGGACAATTTGGAAATCTGAAACGACTCAAAGAAACCGAAGCAAGAAATGGTGCTAACGACCAGGTGTCCAGCGACAATAACCTAGGGCATCAGTCAAGGAATAATATGCGTGGTCAACTTATCTGATATGGATGAATTTGTGGTAAAATTTTGTGAGCCTAAGTCACTCGAGCAGGTGATTCTCATATGAAGACATTGCCAGGAGTAATTAACCTAGGTGAATCGGTAATATGAGAAATGCTATCGAGTAATGAAGAAGCTACAAATTGAACCACTAAAGAAGTATTATGATCATAATGGTGCGAAAACATCTCTACAAAGGATTAACTAGATGAGAAGATGAGTCGAACCTTTTGTGTTATGGACCTCATGGTAGTTGTACACCTTCCTTCATTTATGAGTTTCGATCAGATCAATGAGAAAGAGTTGAGGTTGACTTTGATCGATTTTGTTTCGAGCATGTATTATTTTAGTTTGATTGCAGATAAGGTATGGTCTGGTTGAAAGAAAGTTATATGATAGAGACACATATCTTTTATCGGCTATAGTTGTTGGTGGTGAGATTTAGGGGCATCGAGCATATAACCTTATCGATAAAGACTATTTCACAGTATGGTAGTTAGTCACCAGGAAATTAAAGATGTGTTGGTGTTCAGATTTATAGATGTGGCATAGATGTCAGTTATGTCGGGGTTTTTAGTCAGTTGTCAGGGTATTATCAGTGAGAAGGATAGTTGTCTAGGTTCAGTTGTTATCTGGTACATCTTTTCATTCAGTTGTACTATACGAGATGGTATTCTCAAGTTATATGTTGACTGCACGATATTGAGTTCGATTTTTCTAAAGGATATATATTTTTCATATAAGACTACGAGGATTTCATCAACAATATTCTGTTTATCTAGTGATTGGGGAACTATGGCTAGCAAATTATTGTTATACTGCAAAGGCTAATGTGTAAGGTTGAGTTATATTGAGTCGGCGAGATATTTTGATATTGAGATTATATTGATAGAGGCAGGCTTTGTTGGTAGAAGTATCTAGGGTTCTCAGATTTTTCTAGAATGATTCTAGAGGGTTGGTTTATCTATAATTTGTATAGATGTTATAGCGGTCTTCTATCTTTATTTTTATCATCTTATCGACAACAACCATATTTTCTTGAGGTTGTAGTGGCAACGTCAACATTGACTTGTACATGTTACAGATGTCCTCATTCTTTATTTTCCTATATTGTGGGTATCGGTATTTCCTTATGTTATCGAGAATGCTATTTTCTTTGAGGATATGGAATTAACGACAATTTATTCTTATATATAGATTATAGAGGTCTTCATTCTTTGCTTTCTCGTATTGAGTATGGTTATTGTTATCGATTATTCTTTGATCGTGGGGTAAGATTGAAGCTCAGTAAATTTATCGCTCAGTTGTTTCATATTTCAGAATTTGCTTCAGAGTATGAGTTCAATGTCAGAAGAGGAAACATATGTGTAATCTTATTTTATGGTTGCACATATTAGTGTTTAACCTCTTCACTCATTTATATTATAGGTTTTGTAGAAGAATTCAGAATATAAAGGGTTGGATCTTGTTTGTTTATAGAGTTTAGCCAGATTGGTTTTGTTAGATGCAGTGAGTTTGTGATTTCAGAAATGATATAGTTTCTTCCAAGATTAGAGTTGGTAGATGGAATTAGACAGAAGAATAGAAAAGGTTGGTTAGCTGTCTTCTGAGCATATGGTCAGATTTTTGAGCTTTGGAGTGATTGCTTCGAACGAAATCGTGGAAGCGCTTGTCGAGCGTTCATTTCATTGTCTAGCACATTGGCAGATTGCTCGGATTTTTAATATGAAATTTATTCTCATCAGATTGATGTTATTTGAGTTTTCGTTTGTAGCTTTTGTTCTTCATTATTTGTAAGTTAGAGTTGTAGATCTTCTTGGTTCAGATTGGTAGAAGAGATAAGGGAGTTTCGTTGATCATCGACAAAGACACTTCAGTGGTAGGGAGAGTTGTCTTCTTATGCGGACTGTCCTGACAGAATAGTTCAGAAAATTTTGACTTCGATGATTTACGAATGAGGATGAGGGAATCCTAAGGAATTTACAGGTTATAGAAGTCTGATTTGGTGTTGAAACTGGTTGTTCTTCCGATTCGAGTTTTGTGCCAAATTCTGTTGACATTGGGAATTGTTGTTTCAATTCTACTCTCTTCGAATTTCAAGGACGAAATTCCAATTAAGGGGGGTAGTATTGTAGCACCCAGACCTTCAAGGCGGATAATCGGATGAGTTAGAGCGTCGAACGGATTTAGTGGTTTCTTCGGGCTTTGGTATTGAATATTTATTTTAGTTGATTAGTGCAGTGGTCACACGAAAAGTTCGGACATAGTTTGGACTATTTCATATTTGACATATTTCTTTGTTATCGTATCAAGAGGGACCATATAATTTCTTCATGGTTACTTGTGGAACGAAAAAAGAAAAGAAGAAAGGTTAAACTGGGGGTCAAAAGGTGAGTAATGGAGGTTGAATTAGTTGGGTATATATATGAAGGGACTTAGTTATGAGATGTATATAAATGATGGACTTAACAAGAATTAAATAATGTGGGCACTTTGTGTAATGGCATGTGGCAGCCAATTTTGAGTTTAAAGTGCATGTGCCCCACGTCTCCAACCAAATTTCATCCCCTTTAAATCCAATTACCTGATTTAAAACCAAATCAAATTTTCCCAACCGTGAGCAGTGAAGCGCAATTAGTTTTGGCCGTGAAAGTGTTCCGAGTTACTGTCGTTGATTTCTTCGCGAGTTTTTGTCGGAATTCAATGAAACTTGTTCCAGGTGATTCCATTCGACTTGTTCTACATATCTATCCGTTTAGAATTTTCTATTTCGTCCTAATTTGGTGGTTATTTGGTTGTTATTTCGATAACTGTATGGTTGGGTCTAATTTCATTTGGGATCGAAATTTGGAGCAGTTATTCTTTAATTTCGTCGAATGATTTATGTTCAGGATGATGTTTAGGATATTATAGACTATTTTGGGGTGTCCATATATAGACGGGGTGCTGCCGAATTATTTTAGTGCTCGAATTTCATATTTGGATCAGTTTTATAATGAATTGGAATAAAGATGGTTACCCGAACCTTGCCGTATTTAACATAAATGGATAGATTGAGTTATGGATTCGTAACATTAGGTTCATTTTATGATTTGATAGTTCAAGATTCATAGTATGTGGTTCATTATATGATTTGCCAGCTTATGAAGACTCGGAAATGTAAAATAGAATTTATGGGAAGTTGGTTGGTTGATTTGTATATATTTCAAGTGCTCGATGGATCATCTCAGTGGACTCTATAGTACCGATAGGACATTCCTAGTGTAGTTTCATTCATTTTATGCATTCTTGCTCTGCAAGACGACTCTTGACAGTTATGTAACTGTCAAATGACCGTTTTGCCCTTTCATATTTCAGTAGGACTAATGAACTGCAATAGGGAGCTCGAGGAGAAGTGGAGCTTAGTCAGGAGCACCATTGGAAGCGCAAGAAGAGGTAAGATCCTATGAATCTTACTTGGAGCACGGGTATTCCCCGTTTCACCATTATATATATATATATATATATAGTCGTTTTCTTCTTTTTATAGTTCTCTAGTTCAATTTATGATATGATATGGTATGATATGAATGTATGTGGTGTGCTCTATGTTATGGATGTTTCTCTTTTCAAAACAAATTGGTTTTTCTGAAAAATAATCACAAGGAGGCGGAATCGCTTGATCTGTGTGATCGTTTTGTGTGAATTGTAAACACGTGGTGGCGGAATCGCTTGAGCTGCGTGTATAACATGGAGGCGGAATCGCTTGATCTGTGTTACGTGTAATGGTTGTTTTACCACGGGCATTGGTTGGTCCCCTTGTTTATTTTATGTTATGGATTAGCCATGAATTATGTCAAGGGTTACACTCGGTGCGTGGCCAGCCGTTTGGTAACGACCATTCTAGTTTACCCGGAATGGGGTCCGGAGAGGATGGGAGTTGGGGTATTCCGACCCTTGGAGTGATTAGGGGACTGACCCAATGCCATGCTTGTTTATTTATTCTGCTAAACCACTGGTTTGTGTGGTTTGAATTCTGTTATGAATGATACTTACAATGTTTTCACCGAAATGAAAGAGGGTGTTTACCCGAGTTCTCTTAATAAGAAAATACTAATTCCCTGAAAGTGGACACTTGTAAAAGCTTGGCTTTAAACAGGGTTTACCCTACCTTGAGACATGAGAACGCTCTTCTCCTTTTGGTTGATGGGACCTTTAGGAGGGCTCTGTTCTTGTAGCTTTGGGAGCCTATCAGATCATTTAATACTATTATAGGTTCATGCATATGTTTGGATATTCTTCGAATGGTCAATGAGTTACCTTGCGAGGAAGCGTCAGATCTGGCCGGAGATAGGGCGCGCCTCAAGATGAGATAATTGTATCGCCGTGGGTATATGGCTCTACTACACGACGATGCTCTTATAGTCGTCTGGGTAAGTCATGACATATTCTAAGCGTATCATTGTTTGGGTGAGATTTACTATTCGATGCGTATTGAGATCACAAGCCAGTCCGATGGGCGATGATGACGAAGGGAGAGTTACGGAAGCTCTTACCGGGGTATTACGTGGATCCATGTGTACACTGCAGTAGTCAAACGTTCGATAAGGCGCCGCCTGCCTACGCACTAACAAAGGCCGAACGGTTCTTCCTAGCCGAATAGTAGGTGACCCCGATTTAGGGCGTATTCAGTCGTGATCTTGGTAAGCTAGAAGAATTATCTTGCTATATTGCTTTGCTTCGTGTGCATATTGATATCTCTGTATATATGTAACACTTATAACTATTGATATATTAAAACGTTGATTTGTGTGGTGCGGGTAGGATGTCTAGGTATCCTACTGAGCTGACCTTCGGGTTATCTCATTCCTATTTGTTGTTGCTCAGTTGCAGGTATTGGTGACCCGGAGTGACATAGTTTACTTCGACGGTTCACATTATGTAAGATTGTAATTTCTATTATATTTTCAACATAATCACAACGTTAATATTATATATGTATCATCTAGAATATTTAGGATCGTTCTCTCACTCGTTTGCGATTGTACACATGTAAATAGTATGCACATTATCACTTTTTTTATTTGATGCTATTGTTACTTAGAAGTTTGTGAGATATGTATGAATGTTTGACAGGTTTTTCAGGTTTGATATGTTCAATTTATAGAGGAGATTCTGTCCAAATTCAGTCTCTTCTGTGAACTATTCATAAACATGAATTCAAGTTGTTTCCTCTTTATGAAAATTATTTTGGATTACATATTTTCCGAGCATATTTTCAAAAGGTTTAAACTATATTTGATCTTCCGCTGTGTTTGTTCTTGATTTGTAACCCGTGATGAGAGTTTTGGCTTGGGTTTATATTTGAAACTGGTTTGAGTTAGTATTAGACCGAGTTTCTTTTATAAACTGCCGGGCAAACCGTGATTCGGAACACGGGGCGCCACATTTAGTCCTTTTACATTATGGACATAATAACCCATTCTTTATGGGAGAACTACCGTCCATGTCCCTCCTACAAAAATCACGGGATTTTTAATTTTCCAGGGTGAATTTGGAATGTTTCTAATGTGGGCGTGATTTAGGGGGATTTAAAGCAACTAACATATAAATCTGAAATTGATTTTTCTCTATCTTCTAACCGTTTTGGAAAGCAAATCTATTTCCAAATCAATTCAAAACAAAAATCGTAACCAAATCAATTTTCTCTCTCTTACTATGTAAATTTTTTTCGATTCAAATCAATTTTCTCTCACTTAACTTTCAGATTTGGAAATAGTAAATTTTCTAGGATCAATTTAGCGTGATTTGGGGGTTAATATACAAAACATATATATCACTTTCTCTCACTTAATTAACTTTCAGTTTTGAAAATAGTATATTTTTCTGGGAACGTTAAAGCAACATATGTTTTCGTTTTTACTCATACATAAATACACATAGAATACAAATTATGAAACAAATACGTAAATTATGTATTATTTATGACGAGGAAACCATCATTTGTCAAGTATACAACATAATTTATCAAATGTATGTGGGTCTTGTTCAATAAATTACACATAATTTCTTTAACATTACACATCCTTTACATTCTGTTACAAAAAAAAGTACAAAATCTTCTTTGGTTCAAAAATGGTGTCCATCCATGTATTCTCCATTAGTTTCGTTGACTCACTTTGATTTGATGATTCTCTTTGAAATTTCATCTGGTATATCAAATCTACACACATAAATACACATACATTAAAGAAAAAATAATCATATATTGTATTATACTACATACAGTTTCGTAAATTATAGGGTTATTTCCCTAATGGCCCCCAACTTTGTGACCAGCTTCCTGCCTGGCCCCCTACTTTACAAGAAATACCCATATGGCCCCCTTCCGTTATAACACCGTTACTCTCTCCCTTCCATTTCTTTTCTCTCTCCTCCAACATGTTTTCTCTCTCTGCCACCTCGTTAAACCAGCCACATCATCGTCTTCACCGACAGGGTCGCCGACCGGCCAAATTTTCGGTCGGCGACCTTCAAACTTTTTTTTTTTCTCTCTCTCTAAAAAAAAAAATTTTTTTTTTTTCAAAAATTCTCTCACCTCTCTCTCTCTAAACTCCGGCGAAGGGAAACCTTCGCCGGAGCTAGGTCTGTTCATCACGAACAGACCCTGATCTGGTCTGTTCGTGATGAACAGACCCATATGGCCCCCTTCCGTTATAACACCGTTACTCTCTCTCTTCACAATCTTTTCTCTCTCCTCCAGCATGTTTTCTCTCTCCTTTAGCATGTTTTCTCTCTCTGCCACCTCGTTAAAACAAGCCACATCATCGTCTTCACCGACAGGCCTTCAAACTTTTTTTTTTTTCTCTCTCTCTTTAAAAAAAAAAAAAAAATTTTTTAAGATTCTCTCCTCTCTCTCTCTCTAAACTCCGGCGAAGGGGGTTTCCCTTCGCCGGAGTAGGTCGAAATCGACCTTGAACAGATCTGTTCAAGGTCTGTTCGTGACCTTGAACAGCTCAGTTCGTGACCTTGAACAGCTCTGTTCAAGGTCAGTTCGTGACCTTGAACAGATCTGTTCAAGGTCGATTTCGACCTACTCCGGCGAAGGGAAACCCCCTTCGCCGGAGTTTAGAGAGAGAGAGAGAGGAGAGAATCTAAAAAAAAAAAAAAATTTTTTTTTAGAGAGAGAGAAGAGAGAGAAAAAAAAAAAGTTTGAAGGTCGCCGGCCGGAATTTGGCCGGCCGGCGACCCTGTCAGTGAGAAGATGATGTGGCTTGTTTTAACGAGGTGGCAGAGAGAGAAAACATGCTGGAGGAGAGAGAAAAGATTGTGAAGAGATAGAGTAACGGTGTTATAACGGAAGGGGGCCATATGGGTATTTCTCGTAAAGTAGGGGGCCAGGCGGGAAGCTGGTCACAAAGTTGGGGGCCATTAGGGAAATAACCCTAAATTATATATAATGTTTGTCAAATTTTGAAAACATTTGAAGGTTTTGAGTAGTTTGGTAAACTTATCAAGGCTACTGTTTTGGGTGAAAAACTACATGTAATGGTAAATAAATAATACACAATTTATGTGCACTTATACGTAAATTATATACATAATGGTAAGAACATGAAGATATACGTAAATTATATATACTTTATTGCAAAGTACACGAGATTTGATAATAAAGCGAAGTATTTCTACTAATGAAATGAGTACTGTTTTGGTGTTAAAGCACGGGTAATGTTCTATAAATTACCCATAATTTACTATAAACTGTGGTAATTTAGGATAAAGTACATGTACTGTAAATTCTGTTATGAGTAACCTACGGAAGAACAAATGTTTCATAAATCCGTACGGATTGAAAACCAGATCTAAAGAAAAAAATGAGAATATCATTAAGCTTAAACTACAAATCTAAAGATATCTGCTATGATGATTGATTGCAATAATGTCAAACTCGAGTTGAAGGATTAAACATCAAGATCAAAAACATAAATGAAATTTTAAGAGAGAGAAAGAAAATAAACATCAAACATTCGATTGATGATTGATAATCTGATCTCACGAAATATCACAAACAACAGAAGATTAAACATAGATCTAAAGAAATATGATATTATCACTGGATGCAAACATAACATACTAACTTTGAAGGAATCATTGAATAAGGAATAAACATAAAGATCTTAAACAGTTATGAAAATTTTAGGGTTTTAGTTATGAATCATTGAATAAGGAATAAACATAAAGATCTTAAACAGTTATGAAAATTTTAGAGAGAGAAAATAAACATCATACATTCGAAGTTAATGATTTAGTAAACAGATCTTATAGATATGTATCATAAATCTGATACGTTTTATAATAGAGCGAAATAATTAGAGTTTTAGTTATAAGAAGAATTATTAGATATTAACAATGGTGTTTATAAAGATTTCGAAAGTAATAAACCTGATAAATGATGAATTTGGACAGCAATATAATGTAGAAGAAGAAGATTTTCTGAGTTTAATGGAGGTTTGTCAACTAAATCGGTTTTAGAGAGATCAAATAAAAAGTTTCCGTTACTGAAAATGATGAAGATATCCTTACTTTGAATAGAAACATGATTGGAGAGAAATATGGGAGATAATAATGAAGATATCCTTACCTTGAATAGAAACATGATTGGAGAGAAATATGGGAGATAAATATGGAAAAAGATATGCATAGATTTCGAAGATAAATCAGTTATAAAATATGGAAAGGTTAGATTAGGGATTATGAAATAATATTTATTCTAGAGATTTGTGTTTTCTCTCTAGATGAAACCAAATGGACTAGATCTCCATTTATATTATTTTTTTGGTTTTAAAACCCTTTATAGGATTAGAGAGGATTATATCTACTATTAGGACTCGTTTTTTGGACTATAAGCCCAAAAATTCTATTTTTTTATAGATTTGGCATACGTGTCCTAAACTCTCCAAACTATTATGTTGAATTTTTTGAGAAATCAGTATACAATCACAAAGAATTTCAAATAATGAAAAAGCTAGAAAATTTAATAATTCTTGTAGAAAGTATATATCACAAAAAGAAGTCATTATTGCTTTTCTTCGAAAATTAATAGAGATTAAACACATATTATTAGAGCCAAATAAACACATTCGTTCACAAAGAAGATTAGGACAACTTCCTGATTTGTTGCATATTAGATCAATAGTACTAAAAACAACAAAAAGAAACTAAACTAAAGTAATATATCTACTTACTAAGAACACTGTTATTAGTGTGTGTCAATTTTTTGGGGGGTATACGAGAGGAAACATTTAAGTGTGGCATTCATAACTTGTTCTAAAATTAAGCAAATTTTGGATTTTCACTTCCATGAGATCGAACCTAAGATCTCCAGACTGCGGAAAGGGTGCCCAACCACTAGACCAATAAAACGTAGACTATAAAAGATTTGCTAATCTAACTTGTTTAACACCGAAATAAATGTAATACATAAAAAAGTAATTGATAATATGTAACCACGCTTTAATGTGTCATTCTCTACCGAATGATCATTATTTGCATGCAAGTAAAACTTTTATGTCCTGTGGAATCATGAACTGTGACGCCCCGTGTCCTAAAATAGACACGACCACGCCCCGGCAACTCACAGACGAGACAAAAATCCGACAGAGTCTCCTCTGTAAATCGAACCGGTCGCACCTGTAAACCTGTCATGCAAACCATACATTCGCATATACAAGAATAAACTATAAAGCGGAAGCTAAACAAACTCAACTCAGTTTCGGGTCGAAACCCGAACCACAAAAATACAAACGCCTCATAAAACGCCGATACAACTTATAAACAACTCTAAGTGTTACGTATATACATATTAAAGTTTGATTTTCTGCAATAAATACATAACTTTAAAATAATGAGAAGCCAATAAACAAAACCAAAGACAACGACATAACCCTGCTAGCCTCGTCAGACAAGATCACTGGCTGGAATACACACTCCGCCTCGAGGCTACAATCAAGAACCTGCACACTGACAACTGGTAGGGGGTCAGAATACTCACCGACACGAGTTATTCTGGTAGAAGACGAATCCAAAACCCATCACGTTTTCAAAAGTTAATTTAATAAGTTGTAAACATCATGACAAAACGAGTTATCAAACCAGTTACAGTATATACTATATACAAAACCATTTTCCTTAATCTAGCAAGCAATAGCAGTGATTAGCTGCCCACCCATGGTGCGCTCCCAATAAGAGGAGAGTACCTCAGGAGAACCTAGAGTGCGTTAGATAGATACCAGCCCATTTATGGCACTAGCTAATGCACTACGTCTCCTCGAGAAAGAGACTTACCCCTAGCCGGTAAGTCCCTCTCCCACTAAGGGACTCCGCAATCATTGAAGAGTTTACCTCATGATACATATATACCTTAAGTATCTAAATACGTTTTTGATCACCGAGTTCGAATAAGAGAGCCGTCCCCCAATACCCATGGAAGGACCTGAACCTCATTCTCTTCGGTACCCTGTCATGCATCTAATGCGATCTTTCAAAATCAGTTTCATTCATATATCAAAACCAATATTCATATTCGATTCATTATCTTATCAAACACGGAAGTGGAACAACCAAGAGTCATATCGCCACAAAGCAGAGGGATACCCAATCAATGTCACCTCCCAGACGAGCGGTCAGGAGTACGTCCCTGAGCCTCGAACTGGAGGCACGAGCACCAATGGCCAGCAAGTGAAGCACTCTACTCCCAGAGGTCTCATGACTAGTGTCGCCCACCTCACCGGTCTCACACGGATCACAACCGTGTCCACATGTCATCCTACCCTCAATGGCTACGTGCCCATAGGTTGACATAATCCGCAGTCGGGTACATACAAGAAAATCCCAGTAGTTCACAATTATCGTAAAATCAGTTCGAAAATATTTCTCATATCGCATCAAAACATTTCAAGCATATTTCAGTTCATCACATAAATCAAGTTTCATGCTACCTAAACTCTAGTTATAATGGCGCATATATAACTATAGAATCTAGCATATTTCATTATCTATAAAACCATGCTGGATAAATGATTCAGAACCCCTACCTCAGTCCTTGCATCACCAAAGACCCCCCCGCCTACCAGACGACCAAGTTCCTCCTCATTCGCATACTCTGGGATAAGGAAGAATAACCAAAACCGAAAAGAAACATTATGTTCTTATACTAAGAACCTTCGTAAATAAAAAGAATCATTAAAACAAAACCATGAAAACTTAAAAGCAAATTCGCTAACTTCGGAAGACTTCAATTATCTATCGAATCGATCTCTAAATTCGCACCTATGTCTCCTTAATATCGAAAATGCCTACGAACCAATCAACCAACTTCTCATACATAATATTTCTCATTTTAGAGTCTCCATAAGCTGACAAATCATATAATGAACCCCATAGTATAAAACTATAACTGAAATTGTCCATTTATATGAAATATGATAAAATTCGGGTAACTATCTCTATTCCAATTCATTTCCAAACTATTCCAAATATGAAATTCGAGCCGTAAAATAATTCGGCAGCACCCCGTCTATATATGGTCACCCCAAAATAGTTCATAACATTCTAAACATGATCCTGAACATAAACCATTAGAAGAAATCGAATAATAATCATCTAAATAGCTCCAAATTTCGATCCCAAATGAAATTAGTCCAACTGTACAGTTATCGAAAAAACCATCCAATAACCATTAAATTTGGACGAAATTGAAAATTCTGAACGGATAGATATGTAGAATAAGTCGAGTGGGATTACCTGGAAGAAGTTTCATGAAATTTCGACTAATATTCGCGAAGAAATCGACGACAAAAGTTCGACCATTAAACCACCCATTTTCTCTCATCTCTCGGCTCCATGTGTGTTTCCAAATTGAAATGAAATAAGTGACCTTACTTGATAAAGAATGAGTTATAAAAGGGAGGGTGGGTTTTGAGTATAAATGAGAAGTGGGCTCCACATTTAATATAAAATAATTATAAATTCTCCCCCCCCCCCCCCTTCCCCCCCCCCCCCCCCCCCCCCCCCCCCCCCCCCGTCTCTCCCCCGGCTGCATGCACAAAATGGTTGGGATTCATTTAAGCCCATGCCACATGTCGCAATATAAGGTGGGCAAAATTACTTAGTTCTTTTTAAGTCCCCTGAGTTCAGTCTACATTACAAAATACCCCCTAAATTGTTCTCTTTGCTGATTTAGCCCCTCTTTTGACTTGACTCAAATGTCAAATAGTCCTTCAACTAACCTTGAAACATGGGATGTTACATGAACCCAATGATTCATGAATCTATAGCATTTGGTGACCAAGCAAAAGCTTACTATCTAATTATTAAATTACGTGACTATGGTGGTTATCACATCTTCAACGTAACAATGTCATTATAATGAATATCACAGATCGTAGTCATATTTCTAAAAATAATGATTTAAAAATATGGAAGAAACGTTTTCAAAAAGAATGATTTATGGAAAAACACGGTCATTTGAAAATAAAACGAATTTCTGAAAAAAGCTCATAGGTTTATGGAAAAATGGTCTTATGAAAAAACAAAATTTTGACGAAAAAACTAATTTTGAAAAGGACAAAAAAAAAAAATCAAAACAATCATTTTATGAAAAAAAGGATTATTAAAAGAATGAGTGTTTACGGTGATTTTGTGATTGAAATTTGGGTGTAATGATTTGAAATGTTTTGTCCCTTGTGATCAACTATGATGATCACAATCTCCCGCACCAGATTAAATCCTTAGATTGGTACTTCCTCTCTTCAAAAATTATGATTGTTCCTTCTAAACGTGGTTACTTTCTAACATTCACCCCTCACCTATAAAAAAACCATGAAACCAGGCATAAAATTTATTTTGAATTAACAGAGTTTAAAACATTCTAAAGTTCTTTAATACTTATTAACGTTGGAAAGATTTTCAAATTCAAGTACCTCCGATCCAAAAAGGGAATTCTTTCCAAGACGTTTTGTCTATATTGTTGGTAAAATAAACAAGGCGAGTTAATGTCTTGCAGAAAGAGATCACTCGTCTCGGTTCAATCAAATTATCTTATGTTCTCCAACTTATAATTATATATTTTTTTAATGTTATTCGTATTAATTGGAAATTTAAACCAAAATACTCACAATCTGTTTTAAACATAATAATTTGGATTATAGATACAAAGCGAGTTGTGATTAATTTTAAGAAGCAGCTACCAATAACGAAATTCCATCTGTGAGAATAACAATTTCAACAAAAAGGAAAATTTGTGAGAATAACAAAAGAAGCATATATTGACTCTGTGAAACTGCATAAGAGCCCCACAAAACTTAGGGGGGGGGGGGGGGGGAAGTGGATAGGGATTTAGAAGGACATTCGTGAACAAAATGTCTCGTAGACATTTCAAGATGTTTTAAGACATTTAGAGACATTTGTCTGTAGACAAAATGTCTTTGTGGACATTTTAAGACATTTGATTCATAGACAAAATGTCTTTATGGACATTTCAAGACATTTGGTTCATGGACAAAATGTTTTGGAGACATTTCAACATATTGAATCCATGGACAAAATGTGTAGAAGATATTATTGTTGTTACTTTATTATTATTATTATTATTATTATTATTATTATTATTATTATTATTATTATTATCTCATCATTAGTGACAATTAGTACACATTTATTATTTTAATATTATCATTATCGTCTAATCATATGAAATAATATATTTGTATCACTATTTCGAAAATATATTTTTTTTACTTTTGTAGACATTTGTGGATATCTGTGGACATTTGATGGACAATTTGTGGATATTTATTATTTTAATATTATCATTATCGTCTAATTATATGAAATAATATATTTGTAGCACTATTTCGAAAATATATTTTTTAACTTTTGTAGACATTTGTAGATATCTGTGGACATTGGTGGACAATTGTGGACATTTATTATTTTAATATTATCATTATCGTCTAATTATATGAAATAATATATTTGTACCACTATTTCGAAAATATATTTTTTGACTTTTGTAAACATTTGTGGATATCTGTGGACATTGATGGACAATTTGGGGACATTTATTATTTTAATATTATCATTATCGTCTAATTATATGAAATAATATATTTGTACCACTATTTCGAAAATATATTTTTCGACTTTCGCGGACATCCTTAGATATATTTGTTGACATTGATGGACAATTGGTAAATATTTATTATTTTATATATATGAAATAATTTTATTATATTACTATATTATTGTATTATTATTAATATAGTAATATAATAATAAGATAATATTATAATAATATAATAATAGTATAATAGTATAATATAATAATATGATAATAATATCAATATTACTATAATAAAGTATTATAATAATAGTAATTATTTTATAATATTCCTTACTGAAATGTCCACAAATGTCTTCCATATTTTGAGAGACATTTTCTCTCCAAAAGCTCTCCAAATTTACACTAAAATGTCTCTAATTGTCCACAAAACCAATTTGTCTTGAAATGTCCATAACTTCGTGTCAAAAACGAATAACACAGACATTTCAGGACATTTGAAATGTCTCAAACGAATAACACGGACATTCAGAAACATTTTAAATGTCCCTAACCAATAACACAGACATTCGGGGACATTTTAAATGTCCCCAACCAATAACACAGACATTGGGGGACACAGTCATGTCCCCCAATGTCCACAACCACTACCCCCCTTAAAGTCTGAAAGTACATAATTTTGGGAAGGATATGACATGTCACCTACCCGCACATTAGAATTTATATGACTAAATAACTTTAAGAAGGATATGAGATGTCACCTGGCCGACCCACACATTAGAATTTATAGAACAAATTTCTTATTGATGCGTACAACCACGGTAGTGGGAGAAGAAGTGGAACGGCCCCAACCCCTCTCAAAAAACAAGAGATAATCGAAGAATTGAGAATCCCTTAAAGGTCTTAACTAGCTAGCTTTGGTATACATTTGACATTCTAAATTATTACAAGAATTGGGAATCCCTCTGTTTTGTTTTCTATTTTAATATTATTCGGGAATCTAGTTGAGAAAAAGATCTCCGAACTATATTTGCGGAAAAATTAAAGAGATAGCTTGTTATAAGTCAAAATTACCATGGGATATCCTAACTAAAATTTTGTGGAAAATTTGCTTTTTAATTCTTACCTTGCTTGTATATTATAGAATTCTTTCATTCACTATAACTAAAAAGGATAATGGTACTCAGACTCCAAAAGTACAGACAAAGTCAAGAATGTAAGCATTTTGAGAGTGTGGGTTTTATTCACCTTTACCAAAATAAAAGTGATTTACAGATCTTTAACCAAATAGTGCCTACTTTCTTGACTTTGTCTGTACTTTGGGAGTCTGAGTAGCATTATCCAACTAAAAAGTGCCCCTACACACAAAAATTTCTAGCCTTGCCACTGCTTTTCATTTGTTTTTTTCATTTTCCAAATAGTCCTTATGCTAATGTTTATGGAATTGAAGTTCAATATTGTTTTCAACTTTTGTTTTTTTTATCCTAAATGTGTTTACATAGAACTAGAATTCATTTATTTATTTGTTGTAAAAAATGTAATTCTGTTAGTAATTAAGTTTGTATTGTCAGGGTCGGCCCAAGTAGTTGGGGGGCCTAAAGCAAGATAAAATTTGAGGCCCTTTATACACTAAATAGGTTAATTTCCACTAAAAAATCCCTTAATGGTTGATCAATTATTTTCCAACTAGTCGTATTATTAAATTCTTCGTTGACATTATTGTTCTCGATATCTTCATCAATGTTCTCTTTCTTTAGTTCTTCGCTAACATTTTCGTATCTATGTTCTTCAATTATAGCTACGTTTTTTGTGTTCTTCATTTATATTGTGACGCCCAACGTTATCACAGACAAATCTATTCGACCATATTTCCACTACTAGATTCTTCAATCGCAGTTGTGAGTTCTTCAGTGGAATTATTCTCGAGTTTTGTAGTTGTCGTAAAAATACTTAATAAGGAAATAATTTTGAGATTTTTCTAATATTTACATTCTTTTTCTTTTTCTCTCTTAGGATGTCCTGATTTGTAAGTACGCTTCATTGCTACACTAAATATCAATAAAATAATTTAGATACAATGACAAAATTTAGACCTAAAATAGAAAAAAGTTAATAAAAACACAAATAACTATTGTCTTATTAGATAGTCGAATTATATAGATTTAATTAATATCATATAAATAAAAAAAATCTAGTGTTACCGTAACAAGTTTTACATATTTGTTGCATAAAATATAACATTAAAAGATTTAACAGAGAACACACCTTGTAAGTTGTAACTATAGGACAAAAATCATATAATATAGCTAGTAGATGGTACTGTGGCGAAATCTATTTTAACTATGAAATCAAATTTTAAAATAATTCTCACAAAAAGCGATTAAAAAAGCTAATAAATAGAAAAATAACATAAAAAAGAGCGGAACAAATCTCTGAGAAGGTGAGAAAAAGAATGAGGGAATGGACGTTGGGCCCAAAATAAGTGGCCGGTCAATCAATGCCTGAAATTATAAACCCAGTCCAAAGCGTCAGACCCCTACTGGAAAGTACCGTAACCCCCTTGATTTTTCATCAAATTTACGGAAGCTGCCACTCAAATTTTCCGGGCGAAAATTTCAGAATTTTACTTTCTCTCTCTACTCTTTTACTTTCTCTCTCTAATTCTCTTTCCAGATTCGTTTATTTATTTAACCAATTCCTATTTTCTCTCCAATTTTGAAATTTTCTCTCCAACTTTAAACCAATTTCAATTTTTTCTCTCTCCAATTCCTATTTTCTTTCCATATTTTAACCTATTCTGTTTCCAACTTTTAACCAATTTCGAATTTTTCTCTCCTAACTTTCCAAATTATTTATATAACCAGTTCCTAATTTTTCTCTCTAATTTAGGGATCCAGATTTATTTCTTTTGTTTTTTAATTTTCTCTCACACATATTTCTCTCTCCAATCTCAACAAATTTTTCTCTTTAAAAATCTCTCCCCAATCTCAACAATTCCAGATTTATTTCTTATCTCTTTACATTTAAATTTTCCTCATTTTTTTGGTAGTTTTTCATTTAAATTTAAATTTTCCTCATTTCGAATTTTTCTCTCCAACTTTCCACATTTATTAATTTAACTAATTCCTAATTTCTCTCAAATTTTAACCAATTTCGATTTTTCTTGGTTATGTACTAATCACTTTTGTACTGGGAATTTACTTGCGTACCGGAATTATTCTGTGTACTGGCCATTTGGTTATGTACTACACATTTTTCTACTGGAAATTTTCTTGTTTCCTGGAAATTGTTCTGTTTACTAGTCATTTGGTTAGGTACTAGACATTTTTGTATTGAAAATTTTCTTGTTTCCAGAAGATTGTTCTGTTTCCTAAAGATTGTTCTGTTTACTAGCCATTTTTGTATTGGAAATTTTCTTCTTTCAAGGAAATTGTTTTGTTTCCTGAAAATTGTTCTGTTTACTAGCCATTTTTGTACTGAAAATTTTCTTGTTTCCAGGAAATTGTTCTGTGCACTGGCCATTAGGTTAATATACTAGACATTTTTGTACTGGAAATTTTCTTGTTTCCTGGAAATTGTTCTGTGCACTGGCCATTTGGTTATGTACTACACATTTTTGTACTGGTAATTGTTTTATGTACTGCACATTTCGTTATGTAATAAACACTTTACGAATTTCTCTCTAGATTTTTCCTATTTTCCCTCTCTCTAAATTTTATTTCTTTTTCGTATTTCCTATTTTTATTTTTATTTTATTTCTGTTTAAACATATTTTCTCTCTCCAATCTTACTACTTTATTTTTCTCAAACATTCTTGCCTTATATGTTGGTAGATTTTTCAAAAGATTTCCACATTTCCTATTTTTATTCTTTTTATATGAGAAGTCGATAACCTTTCAAAAAAATTTCCAGTACAAGAATATAATCGATTTCAGAATAATTTACAGAAAACTTTTTAGAGAGAGATATTAGAAGTTGATAAACTTTTAGAAAGAGAGAGAGGATGAAGATAATCAACTTCGGAATATTAGTTTAGAGAGATAGAGGAAGAAATTTCAAAAAAAAATTTAGAGGGAGAGAGGAAGATTAGTGTATAGAGAGAGAGAGGAAGATTATGTATAGAGAGAGAGGAAGAAGATAATTAACATCCATGATTTTCTGAGGTTTTAGAGAGAGAAAGAAAACGAGAAGAGACTTAGCCGGGATCCCAAATTTGGTTCCAAATTTCGAATTTTCAAACCAAGGGCAAGAGGGGGAGACAAAAAAAAAGAAAACCAGGAAACAATGAGTTGTCCTGACATTTAGACTGGAAACTCATTTATGACCGAAAATGGTCTGCACGCCTTCTCTTCAAAAAAAAATTGGATCCCTCACTCATTTTTCCAAAACTAATATGTGAGAGATTACCGTAAGTCTCAGGGAGAGAGAGTATAGTTTAATATAAGAAAATTGGGTTTTGCCTTAGGTTTTAGGTTGAACAAATAATTTGAGTTTGCCTTTTAGGTGAGTATTACTTCTCAATTGCAATTCGGTTACTGGGCATTGGCACTGTGTTTCGTTCTCAATTTCTTAGGCAGTAGCCGCAGTACTTGTTTGAATTCCCAGCCCAATATATTAAGCAGCAGTTCCTTCAATAATTGTTTGAGTTAATTTCTATATGGCCCCCTACTTTGTGACCAACTTCCTTTATGGCCTCCTATTTTCTGTAAACCTAAATTTGGCCCCCTATTTTCATGTAAATGTCATAACTACCCCTCCCATTAATATAATTTTAAAATAAATTTAGTTAGGAAATATTTCTCTCCACCTCACTTCCATTTCCCTCTTTCCTCATCTCTCTCTCTCATAACTAAAAAAAAAAGGAAATATTTTTTTTTATTTAAACTCTCCTCTTTCTCTCTCTAAAAAAAAGAAAAAAAGAAAAAAAACTCACTTCAACATAAAAAAAAAAAATTTTAAAACTCTCCTCTTTCTCTCTCTCTCCTCTCCTCTCTCTCTCTAAAAAAAAAAAAAAAAAAGAAAAAACTCCCATCTCTTTCTCTCTAAATATTCCGGCGAAGGGGGGTTCCCCCTTTGCCGGAATATTTAGAGAGAGACAGAGGATGGAGTTTTTTTTTTTTTTTTATATAAGAGAGGGAGAAAGAGGAGAGTTTTAAAATAAATGTTAAAAGGTCGCCGGGCCGGGAAAATTTTCCGGTTGGGCGACCTTCGTCGGAGAAAGGAAAGAGGTGACGTGGTGGAGAGAGATGAGGTGGGAGGAGAGACATGTGTAAGTGGAGGGGGGATGTGAGGGTGGAAGTGAGGGTGGAGAGAGGATATTTCTTAACTAAATTTATTTTAAATTATATTAATGGGAAGGGTAGTTATGGCATTTACATGAAAATAGGGGGCCAAATTTGAATTTAAAGAAAATAGGGGGCCATAAAGAAAGCTGGTCACAAAATAGGGGGCCATATAGGAATTAACTCTAATTGTTTTTTAATAGTGCCTATAAACGAATGTTATTTGGGGGCCTTGTCCAAATGGAGCCCAAAGCAGCCAACACATAATTAATTAATATGTTTATTTTTATCAAAATATGGTGTAATCCTCTTTAGGATCCTTTCATCTTTTTCTATCTTTTTCGTGAGAGTCTAGTCTAAGTTCTCTCACCTCATGAGGTACTTTACATTCGAAGTTCTTAGAATTTACTTATCTAACTCTCATGTCGCTGGACAGAGAGGAATTACTTTTGCCATGTAAACCAATGATTTAATCACTTATGAATGGAAAGGGTTTCAAAAAGAAAAAATATGGGGTAACCCAAAGGAATGAAAAAATTTTGTACCCCTTTTTCAGCCATGCCACTGGCCATAGCTAAAACAACTAGCATCCTACCATATCAAGAGTGACCAGTTGCATGGGTGGAAAAAGCCCTACAAATTTTTTACAAGGAAAATGAATAAAATATTCTGAATGTTAAATCAAATTAGCTGAAATGAATCAAGCACTCGTTTTATTTTAAACAAACTGAGTTTCACTCGCATGGACATATTTTCACTCAGATGGTCTAAATATAAACCATCTCAACTTCGTCAGCTTATAAGACAGATTAGGTTTTTGTATATTTTTTTCTTGATGAAAATAGGCTTTGCAGAACTTCATTAAATCTCAAATTGAATGGGAGTTCTATAGGCACCCCATATTAGGTGCCACATTTCTACATAAATTTGTCAAAAGTTTTGCTTTCAGTGTGGGCATATATAGCTTCCAGACTTTATTTATACTTCTCTACAAACTATTCTGTGTAGAATTTTTGGAAAAATCAGTGTACAATCACAAATAATTTCAAATCAAGAGAAAGCTAGAAAATTTAATAATTCTTGTAAATAGTATATATCACAAGAAAAAGTCATGATTGCTTTTCTCCGAAAATTAATAGAGATTAAACACATATAATTAGAACCAAATAAACATATTCATTCATGAAGATGATTAGGTCGCTTACATATTAGAACAACTATACTGACTTAACACAACAAAAAAAACCAAAGAAACTAAACCAAAGTAATATCTACTTAGTGAGGAAACTATTATCAATCCATGTGTCCGCGACTATGTGCGGGGAGGGTCTGTCCTAGACTATATGAGAGGAAACATGTAAGTGTGGCATTCATAACTTGTTCATTTGATAGAACAGTTGAATGCCAGTTAGAATCACACCCAAGAGCAAAAGGAAGCCGGGGAAAATCACCAATCCAATGAGCAGCCATGTACTCTAATGAAGAACCTTGAAAACTTAAACTTTCATTTTGCCCAAATGCCTCACCTAGTTCTATTGATTGTTGTACCACTATAGGAGGACTTGAGAATCCAAGATGGTTCTTCTTCGGCACATTCACACCCACAAATAAATGACGTTTCGAATGAAAGAAGTTAACAAGTGGAGGTGGAATCTCACTGTGAACATGTACACTAAAAATCAAACAATGATTTGAAATACATAGTCCAACCCAAGAAATGTTATTCCTGCCTCTAATTGGTGAAGGGAAGACACCAAGTCCAATCTTGCAAGCCTCCTCTGAACCTCTGATAAAACGCTTACTAACCCCACTTAACCAATATTCTAAGACTCGGATGTCATTTGTTACCGTTGTTGATATGTAAAAATTTTTAAAACACACTTCATACATCATTTGCGAAGGATTTGAGTTCGAGGTTAGCATACAAGTAGGTAAATTACCAATGCTAAGCTCATGGACTCGTCTTTCCATTTCATTCACGTTTCTGTATGATTGAAACATACGAACCGCAAAATATAACATTAAACTGAGGAGGAGACCAACTCCATTTCCCTTCATAATGATCCCCACAGATATTCTATCTATCACATAAACCAAAACTAGAATGGGAAAAACTACTTTGTCAAAAAAGTTTAACATTTTTCTCTTCCTTTTTTCTAAATGTCAAGAAGTATTTCAAAGCAAAGAAAAGAAGAAAGTAATCCTCTCTGCTTTCTTGCAATGGTGTTAAGTATTTATATAGAGAAGGGGCACTTTAGTCTTTAAATTGAATGTTATCGTTTCAAGTGTATTTAATATTTTTATCTACCACATTTAACTATTAGGGTCAGAGAAATGGTAGTCCAAATAAAATCTGGAAAAGACTTATGGCATTTCAGAAATGGTACTAAACTCAGGAAAAGACTTGATGGCATTTATGATCCTCTATTGCAAAAGTACCCTCTTGTTTCTCTCACTAACCTTTCTTTCCCTATCCCCCAATTCCCCCCCCCCCCCCAACGTTTCCCTCTCTCCAAATTTTTCTCTCTTTTTCTTGTGATTTAATTATTGTGCCTGTGAAAACCTAGAATTCAGACTCACCAATAAAATCAGAGTTGAAAATTCAGGTATGTGGTTATATAATGGTGTTCATTAATACAAGAAATAGGACAAGTAAAAAGCCATCATTCTAGCCTATGAATAAAGCCAGTTGAAGAGACTATGATCAGAAACACAGAACTCTGTGTATTGGGTTTTCTAACAATGACCATAGTAGTTCACAAAACAAGATACCAACATTCTTGATGTGTTATGGGCAATAATGCATTTAAATCATGTGTTCAATGTAATTGAGGTAGTAGTACTAGAAAAATTCTTAACTAGTAGTATGATCGGTTTTATTTATTCGTATAATTCAGATTAAAAGATTTCGTAAGTCTGTGAGAAGGGATCGAGAATCGTCATAAGGAAATGGGTATATGATCATATTACCAGTGGGTTCCTTCAACACAATATCCCAGAAGTCGAACTAAATTTTTATGACGAACATGTCCAATAGCCTCAACTTCTACTCTAAATTCTTTTTCTGCTTGACCTCCATAAGAAAAGCAACGAATAATCAGAAAATGACCCGACAAGCAAACTTTATCGAAGTAAAAGAAAAGAAACATTTTCGGAACTCACAGATTGTTGAGGAGCTTCTTGACTGCTAACGGGGTTCCTTTAACAAGATTTCCACGATAAACAACTCCATAAACACCTTCCCCAAGAACATTCTCTTTAGAGAACCGATTAGTTGCAAGCTCCAAGTCCCTCAATGTGAACCAATGGCCCCAACCAAGGTGACAAAATTCAGGTAAACCACTTAAAGGCGAAGGTGCAGTTATCGGGTAAGACGACGATGGCTTGTAAGTAGCAAAAGCCCGGACCATCATCAAAAGGGCCCGTTTGAGGGCTCTGGTCGATGGTTTTGTCTCAATGTACGCCTACTCCCGACCATCATTTTCAGCCAATCGATCATATTTACCTGCAGTTACCAGCAAGAAATTTTAACATTAGGCTAGTGAAAAGGCATATCTGAAGCACAAGAGGAAGAAAATACATAAATGAATGTTATTCTTAGGAGACTAGACTGTGAATAGTTGTAGGCAATAAGAGAAACACAGAATCCTTTCGAAAAAAATTGAGTTCATTTAAAATCAATATAGTTCTAGTGGAATGTCTTCATACATAGGCAAAGCATAATTAGGGGTCTCCACCGAAATACGTACACCAATATGAATTGGACACTTGGATGGTCTTTGTGTTTTCTATTCAAATCTAAAATCTGAGTCGAGATCTAACGCCTCAAGTAGGATTTCAAAATGTGGGGTTTTCAGCTGTCTTGTGCGTCTGACTTGTCTAAATGGCTGACTTAAGCTGATTTGGGTATAGTTGAGCCTTTCGAAAATAAGTAGGAATTAGAGGTCGATTATCTGAAATACTTTAAAATGACTATTGTATCTCTAACGGAAACTAGTCGAACTCAGACAACCAAGAAAAATCACACTCAAGCGAGTCAGGCCCAAACGTTAAGAAGAAAACACTACCATATTACAATAATCAACAACAGATTAGATGGCTATACAACAGCCATTTGTCAGAAGCACGAACCAAATACCATCTCTTACAAGCTTCTTTTCATTGACCCAATATATAATTGATATTGTATATATATATTAGATGGCTAGTTTATGCTTACCTCATTGTCAGGACGTCCATAGTCTACAGGGTCCCTTCCAGACTTCCAGTGATTGCTTCCAAGACAACAACGCCAAAGCTATATACATCACTTTTTCATTCAAAAGACCAGTATTTGCATACTCTGGTGCAACATATCTGCAAAAAGTATAACAAACAAATAAATAGGATCAAAATGTGCTACGCATCTGATAACCGTTCACAACTGGGAGCTTTAGAACCCAAAGGCCAAAAAAAGAGGATTTTGTAATTCATGGATCATTACCCAAGGTTCCCATAACTCGAGTTGCGATATGGCCTGTCCCATCACCGAGTAACTTCGCAAGACCAAAATCAGATACCTTAGATTTAAAGTTATCGTCAATTAATATATTGCTAGATTTAATGTCTTGGTGCACAACTTCCGGTTCAATAGCTTCGTGCAGATAGGCAAGCCTGAAATGAAATAAACCATGTTTATATAACATGTGCAGATAAAATAAAAGAAGAACCTAAAACTCCGGCTTTAGATTAATAAGCTCAGGCCTTAGCTGTGCCGAAAAGAAGCCTCATTCGAGCCTCCCAAGTAAGATATCCGTGTTGTCGCAAGCTCCACGAAGCCGTTGCTCTAATTTCCCATTGTTGACATACTCGTAAACCAGCATCCTGAGCAGTTCAAAAATGAAATTTAGAAACCTAGAATTCAGACTACCACTAAGAGCAGACTTGGAAATTCAGGTATGTGTTTATAATGGGGACCATTAATTCAAGAAATAGGACAGGTAAAAACCATCACTCTAGCCTATAAATAACGGCAGCTGAAGAGACTGATCAGAAACACAGAACTCGTGTATTGGGTTTTCTATCATTGACCATAGTAGTTCACAAAAACATGATACCAACATTCTTGATGTGTTATGGGCTATAATGCATTTAAATCATGTGTTCAATGTAATTGAGGTAGTAGTGCTAGAAAAATTCTTAACTAATATGATCGTTTTTATTTATTCGTACAATTCAGATTAAAAGATTCCATAAGTCTGTGAGAAGGGGTCGAGAATCATCATAAAGAAATAGGTATATGATTGTATTACCTGTGGGTTCCTTCAACACAATATCCCAGAAGTCGAGCTAAATTATTCTGACGAACATGTACAATAGCCTCAACTTCTACTCTAAATTCTTTTTCTGCTTGACCTCTATAAGAAAAGCAACGAATAATCAGAAAATGACCGGACAAACAAACTTTATCGAAGTTAAAGAAAAGAAACATTTTCTGAACTTACAGATTGTTGAGGAGCTTCTTGACTGCTAATGGGGTTCCTTTAACAAAATTACCACGATAAACAACTCCATAACCACCTTCCCCAAGAACATTCTCTTTAGAGAACCGATTAGTTGCAAGCTCCAAGTCCTCAATGTGAACCAATGGCCCCAACCAAGGTGTGAAAATTCAGGTAAACAACTTAAAGACGAAGGTGCAGTTATGGGGTAAGACGACGATGGCTTGTAAGTAGCAAAGCCCCAGAACCTCCTTCTTCCCCAGATTGAGATCCTGCACCATCTCTCTCCAAATTATGAAATGAACCAGACTGACTACCATTATCAACAGTATTTGCCTTTCCAACTCCAGAATTGACCAAAACTTTATCCGATTCCTCATACTTGTCATGAATGTTGATAATCCCATTCTGGGGAACAAATTCATCTGTTGATGCTTGGTCTACTCTTACTTCTTTGATCTCCTTTGAAACAATTGGGATTTGGTTAACCGGAAGATCAGTTGCTCTTCTTGTTTTCTTTCGGGAAATAAGACATACCCATAGCACCGAGAGAATGATAACAATAGATAAAGCAACACATATCCCAATTAAAACCCAAACCTTGAGACCAAAGAGACCTGTTTTCTTCGGTAACTCGGCATTAAGATTTGTTCCCATTCTTCTGTTCTATAGTTTGACAAGCCTGTAAACAAATATAAATGACTCAAAACAATGTGACTCTAGGAACTCACATAGAACATATATTGTTGGAACTAAAAGTCGCGGAAGCTATCGAACCTATCTTAGAAATTGATCCGATTACGAAGATGAATCGAAAAGCTAAGTCAAAATCAAATATGCGAACAGAAGTTAACGAGGTTCGGCTTTAAAGCCTACGTCCTCGGGCGGACAAGAAATCTTTATTGAAGGATAGATGAAGACGACTAACACAACCCGCAAGTTCGTCCCAAGATGGTACCGTATAGAATTAACCTTCTATACTAAATCTTCGACGACCGAACAATTTAACACCGTTCAAAAACTATGAAAAATTTCTCTCACTCTTGCTCTCTCTCTAGCTCTCTAAAGAAGAGTTGTTGTTGCTTGTGTTGGTGTGGTTACAAAAGCACTCAACCCCACCTATTTATATTTAATATAAGCCGGTGGGATTGGGTTGTGCCGACTCCAAATTGAGTATAAAATTGGAAACCAATTTGGCTCCACCAACCGACTTCAATTTGGTTTCCAAAACTGCCACCAATTGATTTCATCAAACCGCCTCTCTTCCAAGCCATGAAACCGCCTCAATCCAAGTTATGAAACCGCCACTTACAATTCTCCACCTCGTAAACAATTTGATACTCTTCAAATTTTGGACGAACACCAGGATACTCCTTGTAAGATATATCTGCTTCTTGTAACTTCCTCCGACTGCGCCATATGACCATGGCTGCCTACGTACCCTTTTATAGGATCAAGCCTACCGTAGTTCTACCAACCCTTCAAATAAAGATTACCTTGTCGCCATTACGCCCTTTCGGGCAACTTAACACGAGCCGATTTGTAGCAATTTCAGGCAATGCTGAAACTTGCTACATGTCACCACTTTAGTCAACATGTCCGCGGGATTCTCATCTGTGTGTACCTTCATTAGAGAAACATCACCTTCCTCTATGACATCTCGTACAAAGTGATACCTGACATCGATATGCTTAGTACGAGCATGATGGACCTGATTCTTCGCCAAGTGGATCGCACTTTGACTATCACACCATACATCTACGCACTCCTGCTTAATCCCTAGATCATCCAGAAGACCCCACAACCACAATGCTTCCTTCACACCCTCGACCATAGCCATATACTCGGTCTCCGTAGTAGATAACGCAACTGTAGATTGTATCATCGATCGCCAACTAACTGGAGCACCATGTATCCTAAATACATAACCAGTAGTAGATCGCCTTCTATCTAGATCGCCAGCATAATCCGAGTCAACATAACCGCTTACCTGACATGTGTCTCCACCAAAGCACAAACCCGTATCAACAGTACCCTTCAAGTACCTCAAGACCCACTTCACAGCTTCCCAATGTGTCTTCCCCGGGTTTGACATAAACCTACTAACCACACTGACCGCTTGTGAAATATCCGGACGAGTACACACCATGGCGTACATCAAACTGCCAACTGCACTAGCATATGGTACACGATCCATATGATCCTTCTCCACCGTAGTAGTGAGAGATTGTTTTCCCGAGAGCCTGAAGTGTGGTGCCAAAGGTGTTAACACCGCCTTCGCATTCTGCATCCCGAACCGAGAAACTACTCGTTCGATGTAACCTTTCTGATTCAAGTACAGTTTCTTACTTGACTGCTCTCTCTTAATCTCCATTCCCAGTATCTTCTTTGCAGCGCCCATGTCTTTCATCTCAAACTCTTGACTGAGTTGAGATTTCAACTTATCTATCTCCACCATGCTTCGAGAAGCAATAAGCATGTCATCCACATACAAAAGGAGATAAATAAAGTCACCTTCGCGAAGCTTCGTGATGCATACACAACAATCATAGTCACTTCTGCGAAAATCATGTTTTAGCATGAAAAAATCAAATCGTTTGTACCACTGGCGAGGGGATTGTTTTAATCCGTAAAGAGACTTCCTCAAACGACATACTTGATTTTCTTTACCCTCAACCTTGTATCCCTCAGGTTGAGCCATATAAATTTCTTCTTCCAAATCTCCGTGCAAGAAGGCGGTTTTAACATCGAGTTGTTCTAGCTCAAGATCACTATGAGCAACAATACTCAATAGCACCCGAATAGAAGTATGTTTCACGACCGGTGAGAAAATCTCATTGTAGTCGACCCCTTCTTTCTGTGCATAACCATTGGCCACTAGTCTTGCCTTATACCTTGTACCCTTGATCTCGAAAGAATCCTCTTTCTTCTTATACACCCATTTACAACCAATAACAGACTTACCTTCGGGCAATGGGACAACCTCCCATGTCTTGTTCTTGTGAAGAGACTCCATCTCTTCTTGCATAGCAACCAACCAACTCTCTCTTTCCGCCACGGTAATAGCTTGTTTGAAGGTGACCGGCTCGTCGTCTTCCACCGAGAGTGCATATTCAACCACATTTGCCTGCCCGTAATGCCTAAGAGGTTTGTCTGACCCAAACCTCTGTACCGGCTTATATAACCGTTTCGGCCTAGTGTGTACCGAAACATCCTGCTGTTGTTGTTGTAAAACTTGTGTACCTTCCCCTTGAACCTCCTCATGATCGGGTTCATCAATTTCCTCATCTTGAGTATTATCCTGATGCTCCACCTGATCATGATTCCTAGAAACCCGTTGGTCTTCGGCTTCTACTTTCACTACTTGAGCTTTAGTAGACCCAACATCACCACAACTAGGCACCGTAGCTTTCGCCATAGCTACAATAGATGACTCATCAAACACCACATCTCTGCTGATTACAAACTTCTTGTCTTCCGTACACCATAGCCGATAACCCTTGACTCCTGTAGCATATCCTAAGAAAATTGCCTTCTTTGCTCTATTGTCAAGTTTGTTACCTTTAACATGGTAATAGGTCGTACAACCGAAAACACTAAGTCTCCCGTAATCTGCATGTTCACCTGACCACACCTCGTAAGGTATGCCGCCATCTAAAGAAGAATGTGGAGACCTGTTCACAATATAACAAGCTGTAGCAACAGATTCTGCCCATCATTCTACGCCTAATCCCGAATTGGAGCGCATACATCTAGCCTTCTCAAGTAGTGTACGGTTCAATCTCTCTGCGACTCCATTCTGCTGAGGTGTGTTTACTACTGTCCAGTGCCTCACAATGCCTTCCTGATTACAAAACTCCTTGAATGCCCCATCCGTGTACTCGGTCCCATTATCCGATCTTAACGTCTTCAGCTTTCGACCAGTTTTGTTCTCAACCATTGCTTTCCACACCAGGAATGTGTTGAATACCTCATTCTTATGCTTCAGAAAATAAAGCCAGACAAATCTCGAATGATCATCAACGAATGTAACAAAATACCTGGAACCACCCTTGGAAGGTAACTTTGCCGGTCCCCAGACATCGGTATGTACGTAGTCTAATACCTCTTTGCTCTTGTGCTTGCTTGTAGAGAACGTCACCCTGTGTGCCTTCCCGAACACACAATGCTCACAAAACTCCATGCAAGGCTTCTTCATGTCCTTTAACAAGCCTTTCCCGCACATCAGAGATAGACCCTTTTCTGACATATGCCCAAGGCGCATATGCCAAAGCCTCGTACTAGCCGTTGGATCCCTTCCACTGATTCCTACTGCTACATCTCCAGTAATTGTTGTCCCCAAAAGTTTGTATAAATTACCGTAACGAGTACCTCTCATTACCACCAAAGAATCCTTAACGACTTTTATGGAGCCATTCTCTATAATTATCTTACAGCCGTTCCGCTCCAACACACCAAGGGAAATTAGATTTTTCCGCAAATCGGGTATGTGTCTTACGTCCGTCAATGTTCTCACCACTCCATCGTGCATCTTGATCCGTATTGTTCCGAGTCCCACAGTTTTACATATACTATCATCACCCAGTATAACTGTACCACCATCTATACTCCTATAGGTAGTAAACCACTCCCTATTTGGACACATATGGTGTGACGCCCCTGAATCAAGCATCCACTTATCAAACATCTTCTCAGACACCTCTGTCACCGAGAAACATTCGTCCGCCTCTTCTGACACATATCCGGCCTCTTGCATCTCTTGTTTCTCCTTGTAGCCTTCGTTCTTTTGCTTCAACTTTCTCTTTGGACAAGCCGCTTTAAAGTGGCCAAGCTCACCACAACTAAAGCACGTTTTCTTGAAAGAGCCTCTAGATTTGGATCTAGATTTCCCGCCCTTTCCCTTTCCCCTTTCATTACTCCTCCCCCTCGTTACGAACAACCCTTGTGCTTGATCCTTGTCTACTCCACCCGACGCCATACTGCTAGTAGCAACCTTACGAAGGTCATCCGCTAATAGCGAATTTCTCGTCTCTTCCATGCTTAGACTATCACCAACAAGCATCAAAGTTTGAACAAGGTTCTCATAGGATTTAGGTAATGAAAGTAACAATATGAGGGCTTGGTCCTCATCCTCAACCTTAACATCAATATCCTTCAAATCTGAGATAATCCTGTCAAACCTATTCACATATTCCTGAATAGAAGAACCCTCTTCCATTCTACATGTGAATAATTTGGATTTTAAGTAGACCCGATTCGTCAAAGTTTTCGTCATGAAACTGCTTTCTAGCTTTAACCACACACCCGCCGCCGTTGTTTCTTCGTCTACTAGGAACGCCACGTCCCTCTCAAGACACAACATAATGGTAGCCCGTGCTTCGAGATCTAACTCTTCCCAATCCTCATCTGACATATCTCCTGGTTTCTTTCCCGTCAACGTCTTGTGTAATTTCTGCGAGATTAGCAGATTCTTCATCTGCATCCGCCAATAAGAAAAATCGTTTTTCCCATTGAACTTCTCTATCTCATATTTCCCTGCTTTGACCGTACCACCTCTCGATCCCATCTTCTCCTTCGTTCAATCTCAACAAGGCTCTGGTACCAATTGTTATAACTAAAAGTCGCGGAAGCTATCGAACCTATCTTAGAAATTGATCCGATTATGAAGATGAATCGAAAAGCTAAGTCAAAATCAAATATGCGAACAGAATTTAACGAGGTTCGGCTTTAAAGCCTACGTCCTCGGGCGAACAAGAAATCTTTATTGAAGGATAGATGAAGACGACTAACACAGCCTGCAAGTTCGTCCCAAGATGGTACCGTATAGAATTAACCTTCTATACTAAATCTTCGACGACCGAAAAATTTAACACCGCTAAAAAACTATGAAAAATTTCTCTCACTCTTGCTCTCTCTCTAGCTCTCTAAAGAAGAGTTGTTGTTGCTTGTGTTGGTGTGGTTACAAAAGCACTCAACCCACCTATTTATATTTAATATAAGCCGGTGGGATTGGGTTGTGCCGACTCCAAATTGAGTATAAAATTGGAAACCAATTTGGCTCCACCAACCGACTTCAATTTGGTTTCCAAAACTGCATCCAATTGATTTCATCAAACCGCCTCTCTTCCAAGCCATGAAACCGCCTCAATCCAAGTCATGAAACCGCCACTTACATATATGTATGACATTCAAATTCTTTACCAATTCCTGACCTCAAATAGACACATCAAAAGCCAAAAAAAAGCAGAAAACAGCTATTATCATACTTTATCAAGCCAAAAAGGACAGCAAAATCCTGCTTATTGACAATGAAATCAGCAGTTTCTTTATGATTCTCAACATAATCAACAAAACATATTATTTCTCATCTAATGTTGGTTCAATTACAGAAAATCTAGTAAGACAACAAAAATAAAGAAAAAAAAATCCCAAGTTTAGAAGAATTTTCTTCTTCCTCATACCTGTAATTGAATTCAGAAGAGTGACAACCTCACCTAGATCTCTGAACCACTAGTTAACACCTTCTTCTTCTTTATCATATAAGCATAAGACTAACTGTAGATCTATAATCAAAGATCTCAGACAACAACCCAAGGCGAAAAAACCTAAATCTAATCCACCTAAACAAAACCCATTTCTCACAAATGCCAAATAAACAAAGAAATTGAAGAGATTTCCTTTCTGGGTTTCTTTTTCTTTCGCTGAAAATTGGTTTCTGTAAGAAATCTCTCTTAGCTCTATTTTATTTCAATGAAATGTTTGTAAATACATTGATATGCTTTTATACTAGATTAAAGAAGAAAAACAGAAAAAGGCAAATAACAGAAAAGTTTGTTATGAATTAGTTATGTAACAAACTTTCTCTTGTTGTAGGAAGAAGATCTTGAGGCTGCCTTTATACTATCAACTATCTTCAAGAGTTTGTGGCTGCTTTTAGAGAACGACTGGAGTCAACTTGTGTTGACTGTTATGGGTGCTCTTAGACCAAGACTATGTCATATCTGGTATCCATGACCTAAGTATAAAAGGAATCGAAATCCCTAATTCCCTTCTTTCAGCTTCTTCGAAAATCCCTAATTCCTCTTTTCTGTTCCATCGAAACCCTAGTTTTGCAGCCCCCCTCAAACCGATGATGAAGATTTGTGAATCATCAGTTTGTTCCGAAAGAAATCAAAGAGATCAAGTGAAATCCCTTTAGTGAATATATCTGCAATCTGTTCCTTTGTTGGAAGATGATGAACAATAATGGTACCATTCGAAACCAAATCCCTAACATAGTGAAAATCAACCTCAATATGTTTCGTTCTTGCATGGAAGATGGGATTAGAAGCAAGAAACTTCGCACTGATGTTATCACAGTATAATACGAATGGTTTCTTCAAGGAGAAACCGAGTTCATCCATGAGGTAAGACACCCAAACCATTTCTGTTGCAGTATTTGATAGAGACTTATACTCTGCTTCTGTAGAGGATTTAGCAACCGTAGCCTATTTCTTCGAGCTTCAAGAGATGAGACTCGATCCAAGAAATAGATAGTAACCCCCTGTTGACTTTCTCGAGTCAGGGAAGCCTGCCCAGTCTGAGTCTGAATAGGCTATAAGAGATGATAAATCTCCCTTTTCCAACTTAATACCAGAACCCATTGTTCCTTTAATATACCTAAGTATTTTTTAACAAGTACTAAATGAGACGTTGTTGGCTTGTGCATGAATTGTGTTGAGTAATTTACTCCAAATGATATGTCTGGACGAGTTAAAGTAAGATACAGTAAGGCACCTACCAGACTTCTATACTCTGTTGGATTGGATAGCTCATCACCCTCTGTAAGTGAAATCCTTTCTCCAGTAGATACAGGCAGTTTGGATGGCTTGGAATCCAATAATTTTGCTCTTTGTAATAGTTGTAATGCATACTTGTTCTGTGTTAGGAGCATATATTTCTGTATAGGATCATGAGATACCTCAATTCCTAGGAAATAGGACAAGGAACCCAAATGTTTCATTTTGAAAGCCACACTTAAATCTTTGATCAAGGAATCAATATGAGAAGTTGAGCTGCCGGTAAGGATGATATCATCCACATATAGAAAAAGAACTAATGTCCCTGATGAGGAATGATAGACAAACATTGAGTGATCTGTTCTACTTTTATGAAAGCCATATTGATAGAGAAATGAGGCAAACTTGTTGAACCAAGCCCTAGGAGCTTGTTTTAACCCATATAGAGCCTTGTGAAGATGGCAAACATTTGTCTCTTGCCTGACTGTACAAACCCTGGAGGCTGAATCATGTAGACATTTTCATCAAGAATGCCATGTAAGAAGGCATTTGACACATTAAGTTGCTTGATATGCCATGATTTTGTCACTGCAATTGTGAGTACTATTCTGATGGTGTTAGCTTTCACCACTGGGCTGAATGTTTCATCATAATCAATCCCCTCTTGTTGATGAAAACCCTTAGCCACAAGTCTGGCTTTATACCTTTCAATGGTACCATCACTCTTTTGTTTGAGTTTGAAAACCCATTTGCAGCCAAGTACATTCATATTTTTATCATATGGGACCAAAGACCATGTCTCAGTGTCTAACGAAGCTTGATATTCATCATTCATAGTCTTTGTCCATTCACTATGTTTAGCAGCTTCCTTGTAAGATTTTGGTTCAGTAGGTAACTCTAGAATGGACAAATAGGCAACATTTAAAGTGTGAGATGAGGAATAATGAGCCACAAAGTCTGATGGCAGTTGCTTACTCTTGATAATTCCATTTCTGCCCCTAGTTATAATCTGACTAGGCTGCTGAATAAACACTGGAACAGGAGATGTTGCTGGTGTACTAATATTATTATTAGAAATGCCCAAGTCTCTTGAACCAGACCCTCTAGAAGCTGGATTAGCTGGTGTACTATTATTAGGTGTCCCTAATTCAGTAGAGATGGACTATCTATTTGGTAGAGATGGCAGAGGTAAGCTAATATGTGAGTGCTTATTCTGATCACCACTAGACATGTGCTGCTGGATGTTGGAATAAGGAAAGTTTCCTTTAGGGGTGTACATGAGCCGAGCTTTTAACGAGTTGCTCGAGTGATGAGACATGAAAATGTCCCATCTGAATCTCTTAACTCGGGTTAGTTAGTCTAGTTCGAGCGGTTACTCTGATGATTTGTTTGATTTTCTTTCTCAGGTCTCATTTACGGAGTTTGATGCGAAAACATCATAATAAAGACTTACTTGAGGGGCATTTTGGTCATTTTAATGACAAGGGTATTCTGGCCAATATTGATGATCGGGTTAAAGTAGAGTCCAAGACGAGCCCGTGGGTGAAAACGGAAATCGAATTGGAGTCCGGATGAACAAGTTAGAGCAAGTCATAGTTGGTTAAGATCAAGTCAACTTTAGAGCTTTGAAGGACACGTGGCACAAACTTAATGGGAGAACGCGGTGCATCTGGATGTATTCGGGATACCTTCGGTCACTAGTGGGTGATGTTCGGGATTCTCATAGAGGGCTGATTCGTAGCAGCGCGACGCTTGGTGACAGGGTACCCCTTACACGCGAAGTAGGATCCAACGGCCTAGATAATTGCCGAGCAAGATGGCTTAATCTGGACCGTGAGACTCAACTGTTTAAAGTACTTTGTGAAGCACTACATCAAACCTTTGCATGCCACACGACATCTATTCACTGGTGGGGCCTAGCGAACTGATTGGGGGTAATATTCCAGCGGTTCTTTCTCTCTCTCGTCTCTATCTATGAAACAGATTAGTTTCCTTCCTCTTCTAACAGTAGAGAGAGATGAAAGGAAACCAAAAGTAAATAGAGAAAGAGAGGGTGAACCGAGAAAGTTTTGAAACAGAAATAAAGAGTGAGAGAGAGAGGGAATGTGATATTATAGAGAAGGAAAGAGTTAAAGAGGATGGAAGAATGAAAACAGAGATGGAAAGTGAGCTCGATTTATTGAGTGGTGATCAGATTTTCGAGAGAGAGAGAAAGGAAAGAAGGGCTCGGTTTTGGAAAGCTCTCACGATTTACAACATCTCTCGGCTGGGGAATAAAAGAAGGAGGACTCCACGGTTATAAGGAGGAGAGCGAAACAGAAAAAGGGTATAAGAGTTTAGACAGAGAGAAAGAGGAGAATCACTCGGCCATTAAAGCTCATAACCGAGCTAGAGAGAGAAAGTGAGAAAGAGAGTTCTGTTCTTCTTTTCTTCTTCTTCTTCTTCTTCTTCTGATTCTTTTCTTTATAGAGAAACTTAGATTAAGATAGTTGAGAGAGAGAGAGAGAGAGATATTGTAGAGAGAGAGAGAGAGATTGAATCAAAGTTAATAAACTCCATTATCATCTTCTTCTTCTTCTTTCTTTATCATCACTCGGTTATAAACATTAGAGAGTGTTCATAGTTTGTTTAGAGAGAGAAAGAAACAGTATAGAAAGAGAAATAAAGAGAAAACAGAGAAGGAGAAGAAAAACCAGGGAAGGAAAATTATTTTCTCACCTGGAAATCGTTTCCGGGAAGACGAGAAAATAATTTCCCTAAGGTTCTGTTTGGCTGCGCAGAAGGAAAAAAAGGCGAAAAAAGGTGTTTTCTCTCCGATTCTTTACTTTATTTTCCAATTCTTTTTACATAATGCCTATGAGTAACTAATCTTATCTATCTAGGGTTTTAGATGAAGTTCTTCGTACTTAATTTTATATATGATTTGTTAATAATTTTTATTGATTTTCATGATAAAATATTCCGGATTTTTTTGACCATTCATGGACCAAAAATCTGAGTTATATAAAGAATATGCTAACTACATCATAATGAATCATTGTTAGAATTATTATAAGAACGGATTCGAAAACCCTAGGTTCCCTTTATCTGAATATCAACTTTAGTATTATTTAATTTTGCATTGCTATTTATCTTTTTATTATTTGAAAAAAAATATTATCAATCAAACCACTTTTTGAAGACCTAATAGTTTTAAGATTAGAATTGAAATTTGACTTAGTCTCTGAGGAACGAACCGGTCTTACCGGAATTTTACAACTTGACACCCGTGCACTTGCGGGTGTAGACCTATTTAGGAAACTTTTTAGGCCCATCAAGTTTTTGGCGACGCTGCCGGGGACTTAGTTTGAATTGAATCTAATTTTATTTCTATTTTTGGTAAGTTTTTATTTTTGGACACTTTGACTTGCTTTTCCATTTTTGGTGTGTAGAACGCTAAGGAGCGAAGGAAAAGGCGCAACAAGGAGAGGAGCTCAAGAAGGAAAATTTACATTTTATTTTTAGTATTTTTTTTATTTTTGGTGAGAGAGAGACTTTTAGACTTTCTAGTTTTTGTTTTTGGTATTAAAGTTTTGACCCTAAATTGGAGGGCTTTATAAATTGTAACCGAAAACCAAAACGAAGCCTCGGGTTGGAACACTCAAGGGGAGAGTGGCCTGGGTCGTCTGCAAGGGTCATCGCCCGTCCTGAACGGGAGGTAATTTCTCTAATCACCCACGAAGCCCCTGTCAGTGGGTATTTGCGTGTTTCGTGTGCTTAATTGTTTTGATCGAATTGCTTAGTGTAAGCATTCTAGTAAGGGCAATAACCCAATTGAAAGATAGGAGACGGATTTCATCACCGTTCTCTTGCCCAAATAGGTAACAACATTCACGATCCCAAACTTCACCTAAAATCTAAAATCTGAATTAGACGTCAGCCCTTAAGGTTTTCGAGCTCATAGGATCTTTAACACAATTCAGGGACTTAATTTTTATTTGGACATTCCTCAAAGGAAAGTGTTAATCAATTCTTTAAAAGGTCACCTCGAGAAGAGGCAACGCTACCGAAGGTTGGACGGCTATCACAACGTTCATCGTTGGTCGTCACCAAGAATTGTTTGACCGTATTACTTTGGTGGAGTCAGACTGATTGTGTTTGCTTTCCTCTAGGGTCTCCGTAGTGATTCCTCGGTTTTCATTTAAAAAAAAAAAAAAAGGTTTGAGAATATCCTTGGTCATTGGGCTCTAGTTTATGCCCGATAGATATCGTGATAAGAGAGGTCGTTTCATTAGTAGAGAAACTCATCTAAGTAATCTTCTAGCCAATCTCTCTTTGAGTGACACTATGGGTGAAAATCTAAATCAAGCCAGGGATGGAAATCCACCTATGACACTCAGGGATTATATGAACCCTACTAGAACATGTCAACCATCATGCATACAGTTACCCCACTCCACGGCTCACTTTGAGTTAAAGCCTAGCATTATCCAAATGCTCCCACTCTTTCGTGGAGTTGAGAACGAGAATCCTTACCACCATGTTAGGGATTTTGAAGAAATCTGTGGGACCATAAGATTCCCCAATATGTCTGATGAAATAGTGAGGCTTAGGTTGTTCCCTTTCTCTTTGAGAGAGAAAGCAAAATCTTGGTTGTATGCCTTACAACCTCATTCCATCACCACATGGGAAGAATTAACCAGTTTATTCCTTCTGAAATTCTTTCCCAAGCACAAAACCACCGCTTTAAGGCAAAGTCTTAATAATTTTGTGCAACAAGAAGGAGAATCTCTCTACAAATATCTTGAGCAATTTTAAAGAACTGGAACTACAGTGTCCACACCATGGTTATGAAAAGAGCAAACTAGTCCAATTTCTCTATGACGGACTAGACTATCCCACTACATCCATGGTAGAGTCATTCTGTGGTGGCGGATTTACTTATAAATCCGTCGATGACTGCATGACATTCTAGAAGATTTAGCTGAGAAATCCCATCAATGGGAAACTTCTAGAGAACCTCCTATTAGGGCAAACCCTACTCCGAATAAAGGCGGCATCTATAGAGTTGATGACTCCGAACTTAAACTCGCCGCCATGACGAGAAGGATAGAAGCCCTAGAGCTTGGTCAGCCTAAAGCAGTTAGGGAGGATCCCACTCAGGCCATGAGTGTTGGAAATGAATCCATCTCTTATCCATGCTCCGTCTGTGGAGACCCATCTCATACAGGGAATAAGTGTACCCTATTCTTTGTTTCTGACGAAAAAGAGCAAGCTAATGCTCTTTACCTAAACTCTAGGCAAGATTACTGTCAGAAATATGATCCTTATTCGAACACTTATAATCCGGGTTGGAGAAATCACCCCAATTTTGCTTGGTCCAAGGGTCAAAATCAGGGTCAGGTTAGTAGCTCCATGAACCCTCCTGGGTTTAATGCTCCTAGGAATCTTTATGCTCAAAATCAGGGTCAGCTTAATACCCAAAATACTCCTCAGGGATCTTTAGAGGAAACCATGCTTAAATTTATGCAACAAACCTCCAAGGAAATTTCTAGTCTAAAAACCGAGGTAGAAGCCCTTAGGCAAAGAGATCAGGGTATGTTTCCTAGTCAACCAGAGCCAAACCCGAAGGGTAAACAGTCGATGGACCAGGCCAATGCAATAACCACCCTTAGAAGTGGTAGGGTAATTGACAATAAGGTAGGAGTTCCCGAAGATAGTGAACTAAACTCTGAACAACCCACCTTACCAACTAGTGTCCCTAGTAAAGAGCCTGAGAAGGCTCCTGAGTCTGAAAACCCACCCATTGTGCCTGAGTCGTATGTTCCTAGAGCCCCATATCCTCAGCGTTTGGTAGAACTAAAGAAGAAGACTCAGTTTGAGGAGATAATGGAAGTGTTCAAACAGGTTAGTATTAACATTCCATTATTAGATGCTATTAAACAAATCCCAGCTTACGCTAAGTTCCTTAAAGATCTATGTACTAGGAAGCGTAAGATGAATGTGCATAAGAAAGTCTTCTTGACTAATCAAGTCAGCTTTATTCTCCAGCAAACCCTTCCAACTAAGTATAAAGACCCAGGAAGCCCTACCATATCATGCACCATAGGGGAACATGAGATCGAACGAGCATTGTTAGATCTAGGTGCCAGTGTTAACCTACTTCCTTACTTGGTTTACTTACAGTTCGGGTTAGGAGAAATAAAACCCACTTATATAGTTCTCCAGTTGGCAGATCGGTCTGTTAGGCGACCACGTGGGATAGTGGAAGATGTTTTAATAAGAGTTGGTGAATTCATCTTTCCAGTAGATTTCATCATCTTAGATACTGAACCAGTTAGTGATACCCAAAACCAAATTCCCGTCATTCTAGGACGACCATTCTTAGCTACATCTGATGCTGTCATATACTGTAGGAGTGGACTTTTAAAATTATCTTTTGGAAACATGACTGTAGAGATGAACATCTTTAAGGCTGGACTTTTCCCTGATGATGTTAATGATTTTAGTGAGATGAACCTAATAGATATGTTCGTTCAGGATTCTTTACCTGAGACTTTATCCGAGGATCCTTTAGAAACTCTATTGGCACTGTTATGCTTAGATGAGGAGGATAGTATTAATGAGATAGATAACATGTCAGCGTCTACCTCCTTGTTAGTGTCTGAGTCGATTACTTTGCCAACCTTAGAGTCACCACTTCCATCGTATGAGTCAAATACTCTATCACTGAGCTATGGACCCACCATAAAAGATGATGATGAATCTTGGCTGCTCAATCTAGTAAATGAGAATGATGACTCGCTTGACGTAGTCAAGGATCTGGAGTTCTTTAAGGACACTAATGACATCATAATCAAACAAATTATAGAGGGTTTATCTGAACCAACTTTGGTAGAGCTTAAGTCTGGTAACCGAGTGATTCCTTTGGAAGAACTCCATGTACCTGTTTCAGAAACCTCTTGTTTAACTCTGGGTGTATTTGATAGTCCTCTAGATCCTCTTGTATCGTATCCCTCGGAAGCATGTTTAGAAGTTGGTGCAATACCTCACTTGGTTTCTCCTCCATATCTAGATCCTTTCTACGAGGACTATACTCTTTCTAGTCCATGGTCAAACTTAACGACTTTATTGTCGTCGAAGTTTGGGGATTCTTACCTGATCATGATAGTCTCACGGGTACTGCAACATATTTGCACAAGTGTGAGACTATCATTCACTAATCACTTCGTGTCTTGGGTAGATCCTCAGATGTTTCGCCTATTGGTTTATAGAGATGCTACTTAAGGATTGTTGAATCATCTGTATCGTCTGGCTGAAGACGTTAAACTTAGCGCTTTTTGGGAGGCCACCCATGCATAGGACTTCTGAATCTGGTAACATCTTTCCTTACATCCTATTATTTTTTGCATAGTCTTCAAAACATTGAGGACAATGTTCGGTTTAAGTTTGGGGATGTTATAGTGGATTGAATTTTTAGTCCTTATTTCAAAAATTCAAAAGGGTTCAAAATTTTTAATTTTTGGATTGAAAATGTGAGTCTAGTTGTTTTTGCTTGTTAATAGTTATAGAGTCTAGTTGGTCGTACTATGCTTTTGCTGAAAGTTTTTCCACGAATCTCGAGTCTTGGAGTTGTTGTGCACTAGCCATGTGAGTGTTAGATAGGTGAAGAGTAGACTTTTCTGAGAGAACTTAATTGATCATTAGTGGAGACTTAACCTATGTGAGATTCTGAGTCTTTCCTTTTGTTTTGAGTGATCTCTTCTGTGATAACTCCGAGTAGAATGAAGAGCTACTCAACCTCGCAATATTCATTAGAGCTCAGTTGATCTCTTGAGTTCAAATTTTACAACCACTATGGATGTCATCAGGAAGTAAACCCTTCTCTTGTAGTTTGAGAAACTTGAAAGCAATGTCAACTAGAGGAAAATAGATCTCATCCATCATTTAGAACCCTGAGAATAAGACATGAAGCAAAGAGGAGAAAATTATACCCAAGGAAATTGTTGAGAAAGTAAGATGTGTATTTTGAGTTGTGTTTCGAAAAAAAAAAAAAAAATATAGAAAAAGAAAAGAAATGTTTGTTTAGTTTTGTTTAAGTATTTATCCCTTGAAGTAATTCTTGAAGATTTGAAGACGTCGAGTTCTCAAGAGTTCTAGTCACATCATCATTATAGTCTATTGACCTCTAGGAAGCATTGTTAGATAGTTGATCAGGTGAGAAGAGTTGGTTAACTTCCCCATTCCGTATTAGTGGTTGTTTCCTTTCTATGAGATCAGTCGTTTACCAAAAATTTAGTCCGTCTTTTGTAATGTGTTGAGTTTTTCTTCATGCTCATACTCGCACATTGAGTGAAACATTTCTGAGTGACTTAAATTTTTGAGGGTATGACAGTGAGGCAGTAGTCGAAGCGAAATGTATTGAGAAGGTAATCAAGGTCATGTCTGTTCTGAACCGAAATGATACTCATATTGGCTAGTCACGTGCACTTCGAGTTTTGATTACTAGTGAAGGAATTTTTAGCGTTTGTATGGTTTGATTGACTTGGATTTCATTTTTATTAACTTTCGAAAATCTACCGGATACACATTTTTAGTCCTTATCATATTTAGACCCTTCTGGATTTTTGAAATTTTTGAATTTTGTGGGTAAATTCACTGCAAACCCTCACGAGACAAAACTCGTCCTCTAGGGCAACCTAGAGGTTTAACGGCTTGTTGCACGTGCCAAGTGCAACCGTGGGTCCCTACGAAAGTGGTGAAACTGGTTTAGTTTTATTTTTCTGTTTTGCTCGAGGAATAGCAAAATCTAAATTTGGGGATGTTTGATGAGACATGAAAATGTCCCATCTGAATCTCTTAACTCGGGTTAGTTAGTCTAGTTCGAGCGGTTACTCTGATGATTTGTTTGATTTTCTTTCTCAGGTCTCATTTACGGAGTTCGATGCGAAAACATCGTAATAAAGACTTACTTGAGGGGCATTTTGGTCATTTTAATGACAAGGGTATTCTGGCCAATATTGATGATCGGGTTAAAGTAGAGTCCAAGACGAGCCCGTGGGTGAAAACGGAAATCGAATTGGAGTCCGGATGAACAAGTTAGAGCAAGTCGTAGTTGGTTAAGATCAAGTCAACTTTAGAGCTTTGAAGGACACGTGGCACAAACTTAATGGGAGAACGCGGTGCATCTGGATGTATTCGGGATACCTTCGGTCACTAGCGGGTGATGTTCGGGATTCTCATAGAGGGCTGATTCGTAGCAGCGCGACGCTTGGTGACAGGGTACCCCTTACACGCGAAGTAGGATCCAACGGCCTAGATAATTGCCGAGCAAGATGGCTTAATCTGGACCGTGAGACTCAACTGTTTAAAGTACTTTGTGAAGCACTACATCAAACCTTTGCATGCCACACGACATCTATTCACTGGTGGGGCCTAGCGAACTGATTGGGGGTAATATTCCAGCGGTTCTTTCTCTCTCTTGTCTCTATCTATGAAACAGATTAGTTTCCTTCCTCTTCTAACAGTAGAGAGAGATGAAAGGAAACAAAAAGTAAATAGAGAAAGAGAGGGTGAACCGAGAAAGTTTTGAAACAGAAATAAAGAGTGAGAGAGAGAGGGAATGTGATATTATAAAGAAGGAAAGAGTTAAAGAGGATGGAAGAATGAAAACAGAGATGGAAAGTGAGCTCGATTTATTGAGTGGTGATCAGATTTTCGAGAGAGAGAGAAAGGAAAGAAGGGCTCGGTTTTGGAAAGCTCTCACGATTTACAACATCTCTCGGCTGGGGAATAAAAGAAGGAGGACTCCACGGTTATAAGGAGGAGAGCGAAACAGAAAAAGGGTATAAGAGTTTAGACAGAGAGAAAGAGGAGAATCACTCGGCCATTAAAGCTCATAACCGAGCAAGAGAGAGAAAGTGAGAAAGAGAGTTCTGTTCTTCTTTTCTTCTTCTTCTTCTTCTTCTTCTTCTTCTTCTTCTTCTGATTCTTTTCTTTATAGAGAAACTTAGATTAAGATAGTTGAGAGAGAGAGAGAGAGATATTGTAGAGAGAGAGAGAGATTGAATCAAAGTTAATAAACTCCATTATCATCTTCTTCTTCTTCTTTCTTTATCATCACTCGGTTATAAACATTAAAGAGTGTTCATAGTTTGTTTAGAGAGAGAAAGAAACAGTATAGAAAGAGAAATAAAGAGAAAACCGAGAAGGAGAAGAAAAACCAGGGAAGGAAAATTATTTTCTCACCTGGAAATCGTTTCCGGGAAGACGAGAAAATAATTTTCCCTAAGGTTCTGTTTGGCTGCGCAGAAGGAAAAAAATGCGAAAAAAGGTGTTTTCTCTCCGATTCTTTACTTTATTTTCCAATTCTTTTTACATAATGCCTATGAGTAACTAATCTTATCTATCTAGGGTTTTAGATGAAGTTCTTCGTACTTAATTTTATATATGATTTGTTAATAATTTTTATTGATTTCCATGATAAAATATTCCGGATTTTTTTGACCATTCATGGACCAAAAATCTGAGTTATATAAAGAATATGCTAACTACATCATAATGAATCATTGTAAGAATTATTATAAGAACGGATTCGAAAACCCTAGGTTCCCGTTATCTGAATATCAACTTTAGTATTATTTAATTTTGAATTGCTATTTATCTTTTTATTATTTGAAAAAAAATATTATCAATCAAACCACTTTTTGAAGACCTAATAGTTTTAAGATTAGAATTGAAATTTGACTTAGTCTCTGAGGAACGAACCGGTCTTACCGGAATTTTACAACTTGATACCCGTGCACTTGCGGGTGTAGACCTATTTAGGAAACTTTTTAGGCCCATCATCGAGCTCGGCTCGACTATTGCTCGTGCTCGACTCAAATATTAACGAGCCCGAGCTTAACACGAGCTCAAAATCAAGCTCGTTTACATAAACGAGCCGAGCTTGAACATTCTTTAGTGTATCACGAGCTACTCGTGAACAGCTCATTTAACATACTCTTATAATAGTATAGTACATAATTACATATTAGTATTGAAACTTGTACATGAAATATCAACCATTAAAAAATTATCGGAATATGAATCATTAATCATTATTATTGTATGTGACAAATGATCATTGAAGTATTTTGATGATTTAGAAAATTTTAATTTGAAGTATTTTGATAAACGAGCTTAAAACAATGCGAGCCCGAGTTCGAGCTCGAGCTCTTTCAAACTTATACGAACCGAGCTTGAACAAGTGTACAATTACTCGAACGAGCCCGAGCTCGAGCTCGACAGTCAAATACACGAATCGAGCTTGAACATCTTACTACTCGGCTCGGCTCGACTCGAGTACACCCCTAGTTTCCTTCATCAAAAGTGACATGTCTAGAATTATAGATCCTCTTGGATATAGGTTCATAACATTTATAACCCTTGTGTTCATTACTATATCCCAAAAATACACATTGAAGGCTCTTTGGACTTAACTTGTCTTTTCTAAGTATTCCCATATGTGGATAACAAGCACAACCAAAGATTTTGAACTGGGAGTAATCAGGAATAACATGAAATAGTATTTCATATGGTGATAACCCTTGAAGTGTTTTAGTGGGTATTCTGTTAATGATATACTGCAGTGTTGAAAGCATTAAACCATAAGAATTTAGGTAATGAACAGTGAAAGGATAGAGTATTACCTAGTTCTGTGATATGTCTATGCTTTCTCTCTGCCTTCCCATTCTGTTGTGGTGTGTAGGGACATGAACTTCTGAAAATAATACCATTTTTGTCCAAAAAACTTCTGGATTCACCCTTCATGAGTTCTGGAGCACCATCAGATTGAAAATAGACAATTTTATCCTTAAGGAGATTTTCAGTTGTTGTCTTGAAGTGTGTGAAACACTTCATACTGTCTGACCTTACCTTCATAGCATAAGTCCAACTAAATTTACTGAAGTCATCAAGGAATAATATATAGTATCTAGCTCCATTAGATGTGGTGATAGGGGCTGGTCCCCAAACATCACAATGAACTAAGTAAAGTGGAGTATTAGTAGTTGTAGAACAATCCTCAAAGGGAAGGCATTTGCTATTGCCTAATTCACAAGAAGAACAAAAAGATTTCTCTTTTGAAGTAGAGAAATGAATTTTATCTTCCTTATGTAATTGTTGAAGTACACCATGATGAGAGTGACCTAAATTAGCTGAGTGAGACCTGTTTTGTAGTAGACTGTTATGAACTTCTATAGGACATAAGTTTTGTTTCATAAGACCTTCTGCCAAGAGCTTCTTTGACCAAATGTCTCTAATAGTATAACCCCAAGGCAGAAATTCAACTGAGCATGAATTGTCTTTAGTAAATTTTGAGATAGACAACAAATTTCTCTTAAGATTTGGAACACATAACACCTTATTTAGTTCAAAAGTATGGGTAGATGTAGACAATTGAGAAGAACCAGTGCTAGTAATTGGTAAGAACTTACCACTACCCACCATGACAGCCTCTGTGCCTTGATAAAATTGACTAGATATCAGATTTGAAGTAGTGTGTGTCATATGACTGCTGGCTTCTGAATCAGCCAGCTAGGCCTTGTCTTTAACTGAGTCAGTTTCTGTGACTACATGACATTCATCATAGTTTGACATGATTGAGACACAATCTTAGAAAATATCATTATCCTGATCATGTACAATTACTGTGTGACATTCTTGAAAAACATCATCATCATCATTAGACTGTTCAAATTCATATAGAATAACATTGTTGCATTCAAGTAAAGACTCATCCTCATATAAGTAAGATTGTGGTTCTGTTATAGGGTCATGAGTGTTTTCTATGCTAGAATCATTTGACTCATGCTGATTTTGAGATTCTGAATGATAGCCCATATGAGGTTTATTTGGTGTATACCTAAAATAACAAACCCCAGCAGAATGTCCCCATCTTTTACATATACCACAAGGAACAGTGAAATCAAAATCATCAGCCCTAATACCCACTTTGGTTTGAGAATTTGATGGTGGTTTGGCTTGAACTTATGAAATTGCAGCATCTTTCTTTATTTGACCTTGATTTCTATAATATGTAGGTGATGGTTTATACCCTCGCTTTGCATATTGCTTTTGATTATACCTTTTTACATAATAAGCCTCTTGATCAATATCTCTTGATAACAACCATTGCTCATGTTGAACCAATCTTGACTTGAGTTGAGCAAAGGTTAGGTGTTCATTATTTGCTCTAATGGCAATCGTAAAAGGATCATAATCTACACTTAAACCCTGAATTGCAAATCTTATTAACTCAGGTTCACTGACTCTATCATGAACAGAAATTAAAGAATCTGAAATTTGTTTCAGTTCTCTGAGGTATTTAGTAATGGAAGAATTCCCCTTCTTTATGGTCTGAAGTTTCCTTCTCAATTGGTCTTTTTGGGACTCAAGACCTTCATTATTAGTAAGATAGAGATAATCCCAAATCTCTTTAGCTGAGTTTAGACCATATGTATCATAGTAAACAGATTTAAAGAGAGTACTTTTCAAATATGATCTTACAAAACTCTCTTTACTTCTCCACTGTTGGAAGTCTGGGTTGACTTGCTCAATCCCATTTATGATCATAAGTTGAGGTGGTGGTTCAATGGTGCCTGTGACAAACCCTAGTAACTCATAAGTGCTGAGAAGGGGTTCTACTTGGTCTTTCCACATGAGATAGTTAGAATCATCTTAACTTCTCAGTGATGAAGTTAGTAACAGATGAAATTGGGGGCAAATTACCTTGAGATGAAGCCATTTGATGATTGCTTGGAAGGAAGTCCGAAAAAAAGTAATATTCAAAACCTTTTTAAACTGAGATCTTCAAATTTCTTGATTTTGTGATGATGATGAATGTTAAATCTTCTGAATTTTAATCTTGATTTTGTTTATCTTTACGAGATGATGATTGCTATTGAGCTATTGGAGAGAAAACCCTAGTTTTGGATCTACAAAACTAGTTTTGTATCTTCAAAACCTAGACTGATACCATGTAAGAAATCTCTCTTAGCTCTATTTTATTTCAATGAAATGTTTTCAAGTACATTGATATGCTTTTATACTAGATTAAAGAAGAAAAACAGAAAAATGCAAATAACAGAAAAGTTTGTTATGAATTTGTTATGTAACAAACTTTCTCTTGTTGTAGGAAGAAGATCTTGAGGCTGCCTTATACTATCAACTATCTTCAAGAGTTTGTGGCTGCTTTTAGAAAACGACTGGAGTCAACTTGTGTTGACTGTTATGGGTGCTCTTAGACCAAGACTAGGTCATATCTGGTATTCATGACCTAAGTATAAAAGGAATCGAAATCCCTAATTCCCTTCTTTCAGCTTCTTCGAAAATTCCTAATTCCTCGTTTCTGTTCCATCGAAACCTTAGTTTTACAGTTCCTAAGCTGAAATGGAGCTTTCTCATACCATATAACTTTCAGTGGAAAACCCTAAAGCACCAAGCTTTGATAACATAAAAGTGATCCTCACCTGTAGCAGAAGAGATTTGATGAAAGTACTTGAACATAAGAACTCTTGGTAGGAAAGTGAGAACAATGTTTAAGGAAGAAATGGAGTTATCAGTAGTAGGTGAAGATGAAGAGATTGACAGAAACTAGAGAGAGAGAGAGGCTTTTCTGATCAACAGTAAAAGAAAAGTAAACGATTTGACTTCAAATGGGTATCTTTTTTAGACAAATTATCAAGAAAAATAACAAATAAACAATTAAGTGATCATTAATTTCTTATTTGTTAATTAGTTTTTTTTTCGTTGAAAATTTGTTAATTAGTTTTTCAAATAAAATTTACAACCTTAACATTTATATGGTGTCTCTCGTATGTTATCAAATTAAATTGGCAACAGATACAAAGAATCCATGAAGTCAAAAAGAGACTGGAAAAGGTTCAATTCAATTACACTAACAGAAAATTTAACTCTCCAACAAAGAAGTTAGCTAAATGGACGAGGAAGAAGAATAAAAGGGAGACTTGGAATAATGTACCTTATCTAGTAGTCAATATGTACTGTAATAACATTTTAATTTCTTAATATGAAGTATTCTTTCAACAAAAAAAAAAAGTGAATAGAGTTTGAAGATAAGCTTGCTTTCTTGAGAGATACGAACTTAATTTTTAAGATAAGTTTAAGAGGTGTAATCTTCGTTATTGAAGAGAATTTTTAGTCAAATTTTCTGAGATAAAGTTGGGAGTGTAATCTTAGTCATTAAAGAAATGGGTATATTCTAAATATAGATACTATCCTCTCTCATTACATAGTTTCTACTAATATGCTCTTCTCCAACAATTTTAAGATGAAATTTAGGCGGTGTTATCATTTTCACAGTTAATGTGATTTCCATGTTGAATTAAACCATTGGAGAACGCCACTTCAACTTTGTTGTAAGCAGGTAATTCTAAAACGCATGTTTGAGCTGTTATTATCGTCCATATTTGTCACAAGCTCACTCTAAAACTTGTCTTAAGAGGAGTGTCGATAACACTTTGAGGGGGGCGTCTTTACAAGTATGGCCTAATAGTAAGGCCTCTGACTTCTAATCAAGCTAAGTATAATGAAATCGATCAAAACAAAACAAAAAAAGTTCATTTTCACACCCAAATACACAGACCCAAAATTTGCTCATATTGTAAACTGATATATCATTCTATGCCAAACACAAAGTGAAGCTAAATGGAGTTAAAGAAAACTACTAGGTTTATCTATGAAGTTTGTTGTTCTCTTTTCTTTTTGGTCAAACACTAATGGAAGTTTTGGGTAATGACCATTCTAATTATTAGAGCATCTCCAATGCAACGCTCAATCTCAGAAACTTTGAGTTCCACATAGAATTTTTAGAGCTTTTGCTTGAAAACTCTCTCCAATGCAACACTCTATTTGGATCTCTAAGATGACGTGTCGAGGATGGAATAGAGGTATCTCAAGAGGACACTCTAGAAATAGAGTGTCCTCTTGAGATATCTCTAATTGTCCAACTCATCAATATTTGAATTTCAACCAATAGAAATTGAGTCTTCTATATTTTCTAAATAACTAATTATTTCTTTAGAAAAATAGCTACGACACATAAGTAAATAAGATAAGTTTAGAGTTTTGCATTGGAGACACAAAAAAATTGAAAATCTCTATTTCCGCCATATAGGAGTGAGAATCTCAATTGAAGCTTTACACATGCTCTTCACCAATGGGGAAGCGAGTCCACCAATTCTTAATTCCTGTGCCAGGGCCTTTCAACAAATAGAGATTTTTTTGAGTTTTACATTGGAGATGCTCTTATGCTAATCAAGTAATCAATATATACAATATTCTATTTTGTTTATATGTTGGCTAAGTCAAAGAAAGTAGATTGGAAAGTGGATATCATGTCCCTTTTTTTTTGAATTAATGAAATGTCCTTATGTATTTGAATGAAATCGATATAAAAACCCAAAAGCGAGAGACAAGTGCAACCTGCATAATATAGATAAACTCTCGTCTTGGGAGGTCCAAAACGAGAAGAACATAGAGGTTTGGAAAGATAATTGGATTCCAACTCTTAACAACCCCCCGGAGAATATTTATAACTCACAGATTACTAAGGTTTCTCAACTAATAGACCAGAACCATTGGAACGTGGATCTTCTCAACAGCACTTTTGACGAAAAAACTAAAAACTTAATCCTAACTATTCCTATAGACTGTAATAATGAGGACCAACTTAGGTGGTCCCTTACCAAGTCGGGCAACTTCTCGGTTAAATCAATGTATAGACATCTCTCCATCAGTATGAACTCTCCTTCTAAGCTGGAACCCAACTGGAATTTTATTTGGTCTATCCAAGTAGTTCCTAGAATTAAACTTTTTATCTGGAAAATATGTGTTAAAGTCCTCCCGTTTCGGGAGCGGATAGGAAAATACATTGATAATAATCTAAATTGTCCTAACTGCAATGTAGTGGAATCTATGGAACATGCTCTTCTACACTGTCCGTTAGCTAAAAACATTTGGTTTTACTTTAATATCATCTCAGAACAGATTCCTTCGATTAGAGACTGGATTTTCTCTTGGGAACAAAACCCTAAACTCAATCAAACACATAATGGCATTCACTTGGCGACTATAATGTGGATCATTTGGAAAATTAGATGCGATCACTGCTTTCAGCATGAAATCAACTATTTAGAACAAATAATATCAATCATTACAAATTTTCCTCAGTATAAACAGAACTCTCAGAACAGAACAAAGGTGGTGCCAGATAGATGGACACCGCCTATGCAAGATTGGGTAAAAATAAACGTAGATGCATCATTCAGTAACATAAATGAAACTGCAGGTATTGGAATAGTTATTCATAACCATGCATCGGAATACATAGAAGCTTACGTTACAACCACCAGAAGTCGAAGTGCAGAGGATTGCGAATCATTAGCCATTTTAAAAGGAATGGAATGGGCGTTGGCCCATAACTACAAGAAAATCATCATAGAAAATGACAATATCAATGTAATTCAATATCTTCAAAAGAATAGAAATGAAATACAATGGCAAACCAAAAGGAACATTCAAAAAATAAGAGAAATCGGATCCCTTACGGAAGCAGTCAAATATTCGTTTGTAAACAGGAACTTCAATCAAGTTGCAGATAAGCTGGCAAAGTGGGCGAGGAAGAGGAAAAAATCTCAGTCATGGAAGAATATCCCTTACTTTATTTCAAAATTGTATTGTAATAGAACTCTTGTTGTTTAATATATTAGTATCTTTTCAAAAAAAAAAAAAAGAGACAAGTGCAACCCAAATTGAATTACTATTCAACAGTGAACGGTCAACTCTCTTTCTACAAAAAGCTTTTTCTCTATTCAAAATATGAAAAATCTTTGCCGACCATTTCTCTTTCGATTTCATTTCAACCTAGAATTTGGGAGGTTCTCTTTTACCTCGGTTGAAGACAGAAGGGCCTAGCTGATTTAACGTTTAAAAAAATTGCAATATTGATGGTCATAAATTAAGTAATTTACAATGGATTTGTCTATGGGTGATCAACTTATTGTTCTTTCACTATCAACAAATTAAACTTATTGTCTATGGGTGATCAACTTATTGTTCTTTTTTTTTTTGTCTATGGGTGAAGAATAAACTTATTATTCTTCATCTGATAGAACTCATTTTTTAGGATAGTCATTATAGTAGTAAACTAGAGTATATCCCGTGCCCTAAGGCACAGACACTTGTATCAATCAAATGTTACGAAATTTATTGTTACATTTTATTGAGAGAGAAATTTTTATTAGTTATTATTTTTTTGTATTATTTTTTTTGTTTCTTTTATCTTAAATTAGATATTATTTTATTGAAAGAGAGAGAGAGAGAGAGAGAGAGAGAGAGAGAGAGAGAGAGAGAGAGAGAGAGAGAGATTTTAATTTCTTTTTTTAACCGTTGAAATTTATTTTGTTTCTTTTTTCTTAAATTAGTTATTTTATTTCTAAGAAGGAAAGGATTATTGCTTTTTAAACAGGTAACTTTATTTCTACGAATGACTATATTTAAAATTTTGAGAAGGACTTCTAGAAAATATCCTTTATTAAACAAGGATGTTTGTCACAGTCATCGTTCTCCCTTCTGTTTTATTATATAGATAATGAATGTTGAATGTAGGGCTGGGAAAACGGTCCGGGAACCGGCCCGATCCGTCCGGACCGTTTGGACCCGCTGACCGAAAAGTACTTGAGCCGGGCTTACCCGCCCCGTGGAAATCGGGCTAATAGAGCGAGACTCGGACAGGCCCTCAATTCCGAGTCCCGGCCGTTAGGTCTGTCCGACACCCGAGCCCGATGGAGAGCCCGACGGATAGCCCGATAGAAAACTCACGATCCGCGTGAAATGGTTTAGATCCAACGGCTGAGATAGGCATCTCTTCAAATTATATCTCACATGTTGGATCAACTTTCCCCTTCATTTCTTATAAAACCCTCCCCAACCAGAAACCCTAACAGCTAACCTAATCAATCTCTCTCTCCGCCTCCCTCTCTCTAACTCAGACGGAAACCACTACTAACCCTAAATCCCTAATCACTTACCACTTCATCTCATCTAATCTCATATGTTCTTCGTTCCCTAAGGATTTCGATTTCTGAAGGTCTCTTTCTTACTCTTTTTTTCCCCTTGAGAATTAGGGTTATATTATTCTTAGTTTTAGGAATAGAAAGATGGAAAGATTTGGTAAAGAGGGTGGTGGTATTCCTGAAACTTTTAATCTAAGCAATTTCGCAGAGAGTTTCTCAAGTGATATATTCTTCTTCTTAACTAGATCTTTGTGTTTATAGTAACTTCATAGATCTGGTTCGGGTATACGTGAATTTACTTGTGTTTTATTCGAATTGTTTTTAACTGACCCAATAAACAATTTTAGTTTGTGGGTAAGATTTGGTCATTTTTAGTGATAATGGATAATAACAGTGGCTCTCTGTTCTTCTTTTATCCATCTGTTTTTTTTCTTTTTGTTTTAATCTTTTTCATTAGGCTTAATTAGGTTTTTGTTATTATCTAATGGTATCACCTGAGTGTAAGATCTTGTATGACCCACAATTTGGATTCTTAAGATCCTCTAAAGTAGGAACTGACCTATCAAATTAGCTTCAACTTGGAGATTACGAAACTTTATGAGTACTTTTTAGCATTAATCTCTGAAAGTGCAGGGGTTTTGGGTTTAAGTGCATTTTGGAATAAGTACTTAAAATGTTTACTTCTGTGCTAAAGAACTAGGTGCAACTTTGTACTGATGTATGTGTTGGATGAGTGATTAATATTGTTTCATGTTTTTCTATTTTTCTGATGTAGGGTTTGTGTTTCAATTATTTTCTTAATGTTTTCTCTTAACTCATGAGCACTGTTTGATGCATCACAATATCCATTCTTAGGAGAGGACGACGTAGAGGAAGTTGAATTGAGAGGTTTAGAAGAAGATGATGGCGATGCACTATCTGTTTTTTAAGCTTTAATTTGTAAATTTAGAGCAGATATGTAATTATGTAGTTTAGACCAGATAACTGTATTTTAAGCTTTAATTATTTTTAAAATATTATTTTAAGTAAAAAACCCGAGTCCGGTGGAGCCCGCTCGGGCAGGCGGGCTCGGACGGGCTACGAACCTTGATATGGTAACTTCTGTCCGGCCCGATCCGCCCGGCAACTAGACGCGGGCTAGGCATACTCATGCCCGATCTGTCCGAGTCCGGTTACATATTGCCCGAGCCCGTTCGAGCCCGCCCAATTCCCACTCCTAATTGAATGTGTACCACCCAAATACACAATGGGGCCCTCAACAAAAAATACACAATGGGATGTATCAGCTATAACTAGTACGCGTCTGAATACAGTATAGCCCAAATATAGTCCCCATGGTTAGGGAACCCACATGGTCTTCAAACTCAGACCAATTTGACGATGGATTTTTGAGTAAACAGTCCAATTTTTTGGGGGTAAAAAAAAATCCAAACTTGCCAAAATATTGAGTGCAGGTCCAAATGTCAGGGACAGCTCATTATTCCCTGGTTTTTATTTTTTTCTCCCCTTCTTGCCCCCTGGACAGGAAATTCTGGTGTTTTTTGAAAATATAAAGCGGCAAAAGTAAATTTTTTTGAAAATTCGAAAGTTTTGGCCGAAATTTTAAGATCTCGTCCAGCAAACTCTGTCTTTTCGTTTTCTTTCTCTCTCTAAAACCTTAAGAAAGTCAGTACTTTCGTTCCTTCCCTCTTTCCGTTTCTTTCTCTCTCTAAAATTTCCATGTTTTTCTCCTCCATTATCTCTCAAATTTTTCCTATTGAGCCCTATTTTCCAAAAAAATTGGCGAAATTGTAGGATCCCGCCTACAGATTTTCGCCAAGATCTTTATCTCTCTAGATTTATCTCTCCCCCTAATTTCTCTCATAAATTTACGGTAAATTTATCTCTCTTTTCGGAAGGTTTTTTTTAAATCTTAAAGTTTTTTTTGGATGAATTTCATTTTCAAATTTTAGATTTATCTCCAGATTTTCCTTCTCTCTTTATCATATTTCTCTGTAAACAATAAAATTTCCAGAACAGAAGAAAATTTCCTACTACAAAAATGTCTAGTACATAACCCAATTGGTAATATACAAAACAATTCTCGGTACATAATTTAATTCCCAGTTCGAAAAGTGTCTAGTACACAATACAATTCCCAGTAAATAAAAAAATTCCCGGCAAATAAGAACATTTACAGTACAAAAGTGTCTAGTACAAAAGAAAATTCCTAGTAAATAAAATAATTTCTTGTACACAAGAAAATTTTCCGGTACAAAAGTGTCAAGTACACAAGAAAATTCCCAATAAATAAAGTAATTTCCGGTAAACAAAAAAATTTACCAAGAAAAATCTCAGTAAATAAAATAATTTACTAGAGAAAAATTCGAAATTTGAACCAATCTAAAAAAAATCGAAATTTGTAACAATCTTGAAAAATTCGAAATTTGAACCAATCTGGAAAAATTCAAAATTTGAGATAAGAAACAAATCTTAAAAAAAAGAATTTTGAATCAATCTGAAAATATTTGTTGAGATTGGTTAAATTTGGAGAGAGAAAAAATCGAAATTAGTTAAAATTTGATTAAATTGGGAGTGAAATTAGGATTTGGTTTAAATAAGTAAAGAGAAATAAATCTGGAAAGAGATTTAGAGAGAGAAAGTAAAAGAGTAGAGAGAGAAAATAAAACGAAGAGTAGAGAGAGAAAGTAAATCCCGTGATTTTTCAGAGTGGCAATTCCGTAATTTTCTGGGTGGCAGATTCCGTAAATTTGATGAAAAAACAAGGACGTTACGGTATTTTCGCGTGGGCCTCTGACTATTTGGACCTGGCTTTCATTTATTGGCAACCCAGGATGGGAATCCTATTTCATCCCTGATTTTGGACGGTTCACCCAATCCCCCTTTGACGATTGACTTGCGGAACGATCTTATCCACAAAGGCAAGGGTCGGATCAAGAACAATAGCTGTCTGGGATGGAGCATGGATGGATAGAATCTCCACATCCACCCCAAGTTAAGATCGATGAGAGAGACGGAACAAGATTGCCCGTCCCGGAAGAGTACTTTATATGACAGAATATGAGTTAGAAAGGTCGATCCCTCCCCTACGACACCAAAAAAAACCGGGCCAAACTTCTAAAAAGCAGTATGCCCATAGAAAATATTTGTCAACATAGACCTAAGTGGTCATATTGCATCCTACTCATCGTAACTTTGTACATGTATTTTTCATACTCTCAATTTTCTATTTTTGTATGTCTTTTTAATTCATCATTATAACAATGCAGAGAAATTACATAGAAATAAAAGAAAATAGAAATTCTATCATTTTGTGGATCTTTTTCTAGATTAACTACCACAAATTTTAATAATGTATATGGTAAGGGAGGAATTTATCTTTTTAGAATATATTTTCTTCTTTGATGACTAAGATTACACCTCCTACGCTTATCTCTAATGGTTGAGATTACATCTCCCTAACTAATCTCGAAACGTTAGGATTACACTTCCGAACTTATCTCCAATAGCTAAGATTACACCTCCTAACTTATCTCTATTTGTTGAAATTATAGAATTGTCTCTGCCTACATGACATGGATTATACCCCATAAAATTATACATAATAACATTCACCAACCTATTCTATGAAAGTCTAAAACATAGAGTCAAATTGCTATATTACCCAACTAACCTCACTAAGACTCTAAATTTTTGTAAAGTTGTTTGCATATTAAATGAAGGGGTCCCCCATTCTCTTTTTTTTTTTTTTGTTGAGGAGGGTCCCCCATTCTCTGAGGCCAAGGAAATTGCTTTCTCATTGTTCACGAGGGCTTGAACCAAATATGTGTTCTGAATCGTTAGCACTTTTCTAGTCAAAAACACATCCGTTTCAACATAAAAAAACCAACACATATCAATTATATTTTTTTTTATCAAACCACGATTACATTCATAAGCAAAATCGATCACAAAATTACATGATAGATAATTCTTAGTCCTCTGAGAATTACATGAGAGTTACATAAGTAAAGTTCTACACAAAACTTTCGAACGTAAAGTGCCTCATGGAGAGAAAGAAATTAACAAGACACAGACTCAAAGAAAAGACCCTAAAGGTCAAAAAATGAAAAGATCCTTAAGATCGAGAATGAAAAGACCCTAAAGGTCGACAAAATTATAGAACTAAGACTACAAGTGCCCCAGCCGAGAGAACCGTCGCTACCATTGCTGGGAAGTCGCCGCCACCACTGAAGAGCCGCCAACTATATTATACTAATAATATTGAAATCTTGATCGTTCTTTTCTCTTAAGTTAGTAAATTCATCTTCAATCTTCTTGATATGTTTATCGTAGAAATCGACAACAGTTAATCTTCTTTTCTCACGATCATCTATATCTAAAATTCGATAATGCAATGAAGATTATCCAAGTTTTGGGGATAGACATCAGGACGATCACCAGATGATCCGTAGATAATCAGGCATACATCAATGGCATAGAGTATAGAGAATACATCAATTTTCTTCTTCAAACCGTTTTTTTCTTTGGAGAAAAGTAGAGATTCTATTTCTTTCATAGGTTACGAGTTTGAAGATCAAAGTGGAATTTCTTTAACCTTTCTTTATGCTGATGAAGGAAGGATTAGGGCAAGTAACGAAAACAAGACACTCTAAGAAGGAAAGGAGACGAGATTCCGGCAAAGGAGCAACCCTTCGCCGGAGGAAAACAATGAACAAAACGGTTTGCTCTCTGAAAAAACGATTATTCAGAGAAAGAGAGAGGATAGTGTTTTTTACATATCAAATATTGAACGTGTATGGTCATTATATAATTATGGAAAATTTCCTAAAGACATCAATCACTTTATTGCTTAATTCTTTTTTTTGCCTACCACCTCATAATTATTTAAGGTCGCAGCTATAGAGAATAAAAAAAATCCAGGAAATAATGATTTTAGTCAATAAATATTGATTCAGGGATTTCTTTTTTAAGTCCCAAAATTAACTTGATCAAACATTGTCCTCTAATCTTCATTTTCCCTCTCCCTCTCCTCTCCTCGTCTCTCCTTCTCTCTCTATCTATTTTTCTCTCTCTATCTCTCTCCCACGGTCTCGCACCATCTCTTTCTTGTTTTCTTATTCTTTCCTTCTTCTTCTTTTTCTCTCTCTCTCTTACTATCTCTATCTACTGCTCCCACTATCTAGGTCTTTCGATCTCTCACTGTTTCTCAATCGACCTTTTATTGTATATCTCCCTCTCTCACACAGACACTGCTTCGACAAAGAGAATTGTTCTCTTCGTCGGAACTTGACATCGAAGAGGGTTTCTAGTGAAACTAAGGTCGATCGTGTTATGAATGTTTTAATATCTTTTTATAGTTAAATTATTTCGAAACAAATTATTGTTATTTGCAAAAAACTTTTGTATATGGGTTCCGATCAAAATTTTGTTCAGATCGAATAATTTTAGCTCATATCAACTCGTGAAACACACAAACTGAGTACGTCAGTGGTGAGACATGAAAATGTCCCATCTGAATCTCTTACTTCGGTTTAGTTAGTCCAGTTCGAGCGGTTACTCTGATAATTTGTTTGATTTTCTTTTCCCAGGTGTCTTCTACGGAGTTCGGCGAGAAAAACAGTTAAGATTGAGAGAAAGACACACAAACGAGGGGCATTATGGTCATTGGTTGATTATGGTATTTTGACCAACATTGATGATCGAATGAAAAGTGGGGTCCATGACGAGTCCGTAGGCAAAAACTGAAGTCAAATCAGAGTGGGAATGAGCAAATTAGAGCAAGTCAAAGTTTGGGTCAGAACCATTTGACCAACTCACCTAGGTGACACGTGGCGCTGATCTTGTGGGACGACGCGGTGTAATCTGACGACAACTGAAATATTTCGGTATGATTTCGGGCTAGATTCGGTCACGCAAGGTTTACGCTGGGACGTTCAGTAGTGAACGATCCCATGCATCCGAGAGCGTTATACTACACTGTACTCGAGTGCGTCCCCACGATCCGACGAATCTGTCTATGACACGCGTGCCGGAAGTCCATCTGACGGACAATTCTCTTTCATTCAAACCAACCGGGAAGCACCTTATCGACTTCACTATAACCAGAAAACGAAAAACAAGGAAAAAATCGAGAGATTTTGGTTTCTCTTTAGTCTCGACAGGAAAGAGAGATTTGGTTATTAGAGGAGCTAGTCCGTTTTACTTATTGGAAGATACTAGAGAGCGAAGATGATTCGAAATCAAAACAAAAACAGGGAAAGAGATAGAGAGAGTGTTGGCGAGTTTATCTCGGATTTGGATTTGGGGAGGATTCGATTTGTTATTTTTGGGTCTATAAAGCAGAAGAAGAAGTACAGAGAAAGGGGCACTGTTTAGAGGACAAAGAACAACAGAGAGAGAAAGGGAAAGCTTATCATTCTCGGATTTTTTACTTATGATTTTTTATTTTGTTTCTCTTTTGTAATCTTTGTTTCTTAGTGAGAGAGAGAATACAGAGGAAGTGAGAGAGATTGTTGAGAGATTGATATTACAGAGTTAGAGAGAGAGAGATTCGGTTTTGATAAACTATTATCTTCATTTTGTTTTCGATTTTTTTTTTTTGTTTCTGTTTTCTTGGTGAGAGAGAGATAAAATACATAAAGAGAAAGAGATTACAAAGAGTTATAGTAGAAAGAGAGAGAGAAACAGAAAGTTAGAGAGAGAAAGAGAGTTGGAGAAGACGAGAAAACTATTTTCCCACAGAAATCCATTTCAGGGAAGACGAGAAAATCGATTTCACTAAGGCTCTGTTTGGTTCATCAGGGAAAATATTTTCTCACCTGCTGGAAAATATCTCCTTAAGGCTCTGTTTGGCTGCAAAATCAGTAAGAAATCCGACTTTTTTCTACTTTTCTCCCACATTTTATATAGTTAAACTTCCATCTTTCATCACGAGAAACTAATCTTTCCATCTAGGGTTTAGATGAAGTCCATAACGAGAATTTTATCAATTCGATGTATATGCAAGTGAATTAATTTTTAGATTAAGTCTTCATATCTTTTAAAGTTCTTATTGCTTTTAATGATAACATCTTCCGGATTCTAGAGAGTTCATGTGATAGAACCCGAGTAAAACAAAGAACTTAGTTGACTAAGGCAAATACATCGTCTTTAGGATTGTCACGTGGACGGATTCGAAAACCCTAGGTTCCCCTTTTCTGAAAATCAACTTATTTGTTACTTAAAGTTTATGTGCTATTTTTATTTGAATCAAATTACCATCACTTCACTTTTAAAAATCACAATAGTTTTAAGATTAGAATTTGTGTTTGACTTAGTCTCTGAGGAACGAACCGGTCTTACCGGAATTTACAACTTGACACCCGTGCACTTGCGGGTGTAGACCTATTTAGGAAACTTTTTAGGCCCATCAGTCAGTGTGTTGGTCTCGTCGATCTCTTAAGTTTTAAGTCAAAAATCACTCAAATTCGACTCCAGATTATAAAATACTGAAGTTTGTAGTTTTATTATAAAGTTGGTTAAAATTATAGGGACTGAAAGAAAATATGGGATTAGGTTGAGGATCGTTTATGCATTAAGTAAACGCCTAGATTGGTTGGTTAGTTCATATTGAAACGAAATATCCTAACGATCCATCGTTTTTAGTCTTCGCGACACTTTTGGGCATACGCCAGAATCCTATGGATTACGTTTATTCTGAAACCTTATTTGCTTCTAGATCCAATGGCTAAAGATCATCCACCGTTTGGATACTTTCAAGATAATCTCTAGATTTGACGAATCGTGTTCATTATGCAATTTTGCTTTGGGTGAAACACACTATAAGGAAGCCGACATTTTTTATGCCCTGATGGTCACTAAATTAGTCCAAACAACCACGAAAACTCATCCAAATAGACAACAGGTATAGCTCTTTGTTTCGTAACCATTCGAAACCTATAAATAGGATCCAAGACCACTCTATTTTTTCATTCCATTAAGTCTCTTCTTTCTTCTGTGTATATTAAGATTTTGATGTGTGCATGGAATATAAGTCTTAAACCAGAATATGAAATCAAGAACATTGAATTGAAAACATTCTACTATGTCTAAAATACGAAATTGAGAGCTTTCCAGTATATCTAAAATCTAGAATTAAGAGTTTTCCAGTGCATGTGGAATCTAGAATCGAGAAAATTCTATTGAATCTAGGGAGACTGGAGTGTGTTCAAAGACAAACCGAAGTCAGGAGTTATGTAGAAACCAAGTCAGAAGTTAACTAGAAATCAAGTCGAGAGTCAAGAAGGTCAAATCAGAAGAAGTCAAAGAGTTTATATTGCTCAAGAAGATTTGCCTGCTACAAAACTATGAAGATATCACAGACACAACCTTGAAAGGAAGTCGTTGAACTGTAAGAGACATACACCCAACTGTTGGTATCATTTCAGGGGGTGTAAAATATTTGAAGGAAAGACAATTTATTATCACCTCGACTTAATCCACTTTAAGTTTCTTTCAATTATATTCAAACGAGTGCTTACTTGTAGGCAACAACATTGTCAATCTCTTTAATAATTAGAGAAAGAGTTAATTCCTATTTGGCCCCCTACTTTGTGACCAGCTTCCTTCTTGACCCCCTTTTTTAAGATAAATTCCTTAACTACCCCTCATACAAATTATACGTTTCAAAATAAAAAAAACCCTCCACTTCGCCTCACTCTCTCCGCCTCACCTCTCTCTCTCCCCACCTCACTTCTCTCTCTCCCCACCTCACATCTCTCTCCCCACCTCACATCTCTCTCCCCACCTCCCTCTCTCTGTCTTCTCCGACCAGGTTGCCAGCCAGAAAATTTTCCGGTCGGCGACGTGGAAAGATGAAATTTTTTTTTGTACTATCTATCTCTAAAAACTCCGACGAAGGGGTTTCCCTTCGCCGGAGTCGTGAACAGACCGATCAAGGTCTGTTGAACAAACCTTCTGGTATGTTGAACATGCTGATCAAGGTCTGTTGAACAAACCTGATCTGGTCTGTTAAACATACCGATCAAGGTCTGTTGAACAGACTAGATCCGACCGACTCCGGCGAAGGGAAACCCCTTCGCCGGAGTTTTTAAAGAGAGAGGGAGATGAGAGGTTTTTTTTTTTAAGTGTTTAAATCGCCGGTCGGAAAATTTTCCGGTCGGCGACCTTTGTCAGAGAAGATAAAGATGAGTTGGAGAGAGTAAGGAGTAAGTTGGAGAAAGAGGTGAGTTGGAGAGAGAGAGGTGAGGTGGAGAGAGATGTGAGGTGTAAGTGAGATTGAATTTCTTTTTTTTGGAAAAATTTTTATTTTGCAAAAACATATATAGGAAGGGTACTTATGACATTTACACCAAAAAAGGGGGCCATATTTTGAATTTATGAAAAAGGGGAGGCCATAAAGGAAGTTGGCCACAAAGTAAGGGGCCAAATAAGAATTAACTTTTAGAGAAAAGGTAATTATGGTCTGAGTACAACCATGGATTCCCTTAAATGAAACAAATAGAGTGACAAAAAAAAGCTATTTTGTTTTAACATAGAACATAAACTCGATTTTTAATGAAAAACCCGAGAAAATGAAAATTCGGAATCAAACCATCTAGGACACAAAAAGTTTCTAATCAGACCCCTAAATTATCACTCACTGCCTTGTTTGCAAAATTAATCTGGACGTTGTTTTAGGCCGCGACTTTGGGGTATAAAGAAAATTCTCCGGAGAATAAATTCTCGAGAGAATCTAGATTTTTTTGAAAATTCTCCGGGGAATAAATTTTGAGTTAATTCCTATATGGCCCCCTACTTTGTGACCAGCTTCTTTTATGGCCCCTTTTTTTTTCGTAAATTCAAATATGGCCCCCTATTTTCAAGTAAATGTCCTAATTGTGAGGTGGAGATAGAGGTGAGGTGGAAATGAGGTGGAATGTATTTAATTTTATTTTAAAAAATTATAAATAGGAAGGACAATTAGGACATTTACTTGAAAATAGGGGGCCATATTTGAATTTACGAAAAAAAAGGGGCCATAAAGGAAGCTGGTCACAAAGTAGGGGGCAATATAGGAATTAACTCATAAATTTTTGTGGGGAATACAGAATACATGTTTTTGAAAGTTTTCCTCCATCTCATCACCTCTCTCTACCACCTCATCGTCTCGCCACCTCATCATCTTCTCCGGCAAAGGTCGCCGGCCGGCCGGCCAAATTTCCGGCCGGCGACCTTCAAACATAAAAAATAAAAAAAAAATTATTTTTTTCTCTCTTCCTCTCTCTAAAAACAATTATTTTTTAGAGCAATAAAAGGTCCAATTTTTATGAACATTAATTCAGTTTCGTTCTTGCGCTATTGAATTATTTTATGCTTGAAATCTCGTGCTATAAAAAAATTAGATTTCCTCAGGGTAATGAAATTATCAGGGCATCTGCTATAGTTATGTGATCTCAATAAGGGATATCAAGAACACAAAAGAAAAACAGAAGTGTAGTCTTGTGCTCAAACTTCCTTCTCCATCATTATTTATAGCACGAGATTTCAAGCATAAAATAATCCCAATACAAAGAAATACCCTGAGGAAATCTAATTTTTTTTTAGAGAGAGGAAGAGAGAAAACCCTAGGAAACCTAATAAAGTAATTGGAAAGAACAAACCTGCAAGGCTGCAACCACGAGTACAGGTATCACCAAGAATCATAATAATAGCGGTAGCAGTTCCAGTCTCACCACCAGACCAACACTCACCCAAATTAGGGCCTTTAGCTTCTTCACAAACCGTATGAAGGTTCAAATCTCTTAATTTCTTTTTGATTTTGGCATATTTAGATCCACCCAGAATTGATTATTTCATCCGTTTAGGTTTTGGAAGAGGTTTTTTCTTGGTTCCAACTTCAACAGAGTATTCATCGTGTTCACGAAGATGGGTAAAATCAGAGAGAGATGGAGATTCTAATGCTAGACGTTCACGTAAAGCAGATAGAGTTTTAGGGAATTCGGGATTTGTGGGTTGGTGGAGAGATGAGGAAGAGAGAAAAAAATAAATATTTTTTTTTTATGTTTGATTGACCGGCCGGCGACCTTCGCCGGAGAAGATGATGAGGTGGTAGAGAGAGGTGATGAGATGGAGGAGCCTTCTAAAATTTGTTTTATTTTGAACTCCCAAAATTAGAAGCCCCTTAGCAATAACAAGAAACATAAAAGTCAATCTTATTTGACTAATTTTAAGAAAAGTCTTTATTCTCCCGAAAATTTTCTTTATTTCTCAAAGCCGCGGCCTTGTTTTATTATTCTTTTTTTGTCAATTTCCTTCCACATTTCGTCAGTGCTTTTTTTTTTGTTTTTTCTTTTTTTTTGTTGAACTACATCTCGTCAGTGTTGGTTACAGAGAATGAAAGCAAAGCCTAATGAGTTAGCTTGGTGGTTGGTGCCTCATTTTATATAAGAATAACCCATCCTTTTACTTTTTTTTTTTTTTTGTTGAACTACCCATCCTTTTACTTGGTTTCTCGTTGTGAACAAGAAATGTAATTGCTAAACAGTTCAAATGGCATTTGGGTTACAAATAAAATAGCTAATAGCAGTTCAAATGGCAATACTTGTTGTATCCGTTTAACTAAAAAAAAGCATGTTGTATCCAAGAAAACCAATAAATACTAGTAATAATTTGTTTTTCTTTAAACATGATTTTTATCTCATGATTGCTAAAACCGGTTAAGTCAACATAGAAATATAATTGGATGCAGTTTTATACAAGTCACTATCAAATATTAATATTATTACTATTGTACAGTGCCCACATTAAATACAACTCTCTTATTTTATATTTTTGAAAATTGACTACGATGCACGATAGTCATTACAATGGCACTGATACATCACATAAGCATAATAACCGTCAGATTGTTAACAAGAACATGCCTAAAGCCTAACTAAACTGTGACCTAAAGCGCATCGAAATTATTTATACCCTAATATAATTCAAATTCAATAACCCAAAGATTCCACCTACTCTGTAGATCGAACCCGGAACCTCGAGGGATTCCTGGAGTTTATGTCAAGACTTTGCACCACTTTTTTTGTTGCAAATACATTTATGTTAGAACTGAAGAGTACTATTACAATATAAGTGCGATAAGAAAGTTTGGAATAACTTTAAAAGATCTATTACATCTATTAGTTGTAGCCCATTTAGCCAAATAGTCTGCTGGAGAGTTGCATCTTCTTGAGATATAAGTGAATTTAATGTTGTGGAATTGAGGAAGAAACTTTCTAATGCTGATGACGTGTGAATGAGATTTCCACTGGATATTTTTCCTGAGTCTGTGAGATGACTAACGATAGCTTCGTTGCCACTTTTCACGTGGATGAATTTGTAGTTATTATCTATTGCTCATTAAATACTGGTTAGGATAGCAATTGCTTCACTTTTTTCGACATTTCTTGCTCTACCTGTGTTAGTTAAAGCTATGATATATCTCGCTCGTAATCATGAATAATACAACTGGTTCCAATGATTTCATTTATATTTGTGAAAAGACGCATCTGTGTTTAGTTTGACATACAAATACTATGGAAGGGACCATTTATTTGGTTTTGAAGTCTTGCTCTGATGTTTTGGAGTCGCCTTGAGGATGGGGAAGACAAAAATTTGGTTGATCACTAGATCAGTGGATACTATAGTTGGTTGAAAGCAAGATTCGCATCTAGCTTTCCAAATGAACAAAAGAATAGTCGCATGGAAAGTTATATGAGCATTGTTACTTACCAACATCATTGGTTTCCACGAAATGATCCAATCTATAAGGGAAGATATATTTCTAGAAATAATATAAAAGTAAAACTATATATTTTCTGCAAAGGGGCAGCGGAGTAAAGTATGTTCAATAGATTCTGTTGGTTACGTCGAGGGCAGTTTACATCAGTTCTTATGAATTTACCAATGCAGTGTTTTACTGGAAGACTATGCGTGCAACATTTCCAAAGAAAAAGATTTATCCGAGGGATTGTTTTAATATTCCAGATAAAATAACACTGAGCGTCTGACTGGGGAGTTGAAATGTGCTGTGTGCATAGTTGTCGGTACCTAAATCCTACTGAGAAATTTACCTGACTTTGTGATGTATGGTATCATTACCGTTAGGTTGAATCACAATGGTTCGAATGTAATTGCATATAATGGAGGAAAAAGTATTATTAAGAGTACACTCGTTCCATTGATTATTTGAGATGAGTTGTGAGACATGGGTTCAATTAAAGTTGTGTGGATTATCTATGGGAGGGATGATCAGGGATCCAATAGTGACTCCAAATATGTATGTTATTCCCACAGTGAACTTCCCAATGAGTGAACTCCTTGATTGGGTTGATATGCTTATTAATGGATTTTCATATCTAGGAGTGTGCATGTTTGGTTGGGCCAAGATTTGTAGAGTTTTCGAGACGACCCGGAGGCGCGGGGCCTCTCGAGAAGGAATGCCACCTAGTCGATCCTTTTAGTAGCCATATACTTGTCTCACAGTTTAAGCCATGCATGTGTAAGTATGAACTACTTCAGATTTTGTAACTGCGAATGACTCATTAAACCAGTTATAGTTTTTTTTATAAAAGGTACATGCTAGTCGGATAAGCGTAGTAATTCTAGAGCTAATAGGTGCAACAGACCCCGACATCAGGAAGGGACGCATTCATTAGATAAAAGATCGATGAGGTCTTTGCCCATTGCTTTGATGATTCATGATAACTCGACGGATCGCACGACCATCGTGCCGACGACGCATCATTCAAACTTATATCCTATCAACTTTAAATGCTTGGATAGTGGCCTACTATGGTGGTGACGGGTGACGGAGAATTAGGGTTCGATTCCGGAGAGGGAGCCTGAGAAACGGCTACCACATCCAAGGAAGGCAGCAGACGCACAAATTACCCAATCTTAACACGGGGAGGTAGTGAAAATAAATAACAATACCGGGATCGTGCTAAGGAATGTTCTTACTAGGTAGATATACTTTAGTTTAGTTTCTCCGGTTGTTTTTTGTTTTGTGTGTTATTAGTATAGTACTATTATTCTAATATGCAAGAAATCAAGAAGTTGTCCTAATCTTCTTTATGAATGAATGTGTTTATTTGGCTCCAATCATGTCTTTGATGAGAGGTGTCCTTAGTGGTAACTAAGATGTAAATGAGGATGTAGATCGGGTAGATGACAGTAATAAGGTGTGAGAATAGTAAATGTGGTAGATAACAACAAATAACCTTTTATTATTACTCTCCTTCGTTTTCTATTCTGCTATCCCTTTTATTATTACTCTCCTCCTGTTTCTAATCTACTAGTTTCCTTACTTTCTTTGAATCACTTGACATTCAAAAATAGGAGGAGAAAAATGTTAAATTTTGTCCACAAAATAATCTTTCTTATTCTAGTGGTGTTTTATTTGATAGATCGAATTTCTAGGAGGTTAATTATGAAGGGCAATGGAATGGTCTTCTCTTCACTCTAATGTTTTATTTTGCTGCCTGTATGATTCAAGCATACAAAAACATAAATGAAATGAAAAGAAGAGTCGAAGAGCTTAGCAGTAGTAATGTATAGAGGTGCTCAAAAGGCCGGGCCGGCCCGTTCCGTACAGGCCTGGCCCGTACGGAAAACGGGCCAGGTCAACCCGGGTTCTGTCTCGGGCCGGGCCTCTATGTTGAGCCCGTCGGGCTAGGCCCGGTCCAGAAAAGTCCGGGTTAAGCCCGACAATGTGTTTTTTTTTTTCCTTTTTCTATTTTTCCTTCTTTCTTTGAATATTTATATTCCTCCAAATCATTTATGTTCTATTTAGAAAATATAACAAACTTAAGTTGTAGAAGAAATTTTTGGTAAGCTTCAAAAAATCTTATCTAACAATAAATTTTGGTAAGTTGTTGAGTTAGAAAGAAATATTCATTAAACCATTTTTGTGTAAGATCTAGAAAATCTTTTCTTTTCGAGTAAGAGAAGAAATTTTTAGTAAATACTATATTTTTGTATGTAAGTTCCATTTATTAATTTACTTTTAGTATTAGGTAAGTTCAATTTTTTTAGGTAAATAGTCATTACTTTAATATTACGTGATAAACCTTATTTTCTGTTAAGTAAGTTCTATTACAAATATTTTTATATTTGTAATGTTTCATTTTAATTTACGTTTAGGATTTGTTAAGTTTTGATAGAATTTTATATTAAAAAACAGGAAAAAAAAAAAGTTAGCCCGGTCAAACACGGGTTTGGACCGGCCTGGACTGGGTCAAGTCACGGTCCCCGGTTGGACCATAGGTTTTGGCAACCCGGGCCGGCCCGGGTTACTTGGGGCCGGCCCGCAACCCGACCTGGACCGTTCTATTTCAGGCCGGCCCGGCCTTTTGAGCACCACTAGTAATGTACCCACATGTAAGCTAATCTTCAACTCAACCACTACGCGAATAATGTAGGAAGTATGTTTTAGTAGTTTTTACATATCAACAATTAGGGTCATTGTTAAATGGTGTTCGTACGCACTTTATGAGAAGTTCATTGGGGGTTTGGAAGATAGGAATTGGTGTCTTCCCTTCACCAATTAGGGTCAGAATAACATTTCCTGGGTTGGACTCTGTATTTCGAATCATTGTTTGATTTTCAGAGTAAATGTTCAAACTAAGATTCCACCTGCACTTGTTTACTTCTTTGGTTCGACTCGTCATTTATTTGTGGGTGTGAATGTGCCAAAAAGAACCAACTTGGATTCTCAAGTCTTCGTACATTTGTACGCCAATCAATAGAACTAGATGAGGCATTTAGTCGAAATAGAAATTCAAGTTTTCAAGGTACTTCGTAAGAGTACATGGTTGTGTTGAAAGTATCACCATCAAACTCTCCTTCATCTTCTAGAAGGTTCTTTCTAGAGAATTATTTCTCTAGAATTATCCTTAACTATAAAAATATCTAGTATCTAGATTATTATTTTATTAGTGTATTCTAGAAAACTACTTCTAGAATAATGGTTCTACAACTTTCTAGAGAAGCTTCTAGAAAGTATCTTACATACTCTAGAAATATCCTAGGACTAGTATAAATACCTATGTAACCCTTCTCATTTGATCATCACAAGATCAAGCAACTTGAGAGGTTGTGTATAAGTGAGAGTATATAAAGAGTGAGTGTGGGTGTAGTTAAAAAGAGTGTTTGAGTTATGAGTCATAAGTATATAAAGCAAAGTGTTTGTAATTATCTTTGAGAAATAAAAGTATACATTTCAAAGATAAAGTTCTCATCTCAAAGACATTATTTTTCAACAATCTGGTATCAGAGCTAGACGATCAAGGATCGTTCTTTATCCGTTAAGGCTCGCTAAGTGCTATTCAACATTTGGAGAACAGTCTGGGACTGTGAAGAAAATTGGTCTGGGACCAAGTTTGGTAATTTTGCATCATCAAAGCAATGGCGGATCTTGCTAGCTCAACTGGTGGACTCACTAAACTCAACAACAGTAACTACAGATACTGGCAGACACGTATCAAGTCTTACTTGGAAGGGCAAGACTTGTGGGAAGTGGTTGGTGGTATTGACACTACTCCACCAAAAGATAATATTAATGAACTTAGAAAATGGCGAATCAAAGCTGGAAGAGCATTATATGTGCTGAAGACTACAATCGAGGATGAACTACTTGAGCATATTGAAGACGCGGATACACCTAAGGCAGCATGGGACAGGTTTGCATCCCTTTTCTCTAAAACTAACTTAGCTCGTCTCCAACTCTTAGAAAATGAGTTGATGAGTACCACGCAAGGCAAAATGTCGCTCAATCAATATTTTCTTAAAATAAAAAATATTTGTCGAGAGATTAATGAGTTAGATCCAAAGGCAAAAATCGACGAAGATCGGATGAAAAGATTGATTGTTCTGGGTTTGAAACCTGAATACAAGCAAACAATCACAGCAGTTCGTGGCTGGGCCACTCAACCATCTCTACTAGAGTTAGAGAACCTATTAGCTGAAGAGGAGACATTGTCCAAACAAGATTTTGGTGTCTCAACAAGGAATGAAGAGGAGGCACTCTTCAACAACAAGAGTAAAGGAAAATATGGAAGGAAAAACTTTACAAAATATGAAAGAAAGACAGAGAAGTCACATGATACGAGTTTAAGATCAAAGGGTACTCAAATTCCCAAGGAAAAATATCAGTCTACTAAGGGAGATCAAAGACGCAATAATGAATGTTTCAATTGCGGAAAAAAGGGTCATTTTGCCAGAGACTGTTGGTACAAAAAGAAATCATTCGAAGGCAATGTAGTAACTTCGAGTGGTCAAAAAGATAGTAGTGAAGATGAATGGGACTTCCATGCTACTGTGGCAGTAACTGGGTCTGCCCAAGAATCGAGTGTTGGAGAGAAGATAAATCCAAGTACAAATGAAGAAGAGCTTGCAGTAGTTGCAGCATCTGACCCAAAAAGAGTAAATTATGATGAAGATTGGATCCTTGATTCTGGGTGCTCCAATCATATGACCGGTGACAAGAAGAAGCTGTCAAATATGTGTGAGTACACAGGTGGCAGAGTGGTACTTACAGCCAGTAACTCAAGATTGCCAATTGCACATGTAGGAAAGTCAATAGTAAGTTCTCGTCTCAGTCCTCAACAAGTGCAGTTACAAAACGTCTTCCATGTTCCAGGAATAAAGAAGAACTTAGTATCAGTGTCACAAATGACATCATCAGGTAACTATGTATTGTTTGGTCCTGAAGATGTAAAGGTATATCACGACCTTAAAAATTCAGGGACACCAATAATGAAGGGGCAACGACTAGAATCTATTTACGTATTCTCAGCAGAATCAGCATACGTAGATAAGACACGAAAGAATGAGACTCCAGACTTATGGCATGCACGATTAGGACATGTGAGCTATCAAAAACTGAAGATAATGATGGAAAAATCAATGTTGAAAGGTCTCCCACAATTAGATATTCGAGGAGATATCATCTGTGCGGGGTGCCAATATGGTAAAGCACATCAACTACCATACAAAGAATCAAAGTTCAGGGCTAAGGAGCCTCTGGAGCTAGTTCATTCAGATGTGTTTGGAAAAGTGAAGCAAGCATCCATCAGTGGGAAACGATAAATGGTGACCTTCATCGACGATTACTCAAGGTATGTATGGGTATATTTCTTAAAAAATAAGTCTGATGTCTTCAACATATTTAGGGAGTTTCGAGAAAAGATAGAAAACGAAGTAGGAAAGAAAATCAAGTGCTTACGCACTGATAATGGGGGAGAGTATACCTCCGAAGAGTTCTCAAACTACCTTAAAGAATGTCACATTCGAAGACAACTAACTTGCTCAAATACCCCACAACAAAATGGTGTGGCAGAGAGGAAAAATAGGCACCTTGCAGAAATATGTCGAAGCATGTTACATGCCAAAAATGTTCCTAGTCGTTTTTGGGCAGAGTGCATGAAAACAACTGCAGATATAATAAATAGACTTCCACAAGCAAAGTTAGGGTTTGTATCACCTTATCAGAAGTTGCGGAAAACTAAGCCTGCAGTAAGTCACTTTAGAGTTTTTGGATGTGTGTGCTACGTGTTTATACCTGATCATCTACGTAGCAAGTTCGATAAGAAAGCAATACGATGTATCTTCGTAGGATATGATAATGAAAGAAAAGGATGGAAATGTTGCGAACCTACGACCGGTCGTTGTCATACATCAAGAAATGTAGTATTTGATGAAGCTGCAAGTTGGTGGATGACACAACAGGTGGTGCTTCCAGACTCCGAGGGCTTAGAAGAAAAGCTCCAAAAAAAGTTAGGAGAAGATAAACAAAAGGAAGTACAACTTGAGGAGGAGGAGGATCTAAGTCCTCTAGAAGGAATCAGAGACGCTGAACTTAGTCCAGAAAGATTACATAGTCCACGGAAAACTGGGGTACACTCAGAGACTTCAGAAGGAAGGCAAACAAATCAACAAAATAAAGAAGCAGAGACAACACTTAGAAGGTCAAGCAGGCAAAGAAAACCTAACCCTAAGTATCATAATGCAAATTTAGCCGAGGACATAGAACCGACGTGTTATGAAGAAGCTTCACAAAGGGTCGAGTGGCAGAAAGCAATGGAAGAAGAAATTTCTGCACTGAAGCAAAATCAACCTGGGAGCTAGTTCCTAAGCCAAAGGATGTGAACCCAATATCTTGCAAATTGGTTTATAAGGTAAAAACTCGTCCTGATGGATCTATTGATAGATATAAGGCTAGACTGGTAGCTCGGGGATTCTCACAACAATATGGACTAGACTATGATGAGACATTTAGTCCAGTGTCTAAGATGACAACCATAAGAGTCCTAATAGCACTAGCAGCAAGTAAGTCCTGGAAGATGTGGCAGATCGACGTCAAAAATGCGTTCCTTCACGGAGAATTAGACAAAGAGATATACATGGAGCAACCAAGGGGATTTGAGAGCAAAGCCCAACCAGCCTATGTTTGCAAACTGAAGAAGGCATTATATGGATTGAAACAAGCCCCGAGAGCTTGGTATGGCAAAATAGCAGAGTTCTTAGTTCAAAGTGGATATTCGGTTACACATGCTGATTCAAGCTTGTTCATAAAAGTACGAGAAAGAAGACTAACAATTATACTAGTCTATGTAGATGATTTAATCATCACAGGAGACGACAAAGAAGAAATCCATCAAACAAGAGAAAACTTATCAGTAAGATTTCAGATGAAGGAGCTTGGAGAATTGAAACACTTTCTTGGGCTTGAGGTAGATCGAACTAACCATGGCATATTTGTCTGTCAACACAAGTACGCCAAAGATTTACTACAAAAGTATGGAATGCAAGATTGCAAGCCTTTCTCAACACCGATGGAGCCTAATACTAAGTTGTGTGCAAAAGAAGGCAAGGACCTCACTGACACAACAATGTACCGACAATTGGTAGGAAGTTTAATCTACCTGACACTGACACGACCTGATATAGCATTTTCCGTCGGAGTTGCAAGTCGGTTTATGCAGGATCCAAATAAGCCTCACTTGGAAGCAGTGAAAAGAATTTTGAGATACGTGAAGGGTACTATTGACTACGGTATTTTATACAAGAAAGGCGAAGCTTGTAAAGTAGTTGGCTATTGCGATGCAGATTATGCAGGAGATCATGACACACGAAGGTCACCTACAGGATATACATTTAGCCTTGGTTCAGGAGCCATATCTTGGTGCAGCAAAAGGCAACCAACTGTATCTCTGTCAACCACAGAGGCAGAATATAGAGCAGCAACTATGGCAGCTCAAGAAAGCACATGGCTGATGCAGCTAATGAGAGATTTACATCAGATTACAGATTCTGCAGTAACATTATACTGTGATAATCAGTCAGCCGTACGCCTAGCTGAAAATCCAGTATTCCATGCAAGAACTAAACATGTGGAGGTATACTATCACTTTATTAGAGAGAAGGTACTTCAAGGTGAGATAGAGATGAGAGCAATCAATACAGAGAACCAGGTAGCAGATATATTCACGAAAGGACTAGGCGTTGCAAAGCTTGGCGATTTTCGAAAGAAGCTTGGTATGACTTCAAGAGCTGAGCAAAGCCAGGAGAGTTGATGTTGAGGGGGAGTGTTGAAAGTATCACCATCAAACTCTCCTTCATCTTCTAGAAGGTTCTTTCTAGAGAATTATTTCTCTAGATTATCCTTAACTATAAAAATATCTAGTATCTAGATTATTATTTTATTAGTGTATTCTAGAAAACTACTTCTAGAATAATGGTTCTACAACTTTCTAGAGAAGCTTCTAGAAAGTATCTTACATACTCTAAAAATATCTTAGGACTAGTATAAAGGTGGCCAATATATGGACAACCATATATCTTATGTGGACAACAATTTTCGGGCCCGATACAAGTCAACTATGTGTGACTTAGTTGACTTATTATTCAATAAGGGCACCAAATTATAAGGACTTAATATTAAAACAACAACTAATATAGGGATCATAAACAAAAACAAAAAATTAAAAACACAAATCCATCTTTCTTCTTTTTATCCACCAACCTCTATACCTGATCTTATTTTGTTCCGAGGGTGAAGAAATAAACAAGATAGAGAAAAATGGTTTAATCAATTCAAGAAAGGGTGAGGGTTAAATTAAAGCAAAAGAACCAAGAGAGAAAGAAGATGGTTAGATGGGTACAAAGAAAAGGAAGAAGGGTTAAAGCAATCAAGTTCTATGTACCACCACCATTTATTAAGCTTTTTTTTTTCTGCAACAACCCATCTCTTTCTTTTTTAAACCAACCATCTCTTTCTCTCTGTGGAACAAATTTAAGCTTTCAACTGTTCAAATTTTTGATATACCCATCCTCATCAAAGCTTCTTTTCTTTGTTTCCTTATTTCTCTCTCATCAATCCCATCTTCTTCCTGTTAATTTCACTTTGTGTAGATCAGAAAGTTAGATCTATCATATCCCAATAAACCACCCTTCAAAGTGCATAGTTCATACACATTTAACAAAAAAAAATTACTTACAACTTTTTACCCACAAAAAAAGTAACATTCTCCACAGTGGAACTCCATGACTGATCATTGCTACTGTTTCGACAGAAACCCACGGAACACGAGCAGTAGGTTTTTCACCGAACACAAGTAGATATTCTCTTGTATAAACAAAGTTTATCTTTGGGGTTCCTAGGTTTCCAGATACGAATAGACTGCCGTGGATTGACTCGATTTTCTTCAACTAACTATAGTTGGAACAATTCAAATAAGAAATTATTTAAGAAATTAAATGAAAAAATCAATCATATATAAGTTTTATGTTGGAATGAGTGGAAGATTCTTCATCAAAATCTTTTGATTTTCTTTGTCTTGTCATGATAGAACAATCTCTCCACAGATTTTTCTGGCTACAAATTAGTTGTTGATGAAGAAGAATGTGTTGTTTAGGGTTTATGGAAGAAAAAATGGGGAGGGTTTGAAGTAAAAACTATGATTTTTAGAGGACGTTAGTGAAGTTTATTAGATTAATGTCCCCCCTTAAAGTTGTTGTCCATATAAAAAGTCTATTTTCATCATTTGTCCACTTAAAATTGTTGTCCACACAGAAAACTTGGTTGTCCATATATTGGCCACCTAGTATAAATACCTATGTAACCCTTCTCATTTGATCATCACAAGATCAAGCAACTTGAGAGGTTGTGTATAAGTGAGAGTATATAAAGAGTGAGTATGGGTGTAGTTAAAAAGAGTGTTTGAGTTGTGAGTCATAAGTATATAAAGCAAAGTGTTTGTAATTATCTTTGAGAAATAAAAGTATACATTTCAAAGATAAAGTTCTCATCTCAAAGACATTATTTTCAACAGGCTGGTAGTTGGATTGGTGATTTTCACCGGCTTCCTTTTGCTCTTGGGATTGATTGTAACTGGGATTCAACTGTTCTATCAAAAGAACAAGTTATAAATGCCAGACTTAAATGTTTCCTCTCATATAGTCTAGGACAGACCCTCCCCCCACAACTTGTCATACACAGACTAATAATAGTGTTCCTACTTAGTAAATATACTTTAGGTCAGTTTCTTGGTAGTTCTTTTTTGTGTTATTAGTTTAGTACTATTGTTCTAATATGCAAAAAATCCGAAAGTTGTCATAATCTTCTTTATGAAAGAATGTGTTTATTTGACTCCAATCAAATGTGTTTAATGAATCTCTATCAATTTTCAGAGAAAAGCAATCAAGACTTTTTCTTGTGATATATACTTTCTACAAGAATTACTAAATTTTCTAGCTTTTTCTTGATTTGATATTGTTTGTGATTGTATATTGATTTCTTCGAAAATTCTGCACATAATTGTTAAATTTGTGGCCATCCAACTCAAAACCAATTGGCCATGAGTGGAGAGGACCTATACCTTATATTCTTGGTTGCTAGTTACCCATTCTTCCATGTGGGACTATTCTCTATTCGGGTGGCGTCAGGGCCGGCCTAGGCCCAAAGCCACCAAAGCGGTGACTTTGGGCCCACATCTTTCAGAGGTAATTGAGGACCCCCAAATCTGCTTTAATCAAGTAATAAGAAAATCATACACCATATTACGATTAAAGAAGTTAGCTCAACTGGTAACTTCCCTTCATACAGCTCAAGAGGTCATGGGTTCAGAAACACCATCCCTCTTGTATCACATTCATATTTTTTTAGTCAGTTTTAGTTTCCTTTAATATTCTTCGATTGATTATACTTTGTTGTACGAAATTATTTACGTCCAAATTGATATCTCAGTTTGTTCTTTATGTGTGATAAATGATCATAACATTAAAACAACTTGATACCCAATATTAGGTTGTCCCTATGGCAATCTTATAAAGTATCATTATATAAGCTATATGGTTTTGTTCACTTATGCCATGTAATTAAATCAACTGTACAACCCTTTGTTTGCCCCTAATTTCTTTAATATATTTGTATTTCAATAAAAATACCGTTTATCATAGACCTAGGGTAAGATAGGGAAGTCATATAACGTTTTTCTAAAAAAATTTAATATAAAAGCCTCTATTGCGAAGTACCCTTTAGGCTCATCCAATTTTGGGTTGGTTCTGGTCTATACTTAGTGTGTTTGCACAAGCTAACCCATTGACAATAAATTATTTTCAGTCTTTAAAGAAGCACAAAGTGCACATCAAACATTATAATTTTATATCTCTAGCTAGTGTGTTTTTAGAAAAAAAATTATATATGAAAGACATTATTGAAAAGCAAGTGTAGCATTTACAAACTTTGTTTTTAGAAAACAAAGTTTTTCGAGCTTATCATTTACAAATTTTACATTTATTTCAAATATGAGTTACAATTGTTGTAGCATTAGATCAATCCCAAATTGATTATACTAGTTGTGCGTCCATTCGTAATCAAATACTCATAGACTGGTCCGGACTCTTTCTTTTTACCAATATTTTAAGTAAAGTTTGTGCAAAGTTTGGAATGTAGCTTAGCTATGAAGATATGGTTCATGTTCAAGTAGTCAAAGTTTCGATTCCTCTTCAAAGACTATTAGGATTTGGGTGCTTCTAAAGGCACCGGACCAAAAGGCTATTAGCATCCGGAAATTTTATTGACTCGGGTCAATGATCATTGACCCGAATTCTCTATAAGCACCGGTTTTTAATATGGGTGACGCTCACATTCGCTTGCTTCTTCTACCTTTTTTTTTTTGAAGTTTCTATCTTCTTCTTTCAAACACTCTTAGCCATGTAATGTATTGGATTAATTTCGTTGATATGAAAGACATTATGGTTTATCAGAAAAAACTTTATGAAATCTAATGAATCTCATCTAGTTGGGATGGAATTCCTAAATCACCCAAGTTTCAATTCGTCTTGTTTGTCTTCTGTCACAAGAGAAAAGAATTTCTATCTAAAAAGGATGAAGAAGATCCAAGCAGATTCAAAGGTTTTTAGAGAGGGAAAGAGAAGTTCTAATTTGTAGGTTAATAATTGATCAGATTATGGGTTGGAGAAAAGCATTTTGTAGATCAGTTCGTAAAGATTCAGAAACAACAGAGACACGAAGAATCAAAGACAAAATAAGCAATAAACAACTTCACACAAAATATCCTTCTTCCTGTTCAACGATTGGATCTTCATCACCCCTGATAATTATAAGGCCCAAAATGGGGAAGTTAAAGAGAATCAGGCCCAATACTAAATAATAATGAGGAAAAAACCCAGTAGGTAAAAATACAATTTTACCCTCCAAAATGAAATTTTCCGCCCAAATCAACGTCAAAAAACAATTTTGAACATTTCTGAACAATCTTTTGTTTGCTCTCGACAATTTTGTAAATTTCTGAACAAATCTTAGTTTGTCTCAACAATTTGTAAATTTTTGAACAAATTCGCTCTTGCTTAGACATTGTTTTGCCAAAATATTTCGCATTTTTTTCTTTTGCATTTTACATAGACAAACTAACACAAACATTTTGGCTACAACATTTTTCGATTTGTCTTGTGAAAAAATAAATGGTTTGGGCATTTTTTGTTTTGCCTTCGACATAAATATAAAGACTAAAGCATTTATTTATTTGTCCTTTACAAAAATTAAAATGTTATGCATATTATCCTTTGTATTTAACAAATCCGTTAACGAACAAATAATATTTTGACTAATACATTATATATGTTGTTAAGAACATTATATATGACGCCAACATTTTATAATAAATCGGGACATTATTATAGATATTGTCAACATTTTATAACAACACAATGATATATGTTGTCAACATATAAGGGTAAAAATGGAATTATGAAAAAAATATGTTGTCTTGTTAACAACATAATTACATATATTGTGAACATTTTGAAAAATGTTCAAAAAATGGGTTTTTTTGACATTATTATTTTTGAGTGGGTTTTTTTCTTATTAGGGTCTAGATTTTTGGGTTTTTCACTCATTTTTTCTTCAATTTCCTGGAAAATTAAACTGCATCTTCATCACCCCTTCATAAAATTTCTCTTCTTCTCCAAATTGAAATATCATCAAATGAATATTTTTGGATTTATGTTTTTACTTCTCATTATACATAAAAGGGCCGCCCCTGGGTGGCGTGGAGCACGTGTGACTTTTAAGCCTATCACGTGTGGGCCTAGCTCTGATACCATGTTAAGTTTGTGGTCATCCAACTTAACATGGTATCAGAGCCTATGCAGCTTATTCGGCAGATTCAAAGCTATGCTACAAACCTACCAGAGCAAAAGATTGCTAAAAGTAACGCAGTCAAGCCACAGTGGCTGCCACCTCCACCACCCTTTCTCAAAATAAATGTTGATGCTTCTTTCAAAACCTACACAGTCCCGGCAGGTATCGGAAACATTATCCACGATGCAAACGGCGAATTCATGATTGCTAGAGCAGAAAGCATCAGGGGACAGACAGCGGAAGAATGTGAAAGTGTAGCTATCCTGAATGCAGTCAAATGGGCAGAGGAGCTTCACCTTAACCACATCATAATTGAAAGTGACAACAACAATTTGATTATGAAAATTCGGGACAGAAACAAAGCCATCAACTGGCAGTCACTACACAACATAGAACAGATCAGGGCCCGCCTAAACCATTTCGAGCAAATACAATTTCAGTTTAGCCCGAGGAAAACGAATGTCCTGGCAGACGCTCTAGCGAAGTGGGGTAGGAAACACAGGGTCAACAGGACGTGGCGGTCTATGGACAATATGAAGTGGGATCTTAATTTGTAATTCCTTCGTTTTGGTTTCCTTTCAAAAAAAAAAAAAAAAAAAAAACTCAAAACCAATTGGCAAAGAGTGGAGAGGACCTATACTTTATATTCTTGGTTGCTAGTTACCCATTCTTCCATGTGGGACTATTCTCTATTCTCACAATAATAGCATGCAGAGTTTAGTACATGGATGCCAAAACTAAAAAAATATTGATGTAAGAGACTACAAATCTACAATGATACAAAACTATCAACAATAAATATCGACCAGTTACTCATTACTTCTAACTTGATCAGAAATAATTTCATTCAACAATCTTTAAGTCCTACCCAGACACCACACAAAAAAAGATAATCAGCGATTTGCATCACCATAATTCATAGCTAATTAAAGGGAATGCCTAAAGGCAAGAAATGAGACAAACTGACCAAGAAGATATTAAGAAAGTAATATGTTTTGGTGTGACATTTGTCATTGATCATTTTCAGAGAGGATGCGATTCTGGATTTATGGTCCTCCGTGAAACCACTGTTATGTTCAAAGACAAAGAGAAGAATAAGATAAGAAGAAGAAAGACAAAGGTAAAAGTATTTATACGTATTTCATGTGACCAGTTGATGTTTCGGTTAACTGTTGCCACAATGTTGGTGACAATATTGAGGAAGTTGGTTTTTTTCTTTTTGACTAATTGATATGTGGTGGTTGTTGCTACCTCACATTTTTCTCCTAGAGCTTTCAATGACACAAAACTGTTTCTGTGAGGGATTGCCGCAAAGGTGTTTCTCTGCTGGATTGTTTCAAAGTAGTCATTTGACTTCTCCATAGGATGCTCTTTCAAAGTTGCAGTTTTGGAATCATAACGATAGAAATATGTTATTCCCTTGCGTAGTAAAAACTCTTTGGTTTTTGTCATAATTACTACTTGACAACCTAAACTTCTTTGCTCGTTTTCAAAACCGTAGTCGTCTTTATTCCAACTCCAAGATTGGTAATCCTTATTCTTCTTCTTCTTCAACGACCATATATGAAGAAATTCATATACCTTGTGATAAACAAAACACAAGCCATCTTCAAACTCAAGAAGTGTCCAACGGGTAAAGACCTTAACCAGGCTTAAACACGGAGGTGATGGTAAGATATTGAACACTTCTTCTGTCAAATCGAACGCCATAATCTTAACTTGATCACCAAGGTCTATCCAATGAAGAGCACTATCTGCATAGACGCCGGGAAAAGAGAATATGTTGGGAATGTCTCCTATATTTCTCCATCCAGTTCCGCTACCAAGTGTATATACTGCAACGTTTCCTAACCAGCTGTCCTGTTTACGGTATAGGATTCGAACAATCTTATATTCGTTAGTCGGACGACTATAACCAAATCCAAACACCAACTTATCATCTGATATTTGTGGTAGAAAAGTGGATTCTCCTGTAAAAGGATTACATATGTAAAGAGCATTCCCCTCTTTGGAAGGAGAAGGGTGTGTAAACCAGTTGGGATTAGGAATACGGGTATCTAATGAGAAACAAACTAAACCATTGCAAGAACCAACCAAAGTTATGGTAGGTAAACGATTAGGCCAAGGAAGTTGGACAATAGTTGGAACGAGAGTTTCGTAATGATAGTCACTATTAGTATTCATAGAAATTTTTGAATACCTAAGAGGGACAGTTTCTCTGTTCAACCAAAACGAAGAAAGCAAACCAACATTACCACTTACTATTTGACGTCTAATAATATTTAACCAGGTTTTGCATACCAATTTGCATTTGCAAATAGAAGCCTCGTCGTCGTCTTTGTATACGCGAGATAATATTTCTGAAGTTAGATCTGTGGGTAGGCTTTCGATTGACGAACCACCACTATACTTCTTCCAGAACATCTTCATTGCCTCTATTCGGTTTCTTTGATTGCTTAATTCACTACCTCTTCCTCAATTGGTTATATACCCTATACCCTAAATAAATACTATTATAAGAGGCACCAAAGTGGAAAGTATCTTCTGTGATCTTAAAATAGCTACTAATTCGTATGATTTGGATTTGGCAACTTCACAGTGTTTCTAGTTTGAAATTAATATTACAATTTTTCAATTAGTTATTAATCTTTATATTACCAAATTTATTGGAATTGAAGATGATTTTGAATTGGGTTGATTCGTCAAACTTAAGAGATAAACGGACTATTGCATTCGTCTCATCGCGCTCTTAAAGACTCAAAATTTATTCCGGGGCTCTTAAAGTTTAGAGTCAAGAATCACTCAAACTTTATTTGGGATGGATGAAGTATTTTAGCTTAAGGTTTTAGCAAAATTGGTGAAAGTTAACCAAGATCCGTTAGAGATTAAACGATAATCCGCATATGTTATGATTTAACGGATCGTCAAAGTGGTTGCCTATATCCCGAATTTTTTAGCTTTAAATTATTTTCGAGCACGAGTGGAAATTTGACAGCCTGCATTCTTCCTGCCTAAGAACGAAATAACAGCTGACAAAAGATTTTTCTGATACATTGTGTTTGTTCACCAATCGTCAGAACAAACGTGATGCCTGTTCGAAATCTCTTAGTCACTTTGTATGTTACATCTATCACATCCGTAACATGTAATCTATGTTCATTCATTTTGTTCTTGGCATGTCAATAGGATAACTCTAAAATCATGAAACCTTATATAAAGGAAAAGTATGGTGAAAAAATACAAACTACTGCACAAAAGTAAAAAAGTAAGAGTTACCTCTAAAATTCCAACTTATTTTGGATGAACTATTTTCTATTAGTTAATCTTTGTATTATGAAATTTGTTGGAACCTGAGTCGATTTCGGGTCGGTTTGATCAAGGCCGGCCCTGGCCCAAAGCGAGCAAAGCCTCGCTTTGGGCCACAAAATTTTGGGGGCCACATTTTTATTTTCAGCCTTTAGAAATGAGGGGTGCCTGTAAAACGAATTAACCAACTAAAACCCATTCTTAAATCCCACACAGGCCCACTTTTCTTCCGCATTTGAGTTTCACGGGGCGTGTTCCATTCCTTTTAGGAATGTTACTTACACTTTGGGCCAAAAATGTAGCCAACTATAGAATTTCCCCCATATGTAATCTAATACTCATATTTACCCCAAAATTATAATTTCACTGATTAGGTCTTTTTCTTTTCGTTTTTTACTCTTTCTTTTCAAAGTATTTTCCTCATTAATATTTCTATGTTCAAAACTATATTAATGTTTAAAACATGTGTTGTAGAGAAGTGTAAGTCGGTCATTTGTAGGTGTGTCTCACGAACACATTGCTCTCACCTCTCTTTTTCTTTCTTTTTTCTCTCTTATGACTTATCCATCTTCACTTTATGTCTCTCTCCTCCCACTTTTTCTTTCATTCTCGAAAATTTATGGATTAATTCCTTGGCGAGGCTCTCAAGATTTTTTCAATAGGATTTATAATGCATGTTTGATCAATAATTTTTTGTATATATATACATACATTAAATTGAGTCGATTTTTCTATTGGTACTGGTTAAAAATCTTGTGAACACTTTTCAAACTTCAACTATTTGTCAAGCTATACAACTATGTGTTAACGTGTGCAAATGTGCGTGTAAATCTTGCATAAACATGACTTCTGCAAATTCATCCAAACTTATATACAAAATTTATGCTAAATGACTAATCAATCTTTAATGAAAAAAAATTTGGCCAAAGTAATTTTGCAGTATATATAAAGTATAGGGCCACACTTAGATAATCCGCTTCGGGCCTCACAAAAGTCAGGGCCGGCCCTGGGTTTGATAAGTCAAACTCAACAGATATATGCACCATTGCACTCAGTCTCTTTGCTCTCTTAAAATTTAGATGCAAGAATCAATCTACTTTTATTCCAGATGGAGGATTTCAAAGTTTTGGCGAAATGGGTAAAAGTTAACCTTAGGTTCCGCCAAGTTTTAATGATAGATTATGGGTTCTCCGGATTGATCCCACCCCTAACCACCTAAGAAAAAGTAATGAACCAACAAACTCCTAACATCGACAAAACCATAATTCCATTCAAAGGCAATTAAAACATTTCATGGAAATAAAACAATAAAAATGAAAACCACAAAGAAAGGTTTACAACTTTTATAAAGGGTTCCCTAGATGAATGGACCTAGGAGCCAGATACCAAAACCCTGACCCTTGCACTGTGAAATACAAGTAAACCAAAACACTTTGAATTCTGATTGAACAAATAACAATTTCAACATAAACACTATAAAGCCGAAAATGCTAAAAAAGGAAGATTATAATATCATACTACCAGAATACTGTCACCCAGCTCAGCCGAACTTGAAACCGCCTGATGGAACGTTAGGTTGGTTACTTCCGAAATTGAACCCTTGTTGAGCAATTCCATCACCATCTTGAATATTTTGTTCTTCCTCCTCATCTTCAACCCAATATTTTTCCAAGATCTTCACAGCCTTCTCGTAGATCTCATTGTTGTCGTGGCTCTGCAAATTCTCTATTTTATCCAATCCTTCACATTCATCGATGAGCTGAGCGTAGAGATTTACCCCACCATTTTTCCCTGCTTCTTTATCAGCCTCGCCCACCTTAAGAATGTTCTCAAGTCCCTCGAGGCAAACCGTCACAATTCTAGGGTCAGGGCAGGCTAGAAGGTCACAAAGAGGTTTAATGCAGCCTTGACTCGCCAAAAACCTGGACAAAGAACGCTCAAGTTTATTAGTACAAAGCAAAGTAGCAATGCTGAGTGAAAAATTAGACTGTTTGCCATACTTGATTCTCCTCTATCTCTCTCTCTCCCCCCTGAAAAAAGGGGGTCAACTCCCATTTGATGTTGTTACTCCTTTTCAGTGGATATTCAGTGAGCTGTGTCCACATCTTGTATATATACTCACACATAATCGTGTGAGGACCACAAAATACTACTCTAATTTAGCAATTAGCACCTTTCGCGTATAATGTATTAATGGTTGACCAGAGAAGACCTAATGATTTTTTTAACAGCTAAAGGACCTAATATATGAAACAAAAGAATATCTGTTTGTGTGTGAACAGTTGTTTCCCTTACCATAGAGGCCTTCTCTTTTGCTACTATATTCGCATTTGAAGGTAGAAGGCAGTCACTAAATACAACATAAGATCTATTGGACTAAGGAGAAGATTTTAAGATGGAGAGAAAAGAAAAGAAAAAATTTACTGGATTTGCTCGTGGGATCCACCAGAGGTAGCATTTGAGATGGCCCATGCCGCCTCCTTTTTTATGTCAAATTCTGCATGTTGGAGTAGATGAACTAGAGGAAGAACAATGTTTGCTTCAATAACTGCCTGTTTCAAGCAAATAGTGAAAATAGTTGTAATAAGTAATATGATTTCTACTATCACATAACAATTCTACCAAAGCCCGAAGCTATCGTATAAATCAGCTACTTAAATACATAAATACACACATTAAACACTAAATTTTGACGTATTAATTACCTTACTAGGCGAGGAGGTATTTGGGCTAACCATTGAAATTTTTGCAAAAAATTTCAATTGGTAAATCACCTTTTGTGACATTGTGATTTTACATGGAAGATTTGAATGATTTTTGGTGAAGCTATCTTGATTCGACGGATGACTCTTAAACACAATGCTCTATTAAGATCTTGTTATTCTTTCCCGTTCACATTGACCGGAGGAAGTTATAGAGAATTGAAGATTAAAAACTCATGCGATTTTGTGGGGTATTTGAAAGGCAAGGAATCGAGCAACAGTCAAACGAGAAACATAAAATTTTGAAAATACAAAGCTTAACAGTCTCACTACTATCTACTTTTGAGCTAAAAGAAAGGAATCTCAATTTGTCCTTTAAAGATTTCACACTTAATTGGGAGGCAATTTTTCCATGTTGTAGTTTTATTTACTTGTTTGCATATAGTAACTTTTTGTGACAATTTTTTTCATCATTCAAAGATATACATTGACATATTGATGCGTATAAATTAATAATCGGGAAACACGAAACATTAATGTCCCTTTTACCTGTATTTGTTCTTTATTCCCAGCTGTAATATTTGAGATCGTCCAGCATGCTTCCTTTTTTATGCTTTTCTTGTGATTTTGTGTGAGAAGTTGATAAAGACATGGGAGCACTTGATTGTCAATTACAAACTGAAACAATGAGAAAACGACAAGGAATCAAAAGTGACATTTGATTTCGAACATGTGTAAAAAGTATACACTAAGATTAGATAAACATATATATATATATGTTTCACACAAAAATACCTGAGTTTGGGTATCATCGCCTGTGACAATATTTCCGACTGTCCGGAGAGCGGGAATGAGAACTGTAGCTGATGGATGACTATAGGAAACAAATCTTAGTGATTAATAATATCTAAACTAATCGATAACTACCTAAATAGACGGAGAAGAAGACGAAAGGAAGAAGAATTTATTTTTTTACATGTGACTTAAACAAAAATATGGAACAGAATATACACAAAACATAACATCTTACAGTAGAAGTTCAACAAGACGCGGACAAACACCGGACTCAATTACGGCTTGGATTTTATCGTTTGTGCCATCAGAGAGATAAGAGAGAGCCCAACAAGCATCTGTTAAGACTTCTTCATCCGTCGAGTGGATAAGGTGTTGAAGCGCAGGCAAAGCAGGTTTCACCTAACGTAAATCAAAGACAATTCAGAGACATCTTAAACATCGATTACCAAACTAAAGACATTCAAAAGAATGCACACCTGATCAAATGGAGCTGGTGGCTTCCCGCGACAAAAGTTCGACAAAGTCCATGTTGCATTCCTTAGCATGGACAATTTTGAGTGTTCATTTAACTGACTGAGCAGTGGGATGAGTGCACCTTCACTAAGAACAAGATCCCTACAATTCGGTGAATCACCAGCCACATTACCCAATGCCCACACAGCCTGTCATAGAAAGAGGAGGCGATAAAGAAAAAAATCAATAATTAATTTTGCAAATGAAGAAAGAAAAATCAATAGCGCTGGAAGGGTACATAAAGAGTTACTAGAGTCTACAACATTACTTGTTCTCGAACATCATCACTTGAGGAGCTAAGAAGCTTAACAAACTTTGGGACAGCACCATGCTCAATAACGACCCGAGTGTGTTCTGATGTCCCAGAAGCAATATTGGTCAAGGCCCACGCAGCCTCAAACTGAATTCAAAACGCAAGTTTTAACCTCACAAATTTTCAAATAATATGCTTTCTTTTTGATGAATAACAAAAATCTATGAGTACATACTTGTAATTGAGGTTGATCATGCTTTTCAAGAAATTCGACAAACCTAGGCACGACACCAGCTTTGATTACTTCCTCAATTGGAGGGCTGCGCTCTGAAAACACAAGCGAACAAAATTTCAATTGAAGTATGCTAGTTTGTAGAGGTCCTACTCAAAACACTAGCGCGACTTCCCTTGACCATGTGGGTGGGACTATGCTTACACACCCAACATGTGGCCTTCTTTTTGTTGGATGTGCAGAACCATTGGGCCTACATATAGGCTCGGCACTTATACTATATTGAGTCAGTGGACTTAAAACCAATTGGCAAAGCCATAGGTACTATAGTGTTAGCGAGGGGACTTTGTTTTGTTCATGTAAGATTATCCTTACGTGGAATCCACAAACGAAAATTGGGTGTTGAAAATAAGCATAAGTAAACATACCGATAGACAAAAGCTTTCTAAATTGAGTTGTCGATTCCAATTGCAAAATGGGGTTCTCAGACCAAACTCCTTGTACCATAACAGGAAGACTTTCCAACTATAAAGAACAACAAATAAACCAATAGTAAGTTGGTCATTTCACTAAAATCCTAATTGATCGTCTAGACATTTCTCATCTTGTCAAATTATGAATAAAAATAGATAAGAGTAACCAAATTTATCTGCAAATCTATAATATTACACCACCAAAATTAGTTTTTTCGACTAAAAGTAGAAAAATTTAAACCATTACGTTGATAATCAATAATTGATGTCAAACCCAAACTATTTTGTTGCTCTGTTTCCCTAATTCTTAATAGAAAACAAATCGATTCGACCCAAAGATCAGGATCTTATAAATGCACTATAAAATTGAGGAAATCAGGAAAAGGAATCAACAAGATAATAATATTTGATAGATTTGGAATAAGAGATATAAGATAAGGATCACCTTTTTGTCGATCCCAGAAGAAGGATCAGAGGATTGTTGAAGATGAACAAGACCTTCTCTCCTTTTCTTAAGAAGACTATCTTCTCTTTTGTTTTTCCTGATCTCAACAAGATTATCTTCTCTCCTACGTCTGGCTTCATCTGCATCTACTCCTGTTTTGTATGATTTTTTCCGAACCTCTGTTCTTGATGTTGGTCGAAGAGACATTCTTGCCTTGCCTTTGAGTTATTAGTTAGAGAGAGAGAAAGTGAATTAAGAGAGAGAGAGAGAGAGAAGGGGAAAGGGAAAAGAGGAAGATAGAGAGAAAGTGTTGTTGGTATGAGTTGGAAGGGAGAAACAAACTATTGATTAGATGAATTGTACAACAAGTAGGATTATACTTAAAATAAAATAACCCATGACCCACCTCTGCCTTGAATTGGTGATGCCCCATCTCTTCTTGCCCTGTTGGCGTTTATAGACTCAAAATACAATTATATCCTTAAGTTACTTGAGGTGGAAATTTTATTTTTATTTTCTCAAATAACACGATTAAATGTCATTACTAAGAAAACAGGTTATGTTATGCCCAAAAGTGAGCTAAGCCCGCACGATGTCTAAAGTTAGATCTCTATTGCCCAATAAGTTTGTGTTCATGAATCGTGACAGATTTTTTGTAAAATATTTTAATTTGTCTGAACATACCGGAGAATCATGGGAAGTTTGAGATTTTTGAGACGAAGAAAATTGAGCTGGATCATAAATGTGCACGGAACTCGCCCACTCCTATCTATCTCAAAACTATGTTTGTGGAAATAAACATTGTTTTTGGTTTTCATATTTTTCTTGTTCAAAGTGTTACTGTGGTTGTCGGGCGATGTTCTTTTTGTTTGTAAAATAACTATCAAGCTTTAAAAAAATAAGATGATAAGTAAGAATGCAATCATGGAAATGTCAAGTGGATGCGATTCTGGATGTAGCCAAATTTTGCCACTTCTTATTCACCTTTATCCAGACTGTAGTTGTTCCCATTATTTGCAGTGAATATGGGTTCTCTATGGTGGAAGTAAGAGTGTAGTGATGGCTTATTAAACCAGATAGATTCCCACTAACAGATTAAGATTGTGGATGTGAAAACCAGTAAGTTGTTGCAAGTACACCATACCTAGTATATAATTGGTGGTGAGTTGGAAAAGGGAGGAAAAATAACAAACAGACAGTGGAAATGATATATCATTAGCACATTGTATACACCTCCCCTCTTTTAACATTTTGATATTCCAATTTCCACAGGTAGTTCTTGACCCTTTAAATGATTTTAGGGTTTGTTTGATTTGCATATGTAGGTGCCTAGAATTGTTTTTGGAGAGATCAAATAAGATTGCGTAGACTTCTAACAAAAAAACTGTATAGACTGTATCTATTTAGGGAAATGCTAAAATCACAAAAAAAAAAAAAAAAAAAAAAGTTGACAAAAGTAATTACCCAGCTGATGTTGCGGTTGTGGTTTGAAAGTTTGACTAAATCTAGGCCGTTGAGAGGTGAATATCACAACCGCCACATCAGCCGGGTAACTTCTGTTGTCAAAATCTTTTGTGATTCTAGCACTTCTCATCTATTTATGTGGAAACCGTTGGCAATGGCGTGGCCGAGATTTTGGAGGGCCGGTGCAAAATTTTATCCGGAGTTCTTATGATGATGTGAGAACTAAAAAATTACGTGTGATATAATAGATGAATATCTAAATAAGTTATCTGAAAAATTTCTTATAAATTCTCATGAAAATATATGTTTATGCAAAAGACAAAGTACTAATGTCTCCAGTAATTACATAACTAACTCCATTAAAAATATTTAAACTATACTCGATGTCGTCGATGTAATTATATAAGTCTAAAAATACAAATTATAACAAATATTCACAAAAAATAATTACGATAAAGAAAATTTGGTGCAGTAAGTAGAAAACAAATGATGTTTTGCATGAGAAAAATTATCACAAAAAGATAGAATAATATATTTTTTTTTAGCAAGATACGGAAGGAAACCTATTACATATTGGAGGGAAATGGAAAGAGAAAGCAGACTAGAGGTAGGGGTGTCAACGGGTCGGTTCCGGTTCGGGTATTTAACTATCCAGAACCGGAACCTATAAATCGTAACGGTTTCGGTTCTTGACGGTTCCGGTACCGGTACCTCAATCAAAGGATCCAGAACCGGAACCTTTAAAATTCTCGGGTACCCATCGGGTATCGGGTACCCATTGGGTATTCACAAAAGTATATCAAATATTTCTTAAAGTAGAAGAATTTGCATGAATCTAGTGAAAAGAAATATCATAAACGACATAGATCCTTAAATAAGCAAATATCTCGGGTACAATAGTTGATGAGTATAAAAAATTAGAGATTAGGGGAATCAAGAAAGAAGAAATGAACCTTTATGTTATATTAACTCGCTCACTTTTGTGTTTTATAAATTAGTTTTCAACCAAGGAAAAGAGGATTTAAGAAATTTCATAACTTGGTGAGAAAAACCCTGACGTACAAGAATACTATATAATCTAGGGTATTTTTTCGTATTATCTCGGGTACCCATTACCCGTCGGGTACCCGGCGGATATACCCGATAAGGACCCGCCTCCTAGTCGGGTCCTTTCGGGTATACCCATTTAAGACCCGATTTCCTTAATGGATCTAAAACCTATACCCAGTACCTACCCATTAAGACTCGGGGTCGGTTCGGTTCTCGGGTAAACGGGTACCCATTGCCACCCCTAACTAGAGGTAACAATTGGAAACTAAAGTGGCCTTGGGTATGGGGGCGTCTTTAGAAACTGGAACCCAAACCTTACAATGGCATGGGGTGCCTATAGAGACTAGAGGTAGAAATTAGAAATTAGAGGCTATAGTGGCCTTTAGTATATCTATTTATAAGAGTCATGAAATCATTATAGTGGGTTTTTTATCTTGTACGTGGCATGTAGAGGCTTGAATAGGGGTGGGAATCGGTCCGGGTCAGGCCGGCCGGGTTCATTTCATTCATAGGGTCGGGTCGGTCGAGCTTTGAAGCTCTCTGTCCATTCGGGTTTAATCGGCCGGGTTATTTAAGAAATCCTAGTGTCCAAAACTCGTCTAAGTCCGTCAAATTTTCGGGTTTCTCGGGTATCGGGCGGTCGAGTATCGGGTTTTCACCAAAATTTCAAAATATTTTGGTCGAAACGACCAAAATATTTCTATTTCAATGGTACCGAAATTTCTATCGAAACTAAAATTTAATTAAGTTTCTCTTAACAATGTTGTGTCAAGGGCACTCTCCATTTGGACAACAATATATGTATATATATATATATATATATATATATCTATATTATACACTTCAAATACTTTAAAAATACATCTATATATATGTTATGCATGCATACATAAATACATACAAGCAAGCATACATATAATGTGCATAGGTATTATAGAATAAATGGATGACATTATTAAGCGGGTTATGTTAGGTAAAGATTATCGGGCGGGCTCGGGCGGGATGCCGGGTAGCACTTCAAAACCCGTACCCGACCTGTTGATTTCATCGGGTCGGTCGGGCTAAACCCGCCTTCGGATTTCGAGGACCCGCGGACTCTAACGGTCTCAGATACTCGTTTCGGGTTTACGGACTTTTTTCACAGCCCTAGACTTGAACCAGTATGGAGGCGCCTATAGAGGTTAGAATTTAGTGAGACCTTCGCTGTGTAGGACAAGTTTCTAACTAACTGAAGTGCATACCACGTTGAAATGTAGATACACATATAATGTAAAAGTTGGCTCTTTAACACTATTCAAAACGGGGCCCCTAAGTAGAGGGGGGGCCGGTGCGACCGCACCGGCTGCACCCCCTCGCCCACACCCATGAATTGTGGAAGGGGCAGGGGTGAGTTAATAAGTGAATGAGAAATCTTACCTTTCGAGCTAGCTCTTGGGGGAGAGATGCCCAAAACCACCACACTAGTATTAGAACCCCCTCTTTCAACAAAAAAAAAAAATAGTATTAGAACCCTTGTATGACAAGGGGAGAGTTTTGTAATGAAAAGTGATACACTACACAAGTATCTTTGTAAGAAGACAGTTAATAAACTGTGAGGTGGTACAAAAAGATGTAACTGGAGCCTGGAGGTGTAATTGGAAGGCAATGTAGCATCACTCGTGTATCTCTACTTCTTTTGTGTTCAAAGAAAAGAAGGTTTGTTTTTTTTGTTTGATTGCAATTTTGTGTTCTTAGGAATATCCATCAAATAACACAAAATTGTGAAAGAAAATATTGTTTCTACCTTACAAAAAAAAAATTGTTTATAAATACGGAATAACAATATACTTTCTTGCAATCAAACACATCTCTAAATTCCTTAACAAAAAAAAAAAACACATCTCTAAATAAAAATACACAATATTCTATCCAATTTTAATCTATTAAATGTTTTTTGTGAATCTCTGCAATAAAGGAAAGAAACAAGCAGAACTGTAGAATACAAACCTAATTGGGGGGAGTTGTCCGATAGGAAATTTTATATACACTCATGAATTCTACTTGCCACACTCACATAACATTTGACTTGGTCAATTACTTGGACCAAGCCAATTTTCACTCACATTTATTACTAATCCAACCATTGTCTATCTCTGTTTCGGCGAACAAAAACCTTCCGAAGTGGAGGAGAGACTAATCCAACCACTATCTTTCTCTGTTTCGACAAACTAAGACCTTCAGGAGAGATAGAGAGAGAATACTGTTGGTGGTTGTGGTGACTGGTGGTGGTTGTGGTGATTGAAAGTGGTGGTGGTCGAAGGTAAAGTTACATATGGAAATTAGAGATTAAAAAGCGAACACTTTCTAAGCGCCCTTTCATGCGCACGAGAAGCTTCCTAAGCGCCTCATGGATTTGCCTATAAGGGTCACAGATTGGCTACGGCCGCCCACTTCATAATGCACTTCCAACTAGCGGCCTGTCACGGAGTAAAGTTTCGGCCTATGCTTTAACACCGTGCGGCACTTGTCTTAGCACAAGTCTAAGCCTTCTTCACTAAAATGCCTAAGTAACCTTGACTTATTAGGCAAGATCTAGCACTATAACTCCAAGAAAAGGAAGTTATCAAAGTATGCACAAGTTTGAGAGAAGATGATCTTTGTTGATGAAACTTAAAGATTACAAGAAAGCTTTTGGGCACGTCTCCCAAGTCACTCAATCTCTCTCTAACACTTCTTGAATCCTTGCTTGGATGTCTTACAAATGAGGGGTGATCTCCTATTTATACTAGTTCCTATATACAATGGATGGCTAGGATTTACCCACATGTAACACATCTAAGGGTGATGGAAATCTCTAGATTACTTGGGCTCCAAGTATCTCTAGGAAATATCTCCTTGCCAATCTCTAGAAAACTCCTTGGGCTGGGCCAAAGAGTGCACAAAATGAGTTATCCAACTATGCACAAAGCAGCCTAGTGTATAGGTGCTGTTTGGGCTGCTGTTGAGCTCTCTGTCCGGCCCTCTTAGCTGCTGTCCGGGCCTTCTTTAGCTGCTGTTTGGGTGCTCAAAATGGGTCAAAATGAGTGGGCTGTGACATTCTCCCCCACTTAAGCCGCGGACGTCCTCGTCGCGATATCCACGTGGTACTTGCTGATAAGATCCTTGTGCTGCCACAGAGTGTCTTCATGCTCCCAGCTTGCTTCACTATCTGGTAGCCCCTTCCATCGTACCAAGTACTCCTTGTAGATGCGCCCGGCTCTGGAAATCCGCCTATGTGACTCAATGCTTTCTATCTCTTTGTCAAATGAGGTAGTCATAGTGACAGGTGCTCTACTGCTTTGGCCTCTGGTTGCATCTTCTGGATCTGCATGATACGGCTTTAGGCAGCTCACATGAAAGACGGGATGGATTTTGAGATGTGCTGGAAGCTCCAACCTATAAGATGCCTTCCCGACTTTCTTAAGTATAGGGAATGGTCCCTCATACCTCCTGATCAGCCCCTTGTGTACCTTCCTAAGGGACTTGAACTGATTTTGATTGAACTTGAGCATTACCAAGTCTCCATCCTGAAACTCCAAAGGACGCCTCTTTTGATCGGCCCATTTCTTCATCTTCTTGGCTGCCTTCTCTAAGTATGACCTGGCAACGTCGAGTTCCTCTTGCCATCCTTTGGCAACTTGATAAGCTGCCGGGCTAGCTCCCCTATACCCACCTACAACAGTAGGGGGAGTAAGTGGCTGTTGGCCTATAGCCAACTCGAAAGGACTATGCCCAGTAGATTCACTCCTCTGCAAGTTATAGCTAAACTGGGCGATGTCTAAGAGCTCCACCCAATTCCTTTGGTTAGCGGTCACAAAATGCCTCAAGTATAATTCCAACAATGCATTGACCCGTTCCGTCTGGCCATCGGTTTGAGGATGGAAGCTCGTAGAAAAGCTCAACTCCGACCCAAGTAGCCTGAAGATCTCGGTCCAAAACTTCCCGGTGAACCTTGGGTCTCGGTCGCTTACTATGTTGGCTGGGACACCCCAATACTTCACGACATGCTTGACAAACAACCGTGCTGCCTGCTCTGCTGTGCAATCAACGGGGGCAGCTATGAAAGTTGCATATTTTGTGAATCTGTCCACTACCACTAGAATGGAACCCAAACCATCAACTTTTGGTAAGGCAGATATGAAATCCAAAGAAACACTTGCCCATGGTTTTTCAGCGATGGGAAGTGGTTCCAACAGTCCCGCCGCCTTCTTCTGTTCCACCTTATCTTGTTGACATATAAGGCAGGTTCTCACATACGCATCTATGTCATCCTTCATCCTGGGCCAATAATATTTAAGCTCGAGCAAGGCCATGGTTCTCCTTTGGCCAGGGTGTCCAGCCCACTTGCTATCATGACACTCTTTCATGAGTGCTCTCCTGAGATCACCAACCTTTGGCACATAAAGTTGGTTCCTCCGGGTGAAGAGAAGACCATTATACATCATGAATTTCTTGGTCTTTCTCTCTAAGGATGCCTGTATAAGTCCCTTAGCATGGGGATCTTGTTGAAGACCCTCTCTAATCCGATCCAAGATGGTAGAGTCCGGCTTACTAACTGTGGCATGGAACTCCATGGATGCAAGTTCGGCTTTCCGGCTTAGTGCATCAGCTACATTGTTGGTGCGTCCGGGCTTGTACTCCATCTTCATGTCGAATTCGGCCAAGAAATCCTGCCACCTTGCTTGCTTGGGACTTAGCTTCTTCTGAGTTTGGAAGTAGCTTGTTGCCACGTTATCAGTATAGACGGTGAAGGAAGTCCCCAGTAGATAGTGCCTCCAAGTCCTTAGACAATGTACTACGGCTGTCATTTCCTTCTCTTGCACCGTGTACCGTCTCTCCGTGTCATTGAGCTTTCGGCTTTCATAGGCAATGGGATGACCTTCCAGCATAAGAACACCTCCTATGGCAAAGTCAGAAGCATCAGTATATACCTCGTATGGCAGCAAATGGTTTGGCAACTTAAGAACAGGCTCCTTTATTATTGCATGCTTAAGATCATCAAAAGCGGCTTGGCACTCGTCCGTCCACGACCAAGCATGGTTCTTCTTTAGAAGATCCGTCAAAGGGGCGGCCCTTTTTGAATACCCTTCAATGAATCTCCTGTAGTAGTTCACAAGGCCCAAGAAGGACCTAAGCTGAGTTACCTTAGTTGGCTCCTCCCAACCTTGGATGGCCTGCACCTTCTTTCCATCCATCCAAATCTGCCCATCCCCGATCCAATGTCCAAGAAAGGACACCTTGCTAGAAGCAAATGAGCACTTCTCCCTTTTGACAAAGAGAGAGTTTTCCCTTAAGGCTTGGAAGACAGTTCGTAGGTGGTCGATGTGCTCCTCCATAGTCCGGCTATATATAACAATGTCATCGAGATATACTACTACGAACTTGTCTAAGTATGGGTGGAATACCTTGTTCATCAAAGTACAAAATGTAGCTGGAGCATTTGTTAGACCAAAAGGCATCACAAGGAATTCATAAGCTCCGTACCTGGTGACGCATGTAGTCTTTGGTTCATCTCCTTCGGCTATCCTGACTTGATAGTATCCCGATCTCAAGTCAAGTTTGGAAAAGACCTTGGCGCCTCCTAGTTGATCGAACAAGTCTTCCACTCGTGGGATGGGATATTTATTCTTTACTGTCACCTTGTTTAAAGCTCTATAGTCTATGCAGAGACGAAGGCTTCCATCATGCTTCTTCTGGAACAGGACTGGTGCTCCATAAGGTGACTTTGACGGCTGAATGAACCCTGCATCTAAGAGCTCCTTGAGTTGCTTCCTTAACTCTGCCAACTCAGGTGGGGTCATTCTGTATGGTGCCAATGCAGGTGGTTTGGCCCCGGGTTCCAGCTCAATCTCATGATCCACCTCCCTCCTAGGTGGTAATTGCTTTGGTAACTCAGCGGGCATGACGTCCTTGTACTCTGCAAGGACTACATCAACCTCGAGTGGGACTAAGGCATCAGTCCCTTCATCTTCCTCCTTCAAGGTAGCTAGGAAGGTCTCTTCCCCTTTTGCAAGCCCTCTACTAAGTTGAATAGCAGAAAGAGTACCTTGCTTTGAGACACTTCTAGTAGCTTGGACCATGCACGGACTTTTTTCATCGTTGATGCTCACCACATTGAGATATGGAATGATTGCAGCTCTGGCAGCTTCCATGAACTCTAGTCCCAACACGATTTTGAAGTCGTCCATCTCGGCTACCATGAAGTCCACTACACCACCCCATGTGCCAATCTTCAGGGGTACGCTCCGTGCTATGCCGTGTACGGCCTTAGGGGGGGGCATTTACTGACTTCATCTTACTCTGGTCCTCTTCAAACTTAAGTCCGAGCCTCTTTGCTTCTTCCGGCCTGATGAAATTGTCTGTGGCTCCGCAATCAACCATGGCTTTAGCCTCCTTCCCGTTTAATGTTATGCTTACGTACATGAGGGACCTTCTCTTCTTTGGCATGGCAGCTTCTGTCCCCTTTAGAGCATTCAAGCTGAGTGCTCCCATCTGTGGCTCATTCTCTTCTTCCTCTTCGAGATGCGGTTCCGCCTCCTTTGTGAACATGGCATTGACTTTGGTCCGGTTCGGGCATTCGTATGCATAGTGATCTCCCGTGCAGATAAAGCATTTCCTTGGGCGATCTCCTCCGCTCCTCCACCGTGCCTTCCATTCTTTGGGACCTTTCTGAGTCTCCTTGGGTGCATCCTTCCTTGACTCCTTCGGTGGTGGCCTCTCTCCCCCACTTTTGCTCAGACTACTCTTTGGTTTGAATTGCTCCGGCCTACTATACGAGTAGTCTTCTAGCTTCTCCACCGTGCACAAGGCTGTGGGCAGATCTTCGACACCTCTTCTTCGTAGTTCAGTTGCTGCCCATGGCTTGAGGCCATGAAGGAAGTGGTACAGCCTATCCTTCTCGTGCATATCTGGAATATCAAGCATAAGAGTGTTAAATTGTTTCACATAATCAGTGATGGTACCTATATGCTTGAGGGTCATGAGCTTGTCTCTTGCTCGGAACTCCACGTTCTCCGGGAAGAACTGCGCCTTGAACTCCCTCTTGAAGTCCTCCCATGTATCGATCCGACATAGCCCTCTCTCGACTTCCACGGTTTTGCGTCGCCACCACAGCATTGCATCTTCCACGAGGTACATGGCTGCTGCATCCACCATAGCATCCTCGTCTTCAAGATGGAGGGCCTTGAAGTACCTCTCCATGTTCCATAGGAAGTTGTCAACTTCCTTGGCACTCCTAGCTCCACTAAAGCTCATAGGGTCTGGCACCTTGACCCTAGCTCCTACTTGAGCCGAGCTACTCCCACTATTGGCCACGGCTTTCTCCATCAATAAGTATCGAGTCTTGAAGTCCTCGAACTCGGCAAGCATCTTCTCCGATGCTCTAAGCTTGCTGGCCATCTCCCTTTTCATCACATCCAATGTCGCCTCTACCGACTTCTCCATTCCATCGAAAGCATCTTGCTGGCGTGATAAGATGCCAGTAGCATCATTAGCAAATTCCTCTTGCTTCTCTATACGTTCCAGCAGCATGTCTAGCTTTTCTTCAGCTGCAACCAACCTTGCCTCCAGGGAAGCTTCCCGGTCTCTTGACTTCTCCCGGGCAGCCCTCTTGGCTTTTGGACGTCCCTCCTGTGGAACATTCTCAATTTCACTCGACATAGTTCCGGCGTGGCTCTGATACCAACTGTCACGGAGTAAAGTTTCGGCCTATGCTTTAACACCGTGCGGCACTTGTCTTAGCACAAGTCTAAGCCTTCTTCACTAAAATGCCTAAGTAACCTTGACTTATTAGGCAAGATCTAGCACTATAACTCCAAGAAAAGGAAGTTATCAAAGTATGCACAAGTTTGAGAGAAGATGATCTTTGTTGATGAAACTTAAAGATTACAAGAAAGCTTTTGGGCACGTCTCCCAAGTCACTCAATCTCTCTCTAACACTTCTTGAATCCTTGCTTGGATGTCTTACAAATGAGGGGTGATCTCCTATTTATACTAGTTCCTATATACAATGGATGGCTAGGATTTACCCACATGTAACACATCTAAGGGTGATGGAAATCTCTAGATTACTTGGGCTCCAAGTATCTCTAGGAAATATCTCCTTGCCAATCTCTAGAAAACTCCTTGGGCTGGGCCAAAGAGTGCACAAAATGAGTTATCCAACTATGCACAAAGCAGCCTAGTGTATAGGTGCTGTTTGGGCTGCTGTTGAGCTCTCTGTCCGGCCCTCTTAGCTGCTGTCCGGGCCTTCTTTAGCTGCTGTTTGGGTGCTCAAAATGGGTCAAAATGAGTGGGCTGTGACAGGCCGCATTGGGCTGTGTATACCCAATTGGGGGCGCCTAGAATTTCCTTATGCACGGTCTTATTTCTTATTAAGGAATGACCGAGCCACAAAATCCTGACTTTAGTCAATGGCGTGGTATTTATCAGGTCTTTGAGAACCCCCTATTTTTGGGGCTTTTCCTCCTTATTCTTGCAGAACTAAAGTAGGAGGATGAGGAAGGACAAGAAAAAAATACAAAATTTTAAGTCTAAAATTTGGAGGCAATGAAATGAAGCAGGGGTGTGGGAGAGGGGGTGCGACCGGTGCGGTCGCACAGGACCCCTCTTCATCTAAGGGCCCCATTTTAATAATCTCCAAGCTTTTCTGAGTATAGAAGGAAGAGCGTTGGAAAATAAGCAAGGAAATGTCTGTAGCTCAGATGGTTTGGAACATAATCACGCGCCTGCGAGGTCTCATATTCGAGTCCCCTCATATACACACACAGCTAAAATCATTTTTTTCAGATGTTTTTATAGGATATGATACTTAAGGGCACCAAACCCAATATATATAGCCCATATCTCTTTAACTATTCTAAAGGCATCTCCAATCTCTTTCTCTATTTGGTCTTTTATATTTTATTTAACTTTATCTCTATGAGTCTATGTTTCTCATTTCTTTTCACTCTCTACTATTGTCTTTATTTTTCTTTGTTTCTCTTTCTCTCTTTTTAAAATACAATAGGATTGTATGTCTTTTTTCAATAATTTCTTATGCATAAAGTATAGGCTTTACGTGTTGAATTGGGTTCTCCATGTCATACTTAATTCATATAATTGCATCTTTCAAATATTTATATTGTGTTGTTGGACTTATTTACTTACATCAAATATAATTTAAATAATCTTAATAGTATTATGCAACACATTAATATTTCTGCATAATGTATTTTAGTCATGATAACTTTGTCTTCAGTTAATTTTAGCTTTACTAATATATCGCATGTAAGTATTTTTCGGTTCTTACATCATATGAAGGGCCCCGGTTAAAAGTTCGCACCGAGCCTCCAAAATCTCAGCCACGGCACTGAAATGAAGAATGATGTTTGTGGGAAGAAAAAAGAAGAGATAAGAGATTACAATAATTTGTTTATGAAGGGAAAAATGAGATGATTCAAACTAGGTCGAGAAAAATGTGAGTTTACGAAGAGATATTGTACCGTCGAGACTCCAAATGCTTCCTCCTTTTAAAAATATGTCCATTTGGTCCAAAAATTGTTTTAACCTGATATCCTTAAAAAGATAGAGAGTACCTGAAACCTTCGATAGAGGACCCTTTTGTCTCAAATGAAGAGAATTCTTGCCCAGAGAATGTTTTTCTTCGCCAAAGAGAGGAGAAAGAGGAAGTAAGTAGAGATGTAGGTGGTGGTTAGATGAAAAAACAAAAAAAAAAAAAAATCAAAATAGTTGGAATAATTACAGGCGATGTCACTACGTCAGCGACCATTACAAGAGCAAAAGAAGAAAGATGGCGAGGGACATCCAAAGCTTTTCTTTGGATGCCCTATAGACTTTAAGGAACCCAAAACCCCCACCTATATATTACTCTAGTTTTTACCAAAGGTCCATTTATTATGTGGGAAAATAAGTCTGAGAGTCGTTTACGCCGCAAAATCGACTTTGCACTCTTTGGTTAGACCAAAAAAAGTTTGAAAATCGACTTCTCGTACTAAAAGAGGACCGGAAAAAACTTTAAACGTTTTACCATAAAAGAGCTGGTAAAACTGATTTCTCATTTCCTAGAAAAATGTTCTCACTCCTTCATTCTTTCGTTACTCCCTCTCTCTCTCTCTGTAAATACAGCAGTTGCATCGCTCTTTAGCCCAAGAAATCGTCTCTCCTTCATTCTCTTGTAACTCTCTCTCTCTCTAAACCCAACATTTGCATCTCTCTTTAGTCAGAGAAATAGTCGATTATAGATATGAATAAAATCTATAAAATCTTTGGCATTATCCGTTTACAACTTCAAATTGAAAGTGAAGATCTTCTTTTAAGTTGTTTAATTCAAGTTCCTTGTGAGGTTTCTTCATCTCCAGTTTCAATTATGGCATAAGTTTAAATTAGTGATTTCAAATTTTGAAGAAATGAAAGAAATTTGTCACATTCACTAAATTCTATTATTATCTTTTTATTCGGGGCCGACTTTGACTTTTTTTTTTTTGAACTATATAAATATTCAAATGTTTATACTTCTAGTATAATAATGGCTAGAACTCAAATTCTTAATTGATTTTGGGAGCCATTTTGGTGAATCAAAAATTTTTTCTACTACACAAAATTTTAATTAATTTTGGTTGTTGCGTTGGAGAATTTTTTTTTTCTAGTTATACAAATTTTTAGGTGAAAAAAAAAAATTTATTTTCCCATGCAAACTCCCACCGCCACTTTTGATCTTCACACCCGCAAGGGTCACCAACATAATTCCGTCACCGACAACCCTTTTGAAAAAATTAGATTTTCTTCTTCATTGTCTCCTTCCACCACCACAATCTTTTCTCTCTTCCTTTCTCTATCTCGTTCGACGAAGGGGAAGGTCTTATTTGTCAGAACGGCAATATGATTTAGAATCCCTCCAGACCAGATGTCCTCCCGTTCAAACCAAACCGGTTGGTTGTTTGAGGGAAATCCCTCAAACTAGATCAACATCCTGACAAAATGATCTTCTTTTTCGCCAGAACAAATAGAGGGAGAAAGAGGGGAGGGTGAGGGAAGACGGGAGAGACAAGATGATAGAGAGGGAGAGAGAGGGGGAAGGAAAAATGGTGGTGGTCAGAGGTGGTCGTGGGTGTCTATGGAAGGAGTAGAGGAAAGATAAGATGATCTGAACTTTTAAAAGGTCATCGACGATGGAAGTCCACCTCCAATCCTTTTGGGCGAGAACAAAAGAAGTGAGTTTCATAGAAACAAAAAAATTTCCACTAAAAAATCTTAAGATCTCTAGAAATTTATATTACCCAAAAACGTCGACCTTGATTGTTAAGGATAACCGCGTTGTCAAACAAAATAGATTAAAGTTCTGAGTTTTATGGTTAAATTTTTTGAGAAATTTTTTTTTCGCCTATGGCAAAGAAAATAATTAACGATTATAGAAATCTCAATTATCATAGTGTATAACAACGTATACGTGTTTGTAAATAGAGAAAAAGATTATTCAACCAAAAAAAAAAATAGAGAAAAAGATGAATAGTACGGAGAATGAGTGGGAATGGTAGAAATAAACACTTAAAATGGGCCCCAGTATTTACTCTAAAGACAAGGGAACTGGAGGATGAAGGGAGAGGCCCAACGAGTCGGTTTAAGTGGCCCAATTTTTCCTGTCTTATGTGGGCGCCACCTGACTACCTCTATCAAATTCATCCCACCAGAGGCCCCTAAAATTGGTGGCCTAAAGCAAGGCTTTGCTTGCTTTGGTCCAGGATCGGACTTATCCAAATCGCTTAAGAATAGATTAAATGACAACTGATCTAAACTAGTTGTAAATTAGCAATAACTTGTTCAGTTTTAGTACACGATCTAAGTTAAGTACTTATCTTGATTCTTGATCTTTAATCATCAAATTTGCCCGGAGATTTTTCATTTAAGTTGCCTTTGATGACGATGTTAATGATTCTCGGTAGTTGCGAACTAGTTGTAGTTTGACAATTCATAGTTCACTAACTAGTTAATCTTGCTTTTTTGCATTTCTCTATGAAAACCATCAATTAGTTTAAGAAGACGAAGCCCTTATGATGACTAGAACGAGAGAATCGGACTGGATTTGAAATGGACTTGGGATTTTATGATGAACAAAGGGTTAGTGTTGGATTTTGTAAAGGCACTCCTCCGGCAAGGATTTTTATAGGCGCCTTTTCCTCCACCACTTCACAAATAGACAGTTGAAATTTGAGTTTCACATGTGAAATGCTGAAATTACAGATTGTTTTTTCAGTCAGAAAAACTGGTATCCAGACAATTTCCCACGTAACAAACAGAACCCCTATTCGACCGTTAGATTTAATCTTAACCAAATTCAAATAGTCCCAAGATCATCCACCCACCCCTATGACTTATTTTTTTTAGTCAATCCACCATTCCACCCCAATGACTTAAAAGGAAGATCTATACTGAGTATTTTCTATTACATGTTGGGCGGGAGTACATAATTTTTAACTCGAAACAAATCTTTTCCAAGATTCACAAAATTCTAACAGAAAAAAGTATCCGATGTTACACAGGGACACAGGAAATGATGCATCGAGACCCACAAACAAAATTAAATTTGAGTATACATTCTCAACTGTCGGATCTATCTGTTGGTGGGCCATTAGAAGAAGAAATCAAGAACGTCAGTTGACATTTTAGTCATTTTTAAAAAGCACGACTGTTTGGTCACTATACACAATCTTCATAAACAAATATCCCCAAATTTTCTCAGACAAGAAGAATTCGATCTAGAGAGAGAGAAAAAAGAGCGAAATTCTAGAGAGAGAGAGAGAGAGAGATAGAAAGATGGGGAGGATATGGACGTCTTCAGTTTTCAGGTGGCCGGGATTTGGATTTGAGTTCTCGTATTTAAGGTCATGGTGGACAGTTTCAGATTACCTAAGATTACCTGAATCTTACTTATCGATCGTTGATAACGTGATTTGGAGTTTCGTTACTGCTTTTGAATCATTAGCTTTAGTTACTATGCTTTGTTTCTTCTTCCTCTTTTGTGGTTGTACTTTCTAAAATTCCAACAGGAATCTGATGATACAGGCAAGCCAACTTCAAAGAATCGTTTGAATCAGTCCGGCGTCTGAAAATCAGTATGTATTATGCAAATTAGGGTTTTCATTTTCATTTTCCCTTAAGTTTTGATTTGTTGTTGTATGTATTGAGATTCACAAAAATTCTAGGGTTTTATTTCATTTATATCGGTTTATGTTGTTTCACTTGGATCTTGATGAACAAGGTTCTTTCTAGTTGTGAATGGGTAAACTTTTTTAACATTCGGAATATGCTGGTAAATGCTAATATGCGCGGGTGGGGTGCTGGGGTCACGGACTTGTCATATTTATAGGACATTCTAGTAAGAAAGGAAATGAGGGTAGATGTGACTTGTTAAATGTACTAGTACTTCTTTCAACAAAAAAAAAAAAAATGTACTAGTACTTTTTTTTTTTTTTGTTGAAAGGGTTAAATGTACTAGTACTAGTAATATAATCTCGGAATGGTTATCTTTATCGAAAAAAAAAAATCTCCCAATGGTCTTCGATAAGGGGAATTTCTTCCTTCATCGTGCAGCTAGCATTGTCTATTTGTTTATTTATTTATTAACAATTCTGTGATTATCCCACGAGAATAACATTTGTTAGTATTTAAGTTGGGTAGCTCAAAAAGGGTGTTCAAGTGAAGGAGTTTATAAGTTCAACAAAAAAAAAGTGAAGGAGTTTATGTTTTGATTGTCCCTGCTATATCAATCTCAATTCTCAATTTGTTTTTTTTTTTTTTTTGTTGAACTTCAATTCTCAATTTGTTAAGAAAAATATCTTTGGGACAGGGGGTTGTAAATTGATGGGTTATTTCTCAAATAGCCCCCAACTTTGTGACCAGCTTCCTGCCTAGTCCCTTATTTTAACAAAAATACTCATATGACTTTTTTCAGTTACCGTTAACTAGTCATCATTTCTCTCTCCTCCATCTCATTACCTCTCTCTGCTACCTCACCTTCCCGCTACCTAATCATCTTCAAGAACCAGATCTAGAGAGAGGAAAAAAACACTTTTTTAGAGAGAGAGAGAGAGAGAGAAAGGAGAGAGGGAAAAAAGTTTTTTTTTTTTTCAAAGTTTGAAGGTCGTCGGCCGAAAAATTGGTCGGTCGGCGACCTTCGCCGGTGAAGATGATTAGGTGGCGAGAAGGTGAGGTGGCAGATAGAGATAATGAGATGGAGGAGAGAAAAATGATCACTAGTTAACGGAGAGTTAACAGTAACTGAAAAGGGAGCCATATGGGTATTTTTGTTAAAGTAGGGGGCTAGGCAGGAAGCTGGTCACATAGTTGGAGACCATTTGAGAAATAACCCTAAATTGATTGACAAGTAACCTATTCATCTTTAAGAAATGTCTTCTATTACAGAAAACTTGGACAAATGCCCACCTATTGCTTGCCTGCCTATTTTGGATGTTCACAAACCCCATTATTTCAAAATGATTTTTTATATTTAGAGGTAGAATTTCTTGTAGAAAAAAAAAGAGTTCTAAATGGACCACTTCACTTTTTTTTTTAATAGAAACAACCCACACTACGAAGGACACGAAGAAATACCTAAGAGTTAGTTACACATACAACTATGGTCGTCCTAAAACTGTACAAATAAGAATAAGATAAATACAAAATGCAGAGCTTCGAACATAAACCAGAAATTAGGTGATCATTCTTATATGAAAATGGACCACTTCTTTATTTGTTTTTCTGCAAACCACATGTTAACAATCCTTTATGTGGATTCAATTAGGCAAGTTCACAGCTAGTGAGGTATATTTTATAGCTTTTGGTACCCTCCAATATGTTGGAGGCCTGGTCCTCTATTCCCAACTGTAGTTTTTTTCTGTTCGACAACCGATGACCCATAATGGCATGAGAAGGCAAAACACTCACATGACGTCAGCATAACATCAACAATTTTGCTTTCTTGATCTATTCGGGCTACTTATTGTCGGGCCAAACAGTGTTATATTTTTTGGAAAATTCCATTGAACACCTTCAATTGGGCGATAGGGCATCCCAAGCACAATTTATCTGGTTCATAGGCACCTCCAGCACTTTTGACTTGTACTCATGGAAGCACCCTAGGTCCCTAGTGAAGTTGGAGTGTAGTTCAGTGGATTGGAGAACAGGCTACACAATCAAATTTTCAAAATCAGATGGGCTACCTTGAGTGCTTATAAGTTTCCCAATGCAGATTTTTTTTTTCCTCCTTTTATGATGATTTTTTAGATAGATTGTTCCTTTCCCTTTGAATAAAACTATACGAACTTCCTTTCTAACTTCTTAGTTCAAACCATTGCATTGTAGATCTGAAATTTTAAGTGAATGAATGGTTGCATTTTCACAAAATGTCAACGTCGAATGGTTTAAGTAACTACAAACAAACATGTAACCTAGTTATCCATAATTTGGGATTGAGGCGGTTTAGCAAGAAGCATACAAATTCTAAAATGAAGTCTTTGGAATTTTGAAGTAGAGGAGATGCAATCAAACAAGGAGTGTTGTGATTGTGTAAAGGTTAGAACATAAAATGATAACAGACACAAATATAACTTATTTTCATACTTATGGTACAACCTTAATGGGAATCTCAAAGCTAATAGACTAATTGGACAAATCAATCAATCAAGCATAATTGGAGCAATAAATTCATCAATTTCCATAAACTCACAAACATGTAAGGCCAGAGTTTTCTCCATGTATCTAATTTTGGATAGACATAGTTATTTAAGGATGGGTGGGAGTTAAAACTCAATTTGTTTTTTACACTTGGTTCACACTAGATCTCATAGACATAATGTAATGGATCAACTTTTGCAAAAATAATCACCTTGATATATGCGGGATAAAATGTCAACAATTCTTGGTTGGATTGGTTACTAAGTTGGTTTCCACCCTCTAGATCTCAAGTTCTAGACACGAGTACTATATTACTTTTCCAACAGAAAGATATACAGGATTATATATATATATATATATATATATATATATATATATATATATATATATATATATGTATGTATATATAGGTACACACTGCATATCTAGCTCGAAATGAATTGAAGTTGGCAAATATAGTATTGCAAGAACCTGCCCCAGCTACTTTACACCCCAAGACCCAAGTTGCAGTTTGGTAGGCTTTGTTTGGGCTTTGGGAAGAGTTGGGCCAGTCAAAATCCTCATCTTTTCAACCTATTACCTTATTGAGCAAGATGAAATTCACTAACCAAAGGTCTTCCCTTTCAATTTCTCACTTGAGTAAAGCAATTTTCTTTTGAGAATTTTTAAGTTTTCTACAAAAATGACAAACAACTTTGACAACATTTATAACCAAGGTTGAGATTGGGAGTCCAATGAAGTATTTGTAATCAATTTGTTTCTAATCATCTAGAATGCTCATTGTGGACGTTGTCAATAACGTTTTAATGTCTTCTAGGAAAAGTAGTCTTGTTGTCCTTATACCTTTCATATGAACGATAGTGTACATATGTATACTAGTGGTAATTTGATAATGAACTTCTTTTGAATTGAGTTTATCTAATTGGGCAGTCGACACATAGTACGTAGCGGTTTAATTGTTGCGGGCTCCTTCATACTACACGTAATGTACTTCTTCAACCTCCTTCTAATCCAAATTCATTCACTATAACTTTAACACTTCTCTACGACGGTCGAAGCTCTCCTTATATGTCAAATAGTATGAGTTTGTAGAAGGTAACATTTTTTATTCAATAAGAGAAGATAACAAACACAAAGCTTGCCTTCAAGGCCGTTAGCTAGGTTAATATATTTTTCTTTTACATCTATAATATTATTCAACTTCTTAGTCAAATGTTAACTTATAAGAAACACCTTTGACATAAACAATGTGTTATTCTTCACGTTATATATACAGACTCTCTACATCTCGTTATCCCTAAGAGCCATGAAATAGTTGAGGAATCATCCGATGTATATTAGGTGGAATCAATTTTTTTACTTTTTCTTATTTATAGTATTATTGGTTATAGAGTGTTTACAATTTTCATGTATAATTCTTGTTCAACAGCAAAATGAATAGGTAAAATTTCGAAATTCTATTTGTATGTATTATGTGTCAAATACAAACTTCTTTATCATTGTGCAAATGATAATCTAATATGAAAAGCATGAATGTTTACATACCTCTGACTAAAGCAAAAGTAATTCTAATTTCAAGTACATATTTTTTTTTATACAAAATTACCACGCAGACATGATGTGACCAGAAATTTGTGAAATAATGTAGTTTAAGGAGTATTAATGATGAGTAGATCATATAGATGAAATGTGGTTAGACCACATAAATTCACATGTCAAGTGTCTTGTTTGCTTTCATTTCATGGATTATTAAAGTGGACATTAAACCATCACAAGATTAATCAATTTGTTTTTTTAAATCACTTCCTTTCTCTATCTTAATTAATGTAAAATCCAAATCAAAACCTTTAGGCTAAAGATTTATGTTCCTTAATATTGTCTTTGGTACTTTCTTTGCTTAGCTTTCATTCTTTAATTAAATTCTTTTCTTTTTCCGTTTTGCTTACTTATGGTGAAAATTATAGTTAGATGGACATGGGTTGTTATCAATAAACATAATATAGAAGAGAAAGATAGTTAAGTAGAATGACTAGAATGAAAAACAAGTAATTGAAAAGGAATAGAAACATGTTAATAATTTCGACTAAACTAGTGGCCTAAACCCCATCTAATTACTTTATTATACCCAAGTTGAATAAATTCTAGATTTCTAATACTATTAATCGAACTTAAGACCTCTGTATTGCAGAGTATATGCACTAACAACTGGACTATCAGTTGTTGGCGATATACACTCTTCCATTGAATCTCAAATAAAAAAAGTTATCAACCAAGTTACCAGTGAATGCTACAAACTATGACTTATATAAGAAATGTTTGAGTTATTATGGTTGTGTTTCTTCTTTTTATGTATGAAGTCTAAATACAAATACATACGGATTATATATATATATATCTCATATGAATTATTTTGTTCATGTACTTATTTAATAAAATCACATTTCAAAACAAGTCTTTTTGTCAAATTCAAGCTTGTTTGGAGTTTAAGTAAAATCTATTTGAAAAAAGAGTTATAAACATCTAACTCTAGAAAGAGAACAACACGTAAACCTTTTGCTCGATGAAAGTCGCTTGCAATGTTTGCCTAGTACTTTGCTACCCTGCAGCTTGGGTCGGAGGGGGTTGAGCTGAGGCTCAGCCCCAACTCTGCCCTTAACCTGACCCAATCATGACCATTGAGATTTCCAACAGTCATGTGACATCTGGGCTGTTGGATCACATTCAATAATTCATTTTTGTTAAAATATATATTTCGGGAATTTTGCCAAAACTCCCTATGAAAATATGACTTTGGTTAAAAAAATTCATCAAAGTTTTTAGGCTTCACCTCCCTGGTGGCAATTATGTAATTTTCTATTTCAGTGGAAAGACCAACCTAACCCTAGTCTAAGAAAATATCTTGCAAAGCCTTGCAAACACCTTGCAGAGCCTTCCAAACACTTTGCAGAGCCTTGCGAACACCTAGCAGATCCTTGCAAACACCTTGCATGGTTTTTGCATAGCCTTGCAAACACCTTGCAGAGCCTTGCAAACACTTTGCAGAGCCTTGCGAACACCTTGCGAACATCTTGTAGAGCCTTGCACTTAAGTTGCAGTTTATGCCACAATGGTCTCAAGTTCATCTACTGTCACAATCAATTACATAAATATAACTCATCAAAAAAAATGAAGACAATAGCAAGAAAAGACATAATGAGAACTAACATTTATCAAACAACTTTATAGCTATTTCAACCAACCTAAATATTGTATAACCAACTAACATTGCATTCCAAGCAGCATCTCTTTCAAGCATTTTATCAAACATATTCCTTGCATCAACTATACTTCCACAATTTGTCATTCAAAACTCATGATTATCTTTCATAACTCATAATATATTGTTCAATGAAACTAAAGCAATGAAGAAGTTAGATTATACCTTGAAACTCTACCAGATTCACCTTTTTATTGAAAGTATATAAAACTTTTGAAACCCTAGCAAATTATGAATGAAATTGTAACTTTCTCTCTCTAGAATTCTTCACAAAAAACTAACTCAAAACCCTTAAAATCATCTTCAAACAACAACCAAATAAATTAAATCACCAAAACCTAAAATAGATCAACCTATCTTATAGAAAAAATCGATTTCAACCCCTAGAGATTCAGCTCAGTTTTCTCCAAGTTCCCTAGCTCGTCCATTTCATTCGTTAAGAAAACTTTCTGTTTTTTAAATTGGGTTTCTAGGTATTTTCAATTAGTTAAAGGGTAATTTTGACCCTTAAAAAGTGAGTGCCTGTAAAAATGTCCTTCAAGAACATTTTAAAAAGTTATTTGGGCCCTAGCTTGTTAAAAAGATAGGTTGTCTTTTAACCAAAAAAACAAAAAAATTGGGCCTTCGGCCCAATTTCCTGTATATATTATTACTTTTTTCTTAAAGATGATTACTTTAAAGTTTAACAAAATATAATTACTTTAATTTTTTATTTTTAAACTTTAATTAGTTGAGGCAGAAGCAATTCTCCTTGGGGTTCGATTGGCGGTTACTACTCGTACAAATAGTTTGATTATTGAGAGTGATTCAATCACAATGATACAAGCTTGTACATCAGATTTAGACCAAGTACCGTGGAACATCAGAAATGTGATATCACATGTACAAGAAGAAGCAACAGATATTCAGAATATCAGATTCCAACATTGTCCAAGACAAGCCAATCAAGTGGCTCATAATCTTGCAGTTTTTGCTTTCGATAATAGATTAAATAAGAGGTGGATAGGGAATTTCCCTGATTCTAGTAATGTAACTGATTTTGAGTTAGTTAAACTCAATCTTGTAACCTCTGAAATTAATTAATAAATTAGGCAAAAGCCTATTCATCAAAAAAAAAAAAAACCACATCCCATCAACGTCTCGGTCTCGAATAATTTCGCCATCTTGAAAAAAATTATTTCGAAAGTAGTTCAAACACGTATTTCGTACATACACAAGATCACACACGTTTTTCGCGCGCCCACGAAAAAGTCACGCAAGCGTTTCCCACATGCACAAATTTTAGGCCTCAAGAGAGACTGTGGTTAGAGCAGATTTTTTAGGCTGGGCTGAGACTCAAAGTTTTAGATTGAAAAATTGATTTTTTGGACCTAAGTCAGGCTGGGGTTGGAGTTGCTCTGACAATCATAAAGCTATCAACATGATCCATTCTCCAGTTTGTAATTAGTTCCCACACTTTACTTCAGACACCCTCTTTAGGGTTAGACGAGGGGTTCAATCTCATCTAGGGGTGAGAATCGGACCAGATGGGCAGTCCGCGGACAACTACTCTCCGGTCCGGGCGAAACGGACACATGCTTCCATTGACCACTCGGACAATCGGACTAAACGGTCGGACTAAGCGAAAATTACTTGGTGAAAAAGTCCGTCCATGACCGTTTGTTTTGCCGGACTTGCCGGACCAGACCGGGTATAAAGCCCAAAACATTAATGTATTGAAAATTCTTCTTCACTTTAAACTATAAGAATGAAGTCGTGAAGATCCAAATCTGAAGTTTGATCTCCTTTTTACAAAAAAATGATTACACATTGACACAGTTTAATATCCATAATTCTACACAAGAAAACATCATCAAGTAGCAGCATTGAGTAGCAACAGCAAGGAGCAACACTGCAACTACACATAGGCAAGAAATCGAAGAAGAAGATGAAAAAAAAATTAGAACATGTGCAAGAAATCGAAGAAGAAGATGAAAATGAAAATAATAATAAAAGATAAGTAATAGACTAGAAAGAATAAGAAGATACTTACAAAGATTTCAAGTTCAAGGGGTCGAATCCTCGCACAGAAAAAGATAATCAAAAGTACTAGGGTTAGAGAACAAGAACTAGGGTTTAGGAAATAGTTATTTAGTCGAGATTCAAGAACAAGAACAGAGGGATTCAGTCGATTAGAATGAAAATAATAATAAAAGAAAGTAATAGACTAAGAAGAATATGAATATACTTACAGAGATTCAAAGATGAAAGGGGTCGAAATCTCGAAGAGATCAAGTTCGTGAAGATCTTCGACTAAGAGATTCGATCGGTCGATTAGAATGAGATGTTTAGGCTTTAGCAACTGAAGATCTTCGACTGAAGAAGAAGAAGAGTGGAGGAGGAAACGAAAAGAGGCAACAGCGAGAGAGGGGGTTCGGTTGACTAGAATGAGTTGGTTAGGGTTACATGTTTATATGTGACCCTAGGTATTAATCTAACCATTCATATTAAACCCTAGATAATCTAAGGGATGAAATCTATTCGGACTAACGGGCGGTCTCTCGGTCAGGCAGACGCGGGCGGACTGCCGGATAAGGGTTGTTGCCCGCGTCCGTCCACTTAACCCTTCCTGGACGGTCGGGATTTGTCCGAGCCGGTTATCGGGCGTCCACGGACCCTGGCGGACTCGGGCGTCCGTGAGCGGATCCGGGCCACGGACCAAAATCCCACCCCTTGTCCCATCAAAATCACCAAAATTAATGTTCATATTATGCTTGTCTTAATCAGTGTAATGCAAGGGTAACCTTACTTTTTGTGGAAAAGTACTGTTTAAGTTAACAAAACTAATTTTGGTTGGCTTATAATAGCAACTTATAACTGATTTCTAATAAAATGACATGGTTTATTAATTCATCGAAAATGATTTAATGAACTCGAGATCAAACTGTTTGAGATCGAGATAGCAACCAAAGACCTCCACATGATATTATTGGACATGGAAGGATTCTACCGCAACATGTAAAAATTTGCTGACATATTAGGCCAAACTCAATATGAGGTCCAAGCTCAATAAATCATGATTCATAACTATTTGTTTATTTATGTTTATTTTAGAAAAATCCCCTTTTCATGAATGAGGTGGAGGCCTTCTATTATATGCTTTCTAAGTTATAAAAGACACTTATCAGAAGCAAATATTTATCAGAAGAGGAACTTGGAGAAGAAGAGAAATGGTTGGAAAGATAATATCAATGAGAACTCTTCTATACATTTGTAGTATCTTTCACAAAAGATTGATCAAGAGAACAGGTTTTCAAAACAGAAGCAACTTGGATTGTAATACAAATGCATTCAACTTAAAATTTCACAAGTACCCATCTCTCAACCTTAGATCAGAATCGGAGTTTTCAAAGCAAACTCTGATTTTCGACGTTGAAGGAGCTTTACTGAAGTCTTCATCTTTGTTTCCTTACTTCATGATTGTTGCATTTGAAGCTGGAGGACTCATAAGAGCTCTTATTTTATTACTTCTTTATCCTCTGATTTGGCTGGTTAATCAAAATATTGGAATCAAAATTATGGTCATGGTTAGTTTTTTTGGGATCAAACAAGAAGGTTTCAGAGTTGGAAGAGCTGTTTTACCTAAATTCTTCTTAGAAGATGTTGGGTTTGATGGTTTTGAGGTGTTAATGAGGTATGAAAGAAAGATGGGTGTCAGTGAACTGCCTACAGTGATGATTGAAGGATTCCTGAAAGAATATTTAGGAGCTGATTTTGTTGTTGGTAGAGAACTAAAGGTATTTCATGGGTATTATTTAGGTTTAATGGAAGAGAAGAAGGGTAGATTGGATTTGCAGGAAACTCTTTTGGGGAAATTTCTTGGTTCAGACACCACTGTTGGATTTGGAAGTTTTCAGAAATCTCTTGAAGATTATCATTTCTCTCTCTGCAAGGTAAGAAAATGAATAGCAAATTCATGCACGAACAATATGAAAACAAATATTGATTCTCTAATGATTCTACTCTGTAACAGGAAATCTACTTGGTGAATGAAGCAGAGAAGAGGATCTGGAAGAACTTACCAAAGCAAAAATACCCAAAGCCATTAGTATTCCATGATGGTAGATTAGCCTTCAAACCAACCTCAGTAAGCACATTAGCTATGTTTATATGGATACCGTTTGGGTTTTTCCTGTTCATTTTCAGATTTCTAGTTGGAATTTTATTACCTTATAATATGAGCATTCCTCTGTTGGCATTGAGTGGAATGAGACTTGTTCAATCAATAAGAGATTCAACTCCATCTTCAATTTCACCTACCAAAAAGAAAAAGAACAAGAAACAGAACAGAAAGGGTCTTCTATATGTGTGCAATCACAGAACACTTCTTGATCCTATATACCTTTGTGGTGCAGTAAGAAAACCACTCACAGCAGTCACATACAGTTTAAGTAGAGTTTGTGAAATGATAGCGCCGATTAAAACTGTTCGATTAACAAGAAACAGAGAAAAAGATGCAGAAATGATGGAAAAGATGTTAAAACAAGGAGATGTTGTTGTTTGTCCTGAAGGAACAACTTGTAGGGAGCCTTATTTGTTAAGGTTTAGTCCTTTATTTGCAGAGGTAAGTGATGAAATTGTTCCTGTTGCCATTGATGTTCAAGTGAGTATGTTTTATGGAACTACAGCTAGTGGGTATAAATTCTTAGACCCAATATTCTTCAATATGAATCCTTATCTTAGTTACAGTATAAAGATACTTGAGAAGAGATCATTATCAGAAACACAAGCTTCCATTAAAGTTGGCACGAAGAAGAAATCAAGTTATGAAGTAGCAAATCAAGTTCAAAAAGAGCTTGGTAAAGCATTAGGATTTGAATGCACAAATCTTACTAGGAAAGATAAGTACATGATATTAGCTGGTAATGAAGGTATTGTCAAGGATATCAGCAAATCTTCAACAAATTAAGTTACCGAAGAAAAAAAGGCGATTACTTGGAGACCCATGGAGTTTTATCATTTATGAAAATTTTAGTTTCATTTGTTTGTTTATTTTTATTCAAGCACACTAAATAAAATCTATTTCTCTTAATTTACTTTCTTCTTGTATGAATTGTGAGGTACTTCTTTAATGGTGTAGTCATGGATGCACATGTATATGTCTCAACACTGTACATATTTATGACACTGCAGAACTCAGAGATAAATTACTAACAGGAAGTAATTAGGATTTTTAGGGGGAGAAAAAATAAAGTAAAAACAATGTATGAAAAAAAACTAAATTCAATAACAAAAATGCATGCTTATGAGTATTGATCTTTTTGGCATCTTCATTTATTTGTAGGTGTTTGGTGCATGTATTTAAGTACTAAATATTTTCACCAATTTGCAGGAGAGGGACCCTGCATAAAAATAGTTAAAATGTGGTATAAATGTTCACTGTCCTTCTGCTAGATTGTGATCAGAGGTGTAAAAATTTGTTTTCATTAATGTGAAGAAATTTACATGTTGGGAATCACAACAAATGTACAAAACAAGGCAAAAAATAAAGGACAGAGAAAGTTAGATATCATATAAGCATTTTTTTGGTTAGTAAATGCCTAATTGACTTGGTGTCCAAAAAATAAATTCTAGATGTACCTAACTACTCTCTATTTCCCAAGGATTTAGGAAACTAAGTGGTCCAAATTTGTCGTAAGCAAACCGATAATTGCACCAACATTTAGCTATAACACAGTGTCACAGTTGATGGAGGTTATTGTAATCAAACAGTTTTACACTATGATTTCAAGGGATCAGGGCCTTCATCTGTGGAAATGCATCTGACCCCAGACAAAGAGGGTAACTGCTTAGGAGATAACCAACCAAAGGGAACAAAGTCTAAACCAGACCAGAAATTTAAGATTGATCGTCCATAAGATTCCTTCCTCTATTTCAATAAAAGATGTTTAATCTTACCTCCTCTCCAAAAGTCTGTTTTTTATGATTTCATGTCTGTGATTGTTGAAGCTAAATCTAATTCTAGTATACCCAAGTAACAGTTCAAAAATCAACCTAGGAGATATATAAGTAAAATTTAAAATGTATCATCCTATTAGATAGTCAGAAGAGTAGCTTATGGGCATAGACATTCTTAGCCGTTATTGGTTGTTATTTCTTTTACTTAATGATGTTCTCGTGTTATTCTCAAAAAACAAAAAAATGATGTTCAGTGTTACTATTCCATCACTTGCTGTTCAGCTGTTGTTAGGTAATCAAGGGGGTTCACATGTACAAGATAAACTAAGAAGACACCAATTGAAACTGTGAACTGCAAAAATGAATCTAAAATATCATAGTTTTCTCGAACAAATTTGATTCTCGAAGTATACCACAAGTTGGTAATGTGTAGGGGTATAACCGTATGAATTTATCACTCTAGATGTACCAACAGTTTGTAATCTGGAGAACTTGTGCAAAATAAGTCTAGGCTTTAACTGAGAGGTTCTATATTTTAATATAGAAAGGGTATTGACTCCTGGAAATAATTATTATTCAGGCTCATGTTGTCACTGCTATACATAGATGAGTGGAGCAGCTGAAGATAATTGGAAAAAAAAAAAATGAAGGGTCTGCTATGTAACCAGTAAATACTCAAATCAATTAACAACATTGTACAAGGGAAATCTTCCCAGTGGGTTCGTTATACATGGGGCGTACCAGAAAAAAAAAAAAATTATGTCACATTCTTATATACAGAAAGAGGAAGTGTCTAAATGAGCAGTTACCGGGGCAGGCAGCTGAACCGGGTGCCTTCCTCGAGCAGATGAACTATAAAACTTTGAGACAGCTGAACCGGGTGCCTTCTTCCTTAAGCAGATGAATTATAAAACTGAACGGAAATTAATCTTCTAGTAGTTGCAATTTCTGACTCAACAGGCCCCTCCAAGGTTGTATGTGAACGCCCTCCAGCAAACATACCTGTACGGGAAATCTCAAGATCACGTCTTTGTACATATTTGACCTCCGACAGGAAAACACTGGCTACACTATAAAGGGGTTGTTACCAATAAACTCTGTTATTTGAATGTTTAATAGCAAATAACAACATATTATGTATATTTTGAATCCTATAGATAATGAGGTCTTAACTCACAATGGTCGGAAATAATAAAAGAGCGAGCTATTATAATAAAGTAAGCCTTTCATATGCCCAAAATGATTCACAAAATATGTGGATAAATTCATTACCCTTTGGTAATTGGCCCAATAGAATTGGATACGTAATAATAAATCCAAAGTCATTCCTTATGTCCTTCAAACAATGAAGTCTAACTCGTTATTATCTATAACTGAGTTCGAGCGTGCACGGGAGAGCACGTCATGTCTATGACTCTATTCACATTTAACTATTTGAGGCTGAACTAATGGACCTTGAGGAAACAATAAATAGCTATACATATTCAAATAAGGAAAGTAACACATATGCGATGGATGAGAAAATTACCATGAAAGATTATCACAAGGCAGAAGAAAACGGTAAACATCATAGCCAACAGGTTAGTGTTAGTTGAACCTGCCTTAGCTGCTTTCATCTTCTTCATTGTTTTCATTCGCTCAATCCTTGCACGCTTCAACATAGCTAACTCGGAAATCTCTTTTACCATCTTCCTATCGGCAGCATCCAGAGATGGACCTCTAGGAGGTCGAGGAGGCTTTTTGGATATTGTTTTCTTTCTTTTTTCCTTGATTTTCTTCTTCTCTAAATTCCCCATTGTTTGTTCTTCCCCTTCAGATGATTTCCTCTCTGGAAGTAGCAGTTCATTCTCAGAAGAACTTGAAATAGGATCAGATGAACTTAGACCACCATCAGTTCTGTTTGGTCTATCGGTCCTCGCAAACCCATTCCAAACCCTACCCAACAAATTCTTAGATTGTGTAATGCTTGGGAGAGGGTCTGTTCTTCTATCTTCTTCACTGGTTGTCCCACCACTTTCAAGATCAATTTCATAATCTCTTTCTCTCAGAACCATATTGTCCATCAAAATCTAAGCTTATATCTTTTACCTTTTAAATAACCTAAGTTTAAAACTTGACAAATCCAAACTCTCAAAATCAAGAATTGATCCCCAAATCTCACATTTAATGCGATTCAAGCCATCACAATCTAAAACAACCCCCTTTCACATCCAAGAGATCAAAATTTGATGGTTACTACTCAATGAATTGATATATTCGGCCTATCCCAAAGGGGAAAAACAGTCACCTTCTGATTAATAACTACAAAATGTCCCCTAGGGTTTCAACACTCTAATAAGCTTTCTCCTTACCTAAGATAAAATTACTCCTCAATTCTCACTTTTGAACAATAAATCCCTAACCTGGAAATTGAAACAAAGATAAATTGCATTAAGCTCAAAGAAAGCTGAAAACGAGAAAAATAAGAACTTGAAACCCTAGAAAACGAAAATCACGTTAGGAAACGACGACATGTAGCTCCGAAATCACAAGAATTTAGAGAAAGAGAAATTAAAGAATCGAAAAGGAAAGAAGTTTAAATGGGGAGGAGAAGAAGCCCAAAGATCTGAGCAACGGAAGAAACCAAACCTTAAAAAGTAGAACAATAAAGAACGAGAATGAGATAGAGAGATGAGATAAAAGGAGAAACAAAAGGATCCAAGATCCAATTTGGAAATAGAATAATAGAGAGAATCCAAAATCCACCTACCTGTCAAGTGCATTCCTCGTCAAAGGAAAAAACGAAAGATGGATAAGAGCTCAAAATTTTAGAGAGAGAAAGACAGATTAAAGAAAACGAGGTCCCCAGGAGAAAACTTCAAATTTTCAAAGCTCTCTCTTTTACCTCAACATGGAGAGAGAGAGAGAGAGAGAGAGAGAGAGGTGCAAGGGGCAAACCGGGGGCCGCTTTCCGGTTTTCTGTGAATCCGCCAACTACTCTACCTTATTCATCTTTCTCTATAAGGTGGGATTTGTACACCCAAATCGTCCACCCAGCAACGTAGCTATTCTTTGACTTTACGAAACAACTAGCAAAGCAAAGAAGTGGTTTGCTCTTAAAAAGAAGCAATAAAACACATAAGTCGTAAAAAAAAAAAAAATTGTCATCGTGTGACTTGAACTTGGGACTTCCCGTATTGGTAATGAAGCATCAAACCAACTAAGCTGCTTGCATTTAGATGCTTATAACATGACACTCTTTTTACTTATTCACTTCTCCCTACACCTCTCAAAGTTAAAAATGGGCCCCGTGTGGTGGGAGGCCCTGTGCGGGCGCACGGCTCGCACCCCTCACCACACGGCCCTGCGGGCAAGCTAGATCTTGTCTGGTCACGTCACTCGGACGGGAGACGGGTCAGACATAGTCTCATTTTTCATTACAGAAGCCCTCTATATTTTAAGTACTTTCCCCTCTAATGTCGATCTCATGTTTCAGAACGAAATGTGTTCCATCTCAAAGTAACCACTCCTCTTATTAGGTTTGATCTGAATTTGAGGGTCGAAATGATTTAACTCACAAAATCAAATCAACATGCCTATAAATGAACAAACTAATTTGAAATTTTGATTGACATAGGTCGGGTCGAACTATTTTTGGTTCTCAAATTTAATTCTAACTCCATAAACAATTATAACTATCAAAGTTGGAATAGGTCAGAGAAAAATTAATTTTTTTTTTTAACCAAAATAAGGGCTTGGGAGGTGCTAATAGGGTGGGTGGTCCAAATGAATTGACCAGAGTGGAAGGGACTGAGACTATGCTAGTAATATAAATGAGGGGTGCCAATAAACTCCCTTAAGATAAATCATGATGGAAATTAAAAGACTTTAATTTGTGAATGATAAAGGAACATTAGTTTTGCACAGACAAAGAAGAATGAAGAAGATATTAAACTGAAGGGTTATTTTCCAAATGGCCCCCAACTTTGTGACCAGCTTCCTGCCTGGCCCCCTACTTTAGCAATAATTTTCATATGGCCCCATTTTTCCATTATCTTTAACGGTCCGTTACTCTCTCTCCTCCATCTCATTTTCTCTCTCTACCAAGTCACCTATCACGCCACATCATCATCTTCTCCGGCATAAGTCGCCCACCGGCCAAATTTCCGGCCGGCGACCTTCAATTTTTTTTCTCTCTCTCTCTCTAAAAATAATAAAAAAAAATTTATTTCCTCTCACATCTCTCTCTAAACTCCGGCGAAGGGAGGTCTGTTCGTGATGAACAGACCTCCGGCGAAGGGAAACCCCCTTCGCCGGAGTTTAGAGAGATGTGAGAGGAAATAAATAAAGAATAAAAAAATTTAGAAAGAGAGAATAAAAAAAAATTGAAGGTCGCCGGCCGGCGACCTATGCCGGAGAAGATGATGATGTGGCGTGATAGGTGACTTGGCAGAGAGAGAAAATGAGATGGAGGAGAGAGAGTAACGGGTCGTTAAAGATAATGGAAAAAGGGGGCCATATGAGAATTATTGCTAAAGTAGGGGGCCAGGCAGGAAGCTGGTCACAAAGTTAAGGGTCATTTGGGAAATAATCCTAAACTGAATTTGATGGTTACTCTTAACTTAATTTGATAGAAAATAAACTACAAAGATTTATCTATTTATAAACTAAAATTTAACCCACTAACTACTAGCATGATCCCACTAACACCACTCTTACCACTAAATTGACTCACTAATTTCTTAAATACTAACATCAGCCAAACTAGAATTTGAGTTTAAAATTTTAACATCCTGCCTTAAACTCAAACGGTATAATCCCCATTATGATCTGCAACTTGACAAAGGGATGGACCTTCAACGACTAATAAAAGTATTAGCCATTTCTTCTTCAACTTAAAACCTCCATATCAATCTGGTTTTTCGTCGTACTATTTCACAACTAATTTGTCTTTGAAAATGTCTCGTGACCATCTGGTTTATATTTGGTTTTGAGAATTTCGCCTCAATTAACTTCTTTCCTACAAGAAGAGAAATTAATTTTCGAGTACCATTTTTTTCAATAAAATAAATTTAATCGTCTATGCCTAAAATCTACTCCGCATTTTTCAATCCAAAAATTTAAAATTTTGAAAAATTTTGAACCCTTTTGAATTTTTGAAATAAGGACTTAGCAAAAATTTCAATCCCCTATCCCCAAACTTAAACCGAATATTGTCCTCAATGTTCTGAAGACTATGCAAAAATAATAGGATGAAGGAAAGATATTACCCGGTTCGGAAGTCCTAGCCGTGGGTTGCCTCCCAGAAAGCGCTAAGTTTAACGTCTTCAGCCAGACGATACAAATGGTTCGAAAAAAAAAAAATTATACCTACTGGATTACAAATATGTGATTAACTGTAAACCAATAACCGATACATTTGTGGGTCCACCCAAAACACAAAGTTTTCAGTGAATGATAGTCTCACACTTTTTTAAATTGATGATAGTGTAAGTGAGACTATCAAGATAGAAGGGCAATCCCCAAACTTAGACGACAATAAGGTCGTTAAGTTTGGTACTGCACCAGAGAGATCACAAACCGGATAGAATGGGTCTTCATATGGATGATCAACAGAGGGAGTGAGTGCTTCAAAATCTACACATGGTTTTGAGGGACAAAATACAAAGCAATCTAGAGGACTATCAATGACACCCGGACTTAAACTAGGGTTCTCTAAAACAGGTACTTCGGGTTCCTTCAATGGAGAAACCCTACTATCAGACTCACAATCCCTAGAAGTCGAGTTAGATAGTCCTTTTATAATTTCTTTTATCATGTTATCATCGGTGTCCCTAAAGAATTCTAAATCTTCGCCTAAATCAGGCGAGTCAATCCTCTCATTTAGCAAATTGGTCAACCATGATTCATCATCCTCAGTTGAGTCAAACGACTTCAAATCATCTTCAACTCTAGTGAACTCTTCATTATGGTCTGAATGTATTTCAAGTTCGATACAATGAGAGGATATCTCAATATCGGGCTCCATCGTTTCTGAGATTTTAGTCTCAATAACGATGTTGTCGGGAGAACTATACTCCTCTAAAATTGTATCCTCGTCATCATAGTACACAGGACACTATGGACCGTACTCTACATTCTCATGGTGATCTTCTTCTATAATACTGGTTGTTATTTCTTGTAGAGGTCTACAGATATTGTCAGTCTTTTCTTCTAAAGTCTGACAAAACTCGAAAGTACTCTTTTGAAGATCACTAACAGTTTGGGTCAATGAAGATGATCCTAAAGATGGAGAGTCAATAGTTTCACCGTTATCCCACTGAGGTTGAGACACGTGTGGAACATAAGACTCTCCATTAATCCTCCTTAGCGCACTCATAGACTCTTCATGAACCTTCTTTAACATACTCATAGTTTCGGCCAACGAAGGTGATGTTGAAGATGAAGGATCAATAGTTTCACCGTTATCCCATTGAGGTTGAGATACGTGTGAAGTATAAAATTCTTCGTTATAATGCATGTAAGAGTCATTAGTTTCAATGTTTTCCCATTGAGGTTGGGACACATTTGGAGCATAAAACTCTCTACTATAATGCATGTAAGATGATCTGTCAGGATATCTATAATATGGTTCATAACCTTCTTGAGGTTGGTAATAATCCCTACGACCATCATTATGCACATTGTCTCTAGGATGACTACTACTATTCTGCCCATTTGCTAAATACCACCATGGTAGATTTGAAGAACTCTCGTCCCTTCAGCCATTATGTTGGGACCACGATCTATCAATTTCTCATCATTTTTTTTTTTTTTTTTTTTTAAATCGAAAACCGGGGAAGCACTACGAAGATCCTAGAAGGAAAACAACCACAATCAAGCTGACTCAACCAAGCAACCTAAACAAAATCTAGACGACTGACAGATTGGTCAATTTCACTTAAAAATCTAGACAACTCCTATATTGTAACAAAGCCTGAACTATAATTGTTATGAGGGTTACTCCGTCAAAGTAATACGGTCAAACAATTCTTGGAGACGACCAACGATGAACATTGTGATAGCCGTCCAACCTTCGGTAACGTTTCCTCTTCTCGAGGTGACCTTTTAAAGAATTGAGTGACTTTTTCCTTTGAGGAATGCCCAAATAAAAATTAAGTCCTTGAATTGTTTCAAAGATCCTATGAGCTCGATACCCTAAGGCAATGTCTAAACCAGATTTTAATTTAAGTGAGGTTTGGGATTCGCAACGTTGTTTCCTAAATGGGCAAGAGATCGGTGATGAAATCCGACTCCTATCTTGTAATGGGGCTTGTGCCCTTACTAAAGACGATTAAACTAAGCAGTTCGTCAAATCAATGAGGCACACAAAAAACATACAAGTACCCACTTACAGGGGATTCGTGGGTGGTCAGAGAAATTACCTCCCGTTCAAGACGGGCGAAGACCTTTGTAGACGACCCGGGCAACTCTTCCCTTAAGTGTCCGAACCCGAGGCTTCGTTTGACTTTCGGTTACAATTTACAAGCCCTCTAATTTAGGGTCAAAACTTTTAATCCAAAAAAATAAAATTAAGAAAGTCTAAAGTCTCTCTCTCACCAAAAATAAAATAAAAAAATAAAACTGTAAATTTCTTCTTTTCGACTCCTCCTCCTTGTTTGCGCCTTCTCTTTCGCTCCTTAATGCCCTAAACACCAAAAATAGAAAAGCAAGTCAAAGTGGCCAAAAATAAAAACTTACCAATAATAAAAACTTTCCAAGATTAGAACAAATTTAAAACATAGTCCCCGGCAGCGGCGCCAAAAAACTTGATGGGCCTAGAAAGGTTTCCCTAAATAGGTCTACACCCGCAAGTGCACGGGTGTCAAGTTGTAATATTTCCGGAAAGACCGGTTCGTTCCTCAGAGACTAGTTAAATTTATTCTAAAACTAGGAAATAATAAGATTTTTAAAATGGTTTTGATTTTGGTTTTAAAATAAAATAAATAAAATATTAAAACGAATAAAAAACGAAAATGAAAATGAACTCAAATGGGGGAATGATCTAAGGATTCAGAATCTATCCACGGAACAACTCTAAAGGTGAACTAATGAGTCAACGAGTACTTTTATTACTCAGGCTTTAAAACATGAATGGTCTAAAGTCTGGAAGATATCTTCGTTAAAGTGAGAAAAACTAATAATGTATGCACAACTTTCTTATGTATTCATCGCTCAACTATTATGCATCAACCAAGAAGTATAATCCATCAAAGATTTAGTCTAAGCATGAAATATCAACTCTAGAAGCATGAATAATGAAGAACTAATCAATCATCAAGAAAGAAAATGCAAATAGGACATGAACAACCAAAAGATTACTCGACTCAGAATTTAAACACACCTAGAAAGTAGATAACAACATGGATTTCATCAAACACATTAGATGAAAGATTAACAATTCATAATCATCAAATGCAGTCTCTTCAAATAATCAAAATAACAAGAAAGATAGGGTAGAGTAAACCAAACGCGAGACTTGTTGATGATGAAGATGGTTTCACACTTCTCTGTTTTCTATTCCTCTCTGTCTCTCTGTCTCTCTCTATCTTCTCATAAAATAACAAAGAGAAAGAAGTGAAAATGTTGAAACTCTCTTTCTCACTACTCACTCTCTTTTCTCTCTCACAAAGAAAAGAACCTCTCTGTTTTACAACATTTTTCTCTCTCTCTAAGAATTTCTGTGAAGCACAATGATGAAGATGAGAATCAGTCCTCTCTCTCTCCCTCTGTACATATGCTCTGTTTCTGCTTCCTGTTCTTCCTCTTCTCTCTTTCTCTTGATTTTCTTTAATGTTCCAGAGAAGAAGAAGAAGAACAGAATACTTGTGTTCTGATTAATGAAGATTACTGTTCTCCCTCCAAGATGAGATATGATGATCACCAACCAACCTTCGTTTTTATACAACTCCCTCTCTCTCTAAAACTTGCCATCAATTTTCAATCAACCGAACCTTGCCTTTCATCCATCTTCTATTTCCAGCCCATGCAATCTCCCAAAAGATCACATTCTCTGTCGTCTCATGAAAAGAGCCAGTTAGAACTTCCCTTTCTCTCCATATCTTCAATCAGCCGAATCCTCTTAATCTCTGCTAGTTTCTTAATCAAGCTCCATCTCTCTTTCTAATTAGATTTTATTTCCTTCCAGCTCTCTTGGTACAGACGCAGCCAAGTGTGTGGGTGAGAAACAAAAGCTGTCCACCCACACGTGGAGGAGCATTGTAGAGATTGTGTGACAACCACCGAATCATAGTGCACCAAAAATCCCGAGATCCTTCCTTAAAAATCTTGTTTCAATTGCCAATCAACTCTAATTTCCCTTCTCTCTGTTTCCTTTTCAAAAAGATGTCCCTTTCCTTCTCTAACAATAAGAATAATTATTTGATAACTAATAAGGGTCATTAATTAAATAATAAAAGAAAGGATAAGTATGGGTGGGAACTTTCCTGTTTTCATTCCTTGGCTACCAAAGAGAATTATAATGTGTAGCATGGGACATTGTAGGGGAGATTACCACGGGACCCCACTGAATCAGCATCACGTGTCCTATAGCAAAAAGTCAAGTGATGTATTTTTTTACCTAAACTTTGACCCGTTATAATCTCTCCATCCGGACACCAACGTCGGTGAATATTTTCCAGGACCAATAAATGACCAAAATGATCTCAAGTGTGTCTTTCTCCCGATTTTATCTATTTTCTGCGCTCAATCCCGTAAAGACACCTGAAAAAGAAAACAGTAGCAATTCATCAGAGTAACAGCTCGATATGGACTAACTAGCTCCAGTTAAGAGATTCAGATGGGACATTTTCATGTCTCATCAAAAAGTTTTTTTTTTCTTAAAAATATGACACTAAAATGGGACAACCTAAAAAAGAAATGGGTTATTTCCCTAATGGCCCCCAACTTTGTGACCAACTTCCCGCCTGGCCTCCTACTTTACGAAAAATACCCATATGGCCCCCTTCCGTTATAACACCGTCACTCTCTCTCCTCCATCATGTTTTCTCTCTCTGCCAAGTCACGCCACATCATCTTTTACGCCACCTCATCATCTTCTCAGGCATGGGTCGCCGGCCGGCGACCTTCAATTTTTTTTTTCTCTCTCTCTAAAAAAAAAAAATCTTCTTTTTTATTCTCTCATCTCTCTCTCTAAACTCCGGCGAAGGGGTTTCTCTTCGCCGGAGTTTAGAGAGAGAGAGGTGACAATAAAAAAAAAAAAAAAATTTTTTTTTTTTAGAGAGAGAAAAAAAAATTTGAAGGTCGCCAGCCGGAAATTTGGCCGGCCGGCGACCCATGCCGGAGAAGATGATGAGGTGGCGTAAAAGATGATGTGGCGTGACTTGGCAGAGAGAGAAAACATGATGGAGGAGAGAGAGTGACGGTGTTATAACGGAAGGGGGCCATATGGGTATTTTTCGTAAAGTAGGGGGCCAGGCGGGAAGCTGGTCACAAAGTTGGGGGTCATTAGTGAAATAACCCAAAAGAAATTAGGTCATTCATTATGGGACTGAAGGAGTAGTCATTAAACCTTGATGGCATAACTTGAGTACGAGTTGAACTTGGACGTAATTCTGAATTATAATGATTAATGGGAAAATAGGTGTGTTCTCAATTACTTGAGATTCTAAAGTTATTGCCTCATCAGCTATATCGATTCTTATTTGATGATTTTCTTTAATAGGATAGTTCCAATCTCCATCTTCATCATCTTCTACCGAATAATCATCCTCATATTCTCCAAGCTAATAAAAGAATTTTGATGATGCATAAAATGTCCAGACGTTGACTAACGTCTGAAGAGTCAAGATCAGACCTGAAGTCTATCGAGTCAACCCGGATTAAGGTAGCAGGTCAACTGAACCCTCGACGATCCGTCACATACTTCCCTAACTTGGAGGTCGGCTAGAGGAAACCAGCCATGTAACGCCCTTGACATGAACGGATCAGTCCTAGGTCTCTAAAGGAATGAGGGGGGGGGGGGGGGGGGGTCCTCGTAGGTTTGGTCGATGTCTTACGCCCAGAACTGGGAAGGCAAAGCGCACTAGCAATCTACCGACTTAATCCCAGAATCTCCAAAGAGATCTCAGTCGGC